>NC_139554.1:94255058-95639433 GCF_965112155.1 Podarcis liolepis
TTATCTACTTGCACTGACATGTTTTCAAACTGCTAGGTTGGCAGGAGCTGGGACAGAGCAACGGGAGCTCACCCTGTCTCAGGGATTCGAACAGCTGACCTTCCGATCAGCAAGCCCAAGAAGCTCAGTGTCCCTGAGCTCAGTGTCCCTGATCGTCCCTGTGCTCTGATGATGAGTAGTATAGAAATTTTCTGATCCATACACACAGAGCTCCGTACCTAACTAAGAATGCTTGGCACGCCCTTGGCTTTCGATCCGCTAAAGCATTTTGGTAATGTGGAAATTATCAACACATTCAACAATAACAGTGGAATGTTATCAGACTATTCAGTTTAAGTTCCCTGCCTTGAGGTGGCATCCTGTCTACAGAGCTAAGCCTCTGAGCTTCTGCCCTAGCCTTTCCCCACCAGCATTATTGACACGATAGCTCACTTAATTCTTTCTGAAGATCTAAATGACATTATTCCGCAAACTATCACATTCCTGTGGAGGGAGAGGGTAGTGTTTTGGCATGAACCAGTTGGGGGACCATCTATGCAAACTCTTTCAACAAGTTAAAATATCCATGGAATCATAGAATCGTAGAATTGTAGAGGAAAGGACCCCCAAAGGCTAAAAAAAAAATCTGGATTTTCACTTTTTGAAATATGGCAATCCTATAGGATACACACATTCGTTTTGGAAGGAAGGGAATCAATACACCTTCCTGCATCTAGCACAATGATGGCGGTGACAGGGGAAAGGACTGGATGGCCTCAGGGTACCATGGGAATTGCTATGTCATTTGCAGAGGAGCTAGAGAATGCCAAACAGATTGCCAAACAGAGTTAGCACAGCAGAACATTAGATCAGTCAACAATAATCAAATAAATGTGTTCTTTTGGTGTCATCTGAAAATACCTTGAGACTGGAAAACTGTTGGCTATTAATATTAAGGGTTTAATAAGAAGTTGCCTTGTACTGTCTGATCCTTGCTCTATCTAGATAAGTATAGTCTACAGAGACTGGCAGCAGCTTTTCAGGCTGAAGTCTCTTTGTTCTCCTTGAATATACCAGGGATTGAACCTGGAACTTCCTGCATGCAAAGCAGATGGTCTACCAAAACATCCACTCCCAATGGTATAAAGGTAAAGGTAAAGGGACCCCTGACCAGTAGGTCCAGTCATGGCTGACTCTGGGGTTGCGGCGCTCATCTCGCTTTATTGGCTGAGGGAGCCGGCATGCAGCTTCCGGGTCATGTGGCCAGAATGACTAAGCCGCTTCTGGCGAACCAGAGCAGTGCACGGAAACGCCGTTTACCTTCCTGCTGGAGCGGTACCTATTTATCTACTTGCACTTTGATGCGGTTTTGAACTGCTAGGTTAGCAGGAGCAGGGACCGAGCAACATGAGCTCACCCCGTTGCAGGGATTCGAACCGCTGACCTTCTGATCCACAAGTCCTAGGCTCTGTGGTTTAACCCACAGTGCCACCTGCATCCCTACTCCCAATGGTACATATGTACAAAATGCTTAATTCCATGTTCCCACAATCCTGTGCTGCTGACCTGTGCAGGGTGAGGATTCTAGATACGTAGCTAGCTTCCAGCTCTAAGTGAAAGACCTCAACGTAGGATGAGAGAGACTTGGCCTTTTCTAAGAAGACTCTTGTGCTTTCCAGTTGCATGCTACAGTCAGGAAGTGCTGCAAATTCCCATGTGGGACATGTGGTTGGAGTTGTTCTGCAGAAGTTCTGACCAAGCTTGAGGCCGAGAGAAGGAAATTTATGCTATGCATGTGTAAAAGACAGACTTTACGTGCCATTAGGTTTCTGTGCATCACAGAGAATCATTGCAACCACATGCGGTGATGGTCTTAGATGGGTTAGGTAAATTCATGGAGGTTGGGATAACTATGGGTTGGTCCACCCTTCTGCTTTCCCCACTGCCTTCCCCTGGTCTACCTAGTCCAGCAAGGCATTTCTTAGGTGCTCATCATGAAGCATGTATGTGTGTGTGTGTGAGAGAGAGAGGGGGGGGGGGGGATGGGGGAGAGAAACACATATAAAGGCCTATCATTTCCATAAATTCTCTGGGCCTCCAAGTCCTAAACATTTAGCATGAATCACTTAGCCATGTCATAGTGCAAAAGCAAAAATAAGCAAAAAAAAAATTGTTACCCACAGGATGTGTTTAGGAAGAGTAAACAAACATCAGCTTCAACAGAAATGTAGTGTCATGATCAAGGGAAATAATAGTACCACTCTGTTCTGTCTTGGTCAGACCAATACTGTGACCAGTTCTGGGTGCCACAATTTAAGAAAGATCATGACATACTGAAACAGAGGAGGGCAACCAAGGTGATCAAAGGTCTGGAAACCTTATGAGGAACAGCTGAGGAAACTACCGGTATGTATGTTTAGCCTGGAAAAGAGGAGATGGAGAGGAGATATGATAGCCATCTTCAACTATCTGAAGGGCTGTCACACGGAAGATGGAGCAAGCTTGTTTTCACTTGGTCTGGAGGGTAGAACTCAAACCAGTGGATTCAAGTTGCAGGAAAGGAGATTCAAACTAACCATCAGGAATAGCTTTCAGGTGGTAACAGCTGTTTGACAGTGGGACGGGCTCCCTCGGGGGTTGGTGGACTCTCCTTTTGTGGAGGTTTGTAAACAGAGGTTGGATGGCCATCTGTCATGGATACTTTAGCTGAGATTCCTGCATTGCAGGGGGTTGGAATAGATGACCCTCAAGGTCCCTTCCAACTCTACAGTCCTACAATTCTGTCTCAAGCAGCAGAAAGTATGTGTTACCAAGAACAACAATAACAAACATGTGAACATTATTTCCCAATGCCAAACCCAGATACTGGGTTATATTTTATTTTCTTTCAAATGCATGCACAATTGTTATTAATATTTACCAAGAATGGATTTCTGTTTTCAAGCCCAAACTCAGTTGCTTTTTTTTCAAAGGCTCCTTCATTTGCTTAACTCCAGCGCCATCTGTTGTTAACTCGGGGAAAATAATGGCCAAATCCAAAGGGAAGCCACACCAATAGATAATGAAATATTAATTTTAACTTTCTGTTGTGAACATAAATGGTGGCACAGAAAACCATGTTTCTCGGGGGTGGAGGTGAAGGAACTCCCTTAAGTGGGAAGACATCTGCTTTGCATGAGAATGTCCCAGGTTCAATCCTGGCATCTTCAGGTAGGGCTAGGTGAGACCCCCATCTGAAACTCTGGATAGATACTGCCATTCTGTATAGAGAATACTGAACTCGATAGAAAAATCCTCAGACTTGGCTGAAGGCAGCTTCCTATGTTCCTAAAGTGAATGGAGTTGTCACCTTTTTTAAGCAGTGCTGTGTTTTTAACAGCGGACTGACCCACAAATATTTGGCAGGTGAAACGTTTCACCAGTTTGATTTGTGTGTGCCAGGCTACAGTGAAAAAGTCACAAGAACATCATAAAATCCTGCTGGATCAAGCCAATGGCCCACCTAACCCAGCCCCCTGTTGCCACAGGCAAATGGAATCCAAGCACAAGAGTCCTCTCCCCTCCTGGGGAGCAACTAGCATTCAGAGAAGCATTGCTGCTTCTGACCATGGAAGCAGAACATAGCCGTTATGGCTAGTAGCTACTGATAGCCTTATCCTTTGTGAGACAGGGTTGGAGTCCGTAAGCAAAAATGCCAACCCTTAAAAAAAAGCTTCAGGAAACCGTCATGCAATGTTCATGCCATTCACCATCATGTGAAGCCAGTGTGGTGCAGTGGTTAAGAGCGTAATCTGGGGAACCGGGTTCACGTCTCCGCTCCTCCCCATGCAGCTGCTGGGGGACCTTGCTGGGAGACACTTCTCTGAAGTCTCTCAGCCTCACTCACCTCACAGAGTGTTAGTTGTGGGGGAGGAAGGGAAAGGAAAATGTCAGCCGCTTTGAGACTCCTTTGGGTAGTGATAAAGCAGGATATCAAATCCAAACTCTTTAAACTCTTCTTCTTCATGTGGGCAATGGTAGCTGATCCATTAAGGCCCTTCTGCACCAACCTCAGTCTCCAGCTAGCTTCCACCTGCCTGCCTTTTAACCAGTCCAGGGGGGTGGCACCGCCTGTCAATTCTTCCTCCTTAGGCTCAGTGTTGCTCTTTAAGAACTCATCAGGGTGCAGGATGGGGACAAAATTGGGGAAAGTGGCTGTCATTCTCTGGCTCTATCTACTCTTGGTCTCTGAGCTGCTTTCTGCCCTGCCGGTCCCAATGGGCTCTGGCTGCCATTTGCCTCTTCACTGCCCCCTCCAAATCCAAAATTTACTTGCCAATACAAAACACATTCTGAAGCTTGGCAACCAGCTGATAGTTCTACATGAGGTGCTGTAAAGATTCCACCCCTCAAAGAATTCTGGGCACTGTAGTTAATTAGAGGTTGCTGAGAATTCTAATTCTATGAAGGGTAAACTGCCCAGAATTCTTTGAGAGAAAGAATATGCTTTGAATGTGCTTTAAAGGTGTGGCGTACCCTACACAGCCAAAGTTTATGTTTCTATGAAAGTTTCCTTTCTATGAAAAGGGGGGAAAATGGTATCTGTACATGCAATTGAGAAATAATGTAACTTCAATGTCAGCAAGATAATTTGAGTCTGCACCAATTTACCATTAATAATAATAATCGTAATAATAATAATTTTATTATTTATACCCTGCCCATCTGTCTGGATTTCCCTAGCCACTCTGGGCAGCTTACAGTACATATAAAAACATAGGAAAACGTCAAACATTAAAAGTTTGAGTCATTTACATTTGAGTATCTATCTGTGAAGGCACCCAGATATTCTACCTGCAGTCAAAATAGCTGATGCTGCTGTTACCCAAGATTACAGCACCTGAGGTTACAACCCTCAAAGGGAAACCCATGTGTGAACAAGTCTTACATTTGTTATGTGTGTTGTTTTGCTTGCCTGTTTTCCTTTGAAATGTCAGGTATCAACTGTTGCCAGGTGCAAGAGATGTTAGGTGGATCTGGCAGAACAGTTCGTGCTACCTGCTTGGCTTACTAACAAGTAATTATTATTACCAAAGAGAACACAAGTCAGCATCATTGCAGAAGAGTGGGAGATATTTTATCATGCCTCTTCCATACGCCAACAAGGAAAGTGCTATCGTGCTGCTGATTTTCAAATCAGAATTACAGGTGCCGCTGATAGCGAGCACTGAGCCATGAAGCTGCAAGAACATGGCTCGATTCTCAGATACCAAGCTGAGTTCTGCTTCTGGTGTCATTAGAAATAATCTTACAAAATGAGCAAATGTGAATATGGAGCATAACTATGGGAAGCAGAAATGATATTCAGCTGCTTTCAGATAAGCCTAGTACCCAAGTAGAAATTTCTGTACTGATAAAGCTAAGCAACATTCCGATTTGGTTTGATTCCTTTCCCCACTTTCCTTTTGCAAAGGAAAAACATTGCAACCTTCGCATCCTAACAGTGCAATCTTTTACATATTTACTCAGAAATAAATCCCAACATGGTCAATGGGTCCAGAGAAGAGTGTGTAGGATTGCAACCCAAATAAAGGACTCAGCTACATTAGTAAAAATAAAATGTTATAAATGCGTTATAACACTGTGATGCCAGATGGCGTTGTAGAGCTGAAATCAGAACTCTGTGAAATTTTCCATTGTGAGCTTTAAAGCAGTTTTTTTCCAGAGGATTTTTTTACAGCTGTGTAGATGCAGCCTAATAATCTGATACTAATTCAGAGAATAAAACATCTCTTTCTTTCTTTCTTTCTTTCTTTCTTTCTTTCTTTCTTTCTTTCCTTCTTTCCCAGTTCTATAACGTATGTAAGAACTTGCACTCAATATGACAGTGCAGGTTTACTAACACCTGAAGCTCACTACTTCTCTTGTTGAAATCGCCACCAGCATGGTTAGAATGTGGGAAAGAGTACACATTGTCACCCCACTTCTTTCCATAGGGATGAAATGAGGGGTCTAATCTTCACCAGTGATCTTGACTAAGGATCCAGGCAATGAATCCCATTCTGCATGCATTAATACAAGGTGTGATTTTGTGTACATGGCCATGACCCATACACCATTTGCATCATAGGTTATGCAGCAACTTAAACAGCAACAAGGTCATTTCTGCACACACAAACACAGCTGTGTTTCAAATTGCATCTTTACATTGCTATACACACCATGGGGGGGATATTTAGGAAGTTTTTAATGTCTGATGCTTTTAATGTATTTTTAATCTTTTGTTGGAAGCCACCCAAAGTGGCGGGGGAAACCCAGCCAGATGGGTGGGTATAAATAATAAAATTATTATTATTATTATTATTATTATTATTATTATTATTATTATTCACCCAATGCCCATGACCTGATTTGTTTCCCCGCATCTGAAACCTTCCCAACTTCTATTCAAAGAAGCTGTAACCTGCACAAACGTGATGGATGTCTTACATGTACACAGGTTTTTAAGTGAGATGGAAGCTGGTTTGAATGGGACTGCATCACAGGATGTTTTCAGATTTGGTTTATCTGTAAATGAATTAAGAGAAAAGTCCTCTGAAACCTAAGGCAGTGCTCCCAGCAACGCTTGAAAATGATGTTCCATTGAAATCAGTGGGACTCAGAACAGAGTCACAAATGCAAGCTTGCCATACAATGGCTCGCCACTGGATTAATCCACAGCATACATTGACTTGCAGTGGATGTATGAACTGCCTCAAGTTAAGTGTGTTCTTTCAAGTGGTCTGCCTCTTTGGCAGCACAGTCTGTTGTAGGGAAAAGAGAAAATAAAGCTCCATCCTCCCAAAACATATCTAGCTTGTTCCACTATCAGTATATACATTTTATGGTATTCTGCATGGTTACATGTGATGGCTGTTTCAGACATAAAAGTTACCACTTGACATCACAGTCATGAACTGTGAGCTCAGTTTCCTTAGCAATTGTGTTTAGGATTTATAGTGAAAATACTTTCATTCTTTTACACCACGTACTGTATTGGAAAGGAAATGTTGCAAAAAAGGGTCAGATTCCCTCTCTTTGCAGCAGATGGGCCTGATGCCTGCAAACTGTTTTTGCCATCATGAACAATGGACCCAGAGCTATTCTGAAGAAATGAAGACGATAGGTGACTCCTGCCTCATCCAGCACCTTGCCTAAGAGTGCAAGGCAGCATGGGGTAAGGGCACCATCAAACCTGGCTTTTTGACCCTGAAAAAACAACAACACTGCTCCCTCAAAGTGCTCCATGGATACCAAAACTGTGCACATGTTGCCATTTAGTCTGGCTCAAATGCACTCTCACCACTGGTGTTTAAAGCCAGAATTACAGGTGACGTTAGTCACAATCTATAGGTATCTTCTTGTTTCTTGAGAAATTCTGATGTTTTATGCAGTGCTTTTTTCCCCTTAAAAAATATTTAGGGGTACTCTCATTTTGACTCAAGAAAATCACCATTTTATAGTGCAAATTGGGAAAAATACAGTAAATGGACAAAAGTACAAAGATCTACAAATTGTTTAGGGGTATGCGGACCCCTGCGGACCCCCCCCCCAAAAAAAACCCACATTGGTTTTATGTGTTCTCCCTGCTGCGCCTCCACCAGCCCGAGGAGCAGTAGCCAGACCACCTGCAAAACAGCTGAAACTTTTGCTACCATCTTCCTGCTTTGCCTTGCTATTGCTTCCCCCACACCATCCGCCCAGAGACAGAATTTTTTTAAAGGAAAATTCCCTTATTCCGAATAGGATTCCTCGCAAGAAAAGGGGAAAGTTGACTGCTATGTGGAGGATACTAGACCCACCCGCTGATTTACTACAGCTGGCCTTGACACCAGACTGCGGGGGGGGGGGGGATTAGAATGCTACTTAGCGGGCTAATTGTTTATTATTTGAGAATCATCAGTGTTGTTTGTTATTTATATTGTGTGTTGTTTTTATTTTTTCATGTTAGGTTAGACAATATACTGATGATCCCCCTTTCCCCCTATGGAGGTGGGTGGGTGGGGGTGTTGCTGTAAGTGGCTTGGAGACCTTTGGGTGACAAGCGACTAACAAATTTAATAAACCAATTCCTTCAAACGTTATCCAATGGACACATCTCAGCTTCACCGTGGCTTAACGTTTTCAAATGCAGTGCACGGAAGCATTATGCCGCAATGCTTCTTGCTGAAATCAGGGGCGCCTCGCTCTGCAGTGACACCCGCAGAGCTCCATACAGACGATCACTTCCCGGGAATGCTGCTCGGAGACCAGCCCCGCTCGGATGAACCGCGACGCCGCCCGCTCCGCGTCTTCCGTTCCAGGCAAGTCACATGAGTGGTCTGTGCTCGCTCCCCCCATTCCCCCCCTTTTTTTACAAAATGGAACGGTCCGCGTTATGTGGCGTGCCGTAGTACGGATAAGGGGCGGAGCTGGGTTGCTGGCGGAACAAACCAATGAGCGGGAAAGGGGAGAGGGCAAGTTTGCGGAAGGAGAAACGCGTTTTGTAGCCTTTGCGCGCGGCGGGATATTAGCGAGCTGGGAGTCGAGAACCTGGCATGGGCGCCGTCAGAGTGCAGGAGCACCAGCCTCCTCAGGAGGTAAGGCTGAAGCGGCGGGGCTGCGTTTCCCTCTCGCAGGGCAGGCTGGCCTTTCCCTTGCGGGGGGCGCTTCCCTGCCCCGCTTTTGTCTATGGGCTGCAGTTCCCCATAGCGCTCTTGGGGGTGGGAGCTTTCCGGGCAGCGCTTGCTTTGCAAAGCGAGCCCGCAAGTCCTGTTGCCTTGCAAGAAACGCGCCCCGAACCCGTCGAGGTTCGCTTCTGCGGAAGGAAGCGTGTGTATAGGATAAGCGCAGCCAGGGGCGCAGGCTTCTCCAGGAAACGTTAGTCCTGGGGCCCGCGTTTGTTTGTATGACGGGGAGGAGAACTCAGCGAGGGGATAAATTGCCGGGCCAGTGTCACACTCTGCACATGCTCAAGGCGCTCATCATTGCTATTACCTCAGATGTCTTCCTGGGCGGGTGCTTAGTTCAGTAAGCCCTCAATTTACGCGAGGGATCACGCCTAAAGTCAAAATCGCATATGGGTTCAGTGGAGGGTGGGATTACCAAAGTAAATTTCCCCTGAATGCCCCGTCCCCTTTGTGCCCTTTTTATTCATTTATATATTTTTTTACCACATGCATAAAGCAGAATGCAGTGGTTCCCAGCGTGGGGCACACGCCCCACAGGGGGCAATTCGATTTTTAAGGGGGGCAATTTGAGAATGAGTTGCTAACAGTGAATTTTTTTGCATTGTGGTTCTAGGGGCCTCATATACAGTATATAAATATATACAGTGGTACCTCGGGTTCCATACGCTTCAGGTTACATACGCTTCAGGTTACAGACTCCGCTAACCCAGAAATATTACCTCGGGTTAAGAACTTTGCTTCAGGGTGAGAACAGAAATCGTGCGGCGGCAGCGGGAGGCCCCATTAGCTAGTGGTGCTTCAGGTTAAGAACAGTTTCAGGTTAAGAATGGACCTCCGGAATGAATTAAGTACTTAACCCGAGTTACTACTGTATTGTGACATACACATTTTAAAAATTAAAATCAGAATGCACACAGCGGTGACAATGGAGAGGTTATCTAAACAGAAAAGTTTGTCTAAACAGAAAATACACTGGGCACATTCAGGGGTAGTAGTGCTCGGGGGGGGGGGGCAATCAGGTTTTTAGAGATGCTTAGGTGGGGCATGGCCAAAAAAAGGTTGGGAAGAAACTAGTGGCTGAAGGCGAGCAAGTTAAATGCATGTAAGTTTGTGGGCTTACTGTATTGACAGGCAGTACATCAGCTTCATTTGGGTGAGTGCAGACTGAATTAAAGCTCTCCTTCCAAACTCCCATGGTGTAACTGGAGGATAGGAGGCTGCTTGGAGTTGCATATTATCTGTTCCAGAGAGTATTTCCCTGAGTGTCATGTCTTGCGCTTGAAATACCCTGTGGATCCTTTGGAGGTGGGAGTGGGGGAATGAAATACCACATTTCCTTTGCTGTTCAGAAATCGGTAATGGTAAATGTTTGTCACAGAGAACTGGATAGCTGTGTTTATTTTCTGTGAGCATTTTCTATAGAGCAGTTATATGTCGTACTGTGAATGGACAGTCCACAATGTCGCACCACATCTAGAAGGCAAAAGTTATTATAACAAATTTATTGGTACTCTGATGCGACTCAAGGCAGCTTACATATAAAATGAGAACTGATGAAAACCATAGAAAAACATTAATTAAAAACAGTAAATTATTGTTAGAAGTAAAGTTCTGCGTTTTGTCTAGCAGAGCAACCCTATGCGTGGTTTCTGAGAAATAAGGCCCACTGTGTTCAGTAGTTACTTGGTCCCAGGACTGTAGTTGCTTGTCATCCTTTTGAAGAACATCTCACAGGTTCTGGGTGATGCGGGGAGTGGCAGCAGAGAGACCCATTCTCTAGCAGTTTACTCCCATAATGTGCTTTAGTACCAGCATACATATACCAACGTCGAGCTGCATGTCTACCAACATACACATTTTTTTAACTCTGTCAAAATGTCAAAATACTCTGTCAAAATACAGCTCTGTACTGTAATACAGAGGAAGTCACTGTGGAGCTCTACAGATTTTCTTCCTCTTCTAAGACAGTTCCCATCATCCTTGACCATTGAATGTCCTGGCTGGGACTGATGGGACTCGTCATTCAACAACATCTGGAGGGCTGTCTGTTATGATGTATGAATAACATGGCTTTGTGACTTTTGCAAGCATCCAGCTTGTACGCAAGTATAGACCAACTTGTAACATCAGCACCGGTTTGAAGTGGATATGATGTTTACTACATGCATTTTTTCTCTACGACTGCTACAACTAATAATATTTATATGCCATCTATATATATGCCATCTATATATATAAATATATATATATTTATATGCCCTAACCTATTGGTATTGGGGGACTTCAACATCCATGCTGATTCCACTCCCTCCTCACAGGCTCTGGACCTGGTGTCTTCCATGGCGACACTAGGGCTCTCCCAGTTTGTTTCGGGCCCCACACATCAAGCAGGCCACACGCTGGATTTGATCTTTGGCGTCGGTATAGATGTGATCATGTCTCCTTCGACGAAGGTGCCATGGTCTGATCACTACGCTCTGAAAGCCAGGATTGACTTTCCACCCCCACCCTGCTTAGGTGGCGAGCCAATTTGGGCTCGCCCGCAGAGGCTGATGGACCCTGAGAGATTCCGCCAAGCCTTGCGGGACCTTGCTCCCCCTGGCGACTCATTGACTGAGCTTGTTGAGGGCTGGAATACCCAGCTCCTGGCAGCCATCGATGAGATTGCACCTAAGCGCCCTCTGCGACCCCGCAGAAACCGGGCTCCCTGGTTTACCGAGGAGCTCCGGAAAATGAAGCGGGACCTCAGACGGCTAGAGCGAGTATGGCGGGGTGCCCGTGACGGAGCCTCAAGAACATCTTATAGGGCTTTTATGAAAACCTACGAGATGGCGGTGAAGGCTGCTAAGAAGTCATACTTCTCGGCCTCCATTGCATCCGCTAGCTCTCGCCCAGCGCAATTATTTAGCATAATCAGGTCCTTAACGTCCCTTGAGGGACAGCCAAATTTAAATAACAAATTGACACACGGCTGTGAGGCATTTGCGAGCTTTTTTGCGGAGAAGGTCTTGTCGCTCCGCCATGACCTCCCTGCCAATTTGGATACAATAAAGGAACTGGAGGCCCCTCGACTGTCCTCAGGTCCAGTATTGGACCACTTCGACCAGATATCCCCAGCCGATGTGGACAGACTCCTCCGAGCTGGAAAGCCCACCACTTGTCCTCTCGACCCGTGCCCGTCTTGGCTGATTAGAGCGTGTCCAGACGAGGTGCGGGCCCTCCTGGGGGATATCATCAATTTGTCCCTTGGCACGGGGACATTCCCAGGGGAACTGAAGGAGGCAGTGGTGCGCCCGCTCTTAAAGAAAACATCATTAGATCCTTTAGATCTATCCAATTACCGCCCGGTTTCGAATCTTCCGTTCCTGGGTAAGGTGATTGAGAGAGCGGTTGCTGAACAGCTTGGTGGGTTTCTGGATGAAACATCGGCTCTGGATCCATTCCAGTCCGGCTTCCGCGCTGGTCATGGGACCGAGACGGCTCTGGTCGCCCTAACAGATGACCTTCGTAGACAGCTGGATCGAGGCGGGTCGGGGCTGCTGATTCTTCTAGATCTATCAGCAGCTTTCGACATGGTCGATCACGAACTTCTGGACCACCGCCTTGCCGACGTGGGGATCCAGGGCACAGTCCTTCAATGGCTGCGCTCGTTTCTCTCTGGTCGGGGACAGAGGGTGGCGCTTGGGGGGGAACTGTCATCGCGCCACTCCTTGGTGTGTGGAGTACCTCAGGGTGCGATACTCTCCCCGATGCTTTTCAACATCTTTATGCGCCCCCTCGCCCAGCTTGTTCGGAGTTTTGGGCTGGGTTGTCATCAGTATGCCGATGACACCCAACTCTATCTGTTGATGGATGGCCATCCTGACTCTGCCCCAGACACACTGACCAGATGTTTGGAAGCTGTGGCTGGATGGTTACGTGGGAGCCGGTTGAAGCTAAATCCTTCGAAGACAGAGGTCCTGTGGCTGGGACGGGGCGATATGGGATTGGGGGGGCAACTCCCATCTCTTGCGGGGGCGCAATTAGTGCCAGCACCGTCCGTTAAGAGTTTGGGTGTAATCTTCGACACCTCCCTTTCCATGGAGGCGCAGATTGCAGCTATAACAAAGGCGGCATTTTTCCATCTCCGCCAAGCTAAGCAGTTGGCTCCTTACCTCTCTCGCCCTGACCTAGCCACTGTGATCCACGCGACGGTCACCTCCAGACTGGATTATTGTAACTCGCTCTACGTGGGGCTGCCCTTGAGACTGACCCAGAAACTCCAGCGGGTGCAGAATGCTGCAGCGAGACTCCTTACGAGGTCTTCGCTGCGAGATCACATTCACCCGGTGCTATACCAGCTGCACTGGCTCCCGGTGGAGTACAGGATCAGGTTTAAGGTGCTGGTTTTAACCTTTAAAGCCCTATATGGCCTAGGACCCTCGTACCTACGGGACCGCCTCTCCTGGTATGCCCCACAGAGAAACCTACGGTCTTCAAATAAAAACATCTTGAAGGTCCCAGGCCACAGAGAAGTTAGGCTGGCCTCAACTAGAGCCAGGGCTTTTTCGGCTGTGGCTCCGATCTGGTGGAACACTCTGTCACAAGAGACCAGGGCCCTGCGGGACTTGACATCCTTCCGCAGGGCCTGCAAGACAGAGCTGTTCCACCAGGCCTTTGGCCAGGGCACAGCCTGACTCCCTCCCTCGGCAATCTTCGCAGAGCTCTGGCCCAATGGTTGCTAGTGGCTTGAATTAATTAATTTTTATAATGAATGATTTTAGAATGTTGTCTATGTTGTACTTTTGTACTGTTTTATTGTTGTTAGCCGCCCTGAGCCCAGCTTCGGCTGGGGAGGGCGGGATATAAATAAAATTTATTATTATTATTATTATTATCAATCTGACTTGGTTGCCCCAGCCACTCTGAGCACCTCCCAACAGAATATTAAAAACACAATAAAACTTTCATGAATTGCACATAATTTTGTGTTTTAAGATGGTATTTCCCTCTCTCTCCAAATGACATGGCTGTTTTATCAGCCAAATTCATCTGATCATTAGTGCAAGGGCTTCTGTCAGAAGTGCCTCAAAACACATGATAATAACAACTTTGGTGCAAACTTTACATTTCCTAGAGCTGGTGAGCTAGCAGAAGCTGGTGCAAGGACTCTTATTAGTTCAGTGGAACTTTCCCTCAAGTGCCAAGATTCAGGACTCTGAAAAAATACCAAATAGCTCAAGAGATATAAAACATTGTAAACATCAGTAACGCCACACTGCAATGGTGGTATTAGAAATGTAACGGTTGGGCTAAGCTGTAGAAGTTTTAGAATGTTTTATTAAAGAATTTGGGAACTTGGTTGTATTGTCGTTATAAGTGACAAATGTGCCTGTCTTCCTTGAGTTGAGGAACATTGGTTACTTCATTATTCTTCTGTCTGACAGAATCAGAAATCTCAGCATATGCTACTGGAGGAAAAACCTGTGCAATAGTTGAACAGTTCTCATAAGCCGGACTTTCACCATCTTGTTTTTGCAGGATTCTTTGGGGCTATGTGCATTGATATTTTTATAGCCAGTTCCACAGGATGGAACCGGCTATAAAAGTATTAAAACTGTTTTACAATGTAGTCAACAGTATGTCTACTAAAAGGAAATATTTTGCAGGAAATTTGTAGTATGTACACTTAGAAGAACATGGTTTTGTTTTTTTGAACATAGAATCAGTTTATTATCTCTTCTAGGTTGAAACCCGTGAAGATGAAGAGCAAAGTATTAAGCTGAGTGAAATCTTAGAGCTGCTGGTGGCAGCTGGATACTTCAGGGCAAGAATTAAAGGGCTGTCCCCCTTTGACAAGGTGAGAGTGTAACAAATTATGCACAAGGCATGCTTTAATTGGTTAAAAATATATATATCAGCAAGGGCTAATTTGTACAGATGAGTACAAATGTTATCTAGATGGCTGTGAATTAAGAGTGCAATTTTAAAGGTTTTGTTTTTTTTAAACAAATCTCTTTTTATGTGTCTCAATGCAGTTTGCAAAGATACCATGAAAACAGCTAAAATAGTTCAAAAACGGACAGAATGTGCAATCAGGATAAGCATTGTTGCTTGCCGGAGGGAATAAACCTCCCTCTCCTCCAGACGTTTACTGTTTTGGAGGTTCCCCTGACCACCCCAAGCCGATTTTGTGGGGTTCTGTGGGCGATGGAGAGGAATGCCCCGTGTGAGTGGAAGCCATTATACAGTGCCCAAGAGCACTGCCAGGAACTGGTATTCAGAAGCAATACTGCCTCCAACTGACACTGGAGGCAGAACATAGCCATCGTGAAAATGTGACATTGGGGGGCTGTCTTTTGTGTTTCATTTTTAAATAAATGCACAAGATGCTTCTGTGTAACTTCTGTGTTCTTCCACCAAACATCTGCACGGGATAAAACGAGTGTGCTTGCCTTGTTCTAGGTGGTAGGCGGCATGACGTGGTGCATCACAACATGCAGTTTCGACATTGATGTGGACTTACTGTTTCAGGAAAACTCTACCATCGGCCAAAAAATGTAAGTGGGAGGTGCCAGAAAGAGGTCTTACTTTCCAGTTGTGTGATGTGTTCAGTACCAGTCATATTTGTAATTGAAGCTTGCATAAGTGGTCACCTAAGCCTTAAGAATTATTATTATGTATTGAATTTCTATACCACCCTTCATCACAGGGTGGTTTACAATATAAAAACACAAAACTTGCATACCATTATAACTAACAATAAACTGCAATTTAAAAGGCCGTTGTTTGTTTAATTAGCCAAAGGCCTGGGAGAAGAGGAATGTTTTTGCCTGGTGCCTAAAGATATGTAATGAAGGAACCAGCCAAAGCTCCCTGGAAAGAGCATTCCACAAGCATGAAGCCACTGCAGAAAAGGCCTGTTCTCATGTTGCCACTCTCCTGACATCTTATGAAGGAGGCACACAAAGAAGGGCCTCAGAGAAAGCTTGCAGGGTCTGGTTTAGCTCATATGGGGAGAGGCGGTCCTTCAAATCTGTTGTGCTCTCTATTTTTTGGTCTTACTGCCCCTGATGTGCCCTCCCAGTAATAAAATCTCTTCTCATCCTAAGCCTGAAAGCAGCCATGAAAATAAAGTGAAATGTTTAAGTACAGCAGGAACATGTAGAAGCCCACACTTACTTTCTTCTGCCTCCTCCTTCTTTTTGCACTATTTAAATGTTAGGACTTTTAAATAAAACAGTGACAGTTACAGTCGTACCTTGGAAGTAGAATGGAATCAGTTCTAGAAGTCCATTCGACTTCCAAAACGTTCGGAAACCAAAGTGCAACTTCTGATTCGCTGCAGGAAGCTCCTGCAGCCAATCGGAAGCCCTGCTGGACGTTCAGCTTCCAAAAATAGTTTGCAAACCAGAACAGTCACTTCCGGGTTTGCAGTGTTCGGGAGCCAAAACGTTTGGGAACTAAGCTGTTCCAAAACCAAGGTACGGCTGTAGAGTGTTTCTATTAACACATGAATGTCTTAAACTGTTGTTACTTTACCGTGCGCTACCTTGGGAAGCTCGGAACTGATTAGATTTGTGTCCCATTGGTGCACTGGATCAAATTCACACTTGCTTAGCTTCATTCTAGAATAAGGTAATCACAGACCATTCCCTGGACTGAAACTGAAAACATTTTATGAAGTAAAGATTGATTGTTTGATAAGAAGCTTTTAACAACAGGTTTAAAAAAGAAACAACAACCTTGATTCCCCCCCTCAGTATATGTTTTTAATAAGAGTTTGCAAGCTTGTCTAAAGATGTTTAAAAAAGAAGTGCCTCCAGTCCTACAGATCAGCATTTATCAGGACAGTTCTAAATTGCTTTGTGTATTCACTTTTTAAAATCTACTATTTGATTTCAGCCACTAGAGGGCAGTTTCAGGCTAGTTAAGGCTTTCCTTCCACCCAGTTTCACCTTAAGCTCTGTCATCCTTCACCTTCTTTCCAGTGCCTTGACTGAGAAAATTGTATCCGTCTTGCCGAGAATGAAATGCCCTCATCGCTTGGAGCCTCATCAAATACAGGGATTGGATTTCATCCACATATTTCCTGTTGTGCAGGTAGGTGCTCCTTGAAAAGTTGCTCCCCCCAACACCTCCGTATAGTAGGCCTGCTGATGAAAAACCATATTGTAACCCTCTTTCTCTCTCCCCTGCAACTCTAATAGCCACTGGGGCATGGTTTTGATCAGGAAACAACCAAGTCGAATGTGTGTTCCTAATCACAAACAAATGCTGTGGGGCTCAAAACTCCCTTCAGCCCTAGCTAGTGTAACCATTGGTCAGGAATGATGGGAGTCTAGCAACATCTAGGTGGCTACCCATTCCCCATCCCTGCACCATTGATTAATCCCTTTTGTAGCCTTGCAGCATTTCCTGTAACCAAAAAGTGTATGGAAAGAGCTACTGCATCGCTGTTGCTTGCAGAGACTGTATTGGAAGTATAGTTCCGTCTCTGATTAGATCCTGAACAAGGAGCAAGTTAGAGGCATCTTTGAAACCTAGTCTTTAACTTGGGATCTCAGAGTCTTTTATGTAATCGTTTCTATACCATCTTCTGTGAAATAAAAATAATTCAAAGCATTTAACCCATTTCCAAATTTGAGTCAATTATTAGCAAGACTCGGAGTGTTCAAATGGTTTGCTATTGCCCATGTAAATGGGAATACTGTTGCTTTATAGTTTTATATGTGCTTGCTTTTCTCTGTCCTGGAACGTCATTTGCAAAATTGACGTTTCAGCCAAACCAAGCCAGGAGGGTGTATCTGTGGCAAGTGAACAGGGATGAGTTCTTTGCCTGGAAAGCTGGTTGCTTAAATAGAGAGCATGGGTCCCATCCCCCCCACCAAAGCAGAGTAAAGCATTGAGAGCTGCAGATGTAAGAGCAAGTCAGCAACTATTTTTGCCTGGTTGTCAGTTTGACAAAGTGGGGAGAAGTAGGTTGACAGCCAGAATGAGACCAGCACCTGCTACTCTTCCATGGCCCTTGTTTGTTTCTGCATTTTTCAACTAAGTGCAGTGACGACCTGGTTGCACCAAATAGGAGCTGAACTTAGCCTGAGATTTCTAGTTGCCGACTCCTGATCTACAATGACAACATGAGTTAAGATTTTCCTTTAGGTCACACGTCCCAAGCCTTGTGCCTGTGCACCAGTAGTGTGTTAATGTCCATTGGCATGCTAAGTCTTGGGGCAACCTGATAAGCAAGTGACACATCCAAACTGGGCCTGCAGATTGTCGTTCGTGACTACTCAGGTTTTGCTGCTATGCACTTTTGCGATATGGTCATGGAAAAGCAGGACTTGGAGTTTCATACAGCCCAGTCCAGGTGTCTCCAGATGTTGCTGGACTACAGCTCACGTCATCCTAGAGTATTGAGCATACTGGCTGACAATGTTGGGAGTTGGAGTCCAACAGCATCAGAAGGACGGCATGTTGGCCACTCCTGCCTCTAGTCCCTGTGAGGCAGAGTTGGCCTCATCAAGAACAGATTAACTCACACTGTTCAGAGGAAAAGCACAGCAAAGGCTGAGTGAAACATGCCAGAAATATCTACAAGTGAGAAAAACAAGGGCCTAACCTGTCTTCCATCATATTTGTGTCCTTTCAACATTTTTAGCCTCCTAATAACCCTGTGGAGGGACGCAGGTGGCGCTGTGGGTTAAACCATAGAGCCTAGGACTTGCAGATCAGAAGGTTGGCGGTTCGAATCCCACGACAGGGTGAGCTCCTGTTGCTCGGTCCCTGCTCCTGCCAACCTAGCAGTTCGAAAGCATGTCAAAGTGCAAGTAGATAAATAGGTACCACTCTGGCGGGAAGGTAAAGGACGTTTCTGTGCGCTGCTCTGGTTCGTCAGAAGCGGCTTAGTTAATGCTGGCCACATGACCTCAGCCAATAAAGCGAGATGAGCACCGCAACCCCAGAGTCGGTCACGACTGGACCTAATGGTCAGGGGTCCCTTTACCTTACTAATAACCCTGTGAGGTAGGCTGAGTTGAAAGGGAGTGGCTGGGTCAACATCAGCCACAACAGCTGGTCAGAAATTTAAATCCTGGGTTGGTATTCAACTGAGTTTTACTTTAATTAGACCTATTGAAATTAATGGACCTAACATACCTATGCCATTTAATTTCAGTGGTTTTATTCTGTGTAACGCTTAGCTGAATCTAGTCTCAGTCAGACACACTAATCTTTTATGTCAACTGAGACTCAGTGGGTTTTCTGTGATGAACATGCACTGATGGCCATGTTCAGTGTCTAAATGTTTCAAAATATGAAAGGTAAGTAGCTGTAATAAGTGTAACCCTTTGTTTATAGAGTGTTGATTTTCCTTATTTTTCAGTCCCTTTTTGATATCCAAGTCTGTCCTGAGTATATATATCCATCCAAGGCGTTGCTTTAATGCCGATGGTTTCCCTTTTTCTTTTCTCCCAGTGGCTTGTGAAACGTGCAATAGAAACCCGTGAAGAAATGGGAGATTACATCCGCTCATATTCTATATCTCAGTTTCAGAAGACACACAGTCTGCCAGAGGTAAATGTTTGGCTGCGTCTTTTGTAATTCAGAACTAGAAGTGATTCTTTTAACCGTCTCTAAAACGGATAGGATTGATGCAAACCTGCCCCAGCTGATTTGGCTCATAGGTTTTAGGACATAAGCGGATAGATCACACGTTATGAGCTGGCATTGGAGCAGAAAATATGAGTAGAGTAATTCAGTCCAACTCCTTAAGTATTAAATGCCCAGTTGCGCATCAAAAAGGTAGATGAATTTGCAGTGCATCCAAGTGCATTCATCGGATGCTCTGGGAAGCTGTTCTTGACACAAGTCACTTTTTTCTTGTAAGATCTTTTTCACAAAATTGTATTTGAATATGTTTGTGCAGTGGCAACACAGACCTACACTATGCAAGCACCAAAATGTTTTCCATTCTTAAAAATACATTGCCCACCTCTTCTTAGTGTAGAATGAGCCATTCCTTGAAAAGGAAAGTCCAGGTGTATTGTTTCTCTGTGATTAAAAGGTGACTGGCAGTTGATAATGCTATACCTTAACATGACAGCTGCCCACTGGAATAAAATAGTTCAATTTTTTTTTAAGGCTGTGTTTTGGGGGTTTTCACTCACGTTGTCGAAAGTTCAACTTACGGTTCTTGCATCTCCCTGTGTCTGTTGGTGCCTTTCATTATTTGTGCAGCTGCAAACTAGTGAGCATCTTTCGCTGCCTCATTTGTCAATAAATGGAAAGTGATGTTAAAGGTGTCAGTGCGGGAAGATACTCTGAATTTTTCTATTTGATGGGCCAAGTTCCTGCTAATGTTTTACTATTAACACCATATGTCTAAGATGTAAATTGCATTGTGGAGCTTAGTCCTAGGTAAAGTAGGAGGATCGCAGCTTCAGTGTGGTTTATGTAGCCTGAGACTATTCCTGGTTCCCACCTTTAAAAGTTGCTGCGGAGGTGCAGAGTACCTATTTCCAGCGCTGGTTGGTTCTTCAGACACAGCCATTCCTGGATTGAAGTAATCTGACCACAGTAATCCATGCTTTAGTAATTTCCCAATTAGACTTTTGTAATATGGTCTACATGGGGCTGTCCTTGAAGGCAGTTCAGAGATTATAGCGGGTGCAAAATGTGGCAACTGGGTATTGATTGCCACAGAAAGGTCTGCACTGATTATTTGCTACCATGTCCAATTCAAAGTGCTGTCCATGGAGGCGCAGGTCAATTCTGTGTCCAGGGCAGCTGTCTACCAGATCCACCTGGTATACAGGCTGAGACCCTGCCTGCCCATGGACTGTCTCTCCAGAGTAGTGCATGCCCTGGTTATCTCCTGTTTGGACTACTGCAATGTGCTCTAGGTTGGTCTACCTTTAAAGGTGACTCAGAAACTACAATTAATCCAGAGTGTGTCAGCTAGACTGGTGACTGGGAGAGGCCGCCGGGACCATATAACACCAGTCCTAAAGGCTCTTCACTGGTTCCCAGTACGTTTCTGAACACAATTCAAAGCGTTGGTGCTGACCTTTAAATTTCTAAACAGCCTTGGCCCAGTATTCCTGAAGGAGCATCTCCAGCCCCGAGGTCCTATTCCAAGCATCTTCTGCTGGTTCTCTCATTGCGAGAAGCGAAGTTACAGGGAACCAGGCAGAGGGCCTTCACAGTAGTAGCACCCTCCCTGTGGAACGTACTCCCTTAAGATGTCAAGGTGATAAAGATTTACACAACTTTTAGAAAACATCTGAAGACAGCCCTGTATCAGGAGGTTTTTAATGCTTGATGTTTTTCTTATGTTTTTAGATATGCTGTAAGTCACCCAGAGTGGCTGGGGAAACCCAGCCAGATGGATAGGGTATAAATAAAATAATATTGATGATGATATTGTAAATATGTAAACAAATTAATACCCAGCTACCTGAAGGTGTGTGCCTCCTGATATATTCCTCCCTGTTATCTGAAGTCTGCCAGGTAAGCTTGGTATGGTCATCAAACAAAGCCTTGAGTTCCCAAACTTGGAATAGGACTTTGTCATTGGTAGTTTCCTAGCTGTGTAACATGAGATTAGGCTGGAACCTACATTAGTCAGTTTTCTTCACCAGCTTAAAACTTATTTTTAAAAATCTGTCGGGCCTTCTGAAGTGTGTACATGACCCTTGATTACTTGTATTCTGCTGAAGGATTGGTTGTATTTTTTGGTACATTTTAACATCACAGCTTTGGACAAGTTGACACAACAACTTGCCAATCTTTGTTGACACTGTTGAGGTTAAATCTGTTTGTATGTTGGTATTTAAAGCTATCTAAATTGCTTTGCAGGATGATGACTTCATGCAAAGAAAAGAAAAGTCTGTGAAAGCAGTTAGTGAAATCTCTGTAAGTGTGACATTCAGCAGTGTGGGTTTTCAGATTACAAATAAATAATAATTGGATTTAGCGTCATTTTGATTATGCATATCTTTTGGCTTTAATTTACTCCCCCTTCCCTTTTAAAGATGCATAGACCATGTTTGTATGATACATCTGCATACCTGCTTCCTGGGGATAGTAACTTTTCTTCAAATGAATTGCAACTTCAAAGGTGCTCAGTTTTATCCATTGTGGTATCCATTCACTACATTCCTAGTTAGTTTTTATAAAAGAATGCATTTTTAGAAATTGATCTCCCCTGGGGTTCATGGCGGTGGGGAGGGGGCTAGAAAATGTTTCATCCCACATCATTGGTAGCACACTAAATGAGAATTTTCTGGTCAAGTTGTGGAATGCCAACAACAATCCCAGCACTTTGGCATATACAGCCCTCAAATGACTCTCTCTGCTCGGTTAGTACAAGTGGCAGCCCTAGTTAGAGTCTGTATTTGAATTGGGTGCAAGCTGAGTCAGACACACAAGATTTTAAAGCTGCATTCCTGGATAAGCCCCATTGAATATATGTATAAATACGTGTGTTTATTTATGTAAAAAAAACCTGCCGAAATAATCATTGCAACTCTACCGCATAAGAAAATGTGTACACTGTTGTGCAATAAATCAGCTCCTTTCCAACCTGCAGAGGGTTTACTGTGACAGGATTTTATTTCTCTGTTCCTTTAGATTTCATTGCTCCATTATAATACCATATTAATTTTAGTTAGAGTTGACATGTGGCTCTTGGAGGCTTGATAGATTGATATCCCATTGTGCTCATCTTTTGAATACCAGCTCTGTGTATTCCTTCCCTTGTCTCTCTTTGTCCGGTGCAATGTCACTTTTAAAACGCCACACAAAACAGAACGTTGCGCTGCTGTGAATTCGGAAACGCGGGAGTTTGAATGGATTCCGTTGCATCTCAACTGATGTTCTATAGTTGAAAAAGATTTCCCACTTGCAAAACTGCCAACATTGATCAAAACATTTTTAAAAGAAAAAAGGAAGGAGGGTAAAAAGCTCTTGACATATCTTCCTCTGGCAGAGTCAACAGAGTAGAGAAGCCAAGTCGTGGAAACAATGATCTCGTTTGTCATTGTATCTCAGGGAGAGTAAACTGCCTTTGTCATTGTGTCTGGAAGAAAGTGTGGAATGTCATCTGAAGGCACTGCTTTTTCTGAGAGTTCTTCTTAACAAAGAGTGTCTGGCATTGATGCTTCTTTCTTTTTAACTGTAGCCGTGTACAAGAACAACTTGGCTGTATTGAAGCATTGCTTTTTTAAAAAGGGGGGAGGGGATTTCCTTGAACTTAGTTCAGCAACTTTTTTCCTTGCACATTCTTACCACCACCCCAATTATGTTAAATCGATTTTCTTTTCCTATGTGACTGGCTAAAGTAGCCATAATGAAGAGAGTAGTAATTAAGCATAATTATTAAATAAGAGGCTAGAAGTGGAATGCATGAACACTAACCGCAGTGACTCGGAATTAATCATCTCTTTAATTATGCATAGTATTTTTTTCCCTTACTTTGTTTAAGATGTTTTGCAGATATGTCTGAGATCAGGTTGAATAGATTCATATGTTCTGGAGTAGCCATGTTCTTAATAATAGTAATAATAAGCTAGGAAAGTGCAAAAGGGAGGGTGAGGGGTGAGTCTAGGTCAATGAGCAGCCAGTGAAGGATATTATGTTATGACAGACTGTGTTGTGTTGTATTATGGAGCCACAAAAGCCCTGAGAAGGTCCAGGTAGGAGGTTTCTATGGAGAAAGAATGTTGACATTGGATTGCTTACTGACCATTTGTAGTTTGACACATGTTTATGCTCATTTTGTTGGCTTTCAGGAAGTTTACAAGCCACAAAGGAAATACCAGCGACGAGTAGGAGCAGAAAAGTTAGTCGACGAGGAGTCTAAAGTTCATGCTACGCTTCTGGAATATGGCAGGTATATTCATTTTGTTAAAGTGTGTTCCAGGGAACCCAGGATTTCTTGGGGGCATCTGAAGGATTCCAATAATGGCAGACAAAAGATCTGAAAGACAGCATGCTGTGGCTCTCTCTTCCCTGTAGGCAGATGCAGGAGAACCTTAAATGTCTTCTAGGGGCCAACTAAGAAGGGATGCTAATAGTGTAGCTTTGCTGTTGCTGCTGTTTCTCTTTTTTTGCAAATTATCAGGCTAGGGGACCCATTCCTGAACTGTACAGTGAGGGGTAGGGGAGCTTTTAATCTTTTGCCACCCATTCTCACTAGCTGCAGTTTGCACCACCAGCAAAGGCCCCATATGTTTAGATGGAGCCTTTGTTGGCTATGGAGTTGCAGGGGCCCTGATCCTGATTGGGAAGGAAAAGGCTAAAGCCCTCTATGCTCCATGCTAGGTTCATGATGGGGTTGGGGGGTGCTAATCACGTATTCCATCTTGAGCTTGGAAGAAAGACAGGATGGTAATGTAATTAATCATGCCGTCTGCTCAAGTTCTTGGGGGGAAATGTTGCTCCACAACACATTTAAGTGTCAAAAGACTCTGGGTTAGTGACAGCAGATTTCCATAGCTACTCTCCTGGAATAATCTTAAGTGTGTACAGAGCACAAAAGCAATGTGTTGCTTGCCACAAATAACTGGTGAAATGGTTATAATATAAAATGTATTGACATTTTGATTCACTAGCTTTTCCACTGCAGTTCTTTAGTCATACAGGTGGTTTGCACACTTACAATAAGCCTAAGTGTGTTTGAAACTGTGGCCTAAGTGTGTCTTCTACTCCCTATGGCAAGCCAGATCACTTTTTCAAGTTCTTCATCTTTTTGTTTTCATATTCCCCCCTCTTTAGTATCACTGGTTATTTCTTGTGAGTATTTTTCCTCCTGTGTACATGTGGTGTGGATCCCCCCCCCCTTTCCCAGTTGGCTCTTGGCACTTGAATTTGCATCTTTCACATTAACATGTCTTCCACATTTGGTATTTAACAGCATTGTTAAATTAATGTTCACGGGGACTGTCTTTTTTTCTCAGCGCAAAAGTCACAGTTTTCTCTAGGGGCTAAGGGGTGAGAGAGAAGAGTGCATAGGAAAAAAATCCCAACTTCCACTCTTTTCGCATACTCCCCAGGAAAATAGGTTCCTAGCTGTTACCTCCCTGATCTGCTGCTCCTTTATATGTAAATATTTTTAAGGACTCCTTTATCACATGAACCCAGCTGATCTCAGACGGCAGTGATTAAACACAGCAGTATCATGGAGCCTAGAGTGATTTTACGTGGCTTCGTTAGTTACAACAAATATAGCAGCCATTGGTATATAGCAGTCTACAGAACATAAGGCTAATCCCCTTTCAAAGCCATCAAAGTTGGTAGCCACAGTTTATAACTGCACTGTGAAGGACTTTCTGTAGACCATCCATCAGTTAGCTTCAATGGACAACCTTGGGGTCTAGTCTTATATGAGAGAGGGGAACACTCACTCTATCACCATGCCCACTTTTGCCACATTGTGCATGGTGTTCGAACCCTCATATCAGTTCCTGCCCTGCCCTGCCCCTTACTTAGCTTTTTCCCTGATCTAAAAAGCTCCAAATGTTGTGAACTTTTCTCATGGGAAAGAAAATTTCTCCAGCCAGCCCCTTTTCCTGCAACTTTCCCTTTTGCTGGGAATGGCTGTTCAGGTTTTCAGACTGGGTCCCCTGCACCAGATCAACCTGGAGATGACCAGGACTGAACCTGGGACCTTACGGCATGCACAGCGTGCCTTCCTCAGTATCCTCTGCTTTATGGGTTGTGTAGCAGCATATTAAAACCTGGTTGCCTGAGTGCAGTGGAACTACTCCCTAGTGGGAGAGTGAAATACAGCTGTAGCAGAAGGAGATGTTTAAACTAGAACTTCAGTGGAAAGGGCATATTCAGAGAAAGCAAATAAAGCTAGGGAGGGCTGGCAGATTAATGCCTTGGGGGGCAAAAGTGAAATGTTCTTGGAATGAAAACGGGCTTTCATTAGCAATTCAGTGACAAGCCTCGGAGCACCACTGTCATTAACGATAAGGCAACCCCCCTCCTTCCCCCCTTTCAGCCCCCCTGGAACCTGCTGTACTGCAGAGGTTTAGAATGCACTGGGAAGACTTTGATGATGAATTGCAGTGTTGCAACAGGAAAAATGGTTTACTTGTTAATGGCATATAAATTACAAAATGTACACTCAGAATAAAATGGTGAATATAACTAACCCCAAACTGCTGCTGCGGCTGCTGTTGTTTTTCTAAAAAGCACTGAGAGCTGGTCTTGGCATGTTTGCAAAAGCACATCTTCTGCAATGAAAGTGAATCCAGCTGCATATTCTGATTTGTTTCCCCCTCCCTTTTTACTTTTTCTAGGAGGTATGGTTTCAGCAGACAAGGGAAAATTGAGAAGGTAAGCTTGTTTCCTCATCTGGAATCCAGCTGAAAAAGTATGTGTTGGACAAAAATACTAGACACCAAAGCAGATTTTTATATATATATAGAAGTGTGATGCAGCAATTGATTATTATTTTTCATAATATTGAAAACTACTTGTTTGCTTGTTCTTTCTAGGCCACCCAATCTTACTGTGTTGTGGTCACCACCCTGATGCTGCTGTATTCAACACATTGTGGGGAAACATTGCTAGAATTGTTCATGATCCTTTTCACTGTGGGTTAAGTTCAGAGCCAGTTTGACTTTAGTCACTGCCTGTTCCAGACAAAGGGGCTCGGCAGTCTTCATTTTTGTTTGCTTTTATTTTTCAGTGTTTGTAATTAGCCCTGCATGCAAGGATCCCAGGGTGGCACACTGTAAACATTAAAACCATTGCTAACAATAAAACTAAAACAAAAGTAACTCAGCATAATGCAGTTTAGCAATTCACAGGCAACAGAAAGCAAACAAAGAAAACCCCTCTGTTATTGTTATTTTCTTGGGAACTGCTAGCAAGCATGATGTAGCCCAGTGGCGCCCTGCAAAGCAGTTTCAGATTGGCAGACTTTCAGCACACACTGTTGGAAAGAAATGTTTCCTAACATTTCAAGCTACACTCTGGTTGGTGGGGGATGTGAGTTAAATTAGTATTAGAGAATGAAGAGCACTTTACCCAAGAAAGTTGCCAGTGAAGTTAATTAAGCCGATAGAGCTTATTTTCCACTTGCAGAAATGTACATGCATTGCAATGTTGTGGAAGGCCCCAAAGTTCCATGCAGCAAGAATACTATTCCTAAAACTGCATCTCACTCCCTTTGTTGACTTCTACAAAATATGGCTGCAATGCTTCATCATATCTTATTGACCTTGCATGCTTTTAGCCTAAGACTGTCAAATGCTTTTGTTAAAATTTAGCCACTGTGATGAAAAGGAGGTCCTGTTCAGGACACTGTTTCCACTGTGTGCTTCTTCGGGGCTTCATCCGATTCTATGCAAAAGGAGTTCTGCTCATGTGGCAATACTTCCTCCATCCTCTCAGCTCCTGCGCATGCCCAAAATCTGCTCTCAAAGTCCTCCAGCCCCCTGGAGCAGATTTTGTGGGTGCTGGAGGGGCTGCAGGGGAGAGGAGGTGGGAAGCTAAATTGTACAAGCAGAGGTCTGCTGCATGAACAGAGCAGCAGTGTTGGATACATACCTGTGTGTGAATTATTACTGTAGTATGGTTTTAATGTGTCCATGAAAGGCTCTCTGGAGCCTTACCTTAATATATTCTGAAAGCATATGTTGTTCATTTCCTTTTTTTTTTTAATTCTCCCCACCCTCCCCGCCTTGTGATTTTGTAGATGCACCCTTTCCTCTTAATGTTAGACAACATCCTTTTCTTTAATAGGTTGAAGACAAGAAAATGGTGCTGCCTGCTGGGCTTCCATCATCTGGGAAAGCTGATGCCTACACTGAAGATGACCTCCAAGCTGCAGAAGAGGTGGAATTATCTGATAATTTGTGACAAGGCTCAGTTCAGGGTTGCTACTTCCTACTACACGAAATGAAACAAAGCTGGTGGTATAGAGGTTTCCCCCACTTCCCTTTTTGTATCTGTAGATTTTGCATTCTCAGAACCAACATGCACTCTTACTTGAAATTGAGTTTGGTGCTACAAAATGCATGTGGTAGGGCTTTAGTGGTGCACTTGCTTTTCAGTGGATAGCTTTATTTTATGTATTGCATTTGTGTCCTGCGGTCCTCTAAATGTCTTGTGGTGCCTTAAAATGGGATTAACCCTGTGTCAAATACGGAAACTTAGCCATTCAAATGTGTGAGTGCTGTTGACAGCTGGTGCACCACATGTATATAAACTTGGGTATATGCACATGTTTTCAAATAAAGTAAAGCGTGACTGTTCCAAGAAGAATGATGCTGTGAGGGCCTAAAGAAAATGATGTTTTCTTTTGCTTTGAGTTTCACCAAAGTAGAGGAGCAGAGACTTCAGATTATTACACAGCATTTTGTGTTATGTTTGTTTGTGAATAAACAAGTGAGCAAAAAGGGGGGGTGTATATCCATTGCTTTCTTACTAAGGAGCCATGTCTGCAGTAGCTCCCAGGCTGCCATCACAGTGTTGAGAAGGAATTTTGTATGAAAAGGGGAGGGAAAGTGTGTGTATTTGTTTTGTTTTGCTAACCTCCAAGCCTTGTCACATTTTTTCTATAAATAAAAATTAAAACGTGTGCTACATGTTTTGAAACAACTGTTCTGATCTCAGCACTTTTATTTTTTATCAGCTTCGTATTAAAACATTGATGACTGAGATGGCTGCAATGGGAACAGAAGAGGTAAGCAGTTCTGTTTGTTAGTCAAGGTTTTTTTTGGGGAAAAATATTATTTCAACCACTACTCTGGTATTATTAACAGGGTAGCACAGGCCAAAAAAAAATTCTTTCCAGATATCACTCCAACTTGATTTCTCATATCTGAAAGTTCCGTTCTTCATGGGGCTATGAATTGAAACTGGAGCAAACTGCAGTTCAGTAGAGAAAGAAAGGAAAGGATGCATATTTCTCATTGCCTAGCTGTACTCTGTACCTATCAAGCAAACTCTGCAGTATGTACAACTAAAGTTATTCACATCCCTGTTCTTTCCTCCTGCACCTGCAGATTGACTTGAAAGCTATCACAACCCGTGAAATAGGGTTAAATGGAGTCAGGCTGCCTGAGGCCTTACATTTTGCAGTGTAAATTGACACAAGGAAAAGACTACTAAGCTTGAAAGGTGGTCTTTTTCAAAAGGTGTTTAGCCTTTGTTGGTTGTGTCCTTGCCTACAAAAAGCATAAGGAGAGTTATCTCTGCTTATTAAGCAAAGATACGGCAGCTCACAGCCTTTTCACTCCTCGCTTTGTGAAAAGAAGAAACAAATGAGGAAACTTCCAAAACTCCCAGTTCCCTTTTTTGTCTAAACCACAAAACTATGGTTTAACGCAGGGGTCCCGACCTAAGGCCCGCGGGCCAGATAAGGCCCGAGGGACTCGTTTATCTGGCCCTCTGCCGCCGCCTGCTCTTACTGGCACTGCACTGTGCGGCTGCCGACTTCCTGGTCAGAGGAGCACCGGAAATAGCTTGTGCGCATGCGCAAGCATTATTTCTGGTGCACATCCGGTCAGGGGAGGCCCGTGCACATGTGCACAAGCTATTTCCAGTGCTCCTCCGACCCGGAAGTGCGCCGGAAATAGCGTGTGCGCACGCGTCCGAGCCCTCCGGCCTGCCGCGCGATTGGCTCTGGAGACACCACCCCGAGGTGTGGTAAGTTTGCTGAACCCTGGTTTAACAGCTTCTGAACAAACCAGGCTGTTAACACATAACTTAATATCTTTGCTGAAGACTTTCTGATTCATTTGCTCACCAGCAGTAAGAGAAAAGTACTTCTTGCACATCTTTTCTGTCTCCCAAGACTGAGGAACCTTTGAAGAGCCTTCTCATTTGGCTAGGTTCTAATGGAGTCCACTATCATCCTGTACACATTTTTTTTCTGCTCCCCTGCCCCACAGCACACATACCTCAGCAAAGCCAAGGTCTTCGTTCACTCATAGTAATGATTATCCCTTCTATGCACACATGCAATCTTTCTGCTGCTGCTACCTACATTCAGTGACCAGCAGATGTCACCCAAATTCTCTTCCCACCTGGCTCATGTGCATGGTGCCTCATCTACAGACACAGCCCTTTCTTCCATTCTTGGGATATGAGTCCAAAATGCTCCTTATCTCTCAAATATACTTTAAGCAAGGAACCTTCATAGCAAGGCAGCAGCAATTCCTGTGCTCTGACTTGATGTAACTGAGCCATTGCCATGGAAGCCTTGCTAAGGTAGCAAATGTTGTCCTGTTCCCATTCCTGTAGATGGATTTTATGATGAGATAAAAAGGCTTGCTAGCTGATGCCCACTCTTCCAAGTATCTCCCCACTGCCCCGGCCAGCTCTGCTTGCTTATTCTCCATCCAAGCCTTGCTGCTTTCATGGAGGACAGTGGCACTTCTTCATGGAAACAGACATTGCATTTACATCAATTCAAACTGCCCTGCTTTTTCAGAAAGCTGTCTCATGTGCCTTCATAAGACTTGTGTTCTACTTTCAGGGCAGACTGACCGCAAGCACTGTAGGGCAGATAGTTGGACTTCAGTCTGATGAGATCAAGCAGATAGTATCAGAATATGCTGAAAAGGTAGGTGATTTTTTAAAACTGTTTTAAGAAAATCATACCTGAGCAATTGTCTATTAAGTCTTCAAATTTCGAAGCGTCAGCTCCTGGTTTAAAATATATATTCTTTAGAACAATATCTACAATAATGATGCTAGCTGGTGTGCCAATGCTTCTTTGTGAAGGCATACAAATCTGTGCTCTCGTCAATAAAAATCAGTTAGATTCCTGTGTCTCTGTGTCTTCTAAACAAGTGGCTAAAAGTTGCATATGACTTTGTAGAGGAGTAGTTTCTCCCATGTCCTTGTGCGCGTGCCATGAAACAGTTTGTGAAGTTTTACAGCTGTATTATATGGAGCTATTTGATGTTGTATTATGTTGCTCATTCAGTCAGACCAGATGGAGCAATTCTCCCTCTCCTTCCCCCCACCAGGGAGCTGTTTTGGGGGTCCTCCTGACACCCACCCACACCCAGGCCAGTTGTGAGGGAGCAGAGGAGGATAAACCCCATTGCTCAGGTGGAGGACCTTGCCTGGGCTTCCACTGATGGGGTGCATTATTTGAATTTCACCCATAGTTGTTGGAGTCAAGCTGTGTTTTGTTTGCAAGAAGACAAACCCTCCCATCCTGATTTCTTCCTCTTTATCTATTTCCTCAGCCCATTCCTCTTACCTTTCTGCTAGTTGTAGGGTTTTTTTGAAAATCTGGCTTGGCTATTTTGGGCTTCTATAATAGATTTCCTGTCAGTGCACAATGAAGATTGCTTAAAGCAATGGTGTGTGTTTGTGTGCCCTTGAGTTTAGTGGTTACTATAGAGCAGTCACTTAATTACGTCTTAAATTCAGGAAGGTCAGGCTTTCCTGGTTGTACTTGGGTCTAAAGAGATGAGTGATGTGTTTAGGAGGAAAAGGAGAAAGATGCACATAGCCTTGCATGAATTGAGAGGGAATTATGCAGTTGCAGTGTTTAGGCTTAGAATCTGGAATCTGTGCCTGAATCGAGAGGCTCTTAGGGAAAAGAATATAGTTTCTAACTTTGGTAGCAGTTTTAAAATGTTCAAAGTGCTTTACCATTCTCATCTTGGCTATTTCCCCTGATTTAAATATACCAACTACTTGGGGACTCCTTCTGGGATTCTTTTTGACAGTATATAACTAATAAGTTAACTGTGTTAACTTTAACAGTGTTATGGGAATGGAAAGAGTTTCATGCATGGGGATGTTGTTGAACAGTTGTGAGAGCAAATAAGGGCAGGGGGTCAAGTGCCTTGCACATAAAGTACCTTACAAATTGCAGAACCACCTGCTCCCACAAAAATTAAATAGTCTTTTTTCCATTTTGGAAATAAATGTCCACCCTGAGATCTTCAGATGAAGGGTGGTATATAAGTTTAAAAAATAAAATTAAAGTGCTTATTTTTCTGAAATAGAGATAACTTTGTTTCTATTTTCTGGCACCTCATTGATCTGCTACTTTTTCTCTTCAGTTGACAAATGAATGGCAAGTTTAAAAGAACTTAGGTGGGTGTTCATAGCAACTGCTGAATGTTTTAATTGACAAATTTAAAAACAATTCCTGGGTTTTGCCATCCATCTGTGAATGCAATTTTGTAGTATGCAAGAGAATTTTCAACTAAATGTTTATGATCTGAAGGTAACGGAATGTGTCGGCTCTCACTTAAAACTGCTACACGTCTAGTGTGGTTTTGAAAATAAATTACTTTAGTAGAAACCTTTTGGACTTCAATTTCAAGCAAGAGCCAAGAAGCTTCAGTTGTGTTATAACATATGTCTTCCATAGCCCTACTTGCTATACCTCATGTTTCAGTTCGTAAATAGCACAAATAGATGATATTGTTCAAAACTTTGTTTTAACAGGTCAGATGTTATATCCTTCTTTCAACAGAATGTTTTTTATGAGTACAAAGGAAAAATAAATCACGGAGCAGTGGCTTGCAGCAAAAACTGCAAAGAAGTTGTTGTTATTTTTAAATGGATAACTGTTGTATTTTACTGGCTGGACTTAACCGTCCAGGGGTCCTTTACCTTTACCTTTTACCATACCAGACTGCTCTGGACTCCTGCGGGTGAAGGAGCATTACAGAAAGAATAATCATAATCATATTAATCATGATCAAAATGATCTTGATTGCTGCCTTCCACATTTGTTGTATTTTTCCATGAACATAAAACACAGAATGAGGAAGCAGCTAAATACAGTAATTAAATTCCAGTCAATCTATGTGTGCGGGGAGAATTAGTCTTGCAGCATAGTCTATCTGTGTTTACTTTGAAGTCAGTCTAGTGGCAATCAGTGGCAGGGGAGATTCCCAGTGCCGGGCGAACATTGCTCCCAGTTACGAAGAGGGTGAGAGACAAAGAGGTAGGAAACTTGGCATGGTGCTCGGCGTCGGTAAGCGCCCACTACAGAGTCAGCCCCATTGGTTTCAATGGAACTTAAGTACACTTAACATTGCAGTCCAGTCCTGGGAAGTTGGTGCTGAAATTCAAAGTAATGCTGCGAATTCTCACCCCATCCCCATATAATGATGTGCTGTTGAATTTTAACAGCATTATCCACCTGCCCTTTGCTCCCAGCACCGTATCTCTTTCTAGGATGGAGGAAATGTGTTGAGTCAGCCTTGCAGGTCAAAGTGGAACATGCCCAGTTCCCCTCACATTTCTGCCTCCAGAAGAGCTCTGCCAACTTCCACACTTGCTTACTCCCTGTAATGCAGGACATGCAAGCATCCAGACCTCTGCACACTTGTATGCGGCTGCCCAGTGGTTTATGGAGCAGTCTTAATGCACAGATTAGACAAGTAATGATTCCTGTGCGTCTGACAAAGTGCTGAGGGGGTGTTCCATTCATTGTGTCCTCTCCCCGCCCCATCTTTTTCTAGCAATCAGGACTTTCTGCAGAGGAGCGTCCAGAGAGACTTGGAGCTGCCCAGCAGCACAGAAGGAAGGTGGCATCTTTAAACAAACAGATCTTACAGAAAACCAAGCAGCTGGATGAAGTATGTGGGGATTTGTTGTTTTTGTTCCCTTATTTTGAGGGTTTGTAAACCACTTTGCCACTCTGCACTTATGGAGAAGATTATAACTTCAGCATCCATTTAGGAGAATTACAATATGAGTAACCTGGGTCTTAATAAGCATTGGTTACGTGGATTTTTTGCACATAAGTTGTAGGGTTTGTACATAAGTTTGCACACTTTCCTTGATTGTCTCTACGGAAGCAACAGGTGCTTACTGACTGCCAGCAATTCCGAATTAAAGCTGTGAGCTGTGTTTATGTACAGGCAAAGGCAGCATTTAAATTCTCCACTGTCAGAATATCAAATGTTGAGGTCAGACAGGTGCCCTCCCTGTTCTACTCCCAGTGCCTACTAGGGATTCTTAATTCCAGCAGGTTTTTTAAATTACATTCTGATATTATAGTTTTAACTCATTTTAGACTTACTGTATTGTACTGGATCTCCTGCACACTGCTCAGAGACAACCGTGATTAAGTGTACTATAAATTGCTGAAATAAATAAATAAAAATAGTTGGCATTTAAAGCTGCACAGAATTGCATCGTTAACAGAATCTTTCAAAGGAGTTGTGATTCTTTTTCTTTTTCTTTTCCAAATGCTGGAAGGTCCACAAATCATAGAATCAAAAGAGTTGGAAGGGGGACCATCAGGATCCTCTAGTCCAGTGGTTCTCAACCCGTGGGTCCCCAGATGTTGTTGAACTACAACTCCCATCATCCCTGAGCTCTGGCCTTGCTAGCTAGGGGTGATGGGAGTTGTAGTTCAACAACATCTGGGGGCCCACAGGTTGAGAAAGGCTGCTCTAGTCCAACCCCCTGCAGTGCAGGAATATGCAACTGTCCCATGTGGGGATTGAACCTGAGAATTTGGTGGCACCATGCTCTTACCAACTGAGCTATCCAGTCCTTAGCTCCTGTAAACATTACATTGGTGCTCACTTGGCTGCTGCTAACATTATTGTTTTGCCTGTCAAAATCTTTGCGGATTCGCTGATTTAATTACCTTCTGTTCCGTTCTATCTGCCATTCCTCCCCACCCCCTTTTGTACTTTAAGGAAGCCAAATGGAATACAATTTCCTAGAATCAACCTGGTTTTTTCTAATATACGTGTTCTCCTGAGTTATATTTCCTGATGCTTTTCCAATATTTGTGCATCATGTCAGTGAATTTTATTTAAAGATGAACTGCGGTGTCAGCTACGATCCAGTAAAGGCTCCCACCAAAGAAGGGTGGGGGGATGATTTTCACTTGATTTCCACCAACTGTCCCAAGTGCCACCTTCCATATTGTTGACGAGAGTCCCCTAAAGCCCAGAACAGTTTTTGGAGGGTACAGGCCTGTTGCAGGAAGTGAAAGCCAGCAAAAAAGGCCTATCTCATGCACAAATTTCCTCCAGTGGAGCATTCTGTAAATAGAGTTCCTCCCACAGTATAATTCATCTGTTGTTGTTCTTCTAAATCCAGATGTTTTGATCAAAAAGGGTATCCTGGAACTGCTACATTCCGTTCTTGTTCAGCTGATAGCTGTCCAGAGAACTTTGTTGATATACACATAAATACATGGGTGTAAACTTTATCTCTCACACATTACTTGCTTCTAAAACCTTCCAGGCTCTCAAAGTGGAAATTTACTGTAAGTTTAGACCTCAGGAGAATCAGTGCCTTTGTTTTTTCTTTCTGTCCATGGATAAGCAACCGAAGGAAGCTATAAGAGACACTTACAATAATATACTGCAAGAGAAAATAGTTAAAATTATGGCCCTGTTCACGCTTAATGCTGAAACAGGAAACATTTCATCCATCTTGGAAGCACTGACACCTTGTGGACACCAGCCCTGCCTTATTTCTTCCAAATTTTCCTGTGTTGAGTGGGGGAAGTCTGAAGGGAGCTTCTACCCATGTTTGCTTGAAACCTCCTTGTGATCAGAAACTCTTACAAAGCACCGCACTGTAGAGAAGAAAGAAGGACAGGAATAAATTTGCCAGTGCAGGGACAAGCAAAGAACCTCAAAGGTGCACAAAATTAAGATTGATTCAGCCCAACATGTTTAGGTTTAAAGAATTTGCCTGGGGCATTGTAAAACAAATGTTATCCACCTGCTGCATTGCTAATTGATTCCTCGGGACATAAAACATGAATCTGGGAAGTGGGCATGAAATGTTTTTGGTAAAGAGGTTGTAAAATATTGTCCTTTTTATTATGAATAGCTACAGTTCACCATGCAGTGTATATGGTTTGCATAGACCTATTTCTCAGATGGGGTGTTTCATAAGCAAAAGCCTCGTTTCTGAGGTTTCTCACTGCTACTTTTATAAATTTTCTTTACAATCCAGCCTGAGCAATGCTTCTGTAGATATTAGAAGAACCATTAAGTATAGTTCCAGCATGTTTCTTGGTGTGTATGTGTGTATAGGCAGTCCATTGTTAGGAAATGTTGCTGCCTTTGATTAAAATACCAGATTGGTGATCACTTAACTTGACTTTCCCCCTGTGTTCTTCTTTTGAAAACAGTTGCAGGCAAAATGTGCTGACCTGCAAGCAGGATGTAGTGAGGCTAAGAAGAAATTGAATGAGGTAAGCTCGTTCTTCCCTTTGTCCTCCCCTCTTCTACTTAGACTGGTCTCTGTCAACTCTGTGTTGGCCAGATGCAAAAGAGGCCTCTACATCTAATTGTTGTGTAGAAGAGAATTTTGGGATGTAATGCAAGCTACACCTGCTGAAATTCATTCTTCTGCTCAGTTGCATAAGAGCCCTGTCACCTTCTTCATTTGACCACCTGGACCGAAATGAACTTGAATAATTATTGTAATAATTGTAACAATGTGCACCCGCACCTATGCAAATAAGAGTAAGAGGCAGCCCGGAATATCACATTTTCCATTGTTGCTTGTTAGGGAAGGTTCTGCTACGTTAGTAAAAGCTGCCTCCTGCTGGTTATCCAAATCTGTCCCAGACAAGCATAATGCCATATTGACTTTTGTCTTGTAATGATACTGCAGCAAGAAATAGGAAAGATGAAAGAAACTTGTGCACAAGGTGTACCAGTGTTTTATCCCTTGCAAAAAAAAGGGGGGGCGGAGACCTTAACAAATCCTGTACAAGTTGGTATGAGAGGGGACCATGCACTATCCTGGTAGGCAAGTGTGCAATCCAGTACTCACCTCTGTAGGCAGCTGGAGGAGACAGCGCTGGTACAGCAGAACTGTACCGAGCCTAGGCTCACATCTCCACACTAATGCCAAGGGTTACATCCAATTGTGACGGTCAAGGGCCCTGTGAGCTACTCCTGGTGCCTTTATGAGAACAACTGGTCATGCTCTTTGAGGAAACAATAGGTAGAGCTTGCCAGAGTTTTAAATAGAACCCTATCCTTCTTAGAGGGCTTTGCTTAAAGCTTTGTTTTTGGGTTAAATTGGTTTTTATTACATTTTCACACCATGTGTTATTAATTCCAATCCTTTAGGTTAAGAATCACAGTGAAAAATTGGACAAGGAGCTGGCAGCCTTAGAAACAGTGGAATCCCAAGCAGATTCAAAGTATGTGTCTAGTTCCTCTCCATCCTTCCCTGTCCCCTTTGCAATGAATTGTGTTAATTCAGCAGTAGTCCCTGTTGGTGGTGGTGGGGTCTTTGTATCTATAGTTTATAGTGTGTGTGTGTGTGTGTGTGTGTGTGTGCACGCGCGCGCGCACACACACACACACACACACACATGCACACATTCTAGTCCAAATGTTTCCTTTCATGGCAGAATGTTCTTTATGCTGGAAACTCTGTCAGCCTTCCTCAGCTTGGTGACCCTGTATGGTTTTGGCTATAACTGATCAGCCGAACCAACAGTCAGGGCTGGTTGAAGTCTCACGTTAATTCTTGACATGGTGCAGTCACTGCAAAATGATGGTTAAACATCATTTTCAAATTAAGACTTGCATTGATTTTCAAGGATTAGGGGCTGGGAAAAACATGTGGCACTTCTTGAATGTTCAAAAACACCCAGCATCAAAAAAGGTTATTTTAAGAATTACTGTTTGCTCACTGAGCCTTAAAATAACCCTATTAAGGAAAGTCAGCGTATTTTCTTCCAGATGGGAGACTTAGCAGCACAGTCCTGTGCAGGTCTACTTGGAAGTAAGCCTCATTAGGTTCAATAGGCCTTACTCCCAGCAGTGTACTGGAAGGGAGAGCAAGTAGCAATGCTTGCACTGACAGAACGATCTCCTTAGTACAACACTGAAATCCACCTGTGTGTTTTATTGTTTTAATGTACTGGCTTTTATGTAGATGCTGTAATGAGCTGGAATTTTTCATTATGATGAGCAGTAGAAAAATGTTTCTGCCTTTTAAATCAGTGGGTATTAAGAAATGTTTAAGTTTGATTGAATCCTGTCCATTGTATCCTTCCATGAAAATGGTATATATTCAAACTGGAAGACCCTGAGATTTGCCGGTCTCTCTTTTTTCCTTCAAAATTAACCCATGAGAAACAGGTGCACTCGATTGATAATGGAGTCATCCAAACTGTGAGCAGCAATATAGGAGAACGTTTCTTCTGTGAGATTCTACCTTTCTGTTTTATTCAGCTCTGTTGCTGCCCTAAATTGCTTCTTTAAGATATTTTGTTTTCCCCACTCCCCAATGCTTCATTTTTCTTAGAATAAATGTCTCTAAATGCTCGAGAATAAATAATGTGTTGTTGTTGTTGTTTTAATTTAGTGTATTGCAGAAGCTTCGGGCACTGGTGGCAATGAATGAGAACCTCAAAAGCCAAGAGCAAGAATTTAGAGCACATTGCAGAGTAAGTTTTTTAGATGCTTCATTCCAAGTCAGTGCCTGCACACAATTCTTTTTAAGGATCCAGATTGAGGATCCATAATCCAGAAGTACTCCTGTCCTTCTTTGTATATGCAGCAGAATATATGTATGGACCATGTTTACTAATTCCTGTTGCTTAGGAATGCTTTTGCAACGCAGTAACTGGGAAAACTACTTCCATGTGGTTAGGGGCTCCGTGTCAACATGAGGACCAGAGGTGTAGTGGGGGACGCACTAAACACCACTAAACACCACGACAACGCACTAAACACCACATCATGGGAGGGGAACCCACGCTTACCACGGGGCGTGGCCTACAGTGCACCTAAGCCATATCTCCTGGGAGTGACACAGTGGCTCGGGTGCCTGCAGGCTCCCTGCTGCCCGAAACAGCAGCATGGGGCTGGCATCTGCCAACCGACTCCCCCTCAGGCTCAGCTGCCCTACAGCTGAGGCCCCAGCTCACCCCGCCCCCAGGTGCAGGGCGCATGTGATGCCCCAGACGTCTAGCTAAGCCGCTGTTGGGTACCTTGTAGTAAAGCAGAATATAATCTTTTTTTAAAAAAAAATCCATTTGCCTTGGTCACCTGGCTGGTTCCCATTCCACAGTTCCCAGGTGGACGTGTGCAGTGGGAAGCTATGAACACTGCAGTGTCTTAACACTGACATCTGTTAAGATTGCTGTGTGGAGCTCCCACCACCTAGGTGCCAAGGTAATGTATGAATTGGACTGAAACCATAATCAGTGGTTGTTGCGAGGTACCTTGAAAAAGTGATCAATATCAGGAGTTATAAAATGTGTAAACTGTATGAGAAAGGAGGAAAGAAATGGAATGGGGCAAGAATACAAATTGAATTTTAAACCCCTGTAACTTAATATTTTGGGGTGGCTATTTTCATTATAGGATGCAGTGTACTCAGTGTTGCTTCTGCAAAAGCACTTTCGAAATGGTTAGGGACAGTAGGGCTTGTGCAAGATGCTGTAGTCATGGTGGTGCTTGTATTTTGATTTTTAAAAAAACTCGAACTTATTCCCTTGCCCTTCTGACTTGGGTTCATTTGCATAAGAGTCAGACTGTGTGTTTTCCCCTCTCTCCCCCCCACCCCCTTGACAATAGAGTGTGCTACTTTACATAATGCAGAACATTCACCTCCTCTGGAGCCCTAAGCACAGAATGTCTATACGTTTTTTGGGCTCTTTCTGATGCATATTTTACGAAAAGAAAACACTGTCTCTGGCTTCTGTTTCTATAAAGAGCACACGTTGATTGCTAATGAAAAGAAACAATTATTATTTTCTTGCTGTTCTAGGAAGAGATGGCACGCCTCCAGGAAAACATTGAAAGTTTGAAAACAGAAGCAGCTGAAAATGGAGAAGAGAAGGTAAACAGAAAATATTTAAGCATTCTTACTGAGCTTTGGAATCTTCTTCCCATATATATTTTTTAAGAATTTTAAAATGCTTGCGGTCCCTTTGCTCCATTTAGAAGTGTTTGCCCTCATTTGGAATGCTGCCTGAATTTTTTGTTTTGCCAGTCTGTTAATTAAAGGTGCTAACGTGTGTGTGTGTGTGTGTGTGTGTGTGTGTGTGTGTGTGTGTCTTTTGATGTGATTCACTTTCTCTGGTTACTTAAAATGAACACTTCATTTCACTTTAACAAAACTTTATATATTTGAACTCATGTGTTTCTTATCGAAGGCAATTTCTTATACACAAGAATTGGGACTTGGAACACTGGAATACAGTCAGTTCCCAAAAGTGTATTTTTTGGAGGGGGTAGTTTGTTCTTTTATGTACACTGAATAGCAAATCTGATTCTGTTTGCCTGTGTATTTTAATAAAAGAAACATCAGGACACATGGCGGACATTTAACAATGGATGTGGCATGCAGGTGTTTTCCATTAGAGGACCTCTAAATTGTTGCCCAATTTAAAAGTACATGAGGCTTGAGTTTGGACTCCACCTTCAAGAAGATTGCTCAATTCAGATGATTCTTGAAACCTTGCAGTCCATCCTCTCTTCCAGAAAACTTCTCTTTTGTTTTGCACTAATCATAGTTGGTTGTAGTGTCCAAATCAAACTGCAGAGTTCTTGCACTCCAAGAAAAACCCACTTCAGACCTTGGCTTCTAATTTCTGGTTTGGAGGACAAGCCTTAACCATGGCAAACTGGGGTTAGTATTAAACAGGAAAAAGCAAGCCATCTGTAAACTTGCAGCTCATTACTGAATGTCCAAATAATGAACAAAAAGATACTTTGAGCTTTCCTGGAGCAAATCAGAACTCCAGGATAGCTTACCCAGGATTTTATTCTCCACAAGGAGGACTATGTTGAATAGGCTTCTGATAATCTGACTGGTGTGCTTCCCCAAACCCCACTGTCCTTCCACCTGCTAGTGTGCGTTTTTAACAGCTGTACAACAAGCAGAGCCCGAACAGATTCAACTTTACCCAGGATGGACTCGTGATGGGGAATGTTCTTCTGCTTCTCTGGGCAGCTTGCTTTTAGGTGAATACGCTATATATGTAGTTGCACAAGTCAACATGTTTGGTTGGATCCAGTAAAATATGACAGAACATAGCTTTCTTGAACCCCTTCCCCTCAGTATGTTTTTAACTTTGGTGCAGAACCAGTATAAACCCTGGGCCCGGTATGAATAAGTGACCCTTTGTCATCATAGTCTTGACTGAATTTGGTCAGCTGGAAATCAGTTTTATTTTATGTCTCCAATGTTAGGAACCCGCTAAAATTATAGACCAGCAGTACAAAACCGAGAGAGAGAAGCTGCAGAAGATCAGACTGCTTCTGGTGAGTTTTCCAAACCGTAAGTCTAGCTGGGTTGGCAGATGTATTTGCTAAATGTGTTCCTGTCCTGTGCAATGTAAATTTCTGGTTCACGCGAGACTCCCAGATTCTTCTGTAATGGATGTTTTAAAAGTTGGAAATACCAGTTTGGGGGGAATTATTTGGAAAACGTCACCTTTCGCAGTGGAGCCAAGAGGGCAGGGGTTCCACATGGCAGCAATTGATTCCGTTATCAGGTTGTTTCTAAATGTCAGTTTGTTTTTTAGAAACCTAGTCACAGTTTTTGTTTTGTATATTGTTTTCAACTCCCCTCAGGCCCGACGAAACAGAGAAATAGCAATTTTACAACGCAAGATTGATGAGGTTCCCAGCAGAGCTGAGTTAACACAGTACCAGAAAAGATTTATTGAACTTTACGGGCAGGGTACGTATATCAGGCAGAAATGCATTCCTCACAGCTAAGCACTATAAACCTATGGAGCATGGCAACCACTTCTTGTTTAATGTTGTTGTATCACTGGCTGTTTGACATTCACATCGTACGCCTTCGCAGACAAGGCAGGGTTTTTCCAAAACATGGATTTTAAAATGCCCTCAGGGCCAAAGATTTGGCGCTTTGGGGGTAGGTTCTTGAATGTCCGTAGCTGGTTCTGCCACTTAGTTCCACAGTCTATATATTAAGACACTGTTCCTTATGTCACTAGGCAGGGGGGAAAGCAATAGCAACAACCAACTCACTACATGCAATGGGTACGTCAGGGCTGCCCTCCCCACTAATACACCAGTTAATATGTGTGATGTACAGCATTCATATTTGTTTCCAATCCCTGCTGTTCTTCCACTTCAGAAACAATGTGTGTGGGGCCTGTGCACGCACACAAATAGGTGCACGCTCGTACATACGCATGCAGTGCAAGGTGAGGAAGCCTTCTCCAGGGCCATGATCCCAGTGCACTTGTAACGCGGTTGCTGCAAACTAGTCTTCATCTGCTTGTTAGTGGCTGACTACTTCAGTGGAAACCCCTTCAGCAGCAACAGCTGCTGGCTAGGGGTTTAAGTAAGCCTAAGGAAGAAGAGGAGGAGGAGGAGTTTGGATTTGATATCCTGCTTTATCACTACCCTAAGGAGTCTCAAAGTGGCTCACAGTCTCCTTTCGCTGCCTCCCCCACAACTAACACTCTGTGAGGTGAGTGAGGCTGAGATACTTCAGAGAAGATAGGTAGCCGTGTTGGTCTGCCATAGTCAAAATAAAAAAATTCCTTCCAGTAGCACCTTAAAGACCAACTAAGTATCTGAAGAAGTGTGTATCTGAAGAAGTGTGCATGCACACGAAAGCTCATACCAAGAACTAACTTAGTTGGTCTTTAAGGTGCTACTGGAAGGAATTTTTTTATTTATACTTCAGAGAAGCGTGACTAGCCCAAGTTCACCCAGCAGATGCATGTGGAGGAGCGGGGACGCGAACCCAGTTCACCAGATTACAAGTCCACCAACGAAAGCCTGCTTGTTTCCCAAATGCTCGTCCTCTGGTGAAATTCTTTGTTCTTGGAGAAATGGGGTGGGCTGTCCAAAAAAACGAGGGGGGAAAGACAAAGGTGACAGAAGAAGAAAATCAGAGGTACTGCGTTCCATAGGAACCTGTCGTTTTCTGGTACCCAGAGGTAAACTCCTCCTATTGCCCTTGGCCCTCATTTTCTGTCTGCCCCAGTTGTTCACTTAGTTTTTTCCACACACCTCCCTTAATGGAACTTTCTGCTCTGGATCCTCTATGTATGCCTGGCTCTCTGCCATTTCCAGAGATCGTGGGGAAAGTGTTCCTTTACAGTAGGTGAAATCTGCAGGGCAGGACATGTCTACCTGCTGCACCCTCTTTGGGGAGATAGGTTAAGGTTAGGGGGGTCCACTGGTAAGCAAGCCCACATGGGCATTTGACAATTTGACTCAGACTGTAGATAATTCAAGGGCTTGAATTTCTTACTCCCAGAGGTAGGCATATTTCTTGCCATATGGAACATGTTGTGATTGTTGTATCCCACCCACCTCCCCCCAAAATTGCTCAAACCATGGTGAGGGGTTTTTAATTGTCTCTGTAAAAACAGATGTCTAGTTCTTATAGTTACAGGGATGTCAAATTTGTGCTCGTCAAGATTAGCAATGTGATCTTTTATATTGAACAAGTGGTTTCCATGGCTGCTTATTATACTTCTGAATTTTTCCCGGAATAGGGTACTCATCTGCAATGTCATTTCTCATTGGCCTTTCTCCAAAACATCTGTTGGGGGGGTGCACATACATGCACGCGCACTGAAGCTTTATCAGCAGCCAAAGCAAAATAATATATGGGTTTTACCGCTCTGCCTCTTCAGGCTATTCAGTACCATTAATGGCTATAAAGAGTGTTCTGTGTCAGAAAGTACATTACCTCTCCTTAGACCGGAACCATCGTTGTATCACTGTCCCAGCCACACTTAATGTAGTGAATTGATGATTTAGGAGAATTCTACCTTTTGCCTGCCTGATCTACGCTAAATGAGCATTGCAAATCATTTAGAATAACCCTTTTTGCTTTACAAGCTGAAATACTGTCACTCCCAATAAATTTATGTGAGCTACAATTCACAGAATGTTGGTTTTATGTTAAGATATATTGCCAGCCTTTTATAGGTTGGCTGAGTACTTGGGAGTGTGTTCTTTCCCTCCTTGGATTTCTATGACAATGTTGAAAAGTTGAAAAGAATGTTTGCAAAATTGTATTTCTAGGTTTTAGCTGGGATCCAAATAGGCTCATGGAGGAGTCCTAAAGGGTTTCCCTACCCTTGGAGGATGTTTGAGACAGTTGTTTTTTCCATGAAATGGCAGCTCAAAAGGTCCTCTGGGTTTTGGGGGTGGTTTTACAGGAAGGGGAGTATGGTGTGTAGGGAAGGGTGTGAGAAAGCTACTGTGCACAAATGGAAGTCTTATCCTTCTGTTAGCTTTCAGGCCTTTACATTTCTTCCTACAGAGCTAATAGGAGCCATGGAGAGATTCTGCTCCTTAATAGGTGGAGAACCAGCCTTACATATGACAGCAGGTTCACCTTTTAACCTTTAACGTTGTACACCTTTCATGCTGTGCAATGTTCACTTATTTAAGTTAAAAATTATCATGAAAGCCAGCTTTCTCAGTCACCCAATTTTGAGTGCAGGTGACACTGGGACTTCTTCTCCAGAAGCTTCTGTTTAGGAGTGCAGCCTAAGGTTGCAACCTTATACTCACTTAACCAGAGTAAGTCTTACTGGACTCTCTTGTACTTACTTAAGAAGGCATGTCTGGGATCACGCTATAAGAATCTTCCCTTCGTTTGCAGTTTCGGCAACACACAAAGAAACGAAGCAGTTCTTTACCCTCTACAACACACTGGATGATAAGAAGGTGTATTTGGAAAAAGAGGTAAGCTGCTTGATCAGATGTTCTAGCTGACCACAAAGCCCCACCCGCAGTATAAGCCGTTATTTTTGCAATAAGGGGAACTATGGTGAATATATTTGGGTTCCTGTTTGGTTTCTTCTGTCTGTTCTGTAAAAGGTTTTTCCTTAAGGCAGGAGTGGATGGGGAACCCATGGCGCTCCTTGATGTTGCTGGACCACAGGTCCCATCTCCCCTGACCACTAGCCATGATGGCTGGGGTTGGTGGGAATTGGAGTCCAACGACATCTGGAGGGCAGCAGGTTCTTAGTGGGGGGAAATCATTAGTGGGAGACATCACTTCACAGGATTATTATTTTTTAAGAATTGCACAATGCTTTTGTGTGCCATATAGCGTTAATTAGTTCTAATGTAACTCAGCGTGGGTAGAATGTCTCCTCCACATAGGAGTTCTTGCCAAAAATTTAAATGGCAAGGTGTAATTATATTACTCTCACCCTCCACTGATGAGAGCGAAACCAGACATAAATTCAGAGATGCCTCTTAATGAGAGGCATTATTTCTATAACCGATGTGCAGTTAAAATATTCATTATCTTTTCCTTTCCTTGACGTGATTATGACAGCGCTGAGAATGTAGTTATTTTAAAAGTCGTCTTTTAAAATGCCAAGTGTTAAATTGATAAATACTGCCTGACTGTGTATCAAGAGCTCAGTGGTATCGAGCATGTGCTCTGCATGCAGAAGATCACAGAATGCAGCAGCTCAGTCCCTCCTAACATCACCAGGAAGGGCAGAGAGAAAACCCTGCCTACAGTCCTAGCGAGCCCCCTGCCAGTTGGTGACCATACTGAGCTGGATAGACCAATTGTCTGACTGTAGTAGTCTGACTCTTAAGGCAGCTTCCTCTGTCCCCAATGGTGAATTGAGATGTCATGGAATTGTGGGCCAGCTAGATTCTGCTAAATTTGCTTATTGACGCCTGATTACACAAAAAGTTGTGGTCTTCAAAGGCTAAAGCAAACATGGAGAAAAACAAGTGAACTGGAGGAATGTGTGTGCTTTTGTGTGAATGCATGGACAAGGAAGCCATATTCCTGTAACCCACTTAAATTTTTTTTGTTAAGTGGTGTACATAAATCTTGTCAAATAAATAAAAACAACCCCAGGTTGACTCCTGAATGGGATTCTCCTAGCCAAAGAGGATTTTCCCATTTCCTGCTTCAGCCCTCCAAGAAGGCCAGCAGATCCTAATTAATGGTATGGGATGAGCTGAGGAGAATTCAGTGGGGATGGAGGTCACAGAGATTGATTAAAGGGGGCTGGTCTGAAGTGCATGGATTAAATCAAGCAGTGGAGTCTAATGCGGGCCTCCTCAGGTAATCGTGTCAGAATGCAACTGCTTCAAGGCTTTTGCTAAAAAGAGGTCAATACATTATGAACCTTCCTTCAAACTGACTTGAGACAATTGGTCCATCTATCCTGATTTTGATTCTTCTGACAGGCAGCAGTTCTGCAGGGTTTTGCTTTGAATAAAGTGAAGCATGTGATTGATTGCCCTGTTGAATTTGGCAATGTGTTGTCTCGTGTCAAGTGTTATTTATAAAGGGGCGGGGTGGAGGGGGAGACCCATGGTTTCTTGGAAGACCTGCTGTGGTTTGCATTGTTATGCTGCACAAATAGGAAACTGATTGTGTTCTTTTCAGCAGCTAATGCAAGGCAAGGAAAATGCTAGCAGAGCAAAAAATGTGCAATAGCACTCTGTGAGGCAAGGAGAAGTTTTGTCTACAGCTTAGTCCAGGGTTGTCACCCTTTTTCAAATAGCGGATGCCATGGGGTGTGTGGCAAAACACAAAATAAAGAGTACAGTCATTGCTGCCCAGAATTCACTGGGGTTTTGTAACTCTGTGGTTGCATATCCCTTTGTACATGGTACTTCAATTTCTTATGAGATGGCTTTGATAATGTTTTGATAAATAGGATAGCAGCAGTCCAATATTTATTTGAACACACATGCTAGCTGTGAGGAGCACAAAACATTGAATATATGCTCCTGAAAAGATAAAAGTTAATAGGCACTTAATTTGTCTGAAGTCATCTAAATTCCCTACCAACACATGTTTGTGTGTAATGCTCTGAATACCCTCACACTGTTGTATTTCAAGTACCGTATTTTTCGCCCCATAAGACGCACTTTTTCCTCTCCAAAAATGAAGAGGAAATCGGGGGTGCGTCTTATGGGGCGAATGCCTGCAAGCCTCGCGCCCTCGGCAGGAGGTCCCACCGGGTGCGCGAGGCTTGGGGCGGCAGCCTGTCGCCCGAAGCACGGGGAGCCCTCGGGAGGGCTCCCCCTGCTTCGGGCGAGTGTCTGCAAGCCTGGCGCACCCGGCAGGAGGTCCCACCGGGTGCGCCAGGCTTGGGGCGGCAGCGGACTTCTAGCTTCTAGGTGCGCGCAAGCAGTCCGCTGCCGCCCCAAGCCTGGCGCACCCGGCAGGAGGTCCCACCGGGTGCGCGAGGCTTGGGGCGGCAGCGGACTGCTTGCGCGCACCTAGAAGCTAGCAGTCCGCTGCCGCCCCAAGCCTGGCGCACCCGGCAGGAGGTCCCACCGGGCGCGCCAGGCGTGGGGCGGCAGCGGACTGCTAGCTTCTAGGTGCGCGCAAGCAGTCCGCTGCCGCCCCAAGCCTGGCGCACCCGGCAGGGGGTGCGCGAGGCTTGGGGCGGCAGCGGACTGCTTGCGCGCACCTAGAAGCTAGCAGTCCGCTGCCGCCCCAAGCCTGGCGCACCCGCAGGAGGTCCCACCGGGTGCGCCAGGCTTGGGGCGGCAGCGGACTGCTAGCTTCTAGGTGCGCGCAAGCAGTCCGCTGCCGCCCCAAGCCTGGCGCACCCGGCAGGGGGTGCGCGAGGCTTGGGGCGGCAGCGGACTGCTTGCGCGCACCAAGAAGCTAGCAGTCCGCTGCCACCCCAAGCCTGGCGCACCCGGCAGGAGGTCCCACCGGGTGCGCCAGGCTTGGGGCGGCAGCGGACTGCTAGCTTCTAGGTGCGCGCAAGCAGTCCGCTGCCGCCCCAAGCCTGGCGCACCCGGCAGGGGGTGCGCGAGGCTTGGGGCGGCAGCGGACTGCTTGCGCGCACCAAGAAGCTAGCAGTCCGCTGCCGCCCCAAGCCTGGCGCACCCGGCAGGAGGTCCCACCGGGTGCGCCAGGCTTGGGGCGGCAGCGGACTGCTTGCGCGCACCTAGAAGCTAGCAGTCCGCTGCCGCCCCAAGCCTGGCGCACCCGGCAGGAGGTCCCACCGGGCGCGCCAGACTTGGGGCGGCAGCGGACTGCTAGCTTCTAGGTGCGCGCAAGCAGTCCGCTGCCGCCCCAAGCCTGGCGCACCCGGCAGGGGGTGCGCGAGGCTTGGGGCGGCAGCGGACTGCTTGCGCGCACCAAGAAGCTAGCAGTCCGCTGCCGCCCCAAGCCTGGCGCACCCGGCAGGAGGTCCCACCGGGCGCGCCAGGCTTGGGGCGGCAGCGGACTGCTAGCTTCTAGGTGCGCGCAAGCAGTCCGCTGCCGCCCCAAGCCTGGCGCACCCGGCAGGGGGTGCGCGAGGCTTGGGGCGGCAGCGGACTGCTTGCGCGCACCAAGAAGCTAGCAGTCCGCTGCCGCCCCAAGCCTGGCGCACCCGGCAGGAGGTCCCACCGGGTGCGCCAGGCTTGGGGCGGCAGCGGACTGCTAGCTTCTAGGTGCGCGCAAGCAGTCCGCTGCCGCCCCAAGCCTCGCGCACCCGGTGGGACCTCCTGCCGGGTGCGCGAGGCTTGGGGCGGCAGCGGACTGCTTGCGCGCACCTAGAAGCTAGCAGTCCGCTGCCGCCCCAAGCCTGGCGCACCCGGCAGGAGGTCCCACCGGGCGCGCCAGGCTTGGGGCGGCAGCGGACTGCTAGCTTCTAGGTGCGCGCAAGCAGTCCGCTGCCGCCCCAAGCCTGGCGCACCCGGCAGGGGGTGCGCGAGGCTTGGGGCGGCAGCGGACTGCTTGCGCGCACCAAGAAGCTAGCAGTCCGCTGCCGCCCCAAGCCTGGCGCACCCGGCAGGAGGTCCCACCGGGTGCGCCAGGCTTGGGGCGGCAGCGGACTGCTAGCTTCTAGGTGCGCGCAAGCAGTCCGCTGCCGCCCCAAGCCTCGCGCACCCGGTGGGACCTCCTGCCGGGTGCGCCAGGCTTGGGGCGGCAGCGGACTGCTTGCGCGCACCTAGAAGCTTGGGGCGCACTGAGCTCAGCACGCCCCAAGCTCCTGGTATAGCGCAGCGATCCGCTAGCCCTGGGAGAGCCCCGCGGCTCTCCCAGGGCTAGCGGACTGCTTGCCGGCACGCAGAAGCTTGGGGCGCGCTGACCTCAGCTTGCCCCAAGCTTCTGGATTAGCGCAGGAGTCCGCTAGCCCTGGGAGAGGCGCCCGGCTCTCCCACGCTAGCGGAGACCTTGCCTGCACGCAGAAGCTTGGGGCGCGCTGAGCTCCGCACGCCCCAAGCTCCTGGTGTAGCGCAGCGCACCTGGGGGGGAAATAATTTTTTTTTCCTTTATTTCCCCCCCAAAAATCTAGGTGCGTCTTATGGGCCGGTGCGTCTTATGGGGCGAAAAATACGGTACTGTTCTTAGGGTAACATATTACTGGTTCATTAAATGCATGTTCATTACTTCATGTCTGAAAGTATGTGTGAATACAATGAGAAATTTGTGGTAACCCAGTGAGGCCTCAGATTCAATGTTTTTGAACGAGTTGGTTCACACACATTAAACTGCAAATCAAGTAATTTAGTGCAGCAAAGCCTGTATGATCATGCATTAGCCAAGCCGCATCATTTTCTGAACCAGCCCTATTGCTTAAAAGGCATTTGCTTTTTTAAATGGAAAACTTTGCATTAAAAATGCATCCTTGTGTTTGTCTTTCCCAGGTTAACTTGTTGAATTCAATTCATGACAACTTCCAGCAGTAAGTAGTCCTTTCTTTTTTGTGGGTACAGCCTTTACTAACACAGCTTGGCCATTTCACCTCCCTTACGATGACCAGCCCTTGATTTAAAGAAACAGTCACATGTCTTTACACTCTTCCCTTTTACAATCTTCTTTCAATGGTCTATACTCTTAAGAAAAAAATTAAAGTCATGTATCCCATTCAAGAAATTATGCATGTCACATTATGCTCCTAAATAGTTCATGTAATACTTGTTTCAGTGCCTTTTCTCTGAAACTATGACAGTATGCTGCTTCTTGTTTTTGAAGGGGAAATATAGAAAACAGTCCTAAATTATTATTTCTTTTGTCAGACAAAGGCACACTTTAATAGGCTAGCCCTAAGAATTCTGTCAAAATCCGTGGGAATTGAATAAGCATCACTGGATCCAAAGAGGCCAAGTTTGTCTTTTCTGTCAACTGCAAGCAAAGTTTGACTTCCATGATTTACCATGCAGACATATTGTGTGGACTCTCACTCTTTCCTCAAGTGACTTTGGTACCCATTCTCCTTTGTCTAATGCCCTCGTGCCATGTGCACCCTATTCTCATTTCAGAGCCATGGCTTCTTCTGGTGCTCGAGACCAGTTTCTGCGGCAAATGGAACAAATCGTAGAAGGAATTAAACAGAATCGAATGAAGGTTAGTTTATTATTTTCACATAAGTTTTGGTGGTGTTTCTTCTTAGACCTCAATATAACCTTTATGATTTGTGCAATGAAATACAAACCTACAGAACATCTGGAATATGCTTTCATTCCTGCGCTGCTACAATATGCTCATTATTACCCTGTGAGCATACTGCAACATTCTAGCAATTGAAATAGAACACACAGGTTGAAGATGCATCTCTATGCCAAGCACAATGGAAATGATTTGGATTCATAGACTTGGTCCTGAAAGCAATTGCCTTGGAACATAATCAAGTGTGTGTTGTGTTCCTCCATCATGCAGCCTTCACCCGTTAAAACACATGCACAGTTCTTATCCCAGATCACATATCTGCCAAAATTCCCTTGCATTATTCTTTAAATTACTCCCTTTTCTTTCATTCACAGAGATCCTTCTTTCAAATAAATGGCCATTCTCAGTTTTTAGATTTAATGATTTGTAACTAAGATGTGCTGAATAGAACAAGGGATAACCTAAGGTGTAGGAAAGTCACTATTATTTAGGGTAGGCAGTACTACTGCACTTGATAATTGGCTTGACTCTGGCAAAGGCAGTTCAATATCTGAGCACAGAGCATCTCCGACTAAAGATTAAACTTGGATTTAAATTAATTAGTCAAGCTTATAAAGTTTCTCTAGTCTAATGGATGACATAGCAAAAGGAAAAATAAACCCAAGGGAAGTTTGATCTTCTTGCTATCTCTGCATTGAAAGGACCCCTTGTAGATGTTCTCCTGTGGAAAATGCTGAACCTTTTTTTTAAAAACCCAACAAGCTTCTTTGCTACAGCCACTCTCACTCAACAAAGTAGAAGGTGTTTCCTTCCTGCTTGCCATTTTTTAAACTCATCCCATTGGGGTGAGACGAGCACTTCTAGCACAAAGCACCAGTGTGGGCCATATACAGTGGGTTGTCCAGTAGGGAGTCAGTACACCTGTTGAAACCACAATGCAGGTATCCTTGAACAAGGTAGTGTAGGAAAGAAACATCCCATGAGCAGAAAGGCAAATTTTCACTTGGTCATGATTTTCATTTATGAATGCAAACCATGAAGGTGGGGCCTCATGAGTTACCTTACTTTTGAGATTTTAAGCAAAGGGGTGTTGGAAAAACTTCACCACAAGATAACTGACTTGTGGCACTAAAGGTTTCATAGTGATTTCACTTTTTAATCCTTTGCTATATTTCTGCTCTTTCCTAGTTGTAAACTACCAAATGTTTCTATTGTTGGAACAAGTGCAGATGCAGGGAGCACTTTTTGTTTATCTGGTGTTTTGTTTTTTTAAGAAAGAAGGGGGCGGAAATGCTGGAGGATTTCGTTTTTGGTCTTGCGCGTTCCAAGGTACCATAATACTTTCCCCTTGTTACCAACAGATGGAAAAGAAAAAGCAAGAAAACAAAATGAGAAGGGACCAGCTAAATGACGAATATCTGGAGCTACTGGAGAAACAAAGACTCTACTTCAAAACGGTCAAAGAATTTAAAGAGGTAAATGGGACAGTGGTGGTTGGGGGAAGAGAGAGAGAGAAAACACGCACACAGAGATGCTTTGTCTCAAAAGCTCTGACCATGACATGGTGGCTTCATAACACACACACTGATTCAGCACTACTTTGTGATGCCACAGTGTCCCGTCCCCCGTCCCCCCCAGTCATCTAGCGCTGTACGTTTGTGGGCAGAATGCAGATTAGCTGTTCACAACCTGGTACCCTGCAGATGTTTGGTGCTACAACTCACATAATCTCTGTTAGCCACAGGGCTGAAGAGTTAGTCCTAAACACAGAGGGCATGAGGTTCAGAAGGGCTGGTGTGAATGATTCTAGGTAATATAGTTGGTAGCAGAAGGCTAAGAACAATCAGATGCATTCGTCTGGTTTTTTCAGATATTCTTATTTTCCAGCATAATTCATACGGACCAATCTCATCCAGCACCTTTTCACTTTAACAGTAAATTCCACCTGCCTTGCCTTCCGTATTACCTACAGCATGTGTTAAAAGACAGACAGCTGATTTGGGCTGTAATCCTATATGTTTAGTTGGAAATAAGATCCATTGAATTTAATTACCCTTGCTTCTTTGTAGCCATGCAGGTTTGCACTGTTAGTATCATCATTTAACTGACATGTCTTGTTTAATATTTTAAATCTTCCTTCTCTTTGTTTTATCAACAGGAATGCCGCAAAAATGAAATGCTTTTATCCAAGCTGAAAGACAAGTGTTCTTGAAGAACTTCAGACAGCAATTCATTTATATGATTGAATTCATTTTCATTCTGATCCAGCCCAATGACTAGATGTATTCCTTTTTGAGATTTAATGCAGTATAGCAGTTCAGAAATATTATTTGTCTTTTTATATATGCACACACATAGAAAGTAAAGTGACACTGTTTTGTAAATGATTTACCTTTGCACTAGTTAACATTTCATGTGCACTAGAAAACATATATTATGTGTTAAACAATAAATATGTATAAATCAAAAGCTCCAAATTTGTTTGGCTGACTAACTTGCTTTCTAAGCTTTTTTCTTCTTCTATTCATGATAAAAAACCTTCTTCACTAACAGGGATGAGTGCAGATATTGATGTTTGCCCATTTCTCTGACAAGCTACAACATTGGCATCTGAAATTCTGCCCAAAGCATAGAAACCTTCAGCACAAATGACAGAACCTGATAGCTCTTTTAGAATTTTCTAAATCCTGAGTTCACTCTAGAAACAACACGTGTGCTAGCTGAAGACTGAAAGGGGTCACAGACTGCAGAGGTAAATGGGCTGAAAAAAGTGCAAATGCCTTTACTGAATCCAAGCGCCCCTGCTTCCAAAGTTGGCAGTAGGGCTCCTTTTGCAATGGGCTGGTGGTGTATGTGGGGTACGAAACAATACAAGCAAGGGAATCAGACGTTCCCTCTGAACAAGCAGACAGCACTTCTAGTCACATAATAGATCTCTGTGTTTCTTTGTATTCTTCATACGATAGGGACACACCTGCCTGCAGTCCCCTACATTGCGTAATATGCCTTTTTGAAGGGTTGTCTGACCAACAAGCAGCTTAATACGTGTGGATATTGAGAGTCTGCAGCAGGTAATGGTGGGAGGACTTGATATAGGCATAGTTTTCAAACCAAGCTGATGCAGATGTTTCTTCCTGTACCAGTAAATGGATTTAAAACAAACAAAACAAAAACCTCCCAGTCTCTGCTCCTGGAGAGACTAGGATCTTGAGGTAGCCTGGAACCTCTAGGCAATAGTTCAAAGCTTGAGAATTCGGTCTGCATTGATGTCACCAAAGTATATATTGCATGCTGTTGTTGTTTAAAATATATTTGACAATTAAGTTATTTTATACTGACGAAGCTATCAGACTCATTTTAAAGAGCCTGATGCCAACTTTGCATTGATCTTAAAACTGAGGTAATAGCTGAACATGCAGCTGAGTAAAAGAGCGTTACCACATTTATCCCAGCATAGTAAAACATATGTGTGATGCTGCAAGAAAAGATTGCACTTATTGTTAATTAAATACACATTAATATTTTTCTGGAAGAAAAGAACACCAAGAGTTTGCCAAAGTATGGTGGTAACCACTAAATGACTCTGAAGGAAATCAGTTGATGCAATATGTTTTCCGCTCTTTGCAGAGCGATACGCTGTCCTCCCCAGTTACCATTCAATGTTCAGAGTTATGATTTTCCCCATAAAATGCATTTAGCACTATGGTAACAGGGCTAAGACATAAAACACATGCTGGCTGCATGTAGGCAAATCCAGTCCAGTTAATAGGGTCATTTGCAGCTACTAAAGGAAAGTTTCCACATATCTATATTTTCCCCAAAACCACTGATTTGAATGGAAGGCTCTGGACTTGCTGGCTGGGAATTTAGTTTCAATGCTCCCCTGCTGTAGTCTTCAGAAAATTCCCTCCATCCTCTACCTTAACCCAACACTTCCTTGTGCCATTTCACATAATTGTTTTTGCTCAGTTTTGCTGCGATTAAAAGTTTTAAAAGTTCAGCCACCCAAGTTCAATGATTCTTGTATCTTAGCAGTCAATGATCTTTATCCTGATTCATATCTGAAGAATTACTAAAGCAAACAAATACTGTTAGGGGTTTTATTTGTTGCTGACACTTTACTTACCTCCAGGCTCTGTGTATTGTAGTGCCTTGTAACTCTTGGAATTCTTGTTTTTGGTGCCTTACTACGCCCGCCATAAATGTTTCATAGTAAAAGTTATTGATGACACTAAAACTGGCCGTTGGCAAATGAGCAGAACAACTTTAAAAATACGGTCTAGCCTTTACAAGGCAACACAGGACAGCTTGTTGCACAGGCTTAATTGTGATCGGAGTGGGGTTCTTGAAATTATTTGCTGCCTTTCATATAGGGAGCTGCAGCCAACTGGGCAGGAGGACTTTTGCAATGGTTAGAGATTTATTCTCTAGAAAACTGGGCTGCATTGCAATGGAGGGTGTGTAATGGGCTATGTTTCTGATATATCACTCGTTCTTATTGCTTAACTCCCACAGTCAAGAAAAATATGCAAACGGGATTACCTAGCAAACAAAATTTGCGTAAATGAGCTTAGTACAATCCAATAGGTCTGGCAGCCATGCCCCCCCCAATTGCTATTTTTACCTCTGCCTCACAAAAAGGTTCTTGAATGCATTGTTGTAGTTTTTGTTAAAAGCTGTATAAATCAGAGGGTTGAAGAAGGAGTTGGAGTAACCAAGCCAGAGGAAGATGCTTTTCCAGACTGGTGCTATGGTGCAGGAGCAGAGGGGGCTTATTAGTTCTGTGACAAAGAAGGGAATCCAGCAAAGTACAAACACACCAATTAAAATGCCAACCATCATAGCCGCTTTCTTCTCTTTCTGTTCTCTCCATGTTTCTCCATCTGTCTGGAAAGTGACAGTCGCATGACGAGCTGTAAACACCATCTGCGGCTGATGAGAAGCTTCTTTCACCTTGACATAAAAGCAAACAGGAATTATTACCAAGACAGTTTTGTTTAAGTAAAGGATTTCTACACACACACACCCCTTCACTGCTTTTCAAATGACAGACCAGCTGTGCCCAAGCCCAAACTCTAGACTTCAATGTGTGTGTGTGTGTGTGTGTGTGTGTGTGTGTGTATGTTGCAAGACTTCTGCTAGGGTGGAGGGAGGCAAGAAAAATAAAGATCAGGACAGAACTACGTTGCCCCGTTATTCACTCCTGCAACATACAGCACAAACTACTGCTCAAATAAGTCACTACCTCAAATAAGTCAGAATCCAAAGGCTGGTGAGGTCTTGTGCATGGATTTATGCCTTTCAAGCCATTCTGCCCTAAACCTATTCCCCTTGCTCTCAAGCAGTGCAAAGTAACATCTGATGCAGCACAAGGAAAGCAAAAATGGCAATGTCTCCAGGTGAACATCTGCACATAAATGGGCTTTTTAAAATCCTAGTCATACTGTTTGGCACTTTTGTTAAGAGTGATCCAACGTTTGGCTAGATGGGAGAGCCAAAGGAAAACTGACCCTCTCGCCTCTAACCTATAGAAATGTATCCCCCTGTCCAAAGCACACACACACACACACACACACACAGAGGGCACTACAGCAGCATCAATAACTAATGGAATAAACCATAGAATGAACAAGATGGGTTCTATCCTGTTCTTCCACTGCTAGATGTCTTTGAACTGACCGTCATCACATGAGAGCTCAGAGTGGTTTAATCTAGCAGAGGCTAACATCAACAGGAGAAAGCAGAAAGATTGTGTTTTTTTTATCAATTAACCCTTCCCTGTGGGTCCCCCTCCAAAAAAAGAATACACTTGTCTGCCTCAAAATGTTGCACCCTCTGACTTGAATCATACACACAACACTGGAATGACCCCATCTGTTTGCTCTTTGAATGGCTAATATTGCTGGAAAATGTTACTGGAAAACTAAAACAACCACAAGCACCAGCAGCAGCACTGCAGGACTTGCCTGATACTGGTTGATGAACAGTAATGAGGAGAAGCTCTGGTGCTGAACCCAGCTCCAATTAAGGGCTTCCGGGTGACATCCAATGATTTCCCCATGCTTGTGCAACAGAAATCCACTCATGCAGTGGGACGTCTGGTCTTTCTCCCACTTCAGCCCACCAAATCAGCTGGAGATGCTCCCATGTAGGGGAAGCAGCAGGGTAGTAAGGAGAAGCCTTTGTTGGATCTTACTCTTTGTATGAGGCTTTACTGACAAACAGCAGAGACCCAACATGAGGTACAGCTCTTTCTGGGACTGCTCTGGCCTAAAGAATGCTCTGTCTGTCTGTCCTCAGCTTTATTCAGTAATCCAACTACAAAGGAATGGACAAAACATAATCATTATCACTGAAGTGAGAAATTAATAGGCATTTAATGTTGCTTTGCCCAACTCAGGGTTCCATCTGTAAGGGCCTGACTGTTTTGAACCTCTTTAGTATGAGAGGAGGGTAGCAGCCCCAGAAAGGCTAGGTGTGAGCAAAAAGTAACTTATCAGTCATCAGGGTGGATAGTGCAGTCTTTTCCTACAAGTGAGAGGCATGACTCTGAAACCTATGCTAGGAAATAAAGGGCATTTATTTGCCTATTCCTCCTGCTCCTCTGCATTACTATTCTCATGATTCTCAACCAATAAATCAATGACTACAGATCTTTGCTCTGGATCTATATTAGTAGCCTAAGCAAATGCTTCTCTGTTGAACTTGCACAGGGAAAAAACCGAAATTGCTATAGTAACAGAAATTGGTAAGTGGGGCTGGGAGTATACCTGCCAGTTTCACTTCAGACTTTACTGCCTCCAGGACATGCAGTAAATATAGTCTGCCTCACTGATTTGTTCTCCTTCCTGCTGCTTCAGGTGTTTCCTGTCATCCTGGACCCTTTTCTGCAGCCTCCTCTCCTTTGTATTTGCTTCTACCTGCATCAAAAGTCCTGGCAACCAGAACTGAGCACCCTGGTCTACTTTGATCCTAACATAAAAGGCTTGTCCCTGCAGATGATTAATTGCCAGGAATGTTAGCAAACCTTATCCTGCTAGCAACCTTACCTGTAGTGATCCCATTGATGGCAGTGGGACTACATTAAAACAAAATATATTGTCCATTTTATGTCCTAATTCTGTTGCATGTGCAAGGCCTACTGAATTTAAGGGGGCCTCCCCTCCCCCATTCCTCCAAGCAGATATAGGGTTGAAGCCACAGTTACAAACAAACAAAAAACTGAATCGATTTCCTGTGTGCAAAGATTAGGGGCCCCTCCAGACAACCTGTTTATTGAGCATTCATCATGATTTGCTTGCACAAATCAGGAGATTAGATTATATTGTCTTTATTGAGCATTCATTCCGATTTGTTTGCTGCAATGAGCATTTGTCCTGCATTCCTGATTTGCTGGCAGGCTTTTTATACATCACCCCATTAATCAATTGTTCATCTAACACTTTTCACTGTGTTTCCCTGTCACTTTCCTAACAGTAGAAAGTCTGGGGATTATTATTTTTTAAGTGGATTTGTTGCACTAGGGCAATAGAACTCCTTAATCCGTTTAAAACATGCAAGCCTAAAGTTCCTATGTGTGCTTGAGCCACTCCTGTGAAATAGCGATAGCTTGCAGGTACCCCAAGTCATGTTATCACATGAATGCAGTATTATTCTGGGCTGCCCATGTAGTGGTGGGACTGTAATGCAGAAAAGTGCAATGAGAGTTTTGTAATTAACAGTGGGAGTTTCCCAAAACTGTTCTTGATAACAACTGCATCATTATACCAGTAAGCCAAAAAACAAAACAAAACAAAGAATCTGATAAAAATCCTCTCGGTTTTACAGTCATCATCCCCCGGAAAGAAACAATTCCATCTTCTTGTCCTCACAAACTACCGTGTGTGTGTGTGTGTGTGTGTGTGTGTGTGTGTGTGTGTAGCTCAATATCACACTTCATGCATCTTATGAAGTGGACTATAGTTACCAAAAGCTTCATGCAATGATACATTTTGTTAGTCTTTAATTTGCTACAAGTCTCATTGTTCTTTTTGCTGCAACCAACTAACATGGCTAACCCCCCCCCCCCCCCGGAAATTGCTGCCATGGATTTTGGACACACTTGAATGAATTAAAGCTGGAATCTGTCACAGTCATTCACATCAAGCCGTGCAAGGAAGCTATAGGGAAATCAACTGGGATCATTTATGAACTGAAACGACAGGCACTGAAGATCAAGCCCAGACAATGTAAACTTTTGTTGCTGACTTCAATGGTATGGAGACTGTGACCAGCATGAGAAATGGTAGTACATATTAATATGGATAGCTCAGTCGGCAGAACATGAGATTCTTAATCTCAGAGCTGTGGGTTCAAGCCTCACATCGGGTGAAAGATTTCTGCATTGCACCCTTGCAACTCTACAATTCTATCAACAGCAATTCCTTATGATAGCTAAATAGAACCTCCTTATTCAGAGGCAGTAGGCCTTTGAATACCAGGCGCTCAGGGAATGCAGCGAAAGAGCCATGCAGCAAGTGAGCTCCCTTTGTAGGCATTCTAGAAGCACCTGGCTGGCTAGGAAAGAGGAGGCTGTAATAAACAGGCCTGACCACCCACTCTCCTCTCCTAGCTCCTTTACGTGACATGCAAAGTTCATCCCTGCATATTCTACTTCCCCCACAATTCATCTTCACGAGTGGCTATGAGTTAAGAAATGCACACAGGTGGATTTGGTTATGTAGCTGCTGATGCATAGATGGACAGACAAATGATGACTCTAAGAGGAAGACTTCATTTCCAAACTCTTTGCCACAAGCAAGCATGCGTGACAGAACAATTCAATACATAGTTAAACCATTCTGTAATACACCAAAACAGTGCAGAGAGCTGGGGGAGATGCGTGCATGCCAGCGATATTGATACAGTGGTACTTTGGTTTAAGAACAGCCCTGTTTACGAACTCCGCAAAACCGGAAGTAGTGTCCTGGTTTGCAAACTTTACCTCGGTCTAAGAACAGAAGCCGGACGGTGGAAGGGCACCGGCGGTGGGAGGCCTCATTAGGGAAAGTGCGCCTTGGTTTAAGAATGGTTTCGGTTTAAGAATGGACTTCCGGGACGGATTAAGTTCGTAAACCAAGGTCCCACTGTAATTCCCTTCCTACCAAAGAATGAGTCCCAAGATGGTTTATAATAAAAAGCACCCCATCAAAAAAAATGAAAGGGGAGACAGACACTATTAAAGAATCTTGAGGATTAACAGCGTAATCCTAAACAGCATAATACTTAACTCATAAATTGTCCATGGAGGCGCAGGTCAATTCTGTATCCAGGGCAGCTGTCTACCAACTCCACCTGGTACGCAGGCTGAGACCCTACCTGCCCGCGGACTGTCTGGCCAGAGTGGTGCATGCTCTAGTTATCTCCCGCTTGGACTACTGCAATGCGCTCTACGTGGGGCTACCTTTGAAGGTGACTCGGAAACTACAGCTAATCCAGAATGCGGCAGCTAGACTGGTGACTGGGGGCAGCCGCCGAGACCACACTTGAAAGACCTACATTGGCTCCCAGTACGTTTCCGAGCACAATTCAAAGTGCTGGTGTTGACCTTTAAAGTCCTAAACGGCTTCGGCCCAGTATACCTGAAGGAGCGTCTCCACCCCCATCGTTCTGCCCGGACACTGAGGTCCAGCGCCGAGGGCCTTCTGGCGGTTCCCTCATTGCGAGAAGCGAAGCTACAGGGAACCAGGCAGAGGGCCTTTTTGGTGGTGGCGCCCGCCCTGTGGAATGCCCTCCCATCGGATGTCAAGGTGATGGACAACTACCTGACATTCAGAAGACATCTTAAGGCGGCCCTATTCAGGGAAGCTTTTAATGTATGATATTTTAGTGTTTTTTGGTTTCTGTGGAAGCCGCCCAGAGTGGCTGGGGAAACCCAGCCAGATGGGCGGGGTACAAATAATAAATTATATTATTATTATTATTATTATTATTATTATTATTATTAATTTATTTCTAGTGCCTTCAGTGGCACTGTGTGTTTAGGACTGCAGATGAAGACGACAGCAAACTCAATTTAATTGAACATGGTGTGGGCATCCTTCTGTGTAAACATGTACATAATTGGGCCGCATTGTATAAATAAAAATATTAACCCTTTTCCGCTTTGGTTGTGCTAAAGGATAAAACGATGGAAACCATTTATTATTTGCCTCATCTTAAAGCATTGCAAAACCTTAGAAGCACTGTACACCAAATATTTGTATTTGCAATGGTTTCTTTCTTCACACAATGAGCATCAGCTTTTGAGGCTGCACACACACACAAAAAGGAACGCATAAGATGAAAACAGATTTCAAACCAGCTGTGTAATTTTGCACCTTCCCATTCATCCTGCCACACTGGCTGTCTAATGCCTGCACTATTCTACTTTCCACCTCAGATGTGCCACTCCACTCTCATCCTCTAGCTATTCCTAGCTGAACCTTTCTGTCCTGATGTTCACTTTTGCTGTTTCTAATACATCCAGAAGTCCCTACAGCTGTTCTATAAACTCTTCCCAAGGTCAGAGCTAACCCCGGAGCATAAATAACACTGAGTAACTTTATCCAGACCCCACACCAGAGGTAGACACTCCCCGCAGCAGAGCGCAGAACTTCCAAGCAGGCTTGGAAAACCTACACTTCACACTTAAGAAGCTAAGCAAAAGCTCCGCATAAACGCACTTCCTCCCCTTTTCACTGTGGTCCCCTGAATTTTCAGCTGCATCCAGCTACAAATTTCCAGCTTACATCTTTCAAGTTTCAAAAGTTGATTCCAAAAGAAAGAAAGAAGTTTTCATTCAAGGCTGCATAGACGTTTCAGGCTGCTGGAAGCAACTTTTCGAAAGGGCGAATGAATGCCTCTCCTTCCCAGCTTCAGTTGCTTTTGAAAAGATCTAAAATTCCGGAGCTTTGAAACCAAAGTCTGAACTGCGCTGGTTCGAAATAACCCTGGCTTGCAGCAAATGCTGTCTACACCTGCTCAACGGCCAAGTTCAACAATCAAACCTTGAATTGTTTGGATGCCTGCTGGTGAAACGCAGATTGAGATTCATCCTTGTTAAACTTCTCCGACCCACCGTTCGCCCTATTGCCCTATTGCTCAACCACCCCTACTGTGTATGCTGCGCGCGACTCCCCGCTTCCCACAGAGTTGGAGGGTCATTAGCCCACCCCCTGAAAGATCCGAGGGTGGCGTTGTGAGGGAGCCAGATTCCAACGAAGCCTCGCATCTAAGCCTCGCATCTCACGTTCCCTCACCCGCTGTGCGCGCGAACCCCGCCCAAAAGTTGGGAGGGATCCCACGGGTCATCTAGCCCAACCCCTGACAGACCAGAAAGAGGCGTTGCGGGGGAGTCGGATTCCAACGCAGCCTCACATACCACGTCGCACCCCCGTCCTCCCTGCACACCAATCCTCCCCCCCCCCCCGACGGTGCTTTACCTGCCCCGTTTCTGGGAGGGGCGCGACGGCGTTCCTGCCTCCGACGCGGAACTTGGCCGCCTTGTAGATCTTCCAGTAGACGAAGAGCACGACGCCCAGGGGCAGGTAGAAAGCGCCCCCCGTGGAGAAGACGGCGTAGGCGGGCTCGGGGCTGACCTGGCAGCGCTGCTGCTCGGCGCTGTACGAGCTGCCTCCCCAGCCGAGCAGGAGCGGCAGCAGCGCCAGGAGCGCGCCCAGCGCCCACGCCACGCCGATGAGGGCGCCCGAGGCTCGGCGGCGCACGCGCGGGGTGTAGCGCAGGTGCCTGGAGACGGACCAGTAGCGGTCGAGGGCGATGGCGGCCACGCTCCAGATGCTGGCCGTGCAGCAGAGCACGTCGAGGCAGACCCACGCGTGGCACAGCGCCCGGCCCAGGTGCCAGCGCCGCCCGCCCCCCGACAGCTCCTTGGCCAGGCTGAGAGGCATCACCAGCGCCGCCACCAGCGCGTCGGCCGCCGCCGTGGACGCCACCAGGTTGTGCGGCGCGCGGTGGAAAGCCCTCACGCGCACGATGGTGGCCAGCACCAGCAGGTTCCACACCAGCGTGGCCAGAGTCAGCAGCGCCAGCAGGCTCAGCACCAGCAGGCGGAAGAGGGACAGGGGCTCGCCGTCGTCTGAGGACGAGGTGCGGTTGGCTCCTCCGGCGCCTGAGGAGGAGCCGTTCAGCGGCATGGCCGGCTTGGCGGGAAGAGCAGCCGCTCGCCGCCGCCCGCATAGAGCTCCCGGCGCGCCAAACTGAGGGAAAAGGGAGCGGGCGGAGGAGGCGGCGGGTCCAGTCAACGCACCTCGCTCCTCCGAAGTGCTTGGGAAACTCCCGCCGGCGGGCAGGTGGCCGGCAGCCGAGCCGCGCAAAGCGCAGCAGCTGCTCGCTCCGCCCCCTTCGGAAAGGCCGCTCCCGCTGCCAGCGCCACGTGCTGCTGCTGCTGCCGCGCGCGCCTTGCTTTCTCTACCCCGGGGGTGCGCAGGGTCGGATTTAGGTTTGATGAGGCCCTAAGCTACTAAAGTTAATGGGGCCCTTTATATGGCTGTCCAGTTCGTCAACAACAAATTGCCGCTGTTTTTTGTCTTGAATATATGCTATATGGTAATTTATGGACGTAATAGGTATCTAAAGCCATTTGCACATAACAAAACACGTATTTTATCAAAGTAATTGATATAGAAATGAGCAAACCAGTGATACTAGCAGGTGGCCCATTACTTACATCATAGGAGCCTACACAACACAAAACACTGCCCTGCCTCTAGGAGAGCTCTCCAAGGTCCCTGGCAAAAGATTATTTCCCCAGCTGCAGGGAGGGTGGTCGAACCTGCAAGGCAAAGCACACCCCCCCCAACGTGCTACACATCCGCCTCTACTATCTTATCTTACGGGTCTGTCATATAACAGTAATGTAAAGCACCTGACCTAGCCCCAGTGCCTAATCAGTGTGATAGGCAGGAAGAAATTCAACTACTGCAGCCTTTTTGTGCTGATAATAATTTATTATTTATACTCTACCCATCTGGCTGGGTTTCCCCAGTCACTCTGGGCGGCTCCCAACAGAATATTAAAAACACGATAAAACATCAAACATTAAAATTTCCCTAAACAAGGCTGCCTTCAGATGCTAGGGAGACATCCAAGAGGATGGTTTCCTTATTAGTTTAATGCTTCCTTTCTTCGATGGGCATAGCTGGGGGCAGGGGGAGGCAGGGGACCAAATTTACTTGATTATAAATCAAGGAAATCCATTAAAAAATACTAAACTAACTGAGGTTCTGCCCCTGCATAAAGCCTGCCCCGCCCCCTACATAAATCCTGGCTATACCTATGCTTCCTTCCTTCCTAAATTAGACTCTTGGGAGATTTGCAGTGCAATCCCATGCTGATCTACAAAAACTGGATGCCTTAATCTGCCCCAGCTGCAACAAAACATGTCTCTCCCATATTAGTCTCTACTAATATGGTGCTGCAACCTTCTAACAGCTTGACTTCACCCTCCCCCCCAGGCACACTCCTCCATTGTCTGCTGAGATGGACAGATGCCAAGAACATTAGAGGTGATTTCACCTGTTATGGTGGGAACTCCATGGAGTGTCTTTAATCCAGGAATTGGGAACCTGTGAGCTTTTAAATGTCATTGGAAAGAAAATAAATAAATAAATAAATAAAATTCTATTTATACCCTGCCCACCTGGCTGGGTTGCCCCAGCCATTCTGGGTGGCTTCCAACACATATAAAAATAATAATAAAACATCAAGAATTAATAGTAACAATCTGATCCAATATAAAAAGTTACAATAACTTTTTTTAGTAATTCATAATAATCCAAACAATCCACTTTTGAACTGCCAGAGCCACTCTGCTATACCACTTTTCACATTTAAATATTTATGCTTCTTTTCAAAAAAGTTCCATTACAAAATAAGTAATTCTCAAAACCAGCACCATAATGTTAACACAAGACCCCAAAGACATATGAAGCAGTCTTTTTCTCAACCCAATGCCTGCTAGAGACAATGCACCTTCTCTCTCTCTCTCTCTCTCTCTCTCTCTCTCTCACACACACACACACACACACAATGAAGAGAGATTATTTTCCTTTTATTTCTTCTTCTTGCGGGAAGAGGTTCGACAATGGTGAAGCAAAAATTGTAAAGCCCATTGCCATCAAAAGCTGTGAAAGACACAAGGCAATAGGACTTATATGGGGAAAGAGTTGCCTGCTTCTGGTGGCGGTGTGTGGTGTTTTTATATATATATATATAAAAGGTGTCCTGTACTTCTGCATACCTCATGTTCACAAGATGCTGATTCCTCCATCTTGTTTTTCAGTAGCCCCGTTTTGACTCCAACTTGGTTGGCATTCAACCACCGGAGTTGGTTATTAGAGGGACAGATAGCAACAACAAAGGCAAGAACAGTTTTAATAGGGCTGACTTTTGAGACAGGAGCAACAGCACTAGCTGTAGTGAGTGGGATGAAGTAATTGATCTGTGGAAGAGTCACCTCTCCCTCAGTCTCCCAATTGGTTTTCTACGCAAGAGGCCATCTCACAGGACACTGTTGTTATTTTCTTCTCGGTAAGAACTGTTTAATGTCCTTTGAGAAAGTTGCGTTTATCGTCATAGATAATCATGCTGCAGTTGCTATGGCAACTGGCTTCAGCATCTCAAGAGCAAGGCTGTAATTTAGAGAGAGAGAAGACAGATCTAGATGAGGTCCAGATTTTCATAAATTATAAGTAATGGAAAAGCAAATTGGCCCACTTAATGGAAATGGAAGGAGGGGGAAATACAGAGAGGTGGGTCCTACTTCTTCCACAAAGCAATTAAGAAAAAGAAGGGAGGAAATAAGTTGTTCGCATTGCATTTGCAATTACTATTATGCAAAATGTTGCCTCTTATTAGGCACAGGAGAATTACAGTTTGAATTCGCTTTTTCTCTGCAGTGGCTGAAGCAATAATCTGTGGAACATCCTCACTTCAATTTCCGGTCTGTCCAAAGGAGCCTGGTGCCTTGGCAGCTGATATAATCGACTTTTTCATTACTGTTTATCATTTCTTTTGTTGAAAGGTGGGAAGTGTTAAGAATGAACAGTGAAGGCAAAAGAGCAGGAGCATGCCTTCTGCGGAACCCATGTTTCTCTAGATAATGGGGAGAGGCATGACAGAGATAGCATCAGTTCATGAGAAAAATATATATGAAAAATGGGTACCTTCATTTTAAAAAAACAACTCCTTTTGTGAGTTGGTGCGTATGAAAATGTAGTGCTAGGGCAAAGAAGGTAACATAGATACAAAATGCATATAACACGTTGGGAAGGCTGAGAACCGACTTATGAGATGTTCCACCATTTATTGAAATTCTGAGAAAGGTACTGAAGTAATATTAAAATAAGGAATCATTGGTTTGAGATATTATTTGCCACATAGTTCGAAAACTTATGGGATTGCTCCTTTTCTCACTTTCAGAAGCCAGCCTGCAAAGCTTTGTGGGGGAAATACTTCAAATCATGATAAAATCATGCAGTTCATCAACCAAGTCAATATTTTTCACTGGGCTTTTATCTTTGCCTTCTTAATCTCCAATTTCTGCCCTCTGAAGATCATTGCGCTGACCTTCATGCACTAGAACAAGATCAGCAAATCTGTTGAAGATACCGCTTTACAGCACCCCATTTTAATATTGTTTTCTTTATTTCATTTTTGCTATATAGGTTTGTGGGTATTTTTCTAAATTAAAAAGTGGCCATGCACCACTTTGGAAACATTTCTTGGGAAGCAGTTTATAAATTCTCTAACAAATAACAAATAAGGGGGGGGGGAGAGAGAAGAAATGGTTACTTGTTTGTGGCTCATTTGTTCTTTTTTATTATGCATTTCATTTTCTTTCTTTTTCATTTAGTATTTCTATGTTGTGAACTTCCTCAAGATCTACAAATGAAGGGTGACACACAAAATGAACAAACCAATGAACATTTCCTCCTTGTCCCTTGTTTATTTTCCAGTTCAGCTATGGAAGAATGGGAAAGGAATTAAATCTGTGATGGGGAACCTGTGGCCCTTCAGGTGCCTTTCGATTACAACTCCCATCATGCATCAGCGTTGGCCATGTTGGCTGGGGCTGATGAGAGACCTGGAGTGACCCATGAAGCTCACTGGGTGACCTTGGACCAGTCACGACCTCACAGTGTAACCTACCTCATGGAATTTTTGTGAGGATTAAATGAAGAGGGGTCAAACCATGTACACCAGGCTTCCTCAACCTCGGCCCTCCAGATGTTTTTGGCCTACAACTCCCATGATCCCTAGCTAGCAGGACCAGTGGTCAGGGATTGTAGTCTCAAAGCATCTGGAGGGGTGAGGTTGAGGAAGCCTGGTGTACACCATCCTGAGCTACTTGGTGAGAAATGTTTATAAATGTAATAAATATATTTTGTTTTTATTCATGTCCTGCCTTTCTTCCCCCATGGTGCCCGAAATGGCACACATGTGGTTCCTTGCAGTGACAAGCTCAGCTTCAGCAAGGTGGTAGCTTCAAGGGCCTACACACTATGCCTTTAAAATATGTTTGAAACACCACCACCCCACTCAAGAGAGTTCTGGGTACTTCAGTTCGTTAAAGGTTGCTGGGCACTGTAACTCTTGAGGGATAAACTACAGTGCCCAGAATTCTGTGGGGGTGGAATGTGCTTTAAAGGTATAGTGCATATACAACCAGAAAACTACCCTTCAAGGCTTTTATAGGTAGTGTAAAACTTTCCAGCATGTTGAGACAATGAGAATATAAGTTTGGGGGAGGGCGGAATAGCTTTCTTCATGAGCCAAGGCTTTCTCTTGGTGCCCATTCACTTAAGTGGAACTCTGCATAGTTTAAGGATACGATTAAGCAGCCCATTTGCTGCTGTTGAGGCCAGATACAAGGGTTTGTTAACCCCCCCCCCGGGAATTTTCTTTAAAAAGCCATCAGTGCACAACAGGCTATTCTCATCAAACTGATGACTCTGGAGAGCTCCGTTTGCTTCTAATCAGAGAAAGTTTTGCTAACGCTATCGTTCTGGAGAGAAAGAACATTCAAGCTTATCAGCCGTGTAACAAATATCTCAGGAGTGTACATACCCAACTCCTCAGCATTATAGATGGGTTTTGGGGGATGCAAAATGAGACTAATGTGACAAGCACTATTTAAATGTTGTTAGCATCATAATAGATCCCTTTGCCAATTGCAACCTCAGTCTTTGGGGGCCAAATGTATCTCTTGGAATTGTCCCCAGGCCACAGGCTCCTGCAGGCCATGAACTCTCACTAGCCTAACTTCATGACCTCAGTCACTTTTGCCTGCTTGAAAGGTGTCCTAGAACTATGATACTGACTCCTGCTTCCCTGGAAACTAGCCTACCATAGGTAAAGGGACCCCTGACCATTAGGTCCAGTCGTGGCCGACTCTGGGGTTGTGGCGCTCATCTTGCTTTATTGGCCGAGGGAGCCGGCATACAGCTTCTGGGTCATGTGGCCAGCATAACAAAGCCACTTCTCGCGAACCAGAGCAGCGCACGGAAACACCATTTACCTTCCCGCTGGAGCAGTACCTATTTATCTACTTGCACTTTGACGTGCTTTCAAACTGCTATGTTGGCAGGAGCAGAGACCAAGCAACAGAAGCTCACCCAGTCACAGGGATTTGAACCGCCGACCATCTGATCAGCAAGCCCTAGGCTCTGTAGTTTAACCCATGGTGGCACCTGTGTCCCTAGCCTACCATACATAGGTAGAAATTACATTAATTGTCCCACCCACTTTTGCTTTCAGCCGTGCTCGCTACTGGCATGTGCACTCTCCCACCAATGGATCTTTGGCTGAAAACAATTGCCCAACTGTTTTATGATTACAAATAACCTGAGGCCAAACAGCAACAACCCACACCACTGAATACAGGTTGTGCAAAAGAGCCGTAGAGGAAAATGGGAGGAAAGGCAGGTGCAAGAGGAGCAAAGTGTGTTTCAGACTTGGTTATATCAGGAGAGAGCTGGCTTGGAAGGAAGCACTATGGCAGCCCTGTCATCTAGGAGAGGCGGCATTACAAGGTGAGGCTGAAGAGGATCCAGCAGATGAAGACAAGGTGGGGGCAAAAAAAATTAGGACATGACTGGATCTCCTTCGGAAAAGTCATGCGCCAAAGGATTAATCTCTCTCAGCCAATATTGCTCCCAGGGGTGCAAGGCTTGGGTTTACTGCCACCAGCTATTCACATCTCACAGAAACAACAGAATGGAGCGGAAATCTAGACCAGAGATACAGACCTCCAGTATTAGAAAGGAAGCCTCAAAGGAGACAAGGCCATGGAAAACTCAGTTGGGATATGTGGACAGGATAGTGCCCATCTTAGGCTTCAAATCAGTGATGTTAATTAAAGATTGGTATAAGGAAATTCCAACTGCTGCTATTATTATTATTAGACTGGATGAGACACTGCAACATTAGAGAGACACAGTACTTAAGAGTAACAACCAAATATTCCTGCCCAAAGAAGATTGCGATCTAATTTTCAGTCTAGCTTGGCTCCTATCTGGTACTTTTTACAGTATCAATTGAGGAATGGGGACTTGGTGGGCGGTAGGGGGTTCTACCGCACAAGCTGAATCCTCCTTCCATTGAGCACTGGTGGGCAGTAAGGGAATTTTACCATCAAGAAAGATGCATTATTGGGCAGTAGGTATAAAAAGGTTGACTACCCCTGTATTAGCCAATAGGAAGTATCTTACTTGTACAACATGCAAAGTGTTTCCTTGTGTTCCAGCCTTGAAACAGTGTTCCAATCACCTTCTGCACAGCAGAGGTCTTAGCCAAAATTGCCTTTGAAGGTTGTGCTGATTCTCAAAGCATAGCTTTCCAGAGCATCTCAACATGTAGTCAGCTCCTCAGCCTCAGGTCAGGATCTCTCGACCACTGTCAGAATCTGTGTGCGCGGTGCATATTCCTCAAGACTGTGTGAGGTAGTAGGCACATAATTCTGCTTCATGAATATCTCAGATTTCTTTTAAAGCAAAAAGCAACAGAAAGCCACCAGCTCTTATGGCTAACAAAAAAATCTATTTAGGCAACAGCTGATGAAATCCCAAAAAGGTGGATCAATAGCTTTAGGTGGTTTCTGAGTTTTTGCCTCTCTAAATATTAACAAGCCTGTAATGCATTTATGCCAATTTGCCCACTGTATAAGTCACAGAATTCAGCTTAATGAAGAACTACAACCGGCACAGAGTGCATATGTGTATTAGAGGTGTGTAACTGACCAGCACATGCAGCAGTATATGGTTATAGAAACTATTGCAACACATTTCATTCAAAATGACAGAAATGTAATCAGATCAGTTGGAAGAATAATGCTGACTCCTGCCGTTTTGCCACTATGGTTAGGAGTTGAAGCATGAGGAGGCGATAGAGGGAAACACTGGGAGAAACCCCAGCACAATGGGTGGAGGACGGAGGGGGGAGACCTTTCTGTTGGACAAGCAGAAATGCTTCTGCTGACCAAACCATCTCCTTAGCACATTGAATATGACCAGAAATCTCTCCTGTTGGTAGTGCCTCTGCAAAATACAATCAGATAACCTAGACAGCATGATAAAGGGCCTGTTGAACTTGGCCACTTCCACCAAGTTATTGTGATATCTTGTATTCCACTGTGAAAACAGAGCCAGTTCTTACACTCTTTGAGTCAGCTCCAGTTCACATCACAACTAACTACTCAAGTGAATGGCTCACTCTCACATGTGACATGAGAGGGAAGTATTTCTTTGTGAGTCTTTGCTAACAGAAATTTCAAGATGTAACTGGAGGGATGAGGGAACCCCAAGAATTCTTCATAGGATAACTAACTTCTGGGATGAAGTTTAGCTTCCCCTGAAAGTCATTAAAAATAGACCTGTGCTTAACAAGTGGATGTGCAGCTACAAAAATAGCAGTGAAAAGAATAGGGAACAGGCTCCAATAATCAAGTGGAACAACCAAGTAGAACAAAGTGGAACAGGAGGAAAAGGGATGAGCCTGACATTTCAAACCAAATTAGTCACAAAGGTTTGTATTCCTTTAGTGGCACAGCAATAAAAACTGCTAGCACATTTGAAAAGCTAAGCAGGGTCTGATATGGTTTCAAATTGGATGGGGGCCCAAATATTGATATTTTTGCATTGCAAAGGATTGGGTTAGATGACCCTCAGGGTCCCTTCCAACTTCACAATTCTATGGTTCAATAGAATTTCCCAACTCTACAATTCTAATAACATGGCTTTTTTTCCACATGAAAGCGTGCAAGTAGAATTTAAGAACGAATTTCACATTACAGAATATGCTGAAAACTGCACTAACCCAACAAGTGAGTGGTAGATCTCAAATTCTTGTTTGTTTGGATGCACCCATAAGAAGTACATTTTAATGGGGTTTTTTGGTGGGGAGCGGTTAAAGAAATGTTTCAGATGGTGCAAGCCATCGACATAATCAGACCTCCCAATATGGTAAAACTTAGCTCATCTGGAAAAGTGAACTATCAATCTGTGTGTCATGGTAATCTGCAACGGCCTTAAACCCCCCCTCTCCCCAGTTACTATTGTGAAACCATAGAGAGGCATAGAGTATCCAACTTGATAAACTCTGGCTGCATGGTCAATAAATCTCCCATCTGTATCACTTCATCTTGAATGATTTTGAAAGTAATTGCTATTCTATATCTGCACAAAGCAGCACAGGACCGTAGCATTCTATAAGATGTGCCTGCATCATGCCTGGCTTATTCAATTCCTATTATGGGAAGCTTCAGCAAAGCAACTGTGTTTTCTTTTATGGGTCTATAGTGGGGTTGTTTTTAAAATCTCCCCACAGCCATTTTGATAACCTCCCTTTAACCGGCTTACGACGTCCAATTTCCTCGTCAAGGTTTTCTGAGTGGGAGGCAATTCCTCAAGAAATACAGTATTAGTGTGCAAACCATCAGTCACCTTTATGAGACAATCCTTGAGTGCGCGATGGCCGAGGTCTATTAAATACCCATAAGATTGATTATGGGAAAAGTGCACAGGAAACCTTACATTTCCAGTCCATTTTTATAGTATTTACAACTTCCTGTGATACTACTCATATGAGAGCCAGAGCTCAACAGACTAAGCTGTTATCCTATCTGCAAGCTACTGTATACATTAAGTGGGATTCAAAGAGCTGCTTAAGACTTACGATTGCCCAGTGGACCCTTTCCCTTTTCTTCTTCAAACAACTGAATCGCAGCCGAAACCCTCAATGTAAGAGTTTCCATTTCAAAAGCAGCTTGCCATGCAGCACGAGGAAAGATGCCGTTCAATAAAAGCCAAAAGTCCCCTGGGACTCATGAAACTATTTTCAGAGTTTTGCAAATCATCCCGTAAGTAAAAGCAGAGGTGAAGTCAAATGCATCTGCACAATCAAGTGAGAGGCATCTGTGAAGTCAAGTCTTCCAAATAGGAGACTACAGGAAGACACTTTTACAGTAGCTCAGCCTTGCAAATTAAGCCCTTGAGTATTCCTAGCCCATTTGTTTGAGGCAGGGAGAGGTATTGAGAGGGGGAACACCCTAACTCTGCAGAACTGCTCTGCCAGTTTGCCTGGAGATAGTCTCCAAGTTTTCTTACCTGGAACAAGCTCTCTGAGCAGCCATACATCCTCTGTTGCTATTCCAGCCATCTCCCACACAGGTAGCTATTGCTGTATTAGACCTCTAACAACTGAGCATCCCTCAGAAGACTCAGCGGTCTTCTGAGATTTGACAAAATTCAAAAATAGCATCATAAGCCAACTGGCTCCAGGAGGGCAGGTGTCAACTAAGTTGTGTGACTGGAACGAGGTTCACTTACTCAGCAGGATTCTCCCCCCACCCCAACTTAAATCTGGGTTGGGGGAGCCACCAGAATAGGTTTGAGGGCACAGGGGGGAAGAGAAGGTAGAAGTCTTCTTGCATGGCCAGACCTTGTTCCTCCACTTAGCGCTTTGCTGAATTCCACCCCAAGGGTGGAATTCAACATAGCTCTACAGCAAATGTCCTCGCAGTCCAGGGATTTCTCCTTGCAGAATGGAATGTTACCCCAACTCCAGATCACGGGTTCCCACAACCCTCCGGAGCATTTGGGCGAGTCTTCAAAACTGACACTCCAGTTGTGAGAGTGTGGTTAGGACAACTGCCAGTTGCTTGTTCCAACACAACATATATTACTATATAAGCAACTCATCAGTAGGAAACCTGGCTTTCAGTGTTACTGCAAACACAACCACTTGGATTCACAAGTACCTCGCTGCTTCTGATGTTGCTCTCCTGCTGCCATGTGAAAAAGGCAGGTCATGCAGTTAAAATGCACAGGCTGGATGCCCTAATGGAACACGGCTGCAGGTCCTGAAGCCTATTCCAAAAGGGACAAAAAAGAAAAGAATCCGCTTTGGTGGCAGAACCAATAGCCTGAGAAGTGTGCTATGTGCCCAGAACTCTAAAGGCATTTATTCGTGTGACACGGTGATATATAATTTTGGTTGACCTTTTGAATTCTAACCATTTAAACTCAATTCAAAAATTCATACAGAGTGCAATACCCCTAAACTTCTTCAAAGCTTTCAATTCAAGGTAAGATATCACTTTATATACGTCTCGGATAAAGGTTCTCTCTTCTTCAAACATCCTTTATACTTCCAAAAGTTACAAAAAGGCTTTTGAAGCTTTGGAGGAAAAAGGAATTGCCACTTGGGACCGGGTGGGGTGGGGGGAATAATCACCTACAATTTCTAAGCATGGCCCCAGTGAGCTGTCAAACCTCTAAAGAGCTTCTGAACAGCCATGTGGCATAGCAGGCAGACAACCTACGTTTACTTTGTAAGAAAACACAAGGAAGAGTCTGAGTACACAAACTTAAACAGTACATAAAATAGAATTGTATTAATCACCTCTTGCAAAATCTGTGTACATATAGCCTAAAAATTCCGAGAGATGCCAAATCATTTGGGAGTCCATGGAAGAAAATAGAGCACCCTTTTAAAAGTGCCACATAGCATCAGTGGATAGAGACTTGAGCTCCAATCCATTGTAGCCACAGTGTTAGCTCCCGGAGGACCCACAAAGGGTCAGCCAAGACGTATATCAAGAATACTAATATCCTGCACTGCAGAGGGGATTAGGGGACACAGGAAGAGGCATTCTATTTTCCCGGGTAAGAGAACTGCAGCCAATTCATGCGAGCATAGGCTGGAAGAAGTGGGAAAAGCTAAAAGGAATCTTCCACGCATAGGTACAATGGTCACAGAGGACTGGACTGTGTCCTAAAAGTGTGTGCTTCAAAGTCTATACCAAATTCTATACTGAATGCACCTTGCTTTGCAGAGAACAGAGTAATTAAGTGAAGGATCAAAAGCCATTTCTGTGAACATGGAACAAGCATCTCAGCGGGAAAACTGCCTGCTATCTGATTGTTTCTTGTTAATGTGCTTGAAGATTTTGGATTTCTGGACGTTCTTTGATTTCTGATAGCCAAACCCTCCACCGCCACCTCTTTTTTGCAATCTCTTCCCGTGGCTGCTGTTTACATCTGAGAAAATGGTGTCAAGGAATGCAAGTTCATAAAAATGTAATTAGCTTAAGCTATTAAAATTCTAAGGATGGCACCAAGGCCTCTTTTTTTTTTGGGGGGGGGTGGAATCATAGCATTAGCAGTACATTTTCAAAACTAGGTTGCAAGTGTGGCAAGGGAGAAGAAAACACCTGTAGAAATTTATCTAGTGACTGCCATCGCTCAGAGTTTTCCAATTAAGTTTTTCTACAGAGAGCAAAGTTAGCCCTCTATTAGATACCATTATTATGTCAAGCTTGTGACTGAAGCAGTCGTGTTCCAAAGGATAGAATAACTGGTCCATGTAAACACAAAGTCAATGGGCATTTTAGGATGCAAAGAAGATGGAATGAAACAACAAAAGCAGACCATAATCATTTGCCCTGGCAGGCCCTCCTTAAGAGTAGTGCTATCGCTACACGCTGAAAGCTCATGCCCTCCGCCTTTTTACACATGAAAATGTCATGTTTAAAATCTACACCTGCAGTTCTGAATTTCCGAAACTGCCATTGAACCAGATCTACTACCAGCCCACAAACTGGTTTACTGACAAGTGAACAGTTGACCCCAACACATCTGAATCATAGAAAGGGGAAGAAATACTTTGCAACAAAAGGATACTAAGGTCCACAAATGGTGGGACCTTGAAGCCAAAAGAGAGTGCAACCTTGAGCAGATCCAAGTTATTGACGTTGTAGATCTGTTTCAGAGAATGGGAATCATAAGCTCTTATATAGGCTTTGTAAGCTTCTTGGGCAGATTTGTGAAGAAAGTAGTTCTTCTCGATCAATTTTTCCAGCTGAAAATTACAAAGGCAGAAGGAACGTTCAATTATACAGCCATCTAATAAATGAGGAAATGGAACATTTTGCAGGTAACTGACATTGACATTTATCATTTGGAAGAATAGAGCAATACAGTTGGAATAGTACACACATTTATCAAATTGTAGTTTTCAAAGTTAACAATGCAAGCTCATTATCAAGAAATACTGTTCTTTTCCTTCTTCTTTTTTACAAAAATATGTGGCTATAGAATTTGAAAATTAGGTATAAATTTCCTTCATAGAACAAAGTGTGAAAACTCCACATTCTACAGTGGGACTTTTTACCAGGTCTCTGAAAAAAATATATCCTGGTCTCCATCTTACCTACTGCTAAAAATATACACAGCATGTTTCCACTTCCAGGTTTTTAAAAAATATATAATGCCATAGAGGAAAGGCTTCTCAAATAACGCCCCAATGTCAACCTCTCTGATATTAACGTCTTGCAGTCAACTCAGTTTACACTCACATGCTGTCATTTTATCCTTCGTAGTGAAATTCTTGTGGGAGGAAGTGCAAAACGACATCAGGGTCTGTTCCAGCTATGGCCCATTCCTCTGCCTGCCCTGAGTCCCTCAGGCCATATACTGTCAACTGCCCTGTGGGAACTGTTATTATTTTACTCTCTTTTCTATTAGAAATCCTTCCATGAGGACGTAGAAATATTCTGAAAGGCTACAAATAAACACTAATAAGACAGACCATAAGGGTACCACTCAGGTGCCTCAACATACGTAAGACACACACTGTGCTATGTTCGTTTTATAAGTAGGTTGCTACGGTTACTTTAAATGTAGCAGGATTAAAATTCATCCAAATTTAGTTTCACTCACACCTCACAATAGCTTCAAATTTGTGCACTGTGTTCTTCTATTATGATTTATTCATTAGATTGCTTTTTGTATTTATTTTTAGTTACCTAGATATGTGGGGTACAAATTTTTCCAAAGAAATAGGTGAAGCAAGCTTAAGAATGCAAGTGGCAGAAACGCTTTTATTTTTATTTTACCTGAGATTGGATGTCAGAAATTTTGGACCAAGAAAATTCAAATTCATTTAATGGTACCTAAAAGAACAATTAAGAAAACTGTTACATTATATGCAGAAGATACTGAAAAGGCAGGTGCTGCTCAAACATCAGTTCAGAGAACTGTCACTAAAAACAAATAGCAGCTGTCTAGAACATATGGAGGCTCACCCCAAATCCTATTCTTCTGCACTTGCTAAATTAGTGTAAATAAAGCAGGGTTTTTTTTGGTGATGACAGAAATCCAGAGAGCGATTTCAACACAAAAATGTTTCAAAGAGGAATGGAAGTTCATACACAGCATGAGCAGCTGTTTTGTAATCGCATTCTGAAACACCCTCATAACCAAAGACATTTCACATTTCTATACCCAACAGGGGACAATTACTCTGATGCATTCCTGTGCAAATGCGTCATGGAAGTTTCTGTATTTGCATAATTCCTGCAAAAGATGTGTTCGTGAGTCATTTTATGGTGGGAAAACAAGCTTATATGAACCCCCTGTGGGCTACCACCAATATATGCAGAAGCACTGCCCTGACATCTTCATGGTGGTATTGCCTCCATCAAAGCCCTCACCATTCTATGCAAAACATACAAAACAAACAATTTTATTGACAACTTATGACCATCCTTGGCATCATGGGCATTAGAAGCTGATTCTGTTTGCTGGATATGCAATGGGAGCAGTGCATCCATAGCTTGTGTTAAATTTTCTCTCCTCCCTTAAACTCCACATGCATATGATGGAAAGCTTCTTCTAAATTATGCAGTTTCATTACAGCAGCCGCTCTGCAATTCTACTAAGGTTATTTAGTTAAACACTCTTTAGGCAATTAAGGCAGGTAGAAATTATTTGATTAATCATTAAAGCTTAGCTGCAGTGCTCCACACTGACTTACCCTGGCTTGCTTTAGGTAACGCAAGAAACCCAGTTCTTCCGGACGTAAAATCAGCAGAGCATGTCCTCTTCCATTGATACCCCGGGCAGTCCTACCAACACGGTGAATGTATTCCTTTTTAAAAAGAAACAATGCGAGAGTAACTAACATTTTTTTTTTTGCAGTAAACAGAGGCACAGCAAAGGGCGCTCATACATAAACAGATCCGCAACTAAACTTACATAAAAGTCTCCTATTCCCCAAATGAAATTCTTATTTACTTCAGTTATGGACTTAGCTTTGACAAAATAAATTAGTAAAAAAAAGAGGAAAAGCATGGATGCTTTGGAAAAGTATACACAATGGGAAAAATAAAGCATTGTGGGGTTTTTTTTGGGGGGGGGAGGAGTTTGGCAGCTTGACTCTTCTTGGTTGGAGCCAACACAGCTGGAAGTTAGCATCTTCTGGCTGCTGCTAAGGTCCCAACACCCTGGACCCACCACCGCCCATGATCTTTATTTCTTGCTGCTCCTCATTACTGTCACCATTTGCATGCTCAGGCAGCCAGCAGCACATTAACCAGCTCTTTCCTTCTGGGCTCCCAATGTCTCACCTAAATGCCACTCTAACTTGCTCTTGAACATCGCTGGAGCCAGCTATGATTCCAATACTCTTGCCTTATTCAGCCATTCCATGCCCACCATTATAGAATTGCCTGTGTGAGGACAGGAACATGCTAGCTAGATCTGCTCCCACCCTGGTCATCCCCCTGTTACTGGTCTCCACATACCGGAAGGCAAACACCTGCAGCATGGATCCTGCTCCAATCCTGAAAGCTACATGCATGTTTCAGCAAACTGATCATGCAGCAACAAGCAATTTAACTGGAAGGCAGCGTGAAAGTCTGGCCTCTCTCTTCCTGGGATGCTGCTGTTTCTGTGCTGATGCAAGCCACCCCACATGCCAATAATTATTGGTACTAGCATTGTGACTTTTGCTACTTAAGCAGATCTTTGGTTCAGCATAGGGATTTGACGATGGAGGGAAGGAAAAGAACAGCTGAGTAGACACAGAGGAGTGAGGAGCTCTGCCATATGCAGAATGGTGCTCTCTGCTCACTATATACCAGATTTTCCAGTTCCTTTATCTTTTTTTTTTTTTAAAGTTTCCTTAGAAGAGCAATCTTCTGCAAATAACTTCCCCCAAAAAGGGGGGGGGGGAAACATTCTGATGGGTCTCAGAAAACAGTCTGAACGTACAGGATACAGAAACCCTGCAGAAGCAAAACGAAATTGGGTATAATCACTGTATGGGACAGAAACGTATGCATGCCACCTTGCCCGCCTTGGAGGAAATGTAATGGATAAAATTTAAATGTTAAATTGTGAAGTCAAGCTTAGCAGGGATTTTATTGATGCTCTATTTTTATTCTTATACGCCGTATGCCACCTTGCTATATTATAAGTGCATGTTATAAATATGCATAAATAAATATATTAAGATTTGCGGTCTCATTGAGTTTCAGGAACACGGGGGAATTTCTTAGGTGGGTTAAATCCACAGTGCCTCTGAAAACATACATCTTTCAGGAAATCGTACTACCTTTGGATCATCTGGTGGGTCATACTGAACAATCCAGTCAACCTCCGGAATGTCCAGTCCTCGAGCAGCTACATCTGTGCACAAGAGTATTCCAGAATCTGCATTGCAGAACTGGAAAAATGTCGTTGTGCGCTTCGTTTGCTTCTGCTTGCCCTAGAAGAAAGTGAGATGTTCGTGATGAGGTTCATAAGCAACTATGGGATTCTCCAGAGAGAGCCTGAAAGCCAACACATCCCTATAATGTACATGCATCACACTGCATGAATAGCAACCTGGCTACAAATATATCAGAATTATGTCAAAAATTATACTGCCAAACAAACCCCAAATCCATTACAAAGCCATAACTAGGTGTGAACAAGTGTCAGAACCACCACTGTGTGGGAAATAACCTGTGATATATTATGCACGGCGAAATAAATAGTGCTTTTTAATTCTTACAAGAAACCTGTAAAGAAAGGCCTGCATTACTATCCCCATATTGCAGCCAGTATGACAAGGCTCTGCAGTTTGCAAAAAAACACTCCAGCAAATCCATGCCTAAGGCAAGATTTAGATCAGAGAATTGCTGGCTGTCAGTTTACACTTTTAGCCACCACATAAAATCAGAAGAAATGTCCAGCATGGAAAAAGGCAGCAATTACTGCTTTTTATGAGAAAATGCAAGAAGAGCAGCCTACAGTAGGAAGAGGGACACGGGTGGCGCTGTGGGTTAAACCACAGAGCCTAGGACTTGCCGAACAGAAGGTTGGCGGTTCGAATCCCCGCGACGGGGTGAGCTCCCGTTGCTCAGTCCCTGCTCCTGCCAACCTAGCAGTTCGAAAGCACATCAAAGTGCAAGTAGATAAATAGGTACCACTCTGGTGGGAAGGTAAACGGTGTTTCCGTGCGCTGCTCTGGTTCGTCAGAAGCGGCTTAGTCATGCTGGCCCCATGACCCGGAAGCTGTACGCCGGCTCCCTCGGCCAATAAAGCAAGATGAGCACCGCAACCCCAGAGTCGGTCACGACTGGACCTAATGGTCAGGGGTCCCTTTACCTTTACCTTACAGTAGGAAGACTGTGAGAGAGACCTGAGTGCAACAGTACTTTCCTCGCTTGCGATTCCCAGAAACTGGCATTCAGAGACACACTCCAACATGGGAGGCAGAGCATAGCCATCGAGAGTAGCAGTTCAAGACTGATTTATGTTGTATATCAAACTTTCTACTTCAGTGGGAAAATAACTCAAAAAGTATTGAACTATAAAAATCTCCAGGTAGATGGTTAGAGACGTTGTCCAATAACGCATGGTTAAGTCTGCATTCTCCTCTCCCTGACCCCACATAAATCTATGGTACACCTTTTTTGGTGAACCTGTTTTGGGGTGTAAAGAAAACCAGCAGCAGCTCATACAATAAAACATCCTTAACCAACCTAGTGCCCTCCAAATGTTTTAGACTACAATTCCCATTAGTCTCAGCCAGCATGGTGTGCTAATGGGAGTTGTATTCCAGAGAGGTTATAGTAAAACCCATACACAGGAATGGGTTCTACCACAAATAAAAAACCTCTGCCATTGAATGGTTGTTAAACTGTTGCACAAATCTGCCCTGAAGTTTTGTTGCAATGACACATTTCACTGGAAATACTCAGGGCCTTCCAGGTTAGGTAAACTGGCAGAATATGAACTGCATCAGTTGTAAACATAAACATAAACATAAACAAAACAGAAAAAGTCCGTTTATGGGAGAGAATGAAAAACTTTTTTTTTTTGCTTTCTAAAAAGTGCACAGTATTGCAGTTAATTTAGTAAATTCTACCTGAATAGCCATTTTTGTGTTAATTTAAGAAGAAACAAAGGGTGCTCTGCTTCTTCCACAGTATGGGCACTGGGGGGGGGGGGAATCACTTTACTACATTAATGCAGACACACTTAAAATGGTTAACTCTCAGCTAACAACATTCTAACAAACAACTTCAACCTTGCTGACAAAACCGAGTTCTTCACATAAGCATTTTAAAGGCAGGTTTAAGAGAAAGGTTCCGCTGATGACATTTAAAGGTTAATTTATGACTCCATTGCTGAAATCTTGCTGAGATGCTGACATTCTTGTTATGCACTCTCAGGCTTCATAAAAGGCCACCTGCAATTTACAGTAACTTCAAAGCTACATGCATTATTCAAGCTTGCAAGTCGGCTCAAAATGCCCAGCTGCAGATGCAAAAGGGGTCTCATGATAGCATAGAGCAGGGTAAATTTCTTGCCAAAAAGAGGGACTATTGAAATTATTCACAGTGTGCCCTAAAAGTCCCCTAAGTCTGAGATCAGCTGTCAGTTAAAGATGGCACGTAGATGGCCAACATTTTTGTAAATGTACTGGTTGAAAACTGTCAAAATGCCTTACAACCTGTGGGTCCCCAGATGTTGTTGGACTACAACTCCCATTATCCCTGAGCTCTGGCCTTGCTAGCTAGGGGTGATAGGAGTTGTAGTTCAACAACATCTGGGGACCCACAAGTTGAGAAAGGCTGGCTTTTAACATCAATCACATCATAATGACCGCTAAGCTATTGGTTTGCTTAAAACATGGTTCATTTAACTGAACACCAGCACCATCCTTTAGTTGAGCAGAGAAACAAACTATGGAACAGCTGGCTTAGCGCTGCTTAAACCAGCCCTTTTAGTTTGTTTCTCTCAAAGAAACCATGAATGAGCAGGGAAGCCAAGAACGAACCTTGGCATTAGTTTGTGGGAGTACTCAAGCAGCATATATCAGCATGCATCTCATGGATAGTTAAACAAATAATACTTCACAGCTTCGCATTACCTCTGAATGCAGCCAGTGAAAAGGGAGCACACAATAACGCACAAGTGACGGATTACTGCTAGATTCTGGTTTATCAGATTATCAGCTTTATGTATATTAACCCAAAATAAATCACGAGTGATCAAAACAGTCATGGATAAACACTGCCAGTTTTAAAGTAGATTGTCATTTCCAAAACATATACTTACGTGAATGGCCAGGACCGGGAGATCAATGTAGTTAAGAAGTTCATAATGGTACTTCACAGACATACATGAAGAGAAGAACACCATCAGCTTTTTCTTCCGATTCTTCTTAAGGAAAGTGAAAAGCAGGAGGAACCTCTTTTCTGAAGGGCACACTACGTAACCCTAAAAATGATTGGGAAAATGGTTTTATGTACATATAGCCTTCTATAGTGCTATGTCTAGCAACTTCCAAACGGAAGCACGTTGTACCAAAATGCACCCAAAGAATTGTGTTCTGATAACCCCTTTCCTAATCTCTTACTTGTGAAAAACAAAATTTTGACCATAAGTGAAGGTGTGTGGTTCATTCCCATTGACTAAAGGAAAGGGATCAAAAAGGGGTTTTAAAAACAAACAAATCTGATTCCAATGCTATTCATCTGCCAGTAGAAAAGGCACCACTGGCAGAATGGATTCCCCTTCCTTCTGCAACCCCCCCCCCCGCCCCCTGTGATGGCAAAATCTGCTCCGGAGGGTTGGATAACCCTCTGTAGAAGACTGGGGGCTGCAGGAAGAAAGACATCCCATCATAGAAAACAGTTACGTTTTCTTACAGTTCCATCCTATGCACATTTGCCAGCAATACAACTAAATTCAGTGGAATTTTCCAGTGAACATGTTCAAAAATTATTGTCTTAGAAAATGTCAGGCCACCTGAATAAAGATTTCAGTGAAATGTGGGTTTTACTTTTAAGCCCCTTAAATTCTATTTTCCTTACAAACAAGGACTATAAAGAGAATCTGCATGAGTACAATTAAAGTTCACCCCAACTAATTTTCATATATTCCTGCAGTTTTTGTAGGAATGACGTTTTAAGGCTGGTCACTTGGTGCCAAGCAAAGATGATTCCTGCTCCCCCCTCCCAATCGCTTGGGCAGCATCTGCCTTTAATGTGACTGTGTTTTTATCTTCTTTATCCTAATTGCAAATTGTTTTGAGACTTTAGTAGGAAGCAATATACAAATTTAATAAACCTAAGCCCAATCTAAATCTGGTATAAGACCATTCCAAGTGAGATAGTAGACAATATCTTCAGGCAGCAGCATGGAGTCCAAACTATTTCAAAGCTGCACTTAGCTGTAATTATGCCACTGCAGGTGCATAGGAATCAGGTTTGTTATGGAAGATACATGAATATTTGAAAAAAGTGATCAGCTGTAAGCTGTAATTAGAAACATTATGTACACTGGCTGAACCTGAACTTGGATTCAGATCTCAATGTTTGGGTTTGCACGTAGCACTTATTTATTAAGATCCTAGGGCAGGCTACAGCAATATAATATACAATTATATATGCTACAGTAGAATTAAAAAAACAGAAGCAAAACCATTATATCCAGAGCAGAACAATACAAATTCAGCAAGTGCTGGGTCCCACAAAACAAAAAGCATTAACTGTCCAAAGTCCAGAGTGAAGTTACAGCTTCAGCATATGGTGAAAGCTATACAATGAAGATGCTAGATCAGGCATAGGCAAACCTGGCCCTCCAGATCTTTTTGGGACTACAATTCCTCATCCTTTCGCCTACTGACCACTGGTCCTGTTAGCTAGGGATGATGGGAGTTGTAGTCCCAAAACATCTGGAGGGCCGGGTTTGCCTATACCTGTGCTAGATGCATGTCTGTGGAACTATATGTGGTCAACAATAAAAGCTTATGAAACAACAACAAGCCATGGTTTAAAAGTGTGGCCTAGTCATGGCGAATAAACCCCGGTTAAGGCACTGAGCCGCATTGGGCCAATTGAATTAAACCATAACTTAAGAGTTACATGAGAACCAGGACAATATGAAAAACAAAGGGCACCTGGAGAAAGTGAAATCTGATAAAAGCAGAAAAATGAGTGTCCAGGCCAGTAAAAATGAAACAAACTCTGCTAAGAAGCTAATGTATCTTTCTATTCCACCACCACCACCATCACTTGATAGTTACCTGTTCAAGCCCATCTACAGTTGCGGTCTCTTTATTGTCATCAACCCCAACATACAATGGCTCCTTTTTTAGAGAAATCTTGGCCAGGTCTTCAACTTTACGGGTTTGTGTAGCAGAGAACAGCATGGTCTGCCTACGCTCTGAGAGGGAGAAAAGGAAGCAACTTCAACTGAATGGATTACAGCAACAGACCTTGAATGAAATAAAACACACTAATGCTATGAGAAACACACTTGCTCTTTGTATAATCTGGATATTTCTAAAATTAGCCAGTCACGGGTTTTTTTCAACTAAGAGCCAAATAGTTTCATAGCAGTCCAGTTTTGAAGTAGAAGCACACCAAAAACATTATTTATTTATTTATTTATTAGCAAGTGTTGATGCAGATATGCCTACTTGGGAGTAAGATCCACTGAACACAGTGGAAGTAATTTCTAAGTAAATATGCATGGGATTACTCTGCAAATGTTACTATCCAGCCCGCTGTAAGGAAGGCACATCCATTTAAAATTCTGTATGGTGCTTAAAATGAAAACGCAAAAGAAGTGAGCAAGAACTGCAAAAAATAAAAATAAAGTGTTTTGAGACCGCCGCTCTCCCTGCCATCTCAAGAAAGAAAGAATGAGGACAATTTGAATGTTTGGCTTACTTGGTAGGAGCTTAATGATCTGTTTCATTTCTTCCTCAAATCCCACTTCTAAGATTCTATCTGCCTCATCGATCACCAGGCACTGCAGGTTCTTGAACATAAACCCTGGAGTATTCTGCAAGGCATTTAAACAGTGTCACCAGCTATCACAAGGCACACAAAATAAGCCCTGAGCTACACACTTCTTTTCCTACCTGCATATGGTCAAGAAGCCTGCCTGGAGTTGCCACAATGATGTTAATGCCATTTGCAAGTTTCTGTGCCTCGGCAGATCTATTACTGCCTCCCATTATCAGGCCATAAGTGTGGACGTGATGAGTCATCAATTCTTTGAGGACACCATAGGTCTGCATGGCAAGTTCCCGAGTAGGCGAAAGGATGAGGACGCCCGTTCCTGGAAGGGGGCAGAGGGAAAGATGCAGAAAGGAGACCATAATGGCAAACAATTATTCCCAAATTTATCTTCAGACTTTCAAGTGAGAATGCAGAAAATCTTACCATTCCTGGGCATGAACTTTAACTTGTAGATGAGTTCTATGGCTGGAATAAGAAATGCCAGAGTTTTGCCACTGCCGGTTTTTGCAGCTGCTAGAATATCTCTGCAGATAGAGTAAGTACGAAGAACTGAATTTAGGAGTAGGAAAGCTGAAACAATTTAAAATCAAATAAGAATAGCTTTAAAGCTAAACATTAAAAATAAACCCGGAGTTTGTGTTTATGCATGCCTAGGCAAAAGTAAGTCCCACTGAGCTTATTTCTAGTTATAGGATTGCAGCCTAAACTACATGATTACACATAACACTGAAAATCATTTGCCAAAATACATAAGTGGGACTACTTGAAACTGTCACTATTTTAATTTTCCACCACAACCTTAACTGATTTTAATGTGGCATGCTTTAATACAATGCTTACAATCCAGCAATGAGATAGATAGAAAGAAATGCAGCCTGGTCCTATAAGCAGTTATTCAAATTAAGTCCCATGGGGTGATATCCAATTGTGATGCCCCATTTGCATATGAGACTGTTGCTTGTGCAAACAGGCCCTGCTCTTCCTCTCCTTTCCCTTACAGATGTGCGTTTCCCTGTTCCATATGGTGTGTTTGGGAGTCATGCTAAATATTACCCCTGTATTCACTGGGCTCTTATCCGGCTAGTGTGCACAAGATAGCAACCCCAGTAACAGCACGTGGGGTGGGGAGGAGAGGAGAAATCATTCTGTGGCTATCCGAGAGCTATCTCCTTAGTTACTTTGCATTCATAGGAACATACAAAGAGCCCTGTCGGATCAGGCCAATGGGCCATCTAGTCCAGCATTCTGTTCTCAGTGGCCAACCAGATGCCTCAGGGCAGAATCTGAGCACATGATCACTCTCCCCTCCTGTGATCTCCAGCAACTGGTGCTCAGAAGCATTGCTGCGTCCAGTTGTGGAGGCAGAACACAGCTATCGTGCCTAGTTGCCATTGATACGATTACAAAAAAAAAAAAAGTCCATACAAAACACACCTGCCTTCCACAAGCCATTTCTTACCTGCCTTCCACAAGTGGTTTAATACTTTTATGCTGAATTTCTGTCATGTGTGTAAAGCCCATGTCAGCTATTCCTTTCAACGTGTTCTCACTGACAAGGCCATTAAGGGAAGCAAATGACGTATCCTCAAAAGCACCTGAAGGCAGAAATGATCTTGGTCAGTTTCCATTGACAACATGCCAAAATAAATAGCAACAAACCCTTATTAAAGTAGAATAAAGCTGGTCTTTCAGTATCAAATTTCGTTTCTGCACACCACGGAAAATTCTGACGACAGCTAACTTATCCAGCTCCTAAGCATTCCCAGCCTCAGTACACACAACTTTCTCTGGAATCATCTGACCACCAAATAAGCTTAGTGTATTGCTGAGATGGTTTAATTTTTCCACATATGAAAGCCACATTGCAGCAATGCCTGAAGGAGTTACACATCTGCAAGTCCCACACACAGCCTACTGCAGGGGTCAGCAAACTTTTTTAGTAGGGGGGCAGTCCACTGTCCCTCAGACCTTGTGGGGGACCAGACTATATTGGGGGGGGGGGGAATGAACGAATTCCTATGCCCCACAAATAACCCAGAGATGCATTTGAAGTAAAAGCACACATTCTACTCATGTAAAAACACGCTGATTCCCGGACCGTCTGCGGGCCGGATTTAGTAGGTGATTGGGCCGGATCTGGCCCCTGGGCCTGAGTTTTCCTACTCATGGCCTACGGCATGTGTAGCATTTGCTTGCCAATATCTCTTGGCTTGAGTTGTGCAGATTAATATGGGAAAGTTCCACATGTCTGGACAATTTAATGCTACAATGCTACATACGATCATACACAGGCTGGGAACTGGCACCATAAAGGGACATCCCTCCTGTCCACCCCACCTTCCACTCTAACCAATGTGAATGCTGGAGCTGCAGACATAGCGTGGGCTGCACTGCTCCATCAAGCCTTGCCACTGCTGACCAGAGGTTCGTGCTGCAGCCGGATGCCAAAGCAAGGATAACTTGATCTCCAAGATCAACAGAAATCAAAATCCAGAGCCCTGGAGCCCAGCCCAATAAATCTCACCAAGTTCAATGAAATGTACTCTCAAGGGTCAGTCCACAGACAATAAGTGAAACTACCAATTGACTTAATGTTCGCTTTAAAAAAGAGAAAACCCAGTACCATCTGAACATTTTGATATACAAAATCTCACTAAACAAGAAACAGAACAAAGAAGTGGGAGGGGGGTGTGAGGAGCTTGCCTGTTAGTCCAAGAGGCAAAGCAGGTCCATCGGCATCTTCAGACTCTTCTTTCTCATCCAGATTTTCACTACTTTCTTCTTTGGGCTCCCCATTTAAGGTGTCTTCTTCCTCAGTGCATTCTTCCTCCATTTTTGCTTTCTTAGTTTCTGTGTATACACAATGCATGGAAATTAATCAATGCCAACACCGGACATGTACATATGCAGCAAGAATCTATATGGCAGTCAGTGTAGTTGGTATATTCATTGAAAGGGCCATAGGAAGAATTCCACATTGTTGATCTCTGGTTTTAGCATTTAAACTATGGGAGAAAAATGTACTTATGCCACATATAAACCACCACCAAAGTTTCTGTATCTAAGCTGCAAAAGGAGGGAAAAGCTGGTTCTGCACTACGTGGAGTAGTCACCTAGAAAGCAGAAGAGAACAAAGAAGAAAACAGAGAAGGCAGAATTGTGTTGCTCAATCAGATGAACAGCCAGTTTATCTACTGCTCTTCCAATATGGACTCCATTTTTCAGGTTTCCCATTCAACAGAAGCTGCGTCTCCCTCCCTGTGCTGCTCTTTGAAGAAGCTTCACTCTTGCAAGGCACTTGTGCTACTTCTTTAAACTTTGAAACCAGACAAGGTAAACTTTGAAACAGCACAAGGCAACTTACAAACATAGGACTGGCAATCCCCTTTGCACTGTGGTTCCCAAGCACCTAATAGGCAACTGTTGGGCACCTGAGCACCCCATAAAAGGCATTAAAATGGTCCCAGGCCCTAAGGAAGTTAGATTGGCTTCAACCAGAGCCAAGGCCTTTTCAACTCTGGCTCCGGTCTGGTGGAACGCTCTGCCTCACGAGACCAGGGCCCTGCAGGATCTGATTTCTTTCCGCAGTGCCTGTAAGACAGAGTTGTTCCGCCTGGCCTTTGGCTTGGAGCCAATTTGATTCCCTCCCTCTCTTTCTTTTTTCTTTTCCTTCTCCCTCTGCGATGAGGCTACATTTTAATATTTTAATGTTTCAATATTTTAATGTTGTATTTTTTAATTTTGTTTTTAAGTTGTAATCATTTAACTTGTTTTTATTATTGCTTGTAAGCCGCTCTGAGCCCAGCCTTGGGCTGGGGAGGGTGGGGTATAAATAAAAATTATTATTATTATTATTTTTACAACTGGATAAAAGTAAGAGATACAATACCATTTTCTGTATCAGCCACAATTTTTCTTTTCTTCTTTTTCTTCTTCTTTTTCAACTCAGGCTGTGTGTTTCCAGCCTCACCATTGTTTGGTGTTACTTTAGTCTGTTCCACACCCTCTGTTTTTTGTTCTTCAGCTGCTGCTTCTGAGATGCTGGAAAAGTCTTCTGCGATGCCCTCAACTGTTGCTCCTAATGAGACAAACAATAATAAATCAAAGCAATGTCTGATAGCATTTAAGAAACAACAACAACAACAACAACAACAACAACTTCACACATGAATTTTAAGGGCCAGATCACATTCATAGCTCCTCCAGTTAATTACTACTGGTGCATACACTCTCTCTATTGGACCCAATGGACAACCTCTTCTTGCTCACAAAAAGTAAGTGTGCACATGTTTTAGATAGGATATTGTAGAGCTGGAAAAGATTCAGAGAATGCCAACCAAATACGACCAAGGGGATGGAATGACTCCTCTGCAAGGGTTGCAGCACTTGTGCCTTTTTAGTTTAGAGCAGGGGTGTCCAACCAGCAAATCACGATCTACTGGTAGATCCCTGGCTGATCCTAGTAGATCACGGGATCCTTATCATGTACAAAAAGTTACGGAGGGGAAAGCTACAAATCTCTGTGCAATCCTCCCCCCAAAAAGCTCAACAACTTTGGGCACGTCCCTCCTAAAAAAAGCTCAACAATCCACCCACCCCACGCACACTCCTCCTCCGTCCAATGCCAATGGGTAGATCACTGCCAGTTTTTTTATACTGGGAGAAGATCAGTCTCTTGGGAGTTGGATATGCCTGGTTTAGAGAAAAGGTGAGTGACATGACACATGGCATGGAGGAAGTGCATAGTGTTTCTCTCCCTCTCTCACAACTCTAGAACTCTTAGAACTTGGGGAAGGGTTACAGCTCAGTGGTAGAGTAACTAGCTGCCTTGAAAGCAGAAGGCCCTGCGTTCAATCCCCAGTACCATCTCCGGGTAGGGTTGGTAGAGATTCTAGCCTGAAAGCCTGTCAATCAGTGTAGACAATGCTGAGCAAGCTAGACCAATGGTCTGGCTCGATTTAAGGCAGTCTTCCTATGTTCTTATGACCTGAAACTGAATGTTGGAAGATTTAGGGTAGACAAAAGAAAGCACTTCCTTATGCGGTGCATAGTTAAAACTATGGAAGTCACTCCCACAGGTGGCCACCAACCCATATGACTTTAAAAGATTAGGCAAATTCCTGGAGAAATCTGCTTCTCCCTCTGTTGGCCATGATGGCTATGCTCTGCCTCAACGGTCAGAGGCAGTCAAACTTCTGAATACCAGTTGCCCCCAAACACAGGAGTGTTCGAATCTTGCTTACAGCCCCTTGGCTACCTTGAGAACAGGATGCTGAACTTACCTGGGCCATTGGCTTGATCCAGCGGGCTATTCTCACGTTCTTAAATACAAAGAAACACACTGTTGTCCCCTGATCGGGGTGCAATAAATGTGTGTGGGAGGGAGCCACGTATCACCTTTTGGCGCCAGGCAAATGCATTCCTCTTCTCCCAGGCATTTGGCTAACTCAATAATCTACAGTGGTACCTCGGGTTACACTCCGGCGGCGCGGCAGCAGCAAGAGGCCCCATTAGCTAAAGTGGTGCTTCAGGTTAAGAACAGTTTCAGGTTAAGAACGGACCTCCGGAACGAATTAAGTACTTAACCCGAGGTACCACTGTATTACCCTTTTAAACTGTTGGGGGGGGTTGCTGTTTTTGCTAGTTACACTGTTATGTATTTTTTTGCGTCTTTATCCAGCCACCCGCCCTGTGACCCCCGGATGAAGGGCAGCGTAGAAATCCAATAAACCAACGCACAAATGAAACAGAGAAAGCCCGTCCCTGGTCTCCCCTCCTTCCCTCTAGCTTCCCTTCGTGGCGCCCGTGTCCCTGTCTCCCCACCGGCTGCCGTCTTACCGGAGGGCCCGGGGCCCATCGCGCCATCCGCCGCCCCCGCCGCTTGCCGGGCCAAGTTGCGCTGGCGAATCTTGAGGTTGCGCTTGTGGAGCTTCTTACGCAGCAGCCGCATCGGCAGGTTCCCGGTATTGGCCGCCATGGCTGCGGAGACCGAACGCCACCGCCGACCCCACGTGCGCAGAGGGAAAGGGAGGCAGGAAAAAGGAAGGAGCAGCCGGAAGCGGCGGAGGCCTGTGCACGAGAGCTTCCGGTGCCCATTCGCTCGCCTCCTTCCGCCCAAAAGGGGCAGGTTACAGCGGCCTCTAGAGGCTCGGAGGAAGATGCGCAGGCAGCTGGGAAGTGAAAGCGAGCAGGATTCTCCCTGCTTCTCTGCCTCAGAGCTCCGTCTTTCAATGGCAGTTGAGCCAAACGGAGTGGGCAGGTCGTCAGAGAGGAAAGCCACATTCTGCAGCTGTCCGCTCAAGTCACTGGTGCTACAGACACACTTACCTGGGAGCAAACCTCGTCGGATTCAACGGGACTGACTTCTGAGCAGACAGACACACGCACTGGACTGCTTTTGCAGAGCCAAGACGGCATCCTGGTTTGCTTAGCGATGCTAAGATGCCCTGTGCCATCCCCGACTGATGCTGCCAATGGTCATTTTGCATACAAGCTGAGCGCCATTCGAACGGCGCTTTTTGCATTTCGTTGCCCTTTAACCTTAACCTTTCTATTCTTTATGCCCCCGTGAGCGTAGATCACATTCAATGCATCTAATGAAGTGGGTTTTAACCCACCAAAAAATTATGCCAAATAATAAATATTTGCAAGACTGACTTGTTTTTGCTACGGCAGATGAACCCAGCTACCCCTCTGCAAGGTGTCAGTTATCTTCAAACCCCAGCTATGTAGCAAATCAGGCCCCAGCATGCACATAAAGCACCAGAGAGGTATGTAAACTGGTTCAAGGACAATATTGTTCAAAGTTAAGACATATACTGGCAGGAGGCGCTCTTAATATTCATGGGCAAAGTTAATGCAGGCTAATGAATCATTTATGTTTAATATATAAACAAATTTTTTTCTTCCAAAAAGCAAAGGGAAATTTATGGTTTTTAGGACCAACGAAAGTATCAGAGAATAGTGAGGAAGCTTTTTATAGGCTTATATAAATGTAGAGGGGAAGGGACCCCTAGAGTCATCTAGTCCAAACCTCTGCAGTTCAGGAATCACAGCTAAAGAACCCCCGACCTCGGGGTCAAAGAAACATACCGTGGTAGACGGTATAGTGTAAATTGCAGCTGCTATCCAGATTAGTCTCCATCCTTAGGCAAAACTTGCAAGGTGATTTTTGTTTTGGTAGGTGGAAAACAGAAATACAGTGGTACCTCGGGTTAAATACTTAATTCGTTCCAGAGGTCCATACTTAACCTGAAACTGTTCTTAACCTGAAGCACCACTTTAGCTAATGAGGCCTCCCACTGCTGCCACACCGCCGGAGCACAATTTCTGTTCTCATCCTGAAGCAAAGTTCTTACCTGAAGCACTATTTCTGGGTTAGCAGAGTCTGTAACCTGAAGCGTATGTAACCTGAAGCATATGTAACCCGAGGTACCACTGTAAAGAGAAACTAGACTGCATTCCTCTTCAACTTGGTATAAGGCTGTAACTGCATGGCATGAGTGAAATGGCATAATTTGCCAGTAGCCAGGAAGAGATTCTTGTCCAGGCCAATCATGCAGAAATTGCTGTCTATTTAGTTAAAGAATGAGGCTTCAAAAGCGCCAGGCAGTGACAGATCACAGAATGTGGTATGGACTCTGTCTCTTTAAGAAGTATTTCCAGATTTGAAAGCAAAACTCATTAGATAGTGATATACGAATCTCCAAAACAGAGGAAATGCAGCACAATAAAAAAGAGGACCAAAATTCCTATAAAAAGTGCATATGTACATTTGCAGTTTATGAATAATGTACAGAATCAAATTTAGATATAACTACTGTAGTGTAAGTAAAAGTAGAGTATATCGCTCCACAGTTGTCTAGGGCAGTGTTTCCCAACCTTTTTTGGGCAAAGGCACACTTGTTTCATGAAAAAAATCTCGAGGCACACCACCATTAGAAAATGTTTAAAAAATTAACTCTGTGCCTATATTGACTATATATAAAGTATGTCTGTCTATATATATATATATATATATATATATATATATGCTTTCGTAGATTTTCACGGGTACAGGAATGCAGGTTTTGGTGTCTTCGGGTGTCTTCCCGTGTAAGAGTTGGGGTGTCTAGGCGACGTTTCGACGAGGTCTCACTCGTCATCTTCAGGCTGGTGCTTACGGCTTCTTGTTACTGGAACAGAGCAGGATCTCAGTGTTTGAGTTCCTATAAATACTGTTGAGGGGGTGTGGTGTATTCTGGGCAGAGAGGAAGTTCCCAGGATAGTGTGACTTTTCTTCTTTTGTTCCTTAATTACTTGAGGGATATCTTGAGTGATTTCTTGAGTGATATTCTGAGTACCACTTAGGAGGGTCATTAAGAGTGGATTAGTTGCTAAAGCTTTCGTGTCTTGACCTCTTGAGCTTGTGAAGAGTTTTTCTGAGAAGATGGCTGTACTGCACTTAGTTGTGCTCTGGCTTGGCTTCGTGTATAGGGGCGAGCTGTGGTTTTGTGCCCTGTGCCAGTCAGATCTGTGTAGGGATTGCAGGGGGGTGTAGCATCCGGAGGTGCCACTATGGTTTGGCTACTGGATGGTGTCTGTAATTTATCTGTGGAGAGGGTCTGGGTTTGGGTCTGGTGTGGTTGATTGGTGATGGCGTTCTGTGTGCCTCTGGTTCTGGTGTCGGTTTTTGTGGGGAGGGCTAATTTCCAGATGTCTGGCAGGCGGGACGTGTCGTCACGCTTGTTCATGTTGTGAGGGTGTTTCTCTATCTCGATGGCTTCCATGATTATTCTCTTGTGGTGATGTTCCATGTTAAAGAGCAATTTGGAATCTGCAAAATTAATTTCGTGTCCTGTTTCTTTCATGTGTTGGAAAAGAGAGGAAGTTTTTTCTTCTTTTTTGACGGCATTCTTGTGTTCTGCGATACGTGCATTTATTCGTCTGTTTGTTTGTCCAATGTACGTGGCTGGGCAGACTTTGCAGGGTATTTCATAGACCCCTTGGTTTTCCAACTGGATTTTATCTTTGGGGTTTCTGAGGATATTGGCTATTTTTTGGTTGGTGCAAAAGGCTGTTTTGATATTGTGTTTATGGAGGATTTTGCTAATTTTATCTGTAGTGCCCTTGATATAAGGAAGGAGGGCCATGCCATTGTTTTCTTCTGTGTCTTGGTTTTTGGGGGGTGTTTCTTTTTGGATTAGCTTCGTAACCCTGTTTTGCTGGTATCCATTGGCGATTAACACATTTGAGAGATTCTGTAACTCAGTTGTCAAGTGGTCTTTGTCAGCCAGGCGTTTGGTTCTGGAGATGAGAGTCTTGGCTACGGAGTTTATTTGTGCAGGGTGGTGGTGTGATTGTGCATGTAAGTAGCGGTTGGTGTGTGTTTTTTTCCGGTAGATGGTGTGTCCTAGGGAGCCATCAGGTTTTTTGTAGATTAGGACGTCAAGGAAGGGAAGTTGGTTGTTGGCTTCTATTTCCATAGTGAATTGTATTTTGGGGTGTAGGCTGTTGAGATGTGTGAGGAAGCTATCTAGTTTTTCTTTCCCGTGTGGCCAAATTGACGACACCTTTGTAATTTGGCCACACGGGAAAGAAAAACTAGATAGCTTCCTCACACATCTCAACAGCCTACACCCCAAAATACAATTCACTATGGAAATAGAAGCCAACAACCAACTTCCCTTCCTTGACGTCCTAATCTACAAAAAACCTGATGGCTCCCTAGGACACACCATCTACCGGAAAAAAACACACACCAACCGCTACTTACATGCACAATCACACCACCACCCTGCACAAATAAACTCCGTAGCCAAGACTCTCATCTCCAGAACCAAACGCCTGGCTGACAAAGACCACTTGACAACTGAGTTACAGAATCTCTCAAATGTGTTAATCGCCAATGGATACCAGCAAAACAGGGTTACGAAGCTAATCCAAAAAGAAACACCCCCCAAAAACCAAGACACAGAAGAAAACAATGGCATGGCCCTCCTTCCTTATATCAAGGGCACTACAGATAAAATTAGCAAAATCCTCCATAAACACAATATCAAAACAGCCTTTTGCACCAACCAAAAAATAGCCAATATCCTCAGAAACCCCAAAGATAAAATCCAGTTGGAAAACCAAGGGGTCTATGAAATACCCTGCAAAGTCTGCCCAGCCACGTACATTGGACAAACAAACAGACGAATAAATGCACGTATCGCAGAACACAAGAATGCCGTCAAAAAAGAAGAAAAAACTTCCTCTCTTTTCCAACACATGAAAGAAACAGGACACGAAATTAATTTTGCAGATTCCAAATTGCTCTTTAACATGGAACATCACCACAAGAGAATAATCATGGAAGCCATCGAGATAGAGAAACACCCTCACAACATGAACAAGCGTGACGACACGTCCCGCCTGCCAGACATCTGGAAATTAGCCCTCCCCACAAAAACCGACACCAGAACCAGAGGCACACAGAACGCCATCACCAATCAACCACAGCAGACCCAAACCCAGACCCTCTCCACAGATAAATTACAGACTCCATCCAGTAGCCAAACCATAGTGGCACCTCCGGATGCTGCACCCCTCTGCAATCCCTACACAGATCTGGCTGGCACAGGGCACAAAACCACAGCTCGCCCCTATACACGAAGCCAAGCCAAAGCACAACTAAGTGCAGTACAGCCATCTTCTCAGAAAAACTCTTCACAAGCTCAAGAGGTCAAGACACGAAAGCTTTAGCAACTAATCCACACTTAATGACCCACCTAAGTGGTACTCAGAATATCACTCAAGAAATCACTCAAGATATCCCTCAAGTAATTAAGGAACAAAAGAAGAAAAGACACACTAACCTGGGAACTTCCCCTCTGCCCAGAACGTTGGAGGCTATACACCACACCCCCTCAACAGTATTTATAGGAACTCAAACACTGAGATCCTGCTCTGTTCCAGTAACAAGAAGCCGAAAGCACCAGCCTGAAGATGACGAGTGAGACCTCGTCGAAACGTCGCCTAGACACCCCAACTCTTACACGGGAAGACACCCGAAGACACCAAAACCTGCATTCCTGTACCCGTGAAAATCTACGAAAGCATATATATATATATATATATATATATATATATATATATATAGTATATATAAAGACTATATATAAAGTATATATAAAGACTACGGATTTGTGTCACTGCCCATTTCCATGAAAGATTTATTCATGCATTTTGCACAATGCCACAATCCCACATGCAACTTTTAAAAAGGATGGGAAACACTGGGCTATGCAGCTGTGGGTGCACCGCTTATTGCCAGCAGTGCAAAATAGCTCTGCTTTGCTAATACCTGTTTAGCTGAGTAGGAAGGAGTTACAGTCCAGCAGCGTAGTCCTGTGTTATCCTAGTGCATTGGCCTTTTCAGGAAATTGGAGTCAGCGGGCACAGTTGTGAAAGCAGGGGACAGATTGGAGGTTTCAGCCTTGGGTATCTGGATGCCTGGCCTACCCAAAGATGGAAAGCAAGGGCAGAGGAGCAGACCTGGTTGCTGTCTGACTGTATGCTTAGAGCAGGGCTGGAGAAGGGGCGTGGGGCGGGGCTGACGTTGTCGGTCATCTGGAGGCCTGCCCCGGAGAGACGGAGGCACGCACTCCCCTGGACCACCTTGACGCGCATGTCGTAACCCGGGTCACCTCAGTCGTGCGAATGCGCGCCCAGCCAGGCCTCCCCCGCCGCGCTTCCCATTGCTGGGATTTGCCCGGCTTTCAATCTCAAGGGAGGGAGGGAGGCTGCTCAAGACACGAGTCGGAGGGGCGGCCTTCCGGCGGCTATGAGGGAGGATTTCGCCCCGCCGCCTCCACGACCAGGCCTTCGCTTCACCCAGGCGCCCCATCCCTCCACCTTTTGCACGCGCCTCCTTCCCGCACGCTTATGCACCCGTTCTTACGTGCAAAAGGCGGCGGCAACTGCAGCTCCTCCTCCTCTAGAGACAAGGCGGGTGCTTGCTGCTGCTGCTGCTGCCACTCGCTGGAAGCTCGCGATGGCTCTCCGTCAGCGAAGGCTTAATGGTTCCTCCCCTCCTCCTCCCCCCCGCTTCCAGGACGAATGGTACAGCCGGAGAAAGAGCGACACTCGAACTCCCGTGAGGAGGAGGAGCCTCCGACTCCCCTTAACACCTTCCGCGCCAGCTGCGGCTCTCCCTCTCTTACAACAGCCCTTCGCATTTCAAGCGGTATCTCCTACCACTTTAAAGAGTGGCGACTTCCCCCCCCCCCTAAGGAATCCTGGGAACTGTATTTTGTTAAGGGTGCTGAGAACCGTTAGACTCCCACGGCACACCAGGCAACATCTCGCGGCACACTAGTGTGCCGCGGAACACCGGTTGGGAAACACTGGTCTAGGGACTAAGCATTGATAGGCAACTTCAGGGCTCCTGCTCTCCCTTTCTTAGGGTCCCCCCTTTTTTCCTTATTAAAAAACAACAACATTATTCTCTTTAAACCAGTCTTTCAAACAGAGGGCTGCCCTCTAAAGCTAATGGATACATGGAAATAGCAGATTGGAAGTTGGAAGAGAACAGCACAGAGGGATTCCGGGCAGAATGAGGATAGCGAGAGAGGTGAGTCACTTAGAAAAGTGGACCACAAAATATAGGCATGCATGCTGTGGATATGAGAAATGCATCTTTATTCTAGCAAATATGGGCAAATGGTGCATGCAAGGATATTGCAGACTCGGAGGTGGATTTAGGGGAGCGTGACTGGTTTGCCCACACTGGGGCACTGCAGGGCGTGCTGAAACAATGATGAACAACAGAAGGCAAGAGAGGCGGGGGCACTGAATTTTGGTATAGCACAGGGTGTTACTGAAATTTTAAAGCCTCAAGTCTGCCACTGGCAGACACTAGAGTTACCTAAATACTGACCCAGTTGTTTGGCTGCTATCAAGTGATGTCATGGGTTTGATTCAACTCAATATCATTGAGAGATGTGGGCTGGCAGTGGTGATCATGCATTTCAGGTACATGTCTTGCTTTGGCCTTGCGTATCTGCAGAAGGTTGTGTGGAAAACTGCCTGTAGCTGCAAAACATTCACTAATCATGGCACTGTGGTAGAGGTGTCTCACTGCAATATTTTTGATAGAGGGCCGATCTGTTTCACTGTTGGTCCCTGGTGCTAGACAGACCTCCTGTAACATGAGCTTTTCAGCTTTGAATCGGATTATCAATTTAGGAGTTCTGGCTGCATTCCTGGGATGAGAGTTGAGCAGCTATTTTTCACTTGGTCAAGTAACTGAATTTTCCAGCTGCTCTTTCAGCAGTTGGCACTGAGTGACCTTTTGTTCTAATGTCACTTCTTTTAGTTCCCATCAGTCCTATCAAGCCAATATGTTCCACATACTTTTTTGGACAGTAGGTGGTGCAAACAGAACAGTTATTCTGTAATACTTTCATTGTCACTAGCCAAGAGCAGTGATGTGTTCTTAGAAATCGGAATAATTTATTGCTACCTTTTATATATTACCACTTCTCAATGCAGAAAGACGATGGTTTTAATGTACAGGAATGAAGAAAAAACAGATTCTTTTTAATGAAACCCAAATACATGCTTATTTTTCTTCCCATGCTTTCTGATTTCTGTTTGGTAAAGTATATATGAATGATTAAAATATATTAATGCTTTAAAAACTGTTTTAAACTTGTACTAAGTCCTTGGAGTTTATAGATTGCTTAAGAAAAACATAAATGTTTTCTCTTGGCAGGAGGGGAGACTTCAGAAAAGTTTGGGACGACTGGAATGAGTAAGGCTTGTTAGGTGACAACTTTGTAAGAGTAACCTTGGGAATGCATTTCAAGTTGTCACTGAAGGTAAGAAGCCGCTAATTGGAGGTGCAAATCCTTCATGCAGGCTTCATTCTATCTGGCTTAGAGAGACATTTCAAGCACCACTTGTCACAATTTGTGATTCTAAATCTTGACAGTTTGCTGAAGCATCCTTTCCCAAAGGAACACAGGAGGATGTCAACGAATTTAACCTTGCCTGCCTTACAGCAGTGACTCTCTTCTATTTGGAGGGCTTGGGAAGCCCATTCAGTAAACCTTGTCGGCTTGAAGAAATTGACCCTTCTGTAATGTCTAACCCTCCAGACCACTTATTAAAACACATGCAGAAAACCCTCAACAACTACACTATGTCTTCATATTTTTCTAAACCGAGATAGACACATGCTAAATTCAGATTGAGGGAGTGCAGCTGGCTTAAGATTTTGGGCCAATTTCAGTTTTCGTCCCGAAAAAGGTGAACCCTATCCCAGAAGAGCCACCAAACTTTTGTGACTATATTGTTGTGTTGCTTTCATTGCTGTTGAACAAGTTCGTGTGAATAGTTTGCTGCAAGAATTTAGCACAGTAGGGTCAAGCTTATAAAGAGATCATTTTTTCGCTTCTGCCTTACTGCAGAGATAGCCAATGAGATGCCTTCAAGATGCTGTTAGATTCCAGCTCCCACAAGCATGACCAGCGATTGCTGATGATCACAGTTATAGTCCAGCAATATGTGGAGGGAGTAGCAGTGGGGTAGGGTAGCAGTACTCACCTGACCTCTGGATGCTTGCATCACTGCAGCATATTAGGATGGAGAACTGGAAGGTACAAGGTTGGTGCAGTGTAGAGGCCAATCTGGCACTTCTGCTTGTGCAGCACACCAGCCTTGCCGCCATTTTGCTGCTCCCCATCCTGCTATGCAGCAGGGATGCAGGTGACTGGAGGTCAGGTGAGGCCTTCTGCCCCACCCTGTGGTCCACAAGGGCACCATATTGGCTGCCCCTGTCTTAATGCAGCATCTTTTGACTGAGTGCTAGTGCCAGGCATCCCCTGGACCAAACTAAGCCCCTAAGTGGTACCATCCAGCCCCTTCTAGCTGCCATCTCTAGAAGCAAGTGCAAGGTGATGAACAGTATCTGCAGCCATTCACTTCGGAAGCAGGTTGCTTTTGGGCGGGGCCTGAAGCTTCAGCGCAGACTCCAGTTTCTTTTTCAAAGTGGCCCTCCAGCAAAGCTGCAAGACAAGCAGCTAGAAAGTTTCAGAGATTGCCTCAGAATGTCCTCTCAATAGGCCCATCAGCGCACATTCCCTGTAGAGAAGCTTCCCCTGTGGCTGTCAACACATTGAGAATTTCTGCGGAAACTTGCCAACGGCCAAGGATGATGATATTTTGGAAGATCTTATCTAAGTTGACACATGTCAGTGATTTCTGTTAGATGGTGAATTTTATCCCCTTGGTATTTTTTCAGCCTGTTTTGTTAATTTGTCAGCTTGCCAGTACCCCAAGACTCAAGTGTGTTAAAACCAGGATAAAATCAACAAGTATTTAACGCTATTTATATGCTGCTTAATCAACAAAAACTTCTAAGCAGTTTATAAAGCAATATAAAATATATGTAAGAAATTATCAATAAAATCAAACTTTTGAAACAAACACACATAGGGGGGGGGGAAACCAGGTGAGGAGGGGAGAGAATAATACATAACTTAAAAGTCTCAAAATGATCTGAAAACCTGGAACATTTCCATGCCATTTGGGGAGAATTTCTCCTCACTTAAGTAGTAGTGAGTTCTTTGCCTGTATCAATATGTGAAATCTGAACCTTATGATTTATAAAAATGGTTCTCCTCTTGATCTTGCTCAGTGGGCAACAGTTTTTCTTTGATGTACACCCCCTAATTGTGTTGGTTATGCACTTTTAATTTCTGTTATTATATAATTAATTATAAAATAAAACCAGCATTTTTAAACAAACACACACAATAAAATTACATGTCTAGGCAGACTTGCCTAAACAGAAAAGTTTCTAACAGCTGTTGCAACACAATGCATTGAACGCCTGCCTAATGGCAATGTATAGGGAATTCCAGAGAGCAGATGCTGCTACATTTTAAGATTGATTTCTTGCAAGTGCAGAATGAACATTATGTGGCACTTGTAAAAGTGCCATTCTGCACGTCAAAGTGGTCAAGTGGGCAACTATGGGGTAAGGTGATCCTTTAGGTCCACTGGTCTACTTAGTTAACTGCAAATGATGAACTTGGGGAATGAATATGTTGACGTCAAGACAGGCGCATGGTATACTTTTGTGGACAGCTTACTTAAATTTCTGTTCTAAATGTTTTTCCAATGCAGTTGTCATACTGGCTCACTGCAAACCGTCACTTGCTGATTGTCCACCCCTGAAATGTGTAGCTACTTTTTATATTCCTGACCTCTCCAGCACAAATGCCTTCCCCTCCCCTGTTTACCTGAATTTATGATTTCGTGTTGCATGTAAATTCTAATTCTATGTTAACACTAAACAGGTTAATAATTCATAATCAGGATTTGTTTCAAATGCTGGTTATGGGAGCAACCCTGGTTTGTCAGGGAGAGAGTAAACATACCAAAATTTGGTCTCTTCAGACCACCAGGAGGAAAGTTCCAGTGTCTTCAGGGTTGGAACTTTATCTGACTTTGCTCCCATGACCTGATTTTCCTAGCTTATTGGAAGTGTGCCAGTTAATAATCCAATCAAGAGCAATTTATCAAATCAAAACTGATGAGTTTGAATTCCAATGTTTATCCCTTACAGAAATCTTTCCGGAGATATTTTCTCTTCTATAACTGGATAGAATAATGACTCTTGGAAATTATACTTGCTGATAAGGTAGAAAGGTTGCTACTAAACTCTATTTAAAGATATTGTTTGAAATTCAGATTTAAGGTTGCCAGACACCCAATGTTTTAATATACATTTGCTTTTGCAATTCTCCGATTATTTCCAGTGATGTTCAGGGACGCCCATACCTTATTTGCATGACTAATGCAGACATATAAACTGTTCGAAATTGAGGAATACACAAGACAGAGAACATTTATTGGTTTTCCTATGAGAATTCTAGAATCAAGTGTACTTACTCTTAAGCCCTTTCATATAAGCCTTTTTCAGTCATTCATTTCATGTATAATGAATGCACAGGGAATAACATGCAACCAAGTACATCGATTAGAACATCTATAGGAAACCCCATCTGCGCATCTGTATACAGGGAGAGCTCTTTACACACACAAAACTGGAAAGATTTGTTAAGTATAATTCTTTAATTCACACTGAAATGGAGAATACCTGAATGTGTTTAACATGGGGATTTTTCCATGGGTTAGGGTTACCACTATATAGTTGTTCTCTGCTAGGTCTGACTTGGTGTTTAACCTTAGATCAGGTGATTACGGTATTGAATTGCAAACACTCCACTTTGAAGGGAGTTGCCTTGGTCTTTTGTTTCCAGTCAAAGTGGGAATAAGATGTGATAATGGAGCTCACTCCAGGAGCCTCAGGTTAGAATGGGGAAGAGACGGGGTTTTGATCTCAATCCTGTTTGAAGTTATTTCTAAGATGCTGAGTGTGTGCTGGACATGCACATGATCTTATGGAACTGTTTGGATTTACTGTTATGAAACTGTTTAATTTTACTGTTTTTTTCATACTGTTTTGAAGAAAGTTCTGCAAGTCAAGTTTTTAATCAAACTTAATGGGTCTGGACAATGTTTCCCACAAAAAGGAATAAGTTTTTATGCATCCAGTTGCTTCATGCTGCACAATTTTAATACCGTATTGGCCTGAATATAAGCCTCACTTTCCCCCCAAATTCCAACCGTGAAAAGTTAAAGTGTGGCTTATATTCGTGACCTTACGGTATGCAGCCAGGAGCATGGGGCAAACAGCTCCAGGTGTCCCCCGTCCTCTCCCCCAAGGCTGGGAAGGGAGAGGGCAAGGAAGGCGAAAGGCCGCAGGCAATGCAACATGCCCCGCGCCCAGTATGCACCCAGGAGTAGCGAGGAATGGAGCAGCTTATATTAGGGAATTTTTACTTTTTTCTTCTCCCCCCCCCCCCAATTTTAAAGGTGCAGCTTATATTCTGGTGTGGCTTATATTCGGGCCAATATGGTATCTGCAATAATCCTACCATGAGATGGCTGTAAAAGGAGCCTATAATAATAATAAATTATTATTTATACCCCGCCTAGCGCTACAAGGCAGACAAATCCTACAAAGTCATCGTACAAAGAATGAATGACTGAAAAGGGGTTGTGTAAAAGGGAGTAGTGAGGGGAAACCTATGTCAGCCTGAGGGCTGCATTCCATTCTTGACAATCTTTGGAGTGAGGGGGTGGGCACATGCCAGCAGTGGGCAGGGGCAGAACCAGTGAATGCTAATGTTATATTCGTACAGTAGGTTTGTTTCTACACACACACACACACACACACACACACACACACACTACCCCCCATCCAAGGAAGCAAGAAGCATTGTCGGAGTTCAAGGGCACATTCCAGCCAGGCAGAAATACACAACAAGGGTGCAAAGCAGGGCTGGTAAGGGGTGTGGCCTGGGAATGAGGGGTGTGGCCTGGGAGTGACGTTGCCTGGGCCTTGTTCTGAGTGCCAGATAGAGAGGCCTTGAGTGCTTAATTCACTCCCAGGACCTGAGGTTCCCCACCACTGGCTAAAATAGGAGTACACCTCATTCTAGTTATGCAAATCAATAGACATTCTAACCTGCTGTGCTCCTGTATGCATATGCAAAGGATTGTGGCTTCACAATGGAGCTTCATTTACTTTGATTGAACAGCAGCTTCCTTACACTTCTGGGCAGTTTAAACAGCAGCTCAGAATGTAGCAAGAGATAAAGTTAATTAGAGCCCCAGCCACTGCCTTAAGGGTTCCGCCCTTCATTTCTTTGGATTAGATTTCAGAATCTGTGTTGCAACAGCCAGTGGCTTTTTATGTATGCTTCTTTTGCAGACGCTTAAAATTACTAGGATATGCAGTATAGGATATTGAGGTCTATTATATAAATACACACACACACACTCATCTGGTAATAAATGCTATGAATTATAATCATTAGGAAATTAGGTTACCCATTTATTCTGAATGATAAACATCTCCAGTGACAGCTCTGGCTGGCATTATTCTGGGGGAAGCCCTCTGTGTTGATAACTGCTATCATTCTTAGGGCATGCACATGCCAGATTTATTTAAAATGTTGGACTCATTCATTGCAGCCAAGGGGGCTATAGTACACATACTTAGCACACTTTCAGCTCAATACTGAAATATCAAATGGAGATCAAGGGCAAGCCCTGTGCGCTTCCTGCTCCATTCATCACTTTTGCATTCTGCCTTCCTAATAATCTGTGTTGCCAGTGCACATCATTATATTTAATTCTATCCAGTTTTGGGAGTGGGGGGGGGGGGAAGAACTGACCTATTTCACACCTCATTTTGGTACTGGACACAGGGCACATCAACAGAGGCCATTTTTTAGTCATGTGTATGCCTTTGAAGGCTGCCCCCAGCGGTGCATTTGGGAACCTGGGGAAAGAAGGGGTGAGTGAAGATCTACATCAGGAATCAAATCAACTGTACCCAAAAATGGGAATCAAATACAGCAGTCTCTGCACGGGGTGGGATACTCTGAAACATGCCCGGAAGGTGCAGAGCCCAGGAGACCCCCTGCAATTTCCTCCCTAGCAATGACTTCTATTTGCCAAGAAGCCACTGTGGAAGCAGCGCTGGGGGTGGGGGAAGCTGCTGATGAGGTAGCAGATCTGGCCTCCAAGGAGCACACCACAGCCGTTGCTGCCAGTGTGGGAGCAGCAGGTGATGCTCTTGTGGATTCTGCCACCTGAGGCATCCTGCCATCTGAGGCCGTCACCTCACCTTGCCTCGTGGGTGAACCAGCCCTAGCTGCTCCCATGCCAGAACAGGAAGAGGGGAAGGTTGCATTCTTTAGCCAGTGAGAGCCAATGATATGTGCCCTTGGACTCCAGTTCCCATTAGTGCCAGCCAGCGCACGATCATGGATGATGGGAGTTCGAGTCCAAGCACATCTGGAGGGTTCCATGTTGGCTACTCCTGCCTTAAATATCGGACCTGCAGCTTGACTCATGCATTCCTCAAACCAGATTCTGTTTGGAATGTATTCTTAAACTGTCTCCGTGAAGCCTCCCCTTCTTCCACTGTGTGTAAAGAGCTAAACACCCCCATATTAGGATACCACCCCTAGTGCAGACTGCGCTGTTGCAGCTGGGTCAAGTGAATAATGAGAGGGTTAATCGAAAGCTGCAGAATCGGCAACCAACTCATAATTTACAGTTTTGGCAGGTACATGATCCTTAATAATACACCTGTCTTTGTGGTAAAAGGCTTTCCTAGAATGCGGTGCCTGTACTCATTTTCAAATCTCCTAATGAAAGAATTACTGTTCTTTGTTCCAACAAAACTGTACTAATTTTGCCAATTTGTGGTGTATATCTATTCATCTACAGAAGCTTTTTCTAATGTTCAAAGGCTAGACCCAGTGCAGGCTTAGTCAGCACAATAGCTTTCCCCCTTTGTCTGAGACTTAAAAGCACTGTGTTTTTCAAGATTGATGGCACAGACCAGAGTCCAGATCATTAGTGTTCTGTGATTGCCGTCCTGCACACATACATATATTCAATGGGACCTATTTCTGAATAAACATGAATAGGATCAGATGGTACTCGTGATTTTCCATTTCATTTCATTTTGCTTTTAATTTGTATACTACCTTTCTACATTACCACTAAGAGGTTCACAAGCAAAACAACAACAACAAAAACCCCCAACAACATATACAAGATCACACATCTTATAGCAATCCAATCCAAATAAATCATAATAAAGACTTAACTTAAGCAACTTATATAAAGCAATATTCAGCAGGACTTTAGAATATAATAGTTGTGATGCCACTTTATTTCCCACCACCTAGCTGTACCCCATATTGTCGCACCCAAACAGGTATAAAACATATGTAATCTGAACTGGAGGGCTGCCATAGATGTGTGCTTATATTTCATCTGTATGAACAGCCTTCCACCAGATGATTGTACAGGACAATAGCTCTCCCATTTTTTCTGGCAAAAGCTAGCACTCATGGGCTGGAATTTGTGGTTTCATTGCATCATGTATACCGAGAACAGTATTTAACCAAATTCAAAATTGGTAGTACTGAAAAAACCACCACCACCAAATGTATGCATAATACATGGAGCTTTAAAAATAAAAAGGAAGGCAACCTGCTAGAGTGTTATGGGTGGGAGTAAGACAGATGACAAAATCAGCATTTGATTGCTCATAAGTCTTTGACTGCATGCAAGTATATTTCCCTGGGCTCATAAATTTCTCCCCCATTGCAAAGGCAGGAAAGCTGCTTCTCACCCCATGGGGGGGGGGGAATGTGCAGGGACTTTTTACGGTATGCTGTTTTTTAGCAGTGTTCATATGCCACGCTAACAAAGATTTCAGGGCAGCTCATAATAAGAGCTGCACACAAACTTTAGTTTCATAGAACTTGATAGGGTCTGGCTTGTTTCAGCTAACATACAGACTAGTCTCCTCCTACAATTAAAAAACATAGGATTGTGTTGTATTACAGAGAGCGTGCACATGAGTGCACATATTGTAGATTTATGGATGTCACAGAACATGGGCAAGGCGGGTAAGTTACATGGGGACAAATGTGTTTCTGCTGTTCCTTTCAGTGGTTATGAACAGTGGGTGAAGCATTTTGTGAAGGAGTGTTGTGCTAACAAATGTAGAGCTGATAAACTCAAGTTCCTGCTACACAGTAATTGATCCAGAGAGCCTACAAGCATGGGGTAGCCTCCTCTGCAAAACTCACAACTAAAGCCACCAGGCATCCTGTCTTCCCTTGAGTTGGGGACCGGGTGTGTGTGCTGAACATGTAGAGTTTGGGGAAATCCATGGTCTAAGTGAGGTTGCTGGGCCTTGAAGAGCAGGCACCAAGTGAGGCGAGTCCAGAAATCCCATTTGAGCAGTGCAGTGCAAAAGACCACTGAGTAGCACCTTGGAGAGCACCCTCTAGCTAGGGGCCCTAAGAACTCTCCAAGAGTGAGCTGTTGTCTCAGCAACCTTCTCAGGCCTTATGAAGACTGAATGACCCAATATTTCCTTTTAGTTCTGGCCCCCAAGGAGCTGTTTAAAAGGTCATTTTTGTAACCACTGACCTGAGGCCCGAGGGTGACAAGGACTGCCAAGTGTGTGTATGTATATAAAATTTTCAGACACTTTGAAGTCATGATAAAAGCCACTCAAGGGGCCTGCTTCCATTCCTACTGCCCTCCTCTTCTTTATACAAATAGACACAGTTACAGGAAAAGTGCAACTTAGCCTTCATTAAGCATTACATCAAACTCTAAATATTCTGATCTAGGCTGCAATCCCACTCAAGAGGTCCACTGCAAGGAATTAAGCATAGTCCTTATTTTACTTAATTCAGGAAAGCAGTTCCTTTCCTGGTAGTTCAACTGTTTTCTGGGGCAGGTAGGAAGAAGGGGGGGGGCCTCATCCAGCTGCCTTCCATGACTTTTCCATGCTTCCTGGTAAGCAGACATTGAAGTAAAAGGGTCCACTAATTTAGATTTGTTTCCCTGTCTACGCATACTTTTTCCAGGGGTTCAGAGTGGTACCTTTCTTCCTGCATTGACTGCTACTCACCGGACACCCAGGTGTCTTCTTCTCCAGGAGTTTTCTCTCCATCTTTGGTTTGAGAGGAGCTCCAGCCTGCTATTCTGGTATGACCCCTTTGTCTTCCATCAGAGCTCCTTTTATAGAGAACTCTATTTCCAAGGTCATTCCTTGCAGCTGGTTCTAGCTCCAGCTGTGCTCCTCCCACCCCACCCCATGGGTTGAGGCTCTGATTTTGCATCAAAGTAGGTAGGAAACCTCAGATGTAGCAGTGGTGGTGTCCTTTACAATACTAATTATAGATTTCCTTTAATTTTGCAATAGTGTATTTTATTTCATTTTTTAAAAAAAATACATAATCAGAAAACAATAACTTGGGTGTTTTTTGTTTTTGCATAAAATTAAACAGGAGTTAAAAGGAGCAGAAATTCCTGTGTTTGCTGCTACCTTTTTCCTTTTGGGTGGGCACAGTACTGCACAGTCACAGCTACAATGGAATCCTCAACTTCTCAATCATCTTCTTCGGGCAACAATCATTTATCTTTTAGGAAAGCTGAAAAAGCTTCAGAATGACCCAAGCCTTCAAAATGCACCTTCTCCACTGGCTGAATATAGAGGTAAAAACCAAGAGAGAGCGAGAGCGAGAGATGAATGTCAAAGAATGACTTCAGAATAAACCAAGAAGTCCCTCCTCCATTGTCTGGAGAAGAATCTTCCTCATGGGTAGGCCAACCAAGGCCCAGGGGCCAGATGTGGCCCATTCACCTTCTCAATCCGGCCTGCGGATGATCCAGGAATCAGTGTGTTTTTACATGAGTAGAATGTGCCCTTTTATTTAAAATGCATCTCTGGGTTATTTGTGGGGCATAGAAATTCATTCATTTTTTATTTTTTCCCTCCAAAATATAGTCCGGCCCTCTACAAGGTCTGAGGGACAGTGGACCGGCCCCCTGCTGAAATAGGCTGCTCACCCCTGGTCTTCCTGGATCATTTTGAAATGTGTGTGTGTGTGTGTGTGTGTGTGTGTGTGTCTTCCCTTGGGCTTGTAGAGCTCTACATTTTTCTTAACCATAGCTCTGTCTTCACTCATTGGCTAAAAGCATTGAAAGGTGGTGACACATTTTGTTCCAGAACTTTAATTCTAAAAGCTCAGAGTCAGGCGCCTCTAGGCTCTTTGGACCCAAGTACACCAGTATCCTTTGTGTGCCCTTTTCATTGGCCCTGAAAACACCCAAGAGGCACTTCAATATAGCAGCTTCAGTGGAGACAATTTAGAGTAGGTAAATATGTGGAAAGAAAAGATTAAGCACCTGGCCCCCTAACAGCTTGTTCCAAGTGTTCAAAGTAGTGAGTGGGACTAGGGTTTATCAAACCATGGTTTATCCGGGCTCTATCTAGTGTAGCTTTGATTCTCTCGGCAAACTCACGCCAAATTCTTTCTCTGGTCCCTCCAACTTAATGTTTAGGGAAGCTTTTAAAAATATTGTATTTTAATATTTTGTTGGAAGCCGCCCAGAGTGGCTGGGGAAACCCAGCCAGATGGGTGGGGTATAAATATATTATTATTACTATTATTATTATTATTATCATCATCATCATCTTCCAAAGCCTGGTTCCAAGGCTCTTTTTGTCAACCCCCTGAGCTCATCTAAGCCATACCATGATGCTCATTTAAGCAGAACCACAGCAATAGTGTAGACCCATTCAAAATAATCAAGAGAACCAAGGCTCATGACACCATATAATAACAGTGGATATTGTGTTGGCAGCAGGGAATGAGTCTTTCATAATTTAGCTGTTTAGTTAATGTTTCTGCCCTTTATATTAAGCTCCCTCTGTTCTCTAAATTAATTTTTGACTCTTATGTTGGATAATGTTGCTGCTCAGTCACTTATGTAACTCTCACCTAACCGTGTCTTCAGTTTGTCAAAACCGTACAGAGCAGAGCTATGACTATAATAACATTGCTCTTAAACTTAACCTATGTAGTACAACAATAATAAATCTGCCTATGTACTTTCAGCAGTGCACTGCTTTATTATCAATGGCATTTTCCTGTAAAAGTTCAAAGCAAGCTTAACTTTCAAGATCAAACACATTCATTAACTGAAGCGGCGCTTCTTTCTGACAGAAAGGTGCTTTAATGACAAAACCAGAAGATGGCACTGTTTTTTAATAGATGAGAGCAATATATATATAATATTTTTTTTTTAAAAAAAATCAGGATGGAGAGACAGGCAGGTCTGGGAATACAACCTGAAGCTTTAACTTCAGTAATTCTTGTTCTGGTGGGTACCTCTACAGAATTTGAAGGGATAACAGGCTTCAGAAAAGATGTGCAAGACAGAGTACAAAGCTAGCCAGCCAGAAATTAAATCATACAAATACTATGTCGGAAAAAAGCTCATGAACTGTCTAGTTCAGTTCAGTAGGAAAGGACACATCTATTATGTATTACACGCTGGCACAACAAATTTCCTGTGTGTGTGTGTACACACACACACACACACACACACACAGTATATACACACCATAATAATAAATATATCCAGCTTCTCTGATTTGGAAGGGTGGGCTGTTTGTTCCATAGGCAGCTTCCTGAGAAGAAAGCAAGTGGAGCCATTCATGTAGGCTGCATGGCCCACTTTGATTCCATAGCTGCAGTTGTTAGCCATGCGGAGACCCTGCCCACCTGAAAGAGCTGAAACAGAAGATGCAGCCCCTAAACTCAGAACCATCTGGACAGTCCCCTTAAAACAGTAATTTTCAATGGCTTCAGAACTTTTATGAAAGAACAGGTTTCTGAGGAGCCATGAATCTTATCAGAGGTTAGTCCATGAGAAGAAGAAAAAATCAGTAATGAGGGACAACTATCACAATGTTCTCCCACAATGTGCGGTCTGAGGAGAGCATTGAATCTGTTCTGGAGTTCCCCCCTCAGTAGCTGTCGCATCATGGGTGAGGTCCTGACCAGCACCCCACTTCTGTCAAACTTCAATCTTTTGACTCCATTAATCCTCTCCTGACCACCCAGCCTTAAAAGTCCATTCTTGTGTTATATGGACAAATGTGTATGCAAGGGAGAAAGGGAGCAGGAGGAGAATGGTGGAGGTGAAATTGTAACAGCTTCAGTGCTTGTGTGCGTGTGCAGGTCCACTTGCTTAATAGGTTTTAATAGGACCAAAGGAGAAGGGAACAAAAAATAAAAATTGACAGGAGATAGGGAGAGAGAGCAGAGCATATGGTGCAGAGGTTTATCACATCATTCTCCCAAAAGGGAGATCTTCCCAGCAGGACCAGGTCACCCATGAGGCAAAGTGAGGTGAATACCTCAGGTGGCAGAATTCACAGGCGCAGCAATTCTGACCTCCAAGGAAAGATTGCAGCACACTCCCTGGAAGCTAGATCTACCATCTCCTTGGCAGCACACTCCTATGCCACTCTACAGCGGCCCCTTGGCGAATAGGAGGTGCTGCTGGCCTCCTCCCACCCTTGTTGCTGATGTAGATTTTCACTCACCCCTTCTTCCCTGGTGGAGGGGAGGCACCATTTTGTGGTTTGTCCCAAAATATACTGGGCTGGCTATTCTCTTCAGTGTGGCTAGAAGGCTTGGACTAAAGACATGGGGACACCTTACTTCACATGCTGTAAGAATCAAGCTCCCCACACCTGTGGTTATTGAAGGGGGGAAAGCAAGATAAGCAGCTGTATGCCGTGTGAACCTCTAGTTTGACCCCAAGAACGTTGGATCGTTCAATAGTGGCTGGGGCAGAAACGCTCAGTTCAAACTGTCAGCCCGATGATCATCTGCAGAGGTGAGTTAAACAGACCGGAAGAGCCCAGACAGGGCAGCTCTGCTGGAGAAGGAGATATGCTGAAGGAGCCAGAGGCTAAAAGCATGGAGAATAGCACATTTGGACGGAGTTTCAAGCATGAAGGGAGTTACGACAGGGAAGGAGTAGCAGGTAAAGAAAAGAGCAATGAAGCCATGGGCAAGCTTTCATACAGCAACTTAGGACGTATTAATTCTGGGGCTAGCCACCACAGTTGCAAGTCAACTTACCTTAAGGAAAGCAGAGGCTGCTGATACATCTGGGGATACAAGGATTAATGGGGTTGCAAACTGCTTTACAAAACCCACCAGATTTCAGAAGGTCTCTGAACTCATTCAAATGGATCCATAGTGAGACCGTGGAAGCTCTTGCAATGTCTCTGAACATGCTATGGATAGATATGAAATTTGAGGAGGGGGTTATGCAGATACACTTCATGCTACATATATGATAATAATAGGTGGAAAATTACTACCAAAGACACATCCTTTGCAGTGTACTACAGCAAAAGAAATGGCATGTCAACTGTACTAGAACGCTGAAGAACAGATACATTGGAATAAAGTGACAGGATTGGGTCCCCCGAGAACTAACATAATGGTTTCTCTCAGTGCAAAGAAATGAAAAGTTATAATGGTAATAACAATTCAAAGAATCCACTGCTTCAATTTCCATTCATTGGCAAAGCTCTCATTATACACATTTATACCCCACCTTTCCTTCAAGAAGTTCAGGATTGCATACATAGGTTCTTCTATTTTATTCTTACAACAACTCTGTGAAGTATGTTAACTTGGTTAATCTAAGATCACAGAGGCTGCTTTATAGGTAAGCGAAGACTTGAACCCAACTATGTGCAGTTGGACATACTAACCACTACACTGGCTGTTGTAGTGGGTTAAACAAACCACATTCCTATACAAATCAGGGCTTTCTTAATATTTAAATCCATTTCTGAAAGGAACCTTCCAGATATCTATACATAATATGCCATGAGCAGCAGTCCCGAGGGAGATTTTCCTAGCATTAAGTAGCAGCAAGCCTTCAGGAAAAGCATTCAGGAAATATATATATATGTATGAAAAGCTGGTTCATTTTTTTAAAAAAGCCAGGCGTATTCCCACTTGAACTTTGTTGAGAGAAAACCAGTGTGGGATTTGAACCCAGGTTCCTGTTCTAAGTGCATTAAGCAGAAGTCCTGATATCCACAGCAACAGTGTGCCCAATACCCATACAATTCTTCATAAATGTGCATTAAGCAGAAGGGTGATGTAAAAGATTGCTGGTAATTATTACATAATTTCTTGATGGAATTCACTTTTTGGGAGGTTCGGGGAAGGCAACAGACATGTTATACTTTCCTCCAGGACTCACTGAGTCTTTGAGACCTTAATAACAGCAAGCTAGAAATGGAGGCAGCTGATATGCCCTGGAAAACCTCAAGACATTAAATAAAACAAAATTAAGTGAGATCCAAACCTGCACACATCTTCTCAACGGCAATAGAATAAATATTTTATAGCACGCCAGGAGGCAGAAAGTCCAAAAGAACCTAGCATTTCAATTGGTGAGATGACAACTTATTAAAGAAAAATAATAATCCTGAGCCTGGAATAATGTGAGTCAAGAGAAATAAATCCATGACAGAGATTGCAAGGATGAAGGAAGTTATTTCAGACGTGTCACGTTATGGATGAAATTGAGGCATATGACGTTTCTCATTGCATGTGCCCCGAGATAACCTGATCAACCTGGTCCATCTAATTTGTGGAGATGTTGCACAATTTCAGTGTCCGCTGATTCAGCAAGAGCATCTCAGTTCATGAATTTAAAGCCAACAGGGACTATTCTGTGCCTGGGGTTTGGTTTTCAGGTGTATTACAGCCTTTCTCAAATCCTCACAGAGAGCCTGAGCAGAAGGTTTAGTACTAAAGCCTGAGGCATATGCATACCTAAAATCCAAAATAAGCACTCAGGAGAGGTTTCACTTGTGTCAAGATTACAGTGTTTTACCCTGCCAGGCTAAGACTTATTTATTTGCTCAGGCTGTAGTCTGTTTGGGGATTTTAGCTGTTGCTGTTTTAATTTTTTCTTGTCATACGAACGGATTACATTTTGTTTTTATTATATGTTGTTGTCGATTGCCATGAGATCCGTCTAGTGGTTCAGAAATTTTAAGATTAAATAAACCAATAAGCAATATTAAATCCGTAACAAAAAGGGGTCACCAGCCCTTTGGGGCCAGTGGGCACATTTGGATTTTTGAGAAAGTGCCATAGGCATCAGTCACAAAATGGCTGCCATGGGAATGTGGCTTTGCGCAAAATGGCTGCCACATCTAAAAGAACAGAAAAAGATACAGGATCACAACGGGAACGGACATACCCATTCCTCAAAGCAGGTCCCCCATCAAGAGACACACCTACATCCACCACCACTGTGCTTGCTCACAGAGAAAAGTTATTTGCATCTCTCCTCTTTTGAAAGCCTTTACATTCAGTGAAATGTGGTCATGTTTAAGGGGCTGTGTACAATGTAGAAGTCAAGCAAGCACAACCAAGAATTGGGAAGATAGAGCAAACTGTCCCCTATGTACTGTGGATTACTGGGACCTTTTTCAGGCACTATAAAAGGTAGTGGTGCCTGTGGGTGCTGCATTGGTGACCCCTATCTATGAGCATTTAACAGATGGAAAATGAACATCTTGGACAAGCAAATGACTCAGGGCCTGGAAGTTAATTTGTGAGATCTGAATCGGATACCTCCAAAAATGTTTTTTTTATTATTATTTAAAAAATTGCTTACCTCTGTTAGATAATGAAACTCTCTTTCTCAACCTATTGTTTCTCATCTGCAGCCAATGAGAGTAATTTCAGGCCACTCTTAACTGTAATTATGTACCATTGATTTCTGTGGGATTTAAGCACATTGAACTGTATGGTGGATTGAACCAAGAGTGATTGTTCCCTTATTAACACTAAAGCCAAACTATACTTGAGATCCATGCATATTTCAGAGGTGCTCATTTATTAACAAGAAACAGGACAGTTTGCTGGGGTGATGTGAAAGATGGAGATTTGACTGAATTTGTGAAATGAAAAGGACCTTCTGAGTATGGTATTTTAGGAAATGAATGTGACAAGAAGCCAATCTTTTTCCTTAAAAAAAATGCAGAGCAGGTCCACTTATGTGCATTAAGGAACTTGTGCAATTTAAAGAATTTTGCCCCAAAAGTTATGGAGGAAGGATAATTACTTCTAAGTCAATTTCCTGTTCATTTATTCAGCCTGGATTTTTTCTCCCCCAAGTCCATTTTCAGATCAGCATGCAGACGTATATGCACATCCCTCGTTATCACTAATGGGAACTTCAAAGCAGCATATAATTTTACTGGGCTATTTTGTCTGACTTGTATTACACCTGTCAATCCGATTTCCTTCTGCTATTTCATTAATATTTAAATGCTAATATTTAAAGGTCAAGCTTAGCTTGCAGTAATATTTAAAATACCATTCTTTCCTGGTTTCTAGAAAGACCATGTGGGAAAATATTCATCAGGAGATATATATGTGTAACATGAAGCGAGGAAATGAAATCAGTGCTGCGTTTTATGTATTCCCCTCCTCCACTTCCTTGCAACGTCTTCATCTCTGCCAACTATGCACTCTCCTTCAGATCAGATCAGCCTTCCCTCTCCTACCCTCCCCCAATCCATTTAGAATACGTATTTGGCATTTAAGCAGCTAATTCCAACCAAGAAACCTCGGCTCTTGGCATTTGTGTCCTTCGCCACGTTTTCTGATGGTTCCGTTAGTTTTCCATATGGAAAATCCATATTTACCAAAATGCTTATGACATATCATTCAGTTTGTTTATGACATTTCCGAATTGCTCCTCCTACCAGAGGAGCCCAGGACAATGTACATGTACATTAGAATACAAAAGACACATTCCACAAAATGGAATGATGAGCAAAATAGCTGTAAAACCAGAACCATTAATACCCCACCCCCCAAATCTGCAGTCTTCACTAAAGGGGCAATATATCTCAAGGCCTTACATATTCACAACACATTAAAGCCATACCTTAAGAGACCACTGCTTCTGTTCAATATTTCACACTCACTCTAGAGGTTGGGGAAACCTGTGGCCTTCCAGATATTATTGGACTGCAACTCCATCACTCCTGTTCAATTCACTTCATGGCATGGACCTCACTGGTTTTGTTTATTTTGGTTGAATTATTCGGATTGCAGGAGGTACGCTCTAGGAGGCTAAGGCAGGCAAGGACCCACAGCCCAGTTGGGGCTCACTAGCTTGGGGAGGAGGTGTGTGATTCCTCAGCTGGAGTAGGCTCAGATGCTGCAATGAACATGCAAGATATAAAAAGAAAACTGTCCTGGCTGGTGTGTCATGGCCAGGCTTCAGAGCCTCAAAGCTCAGCAGGAAAGGCTCATAGCTTGGTGGCAGAGCACATGTTTTTGCATACACAAAATCCCAGGTTCAATCCATGGCATTTCCAGGGCTGCCAGTCAGTGCAGACAATATGCAACTGGAAGTGCTAACAGCATAACTCAGCATAAGACAGCTCCCTACAAAGCCCTGTGTCATTGCTGATGTGGGTTGATTTCAGATATGAAGGCAAAGCAGGGGTAGGCAACCTAAGGCCCAGGGGCTGGATGCAGTCCAATCGCCTTCTCAATCTGGCCCACGGATGGTCTGGGAATCAGCATGTTTCTACATGAGTAGAATGTGTGCTTTTATTTAAAATGCATCTCTGAGTTATTTATGGGGCATAGGAAATCATTCATTCCCCACCCCCATATATAGTCGGCCCACCACATGGTCTGAGAATGGAGGACAGGCCCACGGCTGAAAAAGGTTGCTGACCCCTGAGGCAAAGGATAAGGCTTCACCTGCCACCATTGTGATCTCCACTGACTGGCAGATGGGCAGCCCCCACCTACCTGTCAAACTGGCCCATGGACTTAGGTGACTTAAGGATCTGGCCTACCAGCTAGAAAGTATTCCCCTACGCATGAGGTATCAGGAGTGCTCCACATTCGCATTGCATAAATAAGCTTCCCCGAAGATTTGCTGGAGTGCTACCCTAAGCATACTTCGAAAGTGGTAGAAGAAGAAGAAGAGTTTGGATTTGATATCCTGCCTTTCACTCCCCTTCAGGAGTCTCAAAGCGGCTAACAATCTCCTTTCCCTTCCTCCCCCACAACAAACACTCTGTGAGGTGAGTGAGGCTGAGAGACTTCAAAGAAGTGTGACTGGCCCAAGGTCACCCAGCAGCTGCATGTGGAGGAGCGGAGACGCGAACCTGGTTCCCCAGATTACGTGACTACCGCTCTTAACCACTACACCACATCTCCTGTGTTGTCAGACGGAGATGAGTAATTTGCAGTTTATTCACTTTCGTTTACGTTATTTATAGCAAAATGTGTTACCTGCCCTGAGCCTGCAAGGGAGGGCCAGATATAAACTCAATTAACTAAATACATTTCCTGGCATCTCCAGTCACTTGTGGCTTTTGATCTGCGATATTTAGATTTTGAACAGTGATTACAAGTTGTTTTAGCCTTGAGTCTCCATTCAGTGGAAATGTATTCACAACTACGACGTCGTACATGTCTGCTCAATGTGTAGCCCTTACTAAATTCTGTTGTCAGACTCAAAAAAGGAGAATCTAAAAGGCTCATAATTTTGAACACTGGAGATGATGATCAACGACACAGCTGTTTATTCTAAATGTAATCTCATTCCTGCAAATCTAAAGGAAGGGTTGATGGCAAATCATGACTAATTTTCTTGCTCTTTCCATTTCTCCTCACTTAATATTGTTAATTAAATTAGGTTCTCCCTTCCAGCTGTTTATAAGACAACAACCAGATGCCTGCCTTCATTCCACAAATGGTAAAAGTTTCAACTAGAAAGCGAATTAAAATGTGGGGAGAGGGAAAGAAAGAAACACATTTGGACGTGTCTTCTTTTATAGTCGAATTATATACAGTACAGTATTGCAGTATATAAATGCCTGATATTGTATCATTTCTGGCATAGCATAAGAAAACAAAATATTTCATGGAATAAGTGATTGTTCTTAAGTGCAGCAGTTTCTTTGAATAACAGTAGTAACAATAAAAATAAAACATTCACATTTTCTGCTGCCATAGAAACCATTTTGGGAAACTAGCAGATTGGAAATAGAGACATGGGCCTCTGGCTTTACATTTATATTACATTTCCGTTCCCTTTTTAAATATGACAAATGATCCCTTGTTTCTGTTTGATTCACAGTTTATTGATCACATTTCTAGATTTAGGTTTGTGGTGTTTTAAGAAATGCTTTCGGATTTAAGAGACAAGATTTGCACTGAATCAACAAGTAGTGTGTATACTGAGCAGGTGCCCCCATACACAGTTTAGGGCAGGTCGCAGGTGATTAAAATGGATGAGGTGATTAAAATAAATGAGAAGTGATCACTTATTAAAAGGTGCTTTGTTAATATGGGCCATATTTCACATTATTATGGTGAGCTAGCCAATGAGCCCCTGTCACAAATAGCGTCCATTGCACCAACTGCCTGCAGTACATCATTGTCACCATGTTAGTTCTGACTTTGTTGACGCAACCATCCAACACTCCAGAGAGGACCATCCGCAGAACTCATTGAGTTGATCTTCTACTGCATCTCCATCCAAGTTTGACGCTTGTTCACCAGGATGGAGATTCAGGAGCACCAACATCTTTTGTGCCTCTTGCAAAAAAGCACAATGATCTACCATCAGTTCCTCTATGGAAGGCTTCTAGGAGAGAGGGGAGCAGGTGAAGACCCCTTCAGGGCCTGTTCCAGCAGAACAATCTCCTCCCTCCACACTCACCGCTGCATCGGAGGTGTTGACATTTTAACACATATTAAATCTGTTTATATCTTTTTTGTATTATTATTATTATTATTATTATTATTATTATTATTATTATTAAAATGCAATTTACCATATTTTTCATGCCATAAGGCACACCAGACCATAAGGCGCACCTAGTTTTTAAGGGGGGAAATCAAGAAAAACAATCTTATCCCCCCCCAGCCGCAAAGAGTCTTGCTCTCCCGGCTTCAGCAAAAGGAACCCGCTGCGCTCCAAAGTTCCCTCAGTGCTCCAAAGGCTTCAGGCATCTATCCCTGAAGCCTGGAGAGTGAGAGGGGTCAGTGCTCACCGACCCCTCTTGCTCTCCAGGCTTCAGCGAAAGCAACACCCTCTATGCTTTGGAGGTTTCGCATTGCTATCGTTGAAGCCAAGGAGCCTGCATTCGCTCAATAGGATGCACACACATTTCCCCTTAATTTTTGGAGGGGAAAAAGTGTGTCCTATAGAGTGAAAAATACGGTATTACCTCCTGGAGGCCAGATGCCCAATATTTTGTGGGGTATGAGTGTGTTGAACAGGACACTGTAGTGGAATGCAGCAACTGCAAGTTCATTAAAAAGTCATTTTTTCCAGGAATCTCCTTGACCTTAAAACACCTTTGTGAAACGTCAAACGTTGTCTTCCTCAACCTTGAAGAGAAGTGTAAAACACACACATACCCAAGTGACTTTCCCAAGGTCACACAAAGAACTGGAAAGCAGAGTGGAAGCCCAAGTCTCCCCTGCTAGCCGCTTCAAAGCGGTGCTGAAATTTTCAATTTAAAAGTGCAGCAAAGTCAGCTCTGGTAATTTTAGCTCTTTCTCCGCTTTATCTAATGGAATCCAAGTATGCTATTTCCCATTGTGAACCTGCTTGAACTTTTTGTCTTTATTGATAACTCTGAAGCATGCAGCTATAATAGAAACCCTTCCGCCAGCTTGTAATATTTGCAGGGACTCTAAAATTACATCTCAAAACATTTGGCCCCCAAATGCACGCCACTGGTGCATCTGTTCTTTGATGTAATAGGAGATTGCACATTGCAGCCCAGAACTTCTATGACCTTCTTAGTCTTGAAATATTAATGACTTTCTGGGCAGATAAGAACAGACAATTGGAATTGGAATACAGCTCTGGAAGAGGAAGGGCAACCCTTTTCAGCTCACTGCAGCTGCCATTTTCTTGCAATGGCAGACTTCCCCACTGCTTTCCTGTGCAAAATTGACGCTGGTATATAATGCAGCATCGTGGACTGAAATAAAACCCAACCCCTGATTACAAAGCTCTGGGAGAGGCAGGAAAAACACAACTCTTGGTAAAGAGTTTATCATAATGTATGACATCAGCCACGATGGATAAAGGTCTAAATTTTTGTGCTGGTGTTCCCTTAAGTGCAGCACAGCTTCCAACCTTCCTTTTCCTTCTCCTCCTTTGGCCTAGGGCAGGGATGGGGAACTTGGGACTCTCCAGACCTTGTTGGACTGCAACTCCCAGCAACTGTGCGAATGCTGACGGTGTTGGCTAGAGCTGATGACGGCTGGAATCCAGTAACATCTGGTTCCCCATTTCTGGTTTAAGGGGCTCTTGGCCAGAGAGCTGTATATAAGCCACTTAAGTGGAACAGTCTCCCTCGGCAGGTTGTGGACTCTCCTTCCTTGGAGGTTTTTAAGCAGAGGTTGAATGGCCATCTGTCATGGATGCTTTAGCTGAGATTCCTGCATTGCAGGGGGTTGGACTAGATCAGTGGTGGCCAAATACCCATCATCCCTAGCTAACAGGACCAGTGGTTAGGGATGATGGGAATTGTAGTCTCAAAACAGCTGGAGGGCCAAGTTTGGCCACCACTGCACTCCAACTCTATGATTCTTAGTTGTGTTGAATTCCATCCTTCAACAATTTTGGCCAATAGACTAGCCAACTATTCCCCACTGGTTTCTTTGATCAGCCACGATGGATAAAGGTCTAAATTTTTGTGCTGGTGTTCTCAAGTACTGAGGGATGTGCCTATGATCCTTGAACTACTTTTACCAGTAGGAGATCTGTTCCAGGAAATGAGCTTCTGCAAATGCTTCTAGCAGCCTGTAAGCTCAAAGGGGAAAGAATATACGAGCCTAGCAAATTCCCTGCATGCATATTAATAATATTTTTAATTTGCTTTTAAAAAACAAGAGCAATATTATTGCTAAGAATTTTTCCTCCACCCATACAATGCAGGGGTTATTGTCGAGCTCCTGCCTTTGATTTTGTACTTTTCTTCAGCTTGTGTACCAACCAATTCTTGTTAAATATTTATGGACAAGATTAAAGACTTTATAAAACTTTGCAGCTGGCAGCCGTCCTCGCCTAAAGGATAACACACTGAGTTTTCATTTTAATTGGATAACTATGTGACCGAAATATACAAACCCCAAGGGATATGCAGACATTAAAATATGTAATGCAGTTCATTTTTAAAAAACTGAAAAGGGATCCTTTTACATTTCATCCTTTCCTTTCCTTTTCCCTTTGGTAGCTGTTACAAATACAGACTGATTATTTCACCTTTGCGCATTTGTGGTTCTCTGCTGCCGTTAAATTTCTGAAGAGGCATTTCATTTATGTTGCACACTGAAAGAATTAACTATAACTTCATTTCCCTCCATTCAACCCTCTGCCATCATTCTTTCTCTCGATTTCATTGACATTATTAGGAACACTCACTTCAACCAGTCTCTTCTTAAGGTGGACTCTGCCATCACTGAGCCAGGGTACCATGCTATGGAGTACCTAAGCAAGCTGTCTTAGAGGTTTTTAACACACAATCTTCACCCCAGTTGCTGCAGGCAGCCATTCCACTATTATCTATGGCAGCTGTGGGGAACATTTGGCCTGCCAAATGTTGCTGAACTTCAACTCCCATCATTTCTGGCCATTAAGCATGCTTGCTAAGGCTGATGGGAGTTGTTCTTCTTTGGCGATCACCCATAGCCAAGTAAGATTGTTTTCCATAAACACGGTTTTAACAGTAAATGACTGTGGAGGCCAATTCTGGATCCACACGTCCTTCCACAGTGGGGACATAGGTTTCCGGGCAGGAGTTGATCATGGCGAGGGTTTGCCAAGCGTGCCTTCCTCTTAGCGCATTTCTTCCTTTTGTCCTGAGTTCGAGCGTCTTCAGAACCCATGACACCTTTGGTAAAGGCTGTTCTCCAGTTGGAGCACTTGCAGGCCAGTGTTTGCGTGACCAGGTGGAGCCCTCCCCCCCCCCCCGGCCCCAGGGACCACCAGAATGAATAATGACTCATGACAACGTGTTATGGAAGTAAAATTTGGCCACAACTTTATGAAACTTTCAAATGTAGGAAAACCTTGGCTTAGGCATTGGGCGTGTATCCCTCCCAGCCCCCCAGCCGGGGGAACTGGGGCTCCTCAGGGTGAATGGGATATGGGAGGTGCACTGCAAGACGGAGGAGAGTTCACTGACAAGTTTTCAGTGGCCAGTGGCACCCATTTACAACCCCTTTAAGAGGGGACCCTGGAATCGCTGCCACGCGCACGACGGTGAGTCACCACTTCACCCCCCCCCCCATTTTAGGGAAGAAAAGACTAAAGGATTCTGCCCAAGGCCTTAAACTGCCAAAGTTGTGACGAATTGCTATGGGGAAGACAAAACCTGCCAATGCAGGAAAATTTCTTCCTGGCACTTCAACAGCAACTAGTCAAAAGACCGTAGCAGCACCCGCTAAACAGGAAGTTAACCTGCAAAAAGAACATCAAACTAAGGGACAGTTGGGGGGGGTGGAGCTCCAGAGCCGACTGCCTGGCTGCTGCCGGCTCCGCCTCCTATTTATGCGACTGGCCCCACCTCCAGCAGTGCTAAATCACTAACTGAGGTTTGGCGGGAACCTCCAAAGAATAGCACTGAGAGGCAGGCCAGCCCAATCAGCCCGTAGGTCCCCAGGAGGCTGAGGCGCCATGCGCGATCCCGCAAAGGGCGCCCACAGTGTAAGGTGTGAGTTCTCATTCCCAATGGTGGTGTATCTCTTGAGGAAAATTACACTTCAACTTGTTTGATCTATATCACTTCCTGTCTTTTAGCTCCGGTCGGTAGAGCATGAGGCTCTTAGTTTCAGGGTTGAAGGTTCAAGCCCCCAAATTGGGCAAAAGATTCTTGCATTGCAGAGCATTGGATTAGATGACCCTTCTGGTGCTTTCCAACTCTGCAAACCTATGATACTATTTACCTAAGTTGGGGTAGCCAATGGAGTTTACTCTAGATGTTGTTGAACTATGACTCCTGTATTCTCTGACTATGGACCACACTATGCAACAATCTTTTTTTGGCGGCGGTGGTGGCGGTGGGGGAGGGGACACCGTGATTTTTTTAAAAAAATATTATTTGTTTGTTTGTTTGTTTACTAGATTTATATACCACCCTTCACCCAAATATCTCAGGGGAGTTCATGAGATAACAATGCAAGATAAAAGCACAAATATATGGTTAAAACAAAAACAGCAAAACAATAACTTCCCTCCTACAAACCCATTTAAAAGGGTATAGGATGCTAAGAAGTCCAAGGCCTGCTTTCAACAGCACCCAAGTGGCTATGCTATGAATAAGCTAGAACATTTTGTAACCAAAGAAATGTACCACTGCTAGGCTGCCTCCAGTCACTGTAGTTTGTGATCTTACATCTGCTTAAAATCCTCCTAGGTCGCATCATATTCTGAAGGTGGATGAGGCAAGAGGGATCAGAAGGGGCAAGGATTATTGATTCAGGTAGAAGAAAGCGTATTTTGTCGTCCCAGGATACTTAAGATTAACTGTCGCCCTAATTCAGGGTCCTAAAAAAAAAAGAAAAAAAAAGACGCCTCCTTTGAAGGTCTGCAATATGCTATTTAGAATTAATGGAGTAATTGCGTAAATGCTAGGCGATCAATTAATATATTTAATGGCTGAGCATAAAGGTTGCCATCATGCTTTATATATTGTAGAGGAGGCATCATAATAGACCTGAAGAATTATCCGTCAGGGGTAATTTAATAAGGGTTGCTTAGGGAAGAGACTGAAATGTGGCTACTTTTCTGTTCCATTAATTAGGCTGCAGTGGGTGGCTTTACAAGAGATTTCCACATACAGATTTACACAGCCGTTGGGAATAAGTCATGGGGGAAGAGCAGCAGAGAAGCGAACAGTGAAGAACTCTGTTCTTAGCAGCTGACATCCCGCTCTTTGCATTACATTGGCTGCCTGTGGTTCACTACAACACACACACACACACACACACACACCAGGTGCTGCCACCCTTGTTTGTTCCATTCACCAACCCCTCCTAGCCCTTTACCCTTAGGGACTGCTGTCCTTGCTCACTCTGCTCATGAACCCTGTCTACTCCTTTGCCAACCGTCCTCCCCACCACCTGACAATTTCCCTCCATCTACACCTCCCCCATCTCTTTTCCCCTCCCCCAGATAGTTCATCCAAAGTCCCTCCCCTCGCAGCTCACCCAACACTTTTTAAAGGGGAGGGGAGGCACAGCCCATTGCTGTGTGAAGAACCTCCCTACCCCATTAAACATGGATACAGCAAGGCTTAACCGGGAGAGTGCAGGAAGCGGATGTGGAAATGTGATATGGAAATACAAAGAGCTGCTTTGGCCCTATATGCACATTTCCCACAATGCCATGCATTTTTAATGTCATTTTCACCTGTGTATGTGTTTTTATGCACAGTTTGCCCTAGCAGTATGCTGTCGGATAGCTCAGTTGCTTAGGGCGTGGTGCTGACAACACCGAGGTTTCAGGTTTGGTCCGCATGTGGGACACCTGCATATTCCTGCATTGCAAGGGGGTTGGAATAGATGATCCCTCAGGGTCCCTTCCAGCTCTGAAGTTCTATGATTCTACGCATTTCTGTACATGCTATTTGGTTGGGGATCCACACTGCAAAAATGCACAACAAGTGTGCATTTCAAAGGATGGCTGTGTTGAGTGCTGAAAAACTGAGAGAAAGCGGTATGGAACACAGCAATTCTTTCTGTGTTTCTTTCTTTCTTTTGTCATTCATATTTTGGCACAGGCACTCACACCCCGCCCCCTCTTACCCCCTTGTCCTTGCTTCATTGTGAATCTGGAGGTGTGAGTGAAACCCAGCACCTGCTCTTCCCCCCACTAAGCCTGCCCCTGCTTCAGGCTTGAATTAACTGCAGCAGTGACAATGCTGTCTGATGCGCCTTGCCAAGCCTTTGCCACTAAGAGTCCTCTGGGGGTTTAAGCAGCCTTGACAAAAACCTTGCCAGAAAGTGATTACTTTCCTCTTCTGGCCCTCCTGCATCTCCGTGCCCTGAAATTCCAGCAGGTCTCAGCCACTAAACATTCGGATAGGAGGGAGAGGGAGGCAAGGAGAGGAGGAACAGCACACACACACACACACACACACATACACACACACACACACAGCAATTAGAGGGAAATATAGTGTGTTCTCTCAGGTCATTGCAACCTTCTTTATCTCGAGCCTTTGAATCCGAGGCTTAGAAGTGAACCTGGCTCCTCGAGAGTCTGCATGCAGAGTGGCTCTGAAACGCGGGCTTTAAGCAAGTGGGAAAAGAAATAGTTATAGAAAAGCAGCGATTACAAAAGAATCTCCCGAGGCATTAGTTTTATCATCAGCTGCCTTGAAAACCAAGCACAGAATGGAACAACTAGCCGCTCAGAGAGGAACTTGCAACAGTTTAAATGATATTGTATGGATTTAAATCAACGCTTCCTCTTTTGGATAGTTAGGATTCATGGCCGGAGGGGAAACTGTGTTGCTGTCACCTGCAGCTTGCGAAAAAACAATGCTTTATCATTATTGAATATTTGGAGCCCAGAGTCCTTTGCAAATGAGCACAGCCTTTGTCACGAACAGATCGCAAAAGAAGAACCCAGACAAATAATTTGATTCCCAGGTGTTGCTGCTGAGTTTGCAGCACAACGGAATCCTTTTGGAAGAGAAGGGGCAGTGGCGTAGCTAGCTGCTCAGGTGCCCGGGGCAGTGCGCGCCCTGCAGCCGGGGGCGGAGCAAGCCACCCATGGAGGCGGGGCAAGCCAAGGCAGGGCAGGGCACACTGCGTGGAGCCTCTCCCAAGCCTCCCCCTCAGCTGTAGGGTGGCTGAGGCAATGGGCAGATGCAAGGCCCATGCTCCTTGGAAAAGCGGTGTGGAGCTTGCAGACAGTCCACCCACCACCTCCTCCACAGGAGAGATGTGTGGCTCAGGCACGCTGCAGGCCCAGTGCCCCCCGCCTCACCTAGTTATGCCTCTGCCTTCATGCTTACCTAAGTGTGGATCTCCAAACTCTTCCCCCTCAATTCCCCAAGCCCTCCCCCCCCACCATAGGAGCTAGCAGCTGGACTGTGGCTGGACGTATGTTGGTGGAGGCGAGAGGAATGCAGCCCGCTTATGGAGAGGGGAAGAAATGGGGCCAGGTGGTGGGTTTCTGGCTTATTGCAGAGATTCAAAAGCCACTTTTTAAGGCAACGAATCTCCAAAGGCGGCTTCCACCATGCAGTCATAAAACCCAGAGCAACCCAGACCCAGCAAAAAGTATTAACTCACTCCCACACTGCCCCCGAGAGTACAGAAAAGCAGCCCTCATGGAAACCTGTCCCAAGCAGCCTCAGCCCATTTTAACCCGATCAAGCCTTGGAAACCTTCCAGGCAGCTGAAACCTGGTAGGAAGATCCCCTCTCTCCCTCCTGGCCTCCAGGGGGAGCCTATCTCTCTGCCCAGCTGGCCGCGCCAGGACTCTCCCGGTTCCTGCAGAGGGAAGTGGCTTTTCTCTGCAGAGACTTACTGTACCAAAGTGAGCAGGCAAGGAAGACGGAGAAGAGGAGGCAGTTTAGGCAGATTCATGGAGGAGAGGGCTGTCAAAGTGTACTAACCATAAAGGCTGTGCTCTGCCTGCAAAGATGGAGACAGCAATGCTTCTGGTTTCTGGAAATCACTCGAGGGGAGAGTGCTCCTGCTGTGGCATAGGAAGGGGCATGTGGTGGGTGTCGGAGTTATTTTTTGTCACCCTCCCTAGTGATGACACCCGGGGCAACCCAGCCCCCTGCACTTCCCTTCCTACGCCACTGAGAAGGGGACAACGTTAGGACAGGTACTAGGTTCTACTTTCGGGATTAAGCACCTAGAAATGCGTCCCAGTGAAGGAATGCTGAGAGCGTGCTAGGATATGAAAAGAGCTTTTGCTCTGGTTCAAATGGGTAGGGAAGGACGTTGAATAGAAAAAGCACATGCCTGGAGTACTGGTACAGCCTGAGGAGAAAGGTCTCATCCATTGTGTGTGAACATTTTCCGCTTCTTCTCATAATGCTGCAACCCAGGGCCTTCCAAGAAAGCTGAATGCTGGAAGCTTCAAGGCAGACAAAAGGAAGGTACTTCCATGCCCTCCAACATTTTCCCCATGAAAATAGGGACATCCCATTCCATAATGATAATTTTACTATTTATACCCCACACATCTTACTGGGTTGCCCCACCTACTCTGGGCAGCTTCCAACATACATAAACACATAATAAAACATTAAATATTAAAAATAACAACTCCCCTATACAGGATTGCCTTCAGACGGTTCAGAGGTCGGATAACTCCATACTCTCCAACATTTCTCCAATGAAAATAGGGACACCCTAAGGAAAAGTGGGACACTCTGGGATCAAATCAGAAACTGGGATGACCCTCTCTAAATCTGGGATGTCCCTGGAAAATAGGGACACTTGGAGGGTCTGTATTTCTACACACAGTGCTTAGTTCAAACCATGGAACTTGCACCCACAATATGTAGCATTGGCTTGGAGGGCTGTAAAAGAGGATTAAACATGGAGAATAAGGCCATCAATGACTACTAGCTACATGGGCTGTTCTACACCCACTGTTGGAGGCAGTAAGTATCTGAATATCAGTTGCTGGGAAGTGCAAATGGGAGGAGTTGCTGCAGGTCTTAGGTCCACTGTGTTGGCTTCTCATAGGCCTCTGGCTGGCGACTGTGAGTGCTGAACTAGCTGGACCTTTTGGCTTGATCTAGCAGGACTCTTCTGATGCTCTTATATCTGGCTTTAGTACTGGCTCCATGATTTGTGGGAAGTGTTAGGTAAGATTCCTTCAGTGAGCCCCACCTCCTCCAACACACATGGTCTAGAGCATCAATCTTCTACTGAATCACTCTAATAACACAAACACCATTTGCTTTTCTAATTAGGATACTACTACTACTATTAGGAGAGAGTGTAAGAGAAGCTAGCAGCTGTCCATGTCTTGCACAATGGGCACCTTCACCTGCATCCTTTGCCAGTTCCTGGATCCTAATATTCCACTCAGTTATCCTATTTCTTGATTGATGCTTGACCCAACATCATATGAAAGCCAGACATGGCCAGTGTCATGGTTGGGTACCTGTCAAAAGCTCAGTTCCAGAGCCGCCTCCTCCTCCTCCTCCTCCTCCTCCTCCTCCTCCTCTTGCCATTGTTGCCTGCTCACTCGCTGTGGCCTAAAGGGAGAACACAAAGGGCACAAGAAGAAGGAGCAGCTGTTTCTGCCTCTTCATTCACTTTCCTTTTCCTCCAGCCAGCGGTGGGAACAAGGTCCAGGTCAAAAGTGAATGGATTCAGGTGAAGGTGCCCATTGTGCAAGACATGGACAGCTGCTAGCCCTATGAAATTGCTGTTGCTGCTGCTGCTAGTTTGGACTCTGAGAGTTAAAGTGGTGCATCCCATAAGGTCTCCATGCTTTGATTTCACACAAATGGTCTAGAGCATCAATCTTTGACTGAATCACTCTAATAACACAAGCACCATTTGCTTTTCTAATTAGGATGCTACTACTACTATTAGGAGGGACGCAGGTCGCGCTGTGGGTAAAACCTCAGTGCCTAGAACTTGCCGATCGTATGGTCGGCGGTTCGAATTCCCGCGGCGGGGTGAGCTCCCGTCGTTTGGTCCCAGCTCCTGCCCACCTAGCAGTTCAAAAACACTCTTAAGTGCAAGTAGATAAATAGGGACCGCTTTCTAGCAGGAAGGTAAACGGCGTTTCTGTGTGCTGCGCTGGTGCCGGCTCGCCAGAGCAGCTTCATCACACTAGCCACGTGACCCGGAAGTGTCTCCGGACAGCGCTGGCCCCCGGCCTCTTAAGTGAGATGGGTGCACAACCCTAGAGTCGGACACAACTGGCCCGTACGGGCAGGGGTACCTTTACCTTTACCTTTACTACTATTAGGAGAGAGTGTGAGAGAAAATGAGAGAAACAGTAAGAGACACATCCATCCAAAAGTATTGTATTCATCCATACAGTGGTGCCTCGCAAGACGAAAATAATCCGTTCTGCGAGTCTCTTCGTCTAACGGTTTTTTCGTCTTGCGAAGCAACCCTATTAGTGGCTTAGCGGCTTAGCGCTATTAGCGGTTTAGCGGCTATTAAAGGCTTAGCGGCTTAGCAGCTAAAAGGCTATTAGCGGCTTAGCGGCTTAGAAAAAGGGGGGGAAGCGGAAAAAATGGCAAGACTCGCAAGACTTTTTCGTCTTCGAAGCAAGCCCATAGGGAAATTCGTCTAGCGAAGCAACGCAAAAACAGAAAACCCTTTCGTCTAGCGGGTTTTTCGTCTTGCGAGGCATTCGTCTTGCGGGGCACCACTGTATTTATGTCATATTTATATTTATATTTTATAAATTCAACAAGTGGTTTCCATTTATCATTACAAAAATCTGTTCTATGTATGTTGGAGTTTTAAAGTTATAAGGAAGGGCAGAATAGAAATTTTGAAAGAAAGAAAGAAAGAAGAATTGACCCTCATAATGACTGGATTATGACACATTGCAATTCTGTACACACACACTTATCTGGACGTGAGGCCCATTGAACTCAATGGTACAGGTTTAAGAGTAAACTTACTTGGGTTTGCACGGCTATGCTCTTTGTCCCTGGCACACCTTAACACTTGCTGCATGAACAGCAAGAAGGTCAGTGCTTTGAGTGCATCCAAAGTACTAGCAAACATATGAGCCTTCTGTCTGCCACTTAGCAGAGCGAAGCAAAGTTTGTCGAGCAGCCTGGGAAACATATGATGCCTTGGCACTATCAGAACCTACTCCAGCGCTTTATTCTGAGCTACACATCTCCCTGATGAGAACCAAGCTATTGATACTCTCCCAGTTTTGACTTATTGCCTGCATTTGTGACTTTGTCTTTAAGTATTTGTCCATCTTACTTCCTACCAGTTGCAATTACTGTGGTGATCCTCTCACCACCTCTGCCACCTGCAGTCCCTCATCCTGCTAGAAGAGAGGAACTACCATTTCTGTGAGCCTTGGCATCAAGTCCAATCCATCGTCTTTATTTCAGTGATAAGGACACTAATAATCATGGAACTCGTTTGCTTGTTTGTATTAAATGTGCTCGATGTTCTAGTTCCCAAAGTAGCATTAAAATAGAATTTCAGGTTTATTTTTAATCCTGCAATTTTCTAAATTGTTGAGGTTTTCTTTCCCTAATGTTGTTTTCTCTCTCAACTGGATAAACTTCAACCATTTTCTAATTACTGAGTAGTATATTGGAATATGTTGCCATCTGTTCAGCAAAACACCAAGAGCTTAAAATTTCCACAGCATGAAATTTAGGGGCAATTCACAGGGTCAGTTTAATTGAGAGGACTGACTGTTTTCCACATGGCAAATCACAGATCATGTACTGACTTCTTTGCATGAAGCTATTATCATGAAATCTGCTAAAAGGATTGATCATCTTATGGCTTCGGCGGGCCTTCCCATGTGAGTTAAAATAATTATTTTATTATTTATTAATTTTGTATACTGCCCTTCATCCAAAGATCTCAGGGTGATTCACAAAAGAAAAATACAAAATGAGAATACAAAATACATAATTAACAACAAACCCATAATCTGCCTCCCACAAACACAATCAAAAATCCATAGAATGCTAATCAGATGAACGCCTGGTTTTTGCCTGGTGCCTAAAGCTGTGTAATGAAGGCGCCAGGCAAGCCTCCCTGATAAGAAATTATATTTGATATTGCAGATTGTTACAGGTTGTTCACATAAACCAAAACTGTGCTCCTGGGAAGGATTTGAAGGGAGCATCACTGAAAGATTGGTACCACCAGGTAGGGCACCTAGAATTAGTAGAGAAATGGACACAGAAGCGTAGGTTCTTAAAATGTCTTTCAAAATCGAACAAATTCATTGTATGATCTATTAGTTTTATCAATACAAAAGGAAATAATAGAAGCGCTTCCTCCATCACATTATACAAGTAATTCTAAAGGTCCTGTTTCCTTTGTTTGTTTGTTTTAATCCCATATGGTTTTATCTTCACTTTCTTTTTATTGGATTTTTTGTGTCACCCACCACTGCTGCTTGTCTTCTGAGCTGTATGGATTCCTGTTTCCTTTTTAAAAAGATTCCTGGTTTTTTTCTTTTTGTAGAGGTGTTTGTTTTCTCTGTTGTTAATGTGTACACCTGGCATCTGTTTGGATATACGAAGTAAAGTGAAAATCAATAAAGACTAAATATTTTTTTCCTTTTAAAAATGAGAAAAGATAATGACACATAAGATTCCATGAAAGACATATTTTCCATGGCTACCAACCTTCCCCTACAATGTGTGAGTTCAGGCTGTAGGATCTGTTTTCAAGAGATGCAGTATTGGTTTTTAGAAGTGAGGGCCCGGTAGGGTTGCCAGATGCAGAAGAAGACAGGCCAGCTATGCAGGAAAGAAAAATTTTGCATGACAAACTACACCTGCTGAAATCCTTTCTTCTATATGATTACTGAATTCCCAGAGAGGTGGGTGCACTATTCTGTTCAAACAAAACCTACAATGCGTATATAGAACCTTAAGGACAAACACATTAATTTTGGCAGAAGCTTTCACGGACTACGGTCTTCTTCAAGTTTTATACTGAGTTACAGATGTGTGGATGCGTTCGTGCACACACACATGTGTGCGCACACATACACAGAGGTAGAGAGATATTGTAAGCAGTGAGGTTGGACAGATAAGTGGACAAGTACTGGCACTGAAAATAATGCTGTCATTATAATCACCATTCACAAACCCACTGACTTCCTGGAATTTGTAGGTCAAGTAACAAACATAGTGTTGATAAAATTCCTTTGTCTCAATTCAGATTACAGTGGTACCTTGGTTCTCAAGCGCCTTGGTACTCAAACGCCTTGGTTCTCAAAAGGTGAAAACCTGGAAGTAAGTGTTCTGGTTTTCAAACATTTTTGGGAAGCCGAACGTTGGATGCGGCTGTTGGCTATTGTTTCCGGGGCACCTGCACCAATCAGAAACTGCGCCTTGGTTTTCAAACATTTCAGAAGTCAAACAGACTTCCGGAACGGATAGAGTTTGGTGCTTTTGTTTTCGCTATTTATTTTGCGTTTTTGTTTTTGAGGCTTTTTCGGTTCATTTGTTTTTGTGACTGTCTGGAACCCAGTTTAGCTACTGATTGACTGATTGTGTGACTGCGGAAATAGATAAAAGCCCCCCATCCAAACAATGACAGTGCAGGTAAGAAAAAAAAATAATTTTAATTTTTATCATCTACAATACTGTCTTATTTATTTTATAGTACAGTACATTGATTATTGCTTTCATTTTATGGATCAATGGTCTCATTAGATCATGGGTAGGCAAATTAAGGCCCGGGGGCTGGAGCCAGCCTAATCGCCTTCTAAATCTGGCCTATGGATGGTCCAGGAATCAGTGTGTTTTTACATGAGTAGCTTTTATTTAAAATGAATCTCTGGGTTATTTGTGGGGCATAGGAATTCGTTCATTTTTTTCTTCAAAATATAGTCCAGCCCCCCACAAGGTCTGAAGGACAGTGGATCAGCCTTCTGCTGAAAAAAATTGCTGACCCCTGCATTAGATAGTAAAATTCATGTTAAATTGCTGTTTTAGGGGTTGTTTTTAAAGGTCTGGAATGGATTAATCTATTTTGCATCACTTTCTATGGGAAAGCTCACCTTTGTTTTGGAACACTTTGGTTTTGAAATGGAATTCCAGAACTAATTAAGTTTGAGAACTAAGGTACCACTGTACAAGTTATAACCCTGAATCTCTTGATGAACTGTAACTCCATGATTTCATACTGCAGTCTTCCTCGAAAGTTCCTTGTTCCAGTATGGCCACTTTACAGTCAGTAATAGAGTATTCTCAGAGGCCAAAATGTTCTTCCGTTGGTTGAGATTGCCATTTCTGATGTCAGTTTTGTGTCCTTTTGAGTAGAGACTGGCCTGGTTGTCCTACGTAGAATGCAGAAGGGCACTGTTGGCATATGAGAGCATACATCCCATTAGGAAATGATCAGGTGAAAGAACCCCTGGGGATGGATTCAAGTACTCGGTTCCATTAGTGGAAACCAGTTCAAGGAATCCTGGTAGTGCAACATGGATTCCACTTCTCTCCTTTCCCCACGGCTCTGATGTTGTAGATGAGATTATCGGGCCTTGTAACAGTTTTGCCAGAGTGGACATAGAAGCAGAGAGGGCATCACTAATTAAATAGTGTTGTACTCTTTTACATCTAGTTATCCCTAGAGCCAACAGCCCTGGCCACTATCCTGCAATAACTCTCTAGAGCAGTGGTTCCCAATTGGTGGTCCGTGGACCCCACCAACCCGGGGGCCAGTGTCACTATTCACATTACAAAAACTACCAAAGAGGTATCAAATTTTTCAAAAGTAGGGAGTTCATGGCTTCGTTTTTGAAAAACAAGGGGTCCACAGTACTTACCTAATTAAGAACCACTGCCCTAGAGCATAAATGAATTGTTTCTAGAGCACAGATATTCCTCAGCAGACAAGCTAGAGTCCCTCAACGTGGAAAGTCTGAATGAGCCTGCTGAAGCTTATCATCTGGAAAACTATAAGCCACGGGCATCCAATGTTGTGCCCAAAATTTTTTGTGTTACCTCAATTCCCACTATCCCTGGTCATTCCTGGGCAACACCTGAAGGGAACCCGACCGTGTATAGTGTGAGAATCAGCTCTTGGTCCTGTTTCTATGCTAAAGACTTGAGTCCTTCTTGAGGCCTGACTGCTTCCATTTAATGGCCTAGAAATATTGTCCTCAGTGTGCTGTATTCAAACAGAGGTAATTATCTGAGCATTCCTTGTGAATCGGTCACAGCTCAGAGCATCAGCTTTGCAAGCAGAAAATTCCAGGTTCCATCTCTTGCATGCCCAGATTGGGTTGGGAATGTCCCCTGTCTGAAACACCTTATAGAGAAAAGAAAACAGAGGGAGGGAGGGAGGGAGAATATGAATTCCTACAGCCTATCACCTATTCCTGGAAATGATGCAGATTTGAGAGTGGGGGAAATGTGAAGAGAACTTACTTGGAAGTAAAACTCACTGTTTCCCATGGACTCACTCCCAGATAAGTGTGTATAGGGTTGCAGCCCAGGGCTAAATTATTCTAATTTGTGGTGGGTTGTGATTTAAATCAATGTGAAGCAAGGCAAATGTTGACAAAGCTTTGATGTCTTGCACTTGAATAAAATCCATTGATTGGATTGGAAAGAGGTTAGCTGCATTATGGAAGGAGGAATATCAAATGCTTTGAAGTCTGAAATACCCCCAGCATGAATTAACATTTTATGGCAATATGTCAATAATTAAGAATGTGCAGTTTGATCAACTGCTATTTTCAGGCAGTCTTTTGAATGAGACAGCCTTTTCCCTTCAAATGTCTAAATCTAACTGTGTACTTGTGCCAGAAAATGTGACTGTGTGGAATTACATCAGCACAATTAAGACTGAAGGGTGGCACTGGCTGTCTTGAAGAGTTCTTGATTCTTTATTAAGCTAGATCAGAACTTGATTGAGCTGGGAAGTTCCACAGGAATGCATTATCTAGCACTACTTTCACTCTTAGGGAAGCCATCTTACAGCTGTGGACCATACAGCTTTACAGAGGTTGTTGGACTTTGACTCCCATCAGCCTCAGGCAGCCTGGCCAAGGTGTTAATGGAGGGCCTGATTTAAAGCACCCTAAAAGTTCTCTGTTAATCATTGATAAGAGAATGTTTACTAATTGCTTATATATTTTGCTCTTGCTCACATGTTCCTTTAGTTTGGAAACTACTCAGCTTTGCTCTATTCTACAGTAATTTCCCAAATATATAGGGTTTTTTTTTTTGGGGGGGGGGGTTAGGCTGAATTCTTGGATCCCCTTTTAATTCCAGGATCCAGTACAGATTCAGTTGCGGGAACAGGAAGGCCAGCCTAGTAATCACCTGGGTGATGAGCCATTAAGAAAGCCAAATAGGAGGTGCTCCTCCCTCAAGTCAGAGTTAGTCTGGAAGCTAAAGGAGAGTTTTGAAGTATTAGAGTTCAGTTCAGGATTAGAGTTTCTCATGATGTGAACTAGGGAAAAAAGGTTGCAGTCTGCTAAAGGCGGCGGTCTGTAAAATGCAGCAAGTGCAAGAGAGGGTCAGAGCCGTGGCTGAGGTCAGTTTGAATCTAAGCTTGCAGCTGTGGAAGAAGGAAGACCTTTTTGGAATATTAATGCTATGAAGCCCTCCATTGTAGGCTCTGGTTGCATATATGCATAAATAAACCATATGTAATAAAGACACAACAGTCTCTGCTGTGCCTCATTTCCAAAACGAAACACAGGCCCTGGGTAAACATAATTGGAACCCCTGGAATCTCGCACCATTTGGAGACTGAGGTGACGTGCAACAATAGATAATAGTTTTTTGTCCTTACTCTCCCTTTCCCCACTTTCCATATGCTTAAAGATTTGTATTCTGATTCATTATTCTCTGCCCTAAATATGCTTATTTCCTTCAAACACTGTTGATATCGCATGCAGCCCAAATTCCATGGCTGGAGTACCAAGCTTCTCGTCCTAAAAAGGGACATTGGTGGCGCTGTGGGTTAAACCACAGAACCTAGGACTTGCCGATCAGAAGGTCGGCGGTTCGAATCCCCGTGATGGGGTGAGCTCTCGTTGCTCGGTCCCTGCTCCTGCCAACCTAGCAGTTCAAAAGCACATCAAAGTGCAAGTAGATACATAGGTACCGCTCCGGCGGGAAGGTAAACAGCGTTTCCGTGCGCTGCTCTGGTTCACCAGAAGCGGCTTAGTCATGCTGGCCACATGACCCGGAAGCTGTATGCCGGCTCCCTCGGCCACTAAAGCAAGATGAGCACCGCAACCCCAGAGTCGGCCACGACTGGACCTAATGGTCAGGGGTCCCTTTACCTTTACCTAGTCCTCAAAAAGAGGTATGATATTATACTGAATGTTGTATCATCTTTGGTTTCCTAACTTTACAAATGCATCAGCCACCTTCTAAGACCGAGTTCTGAGATTTGATCGTATAGCTCAAGTTCTTGCCTCTTATACTTATGGTCCTGAGGTCTGTGTGTGGAGATGGCCGCCTAGGAGTAAGGATGTGTAATAGCATGGGTTGGAACCAGAAAAGAATGAATGGCGTGGGAGAGCGAAACAGATAACTGGAGGTGTAATCTGACAAAAGGGAAGGAGTGTCAAAGTGTTTTCAAATTCAATGTAGCAAGCTGGGAAAGATGAGCTCATTAAGCATGCAATCTAGAAAACTTTAAATAAGAAAGGAGAACGTCTGAGAATTGCTACATTATGTACGAGACACAGATACTTCTAATCGATACTGAAAATAAAGCATTGGGTATAATTGTATTAAATGGAACATGAATAAAAAGGCACTTAAGGAGTAATTAAAGAGCAAAAGTAACGAAATGAAGTTATAACAAATGCAGGAAGCATAAAGAGAGGAGACAGAATGAAAGAAACATCTCTACCACTCAGCTTATGAAGAAATGTGTTTGATTGATTGCTGGACTTTGGAAACAGTGAACCACCACCGCGAGCTCCTCCTAGACTCTGCAGCTTTAACAGTGGTGTCTTCAGGTTTCGATGGCCTGCTTGATGACATCTGTTGGACTAATTTCTTCTCTGTTAGGAGCATGGGTGTGCTAGGTACAGTTGCGTTTGAAGGCTGGAGGATTTATACGAATGGAGAAGAGAACCTGTCAGGAGAACTTCTGCCTGTGGTGGTGGTGGTGGTGGTGGGGGAAGCTGGAATGGGGAAATTTGATTCAAGGTTATAGGAAGGCTGTGTAGATTCTGCTACTGCTACTGCTACTGCTACTACTGTGTATATTCTACTACTGTATTTGAGTTTTTAAGGTGCATCGTGGTATATAAATAAATAAATGCTGCCTAATCCCATGCTGCCTTCTAAAACAGAGGTGAGTTCTCAGCTGGATGTGGCTGAAGTTAGACTGAAAAGAAGAAAGAAGCTTTGATCCGGCTGGTGATGCTGGTGAGAATAGGAAGCTGCCCTTGTGCTTTGGTTCTAGGATGGGTTGGAAAAGCCACACAAGGAACAAAAGTAGCTGGTAACAGCACCTAGCATCACTTGTTAGTTGCCAGGGCCTCAGTCCCCCTCCCTACAGGCCCCATTATTGCTACAGCCATGGCTCTCCCCTTTATTATTATTTTTCTGGCCCACCACTTGTAGGAGTTGGTGCCGGGTGGCTGGATCTAGGATTGCGCTGAAGCATTATGGGTGGAGCTGGGGGAGGTCAGCTAGAGAGCTCCCTCCCACTTGCACTACTTGGGACTGTTGCCACCACAGCCAAATAAGCCTGCCAGGGCTGAAGGACAGCAGCATGCAAAATGACTCCAGGTCAACCCCCTCCCCCTGCCCATTATAGGGAAGAAAAGACTAAAGGATTCCACCTCAGGCCATAAACCGCCAAAGTTGTGACGAATTGCTATGGCGAAGCCAAAACCTGCCAATGCAGGAAAATGTCTTCCTGGTCCTTCAACAGCAACCAGTCAAAGACCATAGCAGCGTCCGCTAAACAGGAAGAAAAAGTTAACCTGCAAACAAGAAAACATTAAACTAAGGGAGAGTAGTGTGGGTGAATCTCCTGAGCCAACTGCCTGGCTATTGTCGGCTCCACCCCCTATATAAATGGGACTGGCCCCACCTCCCAGCAGTGAAACTGGACTACTGAGGCTGGGCGTGAACCTTCAAATAGTAAAACTGAGAGGCAAGCCAGTCTCTGTTTGCCAGTAAGTTCCCTGAGAAATGTAGCACTGTGCACGATCCAGCAAAGTACGCCCACAATGTAAAGTGTGAGTGCTCTTTCTTTCTTTCTTTCTTTCTTTCTTTCTTTCTTTCTTTCATTGGGATAATAATGACAGGGCAGCCAGGAAGCCCTTTGGCAACAGGAAGGCTAATTACCGTATTTTTCGCTCTATAACACGCACCCGACCATAACACGCACTTAGTTTTTAGAGGAGGAAAACAAGGGAAAAAAAATATTCTAAACGAAACAGTGGATGTATGATTTTTGTGGTTCATGCTGTGGCCACAGACATGTGATCTGTCGGTGAGTTTGGGGTAGCCCAATGGAAAAATCCTGAGGATCTATGTGGATCCATGCTTTGTAACCACATTTTTGCACCACTGCGGCCCCAGGCAACAGTGGGTGGGTGATTTTTTTGGTGCAAGCTGTAGCCATGGACATGCTATGTGATCTGATTGTGAATTTGGGGTGACCCTGTGCAAAAATCCTGAGGATCCATGTGGATCCGTGCTTTGTAACCAGGCTCTCTGTCCCTCTCTTCTCCCCACTAAGCGGCTATTCTCCCGCTTTGCTGTTTCAAAGCAAGCAAAGCGAGCCACGGAGGAGGGAAGGAAGGGGAACCATAGATCCTCTGCTCACGACTGCAGCAGACCCCCCCACCACCCGTAGGCATTCGCTCCATAAGACGCACAGACATTTCCCCTTACTTTCTAGGAGGAAAAAAGTGAGTGTTATGGAGCAAAAAATACGGTACTTGCCTTGAGGAAAAGAGAACGTGTTATTTGGTGGTTCTGTGACCTCTAAGTTCCCTAGATCACTGTAATAAATAATATTCAACCGAACTACCATGCTGTTTTGAGTCAATATGTGATGGGAATGGACAGTGTGTACAATGTGTGCTGCTAATGAAATGAATGTGTTTGAAAAAAGCCAGGGTTTAGTAGTGTACCAAATAATAATAATAATAATAATAATAATAATAATAAATTAAATAAACAACACTCAAATAAGAAAAAATGAAGTGTGTCAATATTTATGTGAAATATATCCAAACAGTGCCACATTTAGGATTTGGATCCTAGTAGTTAATTACAAAAAATGTCAGCAACTGAGCAACAACATCTCTCAGATTTTTAGTTTAAGTATTTTAGCTTCTGCTTTTGTCAGCATCACGGCTGGATGTCAAACCAAGTACGGGAAGCCAAGGTTGTTGACAGTTCTATGAGCACTGCTGAGGATGGAGCACATTCTCTTCAAGATTATGGATGAGTGCATGCATGCTTTTGAAAAGAATCAGAGGCATAGCAAGGGCCATTGGAGTGTTCTGTTGTTATTATAGCCCTGTGTTGAGGGATATAATCATATTATGCCATTATAATGGGAAATCGGTGTGTGTTTGTAGGTTCTACAGCTCATAGTTAGCAAATGTTTCAACAGACTGATTTGTACGAAATGGAAGTTTGAGGATGGTCCATGCTGAATTTGGGAGACTTCGGGCCGAATGCTAAATATCTTTAGGTAGGCAGAATCCAAAAGCTTGCTTATGCAAGGCAGAACAGGCCATCTCTCCCCACTCCACATTCCAGCCCAGAAATCTTGCCTCTTTGGACAAGCTCAACTGAGGGAGCATGGTGATGTGACAATTGGATTCAGAATGATGTAACAGGTGGTTTTAATTCGGCTCACACAAGTAATGTACATAGGTGCAGAAGGCAATGTAAGAAGGTTTGGCTTGCTGGTACCGGTATGCTGAAAATTGGGTAAGGGATGACTCCAATAGTTAAGGCTAGTTAAGACATGCTGGGTGGATGCCTACCACCAAAGGGCCATGGTGTTCTTTGTTCATATCTTCTGTGCTGTCATGGAGAACAGGAGTGTCTTGAAGGGGAAAATGTTAGAATCCATGGCACAACCAATGGATATAGAGAAGGTGCTTTTAAAATTTGTGCACTCTCTTGGGACAATTTTAATTGTTGGAGATATGTCAAATTCTAAAGGTAAAATGTGTGTTTTTAACACATGTCAGAATTCGCTGTTAAGGTCCCAAGACTCCTCAGAGCCTCAGACGATAGCTGAAATTCACAGAGATCCTGGTAGGACCCTTACCACTAGGATTTGGAACCCCATGTCATCAGTGGACCCCTCTGTTTAGCTTATTTGCCTCTACCTACACCCCTTGCTATTCTCTGTAGCTGGTGGTTCCCATCCCCCACCCTCCTCTCTTTTCTTTCTGCCTTAGCACTGGGTTTACCAATCCAGAATTAGTTTCTTACTCTTCCTTCCTTCACTGGCTTCCCTTGCAACCTCTCTTCTTTCTCTGTTGAGGTTGGAACTTAACGGGTTAAGTTCTTCCCATGATGCCACACCATTCTGACGTCAATTTTGGAAGCTTGGGAGGAGCTTGGGAAGAGTATGCCAGTCCCACTCTGTACTTTGTGGGGAAAGGATGCAGTTTTGTCATGGCTGCAAATAGTCCTGGAAATTCCTGAGAAATGTTGGAATAAAAGCTGTAAATAGACAAACCGGTGCTGTGTGTGTTTGTCTGGATGCTAAGCCAAACTACGTGACAGTTTACACCACTGTGCGAAACTCTGCTGAGACGTGACTGAGAGCTGCGCAAGAGGAAGTGTGCCGGGCGGCCATAAATCGCTAATTGGAGTCGCAAATCAATTAGCGGGGACCGCGGCAGATAAATCAAATTGCACAGGTTATGGGTAACCTAAATCATCGATCGTAAAACTGTCACGGGAGGAGGCTGCCGAAAAGCTTTGAAGTCTGCGGTTTCGAGCAGGAGGCACGGTAGGAGGAGGAAGCAAGCAAGCAAGCTGAAAAGCGCAGAGATTTGCCTGTGTTGCTGAGAGCTGATCTGCTAGACCGGGAGCTGGAGAGCGGCTGTTTGTTTACGTGAGTACGCTGGGCCCCGGGGGAAGATGGCAGATGGCCAGGAGGTGTTTCAAGCTCCGTTTGAACAGCTTGAGGAACTCACCGTCCAAGCGTGGAATACCTGGACAAAAAGGGTGAGAGCGTGGTTTTTAGCCACGGAAGTTTGGGACATTTCCCAGAGGGAACCAGTGCAACTGGTGGACAGAGATGCAGGAAAGTCGCAATCTGCTTCTCTGGAGGAGAAAATGCAGAGGGAGAAAGCTGAGGTCTGCATGTTGAGAGCAGGTGTTCATGCTAGTTTGCAACATCACCTGGAGGGCGTTGAATCTGCGTGTGAGGCTTGGCGTGTGCTGAAACGTCTGTGTGAAGACTCAGCAGGGGGCCAAGGGCAGGTGGAAGCTGAAAGCCTAGAGATGGCTGGAGCCCCTGTTCCTGATGATTTAGCCACAAGGAGTGCTAGTGAGCAAGTCGGGGGGGGCGGAAACTTCCAAAGGCAAGTTTGAAAAGTTTTCCACTGAACCTGCTGGAATGAAGTGGCAGTTCAGGGGGGGCGGATCTGGCAAGGAGTGCTTTTCCGGAAGAAGGAGGGCCAGGCCAGCTGAAAAGAGCCCCAGGCAGTGTTTTTCCACTGGAGTTCGTCGTTGCTACGTGTGTAAAGCCACGGGACATCTGCGGCGAGATTGCCCCCACCGGAGCAGAGAGGCAAGACAGGATGTTGCCAAGGTCAAACAGCTGAACTCTCATGGGAACCAGTCGGGTTTCCATGGCAACCAGTCTGGAAAAACAACCAGGCGTGGGACTGAGGCTGGTGGACGTGCCAGGTGCCAGGAGGAGACTTACCAAATAACAGCTAGTCTGGCTTTGTCTGAAGACAGCTGTGACACAAGCTCAGAGCTAAGTTTTGTCATTGACTCTGCAGCAAATTGCAATTTGATTCCAGAGACACCTGCTGTTGAGAGGTGGAATTGCAAAGCAATTCTGGTTGGGAAAACTGTACTGTTTGCAAATGGACAGAAAAAATATGTGACTAACGTTACAAATCTCTTTATGTCTATTTTACAGGAAACGTTGGAGTGTTGTACTGTTCCTGGGATGCACCACTGTCTTTTATCTGTGCCTTATTTACTGAAAATGGGATTTACGGTTTGTTTTCAGGATGATGTGTGCACAATCTCCAAAGGAGGGAGGATGCTTGCCAAGGTTAAAAAGGGGCAGAATGATCTCTTCATTCTTAAAACGTCTCTGGAGGGTGGTGGGGATGCTGGAAAAGCACAGGTGCAGTGTGCTAAGGTTCCCAGTCATGTGCAGAAGTTGCCCAGGTGCACAAAAGGGTGCAAACTCCGGAAATGTGAGAGGAGATCCCAAGGGTGCAGGGCATGCAAAGGTGCAAAGGTGCTTGGTTTTCCCGGGTTTGGGAGGGTAGCCAAAGAGCCCTTTGAGCTTGTTCACACAGATCTGTCAGGACCCATGAGGTGTGAGAGTCTGGGTGGGGCCAGGTATGTGCTGTCGCTGACAGGTGACCACAGCCAGGTTGGCTGGTGTTTCTCTCTCAAATCACAGGGGGAGGTGGCGCAACTGATCCAGGATTGGGTTGCGGAGGTGGAACGAAGGTTCTCCACCAAGGTGCAAGAGTTCAGGAGCGACCGTGGGTCACAGTTTACTGGGTCTGCTCTGGAGGAGTTTTTCAAGGAAAAGGGAATACGTCACCAGGTGACGGGTGCAAAGTCTCCTCAAAAGGAGGAGAGGGAGGCAGAGGCTGATCCCGGTGATGGGGACCAAGTCCAGGGTCAGGGGTCAGGGCAGGTTTGGGCATCTCCAAGGTTTGTGAAAGGAATGTCCAGGTGTGAGGCTTCATCTCCGGTAAGCGTAATGGAGAAAGCTCACGGACGGGTTGTCAAGTCAGAGGGGGAAAAGTCTGACGGAGAAGACACAACTGCTGGCCCAAGTGGGTCAGAGGGGTTTCAGGTCACGGGTGCGTGGGAAAGTGTCGCACAGTGTGATTCTGGGAATGTTGAAAGGGTTCAACAGGTGCCTGGGAAAGATGCCGGGAAGGAGCACAAGGCAAAGGGAAAGGTGTTGAACTCAAAAGGGTCTTGTCAGAAGGTGCAGCAAGGGGGGGTGTTGAGGTTGGAACTTAACGGGTTAAGTTCTTCCCATGATGCCACACCATTCTGACGTCAATTTTGGAAGCTTGGGAGGAGCTTGGGAAGAGTATGCCAGTCCCACTCTGTACTTTGTGGGGAAAGGATGCAGTTTTGTCATGGCTGCAAATAGTCCTGGAAATTCCTGAGAAATGTTGGAATAAAAGCTGTAAATAGACAAACCGGTGCTGTGTGTGTTTGTCTGGATGCTAAGCCAAACTACGTGACAGTTTACACCGCTGTGCGAAACTCTGCTGAGACGTGACTGAGAGCTGCGCAAGAGGAAGTGTGCCGGGCGGCCATAAATCGCTAATTGGAGTCGCAAATCAATTAGCGGGGACCGCGGCAGATAAATCAAATTGCACATTCTCTACCACCTTCTCTCCCTTAGAGTCTCAACTGCAGAGTCTCAACTGTAAATGTTTTCTCCTTTGGTCTCTTTGTGTGCCTTTGCAGTCTTTTCACAAAATGTTCTGGGACCTCTCCCAGACCCACCAGAGTCTTGCCTTTTCTGCTACTGCTGCGATTTGCATTTGCATCACTCCCCAGCTGTGCCTGTCCCATTGCATCATTTCCTGATTGCCGGTGTTTTTGTTTGAGCAAGCTGGGAGAAGAATGACATGGGAGGCAGCAGCCCTGTTTGCATCCTACCAACAATGCGTCTTGGATGGCAGGAATTGCCGTTTCAGTAACTGTATCGTCCTCATGTTACTGCTATATTTGCTTAAATGTTCTGAAGCTCAGAGCAAACAATCAGATCACTGCAGCTAAATTATTCTTCTACTTCTTTTGAGAAATGTCCTGGGGGATAAGAAAAATCTCTAAATTAGCTCTCTGGAAAGCAGAATATCTGATGCATCTGTTTGTTGCTTTTTGTATGTGTGTACATGTGGGACATCTCTGCAGGCATCTTGGACTGTGTTGGATGAAGCGTAGTGTGAAAATCCAATAGTAATAAAATTAAGTGCTGAACAGGGAGCATAGGGAAGTTTCTAACGGGAAGATTTAATGGGAATATGAATGGTCATATGTCCTCTAATAACTATCCTGGTGGATAGTTGAGCATACTGACTCTTCTATTAACCAACCAGGTGAGTGCTGGGATGCTTTTATAGCAGGGGTGTCTAACCTGTGGACCTTCAGGTGTTGCTATCATCCCTGGCCATTGGTCATGATGGAAGTTGCAGTTCAGCACCACCTGGAGGTGGACAGCACTCCTGTTCTAGACAGCTGATTTCCTGCAGATTGTAACACTGAGCAGAAAACAGGGGAGGAAAGAATTCAAATAAAATATCCCACTTGTTACAGGGGGTTTAGTGCTACCATCTCTGTTTAGATTAGCAGCTTCTCCACCCACACAGTTCCTGCCCATTTAGACTCAGGGCCATCGTGAGGAATGTATGTGCCAGTGGCACAGATTTAGGACGTCTGTCACCCACAAAAGAGCTATTGTTGTATCTCAGAGCAATTCTCTGGAAACAGCCAGAGGAACAATTTCCCTCGATTTCACCATCTGTAAAACTGGCATGAATTTTATTTACTTCAAAAAACACACGTTTGGACATTTAGAGATGAAAAGCACTAGGTGGCAGTGTGTTTGTTTCTTAGGGTTGATGGAACTCTTAGAAGAATGTCAGAGCCCAGGACTAAGAGACTGGTCAGAATGATTATATTTCACTAGATCTTGAGGATATTGTGGTGGTGTCTAAATGCATGAGCCAGAAGCGTGATCATTGTCTTTGTCATGTACTCACTGAATGCAGAGGAGTAGTGGAAGAGGTGACAGGGCTTAGTGAGCAGGAAGACACTGGGGCAGAGAGCAGTTCAGAATCAGGGTCAGAAACAGAGGCTGGAGCAGAGGGAGGCCAAGAGGCAGAATTGAGACAGGCTGCTGAAAAAGGGTCTCCCCCTCCTGCTGTGACCAGTTCCCCTCCACTCTGGTCTCCCAGAGCCAGAAGAAATATGAAGAGGGTGGAGCAGAGACAGCTGTATCCCTAGAGTCTCAGGTTTCTCAGGAAGGATCTGGGGGAGGAGGAGGCTTCAACAACTGTGGGTAGACCTTCAGTCCACACAACTGCCTCATTGGCTCAAGATCTAAGAGGAAGAGTTGCTGTCCTCACTAGGCCTGGCCTCAGTGTGTGTGTGTGTGTGTGTGTGTGTGTGTGTGTGTGGAGTACAATGCCTCCTTCCCCAGCCCCACTCACAGCTGTATGTTTAATTAGGTTTTTGTTTTTGAAAAAGTATCCCAAGTAAACAGAAACCCTGCCTGCACACTACTTCAGAACTGTATCTAGGATGGGGTGAGTGGTTCCCAGGTCAGACCAGGGCTGGTCACCCTGATCCCTAGGTTGAGGCCATGGGGCAGATGGAGGGGGCTGTGCATAGCCCTAATTGCTACATTATCTCCAGTAGTGTCATTTCTTTCTTTCTTCCATAAAATTTATATAGAATAGAATAGAATAGATTCTTTATTGTCATTACACAAGTGCAACATTGCACAAAGTGCAACGAAATTGGATGCCATCCCTTAAAACAACAAAAGCAAAACAACAACAACAACCAAACAAACCACATTCCAGCCACACCCACACCACACCCATCAAACTCCCAGGTCACACTATCGAGTTACAGCATTCAAAAAGGCCACAGCTCTTGGATAGAAACTGTTTTTCAGTCTATTTGTCTTTGACTTGATGTTTCTATATCTCCTGCCAGAAGGCAGTAGTGCAAACAGACAGTGTCCCGGGTGAGATGAATCCTGCAGGATGTTATTTGCTTTCCTAAGACAACGGGAACCGTACAGTTCTTCCAAAGATGGGAGAGGATGACCAATAATCCTTTGGGCTGTGGTTATGACCTTCTGGAGCACCTTCCTCTCCCTAGCTGTACAACTGGAGAACCAAGCACAAATACAGTATGTAAGAATGCTCTCTATGGAGCCTCGGTAGAAGGACACCAGCAGTCTCTCACTGGTGATATAAATATACCACTTTATTGAAAAAACAACAACCACCACCACTTCAAATGTGCTTCTGGATAGCAGTTTCTGAGGAAAATGAGTGAAGAAAGTGCTGCTGCCCATAGGTCCTACTTGTGAGCTTTCCATAGGCATCTCTTTGGCTACTGAGAGGACAATGCTGGACTAGATGGTCTAATTCAGTGTTTCCCAAACGTTTTTGGGCAACGGCACACCTGTTTACTGAAAAAAAATCTCGCGGCACACCACCATTAAAGCCCCGCCCCGTGACGTCAGCGCGCAGCGTCACGCCGGGAGGGACGCACAAAAGTGAAAGTTTTTTCCCTCGGCAGCTCCTCTCAGCTGCGCTCAATCCGCCTCGGAGTGCAGGAGCGATGCCTCTCTCTGGCTCTCCCTCCGCGCAGGCTGAGGGAGGGAGGGAGGGGCGCGTGTGACCCGTCTCTGCTGGGAGACCAAACCCAGCGAGGCAGAGTCGCGCGGAGGCGCCCAGGCAGCGCTGCCGGCTGCGAGGAGGAGCGCCAGGCAGCAGCAGGAGGCGCGGCCTCTCCTCGCCGCCGCCGCCCCGCCTCTCGCCGCCCGACTCGCCCGCCTCCCTCCAGGCATCTCGCGGCACACCAGCCGATGTCTCACGGCACACTCGTGTGCCGCGGAACACCGGTTGGGAAACACTGGTCTAATTTGGCAGGTCTCACCTTACATTCTTATAGCAAGCAACAAAGCTAACCTTGCCACATATTTCATTGATCCTTTTGCTGATGGTATTTTCTTGCCATACATTTGGCTGACTTAGCAGATTATGGATTTGTGGTAGTCAGGGGCCAAACCTAGGCAAATGAAAGCCAATGAAGGACACCATCCACACAGCTGGATATTATCTATACATGCACCACAGATAGATGTTGCTGATCTGGAAAGAAAACAGTTAAAAGTGGCTGGGCAAATGGATTCCCAGGTACACAACAACTGACCCCAGCCAGACATAACCAGATTGCTGCTCTGGGCTGAGGGCTGGCATATGGAAATTCTATGCTCTTCCTTTATTTGCCATTATTAGTTTTTTGTTTTCTTATTCCAAACCTTCTCATTTGAAGGAAAACACTCTCTGGCCTGTTTTGTGTGTGTTTTTGCTAAATCACTGGCATAAATCCCTAATTAAAACATGTGATTTATGATCACAGATGAGTAGTAAATATCAGGAACACAACACCTTGTTTGCTTCTGGCTTCAGATTTGTAATGCAAAAATACCTTGTCAAGTTTTCTTTCCTCTCTCTTGTCAATCAGCTGGATTTAATTCCCTCGGAATGATAATTATACATTTTTTTTAAAAAAAGGATATAGATAGATAGCTTATTGGCAAGCATTCTGCATAAACAGGAAACTTGATTAGTCTGAGGCCTCTTCTGCACTTTCTTTCCTAATAGTACAGTTATGAGGACTTGGCTACATAATTATTTTTTAATCAGAAGGATACCAAGAAGTTCTGGGCCAGAAGTTGCTGCCTTAATAATTTGCAGCACATTGTTCAATAGACACACGCTGATTGTGCAGCAGATCCTATCTCTGACCTCTGCAATTGAGCAGGTCTTGTGACCAGAACCTCTGCACATGCAAACTGTAATATAGCTGACAACAATGATACATTTGCACAGCTTTTAAGGTCTCTAAACCGTACATACATAAGAGAAAGTTGTGCTGCTGATTACCACTGACATCACAGACACTAACCAATAGGTGCCCATAACATATGTATGGCTACATTTCACAGAATGCAATAGAGCATTCTGGTGATGAGTGGAAAGGGAAATGCTAGCACATTTTCCCAGCAACATAATATTGCATGCCTGGAGTTCTTAGAAAAATGGAATTGTGAGACACAATTGTGGAAAGGCATTTAGAATAACCTCAACAGAAGAAAACTGAAACTATGCAAGTGGGGCAACCCTTTTGATAGATTCAACCACAAGGAAAAGCTTATGTAAAATATTGTGTACGTCAGGGGTGGCTAAACCTCTGTTTGGAGGTCTGGTGTCTTCCTCCTTATGTCACAAGATCCAACCAAATTTGGTAGTGCTAGCAAAATGGTGTGTGTAGATAGATAGATAGATAGATAGACAGACAGACAGACAGACACACACACACACACACAATTCTGGGGGTGCATGGAGAGGTTTAAATCTAACATCCTGATGGGCAGGCACACTACCTCTAGATGGCCAAATTGTTTTTGACCCCCTCAATATTTTTTGGAAGGGGGCCAGGCCCCCTCAATGCCTTTTTTCATGGCACAGAGGTAACTGGGCAGATGATAAAAGGGTTGCTTAGCATTTGCAATGTGAAGGAGGAAGATGCAAGAAGTTACCATGGCAGTGGTCTGTATACAATGGGGGGCGGGGTTTACAGAAAAGGGGAGAAGTAGTCATGATGAATGTAAAAGCAGGTGCAATGTGAGGCTATTGAATGGAAAAGAGAAGTGGCATCAAGAATAGGGTTGGGAAGTTGAAATGAGTGCTTAGTGGTTGTGTCGGGTGGGAAGAGAAAGCTCTAGGAAGTTAATATGAGGGCGTGGTAGGGGGTTGGTGAGTGATGTGAGCAAAGGTGCATCGCCTAGATATATATCTATCTATATTTATCTTTTTATCTCTCACTGCTGTTTTGGTTGCTGTGATTTGGTGATTGCTTTGGTTTTAGTATGCTGTTATATTATTTAATTGGCTTGGATGTCTGTTGTTTTGCACTTAGACTAATGTGAACCATGCATCATTTTCTCAGAAGTAAGTCCCATTATATCAGTGCAGCCTTCCCCCTAGTAAGTATGTTTAGGACTTAATTTATATGCAGTCTAGATTTCCTAGCAAGCATAGCATTAGCTGAGCACAACAGTGCTCACAACAATGGCTCTTTGAAGCTGGAGCAAAACAAGAAAAATGCTTAAGTTAACAGTGATTATATTTCCCAAGCAATTATAAGATACAGAACATTGTGCTCAAGATTTCTTCGAAGCTTCTGCTAACAGACAGGAGAGAGGTTTTAACTGAAAACTAGGATCTTAATTATTAACACACCTATCTAACTTCCACCAGGCAGATATTCAATTAACCTCCCTTTGGGATCTTCCGACACATCAGATCAATGGAAAGACTTCCCCTGACCTTAGCAGGAGAGAGGAGGCTTCTGTTCTTAATTTGAATCAATGGGAACTTTTTTTTTTTTTAACGAAAGCCTTTACTGTAAATAGGAATCATCAGGAGATTCTCAGTCAGGGACACCTTCCTTATTGTCACTGGTAAGAGCCACTAGATCTAGCGTGGGAGACCCAGGGCGATCAGCTGCAAAGACAGTCAAGACCAGGCATAGGCAAACTGGGCCCTCCAGATGTTTTGGGACTACAACTCCCATCATCCCTGACCACTGGTCCTGTTAACTAGGGATGATGGGAGTTGTAGTCCCAAAACATCTGGAGGGCCAGTTTTGCCTATGCCCAGCCAAGACATTTCAGCTGCAAAGACAGACAACACAGTCCACAGCTGCACAGAAGAGAGAACCCTGCAAGGAGCTGCTTCTACTCTTGCTGAATTTTATCTTCCGTAGTTTCCCAAGAGAGATAAGGAGCCATGTATGGTTTATCTGGCTCAATAAACATTTTCTGGAGAGTCTTCTAAATGCTCAGTTCCTTAATACAGTAGTATTCTTCACTGATGTCATGGGCAGCTGGGCTTGATTGAGTGTTGCTTTGTGCTTGTGCACAATTGGTGTGTGGATTCTGCATAGAGGATCTGCATTGGCTGGTAAATAGTGAGCCATCCATGTCTCATAAACATGTGAAACAGCAGTGTATTTTCAATTCGCAGAGCATTTTCTTAGATTCACTTCTTTACCCTGCCACTAAATTTGGTCCTCAGGAGGTTGGCACTGCATCTTCAAGCTCAGGAGTGATCAGTTAGTGCAAGGACCCAGTTGTGTGATTTTTGGCTCTGTGAAGATTCATAGCCTGGTCTGTCTACCCAGCTGCTCAAAGACCTGATCCACCATGTGAGTTCCCTCCCTCATTGCCTCTTTGCTGAGATGCCAGCTTGCAAACATTCACCCATCCCAGGCTGGGCCAGTGTGTATTGTCCTTAACTGGGAAACCCTGGATGGTGCTGACTTTATTACAGAGTCTCATCACCCTATGAGACTCAAAGTACGTAGCAACACTTGCTTTGAAACACTGGAGAACGAAGCGACTACTGAGACTATTGAATCTACCCACCCGCTATTTAAGCCATAAAACATCCAAGTAAAACGATTTGGATAGGTAAACTAGAAATGGGCTTAGAAGGATTTAAAAATAAATACATCAGTGCAGTGAGCTGTCTAACTACATGTTATTTCCTTTTAGACATCACCTAGATAGCATTAAGAAGGGAAAAGATGGTTAGTGCTTGCCTAGGTATAGTCAGAGGAACTAAACACAGTGTCCTTCATCATATGACAATTTTGGTAGCGTTCCAAAAGAAAATGTTCTTTAGCGGAGCTCTCAGACACCATGGAGTCAAATGCAACACAATAACATTGATGGCTCAGTTAGCAGATCTTAAACTTAGTGCCATCTGATAAAGTCAATAAAGCGAGGTGATTTGAGTTTAGCTGAAGGAAACTACAGTAAATGACTGTGCTGAAAGGCAAAAAAGCTTTACGGAGGGAAGAAAATGGGACTGTAGATCTGCTTTTGCTGTACAAACAATAACTAAATGCAGTTGCTGGGTGAAGCTATCCATCTATTTAGTTGATTTTTTCTCTCCAGCATTCGAAATTACTTACAGATTTTCTGCTGTGGGGAAAGAATAGTAAAGAAACCGTATTCCATACAAAATGGAAGAACGAGAAAAAGCTATTGGGCTTAATTTATCCCTGATTCAATACCTTCCAACCGCTTTTGGAAATCAACCGCAAATGTACTCTGCTGGCACAGCTTCAGTATTTTTCCAAATCAGACCTTCTACCTAAGTAAATTTTGAAGATTATTTTTCTTTAGCATAGTGCTGGTAAGGCCAAGGTCAGGGTTCAGGCCAGCTACATATTCCTGCATTACATTCAGTGTTTCCCAACCTTGGGCCTCCAGCTGTTTTTGGACTACAACTCCCATCATCCCTAGCTAGCAAGACCAGTGGTCAGGGATGATGGGAATTGTAGTTCAAAAACAGCTGGAGGCCCAAGGTTGGGAAACACTGGACTAGATGTTCCTCAGAGTCCTTTCCAAGTCTACAATTCTGTGATTCTATTATTCTTTCCAATCCATCAATTAGCCAGCTGAGCTGCTGCACCTCTGCAAAACATGCAGCACAGGGCCACCTTGATAAGCTAACTTGATCAGCCTTATGTGAAGGACCAAATCACCTGCTGGATTCTGAAGGTAGCAGAGGTTTTGCCACACTGGTCAGAGTTTCAGTGGTACCTTGGGTTACAGACGATGCTTCAGGTTACAGACTCCACCAACCCAGAAACAGTACCTCGGGTTAAGAACTCTACTTCAGGATGAGAACAGAAATCGTGCTCCGGCGGCACGGTGGCAGCGGGAGGCCCCATTAGCTAAAGTGGTACCTCAGGTTAAGAACAGTTTCAGGTTAAGAACGGGCCTCCAGAACAAATTAAGTTCTTAACCAGAGGTACCACTGTATCTAGGAATGCTGCCTAAGTCAGATAAACACCTGGCTGCTATGATCAACAAATGATGGATATTTCCTTGGCACAAGAAGATTCAGGCACATGAGGACCCTTGATAGCACTGGCGCCAGATTTCCATATGTTACATCGCAAGGTCAAAAGGTGGGTAAATGTTGACAATCTCAGATGCATTTTGTGAGCATCCAAAAACTACAAAATACACTGGTGAACATGAACAGCCACCTAAATATAATGGTGTCAGCTCAACATTCATATCTGTATGCCAAAGAGAGAAGGAATGTTTATATTTTTTGGACATACTCCAAAGTTGACATTCACTGTAATATCTAACCATAGATGCACAGAAAAGCAGTACTTGCAACAGAACTAAAAGGTCGAGAACGCAGCTTTAATAACAGTTCTATATCGCTTGATGTTTACAGACATAAATAAGTTTACTTACAAGAAATTTTTCGTTAGAGCATTTTTTAAAAGGAAAAGAACCTTTTATAATAAAAACCACTTAACAGAGAAGACATATATTTCCTTTTATAAATGAGACAGCTCTGTGCATGTTTTTATATTTAAAAACTCTTCAAAATGAACTTTTTTTTTATTAGCACCAACCCAAAATGTTTCAAAATAGTGTGAAAGCTTTCAAGTTCTCCAGCTTGTGAGCTGTATTGCTGCACTTTGGTTGGCCCTAATAAAGGCATTGACTGACTGAGCATTTCTGAGGCTTTCTCACCTTTATGGACCAACATGGTTGCCTTTCTTTTTGTTTTATGAATGCCATTCATGTTTTCTAGTGTGTAAGCAAGGGATAGGTACCTCACTGTGAAAACTACGGTATATCAGGCCTTTCCTGAACTAGTGCTTGTGGACCCTGGCATAAAGCTTCCAGTAAACTAATCAATAGTACTCCTGTGAAATTAATTCAGAGTAAATGCCAGGGCTTAGCCTTTAGAAATGTGAAGTGATAAAGAAAGGGGTGCTTCTGAGTTTCTGTATAGTGCTTTTCCTTCACTGTCAAATAATTCCAGGCAGCCTTTGAACCCTTGGGAATAGGATACATTGTTTCCCCATCTGGGGATGACTTTTCTAATTGTAGAAACTCAGAAAATGTAAAACCAGCACGGTTTTGGCTCTCTATTCGTAATCTTGTAACTGTTCATTGTTTTGTTTTGTTTTTTAAAAATGCTATTTTATATTCTTTGAAGAAGAAGAAGAAGCTAAGAAGATCCAGTATCCAGGTTAGCGATCCCTTTTGTTATAGCAAACCGTGCCAGTTAAATATCTAGTGCCAGTTTGATGTATTCCAGGTGAAAGCAGCACACGTAATCTACTGAGCAATACTTTCTCTGGAGATATCCAGTACTGGGAATTTTACAGGTAGGAAGCCATGTTGGTATCTGAAGAAGTGTGCATGCACACGAAAGTTCATACCAATAACAAACTTAGTTGGTCTTTAAGGCGCTACTGGAAGGAATTTCTTTCTTTTGTTGGGAATTTTGCGTTAAGAATGTCTCACTAGGATTTTTGTTTTTTGTCTTCCAAAGGCTATACTCAGGCAACATAATGGGGTTTCAGTTTTGTCTAACTGTCCTTCAGTTTATCATCTTTGAAGTTAATGGCAGAAAATAGCTACAACTCCAGCTGATGCCTTGGTTCCTGCTGAATGAAACCAGCCCTGTCTGTTACTTCCTATACCAGCTCGGGTTATGTGATGGTAGACTTGGTAATGCGGTCACAGCTTGATAAACCACTAATTTGTTTCAGATGAGAGGTAGCAGTAATGCAAAATCAGAATCAATTATCTAGGAAAGGAAAGATTTACATCCCAGAGTTATTTGGATTAGGTGACTCAGGAGATAGATAATATGTTTCAAAATGAGCAATTTTCTACACTGTTGTGCTTGATATAAAGTGCTGGACTGGCACATTTTTGTAGTATCAGTGCTGGCACCCAATAAGCAACTTGAGATTACAATCTTAAATTTGTTTTATCCTCATTAAAGTGTTTGGCACTGGAAAGGATGCATGTTTCGTCTTTTCTGTTCTCATTACCATTTCAAACTTGTCCCTGGCCGTATTACATTTGTTTCAACTACAATTTCATTCTACTTTCATTGGGGGAAAAAAGAAGAGAAGAGAAGAGAGAAAGAGGCTAACATCTGAATCAGACCCTTGTTTTCATTTTTTTTAACAAAACACCTGCCCTCCACAGAAAATACCACTAAGCATCCATTTGTTCTTTCTTGACAATGCTGTTTATCAAAATGATTTCATACAATTTCTCACAATATCTTTGTTGAAATGTTCATTGTGCTAAAGATCTTTCTAAACATCGAAGGGGGAAGGGAGCCAATGACTTAGTTCTACCCTTCATCCCCAGACAATTCCCTCCATTATTTTATTGTTTGTTGGAAAAATGATCTCCAAATTCCACCTTAAGTTTCATATGCAACAACCCATTTCATTGCCCACAACCCATGTCAATATGTCACAATGACATCGTGGATGCCTTGTCTCGCTTCCAGATGGAATGTTTTTGTGACCTGGCATCCGAGGCTGCCCAGCTACCAGATCTCTTCCTGGAAGATTTTTGGGAAACTGGACAACAGAGGGAGTATTACAGGCACTTGCACCCACCACACTGCAGGCCTATACAAGAGAATGGTCATCTTTTGAAGGCTTTAGAGCCACACATTGTTGCTCTCATAGGCACTCCGCTGATGAATCTGATGTTCTAAAATACTTGGTCTTCCTCAAGAGGAAAGGCTTGCCCATTAAGACCATGAGCATCCACAGGGTGGCTGTCTCCTACTTTAGCAGATGCTTTTGGTTGCCAGAACCCTGTAATACTTTCCATGTGAAAAATCTAATTGTGGGATGGTGCCACCGCAGGCACCCAGCAGTGCCAGACACCAGAAAAGCCTATTACTCTCGAAACCCTGTGGCTGATTTGGGACAAGTTGAGCAGTGTATGTTGGTCCTCTTTGGAGGTAAAGTTATTTCGAGCTGCTTATTCAATGGCATTTTCCGGGGCGCTGGGTTTCGGCGAGTGCACTGAGGGTGCGGCATCATCGCTCCATGCAGGTCTGTGGTTTAAGGGTCTAAAGTTCCATGAAGAAGAAGAAGAAGAAGAGTTTGGATTTGATATCCCGCCTTTCACTCCCCTTCAGGAGTCTCAAAGCGGCTAACATTCTCCTTTCCCTTCCTCCCCCACAACAAACACTCTGTGAGGTGAGTGGGGCTGAGAGACTTCACAGAAGTGTGACTGGCCCAAGGTCACCCAGCAGCTGCATGTGGAGGAGCAGAGACGCGAACCCGGTTTCCCAGATTACGTGACTACTGCTCTTAACCACTACACCACACTGGCTCTCAATGAAGGCCTCATGGAACTTAGTATATGTTCTTTCAAAACCAATCAATTATGCAGGGGCACTGTCCTGACTCTGGCCCCCTCCCCACACAGTGCCCCGTCCGCGATCTAAAAAAAGCAATAATTAAGGATTTCTGGAATTCCCACAAGCAACCCTGGTACGAGAGAGGGACCAACTCCTGGCAGGGGATGTGGGAGGAGTGAGTGTTTCATGGGTCCACTGGGGATATGGGAATATGCAGGGCACAGGACTCCTATAGCTAAATGTTTCCTTTTTATTTTGCAATATTGAGTTGGGTTAAAGACTTGGCAGGGTGCCTCCATAGACAAATTACTGCAGAAAGCATTTCCTGGGAGTAGATTTGAAAAACCACTGATCTAAGGGATCAGTTTGCAATGTATTTGACCCCTCCACTCAATCACAGTGATGTTCAAAGCGAGACTTATCATCTTGGTTGTCTTATTGGAATCCTCTGAGTTTCAAAGGTTTGTGTAGTTTACTTAACTCCTTCGAGCAGAACTCAGATGTGCTTTGGGCTTATATAGATAGAAATTTCATCCATCACAAGCAAAAAATAAGAAGTGTGATTCTTTCAGAAAGTTTGTAGCTACCAGGTCTCCTGCTGGTTATTGATGCAGAGGGATTACAGGGTATTGGTTTATAGACAGTGGAATCAGTAAATTTAATAAAGTCTCTCCTGTAGTTAATCAAAGTAATTAACACAAGGGTGCAGAGGGGAACAGGAAGCAGTGCAGTTTGGCTGTAGGAAAGCTGGCTGGAATAGAACTCATCAGTGCATGATAAACTACTTAATCATTAGCAGAACTTCAAAGCCATAAGTATTTATTTACATTTATTTTCTGGCTGCTTCAAGCTACATCACATAATAAATGTGCTTCCCCAAGGACAGGGATGAACATGTGTTATCACTTGGGACTGTGGTGGGCTTCTATATGAGAACCTTCCAGCCATGGAAGTGTCTTCTCGCTTGTAAACCTGACAATGAAATGGATTAGTTCAGCTAAATGCAGGCTGAATGGAAAGGGGCTAGCTTTGAGCTCACATACATGGCCTAACTACTCCGGGTGAAATTGGTTGTCTGTACCATTCTTTGAAAAGCTAGAAAAATTTCACCATACATACCGTGCTATTTGCCAAAGGGAAATCTTGTAAAGAGTATGGCTGGAGAGTTGAAGGAAAGCGTGGTCTAAAAGAAATGACCACTGTTCAGAATATGTGGAAAAATCTGAAAACACCTTTAAGAGAAGTCTGCAAACCTTAGGGGAATTTAGTTGGATTTGGGCTGCCTCTCTTTGAAGACCTCAAGGTGTTTAAGCTCTTAAACATCACAATTCCAGTGAACCTTGGACTTTTGGCCCATCATTTCCCCATTGCTCCAAGGCAGTAGTGAAGCTGGAACGAAGCACCATTGCCTAAATATCTCATATGTTAACAGCGGTAGTTTTTGACTTTTTGTATCTTGAATAGACATAGAAACTACTTAGCTTGTTAAACTGAAAGTAGTCTTTTAAAAAGTGGATATATTCTCAGGTTGGATCCTTCTGTTTGCAGGGGGAATTGAGAACTAATAGAAGCTCTCTGCTGGAGGTAGGTGACGGGACAGCAGTTTTAGTCCATTTCCACTTTTCTCTGCAACTGCCAGGGCTCCCTCCCATGCATTTTTGGAGAATCTCCCAGAAGCAAATCCCAGGGCAAAGTAGAAACTGGTGAAAATCACCACCTCACCCATCTGGGTATACCCCTGTATGGTTTTTCTGGAGTTACACAGCACTAGTAGAGCATTCTACAAAATGTGGTGTTTTTTTAAAAATATCAGTTCCATATTTTATGTTGATGTTATATTACTTGACATCATTTGATAACTGACATGGTTGTGTATAGTATTAAGTACCTGACAGCATTTGCTAGGTGATATGCAGTAGGTTTCACTATTTGACAACTGAAGTGATAGCATTTGGTACTAATAGGTGACATGCTGTAGTGTCAGTATCTGGCATCTAATATGTCATTGTGTGGTGTAAAAAACGTCTTTTTGTATCCATTTGACATGAAACCCAAATTGAACAGTTACATATGGAATGCTGAGATCAAATTTTGATTCTGAGTTCCGAGGCCCCTGACTGAATTCAAAATCCAAATCTTGAGTTATGGTTTTTAATAGTTTTTTTAAAAAAACAACACACAAAACAACAGCAACCAGATGTTCCCATTTTATATACAGTGGTACCTTAGTTCTTAAACTTAATGTGTTCTGGGAGTCCGTTTGAATCCTGAAACTGTTCAAAAACCAAGACACGGCTTCTGATTGGTTACAGGAGCTTCCTGCACTCAAGTGGAAGCTATGTTGGACATTCAGCTTCCGAAAAATGTTCACAAACCAGAACACTTAATTCCGGGTTGTGCCATTCAGGAGCCGATTAGTTTGACACCTAAGCCATTTGAGAACCAAGGTACCACTGTATTTTGCTTCATCATTCTAATAATATTATTAGGTATGTTATGCTACTTATAAGTGAATGAAGGCATTATAATTGGGACGATTATACTTGTCATATTTCACTTTTAAACCCTTCTAAAATGGGACGGAGAATTTGAGACTTAGCCCACTTAATGAACCCTTGGTTGGGCTTCAGACACTGATCTCCTTTGCTCAAATCCAATACTTCACTACTCAGGTTCTAAAAACAGCACAGTTAAGAAGAGTTCAGTCTCAAGCACCTAGTACATTTGATAGACCCTTGTGCTCAGGGCTTGCAAATTTACACACAGGAGCACTCACTTTCACGTACATAACATGTATTTTTTTCTTTCTGCAAAAATCTACCAAAGAGGTGGCACATTTGGCTTTTCTTAGTTTAAAAACTTTCTTTCTAGACAACAATATTCATTATTAAAGTGTATCATCATTTATTGAAGCCAGCAGGGAGACATATTTCGAAGACAAACTATGCAGGTTGTAGTATTAATTACGTAAGATGTAGGGTTGAGATCCACACTGGGAATGAACAACTTCAGAAGCCTTCCAAATGATTGAGCTTTATAACAGAATTTCCATCTCTTTGTAACTACTAGAGATATGGCACATCTTCTCAAAAGTAATAAGAACAAAGTTGATAACGGAACATCTTAACTTTGATAAAATGGGTTAGGAAGCCCGGAGTGCTACCTCTTTAACAGAAGCATGGAACTGAATTTCAGGAGCTTTTCCTCCACTAGAGTTGAGTATGTAGGATTGTAGTGCACTTTTGTGAGAAGAGTTTTCGAACTCAAGGAAACAAGCAAAAGCATATTAGCAGAAACCTTTTTTTGTTAGACTTCTCCACTCGGCCAATCTCCCATTCTTCAAGCAACAAAGGAATAGCTTCTTATTAGAATTTCACAGCACCATTCCACTGGTTATTGGAATAAATCAAACACAGACTTAAAAGAAATCCTTATAAAATGTATACCAGGTCTCCTGTATCATAGTCCTAATTGGGATTTGCCAAGCTTTCTGCTGCACCTCCTACAATAAGCTTGATTCTTCAGGAGTGAGAAGGAGAGGAAGGGGAGTTTAGGAGGACTCCATTTTAGTGTCACCCAGAGCTCATGTAATTTAAGAGGCAAGAAAGATGTCTTTATAATGTATTGTTATATTTGAAATAGAAGATCCATGCAAATAGACGGAACATTTATCCTAGGCACTAAAGAAGCAGCCAGGGACCAACTGTATCACTTGTTTTTTTTAAGGATTTGGCATAATGCGTTTCAAAAACAGCAAAGAAAAAAGAGGTATCTTAAGACAAACTATGAAGGTGCTGCTTTGCTGTGTTTCTGTCTTTCTTGTCCACACTCACCAACAAAGAAATGAATTGATAAAGAAATAATGAGAGAGAAACTAAAATGCACTAAATATTTACAGTATTTATCCAGCCCAACGTGTTTCTATCACAATCTGTTTCAACAAAAAAATAAAACTCTTACGTTACCTGCAGCTCCAGGTAACACTTCATGTATCTAAAGAGGTGGACTATAGTTCACTATATTTGCTATAATAAATATGTCAGTCTTTTAGATGCTACAAGAATCTTCACTATAAATCAGTGCAACACAACCTATTCTTTTTAGGGATGTGCATTGACCACAAGATTCAGCTTTTGGGTCCAAAGCCAATTTTGCTTCAGAAAAATAAGGCATTGTGCCTCCTCCATTCACCATTATGCCTATAATTCCTCGTCCCCTTTCACAGAATTGGATGAAATTAGCACTGGCAGCAGCATATGGATGAGTGAAAACAAAGAGCAGCAAGCAGTTGCATGCTGGAATCCAAGGCTGTGGCTATGGGAGAAGCAAGACTATCTTGAGGTGCTAATGCTATGAACCCCTCCATCATAGACTCAGACTGTTGTTGTTGTTGTTTAGTCGTTTAGTCGTGTCCAACTCTTCGTGACCCCATGGACCAGAGCACGCCAGGCACTCCTGTCTGCCTCCCGCAGTTTGGTCAAACTCATGCTGGAAGCTTCGAGAACACTGTCCAACCATCTTGTCCTCCATCGTCCCCTTCTCCTTGTGCCCTCCATCTTTCCCAACATCAGGGTCTTTTCCAGGGAGTCTTCTTTTCTCATGAGGTGGCCATAGTATTGGAGCCTCAGCTTCACGATCTGTCCTTCCAGTGAGCACTCAGGGCTGATTTCCTTCAGAATGAATAGGTTTGATCTTCTTGCAGTCCATGGGACTCTCAAGAGTCTCCTCTAGCACCACAATTCAAAAGCATCAATTCTTCGGCGATCAGCCTTCTTTATGGTCCAGCTCTCACTTCCATACATCACTACTGGGAAAACCATAGCTTTAACTATACGGACCTTTGTTGGCAAGGTGCTGCCTTGCCGTGGCAAAGGGGCTTGAATAACTCAGAGAAGCTATGAACTATGCCGAGCAGACTCAGACTGTATATATGTGTAAATAGACCATATATCATAAAGACACCACAGTTTCCACACTGTCCATCATTCCAAAGGGAACACGAACCCTGGATAAGTACCTGGAACCCCTTGAATCTCGTACTGCTCAGAGATTGTGCTGGTACGCAACGATACCTAAGAAAAATATTTGCTTTCTGCTTTGTGTCTACAGCTGGAGCACCATGCCATACTCAAGGTCTTGCTTTCTCTCTCGCCAATTCACTTCCTACTTTCAGAATTCTTAAGATAATTCGAATTTTCTAAGGAATAAAAAGTAAAGGATGGACAATGCAGGTCTATAGTCTTGTTCTCATGATTTACCATCCAACTGTAATTGGAGAAGCCTCTTCTCCCCATCCAACCTCATAATTAGGCCTGGTAGTACACTGGAAGCTGTGAATAACTAATTCCCTTTTGTAGCCCACTGAAAAACATACCCCGAGGTAATGCTCTTTACTAATTACATACTGTGCTGACCATGTGAGTTGCTGACTATCCTGTGGCAGAACTGTAGAATTCCTACTGCTTTTCTATTTAATTGGAATGGGAAATGGAGAGGCTTATACCCTTTGTATTGTAGAATCATGAAAAGTTTCCCATAGGCTGTGTAGTAATTCTAGAAGAATGACAGGGCAGTTTAAATTGGTTTGATGGCTTGTTGCTTTGCTTTTGTAAAACAATTTAATGAGTGCCAAGACTGTGTTCTCTGCAAGCTGATGGTGTCAGTGAGCCATATGATCATTTTTATTTTTAAAAAATATTTATTATTTATACAATTCCATCAGTGTGCTTGACATTTCCCAAGGTCCAAGAGGATAGGTCCCTGCCTCAGAGAGTAACAAACTAAAATTCAATATTGGGAAAATGGCAAAGGGAGGGAAATGAAGGCTCGGGTAACCAGGGAAGCAATATATGTGGTTGTTTCAGTTGAATATGCTTAGGCTTCGTTACAGGCACCCATATTTATCCTTTCATGTGTGACTTTCTGGAAGCAAGATGGGTGGGAATTGTCAGCAAAGGAAAGCTTCGCTGATGGACTGCCATCTTCAATATGCATATAGAAAACAGAATATGAGACACTCTAAGATTGCATACCATGGAAGTTAATTTACTGGATTTCTGTAGAAGTCACATTCATGCAATAAGGAAAAAGGAATAAATATTGCATTTCATTCAAGCATATAGATTTGTAATCACGTTATTTCCCCATGAATATTCCCCTATAAGCATTTAATCACGGAGGAATACTTGTGTTGAATTAGTTCCCTCTGTTTTGCAGCTCCTCTTATGCATTTCCTTATTTGGCCATGCAAATGCACAGACATCTTACTCATGTGGTCATGACCTACAGATCATCTTGTGTAGGTCTTGTGTAAGCCACCCAGAGTGGCTGAGGAAACCCAGCCAGATGGATGGGGTATAAATAATAAATTGTTGTTGTTGTTGTTGTTGTTATAGTGTCGCATCATCAAGGATCTCTCCTGGTGGACGGATGATGAATGCTGCTGGCGGCTTAGAGTGCGTTGATGTTTCATCTAGCTCAGCATTATCTACACTGACTGACAGCTCCTAGCTCAAAACACAATGACAGCAGCTCTTCCTTGACAGTAGGGAAAAGAACTTTATTCAGGCTAATGAATACAGGCTTAGCAGCAAGCACAGGATTCAAAAGTGCATGAGCAAGGCAAGAGACAGATTCATAGAATCGTGGAATTGTAAGCACCTAGACAGCAAGCCAAGCTGGTTTGCAGGTCACTTGGTTACAGTTTTCCCCACTGTGGTGGGATGCATTGCACTTTTATTTAAATTATAGTACTTAATTCTAAATTTGCAAATCTGTGGCCTGTTTTATACTCATTTCCACTTTTTTGGCAATGCACACAGGGACACCCTACCAATCAGATTGTCAGATACTTTCCCAGAGATCGTGCCTGGGGCTTTAAAATCTACAAGGCATCAAACTGTAGACACTGCCCTCCAATGCCATGCCTCTACAGAATGAATGGCCAAGTTCCGTAGGGGAGGAAATGTGTGTGATGAGAGCAATGGGAAAATGCACTGGGAACTTCAACAGTTTCATTATCTCTTGTGACACCAGAGAATTTTCAGGTATAAGTGTCATCTCTCAGTGAGGACCTGGTGGCAACTCTACAGAAATAAATTAACTTATACTGTGTTCATCAGTTACTACAAATCTGTACCAGATGAATTTCATTTCTTATTTTACCTGTATTGGAGTACTTTCTCTCTCTCCCCCCCCCCTCTCTCAAAACTGTTTTGTGTTTTTTTTACTATTAAGTATTTCAGGTTTCTGAACAAAAGTGAGCGTTGCTCTGTTTATGAGCACAACTAATTATAAAATGAATGACACTTTAAGTGCTGCAATTATCCCATCACAAAGGAAGAAATTTAGCATTGTTTCACAATTCTTTACTGTTGTTTTTATTTTTCCCTACTAGCCATTTATTTTCTTTTTTATTATATCTGTTTCTTTTGTTTAAAAAAATGCTATAAAAGGTTTTGATCTACTGAGAAATACATTGGAATATTTGTGATTCTGGTAACAACGGAGTTGGAGATGAACAAATTATATGCCTTTAGGGGAAACTAGACAATAGAGCCAAGCTTGTATCTGCTCCTTCAATCTTGCAGTTCAGAACTGGAATGGAGCCTTAGGGATATAGAATGGATCAGAGTAATATAAAATACTTGGAATGCAACAAACATGAATACTGTGCCCCATGTTTCTCTAACCACTGTTAGCATGTAATTAGGTTTAAATTAAAAAAATGTAAGTGACTCATGTGTCAAACAGTCTTCTGTATGTTAAGTTTTGTCTGATTTGTTTTCATCATTATTTCAACAGCAAAACTCTAATTTCTATATCAGGTTTTGAATCCCTAGCCCCTCATCCCTTCCCAAATGTGACATTCTGGCTTCAAGGAATTAGAGCAAGTTCTGTGTGTTTTGGGGGCGATGTGAGGAAAAGGAGTGTGTCTGCTCCTCTCAGAGCTGAGACAGGTAGTAGTCGTGTTTGTCACACAAACCCTGAAACTAACACATGGAAGATTGCATGAAATGGTTGTCACAGATGGAGTTCTCTCTTGGAGAGACCTTTCTTATCAAGTGAGTGAATTACTTGTCAGGATGGCTTATCTGGTGACAAGTTCATAGCTCGGTGGTCAATCACACCCTCAGTCTGTCCTTGTGCTCACAGAATTGCCTTTCCCTTCCCTTCCACTTAAATAATCAAAAACCTTCCTCAGGAGAAATACAACTGACTTTTGTAGGACTCTTCCCCCCCCCCCCAGGGCATGTGATTTGTGAATTATAGAATTATAAAGGACTGCTTTATATCTTACTGTTCCTCAGTGGCATCATTATCTATGCACTACATGCAAATGACTCTTCGTGGTATGCATATCTTAAAAGAAAAGCAGAAAAAGATCAGGTCTTCATAAACTGGAAAGAGATGCAAGTCTGAGCCAAGGTAAACAATCTCCCATCAGCTTTTGATAGTCCACCATTCAGACAAAGAATTATTTGCAGGCTTACAAAAAAAAAGGGGGGGGATACAACCATAAAAACCACAGAGCTAAAATCTAAGACACACAGTGGCAAAATACAATAAAATACTGAATCACAACACTGAGCAGCATATGTTGTGAATCTGAAAAATACTTTAATAATCAGGGGAAGTCTGAGTAAACTAATAAGGTTTGGCACTATAATGAAACCTCAATTCTGTGATATCACAAGATGGCAATCCACTTCCCAGCAGGGCCTCTTCCAATGATCACAGGCGTCAACTGAGCCTATATAGGGGTCCTATATATGAGTGGTCCAGTAGATAGCCTTGTCCCAAACTGTTTCGAGCTTTATATGACAATAATACGACCTGGTTGCTTTGAGAGAGAATGCTTTCTAAAGAGAATCTCTCAAGCTAGCTTCTTTTCTGCATTCACAGTGGTCTACAGACTGGCACAGATTAAGGAAGTCAATAATTATATTCAAGTTGTGACAAGTGACTGTGATGTGGAGAGCCAACCTCCGGGGTTGCAATTGTTAACAGTTGTTTGCTTTACATCATGAATAAATAGCCAAAAACAACAACAACAACAACAACAACAACAACAACCATCCTTTGGTCAGAAACTGTTCTCAGTTGGGTACCTAGTTTAAACCAGAGAACTGAAAAGAAAACAGAGACCTGTTGGCGTGACTTTTTGCATCCCTCCAACAACGGTAGATTACTCCCTACAGCATCTTAACATTAATTCTTTTGTATTGATATTTATGCTGTAATATCTTTTGCCAGTTTTAAAGTTGTTTGTACAGCAATAAAAGGACCCCAGTAGAAGGCAATTTGCAGTATGAAATAATAATGAAAAACAATTAATTCTGCTGCTTAAAGGTTTTGTTGCAATTTAATGATGGAGTTGAAACCAAAAGTTTAATGATTTGTATTATGGTACGCCAAGAGATTCAGTGAGGTTCAAAGTCCCATTAGCTAAGACATGATGTAAGTTCATTGTCCTAGACACTATAGCAACTCATTCTGAAGGTGTTTTTTTTTTTTAAAAAAAATACATTTGAAATGAAATAAAAAAGGAAGTTTTTGAAAGTAAGGAGCTTGAGAGTGTTATGATTTGCATGCAGTTATGTGCAATCATGACAAAAGGCTGCATTCCTGCCACACTGAGCACTGGACATTTCAAGGCTGCTCCACACAAACTGCTGAAGTGATGCAAGAGCATAACAGAGTTATTAGTAGTTTTGCAACAGTTTTCTTTGCTATTGACATTGCAGTTAAGGTGGTTCACCCCGCTCTTTGCTGTTGCCCCTTTTCTGGTCTGTTTCCAAGGGCTGAACATTTTGTTTCTCCCATTGGATCTTAGCTTTTGTGTATTCTTCCTGATTGGAACTGGCAACAAGAAGCTCTTTAAACACAGCTCCATCTGTCAGAGTCAGGTCCTACAGGCATGGTGTCATGTTTGATTTTTACATGGTGATTTGTTAGGTAGTCAGTAAGGGCATTACAGATGATCAGAATTCAGATGGTCCACTTTGCATGAAGCCCTTTGTCAGGACAACTATTTTACCCATTTCCTGTGGGGTGTGTGTGTCCTAATTCTGCCTTTATGAATGAGGAAACCTCCATGCCCCTTGAAATTAATGCCTGACATGGTACATTGTATAATGACATCAGTCTCTCTCTCTCTCTCTCTCGTTTGTTTATTTAAATGTATGCCCTTCCCTTCAGTCAGGGTGGTTTTTGCAATAAACCACAATGAAATGAGTAGCATATAAATATAAACTAAAGCCCACAAATGTATTGAGGTAGCATAAAAATAATATACAAGCCAGAATTGTCAGGGCTAGGTTGTGGGTACATTCTGGAGAGAGTCATGAAACAGGATCAAAGGGCAACTGTTTTCCAAGAGAAAGCAGAAGATGGGGTTTGAGAAGGACCAAAGGACAAACCGGAAGTTGTTGTTATTATTTATTAGTTTATTTCTAACCTGCCACTTCTCTAAAGATCACAGTTAGAGCCAGAGAACAAGACCAGAAACACAAGGCATGGTGCTCAAGCAAGGCTGAGCTGCAACGAGAAGACCTCCCTGCCCAGAAGGATCCAATGGCTAGCCTGGGTGGGCAAAGCCAGTTCAGGCCTAGGCCCCATCTGCACTGTACATTTAAAGCACTTACACTGCTTTAAACAGTCATGGATTTTCCCAACTGTTCTAGGGGTGCTGCTGCATGAGATGGCCTTTTTGTGGGGGTTGTGAAATGCCCTTCTCTTCAAGGTGAATCTGGCTCCATCATTCTGGCAGCCGAATTAATGACTTCATCTTGTCTGGATTTCATCTTCTGCCCACTACCACCTCAAGGCCATGGTCCAGCTCTTTGGCTGCCTCACCTGATTCCATCTCTTACCCACACTCATGCTAAATTGTGAGAGCTGGTCCTGAAACAGGACCATCCCCTGCAGTTGTGAGAATGGTGAAACCATGTAGGTGAAACTGTCCAACCCAGTCAGTATGTGCTTAGCTGCTTCTTATTGAAACCAAGAAAACTTAGACGTGCCTTACGTCGATTGGATCATTATTGATTGTTTGACCAACCAACCAACCAACCATTTTAACACCAATGTATTGTCCTAGTTTGGGGATTTCGTCTTCAGTACCTTTAACTTTTATCCAACAAAGTGGGGCAGGTTTTAGGTTCTTCACTGTGTCACCATTTAAAACAAATAAGCGGGAAAGGGTGCTTTCATTCCACAGTGACACACTGAAGAGGTTGAGTTGTGTGAGAGAGGGAAAGATGGGAATGAAGCTGACAGTGTTTCATAAGAACCAGTTAGCAGAAGCCAGTGCACAATGTAATATATAATCTTCCTACCACATATTCATCTTGTCAGAAGCTGACACGAAGCCATCATTCTGAAGCCGCTACTTGTGTCTGCTCATACATTACAGCTGCGTGTTATTAAGCTAGTCTTTTCCTTCGGGAAAAAATTACATCAATTCATTTCTGTCCCATACCTTTCACCTCTAAAATCGTTCAATAGCCAAACTAATAAAAGAACTTTTCTTGGGCAAAATGAGAGACATTACACTTTTAAAAATTGGCTAGAGATTTTTCTTTGGTGTGGGGCTATGCCCCCACCTTGTATTAATAGAAAACTGTGGAAAGCTGAGGTGGAATGACTCCCTTCCTTTCCTTTCCCTCCCCTCCCCTCCCCTCCCCTCCCCTCTTCCTTTCCTTTCCTTTCATTTCCTTTCCTCTCCCCTCCCCTCCCCTCCCCTCCCTTCAGTTTATTTCATTTCTCTCATACCTCTGATAACATAGAAGAGGCAGCTCCTATCCCTTGTATGCATTTGGAATAGAATAGAAACCACTAATAATGAAAATACATTCCCTGTGCAGAACTGCATTGCCCAATCCTGTTACATCAAGGAACACAGTGGCCATTTAATAGGTTTTTAAATGGTCATCAGCTTTGGTATGATATGAGAATTTGGCCAGCCAATCTATGGGGATTTCCTTGTATCATATTGATGTCTCCCTAGAAAAGGGACAGGGTGCTTCCACACTAGGCATACGGTGTGGGATTTCCATGCTTCATTCACCTGCTTTTAAAGGGGCATCTACATGATGACCATCCAATCATTGTCCATCTCTATTTCCCTCTGTGCTTCTTCGTTCTTTCTCTGACCACGATGCTGAAGAGATATAAAGTCTTTACAAGTGTAGATCCTTTTAGTGCTACTTTTCTATCTTTTTAAAAAGGGCAGGATTTTGAAATGGAAAGGGGGCACAATGGGAGAATGAGCCTAGCATATCCTCAGCACACATTCATTATAAAATTTCTGACTCTGGGCAACGGGGAATGAAGATGATCTGTAGACCTCCCCTCCACACCCATAGCAGGATCCAGTGCTGCCCTCCCAGACATTTTCATGCCGCTATAAATAGTTGATGTCACCTTAAAGACTTACATTTATTGTTGACCACACTGTCATATGGATAAAGAGTTGTTTTCAGTAGTCCATGGCTACAGATTATCATGCAAGGGGGGGGGGACTACTACTACTGACTCCACTCATTGGATATCTCTGTATTGACCTGGATGCTTGAAAGGGGAACCCTACAGAGAATCATACAATTGTAGAGTTGGAAGGGACCCTGAGGATCATCTAGTCCAACCCCCTACACTACAGGAGTATGCTGCTGTCTCATACAGGGATTGAACTTTCAAGCGTGGCATTCTCAGCACCATGCTTCGACCAACTGAGCTATCCAGGCTGAAACATGGGAGTAGCTTCTCAATTATAGGCTTCCGCATTCCTTGTAATTGCATGGATTCCCACCCAGTGATTGATGCATGCGGGGTGGGGGTGGGGTGGTGGGTTGTCTGTGAAACTGATGTGTAAATAGCAAGGCCAAAGGACTGTGAAAAGCAGTGTATCTGTACCATTAGTATGAAAAGCACCAAAGGTAGTTGATCAAAGAATCTTGGATTAGATTTCCACACCCTCTCACTATACACTAGTTTCTCTACACATGCAAAGCAGATAATCTTCAATAATCTAGTAAATCAGGAATGGGGAATCTCAGACCTGGGCCAAATGCAACCCTTCAGGTCTTTGGATCCAGCTCTTGGAAGTCTCCCCAGGCCACGCCCCCTCTCCCTAGACCACACCCCTCCCTGGGCTTGCTTTGCACCCTGAGTGTTTATGCCTGGCTGGAATGTGTCTTTGAACTCTGGCAATCCCTCTTACTTTTCTGCATGGAGGGGGGTGGGCGGGCTATATAAGAGTGTGTGGAAACTAGCCTGCCATACATTTACATTTATTGATCCTCCTGCTTTTGCTTCTATCCACCTCTCACTCCACTTCAGGCATGGAAGTTACTCCAGAAGAGAATGCAGCACCTGGATTGAAAAATGTTCCTCACCCCTGCAGATGGAACCAGTCACGGATCATAAGTTGGTTTGTCAGAAGACTATGGAGTGCTGTTGCATCTGAGAGGGGGGGCCTGGTGCCTTTACTAGAAACTGTGGTGACATGAGGAGGCATAATGGCTATTATCTCAGTATTTTGGAGGTGTGCAGCAGTGGGAAGGCAACTGCTGGATGGCAACTCACTAATGCCATGCTCCACACCCATGTACCATGTAGGGCGCTGCTAACTATTCAGCATCCCATTTAGACAATCTTGGGGATTAGCCAAAGGTCTGTTTCCACCATCTGAATGATCATCTATTGGGGGGAAAACAGCCAATTTGTACTGTTTTTGACTACAAAGGTCAAATCAATTTAGCTGTGGAATGTACAAACACATTTTATTTTAAGAAAAGGATATGTGAAAGCAGCAGTTAGAACAGCCTTTTGCAAGTCTTCCCACAGCCTTGTGACAAATTTCTCAGCAGGAATAATGTGTTCCAAAAGACATTTGAAAACATTTCATGGGCCTAAGGTTGCTTCATTAAAATTCCAGCAGTAAGAGCTACAATTGAGCTAGTGTGTTTGCTTTATGAAATGTAATGTAGCTGGAGTGTTGCAAAATTAGGCACATCTATTTGCTTTCCATGGAGAGATCATGCTCTGAAATAAGGGATAATCCTTAAAATAAAGAGCTGTGTAGTAACCCTTCCAAGGCATCTAACCAAATGATGGCTCTGATATGAAATTGCAGCATAAAATCAGCTATATTTCAAATGTCAGAATCTATAAACTGCAGTTATGGATGGATGCAATACCATTTTAGACAGTTTCTTAAGGCTGCAATCTTACATAGCCTTACTTGGGAGTAAGGTATATTGAATTCAGCAGGACTTCTTTTTAGGTAGATTTGCATAGGCTTGCACTGCATATGCAGGAAAGAGGGAAATATACAATATACCTGACTTTTGATGAGGATTCCTTCATCCTACTTGATAATGCCAGATGGAATGAAAGACATCTATGAAACCGATGATAAAAGCACAAAGAACTTTTCTTTTTAATACAGAAGGAAAGCATAAAAATCTTCAGTGCAAGATGAAAAAATCACTTAACAAAATCTTATGTGACTTTCTCTATTCCAGATGGAGACCTAAAGTTCAAAAGTCTGTACCATCTATTGCTGCAGTGTGATTTTTGTCAGAAAAACAGATGATTCTCTGCTCCATATCCATTTGATAAATGAGATTTTTCTTTTAATACAGGATAAATCAAGTTAATTCACACCTGCCTAAGAAAGCTATTAAGAAACGTATCGAAATGTAATGACAGGTTTCCCATAAAGCATTTGATTACACCAATTTTAACTAGAACTTTCGAAAATGTTGGAAGGCTTGGCAGTGATTGCTTTCCAAGGGAGTTACTGACTTTTAAAATCAAGAGGCCACAGAGCGCAAGCTGCTGTTCAAAGGCAGACCATCCATGGGGCCATACAGAGCAGCCTGTGGGTCCCAAAAACGTCCCTGACTGCAAAGATCTAGCATTATTTAATAGACTTCTATTCAATAGCCTAAGGACCACATTCCCTTCTGGCTAACTTTTGGGGGAGGTGATAGGCCAGTGGGCAGAGCAATGAATGTAAATTTTACATTTGCACAGTTAACTACCGGTAGTTTCTAGAAACACACACACACACACTCTTCTCTCTATCCTCAACCCAGGCGATCAAGAGGAGTCATCAGAGTTTAAGGACACTAAACACTTGGTAGTTGGATATATGTGTGTGAGGCCTGCCAGGGACTATCACCTGGGGAGAGTCCAGAGGGCTAGACAGAGATGGCTGGACGACCTCAGCCCTCCCTGATGCATGTGAATCACACATGAATCACAGCTGCAACTTCACTCATTGGCTAATAGCACTGAATGGAGAGACAGGACTCATTTCTCACAAAGCAATTGGCTCGAAAGTTGCCTGCACATTTTGCTTTGTAGCTCTAATTCTTTGCATTGGTATCTTTGTGTTTCTGGGCCCCTAGCTGGTTCTGGGCCTGCTACAGCAGCAAGCCTTTTACCTTCCTCTTGGTGGGTCTGGTCAAATGTGCTTCTTGGGGGAGGTTTGGAACCAGCCACAGAAAAGGCTCTGTCCCTGGTGCTGGCTAATCTTACCACTCCTAGTGGGCAAGGAAGCAAGGCTCAGCGCCTCAGGCTTGTGCATGTGTTATGGAGGCAATGTCAGCTTTCTCCAGGTCAGGCCACAAATGGTGCACCAGCTAAAGATGGTAAACAGCACTACTCGGACAATGTCCCTACCAGAGAGGAATGGCAAACTAAGCTGTTGGAGTATGGAGCTCAGGAACCAAGAAGACCAAAACTTTAATAAAGAATGCGGAAAATTTAAAATTTATCTGGGAGACCACTGTAAGCAGATGAAAACATTAGCAGAACTGAAATAACACTTGTAACGTAGGAAATATTGTGGACAAAATGAAGAGACATAAAATATGGATTACTGAATAGTATGCAGTTGAAAATGTTGGCAATATGACCCATGGAGGGGAAGGGGGGGGGGAGTCCAGAGATTGAGAGAAATCTTTAAATGTGGATATGTATTTTGTGTTGTTATAATCCTATACTTGTAAAATCAAATAAAAATTATTTTCAAAAAAGAAAAAAAAGAAAAAGCACCACTCAAGCCAATAAACAGAGCTTACACTGGAATACAAAACACACTTCAGGGTTGCTAGTCCAAGGGTAAAAAATCATTCTGGACCATGAATTTGGAAGGAATTCAGAGCCAACAAAACTCATCCAGATTTTATTGTACACTGCTTAGATACGCCAGTATAAAGTATTATATAAGTTAATTAAACCCTAATCATAACTGGATGTTGACTGCAGAGCCTTTAGCAGCCATTTCCCCAAAGATAATATTTAGAAAATAATACATCCATGCCATCTAGGTAAGACTTAGATGTGTGTGTGTGTGTGTGTTTTAAAGCCCTGCTCAGAGTGTCAGCATTACCACGAAAGTGCTGGTTTTTTCGAGACAGGATGCAACAATTAATGGCACTTGGCAAACTAATTTGGTTTAAACAGGCAACCACCCAAATTTAAAATGAGCTACAAAGCTGGAGGGCAAAACAAAGTCTGACCACTTTTTATTCTTCCTAATAGTTCCTTCTGGAAGGGTGGGCTCTGGGCTTTGATGTAGTGCTGCACATTTCCACTTCCATCGGATAGAGACATCTTTTCCAATCAAATCCTTCACTTAGCAATTCTTCCTCTCCGGCAGTCTATTTGATTAAAAGGCTGCAAAACTTGGCATACATTGTAAAATATTCAGAAGGCCGAGGGAATCCATAAGCAACCATAAAAGCACAATTAGGTAGATCTAAGGCTAGTACTACACAATATGTTACCCCAGTGTTTGTGGGCGCAAGGCACTGTTGAAAAGTCTGACAACATCCCAATTATAAATTATGTATTCAGGGCAAAATCGAGCCATTTTTAATTCACTGGGAGCTATAGCATGACATCTGAGTTAGTCTAGTATAAATAGATGGCTGAATTCCTTATACAGCAGCAGTCTACAGAAAGAAAGAGTCTGGTAAGACTGCTTATTGAAAGGATAAAAAAAATTAAAAGTTTATTACTCATGGAAAACAAGCCAAGGTTTTATATGTGGCCAAGATTGAGCCAAGAAGTTAACACCATTACATGTTAACTCATGCTGATACCAACAGAACTTGGTGCAGAAGTCTGAAAGGAAGTGAACTACTGACAGGAGTGAGCCAGCAGTAAATCAAACTGAGCAAGTTGTAGTTAACTCTTTATTAGCAAAACCAGGATCTGCACAGGAGTATCAGGCCTAAGGATCACAGCAACTCGTTTGCGTGTTCAGACCCAGAGACCTTCCCCCTAAATAAAGACACACTTGACTCAATTTTTAGTTTGGTTTTTGGCAGAATGTAGGCCACAACTTTATTGATTACAGAAGGTAAGTGGTTGTATAGACTCTGGTTCGACTAGCTCCCTGCACCCTTGCAGGCAGCGCTGACCCAGGGCACCAGCATAGGTTAACCAAGAGTGAACACCTGGGTAGGTGAAAAGCTGGGAACAGACTATGTTCACCACCCAGATGCCCCCCTGGACTCAGGCACAGGCACAACCCCCTCTTGGGGGTTGACCAAACTAGTTGAGTCCTTGGATTCCTTTAACGGAATACCCTTCACATAGGTATGGCGAGACCATTCTCCCATCCCTATCACCTGAACCAGTGCCTATCCGCCACATGAGCACCCACGCTCACCACCAACCTCTCACACCTGTAACCAATCCCTTAACCCTGCTGACACTGAGTTCAGCCGCAAATCATTCCCAATCACAGAAAGATGAACCCCATCAAGCCTGTAAGCAGGTAGAAACATACTCCAAATTTGGAAGCTCCTAGGTCTGAAGGTGACCTATTGTGTAGCAGCCTTAGCAGTGAAATGGTTAATTCAAAACTGACGACCCCAATCAGTAACCATGTTCAAGAAATTTGGACTCCTTTTCGGTATAATAATTCACTGATCTAATATGTCTATTGTGTCAGCTGGCTGGACTGAAAGTTGAAAATGAAGCATGTTATTCCTCTAATTGAACATTACTTCAAGGCCATGATAATAAAGCCTGGACGTAATGCACTTGTACATCCCCATTATGCTCTGTGTTGTTTCTTGTAGTGTGCCATTCAAATGCATTAAAATGTTCATGGGGATCATTCCCAGCAATGTTTTTCATACCTTTATCCCTGACCTCCTGGAGTAGATAGATGTTCTTACATCAATATTCCTATCTGAAAGCAACCTGTACGGAGTGTCCAAGGTGGATTTTAAAATAGAATGTGTTATTTTATTAACACCCCAGTACTAAATGCATTCTGCAAAGGAAGCAAATGCATAATATTAAAAAGAATTTGCTTCATATATATCACCAACAGGCACACAGGAAGGCATAGCTAAGATCTATCAGACATCACTAGGAGACAAAGGGACAGATTCTGGCAAGGTCTAGTGGGCTTTTAATAGTTGAAGAGTGAGGCAATACTTTGGGGTGTCATAGGATGTGGGGATAGAAGAAAATAATTTGGTAAGTTCTAATGCAGCATTTGCAGATGTTTGGCAGCAGGACCTCTCCTTCCTTTCGTCCCCCGTGTCACTAGCTGTGTGCCACCTAAATCTGACAGGGCAGGAGTTGTGGGGCTCTGGAGAGCAGATTTGGGTGTGAGGGGATGCTAGAGGGCAAGAAGGGAAACCTGAGGTCCTATGGCAGATGTACAAGTGAATTTTCATTGCAGAAGCAGGAGCATGTAACCATCAACTCCCTACCTTGCTGCGTCCTTTCTAAATGATGAGCCCTCAAGTGGTAAGAAATAAGGGTGGCGCTGTGGGTTGAACCACAGAGCCTAGAACTTGCTTATCAGAAGGTCAGCAGTTCAAATCCCCGCGACGGGGTGAGCTCCCGTTGCTCGGTCCCTGCTCCTGCCAACCTAGCTGTTCGAAAGCACATCAAAGTGCAAGGAGATAAATAGGTACTGCTCTGGCGGAAAGGTAAATGGCGTTTGCATGCGCTGCTCTGGTTCGCCAGAAGCGGCTTAGTCATGCTGGCCACATGACCTGGAAGCTGTACACCGGCTCCCTCGGCCAATAAAGCGAGATGAGCGCCACAACCCCAGAGTCGGTCATGACTGGACCTAATGGTCAGGGGTCCCTTTACCTTTACCTTTAAATCACTTGGGGGTACCTTTTGGTTTTGTGAAGCAATATATATATTAAAAGCTGAACTAACCGAGCTCGCCTTATAGTTAGCTCCAGCAGAAGGCTTCTTTTCCAAGCCTCACTGTGGTATGAGGAGGTTGGATTTGTATTTGTGTGTGTGTGTGTGTGTGTGTGTGTGTGTGTGTGTAGAAAGGTTTGCTCTGTGGGGGTTGTTAATTCTTCCCTGCTGAGTTGCAAGCTCCCTGAAAATGCCTGCTGCGCTGCAAACATGTTTGGGAAAAGTATTCCGACAAAAGACTTTTTCCAAGCCTAATTGTAGCAGGGGAGGGAAGTGATGAGGAGGAGATGCTATGGGTCACATGGGAAGGCCCCAGGGGCCACATCTGGCTCATGGGCTGGTTGTTCCCAACCCCTTCCTTATACAGTCATATTTCATTTTATTCCATTTCTACTGCTCTAGGTTGCAGAATCACCCAAATCACCTAGCATAGATTCACTATTCTGTAGCACCCTGCTTGTGGTTAACACTTAGCTGGAATGAAATATTCAACGCAGCAATAGAGAAATTAAAATAATTATTTATTTGTCAGACAAATAAATGAGAGGCACAGTGGTATATGGTTACCAAGCTCTGGCCTGGCCTCCTGCCATTATGGCCAGCACTTATATTCCCTTAATCCAGCCCCCTTTGCTCCTCCTGTGGCTGCCTCTGTCCAATCAGCCTGGTTGAAATTCCTATTGGTTGTTTGCTAGAACCAATCACAAAAGATACACCCATATCCTCCTGTCCTTATATGGAACACAAAGAGCTATATATTGTTACATCTATAAATGACAAATAAGTAGTAATATATCTTACATGTGTCTCAACAAGGAATCTTAATTACCAGCTCACCTCTTGCCCTCCTTGCCCTATTGCCTTCTAAAACAAATGGTTAATCTTAAATTTTTATCTTAAACATATGTCAAGGATCTTGAGTTCACATCAACATTGAAAGATCTCCTTCATTTGAAGGTTTCTAAACAAATGCCTGACAACTATATATCAGGAGTGCTCGATGGCGTCTCCTGTCTGGCAGGGGGGCTAGGCTGGTGGCTGACTTAATTTCAGGATAAATACAACTCTTACAACTATATGAAATAAGAATCTAGCATTTCTTAAATCCTTTGCATAATTACATTTAAGCCAATATATTTAATACATAACATAGGTAGCCTTTTAAAAGGAATAAGGCCTTTGTAAAGTAAAAAAGGAACTCAGTAAAAAACAGCTTCAAAAGAAACCTCTTCAGTTTACACCCCCCCTTCAGCCAGCTGCTTTTCCCATTAGCTCTTCCCAACATTTATTGCCCTTTAACTCTCTCAGTTTAAGAAAGAAACAGCTTTAGAAAAGACTTCCCAAAAATGCTCTCTTTCTGCCAGCTAGATGCTTCTCCATTGCTCTTGGCCTTTTTAACCTTGTAAAGAAGATCTGGCTCATTTTACTGGGAGGCACATTGGTATTATTTTACTATTTACTCATTCCTAATTATGTTTATCTCTGCCTTTTTTATCTTCTGTAACATGTAGGGTCAGTGTCCTCGCTCTCAGCCTGTAATTCCCCCTTTTACGACTTTGAGAATTGTTTTCTGCTATAAATCAAGGGGCCCCTTGTCTAGGAGGAAAACATTGCCAAGGTTCTCTAAGCAGCTGGTCTTCTGCCTGGCATGAAACATTTGAAAATCTTTAAGCTCTCTTTAATATACAAGCCCCGATCAAACATTAATAAAATGCAGGCTTATGATTAGATGCCTCAATTCTTCTCTGCATTTCTAGCGCTTTGCAATGCTGATGCGATGTTATTCATAAATATTATCAACATGTTTTTATTCCATCCCCAAGGTCATTAATGAAAGTATTGAACAAAATTGGTCTCAAGTCTGACTTCTGAGGCCTATTCTCTGCATCTCAAAAGACCCATTACTTCTTCTCTTTTAATAGTTCCTTGAAGAAAGAAGAAGAAGAAAATCACAATATCACAGACCTGGAGGGCAGAAAGAAGAAAATCTGAAGCTTGTCTTGTAGACCTACAGCTTCTCTCTCTCTCTCTCTCTCTCTCTCTCTCTCTCTCTCTCACACACACACACACACACACACACACACACACACACACACAGCTACTTTTTCTGATATGCAGATTTGTCTCTATAATAGAGATTTTTAAAATAAAAATGCATATATAAAAGAAGGAGAAAGATGACAGGCAGTGCCTTGCTGTAAGCAGCAAAGCAGACAGATGAGGACTGGCTGGGAGCAGACTGTTGTCGGCAGGGCAGTTCCTCATTGACCCAAATGGACTGCTTCCCACTGCAAGTAAGACAGTGCATGTGTGCATGCCTTATATCTGTGCTCAATGGGGTTGTTGTGGGTGATACAAAACCTGAAGTGGTAGAAATCAAATCTCGTGGTCTGAATCTCCTGTAATTCTCTGATGCTATGCTTGAGGTTTCTCCACTGGTGGAGAACAACAGCAGGTGAGATCTGTTGCCTTCATGCCCTGCTAATGGGTAGGTCACTATGGGAAGCAAGATGGATGGACCTTTGGTATGAGCCTCCATTATGTTCTCACAGTTCTTCTAGGAAGTGCAAAATCAGGATATATGTGGAATAGCATTCTTCCCTTGTGATCCCCTGATATTTGGAGACACAGGGCCTCTGATATGGGGGGGGGGGAGGAGGTCCTAATGATAAAAACATTGGGGATCTCTCACAGCTTTCTGCAGCAAGCACTAATACCTACAGTACTTATGCCACTAGGATATATGTATAGTAATTTTGTTGTTGTTGCCCTCCGTGGTCTCTGGCGTTGCAGTTGTCTTGTGGAAAGCTAGAATACATTAGCTCATCTGTTACAGCTGCTTTGGGGGAGGTGTTCTACCTTAGAGATGAAAGTTAACTTTCAACTCTTTTCTGGCTCTGCTATGAAACAATTCTACATGTTAAGGAGATGGCACTGTCAGCTTTCATGTCAAACACATTTTCCTAGGAATACATTACTGTTTGACAGGCCAAAAGGATGTCGTTGATTCTGACAGACATTTTTATTTTCAAAAGGGTAGTCTGACATCGACAATGTGTATTTCAGTTAGGCCTAATAGGAGAGTGGTGTGTGATGTGAACATATACTGATTACAAAAAGTTGTGTCGATAAAAACACACAAAATTGCCCAATTTCACCCAATCTTCTCTCCTGTATCTGTAATATGAAGTATCAAAACACAACAGTATCTCTTGGTGGGGAAATTAGATATCATATTTGAAAGCAGGCATAATTCTTTAGCTGCCTTGAGGGCGCAGAGGAAGGGGGAAAGTTTGACATTGGCAAATAGGTGTTTATGCGTTATTGAGCAGACAACATTTTCTCCTGTCATATTGCACGGGAAGATTACAGCCGCCTTTTAGTCAGTGGGGCTGGAAGATGAAGAGACATAATGATTCCATTCTTACTGCGAGGATCAAGCTGATAATGTCCAGCCGGAGGAGTATCTTCCATAAATCAGTGCCATTAATTTTTCAGTGCTACAAACCTCAAGCTGATCATTGATAAGGGAATGCTGTGATTTCCACATTGCATATGCTTTCTATCGCCATATGGAAATAGTAGGGCATAATATAGGTGCCCTGATAGCTCACTAAGGAAACTGCTGTGATTTGACTTCAGAAAATTGTTTCCAAAGTTTTCCAAAGGGGCAGAATGCCCAATAAATGCCAGCTCCCACAATGTCACAATGTTTTGTCCTTTTGAAAAGAATGAATGAAATGGAAATGTTCTTGCAGGAGGGGCGTTCAGAGCAGACTAATGGCAAGAGAAACACTGTGGAACCTTTTCATTGCCTAATTTTTCATTCTTCTTCTGTTCCCCCAAGCCAAACTGCTTTTCTTCCCAAATTCTTGTTTGCAAACTTATGTTGGCAATACCACGGAGGGGGTGGGGAGTAATGGAGGGCTGTTTGAAGTATGTGAAGTCTCCCTCCCCACAAAAAATACCATTTGGGCTTGTTGACTTAAATTCAGCTAATTTGAGTTAGGGATTCAAAATGTGCTCAGAGATGCCAGGCTCACCAACCACAAGGCTGATGGGCTGATGGGGAATGATACCATTGCTGGTCCTCCTTGGTGAGCTGTTAAGGTACATGTGCAATGAGAAGAAAAGAACAGCATGAGTGGACACAGGCTGTGGTCGTACATGGTAAACCTCTAGTTATCCAAGTTGTTTAAGAGAAAAGCCCATTCTGTAATATCCAGCTCAGGAGATTTCAAAGAAGGAATACAGTGGTACCTCGGGTTACAGATGCTTCAGGTTACAGACTCTGCTAACCCAGAAATAGTACCTCGGGTTAAGAACTTTGCTTCAGGATGAGAACAGAAATCGCGTGGCAGCGGCAGCGGGAGGTTCCATTAGCTAAAGTGGTACCTCAGGTTAAGAACAGTTTCAGGTTAAGAATGGACCTCCAGAATGAAGTTCTTAACCCGAGGTATCACTGTAATTACTGTGGGAAAATAATGTGGTCATTACAGTTTTCGTTTTGGACTATACTTCTCACCATCTCTGACTATTGGCCATATTGCCCGGGGGTGACAGGAGATAGAGTCCAGCAACATCTGGAGATGCACCAGGTTGGAGAAATCTGCTTTAAAGCAGAGATTTAGAATTGTGCTATCCTTTTTTTAAAAAAAAAAAAAGCAGAAAAAGAAAGCAGAAAATGTGGGCATAGTTGGAAAGGGAGTGACTCCAGTTCCTAACAATCAAGTTGAGAAATCCTGCTCTGGCACATCTCACTTCATCTCATTAAAGCTGTGAATTCATAAAACCAGAGGTTCTGCAGACGTTTCTGTTTGCCCATCAGTATTTAAATTTACATAAAAATCTGTTTGAGGTTCTCTTGTTCATTATTTATCTCACAACATAACATTTCCCAGAACTCCCACCAAGCATCAGTTGCCTTGACCTTCATCAGAAATTTCTTCTCTTTAGTCATATCTCACTGGCCTTGTTAAGAGTGTGGCTTATGGTTGCTTTTTCGTTATTAAATGCATAGCAAAATATGTTAAAAGGCTGGCTTCCTCCACCCACTGTCCCTGCAAAGCAAAATACTGTCTCCTCCTCCTCTCTCTCTCTTTTTGAGATGCTGTGTGAAGGAATGGAAAAGCTCTTTTACTTCCCTTTCTTTTGCATTTTCATGCACAGTATTTTATCAGTCACTTCACAAGTTTATAAATATAAATTGAACCAAGCAAGGTTAAACCATTTTCTCTGGGTAAGGCCAAGGCTTTCTCAATCAAAGCTGTGCTGAGGTAGATTTCCATCTTGTATGAGTGCCCTTTTGCTGCCGTACATCCCTTATCAAATTTCTGAAACTGACAAAGTCTGAATCTGCTCTTTTATTAGAAAAATACAAGTCATTTCTGACTGCTAATATGCTGTTGATTTCAAATTATTTGGATGCAGTGCTGGGTTAAAGCTCATTGGATTCTTATATCACCTTAACTCACAGAAGGGCATGTTTGTGTGCAGAAACAATTTTTGATGACTCTCTTTCCCCGTTCTGGTGCCCCTCCAGATAGAGATGGGCAAATCTGTCAATTTCAATTTCTCTGAGTTGCTTGTTTTTTCAGCCTTTAAGCTCAGTTCCCTGCATTTCCACATCAATTTGTGATTCTTAAAGTATTCATGAAAATTATGCAGCATTTTAGTCTCCTAATATGTTGAACAGGGAGCAAACCAGCCATAAATCACATTGAATAAGTGTAGTTAACTCTTTATTGGGATGAACAGAATCTGCTCAGGAGTGCCAGGCCTAACGAGCACAGCAACTCTTGTTTGGTAAGTCTTGCCCCTATGAGGCAGTTGTGGAGACTAAAGGTCTTCCCCCAGGTACCTAAGTCTCCTCCTTGCCTGGGTTTCCCCCAAGCAATCTGAGATTGCATTGGTGTGCCTGCCTTTGCTCCTCCTGCTTCATGCCTCTCTTGGTCCTGGGAGACCAGGAGACGAGGGAAAGTTTGTTGCAGCAGCAGGAGAGCCCCATGCTTCTTCACGTGCTTGACTCATCTCCACCTCTTGGCCTCCTCCTCTCCTGCTTCAGCTTCTGATTCTGGACTTCCCTCTGCCCTAAACTCTCCCTGCTCATTAAGTGTTGTTGCCTATTCAGCTTTTGGCACCTCCTTCTCCCAGGTGTGTGCATGCAACCCCCCCCCCTTTATGCACACTTTCTTCACACTTACATTACCCATAGGTGCCAAAGAGGCTTACATGTGCATTATCGTGTGCAGGATTGTCACATATAAAGATCAGTACATTGTAGCCGTATACATCTTAACTTTTACTGTACTATAGACAGCATCAAGTTAATTTATAGTATGGCCATATACCTTTCTCAACCTTAATGAATTAGGGATTTGGTATCATCCTGACATGAGACTGCCATAAATTAGGGGATTCAGCTGACTGTGATGGCTGTTTTTGTGTTCTATTCCTATCAGAAGGCAATTATATTTTGTGCAGACGTTATCTCCCCTGTTTAATGGGGCATGTAAAATATGTCTTGCAGTTTGTCCTTTATTAATACTGTATATAAGAGAGCAGTCTAAGTGGGATGTCTTGCATATTAGTGTGCTGAGGAATAGTATAAACTGAGTTTAACTTTTCTAGGTCAAAGAGCATGAAGTAAGTACTGTGTTTTTTTATTACTACTACTACTACTACTACTGCTACTACTACTACTACTACTATCATTATTATTTGAATGTCCAGTAACAAATTCTGTTTGTGATGATTTGGGTGCAGTCAGTGGGAAAAACTGGTCAACCCCCCTGGGACAAACCAGGGACCATCCCTTCCCCAGATCTGGTACCAAATTAGTCTGGGGTAGGATTAACGTTTTTTTTTAAAAAAATCAATTAAACATATGGTCAGAAGAGGGTGGGTGCCTTCTTCCCCTCCACTCCCTACTGAGAACAGAGGAATCAGTTCTGTGGGGTGCTCTTTTGCAAGTGTTTCCCATGCAGGGGAAGATTGATTTCTCCACTGATGGAGTCATCAATCCTACTTCAGGGATGGGCTTCAGGCAGGAAGGAGAGTCAGGCAGTGATCGCCTACCTTTTCCTGGGAAGACACAGTTAGCAGTTAGGGTAGGCCCCAGCCTTTCTGGGATACCACAGTGCCCTATTTACCTCATTCTGAGGAATCTGAACCCTGAGTAAGTGCCTGGGATATGGTTACCAGACGTCCCCGTTTCCCGGGGACAGTCCCCGGATTTATGAATCGTCCCTGGACAAAATCTGTCCCCGGAATGTCCCCGGATTTCATTTAATGTCCCTGGATTTATATTTTAAGTCTTGTAGATTTATTAGTAGGGAATGAATGTTGCGTGATTGGTTCAATGGCACAAGACACATCATATGGGGACTTCCGGCGAGGCAAAATAGTAGGCGCCATGGCAGCGAGCAGCTCCTGAAGCCAGCCAGAGCCCACTGCGCTACCAGGCTGGCTCTGGGCTGCTGAGCCTGCCGCTACCACTGCCACTGCCGAGGGGGAACCAGGGACACCCAGTGCGTCAACTCGGGGAAATGCTGACCCCCCCCCCGTGGTCCAAATCGAGCCAGGAGCAAGAGCACCTGGCCACCCGGCTGACTGCCCAGCAGTGCTCCAGGGCCAGTAAAAACCCTGGAGCTGATGCAGGGAGAAGGAGGAGAGGAGAAGGAGAAGGAAGAGAGAGAAAGAGAAAGGAGAAAAAAGAGGGGAGCCCCAGCCTTGCCACTCTGCTGCTGCCACTGCCACTGAGGAAAAGAGGTGGGAGAGCACCGGGAGGGCATGGATACATGGCCAAGCCCAAGCTGTGCTGAGCCTACTCCACGGTGGATAGTGCTCCAAGAGATCAGGACGGGGCGCAGAGGAAGGCCGCGCGACAGAGGAGACCACAGAAAAGAGATATTACTTCTTCTTTAAAAAAAAATAAATATAAAAATATTTTTTTAAAAAATAATATTTTAAAAAAATGTTTTTAAAAAATATTTTTTAAAATAATTTTTTTTTCTCTTTTCAAAAAAAAAAAAGTGTCCCTGGATTCTTTGAAAAAATTCTGGTAACCTTAGCCTGGGACCCCTGGAATCTTACACCGCTCAGAAATTGGGGTGTTGTGAAACAATAGGAAAGTAACATATACCATCAGATTATTAGTGCATTACTACTTCATTAGTGCTACTCAAAGGGTTGGTCCATGAGCCACCAGCTGCCAGTCCACAGAAACTCCACTATAGCCCAAGCTGGGTGGGATGCTTCTGGTGCCTGGCACACTGCAAGGACCTAAATGGCTGTTCCAAAAGATTAGAAAATTTGAGATGAACTGGTCTATACCTAGGGATTGTATCTGGGAACTTTTGCAGGCAGAACAGATGCCCCACCACTGAGCATGTTGCTTTCTAGACAAATCAACAAGACTTAAAGGAGTCCAACTAACGGAGATTTTAAAAACTTCCTGCTGCTCTGCACTTTTTTCCCTTTGAAAGCTTTTATACAATATAAAGTTTCCAGGACTGATGATTCATTGGAAACCCAATAATTTTTAAAAAGGCACATTTTCTTCCACTGTGAAATCCCTCTTTAGAAATAGTTTTTTCTTCTTTGAGAAAATCATTGAGGGATTGATCCCTCTAAGCACGGCTGCTGTTGGGCCAGTTGAAATGAAGAAAGCATGTGCCTCAGCAGTGCTTGTTGGATGTTGCCATTTTTTGACAAAATTTTAATGGGCTTTGTGATCACTTAGTTTTGGCTCTAGAGGTAACAGGAGTGTAACTCTGGGTCTTTCTTTAGATGTCACACATTACAGCTTTTTCATAGGCATTTCCCATGTGCTGCAAACACCACATCCTTGTCATAAGCCGAGCTAGATATTAATTAAATGCCATTCAAATGACAAAGCTTGTCTAGTCAGGAGCCACAAACAGCCTTGTGTTCATTGCCTATGGAGAAAGCAGTAGCGATCAATCATTTTATATGTCACACCGACGGTAATTGTTGAAAGGGGAAAGGTCTGTTTAAAGAACCACTGAAAAAAGAGTTAGCAATAATGTTTTATCCTTTAAGCCTGTGTCCAGAAGGATTTGTAAAACCAAACCAATTCACCTTTAATGATTCCAGTAGAAGGCTTTGTGGTCCAGTGTTGTTTCCTGAACTGTATATTGACCCACAGAACCACTTTCTTCCTCACTTTGAAGGTCACTTGGGTGGGGTGGGGGAAACCACCCTAATCCTGGAGAGAAATATAGCAATGGGAATTCATCCTTCACATCTCTGCTGTCTCAGTAAGTAGGAGAGCAATCCTTAACCCACAATGGGGTTTACTTCTCCTTGACCTCCTTTACTTCTAAGAGGACAGGTATAGGATTCTTCTGGGCAGGGATATGAAGGATAGATTCCCCCGCCCCAGTCACCTGACAATGTTGCTGTGTTGTGAGCAAACTTCAGAACTTGGTGGCTCAAAGATGACTCTTAGCAGGATCAGAGCCTACCAATAACAAAAGCTACCAGATATATGAAGGGTTAATGGCAAAGCACAAGTATTTCTCATGACAAGTATGTCTGTGCCACAAATCCTCTGAGGAAGGACCTGGTCCCACTGAATAACAAGACAAAAACGAAGTGGTGAGGCAGGTTTGAGGAACCTCAAAACCATGTCCCCCCTGCACAGCCTGTTTGTTCTTCCCTTGGAAGTTTCCCCACACCACAGCTTTCACTGGGCCTGCTTCGAACCCTGAGTGCTTTTGCCTGGCTGGAACGTGTTCCTGAACTCTGATCATGTTTCTTAGTAGCCTGGTTGGAAGACAGAGACGGGTGCCTGGATGTGTGTAGAAATGAGTCTACTGTACACAGACGAAACATTCTGCCCACTTTTGGCTCTGGCTTTGCTCACCACTAGAATGTGGTCCCAGAAGGCTGCCTTCATTCTGAAAATGGTTCTCCACCCCTAGCGGTAATCTACTGAAGTGTTCATTTAGTTCCAGACTACAGAAATTTAAAAAGTTAAAAGATTACCTGAAAGAAATTATTTGGAGACAGGTATATCGGCCTGGAAATTAAGAGTTACGGCCTACATGAACCAGAGCAAAATAGAATTTTGCCTAGAGTCCCTCTCCAGCCAGAAGAAGCCTTGTCCTCTTAGTCCTTCATTAAAGCAACATAATTCAATTTAAAGCACCAAGTGTCAGGAGAGATAAAGACAGTGGAAAGAACAAAGGGAGGCCTTATGGGATTGCTCAATGAAAGTGCCATCCAAACCGAATATCTGACATCTAGAAAAGTTTGTATTTTGGGGGTGTATATACTTGCCACATTAAATGTAATTCATGCCTATAAGCACCTTGTTTTCAAAGCTCACAAAATAAGAAACATTTTTAATCCAGATTTTAAAAACAAACCATTCAAACCAACCACAAAGCAACCAAAAGTTAGGCACAAGCTTTGAGGTGAATATTCAGCTGAGCTCTGAATAGCATTTGCCTTATTATGAGATTGACTTCCTCCTGCCAAAGTTAATGGTATAATTGAGAATTGGGCCAACTTACTTGAGTGGTTGCTTGATGATGTCCATAATGAATGCAATTTTGCATGAATGAATTGCCCCAAAGCAGCTTAGCTACCCATGATAGCACATACAGATCTTTAATCTATTAATTATTTTTAAACCCCTGGTGCATATATTGGCTGTAGTGTCAAGAGTGTATGTTCCAAACAATGAAGACTGCAAGGTAGTTGGTAAAAGAAATTCTGAAAATACCCTCTTTTCCAGTACCAAATATGCTTTGTTGAATTTCCTTTGGTACATCCGGCAGATGCAGTTGAATTCACCAGGGTGTTTTTTTTTGTTTTTTTTTTGTTTAATATATTCATTTTGACCAATCAAGTGAATACTCTGCCAAAGTGTCAGTGGTTATAATAGACTAATGGGAAATTATGTTCTCTGCATGGCTGCGAGATCATTTTAAAGACAAAACCCCAAAATGTGTAACACCCCTTCTATCCTTGAAACCAGCTAAACACCCTCTGTATGAAGCTCTTTCAGGCTCTTGAAGCCTCTAATCTACAATTGGAACCTCTCCCTTTGTTATTCTTTGTATAGTCTTGGAACACAGGGATGGATTGAATTCACTGAACAAACAATTTAGAGTGCTTAAAAATGGGAATGAACTGCTGGGACAGAATAGCATGCACTTCTCCGAGAAACAATCAGAAATGTGTTTTCTTTTTTACACTGTCAACCATTAAGACAAAAGGAGTGGGATGGGATGTAGAGAGGGGAAAGATGGCATACAGCCTTTCAATTACCCAGAGGTTGGCAGAAATTGCTTCCAAATCAATTGCTTAATCCCTTTTAACGCAATCATTCTTCCAACTTACCTTCTGCGAGCTCTGACATCTCAAATTTCAAACCCGTGAATAAAAAGGAAGGACCAGAAGGTTAAATAACAATGAACCTGTAGGCTTTACAGTGATTCCAGCTAATTTTCAGCCTGGTGGGATTCTGATGACACTCCACATACATCCTCCAGCCTAAAAGCAAACTTCTTCAAGTGCATTCCTGATCCTGGGTGACATCTACCAGTATGTGACATCTACAAACTAGTCCGATCAATATGAGGTCATGGTAGTCTTAACCTCTTTTACGGATGGGTGAACCCTGCTCCTTTCCAAGTCAAGGTGGGCTACATCCTTCTGAGATTTCAGAGATCTCCCTGAAAAATCCCAAACTCATGCTTGAAATGTGTGTGTGTGAGTTTATATTGAAAATATTGATCTTGTTGTTGTTTTAAAAGAAACCTAAAAAGGTAAAGGTAAAGGTAAAGGACCCCTGACAGGTGAGTCTAGTCACAGACGACTCTGGGGTTGCAGAGCTCATCTCTCTTTACAGGCCAAGGGAGCCGGCGTTTGTCTGCAGACAGTTTTTTCCAGGTCATGTGGCAGCATGACTAAGCCGCTTCTGGCGAAACCAGAGCAGCGCATGGAAACGCTGTTTACCTTCCCGCTGGAGTGGTACCTATTTATCTACTTGCACTTTTTGGCATGCTTTCGAACTGCTAGGTTAGCAGGAAAATAAGCCTAGTCCATTCTTAATGCTTTGTTAATTGGCCCTCCCCTGTTTCCACCTTTCCTTGCAGCTGTTTTATCTTCTCCACAACTTTCCAAAGGGGGTTGAGGAGGGTCAGTTGGAGGGGCAGGAGAGTGAGAACTGGGGTTGCTGACAGCAGAAATACTGTCATCCATGGGGCAGCTGCAGGGCAGAAGAGAGACAAACACACAGAAGCACCCATCTGCTCGTCACATGATCCCATCTTGGGGTGGAGGCGAGTGTGTGCATGGGCAGAAGGGGTCTCACTCCCAGAAGTAACTGCTTTGGTACTAAACATGCTGCATTCTACTGGTGCAGTGCTTGCACTCACCCTCCCTCTGGTAGACTGGGGGCTGGGGGGGGGAACCGAAAATGGGGGGTCAATGAGGGTCAGTTGGAGGGAAGTAAGAACTCGGGGGGAGGCAGAAACACAGATACCATAGGGGTGACATACCCTCTAATGTTCCTCAGATGAAAATGCCCCATTGCAAAGCTTGGTTCTCATAAGATGTCTTGTATCCTCAAGGTGTCAAGCCCCTTCATATTTACCACAATTACCATGGCAACTCTACCCACCTACCTTTCTTCTAAACACCTTGCTTGGTGCAAATGCTAAAGAACGGAATACTTGGAATCACACAAACGTAGGCATTGACTGTCGGAACAAAGGGGAGCTGTTAAATGTTTGCCTCATGTGACTTCTTCTGGGATAATTGCTATTTGTTTATCACTGAAAGCAAGAAATCAATAATGGTTGAGGTTTTGTTTTGTTTTGTTGCTGTTGTTGTTTTGGCCTGGGCCAAGAGGAATGGTGGATTGCCAGGAAAGCAAATTACCTTTCCCCTAGTTTTTCCTCTCTTTATTCAAGCCTGCGTTTGTCCTGGATTCTCTTTCGTTTCGCAGCCACAATTATTCCCCTATCTCCTCATCGTCCCATTCTGTGGTCTTCCAAATATTTGGAACAGATAAAATAACTGTTTCTCGTTTATCTCTGTAGTGTTTAAATGACATACTATTTCCCAATCTGTTTCTCCTTTTGTAATGATCTGACAGTTTGACGCAGGAAGGCTTTCCACTTTCTGTTGTCTTTGGCTGCTTGATTCTCTGCATGCAAATATTATTTGTAAGCCATCCCCTGCTCCTCTCCAAAGATGTGTTGGGCTTCTATCTCAGTGATAAGGCATCGGAATGATGAAGGGCTTTCAACTAAAGACAGACTGCTGAAATTTAGTACTGAAGTGGTTCAAGACATCCAGATCACTCAGAATGTCTGGAAATGGAATGTGTAGATTGTTCCCCTCTTCCAAAACCAGGGAAGTGTCCTAGCGTTGGCCAGCGTAGTCCAGCACAGGCCAAGTCAAGGCACAGATGGGGTGGAATACTGGTCTCTACAAATTCCAAATCAGCCATGGAATAGTAGGAAGGGGATTTGAGGGCAACCAAGAATGCAAACATGGGAGATGAGCCACACTTGTGTGTCCCGTCCCATTTAACATACTTGCATCCTTCGAGAAGGAAAGGGGAGGTTTCCAGCAGTAGCTAAGGGAACAATTTTTTTTCTCTTGGATGCAGGATTCCTTTACAGTTACTAACATAACAGCACTGTGTTATTTATTTATATATTAGAAGTGGGACATGCAATAAAATGTGGCAGTATATCTTCAGCATTTTGAAGAAAATGGCTGCCAGCCAACTGCACATTACCTCCTCTGGCATATTATGAAGTGTTAGTAGTGCTAGTAAGCCAATTCACTGCTGCCACTGGTTCCTTATTTTTTTCTTTCCCCAACTGGCACTCAATATTTTGTGGCTTCTGGTGACCAATAATAATAATTTATTACTTATACCCCACCCATCTGGCCGGGCCTCCTCAGCCACTCTGGGTGGCTCCCAACAGAATATTCAAAACACGATAAAACATCAAACATTAAAAACTTCCCTCTGCAGGGCTGCCTTCATGTTTTTTAAAAGTCAGATAGTTGTTTATTTCCTTGACATCTGATGGGAGGGTGTTCCACAGGGTGGGCGCCCTGTGGAATAGTTCTTCTGCCAATGTTGGGGTTCTCCTGAGCATGCTGATATCTCTCTTGTGAGTATCATTTTAGGCTCCATATCTGTCGGCACAGAGTCCCTCAGTTCATTGTTAGAAGGGTTCATGTACCACAAAAAGGTACAATATATTAGGAATATGTGGGAGATGGTTACAGCAGACTCTTATGGACTCTGGTAGCTAGCTGATGACATGTTTCAGTCCCTATCCCTGAGTTGAAATGGAGCCAAAAGCTAGCGGATGCTAACCCAGGGAAGCAGGTCTTGATAATGTACATTTACCAATATCCAGGCTACATACTTCACTTGTGTGTGTGGCTAAAAAGCCTCGTTCTGCCTATTACAACTTTTGAAGTTAACCTGCCAAGAAAACTGGAAGGTTATAGTCCAGCACAAATAAAGGAAAAGCTACTGATCAGATTTCTCTGCCCACCATTTATTCCCAGTTATCTCTGTAGCTTAGTTTATCAGACGGGATGGTGATAACCATTCAAAAAGAGAGGCAAGTGGGGGGGGGGACCCATTTGGTGCAATGATTGCAGTTCTGGTCTAGGATCTAGGAGACCACATTGTCAGGGAAGAGCCAGAAAGTGCAGTTTCGTCAGTAGCAGGATTAACAACAATATCACATCCCCTACCAAAGCAGAGAATCAAGCTGTAAGAATATATTTGTTGCATTTTATCCTTATATTCTTACAGCTTGATACTTTGCTTTGGTAGAGGATGTGATATTGTTGTTAATCCTCAGATATATGCTCTGCCACATATTTTAATTCTTGTATATACTTTGATAGTTTTGTTACAACTTATGTTTATGAAAAACAAATTACATATGAAATAAGTGGCTATTCTGGGCCACAGAAATATCCCTTTCAAGAGATGGGAATGTGGAATATCACATATAGTGCTTTGAACAACAAAACCAGCAGTTATCATATGTGCCAGTGATTAAAAAGAACAACAACAACAACAAGCATGTAAACTTCAGATTTACAATATGGGGCGATTATTTTGCCATGGGTACGGTACATTGAAACACAAGTTGTGGAAAACACTATATCAGAAAACATCTTTTCTGTCACGATGCTTACTTTTATTCTCAACTGGGTCCTTTTAGATTGCATTTTACAGCTTGTGCCAAAGAGCAATATTGGTCAAGACTTATTGCACACAGGTGAACTATGAACAGAGTGCTGGAAGGGGGCACTTGAAGCTACTGTAAAAATATGTCACATTCTGTTCTATTAAAATACCCATAGCCTATGAGTTTATTGGTCTTCACTTTCATTACACTACCTTCTGTTCTGCTTTCAGGCAGAACTGTTTCAGTCAGTGCTTTGGCACTTCGGGGTTACATCAAAAAGCAGGTGCGTCATTAATATACCTGGGCCTGTTTTCCACATACCTCCAAACAGATTGAAATGGAAGTGCCTGAATATCTAAGGTTACTGTCACCATCACCAAGCTGGTTCCAAATTGGGGGTGGGGGAAGAACCCCCACCCACACCAGTGATGAAAACTGATTTGTTGGATGTCAGCGTCATTTGGCAGGGTAAAAAAAGGATGGAGTAATTTAAGCCATCTAGGGGAGCCCAACAGTGGCACGTGATTGTGTGAAAACAGACTACAGAATGTGCCATAACTATGGAGTTCTTCTTTTTTATTAGTTTCTCTTTGCACTATGTGAATAGTGCAATAGATTACACTATGTGAAAGTCTTTTCCTGGGACGCTGTGTTCAATCAAGTTTCAAAAGGCAGGGGAAAGTATTAAGGGCAAGGTTACTTCTCCTAGCAGGGAAGCAGTTCTATTCATGTGTTTTGCCTGTCCATATATTGTCGAGTTACAGCTCGGCATTCAAAGAAAAATCAGTCTCACACCATGATAGGTTCCGAAATATGGCTGCTCCTAGGGCTAATGCAGCACAGCTTTTATTGTGTGAAATAGAAAGATACAAAAAATACAAGCCAAGCAATTTGTTCTAGCCAGCAGATAAAGACCTTGGTACTAGACCATGCGAGCGATCAGGCCATACTACATTAGCCAATCATATGGGACAGCACGAGCTGTTCACGCGCTGTTCCTGCTCCAAGGATGCTTCTAGCTATGAAATCACCCTGTAACAATAAGAACTTTGCTCATGCTCTCATGTACAAGCAATCATTTTCCCACAATATATAGTTCCCAAAACTTATTATAACCAGTTGCCCCATACTGAAAAACACATATAACCTTATTATTCAGAACTCTTGAATGTTCATATATATTGTGAATTGAGGAATTCAGACTGTAAAGAATACCAGTATGGCTATCTCACAATCTTTCAAAGTTTTAGTATGTTCTCTGAATCGAAACAGAATGTTGTTGTTGTTGTTTAGTCGTTTAGTCGTGTCCGACTCTTCGTGACCCCATGGACCAGAGCACGCCAGGCACTTCTGTCTTCCACTGCCTCCCGCAGTTTGGTCAAACTCATGTTTGTAGCTTCGAAGACGCTATCCAACCATCTCGTCCTCTGTCGTCCCCTTCTCCTTGTGCCCTCCATCTTTCCCAACATCAGGGTCTTTTCCAGGGAGTCTTCTCTTCTCATGAGGTGGCCTAAGTATTGGAGCCTCAGCTTCACGATCTGTCCTTCCAGTGAGCACTCAGGGCTGATTTCCTTAAGAATGGATACGTTTGATCTTCTTGCAGTCCATGGGACTCTCAAGAGTCTCCTCCAGCACCATAATTCAAAAGCATCAATTCTTCGGCGATCAGCCTTCTTTTGGTCCAGCTCTCACTTCCATACATCATACATACAGAATGTTACAGCTTCCCAATTATCCCCGTTAGTTTGTGCGTGTTGCATTATAGCATTCTACCATAATGTTAGCTAAAAATGTTACTTCATGGATTCACAGCTTATTAATGTGTGCTGGAAAGATTGCAGATCTGGCACTCTGTGAACGTATTCAAACCAACCTGAGTGCCTAAGAACTGATTTTTTACATTGGTATGACAGACTCTCCAAGTGTCCCAATTTTCCAAGGATGTCCCTGATTTAGAGAAGCTGCCCTGGTTTCTGATTTGATCACAGAATGTCCCACTTTTCTTTAGGATGTCCCTATTTTTTACTGGCGAAATGTCGGAGGGTATGGAGTTATCCAACCTTGGAGCCATCTGAAGGCAATCCTGGATAGGGAAGGGTTTTTTTTAATGTGTAATGTTTTATTATGTTTTAAATATGTTGGAAGCTGCATAGAGTGGCTGGGGCAACCTAGTAAGATGTATGGGTGTACAAATAGTAAAATTATCATTCTGGAATGGGACATCCCTATTGTCATCAGAGAAATGTTGGAGGGTATGGTATGACTTTGCCTTTGTTTGTTGTGCAAATGGCTACTTGTCCTCTCTGCCTCACCATTGCTGAATGCTGTTATATTGATGTGATTCAAAGAAACCATCTTGGCTTTTTTACTTGGTTGAATTTTTCTTTTCATTGGTGGCATTTGTCTCTTCTGACACTATTCCCAGAAATTCCCCATGTATCTCCACTAAGTACATCAACCCCATACATCACCTCAGCTTGAAGCGAGTATTTCCTTTCTTCAGGTATTGAATGGCAAGGCCATGTTATCTGATTACATATGGAAGAGTCATGTCATAATAGAAAGCAATGGCTGTAAAATACCAAAGTCTTATATCAATTTTCTTACCCTGCACTTGTTTACGGACTTGCCACGCTTTCTTTCTTTTTAATACAGCATTTCAGGTTACTCTCTGCAGACAGTAATGGCAGCAGCATTTTTAATATATTTCAAAGAACATCATCAATATTTACATTCTGGGTGAATCTGTGTCCGAGACATTAGTATTCACAGGAGCATTATGTTAATGGAGAACGGGCCTTTTAAATTAAATATCCACCGCAATCTCATTTGCTGTTTGAAATGTTTGAAGAAATAAACAATTGCCTAAAACTTCTTCCTGGTTTTCCTCCACAGTTCCACCACCAATTATTAGCAGGGCTTATCCCCAATTCAAACTTCTGAAGAGGCTCACCCCCACCCCAAAGCAAGTTCCTATGGAAGGGAAATCATATAACTGTGTAAGCTGACTGGGTGAACAGATGCCCAAGTGTACAACCGGCCCATTTTCTTCCCAACAAGCCTTCCAATGTCAACCATTCCAACTACAATAGTTTGATCCAATATAAAAAGCTGGCTGTTCTTTGTCTCCACAGCAGTTTGCTGCATATTCTGTGGTTTAAAATCTCTGCTGGGGTTCTCTCACCAAAAACGACTTGCTCTAAACCTGGATCTTGGCATCCAGGAATTCATTTATACCTATTTGTCCTTTAACCAAAACCCGAAAAGCCAACAGCTTCCACAATCCAATTCTCGGCCACGCTGTCAGGGGTTGGTGGCAGGTGGGCTCTACTACCACTGGGAGGACTGTAGGTTCATCATCGCTGCTTCAGCTTTTTTGTTTTGGGGAGTTGCAGTGATTGCAGCTCCTTGATCTTGATGGAATTTAAGGGACATAGTCTGTGGCTACTTAAAATAGCTGCACATGTTGACTGATTTCCTATAGACAACTATCCATGTAAAGCAACCATGAATGTTATTAAGGTTTTTTTTTGTTTTTTACATAAAATCTTTATTTGTGTCAGCCCCAAACCATAGCAAAGGAATCAAATACAATCAAATACAGATATAGCTAGATGGTTGGTTATACAAAATGCGTTTTGAAAGATTACAACTATACAAATAAAAGAATTAATAACTGACCTTGACCACAAGTAAAACATATGAACGAGTGGGCTTTCTTTACTAGGCATTAAATGGGTTAGTCAGATGGTAGATCTAATTCTAATTGCTGCAGTTAAAAATTCTGCCCTGTTTGCTGTCACCTGGTAATCTTGGTCTGCAAGAAGGAAGGACACTGTGGCAGTGGATGAACGACCTGGTATGGATGGTAGAAGACGGGTAATAACCTTGTTACACAGATCTGCGCTGCAGATTCGATACTGCCATCTCCGCATGGACATAATCGTTTTTCAAGTGGAATTTGACGGAAGTGACCCACCCACAGCGGTATGTTCAATCTTGCATAGGCAAAGGCACATCTGTATTTTAAAACTGTTAAGTTTTGCAGATAGGATGTGGATGTGTGGAAGAAACTAGGTGGGAAAAATCGTACCAAGGGCCAAATTTTCTTATGGTGGCTAAATTATTCTGTTGCTCAATGTCATATTGGCGCTGCCTAATTAAATTCTTTGCATTATCGAAACCCAATGTTAATAACTGTTGAGGTGATAAACCAGAGGAATAAAGCTTATGAGTAACAGTTTTGGTCCAGGCACTCTTGTGACAGTCTTGCAATATTAAGGGAAATAGACTGGTGGAGATGAAATTTCGACGAAGCCAATAAATGTCCTGTACCAAATTTGTAATTCAACTGAGGGAAGGTTGGCCTCCAAGCGCAATGAAACATTTGGAACACAAGATGGCACTGAGAAAATTTGCCTTAAGAACTTGAACTGGACAGTTTTTATAGTCAAGGTGTGCACCAGGCCAAACCTGTGCCCTGTATCGTAGCTGGGCCAGGGGTTTAGCTTTGAACACTTCTAGTGCTGAGGGTATGCAGCTACCACCTTTTGTGGGAGCATAAACACAACAAAATTTTGGCACTTGAGATGCTCTTTCCTTTGCATAATTCAGATGTACTAGCCAGGACCCTGTTGACTGAAAGACAAACCCAAGATATTTAATGACTTTGACTTGTTCAGTCTTCTAATTATCCATTTACCATCTATAGGCCCTTTAGAAACCCATAACGTTGGTTTTATTGTTGGTTTTATTGTAATTCACAGCCCATTGTTCCTTTTGGCAGTATCCTGTGAATGCCCTCATCAATCTTTTCAGGCCCACTTTTGTTTGGAATAGGAGTACTGTGTCATCTGCATATAGCAGGGCTCAGATGGCCTTTGTGGAATGTTATTAAGGTTTTTGCATGAAATTACCTTAAACTATACCTCCGTATAGTTAAAGCCATGGTTTTCCCAGTAGTGATGTATGGAAGTGAGAGCTGGACCATAAGGAAGGCTGATCGCCGAAGAATTGATGCTTTTGAATTATGGTGCTGGAGGAGACTCTTGAGAGTCCAATGGACTGCAAGAAGGTCAAACGTATCCATTCTTAAGGCAATCAGCCCTGAGTGCTCACTGGAAGGACAGATCGTGAAGCTGAGGCTCCAATACTTTGGCCACCTCATGAGAAGAGAAGACTCCCTGGAAAAGACCCTGATGTTGGGAAAGATGGAGGGCACAGGGAGAAGGGGACGACAGAGGACGAGATGGTTGGACAGTGTTCTTGAAGCCACAAACATGAGTCTGACCAAACTGTGGGAGGCAGTGGAAGACAGAAGTGCCTGGCGTGCTCTGGTCCATGGGGTCACAAAGAGTCGGACACGACTAAACGACTAAACAACAACACCTTAAATGCAGTGACACATAATATCTTTATCCTAGTCAAAACAGGAGGGAGCTGACACGCCTAGCACTTTCAAATAAACACCACCATCCTACTGGGTCATGTGACGTGGCCTTCATATAAGAGATATGACGCTAAATCTCTTTATATAAGAGATATGATGCTAAATGGGATAAATACAGGCTCCCTCAGCCTGTAGAGTGAGATCAGCGCCACAACCCCAGAATCTGGACTTAACTGTCAGGGGTCCTTTACCTTTACCTTTATGCCACAGAGGACACAATATTAATGTTGATCAATATTGTTTATTTTCTGATTATTAACTTTCAGCCCTCTTTTAATAGATAGGATTCTTAAGAAAAGTCAATGAAATGTATACCCGGCTGGTGAACATAATGTGTGTAGTAGCTAAAAGCTATGTAGGTTGTTCTTTTAAAATATGTATTGGTGGTGCGTGTGCCAGAACTGGTGGTGCATGTAGGATTAAGTGGCAGAAGGAGAGGAGATCAGAGATTTCTGAAGATGGAATCCTGACATATCCAGTAGAGACAAAACAGAAGGAGAAAGTGGCATTTCTGCTGATATTGCCAGTTGCAGATGGCTGTGAGTCACTGACGGCGATTATGGTAGCAAATGACTGGTTTATCTAGATGATATGATAGAGGATGCAGAATTTCTGGGTAATTAGGACTGCTGTGACTGTGAGAAGAACACAGATTGAGACAGGAGATGGGTCCTGCATTTCAATAGGATGTGAGCAGACAGCCTGGAAGTTAACAGCGAACATATAAAATGTTTTGTTTTGTTTTAAATCTCTTTGGTAAATTATAGGAAGCTTTTAGCTGGTAGGTAGATGGCATCTGCAGTTTTTGAAGAATGCGTAATAGAAAGTTTGGAAGTGAGGAAAATCACGTTGTGATTGGATTTTCTCTTCTAATCCATCATGAACACCTAATCCTTTGCAGTTCTTGCACAGGTAAATTTCCAATGGAAAGCAACACTTTGCTCAAATGATATGAGGATTCAACAGAAGCTATTTCACCACCACCCTAGGTTAAAATATGCCAAGTTGAGATGGAAGTGAAAATTGCAGACTGCTATGAGAAAAGATGGCACCTGGATTGATTTAAATCTATGCATATCCTATGTAGCTGATTTAGTTATGAATAACATATTCCCTACTTTTCTTTGAAATCATTCACCCACTTGGGGGGGGATGTTTGGAGAAAAAAATGCATTTTATAAAAGACATTGGAAAATGCACTAAAGCCTAGGTTTGCAAATATTTTCCAGAATAAAACTTTTGTTATGGTAGGCAACCAACGCTTGATCTGGGAAAGCCAGTTTCTAGGTTCCATCCCTAAGTCACCAGATGTTGCCAGTTCTCACCAATTACTTGCCAGATAAAATTCTAGCTGTGTTCTGATTTGCCACAGCCTCCACTTTTGATCACCAAACTCTATCATGATCTACATATATCATTCTATTCTCTACTTAATGTGCTTCTTTTTCTCCATAAGGGAATGCAAGGTGGTGCTTGAAGGTTTCTCAGGGGAGTTTGTATCCATGTGCTGATCAGACCTAGACCTGTTTAGCTATCAACCCTCCCGAGCAGATTTTTTTTGGGGTAGGGGCATGGCGACAGGAGGGGGGCAGGTTAGTGTGACTCATTGTATTGGTTTCCACTAGTATAACAGCTTAGTGGAATCTGGCCCATAGAGTCTAGGGATAAACACCTGTTCTCTTTTTCAACTGGTCCTGTGGCTCCAGTACACCCTGTTTATCACATAACAATGATCTGGTTCTCATGACACATTAAGGCAAACAGTGGGAAACTGGTGAAAAGAGGAAAATGCACGTCAGTCCTGGTCTGCTGGTGGGAAATGCCACTGTTTTGTGATACATGGTTTTCGTTGCTATAGATATTTGCAGGGTCAGATCCTTTCACTGAGATACTGTATGCTGCTTTATTATCTCATTCATTTTGACAGCTTCTCCCTGCCCTGATTATATGCTGAACACAGTCCTCCATTCTGCTTGAGTGGGTTTTATGGCATTTCTCTGTTTAACCTCTTATTTTCATATTAGACATGTACACAACCGCTTATTTGGGATGACACCAATCAGTTCTTCCCTTTCAGTAACTTCAGTGTTGTTGTTTTATGCTTTGTGTCGCTCCTGTGCCACCACAGCCCATAATATGTATTCTACCTTTGTAACAACTCAATTATCTTTTCACTCTACATGGTTCCCTTTTCTAGATCTGTTCTCCATACACATTTACTATTAACCTTTGAAAAAAATGAGTGGTGGCATGCAGAACAATACACTGTATTGTTGTTGTTTTGTTTCATTATTGCTTGTAATAACCAAAGTGAATAACCCCCCGCATCCCCCAGTCTCCATTTTCTTCCCTTTCCTAAGCTTGTCTCTGTTTGGTTACACAACAGCATGAGAATAACCTTCTGGATCAGGCCAATGACCCATCTCATCCAGCCTCCTGTTTTCACAGTGACCAACCAGATCTCTATGGGAAGCCCAAAAACAGAATCTGAGCACAGCAGCACCCGCTCTCATCCAGCAGTTTCCAGCAACTAGATCAGGGGTCAGCAAATTTTCTCAGCAGGGGGCCGGTCCACTGTCCCTCAGACCTTGTGGGGGGCCGGACTATATTTTGAAGGGAAAAAATGAACGAATTCCTATGCCCCACAAATAACCCAGGATGCATTATAGATAAAAGCACACATTCTACTCATGTAAAAACACCTGGCAGGCCCCACAAATAACCCAGAGACGCATTTTAAATAAAAGGACATAGTCTACTCACACTGATTCCTGGAATGTCCATGGGCTGAATATAGAAGGCAATTGGGCCCGATCTAGCGCCCGGGCCTTAGTTTGCCTACCCATGAACTAGATGCATCACTGCCGCCAACTGTGGAGTTGGAACCTACCTATCATGGTTAGTAGCCATCAATAGTATCCTCCATGAAGCTGTCTAATCCCCTTTTAAAGCCACCCAAGTTGGACCACTTTTTGTCAGTTTTTATTTTATCTATTAGGTCTAGAAGTTCATCTCTCACCACCACTATCTGCCTTATATATCTCCTCTCCTGCAAAAGTTAGTTCAGGCACTATCATCTGCCCTATACTGCATCTTCCATTGGGAAGGCAGATGTAAAAAATTCATCCAGCTTCTCTGAAATCTTTTTCTCCCTTAGCACACCTTTGATTCCTTTGTCATCCAAGGGTCCAGCTGAATTCCCCAGTCTCCTGCTACTAGTGTATTTTAAGAACTTTTTATTGTTGGTTCTTATGTTTTAACAATGTACACCTGCAATTCCTTTTTAGCATACTGTCTACTCACATTTCTTTTGCCAAAGTTTGTGGTCCTTTTTGTTGCCCTCATTTGGACAAGGCTTGGGATGGGAAGGGAATGATTCTGTATTTGGCTTTTGTGCCTTGCAGCTACTTAAGTGTATGAATGAGCACAGACAAGTTCATATACCTGTTAAAAATGTGGTTCAGACTTTCAGTGGAGTTTGGGCCATTTTTAGTTGTTGCTTATGAATTTTTCTCTGAGTTGGATCTAATGGTTAGGCATTAATATCAAACCCATTTTGCATTAGAAGTAGGGACTCCATATTACCTTTGATCACTGCCTGCCCTGCTGTGTTGAACTTCACTAAACTTTTCACTGACTTTTCTCTTTCCATCAGAGCTGAAAACACTTGGGAATTGGTATAGAGTACTGTTTCCAATGTCCTCCTCATGTGTTTTGTATAATGAGTGTCTTTGTTTGACATTGAAAATATTTTACTTTAGCTCTTGATATCTGAGAACTGATACTTTGCAGGATTTGGTAAAAGATGAGCAATGGTATTTAATTAACAGTGTTAATAGATATTTGCTAGGGCTGTACACTGGATTTGACTGAAGCCTGAATCCCAAACTTAATCAGATTGATTCAGGGGAATCTGGGATTAGGCTGAATCAGGTGAGACAGCACCAATCATCCCAATTTAGGCCGCCTGGACTGACTTGGGGGTGAAGCATCAGGCAAGAAGGCTGCAGAGGTCTGCTAAGCTTGTGCATTCCCCACAGGGAACACACCGGGAAGCAGACCTCAGCTGGATTGAATCTCCATTCACTAGGGTTTGCACACAAAACTCGCTGTAGTAAGCCTGGGATAGACATCATTATCCTAGAGCCTCTATTCAGTTCTGCACACACTGCTTGCCACCATCCTTTTTCACTCAGTATCAAGAGCAGGAAAGCAAATGCCCAGTCAGCTTCACAAATTCCCTGTTGAGTTTGAATAACTCAAGACCACTCCCCTTCTTTAGAGAACTCTCTTTTTTATTTCTAGGTTGCTCCTCCCATTAGGAAACACGACCTTGAAGTGTTCTCTCCACAGGGAGGGTTCAAGGAGAAAGCATGTTGCTTGTTTTGGGAACCACGCTGTGTTGGGCTCAAAGAAATGTAGAAAGGCTTGCCTACATCTGGTTCCCCATAATAGCCAAGTGATTTCATTTTGTCCATCTTCAGCATGAACTGCAATAAAATAAAACCAATAAATAAAACCAAGGACTCAGCTATATAGCTGCAAATAAAATGTTTTAAGTGTGTTGTAAAGTGCAGTATACAAATGTGACACTAAATGGCGATGGTGAGCTATGGCAAATTCAATATATTTTTCAAAACGTTTTTTAAAAAAAAGAGTTTTCACAGCATTTTTTATATGTGTCTAGATTCCACCCAAGATGAAAATATCAGTGCAATGCACCCTAGATGGAACACAGGAGGGGGGGATTGTGTCCAATCTAGGTCATACTGTTCATATTTATGTATCTATAGCAGTGCACAGTACAGGGTAACAGGAAACATAAGACCAGATGAATGTTGACTTTCAGATGAAACCTGGGAAAAATGTACATGCCAGTTAATATAGAAGGCGATGCAACAGTGGAGAATCTGTCTTGCTTGATCTTGGTTTCCTATGTGAGCTCTTTGTGAGAGAGGAAGAAAAATTCTTCTAGTAATAGACTATTTTTTGAACTTTTGTACTATTTATAAATGGAAAATCACTTCACAGAAAAACCAATTTAAATGATAATCTGGAATAAAACGTGTAATTTCAAGGCTAAGACCACCATATAAACAAGTGGCACTTCTGGCTGAAAACAGACTTTATATAAGCTCAAAGTGGCATGCAGGTGGTATAGAGAGGTATTGCTATCTATGTTATCATTCCCCACCTTGGAGAAAACTGATTTTTAGGCTTTTATAGCACTTAGACACACACACACACACACACACACACACACACACACACACACACTGTGTATATCATTGGGAAGCCACCTCCAAATCTGCTAATATATGTACAATGGTACCTCGGGTTACATACGCTTCAGGATACATACGCTTCAGGTTACAGACTCCGCTAACCCAGAAATAGTGCTTCAGGTTAAGAACTTTGCTTCAGGATGAGAACAGAAATCGTGCTCCGGTGGCGCAGCAGCAGCAGGAGGCCCCATTAGCTAAAGTGGTGCTTCAGGTTAAGAACAGTTTCAGGTTAAGTACGGACCTCCAGAACGAATTAAGTACTTAACCTGAGGTACCACTGTATAGCATTTGTATCTCTGCTTACGCCAAAAAGGTCAAGGTGACATAATGGTTTCTCCTTCTCGTTTTGCACCCACAGCACCAGCCCTGTAAGTAAGGTTAGGCAGAGAGGTCCATAGCATAGGTCACCTAGGGAGTTACATGGTTGGCTATGGATTTGAATCGGCATCTCCCTAGTGCTAGTCTGATTCCACAACACGTTTCTCTCTCCCCACCCTCACACATCCATTCACAGTGAAACATCCTGGACCACAACATGCTGCTTTTCTCTCACTGTTGTCCTTACTGGATTGACACATAGCAACATCACCGTATGAAGGAGGTGGGAAAAGCCTGGCACATCTGAAAGAGCAGATTAGCCCATTCTCTACACACACCCTTCCACTGCTAAGCCTTTAAATCTGAAAGCAGTCTGTGCAACTGGGCGGCAACCCATGTGGCCAAGTCTTTTCTTATTAGACATATCACATAGTTTCTGTAACTAGAAGAGCCTAAGGGCTCAGTTCTGTAACTCGGAAGTTCTATCGCTGTTGATAATCTTCATTTGGAAGAAGGTTTTCTTTCTCTCAGCAACACCACTGTTTGCTGATCGTTCTTATTAGGGGAGACGGCAAGACAACCTTAAGGTTCTTCAATATGCTTTTGTGGGTTTCTTCTGAAAATGCTGCCCTCTGTCTTTTCTGAGTTCTCTCTCTGTCTCTGTATTTAGAGTTCAAAGGCATTGGTGGAGGGGGGGAGAGAGACACCAACTTTTTCTTTCTTTTGGTACTGATGATTTTTTTATTTTATTCTTGCTTTGCTGTTTAAATCCCCTATGGCCCATTACAAGAACAATAGAATTTCTTATCCTATCACTGTCTGCTCCTTGTGAGTAAGTCTTTGAAGTTTCCTTTGAAGCATCCACAAGGAGCTGGCAGGTGGGTGGCTGATTATGAATAACAATCAGCAGAGAAAAGGTTGCGATCCAAAAGACAGTTAAGTCATAACTTCCAGGATGATGTTGATTTGTGGAGCAGACCCATAGGGGTGAATTATTCTAAGTTATTCCAACTGAAACCATTTAGAAGACTGCTCCTTAACTGTGCTTTTTGACTGAAGTGGAAATAATCCTCTTCTGTTTGTGCACATGTAACTATGTACACCGATATGAATATTTTCTGCATCTGATGTACTAACAGGGGAAAGGGGTACTTTTTATAATACCCTAAGTACTACTAAGAACATAGGAATCTGCCTTATACTGACTCTCAGACCCCCTGGTCCATCTAGCTCACGGATGAACGGAATGGGTTGGGACAGTGAAGAAGAAATTATTTCTGTGGAGATCAATAAAACATTGCATGTTTTCCATCCTTGAAGCCCTTGCTTCATTCAGGCTAAAAGTTGAGGGCCCTATGCCACATAGATCACAGAAAATGGATTCCATTTGTTTCCTTCTTTCAAGTTAGTATTGTGGCTTCCACTGCCCCCCTCCCACCTAAAAGTGTCATTTTCAGTATGTTATTGTGCCCCTAAGCCTCAGCGCTCTCATAAGTCAGAAATGAATAACATGACCAAATTTGATGCATTGCTGTAGGCAAGAATGGCTATTTCCTTCATCTTTGTTTTTGATGACTACATAATATTTGACAGACTAGTTAGGAAGTACAAAGAGTTCCTCTTGGTTACACATTTAAAATGAGGGAAAGATGCAAGTGCTTCTTTCTACATCCTGGAATGTAGCAATTAATGGGAGATTCTTGAAGGTGATTGTTCTTCCATGTTGGTGTGCTTCCAGCTGGGTGTACCTCTGTTTATTGTTCTTAGTCCCCCATATCTATATGCTGCACCATCAAGATAAGAGACCAGAACTTCATAGGACTGATCCACTTTGCCCTCCAGCAGAGCAGTAGGAAGCTCATACCCTCTTTTTCTTTCTTGCTCTCTTTCATCATGTCTGGCCTGAATTTAAGAGTTTGGTCTCCAGCATAGATCACAAGTCCAGTGATGACCTATTGATGGACAAATACAATGCTCAGGTTAGCAAATAATGTATGACTTAAAAAAAATATCAAACCACCTTGCAAACACAATTCTATCTACAGATTCTCTCTCCTCTCTCTCTGTTCCCCCCCTCCAATCTATAGATCCATTGCATACTATTTTCTAGATGTCAGTGACCATGGGCTGTTTTAATTTTTCTTTGTACCTGTGATGATATTGCCCCAAGAAGCTGTTCTTGAAACATTACAGCAACAATCATTATATCAAGAGAAGGCAGGTCGATATGTGACAGGAGATGGAGAAGCCATAGGGTATCGACGATCAGCATTAGGCAAGTACAGTGGCAATTTCAGGTGGGGGACAGCTTTTATTTTGTCTTGTCTCAGCAAGGCCCTGCTAATTTTTGCACCAAGCTGGATGAAATATAAATAACATTTTTCTCGTCATTAGAAAGAAACCTTGCTGAGAAGTATTGTATTTCAGCATCTTTCTGAGCAAAAAATTGTGAATAATTTAGTTGTTAGACTCCGGGGGTCTCCCTCTCTTTCGAACTGGCCTTCTGTCTAGATGTATGCAGCACTGCTCAAAAGTAGCTGAAAATAGCTGGAGAATAGGACTTGCTGCTGCTTATCAGTGATTGACTTCATTAGTTTTTAAGAAGCAACCACGGAAATAAAATTCTTACTCTGTCTCTATAACCTCTGTGCTATGTCCCAACAAAAAAAGCATGACATTGCACTGGAGAAAATTGTTTAGTGAAACGGTAATGGCTGTAATTAAGAACTTATATTATATGGGCTACAGCAGGCAAACAGATGAGACACACTTCCATAGCTGATATGGAGAAAACCTGTGGGCTGCTTGACTTTGTCCATTTGCCCTGATATACGCCTCAGATGCTAGTAAGGGCTCATCCATACTGTTGTTTAATGTGGATACTAAGCTTCCTATATTTCCATTCATTATCTGTCGTCCATATGACATTCTCCTGAATGTGGACTTCTCATACTCTCCTTTTTTGGAGTATCATTGGTAAGAGGAAATCCAGACTGAGGGAGGGGGAAGTGTGGGAAGGCCAAGGATCCTCTTACCAAGGATACTCCAAACGGAGGGGAATGCCATATAGACAACAAAGAATTGATGGAAGTACAGGAAGCTTACTACCCACATTAAATGACAATATGGATGAGCTCTTAGTCTCTCCAAGCTGGAGCTTTTCTGTTGACTTCCACGTTGGATGATGATCTCACACAGAGCTCCATAGATGCATCAAAACTCAGTTCAGCTCTACATTTGATACGTTATGTGACATTCAGAGCCTTGGGATTCTGTAGCTTCAGGAAGACGATGAGTATGATTTGCACAAAAGATTAGAGAGTGTACTGCACTCTGTTACATTAGCTGTCATGGTGGGGTTTAGTCCCAACAAACCTGGAGTAATATGTAGAGAGACAAAAGGGAACTTTCAGTGGCTAAGGATGGTCTACAGTATGTGATATATACCGTATATAGCCTTTTTGTGTGACTACTGCTGTAGAATGAATTCAGGGGACTGCTGTCTTGAAAGTGCACTCAAACCATCTGTATCTCCATGTGTGTGGAAAGGTAATGTTCCATAGAGATGACTAGTCTTTGGGTTGATGTGCAAGTTTCCTATGTGCAGGGAGGATTTGATGAGGAGGAAGTTTGACTGCTTCCCCATATATGTGTTCTGGGATACTACAGATGCATAAGTAGCCTTTATGCACATTTGAATTACTTCTTAGGCCTTTTGATATTAACTGTATCCACCCCTCAGTTCTACGAGAATAAAACCATCTTTCCCCTTCACAGCCTCTGTGTGCCACATGAGTCATTCGTTATATCTTAACTAGAATACGTAACCTTGACCTGAATTGGAATTTGAACTTTAGAAATTCTACGGCAGTCTAACAAAGAATGCAATTATCTAAATCGTTGTAGAACTGAATAACACATCATGGTGACCTTACCTGTATGGGCAGATCCAGTGTTGGCAAGGGAAAAAGAAAGCCTGTTCTTATTGTAAAAGTATAAGGAATAATAATAAAAAAAAACCCTCAAGAAGCTGCAAAATAGCCTGTGAAGTCTGACACTAAATGGCACTTGCTTCATTTCTACCTACAGCAAAATCTGGGAACTTTATTCTCTCATTTAATCAAAGAAGAAAGAATCAGGAAGTTTTCCCTTGTGCAATCTTCACTGAGGACCCAGGAGACTCCAATAGGCCCACTTCTGGTAACTAGGTGCTACTTTGAATAAGAGTAATGCCTGGGTCTGCAACTTTTGGAAAAAGCAAAAGTTCCCAGAGGTAATCAACAATACACTGTGTGCACTACATGGATGACAATGCTGTAACTTTTTTTCTTTTTCAAAAACGGTAAGAGCTAAAACAAATTGACTCACAATTGTAATTCTCTGCAGTTTTTCAAATATGTTATGGTTCATGTGGGAGCACTGAAAGTGCGATTTAGGACAATGCTCAGAACTTACCATTAGGCCCCAGCTTGATAAAGGTGAGCTGCAGCAGCAGAACTACCACCATATAAATGTATGCTAAAATAAAATTACAAAATGGGTCCTCAAACACAAGTTTGGTTTAAAAGTGGGTCTGAAAAAGTTGAAGGCTCCTGATTTAGCCACACACTCAATGCTCCCCTAACATTGTGAATTACACACAGAGAGGGAAAAGAAGCCATGAGGGATAAGCTATGTCAGTAGAATGCTAATATGGGTGAGACAAATCAGTCTTAAATCTAGCAGAACTGCACATTGCTGCAATCAAAACTACATGCTATAACTCAGGGTTGGCCAATGTGGTACCTTGCAGATATATTGGTTTACAAGACCCCCAAATCCTGACCACTTGGCATGTTGGCTGGGACCAATTGGAGTTGTAGCCCACAACTTCTGGGGGAACTCTGTTGGCTGTTTCAGCAGAAAAACAGGCATCATCAGAGTTGAAGGACTCATTTTGGTCAGGCCAAACCACACAGGGTGCAGAGCAGGTACAGTGAGGGGTGAACTGTCTTCAGAGGCAGCCCTATGTATAATGCACTGCAGTAGTCTATCCCAACAATGACAGAAGCAAGAGGCATTCTAAGATCCAGGTCACAGGTTGAGGGACAAGTCATAGTGCTGGTAGCAAAACATTATTCCAGCAGCTCTTCCAAACTCATATTGAGGCTTTGAACCCAGAGCTGTCAGAATCTCACCCTGGGTCCAGCTGCATAGAGTGCTCATCTTGAGAAGCGTTCCACTCCTGAGAAGCCCTTTACTTACAGTCCTCCTGACTGTGACTGTCTTGGCCTGCCTCTTGAGGCACCACTGTGCTCTAGGGTTGTTCTGCCTCTGCTTCAGACACCTAGCTCCATTTCTCTGGAGAGGGATCCCTGCCAGTGTCCACAGAAGTTTCCAGCTCCTCCTTGGCTGTTGTTCTAGGTCAGGGGTCTGCAACCTGTGGCTCCGGAGCCGCATGTGGCTCTTTTACACCTTTGCCGCGGCTCCGGGGCGGATAGTAGCGAGGGGAGGAGGCGCATTGTGCGCCCCGAGACTCCCCACTGTGGCGGGCGCTGTACTGGCTGTGACGTCGCATGGGGGCGGTACGTGCGTTAGTCACGCACCGTCCCGACGTCACCTTCCCGCCCGCTGTCAGATCGCGGCTCCGGAGATATATTTGTTTTAAATGTCGCAATGGTTTTGCGGCTCCCACGTTTTTTTTCCTTCGGAAACTGGTCCAAGTGGCTCTTTTTGTCTTAAAGGTTGCAGACCCCTGTTCTAGGTTGTTCCTGAGTTTCTCGGGACTCCAGATCCTTCTCTGCTGGAGGAGGTATCTCATGGGGGGTACAACACCAGCGCCATTAGCAATATCTAGTCAAATGCGAACAGGAGATATAGGTCAGAAGAGAAAGCAGGTCAAGTTGATGACAGTGTCCCTCTGCTGTTTGTCTCCAGCATCTGCAAATTATGGAAATGCTGCTCTAGAATTTCTTCAGGGAAAAGAAAGAGGTTTGAAATCTGTGTGGGTGTACTATTTCCTCTGCTCACCAGCAAAATAAAGGAGGCTGCAAGGAATATTTTCATCCTTGCATTACTGATAGGCAAATTGCTCAGCCCATATTATTTGGTCCATTTACTTTCTCCCCAGGTATAAATTGCTGTTGGACATGGTCACAAAGAGAAAAGAAAGGCATGCCTGGGAAATACAAGCATAAATATATTGCAGAATTGATATATCTTTGCACAATAAGGTAAGGTAATACAGCCATATTCCTGAGGCAAGCTCAAGAAGAGACTCACAAGCAGCAAAAAATTGTGATTTTAGTAAATTAGGATGGTAACCAAGAGTTCTGGGACCCCATTTAGCAGATTTTACTTTACAGTTTAGGAGATCTGAGATGGAAGTAATTTTCCCAGTAATTAAAACCACAACCCATTTGTCTCTGCTCCTTTCTTGAGAGGGAGAAACAGGAATCTGTCCATTTGCTGAATCTGGGAGTGGACGAACCCGTCCAACATTCTTTGGATGTTGCTGCTGGTATAGAAAAGCTATCTTGTAGTTTTTAATCCAGCTGGCTTTCACATTCAAACACCTTCAAGGAGGTAGATATAGGCTTTCACATTTGCTCTGTCTCTGATCATGTTCTATTTTAAAGTGATTTAGAAATGCCATTTGTACAGTCTCTTCTGATTTAGAACTAGCAGAGCCACATACAATGGCTCAAAGAAGCACATTATGAAGAGTTTGGAGGCCACGTTCTGAGCAACGAGCGAGTGCCCTCTTTATTTATTTTAAATTCACTTTACGTCACCAGCAAATGAAAGCTATTCTGGCTTGACAATTAAAGTTGAAGAATTTTTCCTCAGCACAGGAGGTGGAAAAAACTACCTTTTATTTGTTTCGACTCCTTTCCATTGTTCACACCAATCTTTCCTTTTTCTCCCTCCGCCCAGCCAGCAGAGGCAAGTCAATGTAAGCATGGTTGGCAGGCAGAAATGATTGTGGGATAATTTGTGTTTGCCAGACCAAACAAAATCAATCACTATAGTTTAGGGAGCAACAGTATTAAAAGGCGGCAAGATGACATTCCTTGGACTTCTTGCAAAATAGGTTTTTCAGCACAGATGTAGGAGTAGGCCTCGTGATACCCTTAGGTGTAGTTTGCAATTTTCAAATTTACACAGTTACATGGAGAAACTTGTCTTGGGCTGTTTCTGGTGTACAGAATAAAATTGGCATTATCTGCGTTAACATGAAATCTTCCCATTGCTCTGGGCTACACCACAAATCCATATATTACATTGTTCTAAATAGATGGAATAACACTTACTGGACATTTATTTGGGGACAAGTACTATATCCCAATGATAAAATGTGAATCAGAACAAAGCTGATGGAAACGAGTTTTATTTGCTTTCTAAATTCATATTTGCTCCAGAGAAGAGCATTTTAACCAGCCAGGGCTGGTACAGCAGCTATGGCTATGATTGCTCTTGGACAGAGATAGTCTGACCACTGTGATCCATACATTGGTAACCTCAATATTCGATTATTGCAATATACTTGGGGCATCGTACATCTGTGTGGCTATGTGTGCATATTTTGGAGCCACAGCTAAGGAAAGACGCATGACTACACAACTTGTGGCCTGCAAATGCTGTCCACCAGCCATGTACAATGAGCCACAAGGAACTCATTAAATTGCCCAGTTTTGCTGCCTGTGTGGCTCTGCAAAACCTAGAGGGCTGTCAAGCCCCTCGCAACAAGGATACATGGCTTGTGGAAAGCCTGTGACTTGGTGGGTCACACAAGTCATGCTGACCTATTCTAATGTCAGAGGAAGGGATGCAAACTATATTGTTCCTCTCTAAATCAAGCTGTATGGGCAAAGGAAACCATTTCCAAATCACTTCACCTTTTGATTGACAGATAGGTGGCCCTGCTCACCTATCAAAGTAGTCCATGGGGGTTGGATCCAGTTCCCCAACCATGTTCTAAAGAAAGAATGGGATGGTATTGAATCATTGCTCCTAATCTAATGCAGAGCCAAGCACAGTAGTGATACCCATGTTGCTCTAGTCTGCACCACAGTGGAGATGGAGCTATTCAACTGCTCATTGCCATGTGCATGGTGAACACCTACCTGGACAGATCTCATGGGCTGGTTGTATATCAATGCACAGCTGTGGAAACCAGCTCATGGATGCAGTGTAGAGATGAAAATAGGCTGTAGGTTGGGGGAAACCATTAGCTGCCTTTGTTACTTCTGGAGCAATAACTATGCAAAAGGGGGCAATTCTTTTCTTTTTAAAGAGAAGAACCCAGACACTTTAGATTGAGTATTAGCAAAGCCACTGTGGCACAGATTAATTAGGCTGCGGAACTGAAAGGAATGTGTAGTGTTAGCCCCTTTCAGCTGCCAAATCACTTAAAGAATTTAAAATATAAATGGAACAAAGCAGAAGAAAATGTGCAGTAGATAATAAATCTTTCATTGACACAGAGAGATAGATTGGCTAGCATCCCCAATCTCTAATTTCAGTGATTCAGTGATGCAGTGATGAGGTGATAATTTTTCTCAGTGTGGGCCCCAGACAACAGTCTGAACAATGAAAAGCCTTTAAAAATTAACCCTGGCACCACTGAGAACTAGCACTCATCCAATAATTGAAATTGGGCTTGAGACAGATTGGTCTGCTAGTGGATATTGAATGAGTTTTGCACAAGGTTTTTTTTATGCCTATGAATCACTGCACCAACAACAAAATCCATATGCATGGAGCGGAATGCCTACTGCATCAGCACCATGAACTAAACCCAGACATTACGTTGCTGGACTAAAGGTTGGCCAGGATTATTGTTTTGGCCACAATTGCCAAATTGCACAACATAGGGATGCCGTATAAAGGTATACACCCACCCACAAACACCCGCTCTCCATTGCAAACCACCCCAAACTCTGGGCGATGCAAGATTTCAGGGGTTCCCAAGGTTTGGTTTCCTTGAAATAAGAGACAGTAGAGTGACTTTATGATGTATGGTTTTTATACACATCTATATGACCTGAGCCTATGATGGAGGGGCTCACAGCATTAGCATCCCAAGAAGGTCATGCTTCTCCCATGGCCACGGCCTTGGATCGCAGCAGAAATCAGGCATGGCTCTGACTCTCAGCTGCCCAGCTTGCATCTAGCTTCTACCTCACGTACCTCAACTCTGGCCTTTGTCTAACTACCAGCGAATTGAGGGAGAGGCCCCCACCTCCTGCCTGCAGAGCTGTGTTAGTGCTGTGGCTTAATAACTTTGCAACTTGTGGTTTGCTGTTTTCATATCGCACCCTTGATGCAATAATTCAAATGCAAGATGGATTTCGTTTTGTCACAGGAAGAACAACAACACAGGACTGAAATGTCTTTTTGATCCGATTCTGAGGTTAGCAAATGATAAGAATAACAAAAAATAAATAAAAACACCCTCCAAACTAAGATAGGAATTCCACAGTAACAAACAATGTTGTCATTGTGTTGAAACACATTAAGCAACTAGGCTGCAAGATATGGTTTCTCTCATAATGATAATGTGCAGGGCAATTGTGTCCCATTTTACATGATAATGTGCCATTATAAACCCTAACAATATTCGGCACTGTATGAAAATGAATGGCAGGAATAATGATGCATTCTGAATTTCTCCTAAACGGGTTTGAAATGTCTCCATTCAAATCCAGCAGAATGGATTCGATTTGCATAGAAATTTCACCTGAGTTTAAATGCAGTTTTCATTATGGAACACAACCACCAGCCACCTCTATCAAACCTAGTTCATTTCCCACAGGGTCATCCCAAAAGCAACCATGATAATATCTATTTCGCAGTGGCATTTGCAGCTGCAGTGGCACCTGCCTCCCTCAGCATGTTTGATTTTTATCCATTCAAGGATATTACCTCAAATAAAAGAATTAGCAGCTCAAGCGTGTATCTCTTATACAGTCATTTATGCAGGGATTGATAACTTTCGAGGATCAAAACTATACAAGTTGCAATTCCATTCCAATTCCATTGGAAGAGATCGAGCTCTGTTTCTCATTTATTTTGTCCCTGATTGAGGCTGTCACAACACAGGATACTGAAAAACAACAATGGTACAGAATGACACAGGAATATTTCGCTAGAAACTTTTGCTACCAGTGTATAGGACCCAGTAGGCTATATTTCCAGGGTGTTTTTAAGCCATAGGACCTACCCAATTTCCATATGCTAACCTTGCCCTCCAAAATTTGGTACCCACCAAGGTAAATGTAAGCTGGGTGCTCTGCAATCCTTTCAGCCTTCCTTCCCCCTTCTGTTAGTTTTTTAGTATTTGATATTTTGCATTGCCAGAACTGGCAGCAAAGCTAGGTTTGCTAAAGCCCTGAGATCCACCATACTGCTTAGCTACATATGGAATAATGGGTGAAATGTAGAGATGCTCAAATGTGCCAGTTTTGATCAGTATTTTCCAGGAAAGAGTCACGCACATACCAGAAATTCAGGTTTGTGCAATGAAATCTCAAGCACTCTGTTGCCCTTATCACATCAAATTCACTTAATCCCCTCCCTGCTGACTTTTTATGGTTAGGAAAGTGACCAGGAAATTCATTGAAATATGTTGGATGATTAACTGGGTGTGCATTGGGATTTGGGGAACATTATGTTAGTCATAGGTGCCAGCTGTACAGTGCCCCCCAAGTCTGTTGGGACATGGCTGAGCTCCCACAATCTTGAGAGGGCAGAGGGAGCCTAGCACGGAGCTCGGAATGCAAGCTGATTCACCAGTAGAATGGGAAAAGGAAACATGAAGGGTACATGTGTTTAATTTTTTTTTTAAATAGCTGGAATATATTTAGTTTTGTAACCTGTTGTGTCTAGTCAGGGGGGGGTATTTATTTATGAATCTGTATAGACCATTTAATATTTATGAAAGTGTAAAAATGGTGTATAAACTTGCTAAAACACACAGTATACCTGTCAGGGAGTCTCCCCCCCTTCCTGATCAGGATCCTGAATCTTCCCAGAAACAGTAGGACAGTATAGATTTGGAACAGTGGTTCGCAGAGGGACATAGTTCGGAAGACAGAAGTTGGGAAGAACTGGGTGGTGAACAGCTAGGAGAAGAAGAACTGGAAGAGAGAAAGTTAACATACTCTCTCTCTCTGGAAAGCATACATCCGCCCAGCCCAAGGTCAGGACGAGCAGATAAGGTGGCAGCAGAGAAAGCAAAGTGGTTATGAGATCAGATTGCAAGACACAGAAGTGATAGGGGTGACTAGGGAAGTGGGTGGAACCCTTAATTGGGAGACTCCTTTCACTTTGTTCTGCTTATCTACTGCCAAAGGGGGGGGGGAGGAAGATGAGTCCCTGGAGCCTGACAATACCAGATATAACAACATAAAATGCAATATTAGATATCTGCTTCAACCAAACAACAACAGCACTAACAGTATACATGACTGACAATTATACATGACTCTGGCAAGGCTCATCAGAATTAAATGTCTTCAGTGTGCAGTGGAAATTGAACATTGTTGGTGGATGTCTAATATCAGGAGCCTAAAACACTTCTCATATATGTACAAAACCATTTATTTTATGCACGCTTTCTATAAGCCTTTCTTCACAACAGTTGTAGAAAAAAGAAAACATTTTTCCCCCAGGCTGGGATATACTTGACATCCCAGGACATTGTAATGACCCAAGATATAAGATACTGCAGTCATCTGAATTCAAGGAAAACAAAACCACAATACCTACAAATTTGTATTTAGACACCTGAAATTCTGTTTGCATATTCAGCTTAATTTGTCACATAGAGCTTTAGGCACAGTTATCAGTGACTTTTGAGACATCTTCAAATATACTCATTTTCTCTTCAACATTTTGTCTCTTTGCAGTGACAAAAAGATATGATTTCCATATGCCTGGTGCTAGGAGGGCAAACTTTAGATGACAAGTTTTCCTTGTTAATGTAACCTTGAAAATGAAATGGTAACCTTGCTTTATTTTACAGAGCATTCCAGTTTTGTGTATAGTATGTGCTCAAGGATTTAGAAAGCTTAAATCTAGCTAGGTATCTGCAAATAAATTACCACCCTGCAAAGATTCCTAGCTGCTTGGTCATTTTGCTTCTTTGCTAAGCCCCAAAGAAATTATCCCTCCCCTTGCAGCTTCTCTCACTTGGTAAGGATAACAAACAAGGGCAGCAACTGGATTACAGGTTCCTTAGCATTTAATGCAGCTGTTTTGTTCCCGGAATAATGTTCTGGGAATGTCTATAATAGTGTCATGAGTTTACAGGTACCAGACTCCCCTAAATTCCCGGATCTAGTAAGTGTTAGAATTTAATCAAGCCTCCCAAATCCCTGTATCCAGCAAGGGTTAAAAGATAAGCTGGGCAAGTTTCCTGATGAGGTAATCACCTGGGAGATGAGCCATTAAGAAAAGGAAGGAAGAGTCCCCAGAGGGCTCTTGTCAATTGTCCTCCTGCTAGGGTGTGCACCCCTTGGCAGGTGCCATGCAGATCCTTGATGTTGGACCTGGTCCTGCCATCTGCTTGGCACCTTGCCATGGTCTCAGTCTAAGAATTGCCCGTACAAAAATGTGTCCAACAAAGCCAAGTAGCTGGCCAGCCTCATTTTATGATCTGATGGGGGCTTGGCAAGCCCCACAGGTGCATTTGAGTTGATGGGTCACAAGTGGTGTAGGCCTTGATCAAGAGGAGAAGACAAAACTTGTGCTTCTCTGGGTTATGCCAGAGATTCATGAAAATGTAGTTAGGGCACATCACTTAAAAGTAAAATGAAAGGGTGGGGCATCTAAAATATCACAAGCCTTAAAGGTTCTGGAATGGGACATGTATTAGTTCTGTGCCTGTGAAGTAAGACATTCTAGGATGGAGAAGGGAGAGAGAGGAAGTAAGGTTGAGATCCTTCTGTTTCCTTCTGTGGAATTCATTGTGTATGTCTCTGTAGTGGGGTACATCTTACCTGTTTTAATTCATAAGTCCCTTAAGTCCGGAGGGACGATAAAAGCCATGCTTCTGAAATTATCATTATTAATATTTCACTCAGATCTAGCACTTTTCAAGAAAATTAATTCCATATGGTTATGCTGATATTTCCTTAATAAATTGGGAAAGAAACCTGTGCACAGCATTAATGAATCACATAAAATCTCTTGTGCAGTGCTACTTCCAGATAATTCTCCCCCTAAAAAGGCATATGAATATAAACATGCCCTTGGTAATGGGTACAGAGATAATTATTCTAACTTTGCCTTGCTTCATAATAAAAGCCTTTAAGGTACGCTAATTGGATGTTAAGTTGGGAATAGTTAAAGTCAGGGATCCCCAGGTATCACACTTGATATAAGCATACATAATAGAATCATTATATTTCTGTTTATACTCAATGATTTTATTTAGAATACAAGACCAGCTTTAACCCCCCCTGAAGTCTTGCTGTTGACTCAAGTAGCTTTCATTACAAGCTTATTAAAAGGCAAGTAGTCAATGGGTATTCCACACTCATTTAAACCCATTCAAAACCTATTTAAAGGTCACGACCAATGGAGAAATGACTGCTGCTCTGTGGAGAGCCAAGGCATCTGCAGCAAAGACATCTCAGCATCCTTACACAGCTCCCATTCCTAGAGTTCTTTGAGAGGAGCCATGACAAGGTTGCTTTTGCTTCAACCTAAATCATACTTGAAGTGAAAATACACACTTGGGTATGTGTGGGCCACATAAAAAATTGAAAGGTTTCTGTGCTCTCCCCCACACTCATTTAAAAAAACAAATGCCTGTAACCTGTAATATAGCACTTTAGAGGGTCCATGGCTACTACCATGATGCAGGCATGGATGTCCTACACCCGTCATTTGCTGTCGGGAGAGGGCTGACAGTGCGGCTCCTTCCCATACACCTGTCAGACGTCAGAGGATCCAACCCCCCATGGTAGGTTGCCAGAAATGGATAAGACAAGGAAAGTTCTTACCAATGCTTTTTATTCAATACTCACAGAGAGAGGCTTAGAAATGCAGCCTCTTGGAGTAATGGTGTTGCTCCGAGTGAAACCCCACCTCCACCGTCTCTCCCACTTCCTCATGAGTCATTGTTGTGGGTGCCGGAAAGTGCCTTTTGCCTTTGAGCTCTTTGCTCTCCTACTTTCAAGGGGGGGGGGGTCTGGAATGCTTTCTAAAGCACTGAGTCCATCAGCTGCCTCTCCCCTGGTACTTCTTCCTTCTCCTCCTCTCCCATTATTTCCTAGCTTCCCCCCTCATCTGCCTCTGAGCTGTAACCTCCTTCAACCCCTGTTGTAATTCTGAACTGTCTCCTTCTTCTCTGGAAGGGTCAGGCTGGGGAGGCGCTCTCCACCATTTCCCCTCTGCCCAGTCCCTGACAACACCCTACTGACAAGATTGGCTGCTAATCAAAATGGGTTTCTTTAGTTCTAACAGTTTTGATACAATTTTCCCCCCATCCAGAAAGGCTCTGCGTTATAAAATACAGTGGTACCTTGGGTTACATACGCTTCAGGTTACATACGCTTCAGGTTACAGACTCCGCTAACCCAGAAATAGTGCTTCAGGTTAAGAACTTTGCTTCAGGATGAGAACAGAAATCGTGCTCCGGCAGCGTGGCGGCAGCAGCAGGAGGCCCCATTAGCTAAAGTGGTGCTTCAGGTTAAGAACAGTTTCAGGTTAAGAACAGACCTCCGGAATGAATTAAGTACTTAACCCAAGGTACCACTGTCTTTGGTTTCACCTGCTCTCCTGTAGATTTTAGAAAGAAAATGCAAGATAAAGCTGTCAGTGGGTATTAGCCGCTATGGCTATGTACTGCCTCCAATTTGGGAGGCTGTCTGCTTCTGACTAGCAATTTCTGACATTCACAGGTGGAGAGAGCAGTCTTCTGCTCAGGACCTGCCCTCAGATTCCCCACAGACATCTGGTCGGCTCCTGTAAGAACAGGATGCTGGACTAGATGGGCTGATCCAGCAGGGCTCTCCTTCTGCTGTTAAGACACTTTCTTAATTTGTCTTCTTCATTTTAGGCAAGGAGTTTATTCTTCCCAGAATGATCTTGACAGAGGCGGCCTTTAATATTTCACCACCGCCACCATCAATAACCTTCTGCACAACAAAGTGATTTGCTTGCCAGCGGAAGGCCAATAATTGCTTCAGATGACTGCAAAGTGGTGGTGCCAGAGTTGTGTCCCGCACTAGCTGCCCCCTTCTCGCCAACCTGCCTCAGGCTCCCCGGGAGAGTAAATTGATGTTTTCTTCTTCGGAGAAACCAGCAGCTTCAGCTAGAACAGAGAGGAGAGGGCAGAGACTGCTCAAGTATGTGGGAGGATGAAAGGCCATTTGAACATATTTCATTTGCTTCGCAGAAGGGAGCAGGAAGAGCAGGTGGGCAGCAGAGACAGCCTGTAGCAGCCACTCAGCAAGAACCGCGGAAAGGCTGGGAAAACAGAGATGGGGAGAGAGGGGAGGGCAGGGCTGTGACTTAAGACTGAATCTCTTTTTTATATACAGTGGTACATAAAAGGTTAAGTACTTAATTCATTCCGGAGGTCCGTTCTTAACCTGAAACTGTTCTTAACCTGAAGACCACTTTAGCTAATGGGGCCTCCTGCTGCTGCTGCGCCACCGGAGCATGATTTCTATTCTCATCCTGAAGCAAAGTTCTTAACCTGAAGCACTATTTCTGGTTTAGCAGAGTCTGTAGCCTGAAGCATGTGTAACCCGAGGTACCACTATAATTAAAAGGGGCTCACTTATTTCCTTTTCCCGTCCTTGTGTGTCCTTTGTTTAGAACGCAGTAGATCAACGCCCTTTGATAGCCCCAATGAATTCCTGTTTTGCTTTGTACAGTGCTTGCCTGCCTGTTCTCACAGTGGAACCAGGGAACCTCCTTTGTCTGGGTTTTCTTTTGCTTGGGTATTAAAAGTTGAGCCCCAGAAGCTTGAGGACCCAACAAAGTCTATCCCCATGGGGTGCCCATAGGTGCCCCATAGAGGTGATTGCCATCCCAGGCTGCTGTTTCCATGACCTGCCCATTCCATGCTCTGAATTCAGAGGGAGCCTTCTACAGTTACTTTCTTTCCCCTCAAAAGGTTGATTTTGACACAACTGTGTTTATTTCAGCAAAAGGGGAACTAAAAGTATCTTACAGATTTAAAAAAAGGAATAAAAAACATGGTGATAATTTGGGCTGTTTCTGAGTATTTGAAACTAGCTATAGAATTCTTCCATCCATTCATTTCTCCCATTGTTTAATCTCTCATTGGCAAATCTAACAGTGATGTAGATTCTTGGGTAGAAATTATACTGCCTTGAGCATGTACTCCAGACAGGTAATTATTAACAAACTTGACACAAATGATTGTGCTTCTTTTCTAAACTAAGGACTATTTATCAGCACCTTCCACTATAGAACATATAGTAGTTTCCTCTAATGGTAGTTTTCTTCTTGTGCAGCCTGCTTTTTTTTGTTTTCAGCAGGAACTCACCAAAACTCAGTTCCGGCACCTCTCAGGTGGTGGCCATTGGCATTCTATGAGAGCAAGGGAGAAGTTCACCGTGAGTTCTGGCGCCTCTTTTTCTAGAAAAATAGCGCTGGAAATATTATTATTAACACTATTACTTTATTCAGCTAAGCCAGAAAGTCTGGCTCTAATAAAATCTCTTTGCTGTCATTAGTTGATTGATTAGTTAATTTCTATACCACTTATATATTTAAAATATAAGCGGTGTACAAAACACTCAAGCAACAACAGACAACTTAAAACAAAATATTACAAAAATGCAGAAGTGTTACATCAGTACTAAGTTACTAATATATATAAATCAATATTGTCAGGGGTTCAGGAGCAGAGGCAAGGGCAAGGGAGGAAACAGAGAGCGAGGGGGAGGAGTCAGAAGAATCCCGGAAGGAAGAAACCCCGGGGGGCAGAGGGACCCAGAGAAGAATGGTCAGGCGGAAAAGGTGGAGTAAGGCTAGGTTAGTAAGCTGGCGCTTCCGAAGGGCTCCAGGATGCATCCGGTGTTCCACAGATCGGTGCTCACTCCCTACAAGGCACCTCACAGGTTTCAGGAACCAGGAACGGCACCGAGTCTCTCACTCTAGACCTGCACCGAGTCTCTCACTCTAGACCTGCTTTTTATGGGCAGGGACAAGGTGGATGGGACTTCCTCAGGCTGGGTGGTACTTCCTTAGGTTGCCCACAGCTGTGTTTCCACATCCCAGCTCCAGTTAAAGCAGGTTTGTTAAGGTTCCCAGTGGGCACAAATGATGGGGAAAGGCTCACATTCCACTCACAGCTCTTTCTTCACCCTCTGTCCTTTCCTCCTCCTCCTCCTCCAGCTGTACACCTTTAAGTTAAAGACTTGGTTTTAATTTGCAAAATTATCTTTGGTTTTCACAAGAGGTTTTAAAAACAGTATAAAGAACTGCAGTGCTTTTCCCCCACCTTGGAATGGTTTAATGATAGATATGTTGATCCAGGAGAGCAAGTGTGTATGCACATTCCTCTATGCACGCATGAGCACTGAGCTAGTGTAGTCAATCCTCTCTCTCTCTCTCTCTCTCTCTCTCTCTCTCTCTCTCTTTCTCTTATGTATGTAGGTTTACCTGCATAACTTTGCCAAGTGCATACAAACTGATCCTCCCCCCCCACCCCATATTGTGTGATTTGCTTGGTATCATGTCCAATCTTCTTATAGGATATTGATGGGGGATGGGAATCTTTGCAATACATTCATGTCACCTTCAGAAAGTAGCAGGCAAAATTGGCAAAGAGATCTTCTGTTCTTGACTGGGCTGTGCCACCTTCACAAAGTGAAGGTTAACATGCATACCCCCTCCCTAACTTTTAGGGAAATGTACCTCCTGGCAAATAGAAGGGGAAGTAATGGAGGCAGTGAGAGATTTTACTTTCTTGGGCTCCATGATCACTGCATTTGGTGACAGCAGCCACGAAATTCAAAGACGCCTGCTTCTTGGGAGAAAAGCGATGACAAACCTAGACAGCATCTTAAAAAGCAGAGACATCACCTTACCAACAAAGGTCCATATAGTTAAAGCTATGGTTTTCTTAGTAATGATGTATGGAAGTGAGAGCTGAACCATAAAGAAGGCTGATCGCCGAAGAATTGATGCTTTTGAATTATGGTGCTGGAGGAGACTCTTGAGAGTCCCATGGACTGCAAGAAGATCAAACCTATCCATTCTTAAGGAAATCAGCCCTGAGTGCTCACTGGAAGGACAGATCCTGAAGCTGAGACTGCAATACTTTGGCCACCTCATGAGAAGAGAAGACTCCCTGGAAAAGACCCTGATGTTGGGAAAGATGGAGGGCACAAGGAGAAGGGGACGACAGAGGACGAGATGGTTGGATAATTTTCTTGAAGCTACCAGCATGAGTTTGACCAAACTGCGGGAGGCGGTGGGGGACAGAGGTGCCTGGCGTGCTCTGGTCCATGGGGTCACGAAGAGTCGGACATGACTAAATGACTAAACAACAACAACTTCAGTACTGGAGAGAGCAAATGCATAGCTTTCAAAATCAAGTGGGAAGTTGGAAAAGGAAGGAAAATAACTATGAAATGGGAGATGTTTGTACTGTTGCATCAAGGACCTCTTCCCACCAACACACTTGACCAGCCCACAGCAGGTGTGTCCACAGCATGCTAGTCATGGCATAGGTTGGATAAACTTGGCCCATGCAACTATTGTGTTCATCCAGTTGTTGCTCCTATCTGGAAATTCTACCCTGTACAATCAATGAGCCACACGGCCCAGTGAAGAGCAACTGGATGAACATAAGGGAGGTGAAGCCCAGAAAGGAGAAGGAATGTTCATCAGCAAATGACAGGAGTCACTTTGCTCAGAGGAAATATATTTATTTGGCTTTTACATACAGCTAAGGACTCTACTGACAGAGGATCTGCTTTGTGTGTTTTGAGGAGTGGACAATGGCCCCAGCACATATATAAGATAATATGACAAACCTGGCGCTAACATATGCCTTTTCTTCTATGGAGTGAAGGATCTTCAGACAGATAAGTGCATAGATTGGCCCTCTGTAACAACAGTTAATTATTTGTGCTAGTCTCTACCTCCACACTCACATCCAAATTTTCTGGAAAAGCTTGGGGGAAACTCCATGTGCAAAGTAGAATTAGAAGTATGGACCATTCCTTGAAATTATGGTAGAGCAGCCTCCGCTTGCCTGGGGAAATGGGTATACATTATAGTCTAGCTAGATGGTGGACTAAACGTTTACTAGCCTTAAGAGGCATGACCTGTATCAACATGAGAGCATCAGAGAAAGGAGCCTTCAGAGGGAGGATGAAGGCAAATGCTCACCTGGAAGAAAAGGCTATACAGTAAGTCAAGGTTCATCTTTTGGGTTGAATACTGAAACGTCAGACACTGAGGCAAACTGCCCTTTTCTGGCAGCCACAGACACCAGGGAGAACTTGAAAAGTTAAGCATTTGAGTTAGCAGGTTCCTAGTGGACTACAGAATATATTGAGCCTGATGATGAAGGACATTGCAGAGTTATACCTTGAATGTGACTTAAGCGACTGAAATGCTAATAGAGCTATAGTTTTTTATTTGTATTATAATAAACCTATTTTTGATATGGAAATAATGTTAATGTGGAAATGATCTTTGAGTTTGGAATATAATGGAAAAGCTCTTTGACATTGATATCAGGGTCTGCTTAGTAATGCCCATCTGCTTTGTAATTCTGGTTCAGTATTTGGCTTTAAGTCTGAATGTTATTTATGCAGCTTGCTACTCACTTAAAAACAGTAGCATCAACTCAAAGGATAGAAATGATTATTAATGATTTTGGGATTTGGCACATTTATATACATCTAGGATTTGCACAAGGAAAAGAGAGAGGAAAATCAAACATATATAATCTCCTAGTTGTTTAGACAAATAATTCTGTGCATGTTTTGAATTGGAGTCCTAGTGACTTTTTCCCCCTTGGTGAAGGTGATGCATCTGCCAAGAGCAGTGCTACTCACATCTGAAATGCAAAATGTTAGCAGTGTGCTGGGTATTTAATTCATGGTGCATAGTAATGTTTACAAGCCAAGTTCCCTTGGGATGCTTTATAGTGTGGGACAATGCAGGGAAGCATATTGCTTTTTTTTCATTAGCTTCTGTTTCTGTGTATAAATTCTGTGTTCACTACATGCCCACAGGACAACATCTTCATTAAAAATAAAAGTCCTTGATAAACAAGGCCTTACCCTGCTATGGTTTGCATTAAAGAACACAACAGAAACACAGAAGAATTCATATCCTGCAGCTGATTAATTTGTGAAATGTACTTAAATTTTCATGCAAATGAGGCCATCAATTTTCATTGCTTTTATCTCTGGGTCTAGCAAACCAGCTAGGAAGGGTATGCAAACCAGTGTTAGAATCATCACACCATTGCAGGATATACCCCCATGAGCATTCGTGTTGACACATAAAGGTAAAGGTAAAGGGACCCCTGACCATTAGGTCCAGTCATGACCGACTCTGGGGTTGCGGTGCTCATCTCGCTTTATTGACTGAGGGAGCCGGCGTACAACTTCCGGGTCATGTGGCCAGCATGACTAAGCCACTTCTGGCAAACCACAGCAGCACACGGAAACGCCGTTTACCTTCCCGCCGGAGCGGTACCTATTTATCTACTTGCACTTTGACGTGCTTTCAAACTGCTAGGTTGGCAGGAGCAGGGACTGAGCAACGGGAGCTCACCCTATCGCGGGGATTCGAACCGCCAACCTTCTGATCAGCAAGTCCTAGGCTCTGTGGTTTAACCCACAGCGCCACCAGCGTCCCACGTGTTGACGCATATTCAGCAGCAAATGGAAATTGTCATAACAGCGTCACCTGAAGAACTGTCCCATGTTCTACTATAGCCATCAGGTACCATCTTCTTTCTCTCCTCCTACCCACACCATTGTTCCAAATGATGCAAACACTACACTCTGTAGACCAGAGGTGTGCAGCCTTTTTCAGACCGAAGGTCACACCTAGTGGTCTTCACCTCTCTGAGGGCCACATGCTGGCACTCATGCATGCACACTTACAAGCTCACTCACAGAACACACATAGCATACACACACTCAGCAAAGGGGAACATACATCCAGGCAGATAAGCATACATGCAAATCCAGCCGTAACAGGCAGGGGGAATAGGACCAGCAACACACACACACACACACACACATGCCTAAAGGCAGCCACCACTGCTGCCATAGGAGCTTTCTTCACCCTCTCCCTCCATGCAAGGGCTGGGAAGATCTGCTACAATGCTTCCTGTAGCTTCCTGCCAATGCCCACCGAAGAGAGATGTTCTCTAGCCATCATTTTCAAGAGCAGGCAAAGTGCTTGGTGCTCGTTCTGCGGCTTTGTGCTTTGACTGCTCTGAATAATTTTTATGTTCACCAGACATTGGTGCAAAGCTACAGGAAGTCCCTGTGCTGAAGGTAAATAACTGGGTGTTGACCTCAGCTAGTGGCTGCTCTATCTCCCAATGGCATTGCAATCAGCTGCTATTAGCCCACCTGGAAACGGCAATGAAAGAGGATCAGGAATCATTCTGGGGTGCACTAACTAGCCCTCATTGACAGTGGACAAAAGTACCTGAGGGCACTTGGGGAAGCAAAATAAAGGTAAGGGAATGCTTAAACTGTAAAAATAATAATAAAAAAATAAAAAAAATGAGGGCATCATTCCCCAACTTGTTGCCAATTTACTGCAGATTTTTTTTGATCCTTGTGGACCACCATTACAACTTTGATAAACCATATTTGGCCCATTGGCTTCAAGCTAGCCACCCCTGCCCAAGACCCATTTTGCTTGCTATTCAATGCCCATTTTGGAGTCTGCAGCACTAGATATTTAATTTCCTATCTCAGGAAGAAAGTGCACTTTCTTCCATCATCAGTTGATCCATGGTTATTTGGTTAGTCATTGGCAAGGATAGTCACTCTCCTGAAGAGCTCTTTGCTTTGAAATGAGTATTGTTACATTTGGGTCTCTTATATCTCTTGGATTTCCATGTTTCCTTGATTACCCTTATTGACTGTTGAATAGTATGTTAGGTGTCCCAGTGGAAAGTCTGGAGTGATACAGAACTTGGTAAGGCTTCTGAGGATAAAGTTATGGCACCTTTAATGTGTAATTTATTACCAGCTGAGATCAAGGAAGCCACAACAATGTACTCTTTTAGATATATCCTCAAGACACTGTAGTTAGCCAGGCTTTTTCTGACTGATATTTTTAATCATTGTCTGCTGATCATCATTTGTTGTTCTACTGTTATTTTATACCTATTTTGGCTTTTTGTACACCACTCTGATATTTTATAATGTGAGTGGTTGATTTAAAAAACAAAAACATTTGAATAAATAAATAAATAAAATTTTGAAGGAAGAAAGGAAATGATCCTGCAGCTCAAAACATTCAGCATGATCTTCAAAAAAGACAATGAAGAAGACGAAGAGTCAGTTGATGCTCAATCAGGGAGGCTGCTGGTTACAGAGATGCGAAGGTATGAGTTGCAGGAGTCAGTGTGGTGCAGGTGTGGTGGCGGAACCCATCGGATTTATTTAATTTATTTCATAAAATTTATATACCACTTTTTTAAAAAAACAAAAACCTCAGAGCATTTTAGAAAAAGGATAAAACAATGAAATCATCAGTAAAAACAACTATTTAAAATATTGAGAAAATAATTTCAACCAACAATAAGCTGAAACAGATTAAACCACAAGCCAACATTTTACATATTTGGGTAGGCTTGCCTAAACATAAATATTTATCGTAGGCATGGAAAATAATACAATGAGGATGCTTGCCTGATGTCAACAGGCAGGGAGTTCTAAAGTGTGGGTGCTGACACAGTGAAAAATCTGTTGTTGTTGTTGTTGTTGTTGCTGCTGCTGCTGCTGCTGCTGTACAAATGCTCCTGCTGCCATGCTGCACCACACCAAACTCCCCATTTTTCCACCCTATCCTCTCCTTGGTAAACGGCAGCAATGCTTGGTGTTGGAAAGTCAGAGGATCAACACTGCCTTCCTCTGCTGCCTCACCAACCACTACAGGCATTACCTTCCCCTTCATTCCCCATTAAGCATCAAAACCAAGGAAGGCCAATGTAAAATCATTGCCTGGTTACTAGTACACCTTTTTTTTTAATATTAAAAAAACAGGAATAAGAAATTAAAAACAGTAAGGATCATAAAGGATGGCATCCGAATGCTACTTTAACAAAGTGCTTTTAGTTCAACAAGAGGGCAAGGTTAGGGAGCACTTGAAACCTTACAAATAGAATCTTTCAACAGTTCTTGCTTCTAATGTTTAACTAGAGTCTGCTGAACTCACTTGGAATATCGCTGCATTAATACTAATAGGCTGATATAAATTGTCCTTGCATTCTTTCAAAATTCACTAAAACAAACCTCTCACCATTATCTGTGCACCTTTTAGGCTGCATTTTTGGTGCGTTTGATTATTCAAATAAGTTGTTTGTTTCTTCTCAGAACGTACTTAGCCACAGAATGGGTAGTTTAATTTCATTGTATGGGATGTCATTCTTACATCTCCTTGTTGTTGTTGTTACTGGTAGACAGAACTGTTAAGAATGGATGCTATTTTTATATTTAAGCAAGCAAACACATTGTCATCAAAGAAGAGTACGGCAGCACAGGAATGTTCCTTTGCCTCTGGTTTCTTCAGTAGCATATAACACAGGAAGTGATATTTCTGAGAAAAGAGATGGTGTCTTTCAGTAGCAGTTGGTGGGGTGGGGTGGGGTGGTGCCACCTAGCAGACCACTGGTCAGTTGTGTTACAGCTGTTTACCAGGAGGTAGAAGGGGTGGACCAAGGCAGCAGTTAGGTCAGCATAGTGCAAATGCACCAGTAGAGCCAGTCATGAGCTCTTCCTGCTGCATTTGCTTCCTGCCAACCTTCTTTTCTTTGGCAATCACACATAGCCAAGTAAGATTGTCTTCCATAAACACGGTTTCAACAATGAGTCCATAAGTGACTGTGGAGGCCAATTCTGGATCCACACGTCCTTCCACAGTGGGGATATTGGTTTCCGGGCAGGAGTTGATCACAGTGTGGATTTGCCAAGCGTGCCTTCCTCTTAGCACATTTCTCCCTTGTGTCCTGAGTTCGAGTGTCTTCAACGCCCACAACACCTTTGGTAAAGGCTGTTCTCCAACTGGAGCACTTGCAGACCAGTGTTTCCCAGTTGTCAGTGTTTATGCTATATTTTTTTAGATTTGCCTTGAGACAGCCTTTAAACCTCTTTTGTTGACCACCAGCATTATGCTTTCCATTTTTAAGTTCAGAATAGAGTAGTTGCTTTGGAAGATGATCATCAAGCATCCTCACAACATGACCAGTCCAACGAAGTTGATGTTGAAGAATCATTGCTTTGACACTGGTGATCTTTGCTTCTTCCAGTACACTGATATTAGTTCTCCTGTCTTCCCAAGTGATGTGTAAAAATTTTTGGAGACACCATTGATGGAATCTTTTGAGGAGTTGGAGATGGCGTTTATAAGTGGTCTATGTTTCACAAGCATATAGTAAGGTTGGTAGAACAATATCTTTGTAAACAAGCATTTTGCTTTCTCTGCAAATGTCCCGGTCCTCAAACACTCTGCACTTCAATCGAGAGAAAGCTGCACTCGCAGAGCTCAACCCTGCCAACATTATCGCCACCTTGCCAACCCCTGCCTTGGTAAGTAATAGCAGCATGACTGACCAGAGGTCAGGTGAGTGGCAGCATTCCACCATGTCCTCTGCTGGTGTGTTTCCTCTGGGCTGTGGGACTCTGGCACACTAAATGAGTGCTCCTGAGACCTTATACTCCCTCTGCAAATAAGGAGCATAAGACAAAACTAGTAAATTTCAGTGTTCAGCCTGAACCTGGCTTAAATTTTCTGCCCATCCAAGGTGTCATTATGAGCATCAATCTCTGCTTCCTTTCCCCATTTCTGAAGTGGATATTTGTCTCTTACACAAGCTTGTTCTAACTATACACAACATGATAGCTGTAGAACTTAGTTTGTTTCACATGCCCTGTCATCTTTATTATTGGACCTGACGCATGATGAAAGAAGGTGCTTTTATTGCAGGAGGGGGATCTCCCACCATGAAATGGCACACTCCCATATTGGCATGGGGGCGGGGGCTGTAAACTTGGGTGCAAGTGTTTGCTCATTCAAAATAAGGACAGGAAACACTGCCTGATTGGTCATGCAGCATTCTTAGGAAGCTTACTCAGATTGCTGGCACGCTTGCTGTCCTCACCTTGATTTGGCATCACAACAACATCATAATATCTTACACCTGACTCAGTGCCTGATGCAACACTATGATCCCTAAAGAGGAAGTCTCTGGTTTTTGTTTGGTAACTAGGGAAGGAAGCAGCTGAAAATAGGTGGAAAGCACCATTCAGAAAGAGAGTGTGTGTTGTATTGTGAACCTTCTTTTGCTTACCCTTGCACAGGCAAAAACTCAGCACAGCCTAGTTATTACGCTTAATCCAGGCACCCTAATTGCTCTTCCTTTTAGGTGCTCATGATATTGATACAGCATTCTCTAAGATATAATTTTAGTGGTGTCTCTCTGTGTCAAATGTGACGAGCTTGATCAACCCCCACCTGCTGAGTTCCTTTCATTCCAAAAGAATAGGCTTTCTACAGTACCTTTTCTCTTCAGCCTTAGTATCTAATGCAGATTGTATTAGTCAGATGAACATGCCTCTTCATCTGAACAGATCAATTTCTTTTCCTTTCAGTGTTGACTGAACTTTCATGCATGCAACAGGGAAGCTTTTATGGAATATATCCAGGACCGAAAGGAAAAGAATTGCCTCTGGCAGTAGGCAGCAGGGCAACATAGGCAGGGCAGTGTTGCTCACCTGGCATCCGAAAACTGAGCACTGCTGCTGGTTACAGACAGGTGGTGCTGCAGCGAGCTCAGTGTGACATGGGTGCAATAGAGAGCCAATCCAACAGTCCTGTTGCTGCAGCCACACTGTGCTAAACTTCTTGCCCCTTCTCCATCTGGCAGCAATGGTTGGTACTGGGATCAATGCCACCCTACCTTGTCTGCCCTGCTGGCCACTGCTGGTTGCCCCCATGCAGACCTCTGTATACACATCAAACCCCATGTATTCAGGGCAGCCCAAGGCATTTTGATACTTAAGGAAGAACAGGAATGACGCTTCTTCTCCAAATCAAGGGGCATAGCATATTGGCACCTGATGCAGAAAATCCAAGTAAAAATACAATAATTAAAAATTCTGTTACTAACTATTTGCTGCCCTTTGATAGCATCCAAAACCAGTGCCTGACCTGATTACAACCTTTGGCAACCACCTCGGGTGACCACCATGACTGATTGCAATTGATCTGACCTGCGAGATTGAAACTATAGTTTTTCTAGGCTGGGTTTCCCCAGCCACTCTGGGTGTCTAGGTTTGTAAGAGCTTGCTTATATTTCTTATGTGTTCATGATTCAAAATTCTAGGCATAGAATAGGTTGTACAGAGATTTATCCATTGGGTATTGCATATGTTCCTTGGGAATAATGCATGAAGCCAACCATTTGTATGATTCACACATGAATCAGCAGGCTGAGAAGGTCAAATTGAAAAAAAAAATCCATTTGCCAAATCAATTCAGGACATCAATAAGTTTAATTACAGAACCAAATCACTGAGGCTTACTGTATGGCGAATATGTTGAAAACCTAAGATAAACATTTTAAAATTAGGTTATTTCATTTTCTTTAAAATATGAAGGCTTCATGGATTTGGGGGGGGGCATGGAGGGGAGAAGATTTCCTTAATAACCAGATGGACAAAATACGATTGTTAAATTATCACTCTGCTGAAGCTTTCCTTGCTACTGTGATAATATTTTCTTCCAGCAATAAAACTTTTGAATGGTTATTAAGGAAAAGAGGGTGTGCATGTTTCTGTCAATCATTTTAGTCCCTCTGTCCTGATTTTATTCTCAGAAGCCTCAGGTCTGATTCAGTTCCATTCTGGTGTGCAGTTAAAACAGTGGTAGTTAATGCAGTTCCCTTCCAAGGTTGTTAGACTACAATTCCTATCACTCCTGACCATTGGCAATGTTGGCCGGGGTTGACTGGAGTTGTCACTCAATATTATCTGGAAGGCACCATGTGGGATATGCCTTGTCTTAGAGCTGAATTCTATTCATGTCCACTCAGAAGTTCCATGAGATGTCTTCCCTGGTGTGGACCTGCAGCCTAAGGCTGAAAAACAAGGGAGCTTACTTCCAAGCAAACATACACAGGATCATTCTGTTAATTCCTAGCCTGAGCGCTACAGAATACACATGATTAATCCAGAGCATGAAGTGTTCTGCAGATAAGGGATACATCTGCTACTGCTGTATTACTTGGGTCATTTGAAATATATTTAAAATGTTTTTGTATTTATTGTGCTATATTTACCAGCTAGATATTTTGTTTAGCAACAAAACCCATCAGCTCTTCAGCATGTCATTAAACCATTTATATAAGCTGCTTTGGGACTACAATTTCCATCACCCCGGACGGATCACTGGCCCTACTAGCTAGAGATGATGGGAGTTGTAGCCTAAAAACAACTGGAGACCCAAGTTTCGGAAACACTGCACTATAGGATTCTACCTACAGGGTACCATAAGGAGAGATGATCCTACCCTTGGGATGGAGGAGATTCTGGGGTGGAGCAACCATTGCACTCATGACCCTGCTGACTTGCTGCAATCAGAGCAGGAGGTAGGGGACAGAATTTTGCACTTTCCCTCCCATTCTGCCCACATGTAATTCCTAGCAACTGCTATTCAGAGCCATACAACCTCTGACATTAAAAGGAAGAAAACAGCCACCATGGGAAGTAGCCATTGACAGCTTTATCCTCAATTAATTTGTCTAATCCTCTTTTAAAGCCATGCAAATTGGTGGCCATCATAATGTCTTATGGGAGTGAATGTCACAGTTTAACATGTGCAAGTGTGAAGAAGTATCCCCCTTTGGACAGTCCTGCATATTTCCACATTCAACTTCATTGGCTGTCCCCAAGTTCTATTGTTATGAGAGATGGAGAAAAAACTTTTCTCTAACCACTTTCTCCATGCATCATTTATACACATCTATCATGTCTCTAGGGACGCAGGTGGCGCTGTGGGTTAAACCACAGAGCCTAGGACTTGCTGATCAGAAGGTCGGTGGTTCGAATCCCTGCGATTGGGTGAGCTCCCGTTGCTGGTCCCAGCTCCTGCCAACCTAGCAGTTCGAAAGCACGTCAAGTGCAAGTAGATAAATAGGTACCGCTCCAGCGGGAAGGTAAACGGTGTTTCCGTGCGCTGCTCTGGTTCGCCAGATGGCCACATGACCCGGAAGCTGTACACCTGCTCCCTCGGCCTATAAAGCGAGATGAGCGCTGCAACCCCAGAATCGGTCATGACTGGACCTCCCTTTACCTTTATCATGTCTCAACTTGATCATGACAGTGGTTGCAATTCTTTCTCCTTTTTTTGCTAGACTTTTATACAACTTTACAAGTTGTTGTGACAAACCACTGATGTACGAGATCTCAGAGCTACCCATTTTAATTACAACTACATAGGATGTATAATTCAGATCTCATCTTCATTCATCCTGAAGACATCTTTGCTTTTAATAAACTCAATCAGAAGTGAGTTTCTTTTTAAAAAAAGAAATCAGTTTGCTTCTGCAGCTACAAGCAGAAGTAATGTAGCATTTCATACATAAATGAAAATTCACTTCATTTGAGAAACTGTTTGATTGATGCTGCTAGCATTAAATGAAATAGGCTGAGTTCCTTAAGATGAAGCTTGACTGATAGAGAGGTGTTATTGGTTATAAGGCATTTCATCATCATCGAGCATCTGAGGGCTGTAAATTGGATATGGAAACAATATTGGCCAAGGATTATTCAAAGTAAGCACTTAAATCAGTGGTTGGGAGCAGAGAGGAAAGGTGGTTAATTTCACTAGTGACTAATGCTGTGAGATCTGCTGCACCATAAATTATGGATTCTGCAGTTTCTCTCTTTATTATATCTGTAGAGGAAATTCTCTCCTTGTATCTATTGAAGGGTGAGGTATACTTCATAAACAATTCAGGTGTGCTAGCCTAACCAGCAAGGACAATTTGAGGACTACAGAAAATAGTGAACATAAATTAATTTAAAAATGAATGTGAAATCTACCAAGTGATACACCTTGGATTCACAGGATCATTTGCTGATAAGTTGTGCACCATGATCTGAGCAAGGGATCGGCAAAGTTTACCTCACCTGGGCTGGTTCACTCCAGCAGAGATCACTCCGTGGGCCAGATCGCGCGTGCACCTGCGATTTCTAGCATCTGCGCAGATGCGATTTCCGGCACCACGGAAGTGAGTCCCTGCACCAGTTTAGAGCAGCGTGCAGGGACTCGCCGAGTGGGCGGTTTGGTTCAGGGGCGGCTCGTGGGCCAGTTAAATGACCCCCATGGGCCACTTAGGTTGCTGACCCCTGATATGAGCAGTCAACTTTTAATGTATCATGTCTAAGTGGTTGGGTGTCATGGGAAATATATCACACCCAACAATTCTAGATGTGTCACGAATGTGCAGCAGTGTCCAAGTCGTCCTTATGCCTGGCAGCTCTTTGGGGAAAGATGAGACCCTTTCCATTGCCACTTGAAGCAGGGGATAACAGGACGGGGCACTGGGAGCAGGTAGGCCTGAGTATATCTTGATGAGTAGGTGTCTTTCTAATTGAGAATGAGGTCTCTTTAAAAATGAATTAATTTGAGTACACCAAGCAGACCATCTGTTTTAAAATTATCCATTCTCAGCTCAAGATTAAGAGGGTGAGGAACCCAGCCACCACTAAGAGTTTATCCACACTTTGTCTTGTTCTGCTGCTTTCCCCCCAGGGAAAACTGCTCTCCAACACCATTTAGAGCAAACAGCAATTTGGGTTTTCCCTTGGAAAGGAGTGAGGCAATAGGAAAACCACTCAGACCCATGCCTAGAAAGTGTGGGTCCAGTGGAAAACTGCTCAGAACTGTGCTTTCTAGACACCGTAGAAAAATGGAAGTGGGGACGAGCCCTAATACTGAACTAATTCAACAGTACTATCAAAAAGCAAGGAAACACCACCCATAGCGTTCATATTTTTAGTATATTTGGAATAAGCCTGAAACTCCTCCCTAGCCCAGACATTTGATTTAGCTGGACCTTGTAAAATGTTGACACCTATAATTTCATTAGGCGAATGGTATGAAATATGCTGGCTCCAGCTGAAGTCTTGCCAAAGATTTATAATAACAATAATAATAAAGCTAAACTGCATCATTTGTCTAGAAATGTTTTCAGTAATCATGACACTTATTTTCCCAACCTGCTGAATTAACTTATATTCATATTGAGCAGGAAATCATGTTAACTGAAAGGCAAGACCAATAACTTTAAAATACAATTATTTCAGTGACAAGAGAAGGCCAATTATTTAATAATTGCTTCATATGCAAGGGGCCGGTTGGAGCGGGGAGTTGTTTTGTTAGACCTACTATCTCAGGTTATATGAACTTTTTGGATATAAAAACTTGCCACTAAACAAAATTGAGAAAATATGGTTCATAAATACAGGCAAGGCTGTGGGCACAATTGAGTTGTTCATTCAATTAAGAATGTGTTTATCTATCCAGCTGAAATGAATGAGATTAAAAGTGGCATAGTTGGAATTGTGATGATCTCCCTTTGATTTCCTGCTGCTGCTGCTGCTGCTGCAATATTCACCAGTGGATTTCATTTTGACTAAATTTCTGAGCATTTCCCTTGAATTTTTGCACCTTGAATGCTGCTCTTCCCATAGTTCAGCTCCTGCAGTTTGCTCTACTGAGCCTTGGTTTTTTAAATGAGTTTTGGCCAACACTGTGTGAGTGGCATAGTGGTTGTGTGACAAGACTTTTCCTTCCTCTTCTTTCTTTGCATGCTCCTATAATCTATGAACCGCCCTGAGACCTCTGGGTATAGGGCGGTATATAAATTAAACAAACAAACAAACAAACAAACAAACAAACAAACAAACAAACAAACAGTCTCTTCAAAATGCAGGTTTTGAAGTCCTTAAAGAATCAGAAGACAGAGTGCTTCATCTACCTATGAAATCCATATATATGGCAGTTGGGCTTCATTTGCTTCACTGTATTTCTCTACAGTGGTACCTTGGGTTACAGACACTTCAGGTTACATACGCTTCAGGTTGCAGACTCCCCTAACCCAGAAATAGTACCTCGGGTTAAGAACTTTGCTTCAGGATGAGAACAGAAATCGTGTGGCAGCGGCACAGCAGCAGCAGGAGGCCCCATTAGCTAAAGTGGTGCTTCAGGTTAAGAACAGTTTCAGGTTAAGAACGGACCTCCGGAACGAATTAAGTTCTTAACCCAAAGTACCACTGTATTTTGGATATCCTGGTAGTATTGATAGTCTCCATATGTTTGTTGTTTCAGCTTATATTGATGATTAAGAGGATATCTTACCCAACTTATCTCTGCTGCTCTAAAATGTGAAATGCTTATTGTGATTCCTGTATTTGGCTTTTATTTGCCATAGTTTTAGAGTGTTATAAACTGCTTAGACAGTTTCTTTGAAATAAAACACAGTACATACCATTTTTAAATGTGAATAAATACATTTTAGCTGGCAGATTTTGGAAGTATAAAGCCACTAGATAATACCTCAAGGTTCAAAACCATTTCTAATTTAGGCAATATATTATACAGTTGGCTGCTTTTCAGGTTAAGCTAGCTGCCCCTCCAAAAATTTTACAGTGGAACTTTCAACCCTGGTGTACTCTGAAAAGGATATTCAGGTTTAGGTAGTATAGAAGAGTGAACTGTCACTGGAAAACAATTGCCTGCTCTCTGGGCTCTGTCCAGGGTCCTGAAAGACCTACTGTATTTTCAACTGCTATTTTTTCATGAAATTTTGATCTGCAACAGAACCCAACACACCTTTCTGTTTGTCTTCTTCCTCTGCCCCAGTCCGCTTGCTGGACCTTCTCAGTTGGCTGAATGGGTTCTGCTCTTCGGAACCAGATATCTACATTATTATTATTCATTTCGTTTTGTTTCATTTCTGTATCTTCATATTTTTTATGGGGGGGGGAAAATGGTTTACAAAAAATATATTAAACATGAAAACATTACTAGAGCAAGTCAAATATAAAATGCACATTTAAAACAGCATAATTAACAAGATAATAAAATAGCAGCATAAGCATAGAATATATCTGCTGCTGTTGCTGCCAATCCTACCAATGGTGGTTCATGACTGGCAAAGGTGATGGAAGCTCAGGCTTGATGACCTGGGTCTGCACTAAGGGGCAGCCAAGATGATCTCTAGTCATCTCAGCTTTTGTAGCTGGAGTTGGGCAGGGCCTCACCCTCCCAGACCAGGTGGGAAAAGGCCTGCAAGGCAGGGAGCAGGTCTTCCAGGACTCCCAGCCAAGATGGCCTGCTTCATTAACATTCAAGCCCCAGCTCCACAGTTCCACATCATGGGTTACCAGCTCTCATGCAGCTGTGGCTATGTTTTTCAAGGACACCTAAGTGCTCCATGGAAAGGGTAGAAAATTCAGCACAGGCACATGTGTAATTCTAGCCACAAAAAATCTTAATTAATTAATCCACAAGAGATTGGTGTGCAGTGTAATACTGCCAGGTGTGAAGCAGTGGATTTTATCAAAGTGTCAACGTTTTACATTCCTTTAAAAAAACACACACATTTTCAGGGTTTTTTTTTATATAGGAATTTGAAAGCCATTAAAGTTTAATAATTAACCTTTAGATACTGATGTTTCATTTTTAATTTATGTGACTAAATGTTTCCCATGGGGCCCAATTAAACCTAGGAGGGCACAATCACCCTTAGATAGCTCCGAAAACAAGTTCCAACAGCAATCAAACATTTAAAAACCTATAATGAATTGTCAATAAGATGCAATTACAAAAAGGTGAAAGGTTTGCATTGTTTATTCAGACTGCTTTCCTTAAATTTAGGCTCTTCTTTTCATGGTGTAGACCTGTCATTCTTAAGTATTCATTTGTGGAATGACTTGAAAATCAAAATAGAGGGGATCAGCTGTTGAGGCTGCATGAATGGCAAACAAGGTTTATCAGTTCCACTGAGATTTGAATGCACATCTGCAGAGAAGTGTTTCGTACTTTACAAATGAGCCAGAAATTTGAACATAGGAATTCTTTCTGGAATCCTATCTACTCCAGTACACTGTCTGTTTGTAACAATGGCTAATCATATGAGTGCTGGAGGAGCACAGAGCTGCAAGTGTGCAGCTATATTCTCATCAGAACCATGAACTCATTGAGTAGCCTTGGATGAGTCACTTTCGGTCTCTGTCTCCCATCTGTAATATAGATGAAATGATGAAGGAAGGATAAAAGGCAGTTCCTGCCAGACTCAACAGTGGCCTACTTTTGAGCTGTCTGGATGTAAACAGAGGTGGAATGGAAGTAAAGTACTGTATTGATGGTGAGTTGCATGCCACATTAGAGGGGGCTGCTGGGAACAGAATTGTTTAGAGTGCTACAGGGCAAGGAAGAAGGGGAACCAAATAACTCAGGAAGTGGTAGACAAGCAGAATGAGAAGCTAATGAAGTCAGCCAGTCCTAAAACCCAAAGAGTACACTAGGTAGAAAGCTTAAGGGAGAAGCAAGACAAGGGAAGTCTGGGCTAAAACCCCAGCAGCAATCATGGGGTCAATACTCCACAAAGACCTTCTAATGAGAAGAGTCCCAAATGCCTAGGAGACATAGGGTCCTACCAAACATACTCTAAGGCAGGCATGGCCAAACTTGGCCTCCAGATGTTATGGGACTACATTTCCCATCATCCCCGAGCACTGGTCCTGTTAGCTAGGGATGATGGGAGTTGTAGTCCCAAAACATATGGAGGGCCAAGTTTGGCCCTACCTGCTCTAAGGTAAGGGGCCATTCTGAAGTTTTGAGGGCTTTCATTTCAAGGCAAAATGTGACACTGGCTTACTGTGGCTGTAGCAAACACTATGGAGACAATACATTCAATACCTTCAATGGACCACCATGCACTGTTGGTGATCTATGTTCAATGTACTTGGTGACAAGTTTCACAGGTGTACTCATGAGTGATTTCAGTGACTAGATTCTCTAAATGAACACATCTGGTCCTTGGGGGAAAACCCTGTGAATATTATCTTGAAAGGCAATTATCAAAGAAGTACATATGAAAACACTTTGTTGCAAGGTCAGGTCTTTTCTTCTGAGCTTGTGGTCTCTCAGCAGCAGGGCTGTGAATTTATATCACAGAGAAGAGTTTTGAGGGGCAGGTGCATGTATAACAGCTGTGCCTATAATGACAAACCCCGAGCAAATCTCTGAGCTCTTTGTAGAATAGAATTTCAAGGACTGTTTCCTGCGGTAAAACAAAGTTCAGCACATCCTAGCCTCTATTTTTCATATTTTAAGCCTTCTGCTCTTGTGGCACTATTGATTCCCAAACCTTGCTGCATCACTTGCTTAATGAGAGTTTGTGTACAGCCGTGCTATTGGTATTGTGAACTTCCCCCTGATTTTCCCGTCTATTTTCTAAATGCTGACCCACAAACTTTCTGCATAGCCAAGCAACTGTCTTTGCTGAAAGCATAGCATATGGTGTGCTTAAGACAAGGTGCCAAATGCCCTAAGAGTAATTAGATCCATGAAACCAAACAGTCTGTGAGATTGCAAATGAACATGCATACTAGGTAAGCTGCCATGGACAAGAATGGCCAGTTTGAGTGTACATCATGTGGGTACCACAACTCCACAACTTGGATCTGCCACAGAAATTGATGTCTGGGGGGCTGCCATCCTCTAATGAGGGGACTGTATTGGCCACTCCTTCCCTCCGCCTTTCATGGAATTCTGTAGGCAAAGAGCAAAGTGCCTTTTACCACCGTGCAAGACATCAAGTGGAGACTTTCCTGGGAGAGTTATAGAGCATAGAGAAACAGAAACCAGCACTAGAGCTTAGTCCTGCAACATAAGAACAGCCCTGCTGGATCAGGCCAAAGGTTCCATCTGATCCAGCATCCTGGACTGGATCAATGTCAGTGACTAGATTCAAAATGAGCACATCTGCTCCTTGATTGCAGAAAAGCTGAATTAATCCTTTGCCTCTATCTTCAAAATGGAAGATGTAGGGCAGATCCCAGTGCCTGGTATAAATCTCACAGGAAGGGAAATATGCTTCGGATCATTTAAATTCCAGTAAAAACCAACAGGCACTAATTTTAAAAATGCAAGCTGAAATCTTTACTCTCCCTTGAATGTTTTTATGGCTTGTAAATAAAGGGGAAGAGGTGGCATATCTGAAAAGGGGTTTCTGACAGTTCCACAGGGAAGAAAAGTTTGATTTGATTTTTCTCAAAAACAATAATTAGGAACCTAGAAAGCTGCCGTATACCAAGTCAGACCATTGGCCAGTCTTGTCTTGCTCAGCCTAGCCTATTCTAAATGGCTGCAGTTCTGTGGGGTTTCAGGCAAGAGCTCTCTCAGCCCTTCCTGGGGATGCTGGGTACCACATCTGGGACATTCTCTGTGCAAGGCAGATGTTTCCAATGCAACCATCACATTATCCAAGTAGCGACATGTGGATTTCAGGTTCTGGAAGCACTGCCACTCTTCCTTACCTCCACTGTAAAAGTGTTCCTGCTCCTGGAGAAAGCAGGCCGGCAAGCAAAGGTCGAGGTAACGCCCTCATTAAGAATGGAGGGGGAAGCAAGGGGCAGGCAGGGAAACAGGCAAAGCATCTTCCAGGTGTGCACTATGGAGTTGTGATTTTTATCTTTAACAGTATTAAAATCCAAATCCAAAAACAGCTTTGGATTTATTTGACCAGAAGATTGCAGCCGTATTAACAACCCAATCCTGTGGATGCCCTACTGTCTTTAATGGGGCTTACTCCCCAGTAAGGGCAAAGGACTGCATCAGTAGGGCTTCCTGCAACTAGATATTTCAAGGAACCACCTTTGATTATGGGAAAGACCTTTGAGCTATTTATACACTACAAAGAGATGAACATTATGCACTTTATTTGCTAAAATATGGAAGTCAAGTAAACATGATAAATTAGATGCAGATTGATTTTAGGACATTGGGGAAATTTTCAGTTCAGAAGCTATTGGAGAACCCACATGGTGGGGAGGTGCATGTGGTTGAGGTATTCAAGGACAACCTGTCTCCCTTTAATGGAGCGAAAAATGCTAGACTAGCCATTGCTCAGTGGTAGAGCATCCAATTCACAAGGCACTGGAAAACTGGGGGAAATGACATCCTGGAAAGCCCTTTCCAGTTAATGTAGGTCAGGGATAGGCAATGTGGTCCTTTCAGGTGTCACAGTCTCCAACTTTGTGTGCTCCCCAAGGAGCTGATTCTTCAGTTACATAGTATGAACCATAAAAATCACAACAAAACTGTTCAGGAGTGGGGCTGGGAAATAGGAAGACAGTAAAGAAAAACCAAAATGTCACAATCTGGTAACTATGTTGTCTGAATTCTCCATGAAATGTGTGTGAACCAGTATAGGGTATGGTAGAAGTATCAACACACACGCGCACGCGCACACACACACACACACATTTTCAACTGGTGAAGTGAAATGGCAGAATCAAATATGCCTCTTCTCCACTTGAAAACTGCTTTCCACAACAGGCCATGCATTAAGGAAGGTCGTGTAGCCATGGCTTTCAGCTACTGTATGATTCATTTGCACTGTGCACTATCATGAAACTTATTTGGAGAGCAATTAGCTCTCCCTATTTCTTTTTATTCATATTTTATTTTTTGAAAAAAATGAAATTGAAAAGAGCTCTGAATTATTATTATTTTTTAATAAGAACAAATGAGATAAGTATTTGGATGGAAATGTTTTCCCACTTGAGGATGATTGATAGAGAATAAAAAGCAGAAATTAACTTCTCTGGCAGCTTAAAACTTCTAGGGAGACCTTTGTACCAGAAAACTATATAAATGCAGCGTGCGTAAAAATCAGTGTCAAATGCTTTTTTCTTTTTTTTGGTAAAAGTTCCAGAATACTTTTCATGTCTAATATGTAATATCCATATCAATACCAGAGAAAACTAAAATTAATAAGAAATATAGCTTCTCTGGAGAACTTAATGGAATCTTTTAAATGTAAAATCTATTTTCATTTATAACTGCTGGTCAGAAGGGGTTGGGCATAGGAGTTTGGATGAGAGTCATATGTTCAGCAGTGAGAGTGAAGGCATAATCTTAGCCATTTCTATGACTCTTTAGGAAATCAGCCAAATCTGCAAAGTGCTGCTTTTTATCATGCCTACAGGATTTCCAGGAAGTCCAAAAGCTGCAGGTTTTAAGAAAGCACAGAATTCACTTTGCAAACTGCTCGTTCCAAATGTACATTGATATTGTAGCATGGTTGGCTTCTGATAGATCCCTCATTGCATTCTCTCATACAGCAAAACTCAATGTGCAGGGAGGGAGGGAGGGAGGTATGAAGAACCATTTCTCCTCAGAACATTAAATAGATTATAAATATTTTGAGACCAAAAATAAATATTACGAGACCAAATGCTACCTAGCAATCAACATGGATTATATGAACCCATCATAGATATCCTATGAATGCACAAAATCTATAATCGAGCTCATATAATCAACATTATTCTGAAATTACTTGCTAGTTTTCAATAAATTGCCAGCATCTCTGGGCCCACACTCAGCTGAGGAATTTGTTTTTCACACCCAAACTGGGCTTGCAGTCCCTCCACACACACATACTCTGCAAGATTTCTCTATTTCAGAAGCCTACTTTAGAACCACAGCACTTTTTTTGTTCCTATTATTAGTTATTTGGGAATCAGAAACCCTTGTCACCCTACTACAAATTATTGAGAGGTTTAGTTATAGGTTCTGATCTTTGTTTTGTTTGAAGGAAGGTCACCTCAGTGGCTCAGTGGTAGATCACATGATTAGCATGCCAAAGGTCCAAGATTCAATCTGTGGCACCTCCAGGTAGGACTGAGAGAGAACTCATCCAGAATCTTGCCAGACAGTATAGATAATATTGAGCTTGGGAGGTCATTGGTCAAACTCTGTCACCTCACCACCCTAGTTACCATCCCACCCACATTGAAAAAAATTCTTTTTACAACCACTCAGCTTTAGGGGAAGGGCTGTAGGTGCATGTTAAAGCACTTGCTTTGCATGCAGAAGATGCCAAGTTCATCCCCAGCATCTGCAAGCCGGGCTGAGAACGTTCCCTCTCTGAAACCATGGACAGCTGCCACTGATCAATGTGGACAATATTGAGCTCAATGGAACAATGGTTTTACATGCTATTAGACATTTTCCTGTGTGCCTAACTCATTCCTGACTTTCTCTCCCTGCTATATCATTTTATCCTAACTCATTTGTCCTGCACCAGACTAATGGTCCTGCATCCAGGACAGCCCTCCTACAAACTGAGCCTGAAGATTTGGACTGATTAGGTGGACATATGTCTCCTTGTTTATTTTTTCAGGAAGAGCTAGGTGCATTTTAAACATCTGCAGTTCTGCTACCTTTCCATTATGATTTATTGAGTAAGTTTGAAGTCCATACAGCATATTGAGCACAATTCCTTTGCCGCCTGCAGACATGTGTAAGCCTCCCCACCCTCCCTGTGGCATGTTCTTGTGCTACCATTTCGTGGCATCAGCCTGCAAACCACCATCTGGTCAGATTTTCCTGTATTCTTTCTGGCAGGCTACCTGAGATTAAAATATTGATGAACAGGAAGGAAAACTCAGCTGTGCAGTGCGTGTGTGTTTCTGTTGTGTCTTCTAATCAACTTCACTTTTCAAATGAAGGAAGTTTGCAAACATTAGTTTTTGGACATTATACAACATTACCATACATCTCTCACTGTTCTGAAATAGAGAGTTCTAGATTTTTATATGGACTTTCTTAGGTTACCATGCTAAACACCCATCAGGATGTCAAGCATATGAGCACATGGCAGGCAGCCTGTCCATACATAAATGTCAAGAAATAGATACACTAGTGTAGGGCAATAAAAGTAGTGCTCCCCCAGCAATATATGGTGGTCCACCAGTGTTTTTAAAAGCCTCCTGTTTTTGCAGTGTTAAAGGTAATGGTAAAGGTACCCCTGCCCGTAAGGGCCAGTCGTGTCCGACTCTAGGGTTGTGCGCCCATCTCACTTAAGAGGCCGGGGCCAGCGCTGTCTGGAGACACTTCCGGGTCACATGGCCAGCGTGACAAAGCTGCTCTGGCGAGCCGGCACCAGCGCAGCACACGGAAACGCCGTTTACCTTCCCGCTATAAAGCAGTACCTATTTATCTACTTGCACTTAAGAGTGCTTTCGAACTGCTAGGTGGGCAGGAGCTGGGACCGAAAGACGGGAGCTCACCCCGCCGCGGGGATTTGAACCGTTGACCATGCGATCAGCAAGCCCTAGGCACTGAGGTTTTACCCACAGCGCCACCCGCGTCCCTTTTTGCAGTGTTAGGAAAGAACAAAAACTAATCTATAATGGACCACCATTAGAGGGATGAATTTGACCAGTGTGCATGTCTGTTTCAAGAGCCAGTGTGGTGTAGTGGTTAAGAGCGGTAGACTCGTAATCTGGTGAACCGGGTTCGCGTCTCCGCTCCTCCACATGCAGCTGCTGGGTGACATTGGGCTAGTCACACTTCTTTGAAGTCTCTCAGCCCCACTCACCTCACAGAGTGTTTGTTGTGGGGGAGGAAGGGAAAGGAGAATGTTAGCCGCTTTGAGACTCCTTCGGGTAGTGATAAAGCGGGATATAAAATCCCGCCCCCCAAAAAAGGTTGTGCAAGCCAATTCTAGCAATTGGTATATCTGTCACTTCAGTCTTCTTCTCTTGTGACCTATGGACAGGTCTTTCAGCCCTAGGGGTCATCTAGGGCTTATGGATGTCCCCATGGACATTCAAGCTGATGCATAAATTATTAGGTTGAACGTTACATGAAGATTCCAGAGAGCAGAATTGACTCAAATGTGCTGCTGCTTTCTCTGTGATGAACAAATCACCCCTCAAGTTATCTTGACTTCTGGGAGGTTGCTTCCACAAAATAGGTGATAGAAACAGAGATCTATCACTCCTTGTCATTTTTGCCTTATTTTGATCTTCTCAATTTATGCTGCTGATACTCAGCTCTATTTCTTTGTAACTTCTGCATTGGGAAAGGATCTGCAGCCACTCTCTCTTTTGCATCTGATCCAGCCATACCTCAACCATCACTGAGATGTAGAGAAAATCTTTCTCAGCAGTTCATGCAAGAGAAGGAAGAAGGAGCCATTTAGAGCCCAATCTATTCATGGCTTTAAAGGTAACCAGGAGTTCTGTGTGGTGTGCCTACAAATGCATGGGAAGCCATTTCAGCTTTTGTAAAACGTATCTGTAACTTAAATATTTCTCGATTAGTCCTTTGATGTTGTTGTTTTAAAACTCAGTTGTCCCACTAAATGTGCACGCTATGAAACTGTGTGCAAATTTAGCTTGACACATTTTTATTTTATTTACAACATAGTCCACAACAACTCATACATACAAAGAAACCCACCACCATTGACAATTTAATTATCAAGATTAAACTCCTATCCCCTTACACAAAGAAGACATAACATAAAAATAAAAGACTTCCTTTATCCTGCAAATGGCCTCCTTATTTACTTCTTGTGTACTGTTTCTTTTATATGTGATTATTACAATTTTTCCTAATTAATACTTTAAAAACGACAAAGTCTCCTATAGAAATTAATTGAAACAAGTCCAGGTGTATATTTTAGGGCACTTTTTGTTTTGCTTCTTCCAGAAACTTTGTATGGCAACTGTCAGGGCACTACAGTGTTCAAAGACTTTTGGTTTTATTTGTAAACCTAAAATAATAAGAATGTTGGTGGAATATATACTAGGAGTGCATCTGTACTTCTTTTTTGCGTGGTCGTACTAAGCTAGTGATGCTGTGTTGAAGGGCAGTGACCATACTGAGCATAATTGGAGAGATAAAATCTTGGAAAGGTGGCTTCAGGGAGATGCCTGCCTGCCCTTGGCCGCTTCATAATAAATGGATTTACTTGGCCTAAGGACTCCCTGCTTCTAATACCTTGATTTCATCTGTCCTACCTTCATTCACTGTGATATCCAAAGTCTCTTTGAAAGCTGCTTCCTTGACCTTGTGGAACTTTACCGAATCATGTGCTGCTTCGTTCCTCTTTGTCTACAGAGGTACCTTCTATCAAAAGATCTTCAAGCTCTGTGGCTGCACGGCTTCCTGAATCTATGAACGCTTTGGTTTTGATGTGTCTTTGATATCTACCCTGTGATTTCTGTTGCTTTCATGTCAAAACACGCCTCATAATTATTTGGCTGCTTCATGTTCCCATGAACCTTCTCTGATATGTACTAAGCTCCCTCAACTCGCTAACCTTCCATTATCTTTCTAATCCCTCAGGCTAGTCCTTATTCATCTGGCTTCATACTTCCTTCTTTCTTCCTCGTTCCTTTTGCCATTCTGACATTTATCCTCAGCCTTCTGACTCTGAACTTGCCAGTCTTTGTAATTTAAAACGTAGCCTCAATATTTCATTAAGCAGCATGGTTGATGCTGAGAACTACTTTGGTTTAGTAGTTAGGGTGTCAGAGTAGGGCCTTCACACCCCAATTTAACCATGAAGGTTAGAGGGTTATTTTGGGGCAGTCACTGTCTCTCAACCTAACCTGCCTCACAGATTTGTCATGAGGATAAAACAGAGAGGAGGAAACCACATGACCACCTTAATTTAAAGTCCTTGGAGGAAAGGTGATACATTGATGTAATAATGAATCAATAAAAAGGAAATGAAATCATACCACAGTTTCCAGTAACACTTTCATCAAAAATATAGTACAGTGGTACCTCAGGTTAAGTACTTAATTCGTTCCGGAGGTCCGTACTTAACCTGAAGCAAAGTTCTTAACCTGAAGCACTATTTCTGGGTTAGCGGAGTCTGTAACCTGAAGCGTATGTAACCTGAAGCATATGTAACCTGAGGTACCACTGTAATTTTATCACATAGGAAGACAGAGAATGGGAGGGGAAATCAAGCAGAGGCTGGATATGGTTTTCTTTCATGGGGTCCCTACTTCAAACCAGAAGTATTGCTTGTTTGTAAGATTTTCTCATTAAAAGTTAAAGATTGAAGATCTTTTGTTAAAGCTCCATCTATTGTACAAGTTGAACCTATGCAGTCAGAAGTAAGCACCATTGACTAAAAGAGGGCTTACTCCCAGGTCACTATGCATAGTGTGTGTGTGTGTGTGTGTGTTACACATCTGACTGCATTTTTGGACTCTTCTTGGGAGCATGTAATGATGGACTGCTGCACCTCAGAAATATATCACTACAACTGTTTGATCATGTTCTCATCCTTCTAGAAAGGATACAGAGCAGAAGACTTTCCTGGACAGTTCACTTGCACCTAGATTCCACACATATAAAAGCTTCTAAGCCTAGCTACCCATCTATTTTAAACACCATTCGCCTATTAATGGCAATGAGCCTACATCGTTACAGGCAGGCTGCAATTCTGGGTCCAGTCATACAAGACATCAGTCATTATATGATTTATGTATCTTTCAAAAATGCTTCATGTTTTGTACAGTATAGTGTTTTCCATTTGTGGCGCTCAAGGCAATTGTGGAGAGGTAGACTGTAAACAGCAATATTTAATTCCTCTCACACCATTGCATTACGTCCAGTGAATGCAACTGACCACTTTCCTTGATGTAAAATCCTTATGTAGCTTCCATACAGAAAGCAACTAGATGAACAGGAGATAAGCTGTTGCATCTGCAGAGGGTTTTTCTTTCTTTTTCCCCCTTTTTTGTTTAATTTACTGCCTGGCTCTTGGTCTTTTCAACTATTTCAGTCAGCACATTCATAGCTAATAAGAATAGATCTTTTACAGCACTTTAGCAAAATGGAACACTGGTACATTATGAGTGAAAATCTATATTGTCGTTTGTCATTTTTTGTTATTACTATTTCATAATAATTAAGCAATAAATAAAACAAGGCATGCTGACAAGCCAGAGAAAGTGGAATGGAATTGAATGGCACCGGGAAAGTAGTTGACAAGGTGATTTTAAAAACACCAAATACTATACAACAAAGCTTCATGTTGCATTTTTAAAAGGCTGCTATTAACAAGAAATGCTTAGAATTCCTTCGCAATTTCTCCTTCTAAATGTGATGATATCCACCCAGGTTTCCTCTGATGTTTCCTAGCTACGTTTCATGTATTTAGCTAATCTATCAATTTGTCAGCTAAATAGATTCACTAAATAGATCCGATAGCGCAAGCACTTTAGATGAGCAAAAGAACTTCCTCACCCTCTTCTCTTCCTCAACCACCTCTTTGTGTGCCCCAAATCTGCTCCAGGCAGTTTGTGGAATCTCCATAATACAGTGGTACCTCAGGTTAAGAACTTAATTCATTCCGGAGGTCCGTTCTTCACCTGAAACTGTTCTTAACCTGAGGTACCACCTTAGCTAATGGGGCCTCCCGCTGCCGCCGCACAGTTTCTGTTCTCATCCTGAAGCAAAGTTCTTAACCTGAGGTACTATTTCTGGGTTAGCAGAGTCTGTAACCTGAAGTGTCTGTAACCCAAGGTACCACCGTAGATTGTGGAACACAAAGAGAAAGGAGAGGGAGATTGTGTTCTGTTACACAGCCAAAAGAAATGGAGCTATTTAGCTGGATACTGCCCATACTCTGTAGGCCACTTGGACAGTTTCCTCCACTGGAAAATTGCATAACTATTATTAGTAGGAGTAGTAATAGTAGTACATTGATATGTATGTATGTATTTAATATATACCCCCTTTCTATCTAAAGATCCAGTGAGATCAACAGAGTAGATTAAACCATTAAAATTGAAACTACATTCAATTAAGAGCATTGTTAATTTAACTATGCATGAGAAACTTCATCGTTGTTCCTCCCCACCCCCAACATCCCCCTAAACAATATTTCCTTCACTTACCTTCAAAAGGATAACAAAGAAAAATGCCCAGTGTACCTCTCTGGGAGGAACCTCTAAAGCCTGGGGTCCACTCTTCCATCAAGACCTTCCTAACATCCAACTATGGAGAGCAGGCCTCTGTTGACCATCTCAGTACACAGAGAGCTTGGTACAGAAGACGTCTGGTTCTGGTCTAAGGATTTGCATGTGTTTAGGTGTTTGTATGCCAATACCAACACTTTGGATAATGCACATTGTGTTCCATGCATATCTAGATTAACAGGCTCAAAGTACTGAACCTTGGTTAACAACTTGTCTGCTGCATTCTGAATCCATTGTAGTTTCACACATTTTTCAAAGACAGCCTCATGTGAAGTGCATTGCAGTAATCTAATTGGGAATTTACTAAAGAGTTAGCATTACAATAAGAGTAGTGACATCTTCTTTGCCTGGGACAGAGCACCGCTGGTGCAGCAATTGAAGCAAATGACAAGTCCCCTGGGCCAGAGACACCACCCAGGAAAGCTGATCTTTTAGAGGGAGTGAAGACCCATCAAAAAATTAGGACAAGCAACTCTTCAATGTTTAACTGAGGCACCCAACACGAATTCTGGAAGATTGATTCACAGCAGACCTTGATAGCAAGGAAAGGAACTGTCAGGATAGTGATAGATGATGTATAAGTACTGAATTGATTGGGGATGCAAGACCAGTATAGGCATGACCTCCTGGGTACAAGTTCTATCGGGTTTTGGGGTGTGTGTCACCATCATTGTATAAGTTAAAGGAGAGTGCTGCATTTAGCATAATCAAAGGCAAGAATATGATGGATCTTGCTGGCATCAGGGAAATGGAACGGCCCGACGAGGCTTCAACGTCTACTGACAGTCCCTTTGTGAAACTAGGGGTGTGCATCATCTCTGTATGCAACCCAAATAATTGGGGTCATTTGGGATAGTTTCTCATGTTACTGAGTTTGAACACACTGTTAACAAGGTGTGTTGAGGAGGATGAGGGAGAGCCCTGAAGGGAAATTCTGCCGTGGTTTCATTCCAACAGAGCCCAATCATCCTATTAGCTCTGTTGTCTAAGTTTCCCCCCCATAAAGTTAAATGGAAGGCCGTTAATTCCCCTTCTTTTATTTCTGAGATGCAAAACCAAGCTGACTGGCAAGTGTCCAACGCTTCAGAGGGGATGGGATATATAGGAGAAGTGAGGGGATGGAGAGGTGAAGGAATCTTTTGTGTTTGTGTTTTGACTCTTATATTTTTATTCAGTCACAGTGAATTATTGTCTCATTGCACTTCAATTACAGTGATTTGGGGGAGGGATATTAAAGTGCACAGTCTTTCCACAGGGCATTAGCAGGCATAAGATGTTAGACTATTGGAGGGGTCAGCCTCTGTCTCAATTGTTATTTTTCTTAACAAGCAATTACAAACAACCTATCTCTTTTCCTGCCTCCCTCCCTCTTCCTCTCTTGCCCCCTTCTCTTTTTTTGAAGCCACTTCCAGGAAGAGTGTGTGTGAGAAAAAAACAAATTTTCCCATTTTTAAAAAAGGGAAGGTTAAATCACAACAGCACAATAACTCCTAGAATAATTTTTCTGTGCCAGGTTTCTTCCCAAGGGACATCCTTCTCATGTTCCCAGATTTCACTCCCACCTTAAAAAAAAAACAAAACCCAGGGGAGAAAATGTTATTCCATCTCCTCAAGAAACAAACAAACTAACAAACAAACAAAAAGGCCAAGTCTGCTGTTTTGGGATAAAGGCTGCACCTATCTTTCTGAAATTTAGCAGGCCTCTCAGAAATGGTGACCATGCCTGTGATTTGCATCCAATTCTGGCAAAAAATAAAAAGTTTGAGAGATTTTCTTCAAAGGTTAAGGGTTCCTTGAATGAAAACCTATGGATAGAGCTGCCTGAAATTTGGCATACTTCATCCACTTTGGAGTGGTTCCTTTGCCTTCAAATTTCATCCATGTACAGGAAAAGTGGGAAGTTATGGCTATTTTTAGATTTTTCAATGGAGACAAAACAGAGTTTCGGAATGGGCAGATCAGTTTGGAACCTGAATGTTGAATTGAACCTGAAACATATTGAGCTGTTTCCAAACTTTATAAGTAAGTATACAGGACAAATACTGTGGCTGCTGCACAACCTGATGTGGAACTTTTCCCCTGACACACATTCACCCCCCCCCATGTGTTGATGGCTACCAACATAAATGGCTTTTTAAAAAAACAACCTGGACAAATTAATGGAATGCAAGGCGGCCATCTGTGGTTATTAGTCATAAATGCAGCTTCTAGGATCAGAAACAATATCACTAAGGAGCAACAATGTGAGAGGGCTATTGCCCTCGTATCCTGCTTGCAGGTTTTCCAGAGGCATCTGATTGGCTAGCAAGGAAAACATCATGCTTATTAGATGGGCATTTGATCTGATCCATTGGGACTCTCCTAAGGTTCAAAGTTTTACAAGTCCATCTAAAACACATCTACCATGTGTTTTAATTTGAACAACAGTGCCTGATCCAGTTAGGTGCATAAGTGTGTATATCTATACCAGCCCTGGCATCCTCAGGGTGTTTTAGACCACAACTCCCATCAGCCCTACGCTGACTGAGGATGATGGGAATTGTCGTTAAAAAACCCCACCAAGAGGGCATCAGCTTGCTGACCTAAGTAGTTTCAAAGTAGCACACAAATACATGATATGTGTGAGGTTCCTGGCATCCAGTCTGAGAATCTGCCAAAACAGGAAGCAGGAGGGTGTTGTCTGTTACCCATCCCTCCAAACTTGGGAGGCATTGCTGATAATTTGATTGCAGATATGCATGCAACAACCCAGCTTTTTGCATGCATTGGCATTGGGCTTCTGTTCCACAGTCAAATAGATTGAAACTTTGGGCTCTGGGTGAGATTTTCATTATTTTCTTGTCTACATAGATCAGTTCTGATTATTTCATTTTTCAAAAAAAATAGTGCAACTTGTATTTTATTGCTGACCTCTTGCCATCACGTTGACTTTCATTGTTGTGTTCTCTTTTAAAACTCATACAAGGCACCTAACAACCTTGTTGCCCTTTTGCCAATAAACTTCTTAGCTATTACAACTGCCTAGGAACTTGTAAGATAGCATGAAGAACCCTGATAAGAAGCAGGGTCAAACAGTTCTGTATTAGTTCTCATGAAAAGAGCCTTGACATTGTTGATCCCTGTGTTTAACTGCAGTTTAAAATGGCATACATACAAACCATGAAATGGCAGTAAAACAGCAGACAGAAACAGCACCAGGTTCTAGCAGCAGTGCAGCACTGCCAAATGTCTAAAGCAATAATTAAAAAAAGAGAGATTACAGAGAGATGTTGACCATCTCTTGAAGTGATGTCTACCAAAGCTGGGATTTGTATTCATCATCAAGGAGTAAATCCAAGCAAATGTTGATGCAAGCAAGGCGGTTGGGACAGCGGTGGTGTGCTGTCAACAAAAAAGGTGGTCAATAAAAGAGGTTCAAAGACTCTCTCAAGCCAAATCTTTAAAAATGTAGTGTAAACACCGACAACTGGGAAGCACTTGCCTGCAAGAGCTCCAATTGGAGAACAGCCTTTACCAAAGGTGTAATGGGTTTTGAAGATGCTTGAACTCAGGACAAAAGGGAGAAATGCGCTAAGAGGAAGGCACGCTTGGCAAACCCTCACCATGATCAATTCCCGCCAGGAAATCTATGTCCCTGCTGTGGAAGGATGTGTGGATCCAAAATTGGCCTCAACAGTCACTTATGGACTCACTTTTAAAACCGTGTTTATGGAAGACAATCTTACTCGGCTACGAGAGATCACCAAAGAAGAAGAAAAAGAAGAAGCCAACCTGCTACCAGTGATTTTAGAAAATACTTTAAGTGTAGGTGGCAAAGTGTAAGTGGCTAGTGTACATCTGCAGGTGGAGTCATGCAATTGAAAGGAGGGCGATGGCTTACCTGGACCAAGACTTACTGGAATAAAGTGCACCACCACCCCTAGTGCAGACCTTTAAATCCCTCATAAAAATTTACAAGTTTACTCAAGCTTCCCTGGACTCTGAATTATTGTTGTTGTTGTTAATTTGGTACACTGCTCAATTTTAATTTTGATCTACTGCTGTATTTTGTTTCATTTTAAGGAAATTTTATTGAATGTTGCTGTATTTTTATTGGTGTTTATGTATACCGCTCAGAGACGTTGATTGTATTAAACAGTGTAATTTCCCCCCAAATGAACAAATATTATGAACTCCTGATGTCAGGAGTTGCCATAGTTCAGCATCTGTTGAGGTCCCCACCCCACCACCAGAAAGCCCTCTTCCTGGTCACCCACCATTCAAATTTCTGAGACTGGTGAAACTACCAAAAGTGTCTCTTCTGGAAAGTAAGTGAGTTACTTTCCCTTGCTTTCTAGAACAGTAGCTGCACTGGTATGTGTTACTTTAACCGTCCTCTGAAACCTTTATTAGATAGCAATCCCCATCAAACAGAGTGGGGCTTTCTTCTGAGTAGACCTATATATGATTGGGAATGATAATCTGAGGTAGCCATGATGATAACAGTGGTACCTTGGTTTACGAACTTAGTCCGTTCCGAGAGTCTGTTCTTAAACCAAAGTGTTCTTAAACCAAGGTGTGCTTTCTCATAGCAATGGGGAACTCAATTTACAAATGGAACACACTCAACAGGAAGCGGAACATGTTCTCCTTCCAAGGCAAAGTTCACAAACCAAAACACCTACTTCCGGGTTTGCAGCGTTCTTAATCCAAGTTGTTCATAAACTAAGCTGTTCTTAAACCAAGGTACCACTGTAATTTATTCCAAACATATCTCTGATTCTCATTGCTGCTGGTATGTGCCCACAGCAGACTGCTGCCAAGAGAATGTGACCCTCAACGAAAAAATGTTGCTGACCCCTCCTCTAAAGACTCCTGGTTCTGCCCTTCAATCGCTTTGCAGTCACTGCCTATGTGAAGCTGCAATCTCCAAACATGCAAGCAATGGCAAGACTGAGAAGGCAGCAGCATTCTTTAGCCTCTGGATGGTTGCATGGACTTGTCCCAGAGGGAAAGGGAAAACAAAGATGCCTTGGAGACAAAAGAGGGCATCTTACTCAAGCCCCCCCCCCAAAGGCCTGAAAGTGGTGTTGACCCCAGTAGACTTGGATAAAAGATGACCCATGGGCCCGACAATAACAAGGTCTGAAGACACATTTGGAAATCTAAGAAACTGACGTGAGCATCACAAAATACCCATTTCAAATCAGAAAATATGGTCTGATGCTCAGAAGATGTAGTACTTTGGGTGATGCCCAAAGATGTAACACCTACAGACAGGCCTTGCAGAAGGTGGAGTAAACAGGTACAGAACAAGACTCCCACCCCAGGCCTCATACAAGCTCTTTATGGGCCTAACCCAAAACAAATGCAGACAAAGAAAAGCAGGTGACCCCCCCCCGGCAATCCCTCCAAAACCTTCCCCCACAAAGTTTAAAATAAAACATTGAAAGAATCAGGGTTCCTTCACAGGTACCAGGAGGCACCATGGTATCCATGGGTGCCATGTTGGGGATGCTAGATGTTGTTTTAGGTCTACTCTTAGGCCTGCATCCCTAGTCTATTGTATGCAGATGCTGTCCACCAGAGGTAGCTACCATTGAGGTGCCTCCAGACGCTGTTGGACTACAACTCCTGTCAGCTCTGGTCAATAAGGCCAATGTTCCAGAATGATTGCCCTGCTGTAGAGCATCTCCATACATAGTTTAGGAGGGTTTAGGAAGGAGAGCTGCTAGATCAAATGTCTAAATTCCAGAGACTTGTACATGGTGAAAGGCCATAGCTTAGTGGCCCAACATTTGCTTTGTATGCAGAAGGTCCCAGGCTCTGGCAGCTCCAGGTCAGGGTGGGCATGTCCTCTGTCTGGAACCCTGAAGAGTCACTGCCAGAGAATACTGAGCTAGATGGACCTATAGTCTGACTCAGTAGAAAGAAGCTTCCTATGCTCCTTCCTCCACCTCCTTACATATTTAGGACCGAAGAGAAGCATAATTAGGGATGCATAATTTCTTAGAAATGCTCATCCATGTGCACAGCAAATACGTCCAGCCAGAAGTCAGGGATTCAGCTTTACCTTGGGGTAAGCATCCTTTGATCTGGCAAATTAAGGGCAAGCGCTGCTTCAGTGGGGCAACATGAGCAGGGCTTGCAAGGTTATGGTATAATAGAACCACGTTATCATCATGGGCAAATGCTCCAGTGACATTGCTTTAATTGTTTCCATTTTAAAAAAGATGGAAGTGGAATACAGGTCACTAAGGCCAAATGGCTTTCTCAGCCCCTAATTATCCTTCATAGCACTTTCAGTTTTCAGAGGAAGCACGAATAATATTTCCAAAAAAGAACTTATTAGGATAAAATACCATGGATTTTGCTGCAACAGACTCACACACTGAGTCTTCAAGAAGATACCCCTGTGGAAGGTGTTGGATCTACATATTCTCTAGCAGCTCTTTGCTTATGGAAGCTGATGCCACAATAAATGTGCCAAGCGACTCTTCATTCTAGACTGGTGTCCACTCTCATACTTTCTAGGGTTCTTTACAGCATCCAGAACCACTTACTTATTGCTTTGCCTTCTTCTTTTTAAGTGTATTCTTAAAACAAGTTCATATACAGTACATGTCTGCTGCTATATAAATTTCTGTTATCAATGCATATGCTTTCTCCTTATTCTAGATGAGTGGCACTGTATGACAAATGGATTTGAGAAAGAAGAGCATTTAGTTTCCAGCCACTTTGGTGACGTCTTATTTAGCTGGCAGCCAAGGGCTGTAACCAACCTTTTGGCTGCTGGATTCCAAAGCACACACACACACATTCCACCTCACTGTTTCATTATCCAACCAGAGAACCAGACAAGGCTCTCCTTTTCATTTTTTGCCCTTTAGATTCAGGTAGGTAGCCGTGTTGGTCTGACGCAGCTGAAATAAAAAATTAAAAAAATAGCCCAGTAGCACCTAAGAGACCAACTAAGTTAGTTCTGGGTATAAGCTTTTGTGTGCATGCACACTTTTTAAAATTTCGAATGCATCAGACCAACACAGCTACCTACCTGAATCTAGAATCAGGTATCTGAAGAAGTGTGCATGCACATGAAAGCTTATACCCAAGACTAACTTAGTTGGTCTCTAAGGTGCTACTAGACTATTATTATTTATTTTTGCCCTGTTCTTGATGCATAGTCTTTCTCTCCCCCATCTTCCTCTCTCCCCAGGCTCCCCTGTCCAGATCATCTTCTTTCCCTTCTTTCATGTATGTCCCTTCCTTTCCCCCACTTCCCAGGTCTCTCTATTGTGCACCTTTCTTCCTCCCTCCTGCTTGTGGCGAGTCTTCACACAAGCACAGCACAGCACAGCATAAGTTTGCATAGATATATATTCCGAGGAGACATAAGCTTGAAATGGGCTGCATCGGTATTTCATTAATGGTGCAATCCCTATGTATACATTAAATTGCAATGCACTCAGAAGGACACCCAGTAGGTGGCCCCACTAATTATATATGCAAGCCTGGAAAAAAATCCTTTTCCTTTTTGACTCCAGTGTGAATTTTATAACTTGCCTGCTTGATTTTAATATCCCAATACATTGTGTTATGAAGCTTAGCATTGTGTTTTGACAATTCCTAGGTCACCCCCGTGCTGCGCATTTTCTCTTTCACTGGAATAAAATGAATTATAAGCCCCATTTTCTATTCTTCTCCAACTCTTTGTATTTTACCGCACACCTTCTGAGAATCAGTTTTTGTTTTTTTTAAGTATTAGGAATGACTATGTTCTTGTTAAGAAAACAAAACCAAATTCTGGGCATGTTTTTTCCTAACAATGTGTCCAGTAAACCTTTGAATACAAGGATAATGCAAAAGCTTTCTTTTGGCATGTTTTTTTTCTTCCTTCTGTGTGGTAGACCATGAATTATGTTTGTGGTGAAATGTTATTTTTATTACTTTCATCCACCAGCTTTGCTTTAATTCTCTGCTGTCTTTCTGGGTTGTATTGTGCTATTCTGAACCACCGTTGCATTGTTAATAGCGTTAGGAGAAACGCCGCTGCTATCCAGAGCTATGTGAATGCACCACCCACACATATGAAGCAGAATTTTTATGTCAGTTGCTCATAGGTGTTTTTTAAAAGAGCTCTTGATCTTGACATAGGGACTCCCTGCATGACTGATGTTGTGGCTATTGTCATGAATGAAATGCAAGATAGGAGAAGATACACACAATATATTTAAAGCATATCCCCCGCTCTCCAATCATTGTATTTTCCTCTCACGGTGCCACCCCTCCCCTGACACCTTTCCCCCAGACAGAGTTTCATGTTCCGCATAACAAATACAGAGCTGGCACTTGGGTTGTTGGTTTGTGGGATGTGTGTGAGAGAGATACTGGGGGCAGGGGTTCTGTGTACAGGGGAGAGGGTTAAGCACCCCACTCTTTTCCCTGTTGCTACTCTGCTGGAAATTGTACCCCCACTTCCCTAATTTGCAAAGGAGAAACAGTAGCCAATACTGAAGAGATAAGGTTAAGGCAGATTGTTTTGTGCTTAGCATTCATCTTTGCCTGCCAAACCAGCAAAAGTGAAAGAAAGCTAAAGCTCTCAGGCCTGGCTCAGTTTCTTTCCCCTTTAATGTCTGAGGAGTGCTGCTGATGTTGAACTCTCTTTAAAAGGTGACTTCATATCCTAAGGCAGTGGCGTAGCGTGGGTTGCCAATGTGCAGGGCCACTTGGGGGGAAATGGACAGAGTACACACTGAGCTGTCTAACGGTGTCTACATCGCCCAATATATTGCAGCCATAGAAATAAGAAAAGAAGAGACATTAAGGTGTTGAAATTTTGTGCCCCTAACAATTTTGTGCCCCTGTGGCCCCCTCCATGATACACCACTGTTCTAAGGCAGAACCTGTGTTTCTTCAGATATTGATGGATTCCGACTCCTACCAATGCCAACCCACATGGCCAATATCCCCATCCCTGTCCTAATGTGAACTCTGAGAAACACCCAGGTTCTTGCCAATATTACTAAGCAATATTCCCTGTGCTCATTCACAGGCACTCCATAATTAATCCTAAATGTGCACTGGTGGAGTGCACTGGTGGAGCTTGTTGATACAAATGATAGCAACGTGACTTGAAAAGGAAAGGCAGGCAAGGGCACTTCTTGTGAAATATGTTCGTTTTGCTTTCAGGCCTCTCCACATTTTGAAGGACTTGGAAATTCTGTCAGAAACCTGAAAGATTACAAAGTCCAAAACAGGGGGAGTATTTATTTAGACAGCAGCTTTCTCCATTGAGAAGGCAAGACGGCTTTGGAGCTGTGTAATGAACACCAGCACAAAATACCTTCTTTTCCATTTGTCATTTAACACTCCAGTGGGCTCCAGCTTTTGGGATTCAAGTACTGTGTGGTGATATCCAGGTACCGTCATGGCACTTTATTAGTTCTAGTGTAATCTTTTTATGCCATTGGTAGGTTTATCCAGCTGGTAAAATGCTGTGGCTTTGAAGTGAGCTCTGCTGTTTAGCATTTAATATTCCCCTCTTTTGCTCTGCAATTAGCTTCCCTAATGCAATTTAATCTATCTGAAACATTTCTCAAAAATCATGGCGGTAAACACGAACTAAGCTAAATCTCTTGAACTTTTCCTTAACGCTAATTTCAAATGCCAGCAGGGCACCAACTGCTGCGAAAATTAATGAATGAGCAACACCAGACTGTCTTTCATTTTCATTTGAATGATTTTTGCACTCAGAGAGCATTTGCAAGCAACCAAATGATGCTAACGATGCTGAAGCAACAACCGTTTAGCTCCTGGCCAGGCTGTTGTAGGAGGCAGACCTTTCCTTCTTTTCTCTGCATTGGAATGCATTGATCCCTTCAGAAAGACATGTTGTTTTGATTTATTCACAAATACAGCAATGCCCAGTACAGCCTATAGCTTGTTGGCCACACCCCATTTTGAATGTGGCAGAGAAGTCCTACAAGAGAGGCAGAAGATATAAGGGCATAGAGCAGCCTATCTCAATATTGGGTCCCTAGATGTTGTTGGACTAAAACTCCCATCATTCCTGACCATGGTCTTACCAGCTAGGGATGATGGGGGTTGTAGTCCAACAACATCTAGGGACCCAAAGTTGAGAAAGGCTGGTATAGAGTACCTTTCTGCAGAGCCCCTTGAATTTCTTACTCATCCCGATTCAAGGATGGTAAACCTGGTGCTTTTTTTTCTTTAAAAATGTTTAGGGGTACTCTCATTTTCCTACTCATATTGAAATACTGCCCCTCAGTGAGGCCAAACTTAGATTCACAAAATGTTTAGGAGTATGTGTACCCCTACATCCCCCCAGAAAAAAAGCACTGGGTAAACCTGTGGCACTCCAGATGTTGTTGGACTGCAACTCAGTCAATGGTCAGGAATTAATGGGGCTTGTAGTAGAGCAATGTCTGATTTCCTACAGCAGAGATTGGCCCTGGATCATGGATGTCTGAAGCAAAACCCAACCGTGTCTGTGATGATGTGTGGCAAAGAGGCAAGAAGGAAGACCACTGTGCTAGCTGCAGAAGAATCTATTATTCCCCGGGAAGAACAAATTGGAGATCCAAGTCCTAGCATTGAGCTAGAACAAGCCAAATGTCTGAAGGAGAGCTCCCACTCTCTCCTAGGCAAATACTTGGCTGATGTGGTTTCCAAAGCATTTGTCCTAAGCCACAACATCTAGCCAAAAGGAAGTAGTTGCCACTTATGAGGTGTGTCCCCACATCCTTGAGCTGAGCTAAGCTAGGACAGTGAAAGAAAGAATTCAGGGCCTGGGGTGGGGGGCATTAATACACTGGGGCTGTGTCCAGTAAAGGTGCTGTTGTCTGGTCCAGTTAGGGCAGAAAGGGATAATGCTGTTTGTGGACTGTACTAAATTGCTGGTAAAATATATTTCCTCATACAAATTTTAGTGATAAGCCCAACTAAAAACCAAACTTTAAAACAATTGAATCAAAGGAACCCATCTCACTATGCAGGGAACTTGATGCTGAGGTAATCTTAATTCAGCAAGTGTACTTTTTTGTTCTGCCATTGGGAGTCTCTGATAACAAGCATGTGTGTGTGAGGCAGAAATCAGAGAGTGTGACCATTAAAATAAGTTTCATTTTCAACTAACTGATCAAATCAGCTCTTTTGCTGGGAACTAGCTTAAATAATGGTATGGCTAAATAATAAATAATTCCATCTCCCCCACCCAGCCTTTTCTTGTATGCGCAGACACATGCACACCCCCTCTACATTGCAGCAGTTGTCCGGAAAAGAAGAACAAAATAGGAGGGAAAGACTAATTGCATTTGCACTTGGGGAAAATGCCTCTGCAGTGTTTCCTGAAGTCACATACCAAATGGGAACACTGAGTAATGCTAAATGAAAGCAAGCAAGATGAGGCTGGAGCACATTATTGAAATGATGAGGATTTGCACATTTCCCCTCCTGTCTGCACTTAATATCTAATGGACTTAAACAGCAGTGGTAGGCTTGTGATGATGAGATGTGAGTGGCCGATCCCACTTAATGGATATAAATTAACAGAAAGTTCAAGTGCATCTTTAGAAGATGGAACATAAAGCAGCTTGTAAGCTGCCATCATGCGCAAATGACTTGAATGGGCATCGCACCATCTCTGTGGTAGAAAAAGGGCAACTATCCCCACTTCCTGCTACATGCTAGGGCTGGGCAGTTAACTTTCACTTTCTCCTCTCCCTTTCACTCTTGGTATTCTCCAAGGGCAGGCAAGGTCCTCAGTTGTGTCATTTTTCATCACTCTCCTAGATAAATGGTGACATCCTTATTCTCTGTTTGTTGTCAGACGCAAAAGCTGTTCGGGGGTGGGGGACATAATTTATGAGGATGATTTATACATCTAAACACCTGTCAAGCTAAACTTTAAACAAAATAAAGTTTTCAGGCCTACATTGGCACAAACAGCATATCTAATGGCGCAATGTCACGCTTCCTCGAAAGACATCGCTTTTGTCTGTTTGTAAGAATCCTTCAGGTAAGAATCACCATGGCCAGCTCTAAGTCGCAAGGGCACTTGTTTGCTTCCAGATGTTGTCTCCATCATTCTCTCAGATGGGTGCCATAGGTGGGTGGGTAGTAATCTACCACCAAGGGTCACTGCTGCACATAGCGTGCACATGAAATGTGCCCAATACCAGACAGATAGTTAGCTGGTGCTTTCAGCTTTGATGGAGTCCAAGCATCTTTCCTCGTCTGGTGCCTGAACTTTATCAAAGATGAAGGCACCAGCTAACTATCCATCTGGTATTGTGCACATTTCATGTGCATGCTGTGTGCATGTTAACAAACACAGACACGAGAACACACATCTTATATTCAATTCAATTAGGATGTTAATGGATAATAGTCTCAACAATGGGAATAAATGCTGCTCATTCATCTCTTATGGAGATGGAAGTTATCACTTTACTGCCCACTTTATTTATCTATCTATTTATTTATTTATTTATTTATTTATTTATTTATTTATTTATTTTTATTATTATTAACTGAAGGTTGGTTCCATCTGCTTCAGCTCACAGTTCTGCAAAATATACAGTTCAGTATTAACCTTAGAATACTGACTACAGAAGAGGAAGGAGCAGGAGCTGATAATCTGAATGTTCAACTTGTGAGCACTGTGTTTACCATCCAGAAAAGAGAGGATAATGCAATAAACATTGGTGGCAAAGTTTTTCTTTTGCTTGGACAACACCAGGATAATCAATATTCACATAATAAGATGCATATTTCCTATACAGATATCTATGTATCTAATGGTTTTGTGCATGCACACACACACATCCTAAACACACACACACACACCCTAAAACACACACACACACACTCTATGTATAATGTTTTGTCCCCTGGACTGTTGGCTTAGAATTTCCAGAATGATGCATTTTCTATATTGCATTACCCACAATTACCAGCCAGAGGCAAATGTTAAGTATCACCTCAGAAAGACATTCTCATCTCATTATTAATACAGAAAGCTTTATTCAACCACGAGATTAAATCCCACCTTTCAGAAAATTGCAAATTGTGAGGAGCAATCTGCATACATTTGAACTTCTGTACTTTGACAGCTGATTCTTTCCCCACTCAAAGCTGTGCTCAAAATTTTTAATAATACAAAAACCTATGCTTAATCTATTCAAACATTATAAAAAAAATTCTCTTGAAATGAAAGCACTGTGGAACATGTTTTGGGATGGGAAAGGTAGATGTTCTTACAGATCCTTTTTTTAAAAAAAATCATGAATATTTTAACTGATCTTTTTGATTAATTTAAAATCATATTTCCTGAGCAGCTGACTCAAAGTCAAGCAAAGATTAAATTTCAATCGGACACTAGTATTTAGATGATAGTCTTTTTCTGTTTGAAATCTATTTCACAATGCACAGAGAAGCGATTAACAAAGGAGTTCTTCCTCTTGGTTAAGGGATGTGAACATTTAAATATGTGGTAGGCAAACAAGACATTTTAATTGGTATTAGCACACAATCATGGTTATGGCTCTGTCAACATTTCCTTTATTAACCTTGATGTCCAAATGCTTATGACTAGAATGCTGAAATCCATGTCCGGCTGAATCTCGATCTGTTACTTTTGGATTCATCAAACTGTTTCTACTGCAGATGTTTGCTTATTTATTTAAATTCTCCACCCCAAAGGTTCAGTGTTGGAGCTGGAATGCATCATGTGGCTCCCATCCTCCCACCCCCCCCCCGAATAAACACAGCAGTAGAAATGAAGACAGTACCAAAAATAAAATAATTAAAGCTTCTGTATAAAGCTGGCAGGAAATAAAGTTTTCAGCAAAGACAAAGAAATCAGAGTCAAATATGCAAATAACGCAAGTTGTGGCCCCATGATAAATAAGGTACTGAAAACTTCCGTTGATTTTATTTGTTTGTTTATCAGTATTTTTTATACCGCCCACCAATCATATTCCGAGGGCAGTATACAAAAAGAATAAAACAATTAAAATGCAAACACAATAAATAAAGGATGATAGCCAACTATACGCACACTCAGAGTAGACCCATAGAAGAGCCCACTGATTCCATTGGGTGTGTGTTGTTTACGACTAAGGTAAGCTACATCACCCAAAATGAACTAGAATCCACAAAGTTAAAATGTGAATGAGTTATAAATGTGGATATTTTAACAGCATTATACTTGTGCAGACCATTCCAGTGAGGGCAAGGAGGGACAATTTGCCAGTCTCACAATGACTGGGATGAAAGTGAGGGCAGGGACTGTTAGAAATGAAGAAACATTACTTCCCCCTCCCAGAAGGGTGAAGGAGAGGGATCCTCCGATCTGAACTAGGAATGCCAATTAGGACCCCCTCTATCAATGGTAATGAATTTGTTTTATTGAATAAATTATCCACATGAAGCACACTTGTATTCATGCACTTGTTATGTAGATATGTTTGTGTATACATTTATGAAATGTCCACCCCATTACCAATGGAACCCAGGACAGCCAATGAAGCAAACAACAGAATTGTTTGTTATTGCATAGTATAAACCTGAGCTGTAAATGTAGTGTTTGAAAGAAATAGAGAGATCATGGAGATGATCCTATGTAAAGCTAAGTGCATGAAAATTTATTTTAAATCAAGGTGACCCACATGCACATAACATCATGTACAAAATCACCAAAAGGCATTATACTGGAAAACACACTTTGGATGCAAATACCAATCAGTTACTTCTATTTCTTGATTCATTGGGGTGCAATCTCCTATCCATACTATCACAAGATTCCAATGAATCTCAACAACAACAAAATAAACATATCAATAGATGTTCTGTCTACTTACTTCATCGTATAAATCCATAACACCCAAGCTCAAGGACTGTTGCTGTTTTATCTACAGTGAATAATGCATGAACACCACTGGATGTATTCTACACATTAAAGAACCCAGAATCTGTTGTTAGAGTCATCTATATTCACAACAAACGTTACAGTTGCTCTGAATACTGAGCTTCTCAAAGAAACAGCAATCCCAAGGACATTCTCAGGCCCCCAGTGGCAGTGGGACAGCAATCAGTGTGGTTTGCAGAACAGCACTTTGGGGAGCAAAATAAATTTCCAGTGGAAAACCAATGCAGGGATGTGATTCGGGTTGGGAAATGGTTCTTTCTCCAAGATAACAGTAGACAGGTTAAGCATGCTTCTTCAAACATGTGGCTAACATCATGTGCAATTGGGCCTTGAGACACGACACGTTTCAGCAGTGGCGTAGCGTGGGGGTGCAGGGGGTCCGGCCGCACCGGGCACAACATCTGGGGGGGCGCTCGCACTCGCAGCTCTCTGCCTCTACCTGGCTCACTCACTCTCTCTCACTGCAGTGCTGGCTGTGCGAATCCGATCCGAGCCGCCGGGTCACCACCCACTTTGGAGGGGGGGGTGCCAGGCGTGCGGTGCGGAGAGAGAGCGAGGGACTATCAGGTTAGGGGGCGCAAATTACTTGCCTTTCCCCGGGTGCTGACAACCCACGCTACGCCACTGCGTTTCAGTCTGTGTGGCTTCCCACTGCTGCCTCCTCTTCTGCAACCCCACACTGCCACCTCTTCCCCTGCAGCCTCCTGACTCCTTTGCAGTCTACTCCCATGCCGAAGGCAGCAGAGGAGTAAAAGGAGGCTGCAAAGGAGATCTGCCATTGGGGATGACTACCTCACCTCACCTCATAGGTATGGTGACTCTGTTTCCCATCTATGTTGTTGATCCAGCTCTGCTATGCTTAAGTTGCCACTGAATCCTATAAGGCCCACAACAACAATCCAGGACTAAAATTAGTGTGACAGCAATGGAGAAGTCCAGCCTTTCTGCTGTCTTTGAGGAAGACCAAGAAGCTAACTGCCAGTGTGAGGCTTGGCAATCACTTCACCAGGCCCTCTGCCAAACTTTGGCCATTTGGCCACCAGTGCTGTCCCAGTTATTTGCAGTGCCTGAGAGCAATGCCACCACCATCCCATGGCTCCTTGTCAACCCATTCCTTCTCTTCCTCTCCCTTCACTTGTTTTTGTTGCTGCTGTTGTTAAATTGCCACCTGCAATAGTGGATGGATTTGCTGCAGTGGCTGGAAAGACTTCTAAAGCTCAGAGGCTCCCAGGCAAAGCACAGAGGTGAAGGCTGCTGTGTATGGAACCTCTCAAGGAAAGCAGTGCCGACATGCCACCACCTGGACCTGGCAATGCCAAATTGGGCTACTGAGGGGCCCTTCTAAGTGCCGTTACCCAACCTGGACAACCAAGGGTGCTTGGCCTGCTTTTAATTATGCTGTTTCATAGTTTCACAGCTAGCCTTGTCACTTATCATAGCAAGCAAGTAGGGATTCTCTTCAGATTCTGCCTCCAGCCACAGAACACTTGGAGTGGCTATTCCTCAACATTAGCATAGCGTAATGTTTCAGTCTCACCATAATCACCTTCCACAATGCTGCTGCATTAGTATTTAATGAGGTCAGAATTAGAGGGAGAGAAAAGGAAATTTCACCTTTCCTGTAAATTGGATTTCTGTTAATTGGATTGCAAGCCAGGTCCCGCTTTGTTCTGTCTGCTATTGTATTCTGGCCCTTTCCGATTGTGCTCTCCTGCTGCCCAGATTTATTTGGATTTCTTGCCTATATGCTGTAGTGTCTAACTATTAGTGACTGCACTGTGACATAGCCGCATGATGATGTCAAACAACCAGGCAGCTTACCTACCTGCTAATTTTTTCGAGACTTCAAGTAAGTGATATTATAATTAGAGGGAAAACTCTACCCTACAAGTGGCAGTAAAAAAATGTTGCTTTCTCTGAGCTGGGATTTTTGCTGTCTGTCTGTCTATCTATCTATCTATCTATCTATCTATCATCTATCTATCTGTCTATCTATCTATCTATCATCTATCATCTATCGTCTATCATCTATCATCTATCATCCATCTATCTATATCTATCTATCTATCTATCTATCTATCTATCTATCTATCTTTATCTATCTATCATCTATCATCTATCATCTATCATCTATCATCTATCATCTATCATCTATCTATCATCTATCATCATCTATCCTTTCTTCTTCTTCTTCTTCTTCTTCTTCTTCTTCTTCTTCTTCTTCTTCTTCTTCTTCTTCCTCCTCCTCCTCCTCCTCCTCCTCCTCCTCCTCCTTATATTATTTATACCTCTCCCTTCTGGCTGGGCTTCCCCAGCCACTCTGGGCGGCTTCCAACAAAAGATTAAAAATACATTAAAACATCAGTCATTAAAAACTTCCCTAAACAGGGCTGGGAAGTTTTCTTCCTTCTTCTTTCTTCCTTCCTCAACTGAGGGCAGCATTACAACAGAGTTGGGGAACCTGCAGCCCTCCAGATATTACTGGACCAATTCCTATCAGCCCTGCCCATTGGGCCATGTTGGCTGGGCTGATAGGAATTATAGTCCAATTATATCTGGAGAGCTGCAGGTTCCCCACACTTTAACTAAAACATTTAAAAGAGTCATTTTAACTAATTATACTAATATGGGCAAATGAGCATTATAATTTCCAACTTATTGCACATACTGAGGAAGAGGGTGCTGTTGAGCAGGTAGAATCCATGCTCTCAATCACACATTCAGTACCTGACATCTCCACGTATAGCTGTGAAGGACTAAAACCCTGAAAAATGCATTTTCAGTCAGTGTAGACCACACCAACCAGGTGGACTAGTTGGTGTCTCATGTGACAGACTATATTCTTCATATATTCAAGTGTTTTGTTTCTGACATCTGTGCCTAAAAGTACCATGACAGGTTTAGAACCAAGCCAGAAGAAATGTGGGAAGTCAGCGAGGAAGATTTCCCATCATTTTCCCTTTTGCGAATTGTAGTGCTTGCAGGCTCATGGGGATGCTTTGAAAAGTGGTACTCTGGGAGAGGGTACCATTTCCCTCATCTAAATTGCCCTTCCCCAAAAGTAGTTTATCTTCATTTTGGGATCTTCGTTTGCTGCATTTTCCCAGTGCGGGGGCGGGGGGGAGCTGACAGCTCTAGACTGACCTTACTCTAAAGGGGAAAGAGGCTCTTGCACTCTATGGGTGATGCCATGGTGTAATTTAGAGGAAAATCACAGCTGCTTAATGATCCATATTTCTTTGCTCTTTAACGAATAAGCTCTTTTTCCTTTTGGAATAGGATTGTGGATCATGCTTGTGTCAATATTCTAGCCTAATTTCCCCAGTTCAATTATACCATGTGATTCAAGTATTTAACTATCAAACTTTCTTGTCCAGGAAGACTTTTAAAGTTTCGGATATTCTGTGGGTAACACAGCCTATTACTTTTGAGTGACTGTAACAATTCAAGTAATTTTCAATATGGAGTCATGCAGTGTAACCTAATATACAATTAACATCTGTCGGGTAGTTTAGTCCTTTGGCACACCTCCAACTTCTGCTAAGAATCTTAGCATGAAATAAGCCAAACCAATTTGTCCAGGCTCTTCAATCAGGTGATGGCAGCTTGCAAGGCATTAAAACAATTACATGTATTTATGCAAGAGACATTACCTACAGCCAACAAAATGAGCATTTTATGACATGGCAAAATATTATAATTTACAGAAAATAAATAGATCAGATTCAAAAGCCAATTGTGGGCAACTCTGGATAACGCAGACATTATTTAGAAATGTATAAGGTATTTTCTTTTATGAGTGCTAAAACACACAATGCATTCGATGTCATAAAGAGGATTGATTTGAAAATTACTACCGACTGAATGGTTTTGTGTTACTAAATCCTAGCCAGATTGGATGGTGAGCACCTGAGAAACCAAGCAGGAGAAATCAGGAAAACACTTGGACCCAACAGTGAGTCCTTCAATTCTCCCAGTGTCCAGATTAACCCATTACTTTCTTCAGCCACAAGACTTGCAAAACTTACAACTGGTGGTCTAAGGTGTTGAGCAACCTTGGTCACAGTCTGTTGTAACTGTGGTCTGCCAAGACCCAGTTCTCCTGAGCCGGGTGGAAGAGACCTGTCTGCCAGGCAGGGGGCAGGTCTGGAGATTCACAGCCACTGGTCTCAGGCCAGAACAAGGTGGACTCTGAGGCATAGGGAGCAGTGGGAGGTACACTGTAGGAGGTTTAGACAAGCCTGCAACACACACACATACACATAGTTGCTGTTTTGTGCAAATCTGATGGATTGAGAAATTTGTGTGTGTGTGGTGTGCTTACATGTAAACAGATACCAGTGTGCATGCCCATAATGACCTCAGTCTGCATCCTGGCCAGGCTTGTGTCCTGGGCATAGGACATTGCAGGGTGCAGATCATTGACTACTTTCAATGATTTTCAGTTATATTTGTGGATCCCACTTCCGTCCCTTGGCTACGCCCATGGGCATACGCCCATGGGCACAGGAGATGAGGAGGAAAGGGGGAGGATATGAAGCGACAGGTAGCCAAACTATATATGAAGTTAATGTGCAAAAATCATTAACTATGACTGTTATGTAAAAAGCAGTCATGGGAAATCCTCTGTATAGTCACAGTCCTTACTCAAATCACTCTACAAAGTTGCAGTTTGCATTTAAAGGGAAACCTCTATTGATACCAAGGAGAATGTAAAATGGAATACAAACAGCAGCTTCATATAAGATTCTGCCTCTCCCATCTGTAGCAGGGAGGGAAAGTATTAAATTTCCCCTCTCCATTGCCTCCCCACCCCCCCACCCCCCATCCAGAGACTGATCAGGTTTTCTCCATTACTGCTGTTTACCTAGCAAGAGAAGACTAAAAACATGTAAACAGGAAGGACTATACTTTACGGTAAATGTTATAGTTCTTCCCAGTAAGACCGTGTGTGTGCCTTTTGCCTATACTTGAGTCATTCTCTTTCCATGCAGGCAAAATAATTAGGATAGCAAGATCAATGGTTGTGACATTTTTTTATTTGCACTGCCAACTGTGTGATATCAGAAAGTAATCTCTTATTACAGTTCAGATATTTGAGTGGAAGAAATTATTGATAGCTCTAATGTAGCTTTGCTTTTATTATTCTGTTCATGTTTTGACATGTGGTGAACATATATTCCTCTCCTTTCATTATCACCCCCCTCCCTGCCTGTTTCTCTTTTGTCATTAAGGTGCTAGATTCTCTGTGGGATGCAGGGTGTATAGTCTGACTCGGAAAGCCGATTTCTGGAAGTATGGGCTGAAAACTTTGTTAAGAGTTTCCCAGTGTGAGTTTCCTGTGCAAACCTTTCCAGTGAGAAGAAGTCAAGGTAGCAAAGGGAAATTCCTCTTGGGTTTCAGCCAGATCTACAAGGAGTGGATAAAACACTAAAATGTAATACAGTCGTACCTTGGAAGTTGAACGGAATCCGTTTCGGAAGTCTATTCGACTTCCGAAAAGTTCAGAAAACCAAAGCGCGGCTTCTGATTGGCTGCAGGAATCTCCTGCAGCCAATCGGAAGCCAGGGAAGCCCCGTCGGACGTTTGGGGTCCAAAGAACGTTAACAAACCGGAACACTCACTTTTGGGGTTGTGGCATTTGGGAGTCAAAATGTCCACATACCAAGGTGTTCAGGATCCAAGGTACAACTGTACTAGAGCTGATATCCACACCAAAATATTTGGGTTGTGTATCCAACAAAGTCACCTTATTCACGCATTGACTTCTGCTTGTGAAGTATTACTTCCTCTCTCTCTCTCTCTCTCTCTCTCTCTCTCTCTCTCCTCCCTGGGTGCTCTCTGTTTTGTGTTTCCCCCTAGCCTTCTTAAGCAGATTTGAGGGGGTGCACATGGGGAGAGGAGAGGGAATGTAGATTCCTTTGTACAAGCAGAGTTAAATACATAATTAAATCTGACTTGGCTTTTCTGAACTTCTGACTATATTTCCATGACTATATTACCTTGGACTTTCTGCATTCAAGAAATAAATAAAAAGGAAATGTTGTTCTTATATTTGTATGTATCGGGGAACCAGAGGACTAGAAGAGGAACAGACAGTTGGAGGCCAAGGGAAAAATAAATTCAAAGCTGCAATGTTGACTTACCTATTGTGTGACCTTTCTGAAGCCATCATTGTGGGCACCACGAGCCCTGATATTGAAGTGCAGTTCACATCTTCTATGAGAATAAAAGAGAATGCAAAACAAAAAGGGGGAAAAAGGGAAAGTTTGTGTCACATTCAATTTGTTGCTTAGCAATACTGTAAGGTTATGCTATTGTTGAAAGGGGTCAGTACTATTATATGAAAGAGCACAATGCGAATTTTGCAGAAAGATCCTGTGTTCTCTGTGGGATAGCGCGTACATTAATATGTTTTGTGCATCTCTTGGTATATAGCATCATACTAGCTATTCAGACCAGGTCCCAGTCATGTCTTCCCTTATCCTTTGGATATGGTTAGGTCAGGAATGAGAAACAAACAATCACATCTGGATGAAAAGAATGAACAGTACTGTGATTTCTTCAATGAGAATTGCTCATTAAGCAGTCAATCAGAGCCATGTGGGTAACCAAATTCAGCAATGGCAACAATGGGCACCATGAGCTGGGCTGTTGTGGGGACTTTTTAGCCGACCCTTCAAGCATTTTCCTAATACAAAAGTTCCCAGTATGATCCAGCTTGGAACGAAAAGCCAAACCAGCCAATTTCCTGCAACAGATCCCTTTGTGAAGTCTGATTCCCTAAACTCTACAGAGAAGTGAATAATATGTTCTGTTGGTACAAGTCAAACATCAGACAACTTCCCCCTTTTCTGAAAAAATGGAATTCAAAAACTGCACAAGTAGTACATGTACTGGGAGCCAGGGGAAGCGTCTATGGCTCACTGTGTTTGATTTTCCATGGTGCCATGGCCATGCAAACACAGCATCTGGCTTAGCCTTTGCCTCTTGAGCTAAAATTTTAAAGAAACCTGGATTCTTATCATTGAGCTGAGGTACATGGTAGGCAATGAAAAGAATGTTGTGATTATGGAACTGATGCACAAAAGCCTAGAATTTCTTCAGAACTCTTAGGGCACAATTCACTTAAAGAGCCACATCAGTGAAAGCCCTTCATAAGGGCTTCCATGTGTGTAATGGGGCTTTCCCCCTCTGCTCCCTCTATGTACACCCTGTACCCCTGAAATTGGTTCAGGAGTGGGAGAACCCCCAGAGGAGGAAGGGTGCAGGGGGAGGCGAGTGTTGATCATTGCATCTGGCAAGCTGATATGCTAGTGCAGATGGAATGCTGAATTTCATCCTTGGTGTTTTGAATGACAGCCGATTCATAACCTATACATTTCCTTGGCTATCATACCAAAATATTATCTGCAAAAGCATCAGCCCAGATGTGAACTGCAAGTATTAGTGATTTATTTTTATTTTTTAAAAAATAAGAACATCAAGTTCCTGGTAACTCCATTAGCTTTCCTGGTGTCATACCGCTGCTCAGCACACCAGGTACCCTGGAAATAGACACCTGCATCCAGCACCAGCACCAGCGTTTGAATGAGTCTGCAGCTCAACTTCAAGAAAAATAATACTCTCTGCAAAAAGGAAGTGCCATTGCACAAGTCTAAAAGAATGTAGACAAATAAGATCACAAGTAAATGATGTTGGGCGTGCCAAAGATGCATCCCAAATGTTTTTGGTTATTTTTAAAAGAAGCTGAGCCTTGGGCAACAACCTTGCAGGCTAAATTCAAATGAAAAACTAAAACCTGCACCTCTGTCAACAATATTTTATCTTGTATGGCACATGGCAACCTAATCCTTAAACCAGACAACTTTGAATAAGGCAAACAGTAGTGCTGAACCTGTGATTCTAATTTGACACCCAGGAACTTTAAGACAGAGAAAGGTCCTCAGATTTTTTCCCCCAGGGAGCAGAGGAAATCCAAACTCCTCTACCAATTTACCCAGTGGATTCATGAGATCTAAATACTTACCTGACTTCATCTTACCAGCAAAGAGAAAAGTTTCAAATAATGAGTGCCTTCAGAAGAAAAACTGAATACAGTCGTACCTTGGAAGTCAAACGGAATCCATTCCAGAAGTCCATTCGACTTCCAAAACCTTCAGAAACCAAAGTGCAGCTTCTGATTGGCTGCAGGAAGTTCCTGCAGCCAATCGGAAGCTGAGGAAGCCCCATCAGACGTTCGGCTTCCAAAAATAGTTTGCAAACCAGAACATTCACTTTCAGATTAGAGATGTTTGGGAGCCAAAACGTGCGAGAACTAAGCTGTTCAAAAACCAAGGGATGACTGTAGATTGAAATAATCAGGATGAATAGGAAGAAGACATAAAGCATATTTAATGTCACACTTGCCCAGAAGCGCATTCTGACCACAGTGAGGCACCATGTGTGCAACCGTTTCAACGGAAGCAAAGGTGACACAGCAGGGTAAGACAAGTGATGAATGAGTTGTAATTTCACAGGAGATGTTTTGGAACAACTCCAAACAGAGATATCTTAAGAGATCCAAAAGAAAGAACAATGAAAGGAGCAGAAAACTGATCCTCCCATCTCTCTTGCTAGTTTTGAATGGACAACTTCTTGAATCACAGACCTCAAATTCCAAGACATTATATGAACCCTGGCTCTTCATAAGGAATCCAAAAACCCACGAGAAAAGACCTGAACTAAATAGGTTGCTGCCACTGTTCTGAGTTAGTTTCCCATGACACAAATAAGCTTATCAACCCTACCTCCTCCTGTGGCATATTCCAGGCCAAGGAAGGGTTCATTATACCTGAGCCACATGGAAACTGGGGCCACATCCACACCATATATTTAAAGTAGTATAATGCCACTTTAAACAGTCGTGACTTCCCCCAAAGAATACTGGGAACTGTAGTTTGTTGAGGGTGCTGGAGCTGTTAGGAGAATCCCCTATTCCCCTCAGAGAGCTACAGTTCCCAAAGTGGATTAACAATCAATTCCTCTTATCTGAGAACGCTGAAAGTTGTAGTTCTCAGCATTCTTGACCAACCACAGTTCCCAGGATTCTTTGAGGGAAACCATGACTGTTAAAGTATATTGTTAATTAAAGTGTACAGTGTGGATGTTTGACCCAGGTATTCAGAATCCCCAACTCACTGTGAATAGTATCTGCTACTTCACCAATGCTGGGTCCCTCTTCAGTTGTAAAATTACATCTGTGTAAATGGTGTAACTGGGCAACCATTTACCCCAGTTTCTACTTTCCCGCTTATCTGTTCTTTTTCTTGGGATTCAGTAGAGTGCTTTTCTTTAGACTCAGGCTCAGAAAATAGCAAGGAGAGAAAGATAACTCTATTCCTAGAATATTTTATTTTTAGTTGTTTTGAGCAAGTAATCACCTAAAAGGCCAGTTTCCTCATATGGCTACTCCCCCCTGTCCCATACACAAATGTTATAGACCTGACATGGAGCCTGGCTCCTTGGATTTAAAGGCAAAGAATGATGGCCCCAACAATGAGGGAGATGAACAGGGAATTGGTCTCCCCCTTCACAAACTGGTCGCATAGAATATATAGGCCTTTGACATCTACACATTAGTAGCAGAAAGACAGCCAAACCTGATGTTATTAGGCATAATTTTGAGTAGGCAAAGTAGATGCCAAAACAAGGAAGGTCATTCTGTGGCCAATTAAATGATGTGTGTAAAACCCTTGTGTGTAACTCTGTAGCAAAATGGTGGCAATATGATATATGAACACGTGATTGTTCCCGGTACCTGTGGAGTGCTAGTTCATGTTCCTCTGCCATATGATCACTTCCTTGCCACGCAAATTGTTGCCATGTAGCCTGGAATCACCTCTGTGGAGACCCTCTGTCTAATGGCATCGTTTCGGGCAGAGAAATGAACACTTGCACATATAAAATGTAGAGTATGAACAAAACAAAACAAAATGCAAAGCATCTGCCATTTAATGCAAGCAATTTTCAAAATAGGTCACCATCAAGGTTCCTTTCTATTCTCGGTCATCAGAAGAGAAAGAAGATGGGGAAATGAAATTTGCAGCGAACGTGTATAATTTAAACTGTCCAGCTGTCTAATTTTCAGCATGTTTGACTAGTTCATTGCTTACACTGCAGCAACACTGTGCATAGAAAAAAGTTATCCAACCATTTATGAACTGTCAGTCAAAAGCTCAAAAAGACTAAGCTTTTGGGGATATGCCGTTCCCAAGCCTTCTGCCTTTTTGCCTCTAACTACAGAGATAGAGGACGGCATCTGGTTGCTCTGATTCCTTTCAAAGTCATACCAAATATGGCTTAGGTAAATTTGATGGGATATTTTGGCCCTTAGGATATAAAATGTGTTCACTGTCTCTTGCGTGGATTTGTATTTAATCCATCTGTTCAAAAATGTCTCATATTTCAGGAGTTTATATGTTGGCACTTGGTCAAAGAAACTCACATGAAAGACACACACACATCCCGGCTGCCCATTCAAAGCTCTCTAAAACATGTAACGTTTCCCCCAAAATGGCAGCCTCAAATATGAGGGATCCATTGCCTATACCTCACAGTGACTTGAGTTGACAGCAGATGAGCAAGATGCTTTGATTTCAGGCAATTATATTTCCATGTGGTGTGAAGCCAATTTGACTAACTGTATAGAGAAAATGAGTATAATTTGTAAACAGAATCTGAGAATGTACAGTGAACTCTTTGTTCTAAGTCATAGCCACTATTTATTCCCAGCATCTCCTTCCAGTTCCACGAAGGGAAGGCAGCCCATTGCTGCCACCATCCCATGCTGCATGGTCCTGGTAAAGGAAAAGGTGAATTAGCATGTTCATGTTTGCCACCTTCCCAACAAAGTGAGACAATGAGGAAGTTCAAAATGCCAAGGCAAAGAGGGAAAATGTACTCCATAAATCGAGTTATTACCTGGCATGATCATGTTGTCTAAAGTGTAGAAACCTAGAATAAAATATTTGTTATATATATCACTTGGGTGATCTCAGTCAGGTCGCTACCCCAAATCCATGATTTTTGTCTTTAAAATAGAAATGCAAGTGATCTGCCCTACTAGGTTTATTGAGAGGAAGGATGAGATAATTATGAGAACTTCTTCAGTATGCTAAAATATCTCATCCTTCTCTACTGTAGAGATTGCCAGCCTGTTGGCCCTCCGGGTAGAAATGCCAAAATCTGTCAGTTTTGAGTTATCTCGATTTGTCTCATCTTTTCCAATCTTAAGTTCACTTCTCCTCATTTTCACAATTTTTTAAAAAAAGTCCATATGAGAAATCAAAACATTTTTGTGTGCATTTCATTTAATATACACAATTTAGCTAAGTATACATACATTATGCAATATATGGTATTTCTGTATGTTATTTTCACCAATGCAATATTTGAACAATTTTTTTCTAATACTTGCTTTTTAATGCATTTTTGTTGTTGGAGATCTGTAATGCAAAATCTGGAGAAGCGCAATTTCAAAAGATCATGGTCTGTGTATTGTTCCAGGAAGTAGGTAGGTTCACATTAGAATGTGAACCGGATACATTTCCTCCATCCCTATGTCCAGATATCCAGCATCTGGAGGGCTACACGGTCTCCATCTTTGCTTAGGGTGTCGGTTCCTGACTTCAGTGAATGCTGATGCATTCATAGTATTGTTCCAGCTGTGAATTTTCCAGTGTTCCTTGTACTAACTTACATCTGAATAACTCATCAAGTATGGTGAGGAAATCAGTAGGTATACCGTGAGGAAGTAGGGCATTTGCACATTGAAAATACCCCATGCTTGCTGAACGGAGTGTTGAAGCTGTTTGTTTTCTCTGTTCCAATAGAAGAAAGCTAGTGTACTTTTGCAAACTGTTTTGACCTCTGTGACCAGTCCTGTACTAGCTCACCTTCTCAGGCAAACACCACTTCCTACATGACTCCCCTAGGGAGTCAGCAAGCTTTCAAAACACAATTATGTGATGAACATAATATGAGGTGGGCATAGGGCGAGATGTTTTAAAACAATAAAGAAATGAGCAAATTGTTCACTGCTCTTGTTCATGGCCTAGTTACTGAAATCAATGTGTCTGCAATTGTAACTTGCCTCATAAATCATTAGGTCACAAACCTTAACAATGTCAATGCGCTGTCATTATCCTGTTCAATTACATTACTAACCAAGGTAATATTTAACAGCGCTTTTTTCTCAGAAGAATGTTTTAATGTATTGATGGGGAAGGCTAATAGATGTGGCAGTCAACTTCGTTAAAGCAGCATGAAAGAGTAGAATAGAGGGGCTGCAAGTACAGAGAGAGGAATAAAAGACAAAGGGGGACACAGTCAATTGAAAGCTGTCATACTGAAATACTGCAATCTTGTAATGCGAAGCACATGTAATTATTACAGAGCGGGGATAGGAAGCTGGCCTTTGTTCCAGGTCCTTCAAACAGAATGGAATTAGTTGACTTGGGCAGCTGGTTCGTATACCCAGCTCTGCCAGGAAAGGAGCTCCACGCGGTGAGCCTGGCCAGTGGGATAATGTCTTATCTTCACCAAGAGCTGTAATTTCATCACAATTGCTTTCTAAAAAGCCCCCTTCAAACCACAAAGCAGCAACAATTAAGGCACTAAGTTATGGAAGCAAATAGCTTATACTGACCTGTGAGTGCAACTGCACTTGTGGGGTGTGCCTCCTGGAAGAGGGGTGGTGATTTTTCACTGATTCCTCTTATTCTAACTCTGAAAAGCTCATCTGAAGGACTGAGAGACTTTCCCACTAATGTACAAGCAAACCATTTTTGAAAATTTTATTTTTTACAGTTGTGGTGTTGTTAGTGCAGGCAGAGCTTTCGGACGTTTCAACCAAACAGTGGGGGGGAAAGCAGCTTGTTAAATGGTGTGTATGCATACTGCATTCAACAAGTGTCCAGGGGGGGCTGGTCCAAGACATTTTGCTGCCTGAGGCAAACCAGAAAAAGACAACCTTTGGGAATTATAGTTTGTTAAGGGTGCTTAACAACGATCCTAGGAATTGTAGTTTGTTAAGGGTGCTTAAGAGAACAATCACCTTGCTGCCCCATTTTCTTTAGTGAACCTCAAAAAATAATAATAATGGAATGGTGTTAGCTTGAGGCAATGCAATCCGAAAGAAATTGTGCGTTAGAATTGCTTTCCCTCCCTTTTTCTTTTCTTTTCTTTTTACTATTCTAAAGATTTATATTTCTATTCTTACGACATATCATCAGTATTATGAATACCTTTATTTTCTGTGTGCTGCTATAAAATTGAATACCACCCTGCCTTTTTTCCAGCACTGAATAGAAAACAGTATTGTACCCTATTGCTGCCACAGTTGTATTTCATGGTTGTTCAATTGACAGTGCCTTTTTGAGATATGATTGCACGCCTCTCCTTTTTTCTGTTTTCAGTTTTGCCAAATGCATTGATTTTCATAGCTATGCCATATTTTCTGCTTCCTAATGGATTCCTGTTCACTCTTCCCATGTCTAAATCAGTGTGTGTGTGTGTGTGTGTGTGTGTGTGTGTGTTATGTTGGAGGAATTAATCAGTGGCGATGACTTTAAAACTTCACACCTATGACAGTTTTCACATTCTCGATCCTGAAAACATTTGGTACATCAATTCCCTTTGGGGTGTACTTTATCTTCTTTTCAGATTGGAAATTATTGCCTCCTTCCTTTCACCGCTTATTATGGAACAGACTCACAGACATCAATGATCCTATTTTAACATGATTTTGCCTCAGATACGCTCTAATCTCCATTGTCCCCCCCCCCCCCGGCAAAAATGTAATCCATTTAATGCCAAAAGAAAATCCTTTTTTTGAAGAAATTTTGATGTTGGCCCCTATCCAGAACCCTGCAGGACTTCTGTGCACACAGCACTCTGCAAATTGGGGAATGTCCCACTTATGCCATTGTGATTGTACACAAACAGCATTCACACATGACCCTGAAAAAACAGTGAAGCATGTGTCTGAATAGCAGTCATTTCTACAAAATGTATCTTGACTTTAGATGTGTCTATGTCAAGATTATTTCTCTGATTCTTGCAAAATGTGGCTCTTTACTGTTTTCACAAGTGCAACTATGCACACTCTGTGTTGTTCCATTGCACAGATAGCCTGTGTGTTTCTAGGCCCAGTTACAGGTTTTAATCTGGTTTTAATCTGGAAAACTCTACAAGGCTCAGGACCACTTTTTTGTATATCTGTTCATGTGCCACTTATGACCAGAAAATAAACCCTGCTCTGTGAGATGCATCCTAAAAACTTTACCTGGCAGGGGTAACTCGGTTGAATGTACAGGTTTATGGCCATGCTGTAGTGTAGTGGTTTTGTGACTGTGATAAAAGGTGGCTGGGCTCATTGTCTCGGGGTTTGGGGGGGGGAGAGGTGACAAAACTGATATCCAATAAGTGTCCCCCTTTACTTCCATAACAAGTCCTTGAGTCTGTACTCTGAATAGTGACACCAGGGACCTAGAAGGTGCAGGGCTTATAAGTCCAACCCCTGAACAGTCTCATCAGGGCTGACCTTAAGACTACTGGAGCAATTTGGCCAAATTGGGCCCCGCGAGCCGGTCCTAAGGGGGGGGGGGCCACACCAGGGCAATCTAGATGGATTTTATTTATATCTATAGGATTTCGCAGACTTTGGCTGTGAACTGGGGCTCTACAAAAAAAATAAATTAAAAATCAAGTTGCGCCCCACTGCTTCAATTTGGACCCCACTGGTAAGCCCTGAGTCTCATAGTTGCTGGGCCTGAGTTGCCCTGCCCTTGCATGAAGTCTTGGGTTTGCAATTTTGGGAGAGGGAAGACTGTGGCACTGGGGAGAGGGCAGGCTGGCGATGTCCCCTAGATTTAGAGGCCCGAGTTGCCCTGCCCTCACATGAAGTCTTGGGTTTCTAGTTTTGGAAGAGGGGAGACTGCCTGCTGGGGAGCGGGTGGGCTGGCGAGGCTCCCTAGATTTAGAGGCCCTAGGCTTCAGCCTACTTAGCCTATACATAAATCCAGCATTGAGATCCACCCCACAGTCTCATTCCATGACTTTGTGCTGCAGGGCATGTGAGAACTGTTACCTGGTAGATGACACTGGATGGGTTTTCAGTTTGTTTTCCTTTTCTTAAAAAAAATATGTACAATGATTTCTGGACATATGAAATGTCCAGAAGCTTTTGGAGCTTTTCTTGGCTCAGTAAAGATACTGCCCTGATATGAAGGAAAGTGAATATCCCTCCACACCCCACCAAAGTTCCCTGGACTTACATGTCTACAATTTGGCAGATTTTATCCACTCCAGAGGGATTCCTGACAGTGATTCCTGAAAGTGAAAAAGAATTCTAGGTAAAAAAGAAAAGAAAAAAAGAAGTCTCCATAGAACTGAATGGGGAACACAGAGCTTTGTTTTAAACAGAAAATCTTGGAATCTGGATTATACACTGAACTGGAGATGGCTCAGGGTAACCAATAAGAGACGACTCCCTGGAAAAGACCCTGATGTTGGGAAAGATGTAGGGCACAAGGAGAAGGGGACAACAGAGGACGAGATGGTTGAATAGTGTTCTCGAAGCTATTAGCATGAGTTTGACCAAACTGCGGGAGGCAGTGGAAGACAGGAGTGCCTGGCGTGCTCTGGTCCATGGGGTCATGAAGAGGCAGACACGACTAAATGACTAAACAACAACAATCCAGAAAAAGTTTGAAAACTTTCCCTATTAGCAGTCAAACTGAAGGCACATTTTTCAAAACATCTGAATCTCCAAATCTCTTTGGAGGTCTCTCCTTCAGGGTGGGGTGCTTTAGAAAAGATCCTGCTTTGTCAAGCCCTGGATGTTTCCACACAGGCTTTCTTCACTTCTTGCTTCAGTGTTTGTCCAAATCTTTTGCACACACGTCTATTATCTAACTCCCACAAGTTTCACCTGGATAAAACAGGCTTCTACATAACTTGGTAAAGAGCAGCGCTCAACGAATCTTCCATATTGAAGCATAACAGAGTGAAAACAAGAGTGTGAACAAATACAGTACATTATGCCAACCTAGGGAACAGACAATAACAGCAGCAAAGCCCAGAAACATAAGCTTTCTTAAGTGAGTTTCAAACACAACTACATCTATTGTACCCTAGAAAACTTTTGACAAAAGAATGTTAACGTCTGCTTAACTCAGAATATATGTATATATAATTGTGTCATGACTTCCTTTGAGATTTTCTGTTTTCTCACACCTGTATATGTACATCAAACAATATATTTTTATTCCATACATTATCACCATCTTAATTCTTGAGTTTCTGTTCAGGTCCCTTTTGCAACTTGTATCATTGTGCGTGTCCTTTGTTAAAGCAACTTTTCAGTGAAGGTGGGGTTGTAAATGGATAGGAATAGGAATTCTTTTGGCCTTCCACAGTTCCTGTCATGTTCAATCAGCATTTTTTTTATAGCTTACGTATTACTATTTCACACCTTTGCTTAACAAAGTTGAATGCAACACAGTTGCCTGATTACCCAGGAAAAACTATACAGAGTGGATGAAAGGAACTCACTGGGCATCAGCAAGTTAATATTTTTCTCTCTGTCTTGGTCTTGGGTATCGCTGCATTTACTTATGGATGTGGGAGTTGAAAAAATCAACAAAGGCACTAGCCAGAAAACTCAATGAATCTGAAAATAAATGGTGGTGTAAAATCTTGGCTATTAAATGAAATGGCTTCATATTGATCAAGACTTATATAGAAAAGGATCTTTTCTTTCACCATAATATTTCTTCAGTGCAGTCAGTATATAACTGCTGATTATCTACTCCTAATGCACCAAAGAACCTGACCACAAATAACTGACTTAGTATTATTATTTTTTATAAGTTCTTCTTCCATTAACTTTTTTCTTGTCCATACCTTTATAATACCTGTGTTCTGATTTCAGTCCCTGTTGCACACAGCCTTGAAAATGCTTCTAGGATACAATCCTGTACACACAATGGCCACACTTACAAACATGGATTTTATAGTACTTGGAAGTTTAGATACATTACCAATCAAGTTTGGAGACTAAAAATTGATTTTTCTATCCATTTCCAATGAGTCATTGGATCTCCATTTTATTATTGTTGCTATTTATTGTTATTAACTAGTTTATTTGACTTTTTGTGTTTGTTTGTTTTTCTTTCTCCCATACAACAATTTCCCCTACTTTTTATGATTTTATGTATGGGCTGCTGTTGTTTTAAACTGTTTTTACATTTATATTTGTTTTTATATGCAATCCTTTCAACTATTTTTACACATGTAACTGTTTTATATATGCTATTATATTGTAAACCACTTCAATATAAAGAAATTTCTTCCTATCTGCCAATCTTTCCTTCTCCCTTCCCCTTAATATAAGCATTACACAAACACCTAAAGTGACCTGCCGGCTTCTTAAAAAGACAATTCAAAGCAAGTTCATTTGTATAACTTCTTATCACAGATTTCAAACAACCTAATTCAGAATCAGGGCTGCATCCACTGTAGCCATACTCAGGTTCAAAGATAGGCAGATATGGACCTTGAGCAGATGAATATCCAGGATGGTCAAATAGTATATTGGGCTTTTGTTGTACCCAAACAAACAAGAGATGGGAGGTGAGAACAGATCACCTTACACAGTTATGCTGTCAATGTTCTAGTGTGCTGATTGCATGTTCTTTGGCAGATTTGACTCCCAGAGGGGCAATGAGGGTGGATGCCCATATGACCTGCCATGGCCTAGTTTGTCCACAGGGACTTGTGTTTATTTCAGAGTTTCAATTACATCTTCACAGAGACACTGATTGCTATATTGGTTTGCAGAGCTCTTAACTCTAATGAAAAATCCCCTTTATAAAAATGATTATTTGGAATTTTGTTCATGCAACAGTCACTGAATACATCTTCACAAAATTTCTCATTATCTATTTGTGTGTGTGTGTGTGTGTGTGTGTGTGTGTGTGTGTGTGTGTGTTTAATAATAGGAATACAAGCTGTAATTTAGTTTGGCGTTGTATTGAATAATTCTAAGGCATGCCAAGCCAGTCACATTTCTGAGATGTAGAACAAAAAACCTTAACATGGAGTCAAGCATTTGGCACCAAATTTTTGTGCAAAATTACTATTTAGAAGATATTGTAAGATGTTGAATCAAGGGCTTAGTCTTTTCTTCTTCTTTTGCATATTGGTAAAGGGAGAGAAATTTGCATGGTATGTTAGAGTACACTTCACTGGTGACTGACATTTTGGGAGTTGTTTGTTTCCTTGGCAGGCTGCTTATATCATTGTGTATATTCCAACCATCCACTGTTCAAATATTTATTTATGAATCTTTCTTGCCTTGCAAATCACCTTGATTTGCATATAACAAAAGTAACCCCAAATGGGAAACAAAACTCAAATGACAATAAAGATTAGAGCACAAGCTTAGTTGACGGCGAAATGTGTGCCTGACACTTAAACACTCCCCTACATGCAGAACTGAATCAAGCAAACTTGAAAGGCCTAAATATTTAATCCAAGGGTGTGTCTTCTGGTACATCTTCTGGTGCAGTTGGCGACAGCACCCATCAACCTTGTCCATTGACTCTGCTGGCTGCGGTTGATTGGAGTTTTCCAGAGGCCAATATTACATTGGCTACATCTAATGCAATCCATCTGGCCCCTGCATGGGTAGTACATAGAATATCTATACCTATATCTATATCTTGGGTCACAAACGTCTTGACTCCCAAACAGATCAGCTCCTGTACGATTGAAACCCAGAAGTGAGTGTTCCGGTTTTCGAATGTTCTTTTGGAAGCCGAATGTCCGATGGGGCTTCCATGGCTTCCGTTTGGCTGCAGGAGCTTCCTACAGCCAATGAGAAGCCGCGCTTTGGTTTCCGAATGTTTTGGAAGTCGAATGGACTTCCGGAATGGATTCCGTTTGACTTCCAAGGTACGACTGTATTTGGAAGGAGCTAGATGGAGGGAGAGTCATGTTTTTATCCGCTAACCAGGGCATTAGTACAGTGTCATATCATCAGCATAGGCTTTGAGCTCAAAGCTTCTTCACACATGAACGTATCTCTCTATAGAGGTGTGTGTGTGTATTTGTGTGTGAGAGAGATTTCATTTGTAAAAAGACATGCACCATTATTATAAGTCTAATTTTTAATGTAAAGATTATGTAGATATTTACTATGCATATAAACTGGAAGCCATCGTGCACAACCCTGCTTGTTTTTCTGGTAAGACAGGCAGTCATGCCATTCTTGCACATTAAAGTGCACACAAATTTACATAATCACAAATACTGGTAGCAAATCTACATGGCTGCTAGGACAAACACCAAGAATGCAGGGTCAAAGCATAGCACAAATAATAATTCTCAGGGGCATCCCATCCTGTTTTGCCACCTGAGGCAAAATGGCAAGGGATAGTCCCTCCCCCTACCGAAGCATCGCTTACCAGTGCCATGTGGCTATAGCAGTTTCCAGTGAGATATTGGGGAGTTCTCACGAGATCCCACAAGAATTCTGTGAGATATGACCAGATGCTGCCACTACAGCTGCACCACGCAGCTGGTGGTGGCAGAGATGTGCAGTGCTGCAAACAAGGATTGATAACAACATCAAGATGCAATTGTGGTTGGTGTTTTTGCAGTACATGGCACATAGCTGTCAACCATCCCTTATTTGGCGGGAAACTCCCTTATCCCAGTGCCATTTCCCACTGCTGTCCCTTATTGATGATGTCCCTTAAATTTCCTGGGTTTCAAAGGAAGCAGCTCCTCTCCCTCCCTCCCTGCTGGCCAGGGAGGAGGGAGGCTCCAACTGTGTTGCTTAGCTGCGTTGCTCACCCAATAAGGAGTCTAAGAACAACTGGGGGGTGCGGCTTGCATGCCTTGTGCCAATCAAATCGGCCATGTCGCCTGGGGACTCACCTTTGCTCAGCGCTTCCCAGTGGAGAGGTGACGGTGGTTTTCCTTGCAGCATCCCCTTTGCCGGGTTGCTACGCTGTGGGAACCGCCGCTTGAGGCTTTGTTCGGCTGCTGGCTGGGCTTTCTGCCTTTGGCTCGGAGGGGCTCAGAAGTTGAACATATCTGTGCTCAGAATTGGATGGACATGTCATCAACAGCCCACTCACCCTTGCTGGGGAAAAGGTCTGTCTGGGGCGGGGGCACATGGTGGGGGAAAAGGAAAGGAGCCGGTTGAGTACAATGGCGGGCGGCGGGAGGGGGGGGGCTTTTGGATTTGTTTTGGAGGCTCCTTTGATTGACTGTTATGGGGGAAAGAAAGGGAGCTGTTTGACTAAAATCTCTTATTTTGGCTGCTGATACCTTATTTTTGAGGCTGCTGGTCCCTTATTTTCAAATCTGTAAGTTGACAGCAATAATAATAATAATAATAATAATAATAATAATAATAATAATAATTTATTTGTACCCCACCCATCTGGCTGGGTTTCCCCAGCCACTCTGGGTGGCTTCCATAGAAACCAAAAAACACTAAAATATCCTACATTAAAAACTTCCCTGAACAGGGCTGCCTTAAGATGTCTTCTGAATGTCAGGTAGTTGTTTATCGTTTTGACATCTGATGGGAGGGTGTTCCACAGGGCGGGCGCCACTACCGAGAAGGCCCTCTGCCTGGTTCCCTGTAGCTTTGCTTCTCGCAATGAGGGAACCGCCAGAAGGCCCTCGGCGCTAGACCTCAGCATCCGGGCAGAATGATGTGGGTGGAGACGCTCCTTCAGGTATACTGGGCCGAGGCCGTTTAGGGCTTTAAAAGTCAACACCAGCACTTTGAATTGTGCTCGGAAACGTACTGGGAGCCAATGTAGGTCTTTCAAGACCGGTGTTATGTGGTCTCGGCGGCCACCCCCAGTCACCAGTCTAGCTGCCGCATTCTGGATTAGCTGAAGTTTCCGAGTCACCTTCAAAGGTAGCCCCACGTAGAGCGCATTGCAGTAGTCCAAGCGGGAGATAACTAGAGCATGCACCACTCTGGCCAAAAGATCACAAAGAATATCATTCAGGGTCCAGCCAGCTCTTGCTCTCAAAAGGTCTCCCCCCAAAATAAGTACGGATATACAACAGATGCTATATCTTCCACATCCCCAGTACCACAAACTCATGTCAGCTGGGCATAGAGAATCCTGCTATACTTTCACTCCAAATAGGCTGAAGGCATCATTTCAAAATGAAGAGCAGTAAATGCTCTTCTAAGGGTAACAGAATTTTACACATTTTCTCCTCGTGCATGTGTTCAAGGGTGGAAGAATCAGTCTGCTTCCAGTCCATGCCACATTTGCACGTGCTTATCCAAAATTCAATTCTGCTGTATTTTTCAGCATTGAACTATTTTTTAAAATAAAAAGCTGCACAAAAATTTGCACTACATTTTAAAATATAGGTTTTAATATGTATTTTCTAAGAAAAGAAAGCAGTTTAAAAAGAAGGAAGGGAGGCCATTTTAATTGTATTTTGATACTCTTTTTGAGTAGAAATGTTTGTGTTATGTATGCAGGCATTGTGGGCTGAAGCCAGGCTGTATGCATGCATTGCAGGCCTAGGTCTTAAGGCCTCCTGGAGCTCAGGAGATTCATCTGCATATCAAAAGAAAGAGGATTATAATATCCTATAATGACATTGTTAGTAGCTGTCAGGCAGCCAATCCCTGCTGAAATATGGCCAGTGTTGTAATTTGCTAATTGCAGCATTAACACAACCTATAACAGGCAAGGTATGTGTTTTGCCTGGGCCGGCTTCAGGTATATATACAGTGGTACCTCAGGTTAAGAACTTAATTTGTTCTGGAGGTCTGTTCTTAACCTGAAACTGTTCTTAACCTGAAGCACCACTTTAGCTAATGGGGCCTCCTGCTGCCGCTGTGCCGCCGCCACACAATTTCTGTTCTCATCCTGAAGCAAAGTTCTTAACCCGAGGTGCTATTTCTGGGTTAGCGGAGTCTGTAAGCTGAAGCGTATGTAACCTGAAGCCTATGTAACCTGAGGTACCACTGTATACCTTAAGTGACTTTGTTTGTCGGACTTGTTCCTGTTGTTACAATAAATTCTTTTGAGCTGCAACCTGGTCTTGGGCCATGCCTGAACCCACCTACACTTCAGTTTGGAAAACATGAAAGCCAATGGATAACTATGTTCCAGTCTGCACACACTGAAGGCCATTGGTTCATGTTGGAATTTCCAAGGCATCCCTATCATCCAATTCCTGCTGTCAAATTCACAAAACATTGACTACCACTAGCACAGGGCCATCAGTCCTCTCATGTAAATAGGAGGAGAGCTTTACTTCAAGACAGTGGGAATGACTAAGGGTCATTCAGCTGAGTCTTGTCAGCAGAAGCCCTGTGCAAAGACTTAAAAACTGGCTCAGGGGAGGGATTGGTAGACCTCCCCCCCCCCAACTATCACCTTAGTGTTTCTCCACTGTTCCACCATTGAATTCCTCCCTAAAGCCCAATCTGCACCATACAGCATACCGTTTTGAAAGGTTATGACTTCCCCCTAAGAATTCTGGGAGCTGCAGCTTGTTAAGGTGCTAAGAGTTTTTAGGAGACCCCTATTCCCTTCAGAGAGCTACAATTCTCATAACTTCCAAGATAACTATGATAATTGAATCTCTGGGAGGGGAATATATGGCTGGGAGTCTTGCACCAGGATTCGTGAATCACAAGTTGTGATGGACTGGTCTAGGTCATGGCCTCCAGCTATTCTGCATTACTTTGCAGATGATAGCATGTGAAATACAAACAGCACAAAAAACGCTTCGTCCATCAATAACATTATGGCTTAATGATTCTTTTACCCCCCTGTCTCTCACCATGTCTCCACAAATCTATGCACAATTCATTTCCATCTTCCTTTCTTTTTCCGTCTTTGGCCTGCAATTTCCATCTCAGCATGCACAAAATACTAGAGTTTTGGGGAGTTTTAGATATCATGGAGTGGGGTATTGGTGTTTTTTTTGTTGGTTTGTAGAACTGAACGAACTATCACCATTGGCACAGGATAAATAATTCATACATGTAAAATTAATGGTTAGCTTGAAAATGGTTATAAAATATTTAATTTGATTGAAATAGCTAGGCTGGTGTGTTATGCATTTCAGATATGAAGGTTTCAATCAAACAATAAGACAGTTCCATTTTTCATGCTGTTCACACACACTGTTCTCTAGTCCTCTTCTTTAATAAACAATTTCAGAACCTAAATTTGATCATTACATGAAAATTGTCATGGCTGATTATATCATTTTGGAAAACTGATTGCAAGACTAGTTGCTTTCTCTCTCTCTATTATTCCATATTCAAGGGTTCTTAAAGGAAGACATGTGGCTTTAGAAGCAATATTTAAAACACAATGGCCAATTTACTAATGCAGGCACTTGTGAGCATCCCATCCAAATTCCATTTTTTGAAAAATTGCTGGATATTTCACGTGATGTAAAAAAAAAAGAATAGCCCTGATTCAGATAAGTATGGGGAAACCTGTGGTTTATACCTGAGACAAAGCCTCCTGTTCCCATAATACATCCAGGGCTTCACTGGTCTTTTGTCAGGAAGGAACGTCTGGCTAAATGGCTGAGCTAGTCTAAAACGGCAATTTTAAAAATGGTGAGCAAAAGCAGTAGGAACCAGAGCAGAGCTCCTGACCCTCCAACACACTTACACATCATATACACAAAATAAAAAAATTCCTTCCAGTAGCACCTTAAAGACCAACTAAGTTAGTTCTTAGTATGAGCTTTCGTGTGCATGCACACTTCTTCAGATACACAGGTTGATGGACTTCCATTTCATGCGGCTCAATGTGGTGCCTTCCATGGTTCCAGTTACAGATAGGTAGCCGTGTTGGTCTGCCATAGTCAAAATAAAAAAATTCCTTCCAGTAGCACCTTAAAGACCAACTAAGTTAGTTCTTGGTATGAGCTTGGTGTGTATCTGAAGAAGTGTGCATGCACACGAAAGCTCATACCAAGAACTAACTTAGTTGGTCTTTAAGGTACTACTGGAAGGAATTTTTTTATTTTGACTATGGCAGACCAACACGGCTACCTATCTGTAACTGGAATCATATACACAAATACATCTTGAGCCAGGGGAGTCATCTTGTCCTCAGGATTGTGGGTGCCTGCCACCACGCCGCAGACATAGGATGTCATATGCACATGCTGGCTTCTCCTTCCTCTTCTTATGCGTAGCCAGCAAGGGACCCTTTTATGTGGGGAGGTGCTTGGAGGCAGAGATGGAAGACATCGGAAGATAGACACATCATCCTCTTTCTGTGCTTCTCCCGATAGAAACATGCAGATGGGAACAGCTATACCCCTGCTTTAAGTCGTTTGCATACTGTCTTCCCTTGTACAGTGGTACCTCGGTTTTCGAACATAATCCATTCAGGAAGACCACTTGACTTCCAAAACATTTGAAAACCAAGATGCAAAGGGCTGTCTGTAAATTCAATAGAGAAAATTGGGGGGGGGGGGACTCAGTGGAAGTCGTTTGATGCGTTCAAAAACAGAAGCATTTACTTCCAGGTTTTCGGCATTCGAAAACCAAAATGTTTGACTTCTGAGACGTTCGAAAACTGAAGTACCACTGTATATTATTTACTATAAAGCTCAATGACTAAGCTCTTTAGCGACGAAACATCTGATTACCAGAACGACGTCCGAGCACTGAACCACTGGTATATCAGAAGTGAGCTCTTTATTTACTGCATTTGCAATTGCTTAAGATAAAACAAATTTGTGGGGGGAAACTACTTTCGCCATTTTTATGGACGTTTATTGTTTGTTTACAGATAGTTGCCTTGGTGATATTACCTTGTGTCGATCTCAATAGTCATTGCATCACCACCCTGTTCATTGTTTTATTGTTGAACTACAGCTCCTATCATCACTGACCATTGGCCATGTAGGCTGGGGTTCCCCATCCCTGCTCTACAGAATATAAGAGGATACATCCCTGCTTTGCAGTGCTCACAGTCTAAAATTCAATATGTTGTTGATTCAGCTGCACATACTTAGGCTTAGTTACAGCTGGGCATGAGAACTAGAAGATGCATTGTACAGAAGAGCGACCATGTTTCCGCTTTACTATATAGTGGTACCTCGGCTTACATACGCTTCAGGTTACAGACTCCGCTAACCCAGAAATAGTACCTCAGGTTAAGAACTTTGCTTCAGGATGAGAACAGAAATTGCACAATGGTGGCGCGGCGGCAGCAGGAGGCCCCATTAGCTAAAGAGGTGCTTCAGGTTAAGAACAGTTTCAGGTTAAGAACAGACCTCCGGAACGAATTAAGTACTTAACTCGAGGTACCACTGTATAGTCAGATCTTCATTCAACCCAAATTTACTTCACTGCTGAGCAGCCCACATTTCTGGCAGTTCTGTGGTAGCTTGACAACCCCATGGTTGTTTGGGCACATGTTATTCTTCTGTTCAACCTTCTTTCTCAACCAGTCAACTGACTGTTGTGAACTGACTCAGTGTTCTGGAGAAATAGCAAGTGGCTGTGGGAGACGACTAATACATCCAGGGCTGATACTGCAGTATAATTAAACACTATGTTTGACAAGAAGACTGTACAGTCTGACACTTTAAAAAAATGGTCTGTGTTAAATGTAAATTTATAGCTCTTTACGCATGCTTATTCTCATCTAGCCGAGTTAATGTATTCCACTTCTCCTGAATTTCTGCCAATTAACAGATAAAAAGGCACTCTTTACAAGCCTCTACTGTTTCATGATTTTGAGGGCACAAAATCAACACAAAAAGAATTCCTTAATCCGCCATTGCCCAAGGAAGTTTTATCCAAACTCACTTGTTTTTTTTCCAATTCACTGTGAAGTATGAGAAACAAGTGGGTTAAGATATAACTTCCTTGAGTAGTAGTGGATTAATAAATTCTTTTGTGCTAATATTTTATTAATTCCATTCTTTCCTTCCTTTAGTTTAATGGAACAGAAGAATAACACTTATATGTTATTTTAAATGCCATACCCACCAGCCATTTTTGGATTTCTTTGGGTGTGGATGCTGTTCTTTCTGATGTTTATCTGCTCACTCAAACTGTTGCCTGATCCACTTCTCTCACATGAGTTGAACCATCAATTTGTGTCATGTACCCAGTACATGATAGGGAAATTCATTGTGTCAGTCAATAGACAGTCAGAGAAGTTTATCAGTTTCTGAGAAATTGCGGTACGGTTGCCTAGAAATCACAAAAATCACCCAAAGTAGGTGGATCTTAAATTTTTTGGAGTATCAGCTGAAAATCAATGAAGACAGATTCGGAGTGCAATTTGAGAGATAGCAAACCTTGTCTTATGACACCCCCCCCATTTTCCCATCATTTGAGACAGTACATTGAACACCCTCTGTAAAGTGACTATTGCATCTTGGAAACATAAAAAAGAAGAGCATAGACACAGAGGAATAAACTATCCACTGAGAGTCACCTGTGGTGGTAGATCTATAAAGAGTGAACCCAGTGTGTGAATGCTTAAGAGTTAGCCCATTTCTGGATGGCTCACTTTTGAAGGACTTGCCCTATCAATCTGACTAAGGAGTATTTTCTTTTTATATCCTATTTCAACATGGATATCCAACACATCTAATATACGGATATGTGACAGAAAGTTGCAATTTTATATTTATCCTTGACTGATGCATCCTTATACAATAATGACTCTTCAGTCAACTCACAGGCATAAGAGAAATTACCGGCACAGGCATGAATGTCATTGCTCACATTTCTGAAAAGGGTTCTACGTGAACGTATCACAGAAGAGTGGTAATAGCCATAATCACAAAAGCATTCCCCATCTCAACAAGTTTAAATGGATGAAGCACCACGAGCTGAGGATATTAAAGTCATTTGGTTTGTCCTCTACATTCTTTCAAGAATGCAAAGCTGGCTAGAGTGGGGGGAAAGAAGAGCTGACACATGAATCAGCTCACTTGAACACCACAAAAAGAAACAACTTCCCTGCTCTTCCCACCAGATTTATTTTTCCATTAAAGTGTCTACAGATGCTTCCTTCTGAATAGGCAGTGCATAAACATCTCTCAAATAATGTGCCTGCCCTTGTACGATTCCTAGAACAGGCAACCCATATATTTGACTAAATTAAAAGTAGTGCTGCTGACACCAGGCATTTTCGCAACCAGTATGAGGAATACGTTCCAGGTGAATTTCAAACATTACCTCAACAGCATAGGATCCATAACAGCACCAAGGGAAAGTGAGGTGCTGTGGACCATTTGGGACAAACTCCTGCCTTCTAATCTTATGCATCAGGGCAGCAGCAGAAGTTGAAGAGCTTGTATTGGGTCAGCTTTGAGACAAATGAAATTGCAAAAGGAATGACAGGAAACTGTGGCCACCAGGTTGGGGAGTACACAGGGCAAAGGAAGAAAACAATAAATGAAATTACTTGATCAATCTATTTTTAACTTCAGGTGACTATCCAGGGTGGCACATTTTTTTGGTTATCTGTTCTGCGCACACTTCATGAGCTTCTGCTTGTACCAATTGTGTTGATGTCGCCTAGTGCGGTCACACCATCAAGAGCACCAGATGGGATCTGCTCAACTCTCACCGACCTTACTGCCACCTTGACCCTCCCTGTCTTCCTCTCAAAGAGCAGCAGTGCCACTGTTGCCAGGAAGCTAGTGTTGTAGCTCCACCCCACTGGGTGAGTTGTTCCTGCTTTTGTGGCATGTCATGGTCCTCCAAGCTATATTTCTAGTTCTTCTCGCTAGGTTCCAGACATGCCCCTGGGACCATCCAGGTTCTCTTACACATCTCTGAGTTTAAAATGTGAGGTAAAACGAGTTTGGATTAGACCATAAAGAATGATCTCAAAAGTCACAGATTAGTCTGGATAAGCCTCTTGCTTAGTATCTAACCAGGGACTAATATGGATATCTGAAAATACACAGAGACGAGGAGGAAATAAATATTACCTTCAGATGAAATGAGAGTTGCCCTCTGTGTAAAAGTGCCTTCATTACTATCAGGAATACATTTTCTTGTCTCATTATTTTGCTTCGGTATGGAAAGAAACAGAAAGTGTGTGGCTATTTTAGGGGTTTGATTGCTTCATCAAGATATCTCTCATGAGGGTTGACCTTTGGTATTATTATTTTGTCTGGTGAACGAAACAAGACAGTATCATTATCAGAAAATACTCTTTTTTCTGGTGAGTAAAAATAGAGCCCATGGAGGGAAGGGAAAGGCACTGTTGAGTCTCACATTATCTGCTATAAAGAAATTGTTGTTTCCAAAGTAGTGCTACACGAATGTTCCAAGCATTCAAAGATTTCTGCTTCTGCAACAGAACCATTATTCCCTTCTCCTACCCATTCATTTCCTCAATCTGTTATTGGCATTCCCCTAACCATTTGGAGAAGGGCAAAGGCATACAGGAGGAAGAGAGGGTGAAAGTTCCACTGTAGATGTATAAATCCAGGAGGTTCAGGAAAAAGGGGGAAGTGGATGGGAGGTTCCATTTACATATCACACCAGCTATGCTGTAGTTGAAGCAAATGAAGAGACCGTCTCTGCTCATCCCACAATGATCCCAGTCCCTGGAAGAGGCATGTAGGACATTTCATATGCATAAAAATGGGTATTGATCAGCTTTAATGTATTTTTAATCTTTTGTTGGAAGTTGCCCAGAGTGGCTGGGGAAACCCAACCAGATGGGTGGGGTATAAATAAAAAGTTGTTGTTGTTGTTGTTGTTGTTGTTGTTGTTGTTACTTGAATGCTTGCTGCCTTTGTGATAAATGGCTCTTTTGATCACCTAGTTAAAGGACATGTAAAATATGTATTTTATGGGAAAGCACATTGAACAGTATTGAAAAATATGGATTTTTGGAGGGAAAGGCATGCAGCAATGTATACAATAATACATATAATTCCAAGCAAATTTTTAAGGCATTCTTTTAAAAAAATCCACACAAAACAGGAGGCATGGACCTATGACTGAGTGCCAGCAACAATGAAATTGGGTGGAATTAGGAAGATTTGTCCATCGCTACAGTGGAATAGGAATCAATAGGAAAAAACTGAGTTTCTCATTGGAAATATATAAATGAGCTCAGCACCACCAATAGAACTTTAAGTATGTATCGTCTTTGATCTGCATGAACTTCTGAATAAATGGCGGGTTTCTCCATTCCAGGTCCTTGTTTATACTTTCTGGCAGTTAAATTTGGCATGGATTAAAATTCTATTTCTTCCCCAGGCTGGGTGTACATAATGCTCATGAAACTGAGACGAATTACAGTGGCTCAGCTTAGGTGCTGCTTTGACAGGGACCACATGCCAGTTTAAATCACTTCTGAATTGTGAGCGCTATTCCAAATGAAGGAGATGGTGCCAATTCTGCTGAACTGTTTAGAGTGTTCAGGGTATTTGGATGATGAAACTAATAAGCCTTCCAGGGTGGTTACTGCCACCAAATGTGAATTCAATAGCTCCATGCATACAGCTCATTATGATGCTGTAAATTAGAATGGATAGAAATGAAACAAAAACTCAGCCCCCAATATTTATCAGCTGAATGTCAGTATCGTCCAGGTGCCTAGCTGTCTCCATCAATCTCTTCCATGAGTATCTAAAGTAGAATACACAGAGGTGATCATTTCTTCTGGAGTGACTTCATTTGTTGAACATTTGTTTACAAATTAAGGTTGCAGAGGTTGTATGAAATGGAAGCTTTTATTGCAGCCAACAGACAGCTCCTAAAGGCCAAGTTACCCCTGACATCATTCACACAATTAGTATCTGAGTTACAGTTTCTGTCAGGGGTAGAATCTGAATTGAGATTGTGGTGTGGGTTTAGGAAGCATCTTTTACTCTGACCGTGATCCCGATAGGCTGCTGTTTGCATCCTGAACAAGCCTGATGGCAATGGGAGTTTTCCTTGGCAGCTGTGGGTGTGCTCAGCACCATGGCAGGAGCAATGGTATAAAGGCCTCTCCCCATCTAGCTGTAGCTCCATCCATTGGCCAAAGGAACAAGAACCACCAACCGCTATTTAAGGAAGAACCAGCAAGGTAAGAACGGCCTGGTCTCAGCTGGGTATATACAGTCACCTCATTGTTCTGACCATGACGAACTGGTCTTCTTCATCTGGGTTTCCCACCTGTTTTCCTTTTCTTGTGTGTCTTGTCTTTTTGGCAGCCATCTCTCTCTCTCTCTCTCTTCATGTGAGCCACTTTTGGGGTGTGGGGCAATTCTCTTCTGAAAAGCAGGATAAAAATACAGTAAATAAAAGCATTTACTCTGGTGCTTAGATCACAACTGGTCAGTTCTTTTGGAAACAGCAGCACGGTAAAAGAGGGGCAATTTAACTAGATTAGCAATTTCTTCATAATATAAACACAAAAACCTACTCCCGTGCCTCACATAGCCAATGAAATGTATATCTATTTAGGTGCACAATATTCTATTATTATTTCCAATGCAATATTTGGCAAATCTACATCTTGATGTTGATGAAGTTGTCATTAGTATCACTCTAAAGAGCTGTGACAGATGAGATAAAATTGTAATATTGTCCAGACCAATTAAATAGAAACTGTAAAGAGGAAACTGGTGTTTGTGGGGAAGACAGTCCCAACACGGGGTAATGAGGTTTCCCCTTTGAAGACTAATCCAGTGGTTCTGACATGAGGGAGCACTTCCCACCTTTGTTTATTCTGCCTATGCCCCCTTAGAAGTCTGCCACACAGCACCCCTGAAACTCAAGTTAATTGCAGGACCACTTGTAAGAGACTAAGAAGTATTCAGATTAGTGCATGGGGCTGCTGCTATGGACCTAAGAAAAAGAACTTTTGAAACTTTTATTTTGACTGCTGGAGGTGGAGGCTTGCCAAGAGCTTCTTGAAATGCTCTTTGTATGTTAGACTTTTGTAACTTGCATTTAATCTTGCACTATGCTTACTCCACCACCATTGCCTCTGCTGCCTCTTGGCTTACTACCGTTCTTCATGGACACTGTGAACCTGAATGTGTGTGGGTTTCATGAGGAATTGGTCAGTGGAAAACTGCCTACCAGTAGGGAAGGGAGTGAGCTAAGGATTCTGTGATCAACCGAAGTGTCTCTCAGCCTGGAAAACAGTTTTTAACTGTTGATTCAAATGGACCTGCTTAGAAAGTGTTGTTTTGTGGTGGTTGTTTTTTTAAAGAAACTCTGGATAGGAACAATACCTTCTAAAAAAAAGGAAAGCAATTTGAGGGCCTTTTGTAGAGGGAGAGGGAAAGAGACGGCTTTAATGACAGAGAAATCACTGTGGAAATTTCATTCATCAGCAGCATCACCACCAGCAGCTTAAATGAAGTAGTTAATAACATCCTCCCCTCTCTCGTTCTGAGTCATCTTTCCTCTTTCACATACAAAAATTGAGTTGTTGACTTCCTCAATCTTTTTCTTCCTGGACAACCCCTGCTTCTCCATCAATACATCATTGAGGCATCTCATTTGTATGATGCATAGCAATAATCCATAACTGAAATGCAATTACTCTGATGATAAACCACAAAGTGATGAGGGCCAGCTGCCGGGGCTGTCTTTTGTGAGTCTTACTAACAGTTACACTATTATTTAAAAGTGATTATTTGTGTGGGGTGCACATGGGTGTGTGTGTGTGTGTGTGTGTGTGTGGAAGGGATAACTACTGGCTTGGAAAGGCTTCCGACTAGGAAATGCCTTTCCTCCAACTCAGCCTAGCACATTTATTCTTGGTTCACAAACAGAGCAATTTAACTGAAGCAAGCAATTGCTTCCCTTCCATGCTGAGGGTTAACCGATCTTTATCTTTGTTACAAAGCACTCACAGGATCACATGATGTGCATCATATCAGGTCAGGCAACTTCCCCCTCTATCTCAGCTTTGTCTATTCTCACCACCAGCTTTTTTGCCAGGGTCTAAGGCAGAGGCGGCTGGTGTGGTGGAGCACAGCCCAAATCCCTATTGTTATGGTCAGTGGCCAGCATTAAAGAAGCAAAATAAGGAGTACATAGAAGACACTATAAAGTACCATAGAGTTAGTTAGTTAGTTAGTTAGTTAGTTAGTTAGTTAGTTAGTTAGTTAGTTTTTTAAAGCATCAACGTTCTAAAAGTTATGGTTATGTCCTGAACTCCAAAGAGGAGAATTGCAAAATATCTGGGATCATATGCTGATGGGTTTTGCTTGCTGCAGCACAGCAGTTGGCCACATGGGGAGTGATAGATGCATTTTTATCGGGAGGGGGGGGGGGAGCTGCCCTCCTAATTCCAGTGTCACTACAGTTTACCTGCACTGTAATGGAGTGAGGCAATGTAGCAGTTACACAATTATATGCCCCCCTCTCCTAAACAGGCACAAAAGAGAACTTTGAAAGGCTGCAAACAGTGCCTGGCATACCACTTCTGTAACATAAGTGGCCCAGAAGTCATTTAAAAAAATAAAATAAACTTCCATACCATGCTTATTTCATCATCCTCTTATAACTGGTTGAAGTGTGGTGCTGATAACACCAAGATTGCAGGTTTGATCCCTGCAGCTAATATGGTAGCTGCATATTCCTGGATTTCAGGGGGTTAGACTAGATGATCCTCAGAGTCTATGATTCTATGATAAGAGGAAGAATAGATTCCACCATTCCTTTAAGCTACCTGGTCTCCCATCTGTTTTATTTTTTGTTTGTTTTTAAACACCGTAAACCTTCAGCAGCTTGTGTTGTGCCTAGCTTGTCTGATTTTTGTCAGAGTTGACCCAGAAGTCACCTTGCACATATGCTAAACAAAAGAGAATAAAAGCCACAACTGCATGCATCCCAGACATCGGAGCCCTCTGAATGTTATCTCTCATTTCAGAAGCTTCGTTGGCTTCAGCACTTGGAAGCACTTTGCATCCCTGACTGCCTTTGAGGCTCATTTTAAAGTGCTTTTCCTCCCCAAGCTTGTTCTTCATTCCATGCTTACCTGGAGGGTGTAAGTTGACTTTGAGAAGCAGACCACCCAGGTGAACTATAATACAGTAGTATCAAAAGAGCAGGTGACTGCAAGATTAATATAATATAATATAATATAATATAATATAATATAATATAATATAAATCTGATTGTTGTTGTTGTTGTTTAGTCATTTAGTTGTGTCCGACTCTTCGTGACCCCCTGGACCAGAGCACACCAGGCACTCCTGTCTTCCACTGCCTCCTACAGTTTGGTCAAACTCATGCTGGTAGCTTCGAGAACACTGCCCAACCATCTCGTCCTCTGTCGTCCCCTTCTCCTTGTGCCCTCCATCTTTCCTAACATCAGGGTCTTTTCCAGGGAGTCTTCTCTTCCCATGAGGTGGCGAAAGTATTGGAGCCTCAGCTTCACGATCTGTCCTTCCAGTGAGCACTCAGGGCTGATTTCCTTAAGAATGGGACTCTCAAAAGTCTCCTTCAGCACCATAATCCAAAAGCATCAATTCTTCAGTGATCAGCCTTCTTTATGGTCCAGCTAATGAATTCTGTCTTTAGTTTCCTTATGGAGTCCTAATATTCTGCCCCAATCAAGATGTTATATTACCCTAAGTAAGTAAGTAAGTAAGTAAGTAAGTAAATATGCCCAGAGGTTGTTCACTTTTGGCCACAATCCAAGGCAGATTTACTTTCTGGAGCCAATTGAAACCAATGAACTTTGTATACACCCCCTCCCTGCTACTTTCCTCCTTGGCTAAATTCTGAACCCAACCCTCTGTTAGTACTGAGACAGCTAAAGAGGGTTAATAGGACTGCCTTGTTGAAATATGAAATTAATCTGTGGACATATGCTGATGGTTGCCTGTGGCCAGAATTCATTATAAATATCACCCGAGTTAGGGCTGCCATACATTACCAGGATTTCAAAGGCAGAATTTATGTCCAGGGGAAATTTCTGAAAGGTGGTGCTTTGTCCAGGAGTCAAGTCAATCCAGTCAAGGGGAAATACAGAGTGTCCTGTTTTTTACTACTTGAAATATGGCAACCCTGCCTGAGTTGGGTTTTTCTGTGGTTTTTCATACCTGATTTCCTTTTCCGATTTTGATGAGTTATTAGCAGACCTTTATAACAGAACACATTTTATGAATAACAGGCAATTCAGAGCCTATTGTATTTGTAAGGGCATAAACATTAAGGGTAAATGTTAGACTTATTTAATGACTGCCCATAAAGAGTATATAAAACAACACTCGACTTACACTGGGCCTTTCAGCTGTTCCAGATTTCCTATGTTTGAGGGCAGGAAATGGACTGATTGTCATCACCAAAGAATTATGCTGGAATGGAAATTCTCAAGGTTGTTTGCCATCCATCATTTTAATGTTAGTGTTATCATTCCTTCTGGCCTGGCTGAATTTGTATTGTAATCTCAAAGAAAGCAATCACATTAAACGAAAGACATTTATGTCTAAATCCCCCAAACAACTTTGGATTATAGTTATTTACTGTACACATGAAATTAGAAACACACTAACAGTGATACAAAATGACAATCAAGGATGTGACACAAGGGTGCATGTCATGGCAGTGATAAAAACAAGTTAATTGCCATTTCTTTTGAACCAGGCGCTGATCATACTCTAATTACTATTATAATAAGAAAACTCCCCCCACTTTGATAAATGCCCTGTCAAATACCTCTGTCATTAAAAGCTCATATTAAAACCAAGAAGCTAGAATATATGACAGGTTATGAAAAGAAATGCCAGAAGGCCTAAGATCTGAAATCCTTAAGGAAGTTCATATTTTTATTAAATTGTCGTGATTGGTATAATCAGTTCCATACTATTGTCACTCTACAGGGATATGCATCACCTGTTAGTTTAATGGGTCTTAGGTTTGCTCCCAGACAAAAAAGTGCAGGGCTACAGTTTTTGAATGTGTACAAAAGTTCATGTGAATATACATATAAATGAGATACTGTTATCATACACTAAGTAGAAAGTAAAAACAACATTGATTTACCTTCTTTTTTTAAAAAGGTGTCCCAAGACTCTAACTTGCCTCAAAGTCTCTTTTCAAGGCTTGTGCCTCTAATCTTAAACTTTAGGAGTGCTGCTTTGGTTTTTGAGAGGGCCTTTCCTGTGGTGGCACCCTGACTTTGCAAAGCCATCCCCAAGGAAGAATGCCTGGCAGTGACATTACAAGCTTTATTGCATCAGATGAAGACCTCCTCGTTTGTAATTTTAGATTGTGGATGGGTTTTCTATTCTTCCACGTGAGGAGAGCAGATTAAACAGGCAAGACACAAGGCTAGGACCAATTTAGAGCTAGGACCAATTTATTAATTATAATTTGTGATCTGCATAGGGGCAGTGGTAGGCTCTCAAATTTCAGCTGTGCCCTGTGCGGTGCTAAAATTTGACCCCCCTTCCTCTCATGCTCCATTCTACAGCATTGTTTTGGTGCCCCCTGCAGGGTGGCAACCAGTGCAGACACACTTGTCGCAACACCCTAAACTGCCTCCGATAGATGAAACCAATGTGTGGGAAATATTCCAAAATAGTTATGAGGCACCTACTGTAAGTCTGTCAAAATTGGGTGAGCCTATCCTACTGAGAGGAAAAGTGGCTTTAATTTCACCACTCCCGCTGTCCTACAAGTCTTCAGATGATGAGGAAGGCCTTCTTGGTGCCACCTTGGTGCCCCAGAACTTTAAATGAGTGATGCAGATTATCCAGAAACTCTGCCTGAAAAGTGCCTCAAGGTTCTTGCTATCTGTGCGAACCTGTTTCCTTTCCCACACAGTTGACCAACTCAATTGACTTATTTGACTTGGCCCTCACCCTGACCTACAGAATGGAATACACAAGCAAAGAAAATCCTCTACTGGCTAATCACTGATAAAGATTTCTAAAATTTACAGAAATGAGAGTACACCAGTGTTATGCAAATCGATGTCCTCTTTTTCAGTCTCTCTCTCTCTCTCTCTGGTGATGTGTAATTGGCCCTCTTGGTGGGGGACCCTTGAAGTTTCTCTTGCCCAGAGCCCCTTAAATTTGCTCTTCTACCTTGGGGCTTGGATTTGCTGTGGGAAAAGCTCATAAGAATTCTTCAGTCACTGATGCCCCATCTCACAAAAAGTGGTCCAGTTTGGCATTCCTCGGTGCTGGTTACAGTCATGCTCAAAGTCATTTTCTGTGAGAATTAGCTACTTAGTCTTTTCTGACACTTCGTCAGCCAGTCATTCAAGGTGAACGACGTGAGGGATTAAGACGGGCATACAAGAATCCAGTGAAGATCCTCTGGAAGACTTTTGCAGCAACGCTAACTTGTGCACAATCGTATGGGCAGATATACATTTCTTTTCACCTCATCTCTAACTTCAAATAGATTATATACCATAAGTCCTAAAACTCCAACATTCCAATCTTTATAGCAATAGTCCATTTACTCTAAAGTGGCATATGCATCAGAACCTGGTCGGAAATTCGATAGGCCCTTTAGTTACCACTCAGGGACAGTTAAATAACAAATGTAGCAAATAAATCCCCAAAACAAAAATAGGCCTGTCAGTTTCACCTTTCGGGGGTGATAGATTATCTCTCTAACCTATACTTACACCACTTCTGAGTCTTATGTGTTTTCCGGTAATTTTTGTTTTCATCTAACCACTTCCTTTTAAAATAAAGGTTTGTCATTTTAACTTTTAGGCTAACAGCTGTTCAAATTTAGGGTAAACTTTACAAAATGAAGGACACTTGATGGTGAAGACAGTTCTCAGCTTATCAGCGAGTTAATCAAGACAATCAACATAAGCTTTGTAAGAGACAGCAAACCAGAGCCCCTCACAATAAATATAATAAAAATATTATTTATATCACACCCATATGACTGGGTTGCCCCAGCCACTCTAGCCAGCTTCCAAGAAAATATTAAAAACACAATTAAAACATGTTACCAAGTTATCAATGAGCTTTGCCAAGAGGTTTATTGAAAATAAGCTTTGCTCTGGCTTGGAACTTGCAAAGGTGCTTTGTAGGTAGTGCCAGAGAAAAAGAGGTCCATGCGTGCCTCACAAAACCTTGTCATCTATCCATCCATCCCTCTCCATGCCTTCCAAGAAACTTCTATTGCTTTGAGCATGAAAGGGAAAGACTAAATTGAGATATGGAAGGTTTATTAAGACCAGAGCTGGCCCTATCGTTAGGCAGTGTGAGGTAACTGCCTCAGGCTACAGAAGCAGCTGTGGGTGGGAAGCAGCTGCAAGATGATGAAGGACGAAGCTGTGTGCATACAGCACAACCTGCCCTGTGCCCCCCCCCCCGAGCTGTCCTCTGATACAATAGTTCAGTTGACTTCTGAATAGGGAATGAAGGGAGATCTCTATCTTGCCCTTTGCCTCAGGCACCAAAATGTCTTGGGCCGGCCCTGACAAAGACACCCCCATTCCAAATTCCCTCTAACGTTCCATTTTCTCCATGTTTCTCTGTTGCAAGTGGATCATCCCCAATGTTATTCTAAGCGTAACTTTTAAAAAGAGAAAGTTTAAGGAAGAATATCAAATCTGAACACGGTCCGCTCCACAGGTACTTCGACACTGAGAATTCACGAGGCAGTGAATGCCTGAGTCACAGGGCAGGTTTTCACCGCCTCTTTTTACAGAGGTTTTTTTATATATTCGATTTTGAAATATGTAAGTGTCCTTCTGTCAGTATATCAGGATTGCAAATATATAACCTGGAACCATATAGATCCTTTGAAAAGCCTTGCTACCTCCAGCAGCTTAAAGGCTTCCAAATATCAAAGACCGGGCTTAATCTTTTCTGTAAACCTTTGTGCAGTTGCTTTAAAGTACTCCCTCCCCACTGCCAAAGACCTCAAAGTATAAAAGTGAAGTCACATAAATACATCTTTCAGATGAACTGCAAAGTGATGTATGGGGGGAATAGTGCTGTCAAGAAAAATAAAATAAAGAAGCAAGCCATATGAAGCCTCCAAACTCCAGCAAGCTACATTAAGAGTGTGAATTGAAGTGGACAACCCATTTCCCCCCGAAATACATTTTGCCCATAAGTTTGTGTTGCAGCCTTAAGGCTGAAACAGGTATCAAGAAGAAAATTCTTGACTTGATCTTCTCACTTTTAACGTATACTTTGAAGCAGTGGTGATCCAATTTTGAACAGAGTCATGGCTCCAGAGGTGCATTTAAAAAAAACCAAAACCCACTGCATTGTTATTCCCGATGTAAATCACCTGCTGTTAACACCACTATGGAAAAAAGAGGCTTCACTTAGGTGCCTGTGTCCCCCCCACCCCCCACCCCACAGCAGCTTCAAGTAATAATTGGATTAGAAAACAGTGTGAATGGAGAACGTTAAATCCACTGGGGGACATCTGTGGCTCAGAGGCAGAACACTTGCTTTGCATGCAGAATGTCTCAGGGCTGATTCCTGGCATTCCTGTTAGGGCTGCATAAAAACTCCTGTCTGAAACCCTGGAGGCTTGTTGCCAGTAAATCAGTGTAGGCTGGTGTAGTTAACATGGTGCCCTCCAGTCTTTTGCAATTAGTTTATTTTGCACAAGTCTCTATTCCATTTTGTTGTCAGTAGTTGTAGAAATATATGGAGGTGGCATCCAAATAACAAGTGCAAGGAGTTACACTTGTATACTGGAGCTTTCCCCATCTCCTACCCCTGTGCACCCCGTAAATATTTTGTGGGAGTTCTCCCAAACCACCTGAATGAATTTGGGGAGGATGTGGACACATGCAGGTATGAGGGGACAGGAAGTTCCATTGCACATGGAACTAAGGACAGTCCTCCCCTCCCTTTAGTAACTTCACAGCAAGAATTAACAAGCAGTTTATATTTTATAGTCCTTTTTATTCAGTCATCTGGTTGCAAGCAAAAAGCCACATCTCTCCACAAGGAGAGCAATTGACTACTCTAAATCCTTCCCCTTCTGTCCCCAGCAACATCCTGGGTGCCAATGAGAAGTTCCTCATCCTCTCTGCATTTTTTGTTTTTCTAATACGGATGAACCTCCTAGTTCTTGGGGAAAGGGGGGTTTCCCACACTCTCTAATGACATCTCTGCTGGCTGTTCCCTCCTTTCTGTTTCTCTTTCCATTATCTTGTAACTAGGCAACTCCTGTGGAAATTGCTCAGTGTCTGTCTCTCTCTCTGCTCCTGAAACCACTGGAAACAGGACAGGGTGAATCTTCCCCCTCCTCCTCTTCTTCAGAGAGAAGCTGATCAGCCTGAGAATGCATTCCCCAATCCTCAGATCCAGACCTTTCCCTCACAGGTGACAGTCGTCCATGCCTTTATGGAAGTTGAACAGGTTGATGAAAGGCAGTTCCCATCTTCCCTGAACATGAGCCACGTTGATGAGGCTGATGGGATTTGTAGTCCAAAACATCATTCACTTGATGTGTAGTGAATGCTGACCTAGATAGACTAATGGTCTGACTTAGTCTTTAAGTAGCTTCCTATGTTCTTTAGATCCAGCCCAATGCTACTGGTCCAATCAAAACCAAGTTTCCAATGGCTTGTGTATCCCGCCCCTCGCCCTGTAAAGAAGAATGGATAGTTTCAATGATGAATATCTTCTGTTGCATCTCTTCTGTCCCATAATATTTTGAATGTAACTGCACAATTCTATACATATATAGAAGCAACTCTCATTGGTTTTCAGTAAGGTTTACTTCCAGAGAACTGTGAACAGGACTGTAGCCTAAATGTAAATCACACATTGAATAACTTTAAATACCATTGCATTCTTCGGTCAGATTATACTTTCTGTATTATATTGCAGAAACATTTAAGAAATCATCGAGAGTCATCTGAAGGCCCCCTCAGCTCACTTTGGGTAAATCTGGAAAGTGTGACCATAAGATAGGATCAGATATAGATCTTCGGTAAATTCTGGCAATTTCTGGATTTCCTATAAATGTAGGATACTTATCCGGAATCTTACAGTGTGACTGATCTATAATATGCAAGTGCCTCTGCATATAATTAAGTATCACTTTCTCATGCATTATAACATCAAACTAGCTTATCAGCTCATACGGAAAAACAGATGGGTATCATGTAATCAAGAATAATCCAAAGTAAGATAAATAGTGGCATATTTAATCATCTCCAATCAGGATTTCTCAAGAAGAAAAATGCCCTTCTGAGAAAGGATCAGGGTTCCAGAAAGTGAATATTTGCTATTTGGATAAAAGACTATTCATGTAAGAAGGCAAATACTACACCTTGCAATTATCTTTTCATATTTGACTTTGAATAAGAATTTTCAATTCACTATCCAGCTTTTGCCTCCTGCTTAATCCTGAAATTAAACCTCTATTTATGGCATCAGCACCTGTTGCCATGGAAATGAATGTGATGATCCAACATTATGGATTCACCAGAGACGACGGTAGGAGGGTAAGAGGGCTGGGAAAGAGTAAACATTGGTTCATTTGACTTTCTCTCAGGATTAGCAAAGGAGGAAAAAGTAATGGGGACGAGAAACAAAAGAATGGCTTTACCAAATAGCTTACATTATAATTGTGAAATTCGAATGGTGTTTGCTCTTCTTGTACGGAGCAACTTGCATTTAAGATGGGAACAGCAAAGCAAAGTGAAGGTCATGGCATCTGCACAGTGTGGTGTGACCACCAGTGAATTTTAGGACCTCTGATTTTTCAGATGAAACAAAGTGTGTAGCCCAGGAAACTTTGTAGAAACTTCCAGGAATCAAACTTTCTAAAATGTAGGTCAGGTATCTGCCTTCCTCTCAACCTCAAGTGATGAGGCTGGAAATTGTTGCTGCTCTGATCTCTTTCACATTCCTAACCTTGGTCAATTTTGGTGGTGATCTCTGGTTTGTTTTTTTTCAACAAAAGAAAAAGGAGAGAGAAAGCTCTTTTTGCAAAATACAGTGTTGGCTTGATTTAATATTACAGCTTTGCAAAAGCTTTGTCCCAGGACTGTACCATTTTGGCCTTGGGTGGTAATCAACTAAGTTTTACTCAGAATAGACACATTATTGTGACTAAATTAAGCCCATTCATTTTAACTAGTCTACACTGACTAAAACTTAATTAAAATGTAGATTGGTATTCTATAGGAACTTCTTATGAGTAAAACGTTGCTGCTAAATGAGTAAGTGTTTTAAATGGGTTTGGGGCTCAGATTTTGATAAAGGAGATATTTCAAGAGAAATGTGTGGTTTGACTTTCATGTGCAAACCAGTAGATAGGGGCTTGGTCCATGTTGGTCCATGTTCCTTGGATATCACTATTAGTCTCAGATCTCAGAAATGCCTGGTCCATTGGAAGGGGCAAGCTGCTCTTCCTTGAAAATTCCCGCCCCTTTGCCATGTTTCTTGAGCTGGGAACCTTTTCACTTCTATTTTCTGGGTGCCCCTGCAAAATGAGATCCCTACCAAATGGGAAAAAACCCCTTCTTGGAGGTGGCGTCCAGTCTGTACAATGCTGTCCCTTCGGAGCCTCGCTTGGTGCCTCTGTTGGTCATTCCTTTGGTCCCCAACCCTTTAAACACTATTATATCTAAACAAGAGTGCGTCCTCTTCTAAAACCTTTAGTCTGTGACAACATCTCACTTTGGGCGTGGGGGTGTATATAAACCTTCCCAGTGAATCTTTTTTTTTTTTAAGGCAATAAAATTTTTTATTAAACTGAAACTACTGGTGAGTTAAACCCAGAGAGAACAAAACAGCACCAACCATCAGCAGAACTGCCCAACACTGAAGAGACCATACAGGGTACAGATGAGGCATCTAGATGGCTCTAGATGCTGCCGGACTCCAACTCCCATCATCCCTGATTATTGACCATATGGGCTGAGGCTGATGGGACTTAGAGTCCAACAATATCTGGAGAACCTCAGGTTAGCTACCCCGGATAAAGGGCATCTGTGAGCTGCCCCTGCCCCAAGCCCAGCCTTGGTCAACCCTTTAAATACTTACAAGTTCCTAGATGGTGCTGGGTGTTGCGGGTTATTATTTACAAATGAGGGAGAAAGGAGCAGATTAGATGGTTCTACATTTTTAGGGTAGCCATGGCCTAATTTAACCAGGCTTCCTCTAGTATTCCAGACATCTCTGCTGTAAGTGGGTTCAGGCTGACCCAGGCTACACCTCTCCGACTGAGTTAAGCACTTGAAATTGAGTATTTATTTGTTACCCAACATACTGAATGCTAAACAAGAAGCCTGTTTTTTGCAAATAGTTTGTTGTTGCTGTGGAAACTCTGTTTGAATGGTTGCTGACATGCCAGCATCATGAGGGCCAATAGTTCAGTTGTGAAGTACATGCTTTGCATGCAGAAAATCCTAGATTTAATACTTCACATCTCCTGTTAAAACAGGTAGCAGGTGGGGTGAAAGCCATTTGCCTGAGAACCTAGAGTACTGCCACTTCTCAGAACTGACAATAAATACAGCGCTAGATGGAACAATGGACTTGTATCAGTCTAAACTGGGCCATTGTAATATATTGTGTGGAAATGTCTTCTGTGTATGATGAGAGATGCTACACTTCTCTCTTCCTGATTTTGGACAAATGTAGATGGGAGAAAAGCAGCACCGTGTTGCTTGTAGCTCTATATTGAACCAGGACCCTTGTTTCCTGGGACTTTCTGTGTTTAGCCCCTAAAACCTCCTTGACGTATGAAACACCATTGTGAAAAATTCTACTGAGTCTAACGTTCTGTGGATTGGCCAGGTTTGGTATTTAACAATAGTCATTAGCCTTCTCTGACCTTTCTTGGTTAGCAGAACAGTATTAGGCTTGCACATTTGTTTGGGGACAAATGAAACCATTGAATTGAATGGGGATACTTCTGTTCAATTTTTATATATCTGATACAAGTGTGGTAACTTACAGACATGAACAGGTTCTCTTATCCATACCTATCCAGACTAGGTAGGGTGGAGGTGAAGACTTTTCTCCAGCAGAAACGGAGGACTAGTCAGTCAGGCCTCATGGTGCCTCCTACCATTTTCTTTTCCCCAAATTCCCTACACATTGTATTGTTCTGGAATATTTTGGGGGCAGGGGGAGCAGCCAGCTCATACACACATCCTCACCAGAATAGTAGCTGCATGGCAAATATAAAAAACTCAGTAGAAGAAAAAGAAATACATGAAAACTGGTGTAAGTAACAGGGGCATATGGAATGAATGTATGCATCATGAAACAAATGTGGTTTTGAGGAATGAATGGTGAAGGGGAAAAGATGTTTAATAACTGAATAATAATAATAATAATAATAATAATAATAATAATAATAATAATAATAATATAATTCTGGGTGGGGGAGGAAACCTCATTTCTTACACTTCCCAAACTCTGCTTGCTACACTTTAGGATCTAATTTCTTGCTCCCCAGTTTGGCGAGTTTTCTCGATTGTCTTCAGTTGCCCTACTCCACATGCAGCAATTTGTTAATAACAACAACAACAACAACAACAACAACAACAACAACAACAACAACAACAACTACAACTACAACTACAACTACAACTACAACTACAACTACAACTACAACTACAACTTATTATTTATACCCCACCCATCTGGCTGGGTTTCCCCAGCCACTCTGGGTGGCTTCCAACATAACATTAAAATACAATAATTCATCAGATAGTAAAAGCTTCCCTAAACAGGGCTGCCTTCAGGTGTCTTCTAAAAGTCAGGCAGTTGTTTATTTCCTTGACATCTGATGGTGGGGGGTGTTCCACGGGGCGGGCACCACTACTGAGAGGGCCCTCTGCCTGGTTCCCTGTAACTTTGCTTCTCGTGGTGAGGGAACCGCCACTCTGGTGTGGCAGTCTGTGGGCAGGTAGGGTTTCAGCCTGCATACCAGGTGGAAGACAGCTGCCCTGGACACAGCATTGACCTGTGCCTCCATGGAACGCTGTGAGTCCAAAATGACTCCCAGGCTGCACAAGTGCTCCTTCAGGGGCACGGTTGCCCCATTCAGAACCAGGGAGTCCCCCACACCCACCCGCCCCCAGTACTTCTGTCTTGTCAGGATTCAACCTCAATTCATTAGCCACCATCCATCCTCCATCCATTTACCTCCAAGACCCCTGGTTGCTCAATACACCCCCTCTCAGTTTAGATTTGGTTATGGCTAGTCACAGTCCTAGTGTGGTCCTGACAATATTCTACAATCCCTGGTGCATGCACACATTTCAATCAGAGTCCATAACACTTCAGTGTGAGCACAGAAAGGCACTTGAATGTCATTGAGATCCTGGTCTTAAATAGTTTGCATGGTTTTGACTGCCTTCTCCCCCCCCCCCCCCAGCATAGCACACATTCTGCCCCACCCTCTGGTAGATAATCCACAAGTCATCTGTTCTAAGCAACAGGATACAGGTGTCTACTTCCTTTGATACACTGCCTAATCTATTGGGGTTAAATAATAGATCACATATCTGTTCAATTAAAGCACTGCCTGTAGCCTGGTAAGCTGACTGATAGCTAGATCTGTTATATTCTCTCTCTTTAAAGCATATGCACACACAAGTCTCATCAAACCGAATGATCTGTCATCTGTCCAGGAGACTTATCAGAGTAAAGAGTCAGTTACTTGAGGTGCAATTAAAACATTAACAATGTTTCAATTGCTTAGGAAAGCAAAGAGAATGACCACCATCTTTCTCTGTCTATAAATTTTTAAAAAGCATCCTATGATATATTACAGTGTTAATTTTTGAGGCAACCTTTTGCAGCACTCAGTCAAAAGTGTTCACGGCTGGCATGAACACTGAGACAGAAACACGGGAGGAAGCCCTCTGGGAATATACATGTTTAGAAGACTTTTCCACAGCATTAGACATACAATCAAGCAAGACATGCAATCAGCAGAATGACATGTTGCCGTTTAGAACAAAGATGTCCAGATATCCTCCATATAACATTTCCCCAGTATGTATTACATTTCCCCCAGGAGTTTAAGTCTAAAGGTTTCCCCTATTGTTCATAAGTAGGATTTACTGTGTGCTTAGTGATGAAGATGATGTTTGACAGGTTTCTGAGCATTCAGATATGGAATTATTCACTGGGGCTATTACGTTGTAAACCACCCTGTGGTGATTTGGGTGAAAGGTAGTATAATTAATTAATTATAATAATAATTTTGCATTTGTTCAGTCCAGCAAGAACTGCACAATAAATTGTACAGGATTTATGGGTTAGTATTCCCAATCTTTTACCATGAAGAGTGGATTAACTTCAAAATTAGTGGAGTCACCACAGAATAATCTGTTTTGCCACCACAGTTGGAATGAAGATGGAAACAAAACATACAGTGTCAATAAAGGCCACAGTTGTTTTAACGTGGGTTCTGAGGGGATCTGCAGCTATATCACCTCCCTGCGTTACTGTGGACAGAAGATTAACGAGGAGGTAAGATGGAGATTCCTTCCCTTTCCTCATCTAGAAGACACCACCTTGGCTCAGAATTTAGCACCCATGAATGGCAGATGTGAGTCATTACTTCAGTGGCAGACCTTGGGGTCTCAAATCTCAATGGTGCCCTGTGTGACACCAAAATTTGACGCCCCCACCGTCCATTCTACATCATAGTTGTGGCACCCCCTGCAACACCCATGAGGCTAACTTTATCATGAAGGTGAGTTGAAGGGTGAAACCAGTAAGGTCCCCTCAGTCATCCTGGAAAGGAATAGGCAAGATGAAGCCTACAGGGCCTCATGAGCTTTCCACCATTGTCTACCACCACCATCACCCCTGGATCCAGATGGCAGGGATGGGGAATGGCAGGACCAGGGATCAAATGCAACTCTCCAGGTCCCTCTCTGTCTCTCTCTGGCCCTTGGTCCTCCCTTGGCCAGACCACACCCCTCACCTGCCCCACTTCACACAGTTCTTTTGCTTGCATTGAACTCTTGTTTGCCTGGATGGAGAGACCAAAGTGTAGAAACCTCTGGCTTTTGCATAGCTGAACTATACCTACTATGCAAAGGATCCATAGACAAAGCAAGCAGAAAAAGCAGCAGTGATCCAGCCATTTTACAATGCAAACAATCGTACTAATAAAAGCTGCAAAAATCACAAACACAAAGAGCAAGTAGCATTCACAATGAAGAGATTAAGCAGCAAGGGAATCAACAGTTTATATGCCAAGGTAATCTCAGCTGAAATTCCTACAGGGTCCCAGAAATTTCAGTTTCAACAGCTCTAAGGACCCCCTGCCCTCTTTTTCACCTGGCCACCTAATGAAGGAACTTACCTAGCTGCAGATGTCATTACCAAATTGTATCTAGCTATCAATATCGTAAAAAAACAGGTATGACTCCATGTTTAACCTAGAAAGTCTAATGATGGAAGGAGGAGAAAGGGCAGAACCACGGTGATTGCTTCTGAACATTTCCATCTTTGCAATGGCTTAGCAAGCTTATCTTCCACAACCATAGTTAAGTTGCAATTGATTATACATCAGCTGGGGTGACACTAGGAATAATATATATCAATGGGAAAGTCTTCCGATGATATGGAGTGATTGCTGCCTAATGTATGCTGCAATTACTCAAAGGCAGACAGCTTTGAAAAATGATCCCTCAAGCCACATACATGGGAAGGTCACACGGAGCAATTATTTTGCTTTAACATAACCTTTCACTGGAATGTGATTACCTGCCAGTATAATATATATTGCTGCAAGCAGGTTGGTGCTTATGAATCCTATGGTGGAACCAATGGCAGCATGAAAGCAGAATGTCCCAGATATCCAAAAAGAAAAAGAGGGTGTGAGTGATGTAGGTAACTCAAACAGAGCTTGCTTTCTTGTAGTTGCATCAGTCTCCTCTCAAGAATCTAGCTCTTGCCCATAGAGGTGTTTGTGACTCTAACAGTATTGCCTTCCTGTATATGCATGAAACCATATGCAGAGTCCTTCTGAATCAGGACAAAGGACCATTTAGCTCAGTATCATTTTCTCAAAGTGGCCAACAGATGCCTATGAGATGCCCACATGTAGGACATGAACACAGTATGTTTTTCCTATCAGCATATAATAAATCAAAGAAGTGAGACTCAACAGAAACCTGTATTAACAGAACCTAGCACTGCAGGCAACAGATAAATAATACACATTCTTAGGGAATTGGGACTAAAGACTGGGTCCTTCACATTCAGAAATGTAGGACTTTATTGCCTGAGTAAAGAAATGGTAACATATCCACTGCTTGTACCAACTTATCATCTCTATGGACCAACAACTGGAGGGCAACATCACACACTTGTGCACACCACATCAGAACATTAGAATGCACTGCTCTGAGTTGTATTGATCATGCCTTCTGTGCCTAAACGTTTGCACAGCAGTGAAAAATTCCCAAGTCCTGGCTCTCGCATGTACTAAGCTTGGAACTTTGATCAAAATTGGGTAGCCATGGCGTAGGTCTCAGTGGATTCCTCAGCCCCTGCACATACACACATTTACTTGTTTCAAAGACACGTAGTAAGGAACCTGGAAGAAATATTCTTAGGATAGTGTTGCTCAGTTTGGAACTCTAATTGGCTGCCTATATAAAAGAGCCTTTCTCTTGCACTAAGTAAATAAGAGCACCGGGACAAGTCTTGAGAACTGATGGTCATGCAAAAGCATTCAACCCTGTAAGGCTCACATTCACTGTTTGTAGTAGGTCAAGCTTTATCACTAGCTAAAGTGGAGTAGCTGTTGGACAAGACATTGAACATCTGCATAGTATGAGTGCGATGCATAGATTTGTATTGTGGATTTAACCATTGGTTATTGTTCATCATTTCATTACATTTCTGGGTATTCTTCTTTGGCGATCACTCGTAGCCGAGTAACATTGTCTTCCATAAACACAGTTTTAACAATGAGTCCATAAGTGACTGTGGAGACCAATTCTGGATCCACATGTCCTTCCACAGTAGGGACATTGGTTTCTGGGCAGGAGCTGATCACAGTGTGGATTTGCCAAGTGTGCCTTCCTCCTAGCATGTTTCTCCCTTGCTTCCTGAGTCTGAGTGTCTTCAAAGCCCATGACACCTTTGGTAAAGGCTGTTCTCCAACTGGAGCGCTCGCAGGCCAGTGTCTTCCATTTGTCAGTGTTTATACTAAAAAAATTTAGATTTGCCTTGAGACAGCATTTAAACCTCTTTTGTTGACCACCAACATTATGCTTTCCATTTTTAAGTTCGGAAGACGATCAACAGGCATCTGCACAACATGACCAGTACAACGAAGTTGGTGTTGAAGAATCATCGCTTCAACACTGGTGATCTTCGCTGCTTCCAATACACTGATATTAGTTCGCCTGTCTTCCCAAGTAATGTGTAAAAATTTTCGGAGACGCTGTTGGTGGAATCTTTTGAGGAACTGGAGATGGCGTTTATAAGTGGCCCATGTTTCACAAGCATATAGTAAGGTTAGTAGTACAATAGCTTTGTAAACAAGCATTTTGGTTTCCCGGTGAGTGTCCTCAAACACTCTGCACTTCAATCGGGAGAAAGCTGCACTCACAGAGCTCAGGTGATGCTGGATTTTGGCATCAATGTTGGCCCTTGTGGAAAGATAACTGCCTAGGTAGGAAAAGTGATCAACATTTTCAAGCATCACATCATTGAGTTGTATTTGTGGCGCTGCAGAGGGGTTATTTTGTACTTGTTAGTGTAGCACTTTGATTGGTTGGATGTTGAGTGATAGGCCAAGCTTTTAGTAAGCTTCTGCAAAGATATTTAGGATAGTTTGGAGGTCATCCTCTGAGTGTGCGCACACTACGTTGTCATCAGCATACTGAAGCTCTATGGCAGAAGTTATGGTAACCTTACTCTTTGCTTTCAGCCTGCTCAGATTGAAGAGCTTTCCATCTGTTCAATATATGATTTCTACTCCAGTGCAGTTTCCCTTTGACAAAGTGTAGGATCATGGCAATGAAAATAATGAATAGAGTTGGGGCAACACAACCCTGCTTAACACCTGATCCCACTATGAATGGTTCACTTTGAGAGCCATTGTTATCTGTGATTGTTGCTATCATATTATCATGGAGGAGCTGAATGATGTTTACAAATTTATCTGGGCAGCCAATTTTCAGAAGGACAGTCCACAGAATCAGAATGAATCTGAATCCATTCTCACAATAAAAAGCAAGTTGTAGCCTTGAATAAGATTTATGTATTCACAGTGCTACAGTTACAAGCCTACATACAAATTATTATGGTGCTTTATGATGATGCATGGTGTTTTATAGTGTACAAGTGAACTAACTGGCCCCTGCCCCCAAGGACTTTACCATTTAAAGTTTGACACAGGAAACCATGGATGAAGGAAAGAGAAGTGGAGGCAATTGCAAGAATGTGTAATTGCTTCAGTAACAGATGCTCAGCTTTGTTATAATCAGTGCTTTTTTCTGGGGGGACCCAGGGGTACACATACCCCTAAACATTTTGTGAATCTAATGGGAGAAGAAACTAAAACTACTTTTCTGAGTACCTTTCAGAAAATAAGATTCCATCATCTCTTATGCCTCTTTTAAACACAATCAAGTACATCCAAATTTCAACAAGTGAGTGTGAACATAGCTTCTCTCAGATGAATTTAATACTGACTCCAACAAGAGCTTCATTGCATTAAAACCCTGTAGCCAACTTAATGTTTATGAAATTGGTAGGCCCTCCTTTGTTTAAGCCTTCAGTGTATGTAAATTCATGGTTTTTGAAAGGATGACATCTGGCGACAGACACCAACAGCAAGCAGAGGAATCGGGAAAATGTTGGTGCACAAAACCTCATGCCAATGTGGAAGTTACTGTGAGCTGTCAGTTGTGTTATATGAGGTAATGCATGTTCTTTGTACTTTTGTCTGTTTACTGTATTTATTTCCCCCGATTTGAACTATAAAATGGTGGTTTTCTTGAGTCAAAATGAGAGTATCCCTAAACATATTTTTTTAGGAAAAAAGCACTGATTACAGTCTTAGAAGTAGTATGACTATGTTTATTCGCAATGGGCTGAAGCATTCTGTCCATACCTTTTGGCCATTTCAGAGTGTCTGGAGGCTGGGCACAAGTCTGCCCAGTGATGATAGCGCATGCGCGCGCGCACACACACGCCAAAGGCCCTGTTGAATAATACTACTTTCTGACAGGCTTCTCATTGCCACTCTGCTCCTGCTGGTTGTAGCTCTACCAGCGCTTGGAGCAGGAGGGAAACTTTTTTGCGTCTAAAAAGAAATAATCGCAATGGAATCCTGTACCACCTTGTATTGTAATGGTGAGCCCCAGATACTGCCCCCAATAAATACCATATTTTAGAATCTCCTATGTGAAAGTGGCCAAAATCCAGAGGGGCCCTGGCTGGTAGCCCATTGCAGCTATTCGTTTAATAACGTTGTGCCCAGCTAAAAGCCTCATTGAGCAAAGATTAGCAGACATTGAAAATCAACACAACCTTGCCAGAGGTGGGGGTGTCTGCTCCCCCAGGTATCACGGAATAACCCCACCACTTGACCTTCCATCATACATGTCATCTCTTTCATCAGTACCACACCGACTTGCATTTATTCGTGCAAGGTTCATCGAACCTGCTGAGCCACAGATTTTCCAAGGGTTTGGTGTCTCCGCTATGCGTGTGTGATGGGAAAACTGTTGAATCTCTTCCACATATAATGTTCAACTGTCCCCTACATAGCATAGCCAGGACTAAATTCCTGGGCCCTGCTTTACTGTGCTTGGTTAGCAGGCCTGTTGAGTCACACGCCGCACTGCTTTTGCAGGATACAGATCCTTCTGTTACTCTGCAGGTGGCGAGATTCCTGAATGCGGTTATCTCACACGCAAAAACCACCAAAAAACAACAACAACAACATCAAAATCTAATCGGACAGTTATGATGAGAGTGCATGTCAGATCTCGTCTTCAGTTTTCCTTTTCTGTGAACCGTCCCTTGGAGCTCTCCGGGCCACATCCTGTTATTTGGCTCTGCCCAATGACCCACCCTTGCATCGCAGTGTTCACCTTCTGTTGTCAGATATTTCGGTTTTTAAGCCTTTGTGCTTTTTTATGTTTGTACATATTTTATGGGCTAATAGCCGTAAATAAATAAATGTAAATGTAACGTTGTGCAAATCTTACATGACTAAATAAATTGGAATTAACACTCATCAAATCTCTGTTAGAGGCAGAACAGTGCCCCCCTTCAAAAATGTTTTCTTATTCTGTCCCACAAGTAAGAAACTACTGAAAAAGTGGGGTGGGAGAGAACGAGAGAGAGAGTGTGTGCACCGGCTGGTTGGGAAGGTCATTGAATGTCAGAAGAAAACTTGACACAAAACTTGTGATTTTTTTTTTTCAGAAGTAGAAAGAATCTCAGGTGGAGTGCCTACATAAAGAGACATTGATTTCTTCTTCTGCGGATAGTCGCATGTGGGTTTTAACAAAGCAATCTCTGAAAAGCAGAGAATGAGCTGATAATATGCAATGCAAACTGGTGATGGAGAAAAAGGAGTAGGAGGGAAATATGCATTGAGTGGGACACACAGAAGCTGACAAATGAAGGTCAGGGTGCAGCCTTAACAACAGGACAAACCCATGAGTGATTAAACAGGCTGCTCAAAAGACATTATGCTTCTATAGTAAACAGACAGAATAAAGTGGGAAAAGAGATAGAGTGGAATGCCTGAATATTAGGCTTGCTTTTTTTTCTTTAGAGGGAGGAGCTTTCATGCTGAATCCTTTTCTTTAAAAAAAAAAATTAAATCGACAAAGCAGATGACAATCTTTTATAAGATAAACAACTTCCTTTTATTTTTCTCACCAAACATCTTGTCATTGTGCAGAGCAGATCTCCACCCTTCAGTGAATCACAGATGTCTAGCACACCAGACACTGGCACTGATTCATTTAGATTAACTTTGCCAAGACATCTGCCAATTTATGCCGCCTATCACAGCAAACCCTATTTGATATATTGTATAACCTCAGTTCCTTATGAAAACCTTGGCTTGATTTATGAGTGATTGGTATCCTGCAGGATAAGGGTTGTGTGACAAGAATTAGAATGACTCGTGACATTTAAAGAAGATTTCTTGATGAGAGGGCAAGCCGTCTAAACATTTTTTTCCTTTTGGCCCACTGTGAAGCATCTGCTACAACACCATACTAGGATGTTTCAAACAGAATCGTGCCTCTGGGCCATTTGGAAAACAGCAACATTTCAATGAAAGCCATAGGGGGTGTGGGGGTATTGGATATTATTAAAATGTTCAGATAAAAGGGAAACCATTCATATGGGGCAATATGATTCGTAGAACCAATAAAATCAAGATGAACCTGAAGACCATCTTTATTTATTTATGAATAAAAATATGTAAAGATACATCACAGTGGTTTACAACAAAGAGAAAAACATAAAAATGGGGAAAAAAATCATAGAAAGGGAAAAACAAGTGAAAAACAAAAAGAAATTAAAAATAAACATGAATAGAACATCGCATCAACTATTTGCATTGTGGCAAAATTCTCTTATAAGAACTAGGAAGGAGATATTCCCTAAAACCTAAGGCACTTTAGTGCTGAACTGATTTTTTTTGGGGGGGGGGACGCCTCTTTAATACATAGTGACACACACACACACACACACACACACACACACACACAAACATCATCATCATCATGGGTGCTTCCCTGTTCAGTGGCAGGCATTTTGTTGTTGTTGAATTTCCACAAAGAGGTCAAGAAAATGTAGCTTAGAGGAACATAGTAATGAAAGCTTTTGCATATGCTATGGGTTGCTTTGCTTAGCATTAAGTGGGTGGCACTGTGGTCTAAACCACAGAGCCTAGGGTTTGCCAGTCAGAAGGTTGGCAGTTCGAATCCCCGCGAGGGGGCAAGCTCCCGTTGTTCAGTCCCAGCTCCTGCCAACCTAGCATTTTGAAAGCACGTCAAAGTGCAAGTAGATAAACAGGTATCGCTCTGGCGGGAAGGTAAACGGCATTTCTGTGCGCTGCTCTGGTTCGCCAGAAGCAGCTTAGTCATGCTGGCTACATGACCTGGAAAAACTGTCTGCGGACAAACGCCGGCTCCCTCGGCCAGTAAAGCGAGATGAATGCCACAACCCCAGAGTCGTCCACAACTGGACTTAACGGTCAGGGGCCCCTTTACCTTTACGCTTCCTACCCCTTAATTAGGCAAGTGCAGTGTTGCAGAACCTCTTCCTCAATGCATGGGGGACATCACTTGACGTGCCCATTGATACTTAGAGCTTGAAAAGTCCTCCTTGCTTACTTCTTTTTATGTATAGCCTGACAGATTTCAGTTACAAAGCATTCTCTGAAAACACATAAACTTTGAAAAACATTGTGACAATTATTATTATAGCTTATATCAATAAAATTCTCTAAGTGACTTGTAAAATAAAAAAAGTTATGCAGTAATCATGTATTCATTAAAATCAGTAAACAAACAAACAAACAAACAAACAAACAAACAAACAAACCCAACAGCATAAAACTTTTCCAAGTGGATACAGAATACACTTTACAGCATTCTGAGCTGCCGAACAATTTTTGGGGGAGAGAAATAATGGCCAGTTTGTGTTGCATCTGAGCATTGAGAGCCAATAAACTTGCATTCGGTTCAGGTACGACGACTTTCAGCAACATCGCTATTCAGCAGACAGTTCTATAATCTCACTTCAGCTGCGAGAAGGTCCTATCTCAGGTGGTAACCAACCACGCTTCAAGATAGTGGGAACAAGGAAAAGAATTTCTAGATATTTTCTAAATATATGGCTCACATGGTTCATATGGGAGGTTCATGCTCATCAAAAGTCAAATAATTTCACACACACCCCACCTCAGTGCTTGACACAATAATTTTGCCTGTTATGGATAAAGTCAGAATGCATAAATACTACTTTGGGGAGAAAAATAAAATTGTTAGGTGATAATATTTTTTTAAATCATATACCAACTATTTGGGGGTTTGACAATGGGTCAGTGTAAATGGACTCTCTCCTTACTTCTGCCAAGAGATTGATGTTGATTCATTGTATATTTCCATGGCCCTCTTTGATAAACAGATAGACGTTACGACAACTCTTGCAACATACAAATGGATTGCTTTTAGATGCAGATTTTGTATGGATAAATATAATGATATTTTGAATGTATTTATGAAAATTATAATGACTTGTTAATAATTTTACACTTGTTGGAATAATTGTATTACTTATATATATCATATTGTATTACAATTTCATGTTTTTCTTTCTTTTTCTTTTTTTCATTTTCCTTCATTTCCTCACAGAAAATTTTCAATAAAATATAAACAGAAAAAAGGGGCGCATTGTCTGAAACTTATTCCAGAGCATCTCAAATAGAATCTGTCATTCTGGAAACTGATTTGGTTGTCTCCCATTACTTTCTCTTCGGTAGTATGTTAATTTAGAGTATTATAATATTCAAAACTCTATTAAACCTTTCTGAGACTGATGGAGGATTATTTTTTTCTCCAATCTGCTGCTATACAGATCTTGCCAGCAGCAAAAAGATTAAGCACCAAATTGACATCTGTAATTGAATTCTTTAAGTAACCCAAAAGGAAAACATCTAATGGTAGCAAATATCTTGTCATTTCCCTAACCAGGTTCCATATTGTGCGGAATATTGGACATTTCCAAAATATATGTTTAAAATCTGCTACTGTGTTAATGATAAATCTAGCTCAATCTATGTGGTGGTAGATACTATTGGTACTGGATTTATTTATTTATTTTTTGGTGGGGAGAACACACCTTCCTTTTCATCTTTTTAATACCCAAGTTAGAGGTATTTCCATTTCTCCTATATTGTGCACTCTGCACATCTCTAGCAAAAGACAGTAAAAGACAGAACTAGTCCCTATCTTGCTCATTTGTTATTTGTAATCCCATAGCATCGTTTGTTGATTCTCAATAAGATTATGATGGTGATGGTGATAACATTTGTATACTCACCACCCAGCCAAGTTCTCTGGGTGGTGCGTATTGACAATAAAATACAATTCGCAATTAAAGGTAAAGCCAAGAAATCACTTATGCAAAAAAAGCCCAGCGCAAACCAGCAAACACTTAAAATCAATACAGAAACCAGCAGCTAAAATAAGGTAAACAATTCCAACCCAGCATGGAAGCAGGGGCACTCGGTGTCAAAAATGGAGCTACCTGCTGTGATTTAAAAAACCTGGGTGCAGAAGTGGATATGGCTGATGGGCTGGATTTAGACATCCCCCAATCCTCAAGAGTCACTTTGACAGGTGGGTGGAACTGTTCACCTGTCAATCTCTCATGAAGGCAGGTGAAGACTCGCCTCCCCCGCCACATGGTTTGTGCTGGCAAATTGTGCTGGCAAAGGAAGCATCTCCCTTTCTACTTCCTTTGCCCATGCCGTCTGAAATCAAAAGGTCCAAGGAAACAGCAATTCTCAATGAGAACTTATAGCAAACTGCACTACAGAGTTTACACCTGGAAACTAACCTCATTGGGCATGTGGGGTGGAAGATCTTCACTGCTGTGTTAGAACTGTAAATGAAAGACTTCCAGATAGTTGTACCGCACCAATATATTGGAAACATTTGTAAAATGCTATCATTGTGTATTGGTATAGTGGGTTTTGTGCCGTATTAGAAAAAGCTCCTTTGTAGAGAGAGGTTGACAAAGTTTATTTTATCAAATTTATTAATGAAGAATCGATAGTTCCAATGACCCAAGCAAGATATGCCAGTATATGGAACAGACCATAGTTGACCCATGTCCCCAGTACTCCTGGAATTACCAGCCATTCTCAGCTAACTCTGTGAACAGCAGTAGAATAAGTAGAACAAATAGAATGGAGTCAGAATTTGGGGGCATTTTTAAATTTTGTTTTGTTTTGCTTTCTTCTTCTTTCTCCCTCTCTTTGTTCTCCTTTGTTTGATTATTCCAGATGCTTTAATGAGATGCAAGCTTCTTCTTTTTTTTTTGCTTTATAAACTCAGTAATGATTTCTTGCACAATTTAGTAAACTCAATGGACTCCCAATTCCTTGAAATTCACTCCTGCAACTTATTTACTCTTCCCCACCCTTCTAGAGAAGGCTAGATGAGGTAATTTTTCTGAACTCTCAGACTGACTTGGAAAAATGGGCTGCAATATTGCTCCCACTACCACCACCAGAAGAACCTGGTTAATTTCCAAGAGTCTGACATGCTCCTTGTTACAATTTTAGGCACATGTTTATGCAAAACTTATGTGTATACACACAGAAAAATGCAATGTGGGAAGAAGCTCTAAAATACCAACAGAACTAATCTGGGTTTAATCCATGTACTTCAGTCTAACCAGGCTGTGGACTGGGCTGAATGTCACTTTGATACCTTTTTTTATGGAACTAAATGTAAGATGGATAGAGCTGACTGCACTTTTAACAGCTTGTGCTTGCAAAGGTTACTCTGAGTCAGCTGGCAGGAATGGATACCAATTAGAAAGTCGGCTCCATGGTAGACTATTTGTTTTTAACATCAGCTAGCAAATATGACCATCACTCTTGGGGCACCTGTCATGCCTGTCAGAAGGAAAGATTAACATCTGAATGATTTGAAGTGTTGTAAGACTCATGCAGGAATACACCCGCCTATTAAAATATAGAATATACACTAAAAACCAGTTCCAAGAACAAGTTGATTTGTACATATTGCTAAATCATATATATATATATATAAATACTGTTGCATGATATTTACTGTTTGGATATTTAATAATCAGACTCATAGGTTCATAGTTTCCTTTTTCTCTCTCTTTTAAATGCCTATTGTGAAGTTACTTGTGATCCTTAAAATCTGTGATCAGAATTACATGAGAAAAAACATAGAATTATCCAGCGCATACCCCTAAACATTTTGTGAATCTAAGTTTGGCCTCCTTGAGGGGCAGTATTTCAATATAAGTAGGAAAATGAGAGTACCCCTAACATTATTTTTTAAAGAAAAAATGCACTGAAATTATCTAATCTACTTGCTTTTAATTGGTTTCCAATAATATTAAGTACCTAATAATAATATTCAGCTATTTATGAGCTATTTCAAGTGAGCACATGCTCTTCTATCCATATGCTAGACCAAAGTCGTATCCCAAAAGGTCCTGTGTCCCAAAGTGGGAGTCTATTTCTTCCTTGATAAAATACTGTATACACAAGGTCAACTGGGCATCTGATTCTGGTATCAAATTATTATTATTTATTAAATTTGTATACCTCCCTATACCCGCAGGTCTCTAGTTACCATTGATAGTATCTACTTGCATGCAATGAGTTGTGATGCCATATGATTGCAGTCGCTCTTTGTACTTCTATCCTGCCTTCCCTCCAGTTTACCTATGATCCCCAGATTGTCTCCCATCCAGACACTGCTCAGGCCGGACCTCCTTGGTTTCAGCAGTAGAACTGATCACATCTCACACCTCTGTTCCTTCTCTTTTTCCTAGGGCAAAAATGGGCACATTCCTTCCTAAACATTTACCTAACGATGCAGCAAGTTCTAAAAAGAAATGGTTAGCCTTCATTATTTTGGAATGAGATACATAATGGATGATTCGCCCAAGCATATGTGCTGTACCTTAATGAGAATAGTATCTTAATTTAATCTTCGGACCACATCATCATTATTTTAGTAGAATCCTTCTCAGTTAACTAATTGCTTTCTTTCTTTTTTGAAATGTTGAACAGAGTATTCTACAAGAAGGGGTCAGCAAGATCCAGATAAAAATGAAAATGAAGCAGTAAATGGTATGGTTTGCTCTGAAAGCTGCTCTGAAAGTGCCTCCCTTTGGCACCCCCTCCTTGTGTTTCATTTGGTAGTGTCCAGTTGCTTTCAGAATTCTAATCAGGCTGATTAATGTCCTGGCAGCTTTCACAGTGCGATAGCTATTTGCATGGTAGAGGCTGGCAAGGAGTGGTACACCTTTTCGTAATTTAAAAGATAAAGACAAGTTCAGATTATAGCCTGTGCCATCAGTCCCCTTCCCTAAGATTAAAACCGACCAATAATGGAATGCATTTATTTTGTAAACGATCTTCAACCATCCACAGATCTTGTATTTCACTAAAGGCAAGATACATCTAGAAAATGAAGCCTCTCACGGGAACTGTGCCTTATTTGTTTACAATTAGTTTTAAAAGTAAAAGAAAGTGATCCAGCAAGCGGACAAACAAGCAAACACTGGGTCCCATTTATATGTGTATTTTTATTGCATTCTCTTCCTTTTAATTAGAAGAATAACAACTACAACCAAGGGGTGCTTTCTGCAATTCAAATGTTAATACCGAGAAAATATGTCTCTATTTGTGATATGGATTTTTTTTATTTTTACCAACAACAGCCTATTTGGTATTAGGTGACAATAATATACCTAATTCTCTTTTATGAAATATGATTTTAAAATAAATAAACATTTTAATGTTTGTGAGCTGTTGCCCGGAGCAGTCTTTTTGAACCTGGTATAGAAACATCTCATATACACATTTGTAAGATTAGGTAAAGGACCCCTGACAGTTAAGTCCAGTGGCAAACGACTCTGGGGTTGTGGTGCTCATCTCGCTTTACTGGCTGAGGGACCTGACATTTGTCCGCAGATAGTTTTTCCAGGTCATGTGGCCAGTATGACTAAGCCAATTCTGGTGAAATCAGAGCAGTGCACAGAAACGCCGTTTACCTTCCCGCCAGAGTGGTACCTATTTATCTACTTGCACTTTGACATGCTTTCATACGGCTAGGTTGGCAGGAGCTGGGACCAAGCAACAGGAGCTCACCCCACCGTGGGGATTCGAACCGCTGACCTTCCGATCGGCAAGCCCTAGGCTCAGTGGTTTAGACCACAGCGCCACCCGCATCCCATTTGTAAGATTACCATGTTGCAAATGTTTGCAGCACACAGTAGCATCGTGAATTAATTGGACTCTTGTATATGCATACATTAGACACAGCGCTCTTCAGTGGCCGGCCTTCGAGGATCAAAGCCTGAACGTGTGTGATCCCTGCTGAAGAGGGTAACATGGGAGTAGATCTTGCCTTCACTCATCTTGTCACTCATGAAGGATGCACACCTGCTCAGGTTTTGTAAGTTAAACAACCTTCGCTGTTTTGTCACTGTGTGCTTTCAAGAGTTACAATAGCACTGCACATTTAAATGTTAGTACTGTTCAACATGCTGACAGTTCAATTTCTACTTGTCTTCACTCCTCTGTCTCCTTGTCTTTCCTCTGCTCAATATACTGGCTTAACACACTTCCAGGTTGCCGTTTCAGTTATCACATGTAATTATTTTCTTAGTTCTGTTGTATTTAGTTGAAGTCTAAAGTTCATGGAACAGCAGCCAAATATTTAAAGCCTCAGCAGGAGAACCTGAGTTGAAAGCAGAACTGGAACTAGCAGTTTCTGTGCCCTGGGCAGACTACAGTTTTAACATCTCAGAGTGGGGTTTTTTAGGATTAGGAAACTGTCTTGATTGACCAATGGTCTGCCTCTGTATAAAGCACTTTCCTATATTCCTGCATGGGTCTTAAATGTTCTCAGAAGTTCTCCAATTCCTAACAACCAATAAGCACCTTGAATTCTACTCAGAAATAGAGAGGAACGTCCAGTAGAGCTTTTCAGCAAGTTACCATTTGAAAGCCAAACTGGTGTCTTTCAAACCATCTGAAGTTTGCAGGAGGTCCTCAAGGACAGTCCATGTAGGACACATTGCGTTAGTCAAGCCTGCTACTTCTGGCCAACACCAGCCTGAGCTGGCAAAGAGTGCTTTGTGTCCAGAGTAAGGTACTCCAAAACAGCACTCAGAACTGTGAGCTCCATTCTTAAGAAAGTGTGCGATCCCATCCAGAATTTTAAACATCCTACCACCTCAGTCAGATGGACCATTCAGCCAGATACATTTCCAGGCTGTCTGGATTAAGCAACAGTATAGTATCCCTCATTTGGTACGCTGATGATTCTATTTAGGTTGGATAGTACTGTTTCAGGGGGGCATGGGCTAGAGGCTATATGGCAGTAACAGAAGGGGCTGAAGCCAGTTGTGGGTGGGATCAGAGACCAAAATGAGAAGGGCCACTCACCCACCTTCTCTCTCTCTCTCTCTCTCTCTCTCTCTCTCTCTCTCTCTCTCTCTCTTCCTCCTCCTATCTTTCTAAAAACTGGGGGCCTGCTCTTGGAGGGATTACTATATCAAACTGAAACTACAGTAGTACCTTGATTTTTCAAAGAAACAGCTTTTAATCATAGCTACTTAAAATGATTGAAATTGCACTCAAAATGTGGCAAGAAAAATAAAGAGCATAATTTTATCAAAAGATGAATCCCACCGAGGCTCTTCATACTCCAAATGGCTTAAGCAGCAAACAGCAGAGCTGTGTTTTCAGTTAATGAAATGGGTAAATCACAGTGGCAAAGGCAAAAAGAAAACCAGGAAGGAATGGTACAATCATTTCCCTGTTAAAAGCAGACCAGAATTGTAGAGTCTTAGGACACTGCAATTACTGCAATGAGATTTGGTCTGTGTGCATTAGCACTTTAAAAAAAAAAAAGATTTTGGCCAATATATAAGTGAAAAATGAGGTAGGAAATTATTTATTTATCTACCTGTTTCCCTGATGTTCACAAAACAAGAATTGGGAAAGATGCAAAACTATATTTGGTTCTATATTTACCAATCATGGCCCAATCTTGTGAGGTGGAGCATGTTAATTTCATTCATCATTTGTAAACTATAGCAAGAATCTAAGATTTAGGACAGTGGTAGCCTACATGGTGCCCTTAATATGTTGTTCAGCTCCGGCTCCCATCTAAGTCACAGTGGTAGTGTCACTTGCAACCATCAGACAGCAGTTTGAAAATGGATGCACTAAGAAGGAAGAGGGGCTCCTAAATGCTCCTAAATACATTTAGAGTGTCCTCACCAGACTCTGAAAAAGAGACTGTGGAAGCATGACATGCAGAAAGGAAATGTACAAAGTGTGAAGAGGAAAAGGAGAGAATAGTATGTACAATAGGGAAATGAAGGAGTAGATGCCAGGGGTGACCTTTAACCATAAGGACTAGAAGCTTAAGAGTAATTGAAAAGTGACAGGGACCTGGTGCAGAGATGGGAGGAAAGGGGGAAATGGCTTAGCAGCTCAGGAGCATTGAGATGAGTCAACTTGATGCAGTAACAAAATGAAAGCTAATCAAGTAACATCTGGAAGCCACAGGCAGGCATACAAAGTAACGTCTCATAAAAAGCAGAGCGAAAGTCCTCTGATATTCTTGGTATACAATACATGCTGACTTCTGCAAACAGGCTGTCAGAACCAGATGGAGTGGAAGGTCTGTTAATATTATGGAACAGTGATGGATGCCCACAAGGGCCTTTGCTTACAGTATGTTGCATTCAGTACCTGTGGTGCTGATTTTATAATGCATAACAAACTTTCTCAACATATTGTTCATAAGCAGCTCTGTCCGGGTTAAGCTGTAAGCAGCTATCAGGGAAGAGCCAAGCATTGTGTCAGGGGGAGTCAGAGCTGGGGAGAGGCTCAAGACCCACAGTAAGTGAAATATACTCAGAGTCGAGAGTGGATTTGATGCTCTTTATTCAGCTCATAGTGGTGAGGAGGAATGGAAGTTCCCCCAGGATGTCTGCTTTATATACATTATTTATACAAAGGGCCCCACGTGATTGGCTAATTCCGGGATTCACCTGTAGGCCAATCAGGTTGCAGATTCACTTCCACCTGGAGCTGGATTGGGTGGCTCCTGTGGACCAATCAGACTGCTGCCTTCTGAATCCTATTGTTTGAGGACCAATCAGACTGCTGCATTCTGTTTTGTTTTTTTAAATAATATTTATTAAAAGTTTAAGAATTAAAGAAAAAGAGAAAAAAGAAAGAGAAAAAACAAACAGCACAAATCAACACACTACAATACATACAAAAAAGCAAAAAACACAATACATCAAAACAAAAACAAAATAAAAAACAGTTAAAAACAAATCCAATATTTCCATATCTTTATCTTTCATTAACCTGTTTCATCGACCTCCTCACACCTCCCTTTTTGTATTCTAGTTATTAATTATTCCAGCAAATCCTTTCCATCTTTCACTATTTTCTGTCATTTAATTATCTTAATTTAATTTTAACCTTATCTTACCATTAAAACCCTAAAACTTATTTATACTTAACTCCTTATAACATTTCTACTAAAGCCATATAATTTCATTCCACCATTTTTCTAATACTCATTAATTTTACCACATTTCTCTAAAAAATTTTTTTTTAAAAAAAAAACTTTTCCCCAATCTTCCTCCACCGTCTCTTCTCCCTGGTCTCGGATTCTGTCAGTCCTTTCTATCACAGACTGCTGCATTCTGAATCCTATTGTTCTAGGACCAATCAGACTGCTGCATTTTAGACCCTATTCAACTCAGTACATAACAGTAAGAGTGTTGTGAAACCCTCACCTTTATATAGCTTTGCCCTGTGTGAAATTCTGTTGACATTTTAAAAGACAAATTCTTTAAATGCCAACAGTCTATAGGCAAGGTCTTTCTGTACCCCTCCTAGGAGTATCTAGAAGCTTCTAAATGGGAACCAAAGTTATTCCAGGGAGAAGAGAGAGTGGAGACTGCAAGGAGAGTAGAATGGAAAAAGCCACTGAGTTTTCCTGAAGGAGGCATGGAAGGGCCTAGCTATGTGTGAATGACCTGGCTGTGAAGTTGTATGAGTGCAGGCTCCGTGTTGGCATATAGACTTGAGGCTATTCATGGGAACTGGCAGGCCACAATGGCTGTGGAAAGCTCTCCAAACAGATTTCCACAGAAGTGGAAGAACTACCTCATGGACATGGGCCCCAATGCAAGTTTTTACCTTTGCTGTTTGGTTTCCAAGACTACTTTGCATACCGCATGTAGTACCTGTAATTTCATTTCGCATTAATGGCAGAGCTGGACTATGCTGCACTTCAGCAAATGTCTGTGTTTGGGCACCTCCAGACAATGACAGATATCCTCCCATCGATCTGTGAGTGAACCTTCCGCTGTGTCACGAGGGCTGCTGTGATGTCATCTCTAATAATAGATCCTATCCAGGAAAACTAAAGAGCAACTTGGCGATTAATGCTCCTGGCACTGTCAAGAGTGATCACACTTCAAGAGACGGGTGCTTCTAAGAAAGAAACAGCGGTGACTTTCATGGACAGTCATTGTGGAGTGACAAATTCCTCCTCAAGTTTCTAGAAGTTTGGCGCTGCTCTTAACACTTGGTTCAGCACTTTGAAGCATGCAAATCACGACCACACACCTGCTTTGTAACATATTTACCCCAAAGCTCTTGGAATCTTTCTCAATAAAGTTTGCAAAAGAAGAAAAGGAAAAATCCTACCAGGCTATCTTTCCTTGCCAGCTTTTCCCCAAGCAACTCAGAAGCGAAGGGAAAATGCGAGAGTGCTAGATGGTGCTAGTTTATGGGCCTGAAGAACACAACTGCCATCTCATTGTATACTCTATTTACTCAGACATACACACAGCACTCAGGTGAACCAACTGCATTTTCCGATTAATATAGCGGTGACAGAGAATGTAATTTCCCCAGCGAAACACTTCTTGGAGTATGCTGGATATGTGAATAGGGGCCACAGCTCATCAGGCACACAGTGCATTATACTTGGACAACGTAATTTAATTCCCAATCTGTTCCTAACAAAGTAAAGAAGCGAGTAGGCAGACATTATAAATTAGAGCTCAAGGCAAACCCAGTGTCATTATTATAGCTATATTACAGAGTCATTTATCAAAATGGATTAAATATTAATGAAGTTTTAATTGCTATTGCAGAGTAACACAGGAGCTGTAGCCAACGCAGGCACAAAAACTGCAGGTTGCTTCTCTGCCAAAATTTGACTGGATTGTTTTGGTTACATGTGGGCGTTTTAAGCTTCTGTGGTGCATTCCAGAATTAAGAAGAATTCCCTTGAATCCACTGAAAGTCAAAGCTCTTAGAATACTTTAATATAATATTACACAGTCTTATTACAGATATTCATGCAAATTGATGGTGCATCACTCTTAGAGCTAGTTCATGTGGTCAGTTGTCTCAGGCACTGGGTATGTATTTTTATTTGTTTGTCTTCACTGTTGCTCTTATAACAAAAGATTAAGATCAAAAAGTGGAAACCACATCCTTAAATTAACACTCTGAGAAAATTGGCTCCCTGTTGAGTCAGTTTTGTTAGTTCCAGGTATCCGTCCAGCAACATCTGCAATTAGCTCAAGGCAACAACATTAGAGGGAGTCTTGGCTTGTTATGAGTGGCAAGAAACACACTTCAAAGTGGGCTGCTTTCTCTCTCATGCTTAGCTGAGCTGTTGATTGAACTTTTACAGCAGCTCTGTCCAGCAGTGATAGCACATAGCCAGCAAATTGTACCCAAACGTTTCCAAAGTTGGGAAGCCTTGAGACTGCCAAACTTTATGAGCATCAGCAAAATTGGTCCCGATATTGGGAAATCAGTGAAGCAAGGGAAAGAAAAGAATAACCATGATGTGACAGATATATCACATCCACACATCTTGCTATAAAGATGGTACCCTCCAGATTTTGTTGGACTGAAATGCTTATTGGCCCCAGCCAGCATGGCCAACAGCCAGGGGTGATGGGAATCGTAGTCCAAAAGATATGGAGTGCACCACAATGGCTATGCCTCTTATAATAATATTACACTAAGCTATTCCTCATAGTCAGGATGGTGCAGAATTTACATGAACTCAAGTTCATTATTCCTGCAGAACACAAGCCCACCCAGCTGTTTAGGATTCTGAGAGTGGTTAGGAGGCCCCTATTCCCCACCCAGACCTCCTGCAGTAACGCTAGTTCTGCTGAATGGAGCAGTTGAGTGGGCACATATAGGGTAAGACAATCTTGTAGGTAAACTGGTCCCAAATTGTTAAGGACTTTATACACTAAAAGTAGCACCTCAAACTTTGCCCAGCAGCAAATCAGCAACCACTGCAGATCTTTGAGCTCAGGTGTTATATGCTGACAAGGCCTCTCTCCTGTCAGGAACTGAATTGCAGCATTCTGCACTTATTGCAGCTTCTGGACCAAGCTTGAAGGAAGACTCACATAGAGTGTGTTGTAGTAATCCAGTCTTGAAGTTACCAATGCATAAACCACTGAAGAAAGGCTTTCCTGGTCCAGAAATGGCCACAGCTGTCAAACCAGTTGCAGCTGGGGAAAGGCACTTCAATCCCCTGAGGCTCCCTGAGCCTCCAGTGACAGAGGTGGGTCCAGAAGCACCCTCAAGCTTTACTGCTCCTTCAGAGAGAGTGCAACCCCAGCCAGGGTAGGCAGCTGACCAATTTGATGGACAGAGGACCTCCTTACTCACCCACAGTGCCTCCATCCTGCCAGGATTCAAGCTCAACTTGTCATGATACTACTATAAATGTACGGTGCAGATGAGGCCTTAATAAAGATGTCACCCACATTGCATTGCATTGCATTCTGGTGGGGGGGCAATCATGTGAGCTGGCACTACACTGCTTAAACAATGAATTTGAAGACTCCTGTAATGTCCCCTTTCTAAAAAAGATTCTTTTGCTCTGGGTTTTCACTCTCTTAACCTATGGCTTCTTTAAATATGTTCTACCATGAAATCACATTACAATATACTTTATAGTTTGCATTTAAATATGAATAGCTTCTTTGTACACCTGGGGTGTGGGTGTGTACCTCACTTATATCTTATCCTCCTCAATTGAGTCTTATCAGCACCACAAATTGTGCAATGGGAAAACTACATGGCCATCCAAAATTACCTGCTGCCCCTTCTTTAATCAGCAGGAGGATTTACAGAAAGGTGACTAAGACCAAGATGCTTCATACTGCCAGCCTGCCTAGGTTATATTATTGATTCTTTATCTCAAACATCTGAGAGTAAGATAGAGGGAATTTAAAAGTTAAATGGAGAAATAAATGGTAAGAACCAAGAAAAATGATTAAACCTAAGGAGTACATCTTCTGCGTTCTAGAATTCATGCAACTATTAAATGATAATTTAAAGATTTATTTTTTTAAAAGGGACTTCAGGACGGGACAGAGATTGTGTTTTATTGCACAAATACTCCTCATTTCCTGTCTACTTGCTTTAATTGGCAAGACAGGATCCTAAAAGAAGCCACAGACCATATTTTTTTCCAATTAATATTTCCCTCATTCATCTTTTGCCCCCGCTCTTTTGTCACCAAAGCCATCTATCAAATTTCAGTTGACGTCAGCGATGCAAGTCAGTGCCCTTAGTTTCAGCTTTCACTCCTCATTTCTGACCTTTGAACCCCATTGCAGACAATGCTTCTTTATTACTGCCACACGTAGTTTCTGCAGAATGTTTTGGGGAATAAAACTAAGAGAGAAAAACAAACTAAAGATAGCACATTAAAACGAAAATCTATTGACCGTCGTTTCTTCTCTCTTCCTGAACCACTCAGGGTTATGTTCTTCTTTTCCAAAAATGACCCCTCCCCCAACAAAGACAATAAAAGTTACAAAGCTTGTCATAAGAGTAAAAGGCACACAGGTTGCTGTTCTTGATTTAATAATTGATTTAGCATTTCAAAACTTAGCATTAGACTCTAGAGAGGCAAAGTTGTTTTGTTTTTTAAATTTAAAGTCCAACTCCATTCATTGCCCAAGGCATGTTTCTGTACCTCAGCTTGGTTCGGTTTCTGTATTCAGAAATTCAGTTTAATAATTCACTTAGTTTAACTTGTAAGTTCTTTTAAAAAAAGATGACACTAAGGTAAACAGCACAATATGAAAAGTCTCACAATGTTACTCACATAGTATACATATTCTTTTGAAGATTTTGTGTGTCATCAAAGTATTCACAGAACTAAGTTACTTTTAATAAATTATGCCTTTGAAACATTAAAAAAAAAAATCAGTCTTGCAATATTTGGCAAACTATGGGTGACATCTATTGGTGGCAGAACACAAATGGAATAGACTTCCACTCGTGCCATAGCACTTACTCTGCTTTTGCTCCCACCTGCAATCCTTCAAATATGGGGGACCCCATGAAGCGGGTTTGAGAGGTATGCAGGGGCTGTGGGGAGAAGTGGAATGGGGAAGCCATGCTGCTCAACTGGAAGTCTGTTGGGAACTGGATTTCACCTTAAAAAAAAAAAGGTCTACCAGTAGAGGTCCTAAAGGAAACACTCGTTAGGCTGGGTTGTTAACTATTGTTCCCTCTTACTGGAGAAGTTGTAAAGTGGTATGGGATTTATAATGCCTTTCTGCCATTGCTTGTTGGAACATCTGCTTCTCCTGCAAATGGTGAGCAGCTTGTCTGGTTGTTTAATCACATACCTGGCTAATTGATCACAATAATCAACAACAGATGGAATTCATGGAATCACAGAACTGTAGAGTTGGAAGGGATCTCAAGGGTCATCTAGTTCAACCCCTTCCAATGCACGAATCTCAGCTAAATCATGCATGACAGATGATCATCCAAACAGGCATTTGACATAAACTTTATCAATCCGCTGTTGAAAAAGGGAACAGTGGAACCACTGGCACAAGAACTATTGAAATCTCTCTGCTAAAGATCTTGTTATTTTCCATATGGACAGACTTCCACTGTTATTGAAGACAGTTTAAAAGTATATTTCAAGAGACTTGGAAATAATAAGGTAACTGGCTGAGCTAGTCAGCTTGGATGAAGAATGACCAGACTGAAGACATTATTTTTCTGGAAACCTAACATTTGGCAAGCTTTCTCCTACCATTTTTTAGTACAGTGGTACCTCAGGTTACAGACGCTTCAGGTTACAGACTCCAGTAACCCAGAAATAGTACCTTGGGTTAAGAACTTTGCTTCAGGATGAGAACAGAAATCATGCAGCAGTGGCACGGCGGCAGTGGGAGGCCCCATTAGCTAAAGTGGTACTTCAGGTTAAAAACAGTTTCAGGTTAAGAATGGACCTCCAGAACGAATAAAGTTCTTAACCCAAGGTACCACTGTACGGCATTTTAAGGTTTTTTGGTGTGTGTGTTTTGTACTGCTTCAAAGATTATTTGCTTGGATTCAACTAACCCAGCACGCAGGGCAGACTTTGGTAATCTTTCAAAATATGTTGCCCTGTGTGAAGCCAAAATTTGGTGTCCCCAAATGGATTTTCCCAATTATGGATTTTCTCAGTTTTGTGCCCCCTCGGCTTGGTGCCCTGGGCTGGGGAACCACCTGCTCCACCCTAAATCCAGCACTGCAGCACAGAAGCCAGCTTAAAGGCTCCTGCTAGTGCAACAGGACTTCTCTTTTTCTGTGCTCCTGTGTCTCCCCCAAATCCTCTCTGAAGGGTCACAGGAAGAGCACAGAGGGGAAGGAAAAGAAGATCATTCCATCTGGCAAGCACAAACGCTTCCATTGATGAAATGATCAGAAGAGTGTGGTGATGAATTCTTTCTCACAAATGCAGCTCCCACCCATCCAACACAAGCATGGACCCCATTCATTGACCATCCATTTGTTCTCTCTTTCATTCATTGGCCTGCATTCAATGTAGCACTAAGGTGAATGTTCCATTAGCACAAGGATTTTTCTTTGTGTGATGGAGCATTCTCCCTTCTCTTCCCCACTTTGCATCCCCTAAAACAGCTCCCTTCTCTTTGTTCAGCAGGAGGAGGATTGTGGCAGTGACAGCAAGGGTGCTGGGGACTGTAGATGGAGGCTGAGGGTCTCATGCAGCCCAAAGGCTGTGGTTTGCCCAACTTTGCTAAAGAAGTATTAGTGGTGGTGGTGGTAATGAATGAGAGAACTGCTGTACATTCATCTGCCAAGTTGGATATATACGGGGGCAGGGGCGGGGAATAGGTATACATTCTCCATCATACACTTTCCTGCTATTTGTTGCTAAGAGTAAACAGCAAGCCTGTCAGTGTAGAAGAGAATCGGTTCAGGAATGACACAATAGATAATTTGGTGCACTTTATAAAGAACTCTGCTATAAAATGGATAGCTATAGGAGGGAAATTTTGATGGCTAATAATGGAAAGGTCAGGGTCAAAACTACCTTCTCTAATGCATAGCTTTAAGTTGTGGTAGAGCAATAGGTTATCATGGACATTTGTAATAGTTTTAGTCTGGAAATTGCTGATAGTTTGGGGGCAGACTATTGCCATTTGGGTCTTTCCATGATCTATTAACTCATCTTTGTAGTGAGACTATAAAAATTATTCTTCCCTAGAAATCATGTAGTCAGGCTATCAGTCTTGTGTTTGTTATTTTCTTTCTATCACAGCTCGTGATTTGTTTGACAATGTTTCTGTGGCCAGCCTTTGGGGAAATGGTTTTAGGTAAACAGATTTGCAAAATCTTTTCTTTTCTGTTCTGTGTCATCCCAATAAATCACACAGAATCTCTGCCCTTCGTCAATAAAGTGAGGGAATGTTAATCCCCTTTATGTTCCTGTATACTTTAAAACAACCTACATGGATTATCATGAAATTTTACCACCCATGAGACTCGACTGTACTGCAGTGGCATGTTCATAACTGTCTTTAAAACACATGACAATAATGTGATGGCTCACAACCTTGAAGCTTTTATATACACCGATGTCATACATGTTGGCATTTTTATTCTATTAAATGTTGCAGCCTTGCCGCCCCATGAAAGTCACTGTGGGGCCTCCTCTTCAGTGGGGCGTCCTTTCTTTCTAGAACTATGTGGCTCCCATGATCCTTAGCACAAAACAATGTTTTGTGGGTCAATTGCTGTTGATGGAAGTCTTCAGCACCTATTACTCCTTCCTTAAGGTGATTTTTTTTCCCCTTGAGGAAGAGGGGCCAGGAAAGGAGGACACAAAGTGATAGAACTGGGTTACGAGTCCAGTGCAAGTGGTCACCTGTTTGTTTTTGTGGACATGCATGTCTGTCCATCCATTTGTTCTGCCACAATGTACGAAGAACAGTTTTGGCTACCTCTTGAGAAAGGAGCACAATGCTGAGACAGCAGAGGGGTGGTGGTCATGGTAGGGTACGTGGATTAGTTACGAGGCAGGATTATGGTGAAGGAAGACTTACTCAAGCTAACCCCTCAGGCAGATCTGGGAAGACAGCAACCTGAGGCCCTGGTGGCATAACAGACACCAACTGTTCAATGCCATTTATCCTAAATGGGGGGCAGCAAAGATGATCCCACCTCTGAGGCAGGGTGGTATTGTACAAACAGGATTGTCAGCCAGAAACATCCCTCCAAACTTTCCCCTAATGATAGTGACTACACTGAGAGATGGCTAGGGGATGGATGATAACACCATGTTTCAGATCTAAGTTTGTGGTGCTGATTACAATCTATAACCCTGCTTTTCGTCTTCATTCAAAGTGAAGGAACAATCAATCTTCCTACCCCCCAAACAAGTGATTGGTGCTCTCAAGGCACTGCAGAAAGTACAAACTGGCCTGGAATTGTACACTCAGTTTCAGTGCGGTAAGGTGCATCTTGCATGCACACCAATCCGGGAACAAGATGCTGCTTTTACTCTACATCCATGAACACATGCAGCAAAGTTACCTGTGCACCATATGCCAGTCTTGGATGGCCATAGTTATAATGCGAATTTGTAGAATCCTGTAGCTTATGTTGCACTTGCTTTTTATTAAAGCAGAGGCACCGTATATGGGTCACAAACATAAGAAAAGAGAAATATTGAGGTTGCTAAAGACTTCTTTAGGGAAATCAGCACTGGATACCTATAGGCTTTTTTCTCCTTCCTTTGAACTGAAAAGTACATATGTGCTTTAATCCAATGACCTGATATGCAAATGACTAGATAACTTTAAAGAAATTCCTTAGAGAAATGTTATCTTTGTACCATGTATATATATTTTCCTTTAAAAAGGAGAAATAATAGTTGCAACATGCCAGACCTCCTGTTCATACTGGAATAAATGTGCTTCAGAAATGCTAAATAATTAAGTGACACTTCATATTGTATTTATCTTTTCAAAATATGTTTCACAGCTCCTTTTAGGGTTAGAATTTTATTTTTAACATTTGAATTGTTTTGATGCAGCTGCAGCATTTTAATAGCTCTTCGTGGTATCTCCAGGGTAATTTCAGGTTCTGCACAGACTACTTTTGTTGTTCGAAATGAGGGATGTTTGCACAAGACTTTAAAAAGTTTTAGAGCTTTACCATAGCTGCTTGTGAGTGAATCAAATGTTTACTTTTAAAAACAGATTAAGGATTTATGATGCTTTTATTTGAAGCATACAATGTCATCTTATTCACTGATTTCTTGCCTCCGATCTAGAATAAGGAGTGCAATTCAGTGTAAAAAAATTGCAACTTACACTGCCCGTTAAAGGATGCAGCCTACAGCCCATTAACTCAATGACAAATGGTTTGGCATTGCACACTATATCACAATCACAAAAGTGGATAAATTCAAAATGTTTCCATTGCAAGCTGTTGCTGAATACATCAGCCATTGTCACTGGATGTATTCTATTAAAGTCCACCACAATGCCCTATTTATGAAATATGATTGCTTGAATAGAATGGCTAGAACCATTCTACAAACTACGAACAGGCTACCACTCTGCAAATTGTGTCCTCCCCCTCTCCCGAAGCAGGAGGGTTCAGTTCTGCAGGGTGCTCCTTCGCAAACAGCTTCTCTGCCAGCAAGTGAGCAGAGGCAGAGGCCGTAATCCTACAGGGTGTGGCTGTATCAGGCAGGAAGCAAAGTCAGGTAGCCTCAGGCTCCGACCTTCCCCTGAGAAATACAGTCGCAGATCACTCTGGACCATCCAACCCAACCATCAGCAATCCCTAGCTGTCTCAACCCACCTCAACAAAGGCCAGAAGAAAATAATTTTTCATCTTACAAATTTTCCACAATAAAAGTAACTATACGTTGATCTTTGACTTCCCTTTCCCTCCCCCTTCCATGGTTTCCTCCAAATATCCATTTTTACTGCATATTCTAGTCAATCCTGAACCTCTCTCTCTCATTTTTAACAAAACATACTGCCGAATTTACTCTAAACCTGCTAACGTTTTAACCCATTTACAGCGATTCTTCATATATTCTACAAACATTTTCCAGTCTCCATTGAATACTCTTTCCTCTTGTTCTTTGATTTTGCTGGTTAGATTTGCTGGTTCTGCAGAACTGGTGTGTATGCAAATTGGCCCAATTTGGCTCAGGCCTTGGCTGAATCCAGGGCACAGCCCTATTAGTATCAGGCTTTAAGTAACTAAGTTGGCCTCTAGGGTGATGCTCATCTTGTAGTGGGGTGGGTAGAACTTGCCCTCATCACTGTGTTATTAGATGGGCCTTTCGGGTATTTTTTATGGTACGCAGTTTTAAATTGTCTGGTTTTTGTTATCGTGTGTTTATATTTTATCCTGTGAAGCTGAGACTTTTTTAAAACTAAGAAGTGATAACAACAACAACAACGGCTCCCTGGGACTGTAGTTTAACAAGGCTGTTGACAAGGTCTAGCCTAGTAAGAATCAATAGATACACACACACACACACACACACACACACACACACACACATGTTGGGCCCAAGTTGTTTAAGGCTTGGTGAATTGACACCAAAAAATCTTGAACCTAGCCCAGTAGCAAATGGGCAACCAGCGCACCTTTCTCAGCAGCAGAGTAACATGTTGCCAGAAGTCTGCTTTTGCTGCATTCTGCACCAATTGAATCTCCCAGGCCAGATACAAGGGCAGAACCTCATAAAGTGTATTACAGTAATCAAGTCTTGCTGATTCATGGACCAATGTAGCCAGACTATCACAGCCCAAGAACCATCATGGACTGGCCTACCAACTGAAGCTAATTAAAAAACACCACCACCACAGGCCACAGAGGTCACTTGGGAGAGAGATGGCTCAGTTATAGCTTCTATAATTTCAGAGCTTAAACTTCTTATATTGGTTCCCCAAATTAAGTACACAAGGAGGTGTTTCATTTTAATTTATTCAGTCCACTATGGTTTCACAATACTTTGCGGGATAGATTCAGTTAACCCAGTGCACTAGTGGAAGCCAGTGCAAGAGCTCTTGCTCGTGCAAAGGGGCTTTCCCCTCCTCTTCTTGCCCCATTTGGATGGGGGGGGGGGTCTGGTCAGGAGTATCCCCAGAACAGTGCACAGCAGGAGAGGGGAGAGTGTACCATCAGACATAGCATTTCTGCTTGCCTGATGGAGCAATCATATTAGCATGATGTTCAGTTCCACCCTTGGTGACCTTTTAATGCAAAATATAATTAAAAACAAACAGCAAAATATGAATTGTTAGACTGTATTCTTTTTGAGCACCTGGATTCTGTATCTGAACATCAGTTAGAAATTAATGTTATCAGTTCAGCTTTGGCCATTTAGAGGTGTTCAGCAATCCAATAAACAATGGATAAAATTGTAGCACTAAATGACATGCTATAGCTATAGCAAAAGCACCCCATATAAATACACATTAACATAAGAAATAAATGCTAATAATTCTACAAATATATGTTTTTTGAAGGGGAAATGCCCAAAAGGAACATGAATTAATTTCCACAATATAGTTCTTTTGGAAACATCATTTTGCAGCTAGCAAAATAACTTGAGAAGAGCCATTTGCTGTCAAAAAACCAAAACAAAACAGTTAACTTCAAATCCCATACTAGCAAATAAAATTAAAAAATAATGGGAAAGAGTTTCTGTTTTTCTTCTCTGGCTTTATCATTCTGAGCTTTCAGAATTGTGTGTGCTTATTATTTCAGTAAATAGCCAAACACGTCAACATTCACACAGTAGCATCTTGAGGGATTAACACCCCCTTTTTTTGGTTTCCATTTCATGCATCATTTAAGCTCGGAAGATAGACGCATCCTTAACGCAAGGTTAAGAAGTTTCCCCAGTGTTAGGCCTGTTTGAAGGTTTTTCCAAGAGAAAGACAGATCTGTGTTGTCATTCCCTATTTTAAGTCTGTCATTCCTACGGCACTATATGAGAATAAAATAAAAGCAAAGCTACAAAACAAGTACAACTTTTAACATAGGGATCACACTTCTCCTCTTCATGTTATGTGTCTCAGGGAGTTTTGCCTGTCTGTGTGCTTCAGTGCTCTGCTTCAGAAATGTCTGTCATTCTAAGAAAGAAAATGCCCGGAGCCAGAACCTTCAGAACCTCCTGAGCATCTCTGTATTGTAAACCATGTACTCACATCCATGTTGTACCAGCCCTGGTTGAAATAGAAAGAGGTTAGGTCCCATACCTGCTGTACTATACAAGGCCACACCTGCTTGTTTGCTTCCTCAATACATTCGCTTCACATTTGTATAGACTGCCACTTATGTGCTAGACTTGGAAGGCACTTCTTTTCACAAGAGGGGACTTGTGCTCTTAGGAGCGGGTCCTTCCATGAGGGGAAGGGACATGGCTCAGTCAAAGAGCATCTGGCTTGTGTGCAGATGGTCCTATGTTCAATCCCTGACAATCTACTGGTAGGGCTGCATGAGACCCATGACTGAACCCTGCCAATCTGTGCAGACACTGCCGGGCTAGATGGGCCAATGACCTGATAGTAAGGGTCCTCCCATGAGCACAATTCTCTTTCTGTGAATGGCAGGAGTATGGATCCAAAGGTACATCTTGGTTTAAAGAGCGAGGAACCACTTTTCATTCCAAAATTACAAAAGCATGTGTTAATAGAATGCCATCCCATGTCAAACGGAAACCAGAAATTCACAGGTTAGCATCTTAACTACATTTCTGACACAGAACAAACCACAAAAACATCCTACCTCAATGAAAGAAAGGAGCAAACACTATCTAAATGACCATAAGGTTCAGTGCCAGCTCCAGTTTTGGGAAAGCGCTTAGAGGATGCCCTCAGGTGGTCTCCTCTCCTTCTCCATGCAGTCACCCACTTGCTTTCACGGTGACTTTGACCTCAGTCCCCATTACTATCCAAAGCAGGGCAGATGACTGTGCAGCCAGTGGAAGTTGTTCTTCGTTTTCATCACTTCTGCTCCATACTGACACTAGTAGGATAGAGTGGGCAAGCAGGAGACAATGGCAAGAGGAGCTGCAATGAGGCCAATGAGCTCTGCTGGTCTGAATTGGGCTCTGGTGGTCTGAGGAGCCTGGAAGACCTGCTGTGGAATATCATTTCATTGCTATTTTCATTTCAGTGAAAATTCCAGAACTCATCAGAGATTCACCAATCTGAGCCAGTGATCCCAGACAGACAGTGGCCCAGGAGTGGTCTATAGATGAATATCACCACATGAAGTAGTTGGGTTTTCATCATTTGATCAACAAACCATTGAAAAGTCACCTAGCAGCAGAGCTCAGGAAGAGAAGAGCAACAGGGCTAGTTGCTCATCTAGAGACCAGCTGCCCTCAGCCTCCTGCAACTGCAGCAACTATTCTGTCATAATACCCAAACAGTTTCCAGCTTGTCATTATAAGAACTTTAAGAACTGGTACCCTGGCTTGCTTTCTGCTCTCCTCCCTCCCCATTCCTTTTTCTTTCAGCCAGTGGAAAGGGATTGCCTTTATCGCTGATTTTCATGAGCAGCTCTGGGAGCCCTATCAGTTGAAGGGCAGGTTAAAAGGGCCTTAAAAAACAAGCACCTGGACCTTCTGCTTCTCAGAATTCCACCTGCATATTATGTTAGGAACCTTATTATTTTTGAATGCATCGCATTTCCTTTTGTCCAGTTAACCACGTTGCAGATTAGTATTGGATAGCTTTGATGAATATGCAAAACTGTTCAGATAAATCAGGTTTTTCTACATATACTTTAGGATATTTGGCATATTAAGAAACTAGTGCTTTTCTTAAAAGAAAAATAAAACCCCATAAAGTAAAAATTATTAAGCTAATAATCTATTCAGCATTTTGACAGGCACATTAATCAGAGTAGTTAGGCAATCCTTTTCCAACCCAAAAAGACATTTTAGGCTGTTATTCTACAGCATAAAATCCTACTGGCTCTTAATTTACTTTTGTCAAGAAGAATGTTTGAATTCTTCTGGTTGCTTGTATTATTTTGATCTCAGGGGCAGGAAACCTGCCGAAACCTAACAAATCTGTGTTAGATTACATAAGTGCTGAAATGTCAAACAGAATGAAATGCATCACCAAAGCAATGCTGTAGTTATGGAGTGACAATCCAGAAAATCAATTATTCATTGAACCACATCCTCACACTTTTTTGTTGGTGCAAGTCCCTCAAAAGTGAATATAGCTTACAATTAGCTTTAAAGGCTAGGAATTGTATATTTGAGTATATATTTCTTGCATCGCCGTTAAGCTTTTAACTAATGAATAGTGCAATCTTACTAGCAGTCACGTATGGAGCATGGCCTGGGAATTCTAAGAAGAAAAAGATCAGTGACGTTTTATCAGGATGAGGAACACCTTATATTGGCCAAACAGTTTGCATGCCAAAAGCGGGTGGAGCCAATCAGGACTGGCCCAGGACATTTTGAGGCAAAACAGAAAATGACAACCTCTGTCACTGCCTCCTCTGCCTCTGCCCCCCCTCTCTTCTGCCCTTCCCTCTGTGGCTGCTGCCTGAAGGTAGCAGTGGTGGGTGGTGGCTGAGGGGGTGCGCTCTTTGGGGGCCTGGATTTGCCTCTCCTCCCAGCTTAGCACAAACACATAGGGACAGAGAGAGATTGACTTTCACACCCGCACTTAACACAAGCACACCTATCTATTTCCCCATAGTAACTTTCTATTGGAGCATTTTTTAAGAAGTCTAAATTAGAAGCCTAGATGTCAGGACTACCCTGCTGTTCTGATCCCCTGGCCTACCTGGCAGACAGTGTGCCAAGACAAAGTTCCAAGTCCAGAAACCAATCCACACAACAAAGTTCCAAGTTCAAAAGCCAATCGGCCCGACAAAGTTCCAAGTCCAGGAGCCAATCCACGCAACCCAAGTCCAAATATCAAGACATGCAGTCCGGGGTCAGTCCAAGTAAGACAAGTTCAGCAGTCAGGATACGGTCCAGAGTCAGTCTCGAAGTAGAAACCCATGAAGGTCCCAGGAGAATCCCAGGCGAGGTCCCTCAACATGGACAGTTGAGCAGACACAGTAACTCAGCTCTGCTGCCTTCTTATACTGTGTCTGCTGACTGCAGCATCTGGGCTTGATGAGGCATGTGACCCTACCTCTTAGGACCTGCTGTGTTCATGGGGTTGGGGGCCTCTCTGGCTCCGGTGAGGGGTCCCACTGCTTGGCTTCCTGTGCATTAGCCCCTGTCCCTTCATCATCCTCTGTCACCCTGTGAGTATTCAAAATATACTAATACGCCACTTCAAAATAATGTATATATCATACATTACATCTCACGAAATATACAAGTGACTGTAAGTTGTATATATATGAGTCAAATGAGGAGTCAAACAAGTCAATGAATAATGAGAAACACCAAGCCGTCTCTCAAAAGAAGATGGTCTATAAAAGTCTCAAAGGAAGACGTCTCTCAGAAATCTTAAAAGGAAGTCTCAAGAGGACAGTGTATCCGGAATAGTTCACTGTTTCAGAATAAAGTCATAGTATGAAAATTTTTCATACTACCAAAATCTGTGCCATTTTAAGTCTGTCACTTTATGGGTTGCCTTTGCATCGTGATACCGTATTGATGTACTGTCCCTTTAAGTTTATTTACATTGTCTTCAATTTATTGTTATTTGAAACACCTGTGGTCAACTCTATATGTCCTATGCATTTGTGTTGTAAGCATCAGCAGCTACACTATCCAATGAGTACTGATCCACTAGCAAGATTCCCACTAGTATGAAAATTTCCCATTGATAATTATTCGGTATGTACCTCTTTATAATTTTTGTTTTACTGTATAACATACATGCAGGTTGCTCAGTTTTGTTGTCATTCATTGCTAGCAATGCCTTCTATTCCATTTCCAGCTGATGAATACTTTATTCCGAAACAGTGAACAGTGGCGTATTAGTATATTTTGAATGACACTGTAATTAATTATATATCCACTACCAGTTATTAGCCAGCGTGTTGTGTTTGCATTTGTGTTGATGGTTACATTTTGCAAGACATGGGTTTGTGTTTGTCCACCCTGTGAGTATTGTGTACACCACCCTCCCTTTCCCCATCCCCAGCTTGCTCCTGTGTGACCCACTCCCAGCTGCACCCCATGCCAGGATCCGCTGCCTCCCCTTCCTCCTTCCTGAAGTCCTGCCAGTCCATGACACCTGGTTGTCCAAGCAAGCAGAATCCACATTTTGTTGATTTGAATGCTCCAGCAAATCATTCTTTGCCTCAAAATAGGAAAGGAGGGAAGGGCCATATCTCAGTGGTGAATCTTCTACTTCATGGCAGGTTCAATACCATGTTCAATCCCTGACATCCAAAATTAGGATTGAGAATGTACCCTGTCTAAAATTCTGGAGAGGCACTATAAATCAGCATAGATTATACTGAGCTAGGTGGATGGATGATTTGCCGCAGTGTAAGGGAGCTTCCTATACAGTGATACCTCGGGTTAAGAACTTAATTCGTTCTGGAGGTCCGTTCTTAGCCTGAAACTGTTCTTAACCTGAGGTACCACTTTAGCTAATAGGGCCTCCCACTGCCGCCGCGCAATTTCTGTTCTCATCCTGTAGCAAAGTTCTTAACCTGAAGTACTATTTCTGGGTTAGCGGAGTCTGTAACCTGAAGTGTCTGTAACCCAAGGTACCACTGTATTTCTATGTAGGAATCGGTGTATGCAAGGAAAGAGGAAGGAAGGGGAGGGGGAGAAAATAGACACAAGATAACCTCTAAATGTTTTAAGTCATTCCTTATAGAGAAGGTGCTTCATGCCTTTATTCGTTTCTGTTGCCCTTTTCCAAAACCAAAATGGAGATAACTTCAGGTTAAGGGGAAAAGATATATGTACCCAGTCACTTATGTCAACGATCTTTATTTTATTTTACCACAAGTACACAGATGGGTATGTTGATATGTAAGCTTATACCTGTTCTCTCTTGGTTTAGCTCACGTTTCCGCAGCTGTTTGTTTGCATCCCCCCAGTTACAATATGAAAGCTGAGCTTTCTGTAGCTATAACAGTTCCTCTTAAAAGTGATTTACAGCATCCAGTCAAAGAGACTTTGGTGCAAGAATATTTCAAAGTAATCAAGCTGGCATATTTTATAGCCAGAGGTCTTGACATTTGCAAACAGCCAAATGTGTCCAGTATATTAATGACCAAATACGTGTAAATTAGCTCTCCAGGTTTTGATGTCCTGTTTTCCTTATGAATTCAGAATATGATTCAAGATTAAACGTGCAGCAGAAGCAAGTGCACTGCATTATTTTGCCCATATAAAATACTAACAAAACCCTACCAAAGTCTCTAGACCATCTGATGTTTTATGGCAGTATGTGACTCTCACTCAAAAGACACTTATGATAGATCTTCTGTCCAAAACAATTTGCTCTGTTTGGGTCTTACTCAAATGTGTGCATAGGTATCTTGTGATCCAGCAGGCATCCTTCGGCTGTTATCTCACAACCTAGCCCTAAATGCAAGTCACAGAACATTGGTTTGAAATGATTTAATTCCAAATAAAGCGTACAGATTCAGGGAGCAAATGACACATGACTAAATATAATAGTCTCCTTTCCTTCTGTACCCTTGACATCTATGGAAAATAACTCACTGTTATGCTTTTTTTCATGCACATGTTTTGGAATAAATAACATGTATCTTAAAACATGAAATTGGATAAAGAAATTCCTGTGTTCATGTTCCTTCATTCCCTTCCTTGCCTGTTTATACACAGGCATTCCCATCTATTGTAACCAAATTCTCCTTGGTAATTTAAACAGCTCCAAGCTTACTGTCTTATCATTATTATAAGTATCATATTATTTTCAGAACATCATCAGATGATTATAGAGCAGTATGCATTAATACATAAAAGTGAATACCATACATTTTACGTCATAAAACATGCTAAGCAACAGACATCACAATGAATTCTGAATAGCCCATATGACATCAAGCTCTTTCCAAAGCTGGAATGCATCAACACACTTGAGGAAAGGAAAGGAAACTATTTGTATGTCCAATAGGTGGGAGTTTCATTTATTGAGATGCCATGATGGTGAATGTCCTGCTGCCTTCCATTGTATACCAGGCAACACTTGTCACTGCTGCACCTACAGGGTCCCCCCAGCTAATCTTAAAGGCTACAATGGGAGTTACTGGAAAAGGTGATCTATCAAGTGTCTTGCTCCTGACCATTTGGGGCTTTATTCACTACTCCCTTCAATGGAATTTCAAGACATAATAGATTCAGTTCTTCTGATACCTGAAATGATGTTTGTCTAGAAATAAATCCCCACCTGACCTGTGCTGTGAGTGGTTGAAGGTGCAAAGGCAGCATAACTTCCTATTCTGTCATATTGCCTTTGGGGTATGTCACTGTCTTCCTATGTCACTGAAGGGCTGGCAACTGCTAAGTAAGCATTCTCAGAAGAATTACTGCTGAGGACTGTTCTTAGGAAATGTGCTCTTCTTGCCTGCATGCAAAATTTAGAACACATTATGATGGTACACATTATGATGGTGTAGTGTTTCATTTAGGATCTTGAGTTTGACTGTATATTCTTATTCCCTGCTCTTTCTTTTCCTCAGGTTCTTTTGTTCTTTCCACGGTTCTTATCTTCATTTCTCACATTGCATGCTTCTTTGAGAAGGGACCTGTTGGTCTTCTCCTTTGTCAAGCACAAAACACGTGTTTGTATGCTGAAGGGATGAAAAAAACAAGCTTCTCAGACTTTAGTGCTTAAGAACTAACTAGCTGAAGTCCCGTTTAAACTTTGGGGGCTATATCCCACTGAGCTTGCTCCCAAGCAAACATGGCTTGACTGGAGCTGCATAGCAGTTCAATAGTGACTAGGAAGTTCTTCATGCTGACAAAATTCCTGAAGATTTAGCATCACATGTTACTTACGGACTTAATGTCATGCTTAAAGATCCATGGGTACCATCTGCATCTCCAGCAGCTAGACAGCAACCTCTCCACTAAGTGACAATGCTATGCATTTCTTTTTACTAATGATGGTTGAGCTCACCCCAGTCTATGATTGGGTTGGATTGCTTTGAAGTGCCCTCCCCAGCAAAACCTGCAAGGGACCCTCTTGCCGAAAGAGTGCTCTGTAAGTAGGGAGCTATTGCTCCCTGGACCAGTTTTTCTGGGGATAGCCCTTCAAAGCAGCATTCCAGACAATGCAACAGAGAATTTCACCTTTGCTTTGCCTGGGGCAATGTCTGCAGACATCTAGGGGTGAAGAAAGTGACGTGTAGTTCTTTAGAATTACAAGTAATGCACAGCCCTAAAGCCAGTCGTTCCATGTACTGGATTGAATTACATCCAACAGATGATAAATGATCACATATGCAATGAAAAACCTGAAACAGGATTGGCACATATCAAGAAGTCCAGAGGAGAAAAACCAACTCCAAATAAGCTAATGTGTTTGCCTATAGAAGACTACAGAGATGCCGTGGTCTGAAATTGAGGCATCCATAAGGTTCCTCAGGAAAAGTGATATTTTAGACTAAAGACGAGTGATATGAAATGAGGGCTATCTGATAAACAAAATGAAACAAGGACAGAGCAAAAAGAAAACAACATTTTACCTTTTTTCTACTACAGAAAAACAAGCTGAACGGTTTAATCTTCGAAGTATAAAATGATACTCTGTTTCTCACAGAATTGCAGAGGAAATGGAACCATTTGGCACTGTCAGAAAGATTCACATGCATTTGCACTGCTCTCTTCTGTGAAAATAGTCCGGTTCGGCAAGTAACGTGCTGCCTCCCAGGCAAATACTTTGCAGCTATGCCTAAAGTGACATATGACTCAAAACAGACCTTTAATGGTAGCAGGGAGAAGTTCTTCTTCACTGCAAATGTTCGGACTGGCAAACTAAGTCAGGAGTTATTTTATCCTGATTATTCTTCCCCCCATTTCTTTTAAGAGAGTGTTCTGTAGAAAGTTTCTACTTACAGTGAAGCTCTTATTCTTTCCAATCAGGCCAAGAAAAATGTCAAAGGTTCAGAGGCTCAGGACCAGCTTTTTGTATTCTGGCACTACTTTTTGAATAGAGGAAGGTGCTTCAAACAAAAAGAAAACCCTTGGCTGAAAAAGAAAAGAGATTAAAGAAAAATAGGGGTCAGGTGGAAGCAAACTTACAGCAAAAGAGCAGACCTAGAACTTTTATAAAACATTCCCCAGGCACCTCTATTAGTCTGAATCCCCACCGGTCAGAATACGATTGCTGAGAGTCATAAAATAGAAACAGGAATTCAGGAACTATGCTGCCGTACCCAATCATTCAACAATCATACTCCATTTGCACCCACAACAGCATTCCATCCACTCAACTCTCACTTCAGTAAAACACTCAAGCATTTATCAACCAATAATCATGTGGAGGTAGATGTGTCCAGTGAATAAGAACAATCCAACAATAGGCGAAAAGCCAAAAAACCTGACACTAATTTCCACCCCATCTCTCATCTTATGTGATACAAACAAAGACCCTCTTCTCCATCACTCACCTGTAGAGAATTGTCCTTCCCTGCCAACAGACTCTGACTCTGTGGGGAGTTGGATACAGCCACCAGCACACCTGATGCTTAGTACCTTCCAATCAATCAATCATTCAGTTTGCCTTGAAGAACAATAATGCCCCAAGAACATCAAAAGCGGACAGCTCCTTGAATCTACACACCATTTGGCTGGGCATCTTGTCATTAAGATGCCAATCACAGTGATAACTTCTTCCGTGCAGCTCTTTGTGAGCTTCTGCTGACTTTATGAATATTGCCCTACATGTATTAGAGGACTTGTGTGAATAATCCCCTATGCAGAAGCTGTTTATGGCTACTTTTATGTCATGGAGGTATTGTGCTGATTCTCCAAAAAGCTATCAATGTCCACTAACCATGATGGCTGAGTACCAATTTCAGTGTCTGAGGCAGTATACCTCTGTACACTAGCTGCTGGGAATCACAAGTGGTGAGAGTGGTATTGATTTTGTGTCCTGCATACAGGCTTCTCATGGGCATCTGCCTGGTCAATGTGAGAAGAGGATACTGGACTAGATGGGCCTTTGGGGGGGTGTACACACACACACACACACACACACATTATGATGCTAGCTAATCTGTAGTTAGATGATCTATACTTCACTAATCAAGAAAGGGGCTTTTAGTGTTGTGACCAACATTGTCAAGGAAGGAATTCAATGTTGCTCTAAGGCAATTGCTCCATCAGGAAAACCACTTTGTCTTGCCATATGGAGTGATTCCCCACACCAACTCCCATGTGCTGTTCTAGGACATCTCCTTACCACCCTCCCTAAAAAAAATCCGGGGACATAGGGAAGCCCCAGTGCTCCCCCCCCAGGAGTTACTCAAGGGTACACAGTACCAGCACCTCTTTTTGTTGTTGATGAAAGGTGTGGCATTTACTGTAACAACTTCATGGTGAGTACTGGCACCTATTTCTCTAGAAAAAAAGCACTAGGAGCCCCATTGCATAAGCAGAAGTCCTTGTTCTGGGCTTCCACCAATGGGACTCATTAGGGGAGTCCCATGCTAGCACGTTTTCCTATGGAGAAACATTTGAATTCTGATCAGATTATGAGCATCCATGCATATGTCTAGATTTTCATTATTCTACAAAGAATTCATTTTGGGGTAGGAAAGGTCACAGCTACATCCTACACTTATTTATACCACTTTAATAGCCATAGCTATAGGGATGCAGGTGGCGCTGTGGGTTAAACCACAGAGCCTAGGACTTGCCAATCAGAAGGTCGGCGGTTCAGAAGGTCGGCCTAGGACTTGCCAATCAGAAGGTCGGTGGTTCGAATCCCCGTGACGGGGTGAGCTCCCGTTGCTCAGTCCTTCTCCTGCCAACCTAGCAGTTCGAAAGCATGTCAAAGTGCAAGTAGATAAATAGGTACCGCTCCAGCGGGAAGGTAAATGGCATTTCCGTGCGCTGCTCTGGTTCGCCAGAAGCGGCTTAGTCATGCTGGCCACATGACCCGGAAGCTGTATGGCAGCTCCCTTGGCCAGTAAAGTGAGATGAGCGCCGCAACCCCAGAGTCGGTCACGGCTGGACCTAATGGTCAGGGGTCCCTTTACCTTTAATAGCCATAGCTTCCCTGAAAGAAAACTGTAGTTTGTTAAGAGTACTGAAAGTTGTTACAAGACCCACACCACACATAGCTACAATTCTTAGCACCCTTAACAAACTACACTTCCTAGGATACTCTAGTGGACACCATGACTGTTATAGCACTTTAAATGTTTGGTGTGGATTTGACCAAAAAGATTTGGAGGTTGCATGATATTTTCTTTTTTAATCAGCTACCTCAGACACTCAAGCAATGAGGCTACAGTGAAGCCCCAAGGTCAACCTTAAAGTGAGTCATTATTTTATAGGAGCTTTATAATGTCCCACTTACATTTAAGAGTTGATAAAAACTTTTGTGAACCCTTTAACCATTTTGGAAGTATCACGGAGTTTCTTAAGCTCTTCTTGCCAGTTCTGAAACTCACACATTGATTTTCTTAAGATTGTCCTCAAACAAGGCACAGAAAATAGGTCCATGCCTGAAATTCATGTTCCTGCCAGACACAGTTCTTATGATATATTGCAACAATACATCAGAGGAAAAGGAGCCCTGTTGATCTATTGCTGCGCTACAGTGCACCCATAGAGAAGAAGGAGCGAGCAGAAGCTCCAGCTTTGAAAAACTGACCCTGCTTTTCAAAAGTTGTCTGCTGCTGGCAAAGGACTTTTACTCGCCCTTCCTTCCAAACTTCTCATTTAAACCATGCCAGACAGCAAAACTGAACATTCCAAAGTACAGCCTTTGCAGGTAATTTTTTAAAACTGCAGGTTTGTTTTTGTTTTCTGCTACTTGGAGAGCATCCAAAAGTTCTTCCTAAGTGCTGTAAAACCAATCCCTTAGTTGCCAAGTGTATGAGGTTGGTATAAATCCATTTAATGGACACACTCTCAATCTGAAAATAGGACAAATGCTTAGGAAATGGTGGAGGGCGAATATAACCGAGAAGAACATGCTACCATAAAAGAGCACGCAGGAGGAGAAAATGGAGCTCTTTGGTTGGATATTTTGCTTGAAATCAAAAAGAACAACTTTTTACTATTTCGTTTCCCTGAAGAATCCTTCCTGTTTCAAACCAGCATCTTAGAGATTAAATTTAATTAACTTTGTTTCAGTTGAAACAAAAGATGAGCCAGACTTTGTAATTAGCAGTTCATGTCCTGCATTAGTGAATTGCCCAATGGCAAATAATCTATCTCCCCTCCACCCGAGTTTCTTTCTTTCTTTCATCTATCATCTATCTATCTAGCTATCTGGCATTTGCAGTCCAAAGATAACCTGAACTTCAGGTGTTTGACCTATAAATGTAATTGCACCATTGCTTTCTGGGTCATCTTACTTTTCCTTCCTTCTTAACATTTTCTTTGATTTAAGCATGCAGTGAAGATGGCTCATTTAGTACATCTGCCTTGACTTCCTAGTAAATCCTCCATATGGCCCCTAATTCATAGTTTTTGGAATCTTTCGCAGTCCATAAAGCACATGCTCCTTCTTCTTCTCTTTAGCTAGACATAAAAGGGTAAAGAAAGACTGCAATAATTCCTTGAAATATAAAGTTAAACAAATAGATAGCAGCTAGGAATAAATGACTTACTTGCAGCGGGTTCTTCTCATTTCTCTTTTGAAGTTCATGCTAGAGCCTCCCTTCCAAGGTCTCCCCTGCTGAGAGAATATGAAATGCCTAACATGTTGATCAGGTTCAGATCAAAAGACAGGGAAAAGGGACTCTAACTTTGACTCTCAATTACTTCAGTGCACAAAGTTTCATTTGCATTAGGAAAAGGTATGTCTACTGAAACAGGGCATCTTTGAAAACTGTTTTTGTTTAAGGAAGCACATTTTTTTTCAGAAACAACTTTCTTGTTGCCTTTAAACTCCTTGGGTCTTGAATGTATATGGTACTATACTATGGGCCCTTCAAGATGGGTCCCTACGTTGTTTTTATCTGCCCTCTGCATAAGAGATCATTTGTCCTCACTTGCCTTACCTTGGTTACATTTTCCCTGTCTTGACCTAACATGTCATGTTGTGACATGGGCTTTTCCTTCCTTGTCCAGGCTTTGCCTTCTCAATCTGAGCTTCCCTACTGTGACTTAAACTGTGTTTAACTTGACCAGATTTTAGATGCCTTGATGTGATTAGACACTACTGATTCTCTTCAAACTAGATAGCTAACAAGTGTAACCATGGCAACAGTGGTGGACCTTGGCATAACAAATTTCCATGGTGCCCTGTATGACACTAAAATCCAGTGCCCCCTTGCCTCTCGCCTTTCATTGGACATAACAGTAGTGGCATCCACTGTGGCGCCTCAAAAGCTTCATATCCAGTGCAACTGCACCGGTCACGCTCCCCTAGAGCTGCATCTGATAGCACTGGGAAGACACCACTGGGAAGACAACTGGTACAACCATAGTGATATATGATAGTGCCTTGAAAATGAGCATATAAACACTGTGGGACCCGACGAAGAACACAGGAAAATGTGCATGTAGTGTACCCCCTCTTTCTTCCACCTTATATGACAACGAACACATAATATATTCATTATTATCACACTGCAAGTTTTTCTCTGAATGTTGACACGGCCTGTCCAAATATGTGACTTCCAGTATTTCAAATGCAAGAATTATTTGAAAAATTAAAGGCAATAACATGGGAGAATCCAGCTTGTGGTGATAATAATAATAATAATAATAAATTTTATTTATATCCCGCCCTCCCCAGCCGAAGCCGGGCTCAGGGCGGCTAACAACACTAAAATAGTGCAACATTATAAAAACATCATAAGAATTAATTAAAATCAAAATTGATGGCAACCATAAACTAAAGTATTGTAAAGATTGCCAAAGGAGGGAGTCAGGCTATGCCCTAACCAAAGGCCTGGTGGAACAGCTCTGTCTTGCAGGCCCTGCGAAAAGATGTCAAGTCCTGCAGGGCCCTTGTCTCTTGTGACAGAGCGTTCCACCCGGTTGGAGCCGCAGCCGAAAAAGCCCTAGCTCTAGTTGAGGCCAGCCTAACCTCTCTGTGGCCTGGGACCTTCAAGATGTTTTTATTTGAGGACCGTAAGTTCCTCTGTGGGGCATACCAGGAGAGGCGGTCCCGTAGATACGAGGGTCCTAGGCCGTGTAGGGCTTTGAAGGTTAAAACCAGCACCTTAAACCTGATCCTGTACTCCACCGGGAGCCAGTGCAGCTGGTATAGCACTGGATGGATGTGATCCCGCAGCGAAGACCCCGTAAGGAGTCTCGCTGCGGCATTCTGCACCCGCTGGAGTTTCTGGGTCAGTCTCAAGGGCAGCCCCACGTAGAGCGAGTTACAATAATCCAGTCTGGAGGTGACCGTCGCGTGGATCACAGTGGCTAGGTCAGGGCGAGAGAGGTAAGGAGCCAACTGCTTAGCTTGGCGGAGATGAAAAAATGCCGCCTTTGTTATAGCTGCAATCTGCGCCTCCATGGAGAGGGAGGTATCGAAGATTACACCCAAACTCTTAACGGACGGTGCTGGCACTAATTGCACCCCCGCAAGAGATGGGAGTTGCCCCCTCAATCCCATATCGTCCCGTCCCAGCCAGAGGACCTCTGTCTTTGAAGGATTTAACTTCAACCGGCTCCCACGTAACCATCCAGCCACAGCTTCCAAGCATCTGATCAGTGTGTCTGGGGCCGAGTCAGGATGGCCATCCATCAACAGATAGAGTTGGGTGTCATCAGCATACTGATGGCAGCCCAGCCCAAAACTCCGGACAAGCTGGGCGAGGGGGCGCATAAAGATGTTAAAAAGCATCGGGGAGAGAATCGCACCCTGAGGCACTCCACACACCAAGGAGTGGCGGGATGACAGTTCCCCCCCAAGCGCCACCCTCTGTCCCCGACCAGAGAGAAACGAGCGCAGCCATTGAAGGACTGTGCCCTGGATCCCCACGTCGACGAGGCGGTGGTCCAGAAGTTCGTGATCGACCATGTCGAAAGCTGCTGACAGATCTAGAAGAATCAGCAGCCCCGACCCGCCTCGATCCAGCTGTCTACGAAGATCATCTGTTAGGGCGACCAGAGCCGTCTCGGTCCCATGACCAGCGCGGAAGCCGGACTGGAATGGATCCAGAGCCGATGTTTCATCCAGAAACCTACCAAGCTGTTCAGCAACCGCTCTCTCAATCACCTTACCCAGGAATGGAAGATTCGAAACTGGGCGGTAATTGGATAGATCTAAGGGATCTAATGATGTTTTCTTTAAGAGCGGATGCACCACTGCCTCCTTCAGTTCCCCTGGGAATGTCCCGGTGCCAAGGGACAAATTGATGATATCCCCCAGGGGGGCCCGCACCTTGTCTGGACACGCTCTAATCAGCCAAGACGGGCACGGGTCGAGAGGACAAGTGGTGGGCTTTCCAGCTCGGAGGAGTCTGTCCACATCGGCTGGGGATATCCGGTCAAAGTGGTCCAATACTGGACCCGAGGACAGTCGAGGGGCCTCCAGTTCCTTTATTGTATCCAAATTGGCAGGGAGGTCATGGCGGAGCGACAGGATCTTCTCCGCAAAAAAGCTCGCAAATGCCTCACAGCTGTGTGTCGAATTGTTATTTAAATTTGGCTGTCCTTCGAGGGACGTTAAAGACCGAATTATACTAAATAATTGTGCCGGGCGAGAGCTAGTGGATGCAATGGAGGCCGAGAAGTAGGACTTCTTAGCGGCCTTCACTGCCATCTCGTAGGTTTTCATAAAAACCCTATAAGATGTTCTTGAGGCTCCGTCACGGGCACCCCGCCATACTCGCTCTAGCCGTCTGAGGTCCCGCTTCATTTTCCGGAGCTCCTCAGTAAACCAGGGAGCCCGGTTTCTGCGGGGTCGCAGAGGGCGCTTAGGTGCGATCTCATTGATGGCTGCCAGGAGCTGGGTATTCCAGCCCTCAACAAGCTCAGTCAATGAGTCGCCAGGGGGAGCAAGGTCCCGCAAGGCTTGACGGAATCTATCAGGGTCCATCAGCCTCCGCGGGCGAGCCCAAATCGGCTCACCACCTAAGCAGGGTGGGGGTGGAACGTCAATCCTGGCTTTCAGAGCGTAGTGATCAGACCATGGCACCTTCATCGAAGGAAACATGATCACATCTATACCGACGCCAAAGATCAGATCCAGCGTGTGGCCTGCTTGATGTGTGGGGCCCGAAACAAACTGGGAGAGCCCTAGTGTCGCCATGGAAGACACCAGGTCCAGAGCCTGTGAGGAGGGAGTGGCATCGGCATGGATGTTGAAGTCCCCCAATACCAATAGGTTAGGGAACTCCAAGGCCCAGCCGGCCACCGCCTCCAGCAGGCCTGACAGGGTGGCTGCTGGTGCGCTAGGTGGCCGGTACACCAGCCAGACAGCCAAGCTCACCTCGGAGCCCCACACTAGGCCAACACATTCAATGCCGGGGATCGATGGCGGTGGTAGAGCCCTGAAAGAACAATCTTCCCGGATTAATAGTGCCACCCCTCCCCCCCGGCCCACAGTCTGTGACTGGTGGAGGACGGAAAAACCCGGGGGCGCCATCTCTCGTAAGGTAACAGTATCCCCTTCGCGCACCCAGGTCTCCATCACACAAGCCAGGTCGACCCCCTGCGAGATGATGAAATCTCGCAGGGTGGCGGTTTTGTTGCCTATAGACCTGGCATTGCACAACACCAGTGACGGAGGTGAGTAATCCTTGCTCACCGTACCCTCGTCTCTCGGGATGGGGATGCATATCTACCCATCAGAGTTCAGTGGCTCTCCCCTGAATGGGGCAATTGTGCCCCTGAAGGACCAGGTGCAGTGCCTGGAAGTCATTTTGAACTCACAGCTGCCTATGGAGGCACAGGTTAATTCTGTGTCCAGGGCAGTTTCTGATTGAGGGGCTGGCATGGGTTGTGTTGCAGGAGTCACTGGGTGCATGCATGTTATCTTTTTGCTATTTTTGTATTTTCTGGTTTCTCTCCCCCCACCCCAGGGTTGAGGACACTTTGAATTTGGTGGCAATTCTGACAGCATAGCAGTGGTGTATTTACTTGAGCTCTTCACAACTAAAGAGACATTTAATTATACCACAAAACCAACAGACTTTAATTTTAACATCTGTTAGCTATGCGTCCATGCCAGTAACTATGTTTGGAAGTATTTGCCAAATATTTATTCAACAAGCTGCCTTGTACAACCAAATAATTGATTTGGTAGATGCAAATTGATTTTAAATGTTTCTCAAATCTGATTACAAAATGAAAGTTAAAGAGGTTGTTATATAGTTAGATCATCCTTCAACATTCTCCCTCCATCTTTTGGTTAAGTATAATTTGGAACAAGTGAGATTTGGCCGGTGCTTACTTTTGCATGTAAATATAAAGGGCATTTCCTGATCTGTCTAGCAGTTCTTGAGAGTCCATATGGGAACTGCCATGAAATTACTGGAGGTTCTACAAAGTATCAAGCCATACTGTTGTTCGATTTGCATTTATCTCAATAGTGCCTCACATGTCTCTTTTGTTTCTTCAATTTGGGTGATGTCCAACCAAGTCATATGCAATAGACTAACTGAAATGAAAGCTGATTAATGTTGGCTATTACCCATAGTCTGTTTACTTGATGTACTTACAGACTAGAAGAGATGAACCTCCAGACCATGGACCTATTTAGGTTCAACAAGGATCCCAAACAGTCAGGGAGACCACTTTCTCCTCTCCCATGTCCCCTGTACCTGACATCATATTTGATGTCAGCCATGAGACAGGTGAGGACACTGATCCAGAGGAACAACTTGGATCTCAAAGTGAGCTCATTGTTCCTTTGAAAGTGGGGCTCACTGACAGTGCCAGTCAGTGCCTTGAAGTTCTAGAGTAAATTGGATTCTACAGTGTTTCAGAGATTGGTTGTTTCAGGCTCTCAATGACAAAATTACTGTAGGGAAGCCTGACCCATGAAATAAAACATTTGCTGAGTAAAAAGGAATTCCTGCCCTCAAACCAAGTACCACATTTTAAAGGTGCTTTAAAAGTAAAAGCCATATTCCATGGTTAGGAACGGAAGGAGGCTTTTTAAGCAGACCGACCTATTACCAGTTTTGATGTATGATTCCTGCCACTATAATTTATGTACCAAGTAGGGAAGCCTGGCAATGAGTATTCCTCCTATTGCATTATTTCAGGCCCTTATGAGTTCCTTTGATTAAGCTGGGAACCGTCAGTCAGAAATGGTTATGTGATATGTACATTGTTATTTATTGATTCATATATTGCATTTCTCTAATTCCATACAATAAATCCCACTGGCGTTATTTACTGAATGTTTGCTGAGTCCCGTCAGCAAGCTTGATGTACTCCTGTGCAGAAACATGTGTAAAACTTTACATCTCAATTATTCTGTAAATTTACCAAATGCACATTATGTTTCCTTTAAGAGAAGGAGGATACGGAACAGAACTGAAACAAATATTCACTAATAAAATCATGGGGAACCTGTGGCCCTCAAGACACTGGCAGGCAACACAGCATGGCCTATGGTCAGGGTTGATGAGAGGAGTCTAGCAAAATATGGAGGGCCACAAGTTGCCAATTCTTACACTGATATTTGATATGAATTCTTGGATCCTCCTTTCAAGACATTCTTCTCTTTTCATGGCACACCATAAGGTATTTTATTGTAAATGGCCATTTGGTAAACACATAGCAATATCTAGTATTTGGTTTTGGTATATGCAAATAATAAGGACTTTTTATTGACCAGGGTCTATTACATGCTGTTTTATCACATGTTGAAATTTTCATGGGCCTAGTATTAGTTATAAAACCTATTTTAAATTAAAATGACACCATCACTTATTTTGGTTCTCTTTGGGTATTTTTAATTTCCTGCGAGGTGTTAGCTACTCTGAGAACCCCCTTGGGGTTGAACTGTATGTATGAACTGTTGGGATACTGCCAGGGAGACAAAGTCCATCATGGCCCCACGTCGCCTCCAGACGTCCATCGATCTCCCGTAGACACGCAGTATCAGCAATTAGCAACACGAACTCCAGAAATAGCTTGCCACATTCCAGGGCTGATGCACGCTCTTATCAGCAGATAATGCACAGCGAAAGATGCACGCAGGAGAGCATTATTTAAGAGTTTATTCTGTGTTAGTCAGAACACAGAAAAAACATGACCGCCTGCTTCAGCGTTCAGGCACCGAGAGAGAGAAACGAAAGCAATAGCAAAACATAAACATCCTGTGAACAGGAAATACGCAGACTCTGTGACTCTCAAAGCCTGATCCCTTTTAAGGTGGAACGGAAATATCCTAACATAAACAAAGTATCTGATACATTCTAAACTATGCTTCATGGATCACAGAAACATCTACATTATCGATCCCTGAACCATCAGCTCATGTTTGATACTCATTGGTAGGGTATTTTTGATCCAGTAGGATAGAAAAGATTATATAGCCCCCAGAATGCTTAAAAAGTGTGCTCATGCATGCAGGTGCGCATGCATGTGTGGCATGCACATGCATACATGAGTATACAGTGGTACCTCAGGTTAAGTACTTAATTCGTTCCAGAGGTCCTTACTTAACCAGAAACTGTTCTTAACCTGAACCACCACTTTAGCTAATGGGGGCCTCCCGCTGCCGCTGCGCCACCAAAGCACGGTTTCTGTTCTCATCCTGAAGCAAAGTTCTTAACCTGAAGCACTATTTCTGGGTTAGCGGAGTCTGTAACCTGAAGAGTATGTAACCCGAGGCGTATGTAACCCGAGGTACCACTGTACTTTTCAATCATTTTGGGAGTCTGTATAATGTTTCCCTCCAACTGCTGGATAGGTTGGCGCATCAGCTGCTTTATAATGCTGTAGCCCTGTGTGCATAGACAGGCCACACGAATAAGACCCACCCCACAGTTCTCTCTCATCCAGTTAGCAGTCTAACCAGAGCAAGGATGTCCATTGTAAGACAAATGGACACCTGACCATGTGATTGAATTAATTCCACTGATATGTCCTATAGTGTAGGGTCATACCAGGAGGAATTGGTTCCCATGCCAACGTACAGGTCTGCAAGGGGGACAGGGGGTCACAGAGATGATAGTTTCACTTCCCTCCATGCAATTGCTCTTGCCTCTCATGTGAACAAAGTCAAACCAAAACAGTTTGTGAGCAGAGCCAACCGAAGATATTTAGCTGCCTGAAATGAAAGATTAGATGGTAACCCACACTCCTATTCCATGTCCATGAACCAACTGGCAGCTGGATCTTACTTTGACACTAGGGAAAGGGCATCCTCCTCCACTATACCCAAGGGCACCAAGTTACTTTATGGCAGTGGTAACCAATGTTGTGTCCTCAAGATGTTGCTGGAACTTATCTCCCTATCAGGCCCAGGCAGCAAAGCTCAGAGATGATGGGAGTTGGTGGCAGTATGATAGGGGCAATACTGGCTCATATACAGAATGTATGGGCCAAAGATACCATAATCAGCCACTAAGTAAAACCAACCAACCAACCCTGAACTCCCCACTCAAGAGAACATATTGTCACCCCAGACCTATCAGCTAGTAGAAACAAAGAAGATAGAAGAAGAAAGGGGGGGCAGAAGACAACTTGGATTTCCCAATGCAAGCATCACAGTGGTGCTATCCATCTATCATCTATCTATCTATATCTGTCTCTATCATCTATCTATCTATTATCTCTCTCTCATTTATCTATCTATCATCTATCTATCTATCTATCTATAATCTCTCTCTCTCTCTCATCTATCATCTATCTATCTAGCTAGCTAGCTAGCTATATCTATCTATCATCAGAAATGGCCCTCCCCCCCCCAAAAAAAAACCTCTACAGAGATTATGGAAGGCATCAGTGTGTTTCATTTATCGAAGGGAAAGAAATAATATACCAAATGGAAAGAATGCATGCTTTCTTAAAACAAGATCGCCCACAACTATAGTGAATAGCATTCATCAGATATACTGCAAGCTTCCACAGCACTACTCATAAACAAAGGAAAGATGAAGAATTCTGAAACCTTTTCAACAATCTTTCGGAATTATTCATGAACAAAAGCATTTTCAGGGAGAAAACATTAACAAGCTTTTTAAAGGTAGTTTTATTCAAGTCACCTGCCATGCAGATGTAGCCTACATACACAAGAGAGTTATCAGCAAACCTGTGATGTCTACAGGAGTATAAAAAAACCGGGGGGGGGGGGGCTAATGAGAGAGGGAATCTCCCTATATAGTCCAGTAAGGACTAATGACCACAGAATGCTGACTGACTGAAAAGAAGAAAACAGACAGGAGGGTGGGGCTCAAAAAGGAAGATGGCAACACATAGAAGAAGAAGAAGAAGAAGAAGAAGAAGAAGAAGAAGAAGAAGAAGAAGAAGAAGAAGAAGAAGAGTAGTAGTAGTAGTAGTAGTAGTAGTAGTAGTAGTTTGGATTTGATATCGCGCTTTATCACTACCCGAAGGGGTCTCAAAGCAGCTAACATTCTCCTTTCCCTTCCTCCCCCACAACAAACACTCTGTGAGGTGAGTGGGGCTGAGAGACTTCAGAGAAGTGTGACTAGCCCAAGATCACCCAGCAGCTGCATGTGGAGGAGCAGAGACGCAAACCCGGTTCCCCAGATTAGGAGTCTACCGCTCTTAACACTACACCACACTTGTGGTGTATACATGGGTATAAAAGAGTAGACTGAAAAATCAAATTGTCCCTGTAGCTTTTCGGTGGGAACCAGGAAACAGCCTATTTTTAAATACTGTTCCCAGAAAATGGAATTAAAATTTCCCATTAAAATCAGCGGGAAATCAAAGACACTCTACTCCCCCTGCCAAAAAAGGAAGTCCAAAATAGCCATCAAAAGTAGCCAAACGTAGACTGAGCATACTTCTTGGGCATGGAGCTGATAGGAGCAAGTGGCAGTGAGTCCTGAATATTTTCTATGTACCATTACCAATCTCAGCTCTCTGGGGTGCCAGTTGGTAAAACATCATCACCTACACACTAGATGGAGAAATATCTTCATAGGAAGCACAACTGTAGAAATGGATAATACCTCTATGACCACCATCCTCATCACCACACACACACACACACACACACACACACCACCAATGAAGCAGTTCTCTCCAAAACAGCCCAGTGAGGACTGAACCACCCTGCTTGGTATTTGTGGAGGAAACCCAGTTGGATGGGAAACAGAATGGAGTGTCTGTAACCCTGAATGTCCATACCATTATCTAGAAAGTGACAGACTCGGGCACATAAAAGTTCTTTGGCTATCCTGGCTACCATGCAAATGGTATCTGGCATTTTGTTTAAAAGAAGCAAAATTTCTGAAGTCCTTTTATTCTTCCTTGCAATCTTGCAAATAAATACTCAACATATTTTCAATAATCATGTTCAGCATTCTCTGAAGATGGCTGGTAGTTACCTTATGATCATTAAATTCTTTTCAAATTTTAATCTTTTCTTCACAGCTTCAAGAAACAGTAGATAACTCCTACAGTAGGTTAGTAAATATTTACCATAGAAATGAAAGGAAGGTTTTTTAAGATACGGTATGCCTTTTTAGTTATTCCATCTGGGTTTGGGTTTTTTAGGGTTGAGGTTTTGTTTTATTTTTGTTTTGTTTTGTATTGTTACTTACTTTCTGTTACACAGTTCTTTTTAAGGAATGCAAAAATAACAAGACAGATGAGAAAAACTAGTCGTTAGGAAAATCAGCACCAGTTAAAAACAGAACAGCAAAGTAGATGCAGAAAGAAAATATTAATACAACTATCTATCATAAACTTTAAGCTTTCAATAGGAAAACTTGCAGCCTGATCCTATTTTACTTAGAAGCAAGACCCAACCAAGTTAAATTTGGCTGACTCTCAAGGGAGGGTGTGCCGCTTTGCAGGCAAACCTGGGCTGTTTTATTTCTCCATACAACGGCAGAAAGAGAAGACAACCACAGGATTGATTTGAAGTTCACCCATTTTATCCTCACAACCACCTGTGAGTTACGCTTGGATAAGGAGTCACCCAGTGAGCAACATGGCTGACAAGGCATTTGAAACCAAGGTGGAATCTACACACATATAAAAAAATGCTGTGAAAAATGCTTATTTTAAAAAACGTTTTGAAAAATACATTGAATTTTGCATAGCTCACTGTTGCCATCTTGTGTCACATGTGTATATTGCACTTTACAAAACATTTTATTTACATCCGGGTTAGCGCCTCCAGCATTGGTGGATTTCCTCTGATCGGGAGGAATCTGCTCCATGGAAATTAGGGTCTGGCCGCCACGGCGAAGGCGGAGACCCACTAAAAACCACAGGCGGGAGAAGCCTGTGGACGTGGGATTCGGCTGGCACCTTTTGCGCCTCCCCTACTTGCAGGGAAACCCGGTTTCGGGGATCCGGAGCGACGTGGGGTGAGCGGCGCGATGCTTCGAATTGACTGCTTCTTTCACAGTGAAGCCACATTGCTGTTGCCGGAGAGCGCTGACTTTTTCCTGTGGACAATTGGACTTTAAACAACTACCCGTGAGTAGAATGGAAAATTGGATCTTTAAACATCTTAATTTGGCACCGAAACGGGAAGGTTTCAAACAGGAAGTCCGCCTTCCTCTTTTGTAAATAGATTGAAGCAAAGACGTTGTAAGCTAAAATCTGGAAAGCCTTTTGTAAAGGATTAAATCTCCATCGGTTAAAATTACTAAACCCCCCTTGGAAGCAGGAGAAGAGGGGGGAAATTTTAGATCGCCTAAGCCTGCAGGAGAGAGAGTGAAGAAAGATAAATTACCACCGTTTTGAACCTGGGAACGGGCTGCCAGTAAGATCGACGTTTTGGGAAAGTTCATTGACTGTGAATAAAACGTATGTTGACAGATAGTTAAATAAGAGAAATATATTGTTTCCATTGTTTCCTTTTGCACTTAAGAAGGAGCAAAAGTAACTGAAAATCGAAACTAACTTTGTTGCTGGATCTATGTTTAAAAGGACATAATACAAATGCAAATAGAAATTGTTTCCCCTAGAGGGAGCTTTTGAAACTGTTGCAGGAGTGGAGCTGGGGAATTTTCCAGCTGCAGAGATTAAAGACCGTGAGAATCAGAGATCGACCTTGGACAAGAATGTCGACAGAAGAAGCCTTAGTGATTGCATTTTGCAAGACAAGTGCTTTATTGGAACAGCTTCATGAGAAGACGGATGTGATAATTATTAAAATTGACAATTTGGGACAAAAAATGACTGATTTGGGACAAAAAGTGAATACCTATACAGAAACTACTCAGGAATTGATTCAGGAATCTGTTTTGACATGGCAAGCTGTGGAGAAGACGAAGGAGAAAGTTGTTGTTGAACCTCAAGTAATACAAGTGGAGAGAGCCCCGGCCTTACACCCGCTTGGATTGGAGAAGGAAAGTTGGATAGATCCCCTTATGCAGGGATGTTCTGGCTTTTGGGATCTGGATTTGGGTCAGGGGGAGATTGGCGTTGTGGGGGCCTTTAGCTTTGGAGGGATTTTGAAACACCCTCTGAAATATATTTTGGACTTTAGTTCTGACTATGGAGAATGGGCTGACCTGTCGAGAAGGAATAAAGACATTGTTAAGTTGGAGTTTCCCCGAGATCTACTCCTCAGTGCCAAAGGAAGGAAATTAAGAACAAGATCAGCAGAAGATAAAGTAAAGTGAATGTATAAATATGAAGAAGATCTGCAGAAGGGACATGGAAAAGAGTTAAGAGCCTCGGACAGAAGATCACCAGGTTGATGGACCATATCGAATTGATAGAAAGGACTGACAGAATCCGAGACCAGGGAGAAGATTTATTTAGAGAAATATTGTAAAATTAATGAGTGTTAGAAAAATGTTGGAATGAAATTATACGTCTTTAGTAGAAATGTTATAAGGAGTTAAGTATAAATAAGTTTTAGGGTTTTAATGGTAAGATAAGGTTAAAATAAAATGAGACAATTAAAGGACAGGAAACAGTGAAAGATGGAAAGGATTTGCTGAAATAATTAATAACTAGAATACAAAAAAGGGAGGTGTGAGGAGGTCGATGAAACAAGTCAATGAAAGATAAATATATGGAAATATTGGATGTGTTTTTAATTGTTCTTGCTTTTGTTTTTGTTTTGATGTATTGTGTCTTTTGTTTTGTTTTATATGCACTGTAATGTATTTATTTGTATTGTTTACTTTTTTCTTTCTTTTTTACTTTTTTACTCTTTTTTCTGTAATTCTTAAACTTTTAATAAATATTATTATTTTAAAAAAAAAACATTTTATTTACAGCTGTGTAGCTGAATCCCAAGTCTCTATGGTAGCAGCCTAGCATTCTAATGACCACACCATCTGGCTAATATGTGGAAGTATGTACCTGACTGCTTATGCTTCCTGAACTTAAATGGCTGTATGGGAGGTGTTTACCTCATGATCTCATATCCGGGCTTTGACTGAAGCATGAGCATTCAGGCTGGCTGATAAGTGCAGACCACTGGTGAGATTATTAGTGAAATGAAGAAAGAACATTCACAAACATCCCCTCAAAGTAAGATAAGTGTGGCAATCTAGTCATGAGAATTTCTCCAACATTTCTCTTCCCTTTGATTATTTAACTTTCTTTCCTCATTAACTGATGGGAAATGGGGGGCGGGATTTTTTTTTTTAGTAGAAGAATAATATCAGCTGGTGTCTGGTCTCTGATCTCTGATGTGGCTGAATTTGGTGCTGACTGGAAGTTTGTAGTCCATTGGGTAGATGGCTCCTACTTGGAGGTTCTGAAAACTGCATGGTCTCTAGTTCTTAAGTTCCTCTTGAAAATCGTCTGCTTGTACTTCCATATCCCAGTTCAAATGTCAAGACTCACAGATATTACACCCATGTTTGAGATGACCTGCAGAGCACAGGTACCCTGCAGGCCAGTTCTGTAGGGGGTGACAATACAGTCCAAGTATGGCAAAAGTGGTTTCCTGAATTCCCCCCGGGCGAGGGGGACTTCCTATGCCTATGATGACATGAAAAAGCAAAACAGAGAGAATGAGATCAAAGATCACCATGCAGGTAAATGGTACTGACTTGCATTGCCCTTAGGGTGATCTTAGAGTACAAGAACACACGTAGGCAGAATGAACTCAGAAAGCTAGAGAGAAAATGGAGCACTGCAAAGGGTCAGAGAACTTTGCTACTAAGAAAAGAAAAGAAAAGAAACTACCTCCTTTTTAAAAAAAGATTCATCATGGAAGAATATTCTCACTTTCCACCTCTATATTCTATTCACCCCCACCCCAGTGGTTGAAATACTGGCCCAGTACTGGATTAAATACTCTAACTTCAAATCCCTGCTTGTTTTGACTCTTACACTGTGATAACTGAGCACATTTAAGGCTAATTCCTGTTGGAACCAAATTATGTAAAAGTAAAAATTATGTGTGTTATCAGAAAGAGGCCCACAACTTACAGTAAAAAGAAATGGTTAATTCTCCCAAGATACTGTTTAGAGATGGGGGGGAAATACGATATCAGTTCTCTACGAGAACATCACACAGTCCTACTACTGGGAAGCAAGATAAGTATGTGATCACTCAAAAAGGTTTAGTAGTGCAATAACCATACATTTGCACTACAGCCCTGGGGATGATATAAAAATTCAAGGAAGAATATTCAGCTTCTTATAGAAATGATGTTAGCATATAAAACCATGCTCGATTTGAATGACTTTTTCTCAGGTACTAAAATAAATTAAAGGAGCTGCCTTGAACCAATGGCTTATGCTTCACACTTTATTGGGTTGGAAACCTACAATTCATTCCTGCAAACGTGAATAGCGGATGGCTTACTTGAGCATCATTGCTCCCGTGGTGGTGCACATGGGAAGGAACTGCCAAGCAATCCTTCTTTTTTGACGTACATAGGCTTCCATGCGGCATCTTGCTGGAACAAGCCAATGGCCCATCTAGTCCAGCATCCTGTCCTCACAGTGGCCATCCAGATGCCTGTGGGAGACCCTCAAATAGGACACAAGCACAAGAGCACTCTCCCCTCCTGCAGTTTCCAGCAACTGCTATTGCCTTTGACCCTGGATGTAGAGTATATAGCCATTGTGGCCAGAATTTGTCTAATCCTCCTTTAAAGCCATCCAAGTTGGTGGCCATCACTGCGTCCTGTATGAAGGAGTTCCAGTAGGTTAACTATACACTTGTTGTTTAGTCATTTAGTCGTGTCCGACTCTTCGTGACCCCATGGACCAGAGCACGCCAGGCACTCCTGTCTTCCACTGCCTCCCGCAGTTTGGTCAAACTCATGCTGGTAGCTTCAAGAACACTGTCCAACCATCTCATCCTCTGTCGTCCCCTTCTCCTTGTGCCCTCCATCTTTCCCAACATCAGGGTCTTTTCCAGGGAGTCTTCTCTTCCCATGAGGTGGCCAAAGTATTGGAGCCTCAGCTTCAGGATCTGTCCTTCCAGTGAGCACTCAGGGCTGATTTCCTGAAGAATGGATACGTTTGATCTTCTTGCAGTCCATGGGACTCTCAAGAGTCTCCTCCAGCACCATAATTCAAAAGCATCAATTCTTCAGCGATCAGCCTTCTTTATGGTCCAGCTCTTACTTCCATACATCACTAAACTATACACTTACAGGGAACTATTATAGGGAGGGAACGCAGACTGAAACCTATGGAAGACTTAAGGAGTCGAGTCATGGATTGGTTACAATACCACCAGTTACATGAGATGTTTAAGTCAGATTTTAAAATTGGATTTTTGGACCAAAGCTCACAATTTGAAAGAGAATTATTACAGAACAAGGATAAACATTTGTTTAAAATTTATAATTTTCTATTGGAATGGGAAGCAAAAGATGAGCTTGTTAAAGCTTCAGTGACACAATGGGCAATAGATGTAGGACATAGTATAGACTTAAACCTTTGGGAGAAACTTTGGAAGTATGATTTGAAATTAACTGCATGTTTTTCACCGAAAGAGAATTATATGGAAATGATTAATCAATGGTATCTAACTCCAAGTAGGTTGGCCAAGATGTATAAATCAGAATCTGATGTGTTGGAAATGTAAAGAAATTGAAGGTGTTTTTTTTCTTATGTGGTGGACATGTGAAAAGGTAAAAGAATATTGGGAAATGATTTATAATGAGGTAAAAAAAATGTTTAAAATAACTCCCTGCTTCCCCCAAAAAACACTGAGTCCTTTTTGTTCGGAATAATCTGGACAGAAATTCCCAGATGTTAGAAAAAATTATTTATGTATGCTACTACGGCAGCTCAAGTTTTGTTAGCCCCAAACTGGAAAGTGAGAGAGGTCCCAGGTAAAGAGGACTGGAAACTTAAAATGTTAGACTATGCAGAACTTGCAGGTTTAATGTATAGAATAAGAGAGCAAGAAGAACATATGTTTAAAGAAGAGTGGAAAACATTTAGTGACCATATGGAAAATAACTGCACACAGCTGAAAACGCTGGCAGCATTAAGATAAAATCAACAGTGTAATTATTGTTTGAGGGATGTAAAAATGGAGAACTGACAAAAATGGTTTTAGTAAAATATGCAGGGAAAGAAGATAAATAAAATGAACTGAGGAAGGAGAGGGAAGGAAGTCATTGGATATTCAATGGTATGTAACATGTTTGTTTGGTTTGTAAAACTGAAAAATCAATAAAAAATATTATTTAAAAAATAGCTCCATAGTACAGGTTGTTGTGTTGCTTATGCAAAGGCCAGGAAGCCAGGCAACTAGGGAACTCGCTGCTCCCCCCATGTTTAGAAATGGCAAGATAAAAAAGTAATTATTATTTTTATTATTATTACTTCATACCCTGACCCCTTCACACACAAACATTTTCCTCATAAGGCAAGCTTATAGACAGTTTCAGTAGATTCTTGTCTACAGCATTTTTGTATGTCTAAATCACTGACATGCCAGAAAGTACATCAGGAGTGCCTGGTTCAACTTGTGCAACTCATACAGATCCCATCAAGACACCCTGCCTCAGTTTAGAAATTGAGATTTGTCTAAATCCAATGCACCCCAGTAGTAATTATGCCCCCAGTGAGGTACTGCACATATTGTGCAGCCTTGCAGTCAGATTCTCATTTATACAATTCTTCACACCAAAATGGGTGAATGTATCCAAACTGCATAAACCATAAACCCGAGAATGTTCTCAGTGATTGTACCCTTTGCCATAATACCTGGGGGGAAAGCCCTTGTAGACAGGGAAATGCTTTATATTTCATGAATTGTAAGGGTTGTATATCTCAACAGCATTTATAAAATCAATGCAACGTAATTTCATAAGAGGGAAAGACAAGTGAAAAATACTGCCATATAAATCAAAACTATGAAAAATAAACATGTCACAGACATCCTGGATTGAAGGACAACTAGAATTAAAAACAAAATAATGGCTGAACACAAACCACAAAGTATTATACTCATGGGGCAACTTAAGTAGGTAGGCATCTGTTAGATGCCAAGTGCGGTAGCACAAATTTACAGAGGACAATGTTGTGGTCCAGAAGGCACTCAAGAGGTCAACCACGCAAAATCTCCACACTATTTGTGGGTGATGAAATTGAGTGGATGGCGGGGTGGGGGAGAGGCATTTTTAGAATATTATTGGGGGGGGGGAATTGATTCACATAAATATATGGAAGCTGAAGTCCAACAATATCTGGAGGACCAGGTTCTTGAGACTCTACCTGTAGTTCCCAAGGGCTTTGAGGTTGAAGGGGGGTCGTAATCACAAATTTTGGATGGAAAAATTACAAGCAGCTCCATTCAATCACACTTCAATTGCTTTCCCAAGCTAGTCATTAATGGTTTCTCCATCTTCTTTTTGTGGGAATCCTCTGAAGTGTGCCAAACACAGCCTAAACACCTGAATCAGAAACACTGTTTAAAACCCTATAAAATAACCAAATCTACACTCAATATTTTTCTTTTGGTTGTAATTTACAATAAATAACACTTTAACACTTTTGGATTCTTAAAACAAACATCTCACCTGGTGCTCAATCTCTTGGAGTTAACATATAAAGCTTCTTGGCGATCACTTGTAGCCGAGTAAGGTTGTCTTCCATAAACATGTTTTTAACAATGAGTCTGTAAGTGACTGTGGAGGCCAATTCTGGATCCACATGTCTTTCCACAGTGGGAAAATTGGTTTCCGGGCGGGAGTTGATCACGGTATGGATTTGCCAAGCGTGCCTTCCTCTTAGCATGTTTCTTCCTTGTGTCCTGAGTTCGAGTGTCTTCAAAGCCCATGACACCTTTGGTAAAGGCTGTTTTCCAATTGGAGTGCTCGCAGGCCAGTGTTTCCCAGTTGTCAGTGTTTATACTACATTTTTTTAGATTTGCCTTGAGACAGTCTTTAAACCTCTTTTGTTGACCACCAGCATAGAGTAGTTGCTTTGGAAGACGATCATCGGGCATCTGCACAACATGACCAGTCCAACAAAGTTGATGTTGAAGAATCATTGCTTCAACACTGGTGATCTTTGCTTCTTCCAATACACTGATATTAGTTCGCCCGTCTTCCCAAGTGATGTGTAAAAAATTTTGGAGACACCATTGATGAAATCTTTCAAGGAGTTGGAGATGGCATTTATAAGTGGTCCATGTTTCACAAGCATATAATAAGGTTGGTAGTACAATAGCTTTGTAAACAAGCATTTTGGTTTCCCTGTGAATGTCCTGGTCCTCAAACACTCTGCAATTCAATCAGGAGAAACCCGCACTCGCAGAGCTCAGGCGATGCTGGATTTGGGCATCAATGTTGGCCCTTGTGGAAAGATAACTGCCTAAGTAGGAGAAGTGATCAACATTTTCCAATGTTACACCATTGAGTTGGATTTGTGGCGCTGCAGAGGGGTTATTTTGTACTTGTTGGTGCAGCACTTTGGCTTTTTGGATGTTGAGTGATAGGCCAAGCTTTTTGTAAGCTTCTGCAAAGATATTTAGGATGGTTTGGAGGTCATCCTCTGAGCGTGCACACACTACGTTGTCATCAGCATACCGTTCAATGTCTTGTAGTTAACATATAAAGCTTGTACAACCTAGAACCAGGTTATCTAGCAGATAACCTTCAATATATGACAGGACCATCACAGAGATAATCAAAGGGGAATTTTTCTGACCATGCCATGACTAGGGCTGGGCGATATCTCGTTTTCAACATTGTGATAGATCAGCAGCTAAATACTGTGAAATGTGATGCAGATATCACGATGCCTGGAATGTATCTCAACTGCTTTCTCCTTCCCACCTTAGGGGAGGAGGAAGCAGTCAAAATACATAGCCCAACCCTGCAGCTGAGCAAGCCCCCATACCGCTCTGGCTCATGTGAGCTGAAGGGGCATGGAGGCTTCCTTAAATGGCTTGCTTAAACTATGTTGCTGCTCTTCACCCTGGACCCAACCCTTTTAGCACAGGCATTCTTGAGAATTGGGGGAATGGTTCCACCCCTTCCTCTGATAGTTTCAGCTGGTCACAATCTGGAAGGTCCTACAAGGAGACCCTTGGCACCAGCTTCAGGGGACACTGCTGCTCCTCAAGGTCCTCAATCTGTGGAGTGTCTGCTTCATCATCCAAGGACTCTGTTTCTGGTACCACGTTGGGGCTAGGTGTGACATATATTTATGTTGCACAGCCATGGATAGAGGGCATGGGGGGTGTATTAAATTTGAGATTTAACATTTCTAATATCAGCTAAACAGTGAGTGCTATGTTAACAGGAAACAAAGATTGTCAGAGGACAGGGACAGATCCTAGACATTAATGGCACATGTTAACAATGTCATCATTTTTCAAAGCTTTGCTTAAAGAAGAAATAATCCTTTCATAACACAGAAATAGATTATAAAAAGATTGATCTGTGTCTTTTGATGAATAACAAACCAAACGAGGTGACACTACATATTTATCAAACCTTATCAGCCAACAAGAAAATATATCTGGCAGCTCAACTGTTTCAACTTCTAAGATAATATCTCCATGGAACACAATGTCAAAAAATACCATATGTCTGTCAGTGCAATTTGTATACAAGACTACAGCCACTGGGTGCAACCTGTCCTGATAGGAAGCAATAGCACAGCTCCCACTGAGTTTCTGGATTTAGGTTTTCATAATGGATGAATTGTGGCTTATTATTTAATAACACATAGCACAGAAGCTTTTATTTTGATTTTGACAGTCTTGATAAAGCCTAGGGCACCCTTGCTTTATTTAATGCAGGGAAGTTAAATACAGTAGTACCTTGGTTTAAGAACAGCTTAGTTTATGAACAACTTGAATTAAGAAAGCTGCAAACCCGTAAGTAGGTGTTTTGATTTGTGAACTTTGCCATGGAAGCAGAACATGTTCCACTTCCTGTTGAGTGTGTTCCATTTGTAAATTGAGTCCCCCGCTGCTATGGGAAAGCACGCCTTGGTTTAAGAATGCTTTGGTTTAAGAACGGACTTCTGGAATGGATTAAGTTCGTAAACCAAGGTGCCACTGTATATTGTTGCACACTACCCTAATCTTGGAATGATGCAAGATTCTAGGGATTCCAGGCGCTTACCCAGGGTTTGGTTTCCTCAGAATGAGGGACAACTGAGACTGGGGTGTCTTTATGATATATGGTTTATTTACACATATATTCAACCTGAACCTATGACTCAGGGGCTCACAGCATTAATACCTCAAGAAGGTATTGCAACTCCCATGGCCACAGAACGACAACAAGGAGGCAGCCAGTCTAGCTTCTCTAGGAAGGGAGTTCCAAAGTCTGGGAGCAGCTACAGAGAAGTGCGTAGTTTTATGAACATTGCATAACTTGAAGGGAGTGCCAGAGTGCCAGATAAAGAGACTAGGTGAAGAAGAGGTTGATCATACCTGTGCAAGGACTACAATACTAAATGTATTGTTTTGGGAATGTGTGTGAATGATTTTGGATACTTACCCTTCCCCATGTTTTCCACATGGATTTTTTTCTAATTCCCTTCTTATTCCTTGATCTCACTGGAAAGCGAGTTAATGATTTTTACTGTTTCTGCAAATAATACAATTTTAGTATATTATATGTATTAATATATATTGTACTATTATAACCATATAGACCTACACACACACACACATGCATATATACATTAATACTGATATAGCAGAAAAGTAGTACTGGGTAGAATTTGTCTTTTTTGTACATTTATTTAAACATTTTAAAAATATATACATAACTAAACTATATGCACATGACGGATTTGTTTTGTTGTTTTGTTAATAATTATTTCCTGTGTGCTTTACCAGTAATTTTATCAGGCACAAGCTTAAAATGCCTTTTAAATTAATTGTTCTATATTTTTTCTAAATAATAAAACAATTTTACATATGATACATATAATATACATATTTTTTATCGATTTGCATGTAATTAGACAATACACAAGCAACTCAGACCTAAGCAGATGCCTGATACAAGAATTGGTCCAATGTGGCAAATCTTAATCTGAGTCAGAACTGCCAAAATCCATATACTGTATATAAAACCATTTAAAGTGGATTCCTCCTTCATCTCTGTTTGTAATTTTTATTTTTTCTCCAAGACCATATCAAATTACCCATAATTATTTCCCCTCCTCCCCCATCACTTTTCAACAATAAAAAGTGGAAGATTCTTTTGATCAGACAGTGCTCCATTTCTCAAATTATTGCAACAGAATCTTCATTTATTATTTTATTATTAATAAAGAGCTTAATGCCTAAGCCCACTTGTCTCTTTTTTAATGTTTCATTTCAGCCTAGCTACTATTTTTTAAAAAAGATAATACCTTGCATCTTGCATCTACCATTTGGGATCTGGGATCTTAGAAAAACAGATGAGCCATTGAATGTATCAGACACAAATAAAGAAAGCCAAACTCTGGCAGACATGCCCGTATTTACATCAGAATCAATAGGACAGTTGGCTGCATTTAGCACGGGACAGTGTTTTACACAGCCAGCATGATGGTATAATTGCTAAAATGTCAAAGTCAAGTATGCAATGGTGACATATCTGATGTTGTACATCTAATGAAGCACACTTTTATAGACAATTCCTTTGTCATCCGACAAAGACACTGATAATTTATTTATTTTTAAACTTGCTGTACTATTAACAACCTCTTCTATTCCTACTAAAGTCATTGGCAAAATTACCTTTGACAATGACCAGATCTAAGTCTTCTATGAAAAGCACTCCTCCATTCTTTGGGGATTGCTTAGATACATGTGAATTAACTTTCCTTATACTGTTTGAGAAGAAACAGGAAAATGGTGTGACATACGTTTTGTTGTTGTTGTTGTTCCAAGGGTTTGATGTGTTTTCTTTCTGTTATCATTCATTTGAGTTGCAATCCAAATTTTCTCAGGTCTATTTCTCAGGGGTGGGTTTTTTGTTTTGCCCTTTAAGGACAAACCTTGCCTTCTGGCATTGTTGATGATTGCTTTGCCAATTATCATAACTACTAATTGTATTTAGCTTTTTAAAAGGCAACCAGTGCCAAAATGCCCTTGCTGCATATGCATCATATCACATAATTAGGGTTCTTGTTTGTTTGTTCAAAGATATATACACCACCTTAAAATATAAAGATTTAAATAAAAATACTATTATATCATGTATACCACCCTTAAATAAGACTATCACACTGTATGCCCTGACCTTAAATATGAACATTATCACGTTGAATATCCTATCTTTAAATATGAATATAGTACAGACTGGTGGTGGTTCAGTAACTGGAGGAGTTAATAAGTTCCATTGTCATGGGTGGACCACTTCCTGGTGATGTTTGGACTGGGGGCAGTATCTTCCTCCTGTAGGAGTGGGGGACCCCTGAAGATGGTCTGACCCCAGAGACCAGTGAAACCAGATGGATTCCTGAATCTTCTGGGGGTGCTTACAATTGACACAGTTGGCACTCCTTGTCTCACTACAGAATGTTGAAACAGAGAGGGTCATCAACATTGTTTTCCCTGTGTGGATCCTGGAGTGTCCTTGGGTTTATAGAGTGCAAATACTTGTTCTGGGTTGGTGGATCCATCGCTGGCATCTCCCTCCACCTTCCAGCAGATGTGGATCAACAGAAATTACTGTTCAAGGATATAGAAAAAGTCAACTAAAGATAGTCCCCCTTGGGACTGCTAGTAAGTGTTCTTTGGCTGACCTCAACATAAACTGAGGAGACATATTTTGTCAGGCCATCTGAAAATAACCAGGAGCCCAAACTTGATACAGTTTTATAGATTAACTCAATTCCTTGAATTGCGCCAAGATACATTCTCAATAGGCACTAGAGCTGAACAATAAGGGAGAAAAACAACACCCAGCTATAATTATCTTATGCCTCTTCAATCTTCCCATTTATAAGGAAAGAAATCCAACCATTTAGTGCTGAAAAGGGAATCACTTCTTTTAGAAGACTTCATAGTCTTCAGACAAGCAAAAGTCTAATTGTTCTGGGTTGTCTCCCACAGAGAAGTGTACAAACTTCGTCCACCTGTTTGCCAATGATGAGCAATTTTCTGCTAAATGATTGAACAAGAAACACTGCTTTGGCAGTCCGCACTAGGCTTTGGGGTGGGGGGTTCATTCCGAAGCATGCTAATGATGCAACAGCAATGCATAAGTGGTGAACCATCCGGGTGGAATCCTTGTCAAACAGCTCTTACGGGCAGAAAATTCTTCCTGATGTTTAGTCAGAATCTCCTTTCTTGTAAATTGAATCCATTGATTCAGGTCCTAGCCTCTGGAGTAGACGAAAACAAGCTTTCCTGGTATCAGTGTCAAGCTCACAGTAAGTAGTTACCTGGGTCTTCTTTTTCCTTCTTTTTGAAAAGGGGGGCCAGGGCTTTTTTTCAGCCAGAACTCACCAGAGCTCAGTTCCATCACCTCTCAGGTGGATGCCGTTGCCATTATAAGAAAACAAGGGAGGCATTCCTGATAAGTTCCAGCACATCTTTTTCTAGAAAAACAGCACTGATTGGGACAACAACTGCCCGCCTCCAGTCTGCAATGCTGTGTGGTTGGACAACTTTTGAATGCACAAAAAGATATTGACCATCTGCACTGCACTTACAACAGAAAGTGAGTTTGGATATGCAGCAGTATCCTGTCCTGGCTAGTCAAATAAATTGTGGATACAACTGTATGCGGTATCCACTCTTACTTACTGTGTGAATTAGTATTTTTAAAATGAGGATTCTAAGAAACAAAAATGGCTTAGCAATGAGGACATGTTCCACCCAGCACACTGTAAAAAAGGAGGGGTGAGAAAAATCAGAAATTACATATTGAGAGACAATAATCTTCATCAAAATGTATACCAGCCCAGCTACCCAGTTTCAGCTCAACACTAAATGTGTTTCTTTTTCCTCTTTTGCATTTAAACACAAGAAGCTTTTAAGCCATGTGTTTAAGTATGCCTGCCTACTTCAAAACACTTGCTGAGTGAAGTGAAGTGACGTGAACTCCCTTTACCTTACAGAACAGATGAACCCACAGCTTTTGAAATGAGACTTACCCTAGGAACCGCGTTGCAAAGAGATAGCACAGAGATTCTTCTGGTGGCAGTGGGTTAATGTACCGTCTACCCACCCATAGAGGCCTGGTCTTAAATGGCAGTTTAGATCACACAAGTGTATTTGATAATGCTACTTGCAATTCACATCTCAAAATGGCCATGAAATTAGACCCAGCGGGGAGTCTTTGTTCCACCGAAGGCCTCGTCAAGGTTTAAGGTACTCTGGAGGAGCTGCCTGGGAGCACACCTGCCTGCCCTGCGCTATGCCGCCTCTTCCATTTCAGAAGACCCCCACAGAGAGACATACACTTCAATTGCCACGAATCGCAGGCAGCCATTATGTGAAGAGCTTTGGGAAAGGGTCTCACCGGCGATGCTCAGCATCTCCAATCTGGCACAATTTTCCAATGAGCTTTTCTCCCCATTGTTTGCAGTGCAAAAGGCACATTTTGCAGGCTGCCCCTGAAGGACAAAGCAGAGTGAACTTGGCAGAAGGGCCAAGGATAGGAGGATAGGAAGGGTAGCATTGCAGCCCCTGCTGCTGATGAAGAAGCCTGTTTTTAGGAATGACAAGTCTGTACAAGCAAAGATGGGAGTGCTTAGGATAACTAGCCATATATAACATAATTTGTATCTCAGGTTTAAACCTTGCCAGATACAGTACTGATAAGTACTTACAAAGGAAGAGAATATTCCTGTCCTCTTCAATTTTGTAGATTTTTTTTTGTTTATGCACAATATAGAATGTTGCAGGCAAGCAAGCAAGCAAGCAAATAAATTCTTCTGTGTGGCTGTGGCTGGGTGTGCTGTAATTTGTGCAGGGCTGACTGCAAGCACTTAATGCAATCTTCCTCAGCCTTGGCCCTCCAGATGTTTTGAGGCTACAGTTCCCATCATCCCTGACCACTGGTCCTGCTAGCTAGGGATCATGGGAGTTGTAGGCCAAAAACATCTGGAGGTCCCAGGTTGAGGAAGCCTGACTTAATGGATGTGACCTTGAAGAAGCTTTGGCTCCAGATGCACCGTACACTTAAAGCGCATGGCTTCCCCCAAAGAAGCCTGGGAACTGTAGTTCACCCCCACAGAGCTACAGTTCCCAGCACTCTAACTACAGTATGGTGTGCATGCAGTCTTAGACTGCAATCCTAACCATGTCTGTTCAGAAGCCAGTCCTCTTAAATTCCACGAGGCTTACTTCAACTAAGTGGGATAAGGATTGCTGCCTTAATGGTGAGTATAATAAAAAGAGCAGAGAGTTATGTTCATCGTGTCAACATATTGCAACATTTGGCCAGAGAGCCTGAAGCAGCAACGCACTGGAAAACATCAGTAAACGTCACCAACTTCAACAGCATGAAGCCCCCGAGGGCTCAGGAATAGTGAAGGAGCTGTGGAATAGTGAAGGAGCTGTGGAATAGTGAAGGCGTATGGAAACCAAAGGGCAACTGGAGCATTAGAGATGGTTGGTGGAGCACTCTGCTTCATAGCACAAACAGGCACCCACTCTTGCCCACTTCTCTAGGCAGGGAGGGAGGAAGAAGAGCACCGAAAACCAGCGGTGACTAAGGCACATGGAACACCACCCCACCAATCTCAGACTGCCCTTGCCAGACCCCACTGCCTACCTTCCTACTTACAACCAACCCAGGCAGAGGGCCCTGACTGTCAGCTTTCTCCTCCTGTCAGTGATGCCCTTGCAGAATCCAGCAGGGAGGAGTTTGGGTGCAAAATTGTAATGACTTGGCTCTATCTGTCATTGGCTCTGGTTGCCTCTGCTGTTTGGTCTCCTTGCCTTCTACCTTATCAGTCCAATGGGCACCAGTCACCACTGCTGACAATAGCAAGCAAACAAGCACCATGGCAGCAGAGAGGGAGGGCAGTAGTGAGGCCCCCAGGATAGCACATGGAAGCCACATTGCCCAATACCTCCTCAAAAAGACATCTGTTAATCTACTTTTAAATATCCTGATCCAGCAGAAGATAAGACATGTCTATTCTCATCCTACATATGTGACCCACACCCTTACTGCTTGCTGTGTGGTATAGGTTGGAGCCCTGATCAATTACAGCACATCATGGAAGAGGAGATGACAGATCTGGGTGTTGGGGAAAATGGGCAAGGACTGCCTATGACTGCCTTAACTCCTGTTGCATTGAGAGATTTCAAAGTATCAGTCATCATACCACTACTACTGGTTAGAGTATATTGTGGAAGAAAGACCAGAGAAAAGTCTGGAGGCAAATGAGACATTCATGCTGAGCAGGTCTCGATGTGAAACTGCCTGGAGCCATGTGGAAGAGATAAAGCAATCAAGGGATGGCATTGGCAGAAATCACTCTGCTCAGCATGTGTTCACCAGCCGCCTGCGCCCAGTTAATATATCTATGCATGACATAGATCAGCTTAATACTATCCAGATTCCAATTTCAGAAACACAAAACAAGAGCCCTTTAGAGTGAGCAGAGAGGTGTGTTTCTATGTAAGGTATATAAAACAGCCATAGCAAGTCCTTTTCAGGTGACATTGTGATTTTGCAATATGCAATTGAGTCTGATGCAGTGCAGGCCTTTGACCCTTGCATTACATTCCACATGCAAAGCCCAGTACAGTAGTCAGTGGGGGATTTGGGGCTCTCAAATTTCAGTGGCACCCTGTGTGGCACTAAAAATTGGCAGCCCCCTGCCTCTGTGGTGTCCCCTGCAGTGAGGTGCCCAGTGCAGCCAAACTGGCCTCGCCACCCTAAAACTGCCTCTGCAGCAGTGGTCAGTTAGCACTTTGCTTGATGAAACTACTGACGGCCTTTGTATAGCAATCAAGGGGGAAAGGGAATCCTGTCTATGCTTTAAATCCAGTGAGGTGCTAACAGAAGCAAACAGAGATGCCGCAGCCAGCTCCATGCAAGGGCACAATTGGTGGCTGAATGGCTGCCCTGGTGGCATTAGCAGTCTGTGTCTACATCAGGACAACTGCTCAATAACATACCTTCAGATATGAAGCAGCCCCAAACCAGGACAACATCTTTTGGGACCCCCCTCCCACATGAGTTATGTGACTCATGCGAGATTGCAGTCACCCAAGAAGAGCTTTTTCTGGGCACAGCATCCAAAACTACATATTTTGGGGTGCTGTGCAAGATCACCGTCTCAGAAAAGCAGTTTTTCAGGGTGGTGATCTTGCATAGTGCACCAAAACACATGTTTTTGGGTGCCTGCTTGAAAAAGTAAGGCCCGTAATCAAACAAGATCACAGTGGTCATTTGGGCTGCTGTCTTCTTGTGAGCAAAAACAGGATGTCCTATTTTTCCAGAGCAGTTGACAGGTATGCAATAAGCGACTGTGCACCTGCATCAATCTCCATCTCTTCCTCCCAGCTGTGCTTAAAGGGTTGGGAAGGGATGCCCCTCCTCCTTTGATATAAAGGCAATGGCTGTCAGCAGTTCTTCTCATGAAATCACCTCACCACCTGCTGTTGTCCCACTATAATCTGAAAAAAGAACTCCTGAAAACAGCATCCTCAATATATTGCCTGCACTCCCCACTCACTTAAAAAAGGACTGTTTCTTGTTTTCTTATTAGTTTCTTAAGTTTCAAAAAGCCAACGCAAATAATGGTATCCAGTGACAATGTTTTTATTCTTTATGGCCTGTTTGTGTTATGAGTTGAAGCTGAAATGGGTAGAATTTTTACTTTGATCGCTATTCATGTTGGGGCATTTCGAATCCTGTGATGTGGGCGTTTCAAATTATATCAAAGTCCCCAGCTATCACCTTGATCTGTGGACTGATTTTCCTTTCCCCTAAGGCATCAGTTCCTTCAAGTTCATACATTCTGCCTTTGCATGTCATAAATATTCCCGTGCGTCACATTTCTCATTACCACAGTTTTGGCTATTGGTGAATAATTTTATTCAGGGATTTTTTTTTAAGGGGAAGGGAGATATATTGTTTTTAGGAAGTTCGCTTTTTGTGTTGTGCATAATGGCAAAAAATGGCTATGATAAGTTTTAGGGGTGTACTCTGAGGACAATATTTGGTTCAGATCCCACTTGAGAAAGTGGGTTGGTTTAGCTCAGATCAATTCAGGGGATGTGGGTCCAAATTAGAATCTCACTTCAGAAAACCTGAAGCTTTATATGTCTCCCCATTGACTTACAAGGGGAAATGGCTGTACTTAGATGAAAGTCGCAGGCATAACAGCTTGTTCTGAATGGTCGAAGACTGGCAGATTTCATGCTAAAGGTGCAGGCAGTTTTATGCAACCAGTCTTTAAATTTTGATATTTTAAAGAAGAGGAATGCCTGTAATGCTACACTTCAAACAACCACCAAATCTCTTCAAAATATCTCACTTCCATTCAGGATTCAGAATTCAGAATTCATCTATACTGAATGCATACCCCTAGCAAAATTGTTCTACAGAAGAAGAAAACTTGGGAGTTCCTGATACTGATTCAGAGGCCCATTTTTATATTTTCATGTTATATACAACCAGCATACACTTGCTCATTCATTTTTCCCTCTATTCATTTAAAGATTTACTTATATATTCCTTATTAAATATCATACATTATGGGACAGTTTTTTTCTAGATTACATAAGAACCATGTCTGGGATGCAACTGTGGTCCTTGTTCTCCATATGGAACTGACAATATTGAGCTAGATCGGGGTAGTCAACATTTTAATGCATCTTTCTTGATGGTAAATTTTCCTTACCGCCCACCAGTGCTCGATGGAAGGAGGATTCAGCTTGTGCCATAAAACCCCCTACTGCCCATCTAGAATCCTGAAACGCTCACCAGTGGGTGGTAGGGACCAGGTTGACAACCCGTGAGCTAGATGTACCAATGGTGTAATTCACAATATGAATTCCCTGATTGGCAGTTGCTATCTAAGGCCTCATCCATTTCCCTTTAATCTGGGAATCTTTTTCAAACTGGAGATACCAGGGATTGACTTTAGGCGCAGTGTAAGCACCAACAGATGGGATGCGGGTGGCGCTGTGGGTTAAACCACAGAGCCTAGGCCTTGCCGATCAGAAGGTCGGCGGTTCGAATCCCCGCCGGGGTGAGCTCCCGTTGCTTGGTCCCTGCTCTTGTCCACCTAACAGTTCGAAAGTACGTCAAAGTGCAAGTAGATAAATAGGTACCGCTCCGGCGGGAAGGTAAACGGCATTTCCGTGCGCTGCTCTGGTTCGCCAGAAGCGGATTAGTCATGCTGGCCACATGACCCAGAAGCTGTACGCCAGCTCCCTCGGCCAATAAAGTGAGATGAGCGCCGCAACTCCAGAGTCAGTCATGACTGGACCTAATGGTCAGGGGTCCCTTTACCTTTACCTTTAAGCACCAACAGATGTCCCCCTCAGGTGATAGTCTCCTCTAAGCCTCCTCCTCTTCTCAACTCCCTGAAATATATGAGAGGAAATAACTAGCATCCAAGGAAGCTGTCTTATACTGAATGAAACTATTGGTTCATTTAGTCCAGTACTGTCAGCACTAGCTAGCAGCAGGGTTTTAGGGAGAGCACATTCTCAAGCCTACCTGGAGATGCCAAGGACTGAACCTTTTGAATCCAGAACAGATGCTCTACCACTGACCTACAGACCTTTCCTGGGCGTGAGCATATAAGTAACAGGGGGAATGCTCCTCTTGATGTCATGTCCTCCCCCGTTTCCAGAATTTGAAATGAGAATGAGGCCAAGTTGTGCCGGAGGGAAAGAAGTCTTCCTTTCCCTTAGCACAGCGCAGTCTGTCACTCCTTTCCATATTTCCACCTGGGGATACTGGTTGGGAAAGCAGAAGGAGACAGTGATGATGCATAAGGATTGTCACCAGCTCTAATGCTGTCACTAGTCGGAACCAAGCATCTGGATGTGCATACATTACACACATAAAATTACGCAGATTTATTGCCAGTATGGGAGTGGGTGGATAAGTATTACAGGAAAAGAAATGGGATTTGCATGTGGAAAAGGATCTAGGCCGTATTTTTTTCAAGTGCTTACAATTGCCTAAGAAAGTATGAAAATACTAACACAGGGTCATACTTTGCCAAATCAGTGAAAGCTCATGATTTGTACTCTTCCCCCGCCCCCCGTTTGGGTCTCATAAACCTAGGATTATTATTTTTAAAAATAATATATTGGCAGCTGCCCACATTACATACTTCATATAGCCCCATTACAAATGTTGGGAGGAAACATTAAATCATAGAATCATATTTACCTTTTAGTAAGGTCAAATATTGTTATGGCTGCTGACAGACCACCCTTTTAAAGACCGATTGCTTGCAATAGTAAGAGATAATCTGTTCAGATTCCTCCAATGGGAGCTAATTGTGAGGAGAGGCTTCTTTAAATGGATTATTCACCTGCAGAAGTGATATATATGAATCTGCAGTGTATGTGCATGAGAGAGTGCCTGTTTTACAAATTTACAAAAAAAATGAGAGAGCTAGGAATTTCTAGCTGAAGTTGGCTGAAAACCAAGGATGTGGCCTGGGGGAATCCCGAGAACTTCAGAGTTTCCCTCTGGTAGTATGATACAGGCTGCTTGTATTAAGAGTATCTGTTTGCATCCCAAAGCACCTTGTTTGTACAATTGTAAATAAACCAAATATTGCAAGGACACAATAGATTTCAGCATCCAAAAGGAAACTAAGACCTAGGATAGATGCCACTCTGCTCTTGGGTGGGCAAGGTGAGGGTAAGAAAAAGAAATAGTAGTCATGGATTGGGACAATGGCACATACAGATGGAGAATCTGATTCTTCCCTCAAGTCCTTTCCCTCCTGAGAATCCCTCCCTGCAAGCTGCCATTTACTCCTGAAATATGCCAGGAAAACAGCATTTGTGGAATGGCTTTTGATAGGAAACAGTATACATGCTTCACCTCACCAAGCACCGTAATCTTAACAGGAAATGGTTCCTCACAGCTACTATTTGTATTCTTTTTCTTAAAGATAAACCCTGGCTAGGTTGATGATCACATGACAACTGCACCATCTATTCTGGGTCTCATCCTGAGGACTAACTTCTATAATGTCTCACCACTCAGGAACATGTAGACTATGTACGTAATCATACTAGCCAGGGATTAAACCTTAAGGTGTAGAGCTTTATGGAGTTCAGCAATGTGAGTTCAAATCCACAGAGAAATATACTTAAAATAAACACACACACACATATGCCCTTGTCTGATTTGTGTTCCCAGGAGAAAATACAGTAATGGAGATCACGGAGCCATTTTCGTTTTTAAGGAATTTTGGCCAGGCAAGGTTTAAAATACATTTGTTCAACACCTGTATAAGAATGAAATAGCCATAACTCCTGCAGTGATTGTCAACAATAGCCATTTCCAGGCTCATAGGAAAACACATGGGTGAGTCTAAGCCTCCTGTTCCGATCCTATATTGTGTGCCACCTGTTTTTCCCCACCATCACCCACACTATCTACATGTGAGCAGAAGGCAACCCACAAATAAATAAATAAATAAATATTCCACCAGTAGGAGCCTCTGTTGGATCTCAGTCCCTTGTGTTCCAAAAGGGGACACTGGATCCCATCCAGTTTCTTGAAGACTAGTAGGTTCTTAACACAGTTACCTTGCCTTGACAATAGAATCAAATTCTAATCTCTCTCTCACACTTTTTATTTCGCTATGCCTTTGCCATTCCAGTTATAACTGTATCCAGTTACGAATTTATACCATTATTGCATGATGTAACCGAGGTTTAGTACTTCCAGGTCCCATTGACTTCTGGCAGAGATGAGCATGGGTTTGACTCTCTCTCTCATGGTGGGGGTGTGAGGGGGGGAGAGAAATTAAAACTTCATAAATTTGGTGGCTTGGGTTCCCAGTCCTGAATAAAACATTAAAGATATTTGAGCAAGAAGAAGTCTAAAATATTTAAAATCTTTCTGCTGTCTGATCTTATGTTGTTTTGGTTGACGGTGCTTCTGATATTGCATCTTGTATTTCAAATGTGCAAACTGGGAAATGAGCAGCACTGTTTATTAAACCTATTTGTTTTAGAAGAAGGAGGCTCATGGCTAGCCTATGTCACACACAAAAAATTATAAAGTGGATTACTATAATGGTATGGTGCAACAGAGTTCAAGCATAAACACATTAATTAAAAGCAGAGTCTGTACAATTCATTTCCCCACAGATAAGTGTCCAATTCTAACTGATTGAAATTCTTTCAACTTTACTGCAGATGTTTGCCCTGCATTAGACCATCAACATTCAATAACAACTCTAAGTAAAGGTAGACTCCTTGCATCTCCCAGAATTACCGTATTTTTCACTCTATAAGACGCACCAGACCACAAGATGCACCTAGTTTTTGGAGGAGGAAAACAAGAAAAAAAATATTCTGAATCTCAGAAGCCAGAACAGCAAACAGTGAAAGCAGCAATCCCTATTGCTGTTCTGGCTTCTGGGATAGCTGCGCAACCTGCATTCGCTCCATAACACACACACACATTTCCCCTTACTTTTTAGGAGGAAAAAAGTGAGTCTTATACAGCAAAAAATACGGTATTTCTCCTCCTTTGTGTATGTTGCTCCTTTAAAGCAAGTTGTTATATTATTGCTGCTTTATAAAATCCATGGGGTTATTTGAATGAATGAAGATTTGAAAGGAATATTCCTCGAAATTTGTAGGAGAGGGGTGGGAGAGAGATCATGGCACTGATTTTGAAGCACCTTCTCTTTCCTGTGAACCAGAGAGGTTTTGGAGGAGACTATAACATGGGTTTTATGGCTCTGCACATCTGAAGGTCTTGTGGGAATGCTTGAAAAGCATGTGATCTTCATAGCAAAAGATGCATATACAGAATAGCGTCCCTATATTGCATCTTTCAAAGTGCAAAATATGTGGCTGTAGAAACCTATACACAGTATGGCACGTGTATTTAAAACTTCATGACTCAAGTCCCTAGATATTATGTATCAAAGCTGAATTGCTAAAATGTTCCAGGGCTTTATTTTTCTTTTAAAGACTGGTGCTTTCAGAATCTTTTAGGAATGTTTAGATCATTTCCCCCACAGGGTTTCACTCCATAAACATGAAGGATAGAAGCACCCTGAAATGAAATGAAATGCGTTGCTAAAGGATTCGTGAGTTTAGTAGCAGAGCTTTAAGAAAAGCACCAAGCAACACCCAAGGTTGTCAATGGTAATATGAAGATTATAAGAAATGCCATGGCCAAAAAGAATTCAATCCTTGCATGCCCACACTGGGGGATTCTAGAACTGGAGCTCAGGTCAAGGGACCATGAGGATGACTAGTGGCATCTGGGTCCTTAATGAAACAGGAATCCAAGCAGCTAGCTGCTTCTTAGAAACAGAGGCAGATTCTCTGTCTCTCTGTCGGTGCTGAGGGACTGTGATTCTGGTACAGTCCCTGCTAATTCTCAGCTGCTAGTGTATTATGTTGGAAACTCAGCACAAATCAATAGGTGGCATTTGATCACTACAAATATTGGGATGGACACCATCAAATTTTACTTGGTTCCGTTTTCAAAGGGTGTGGGATTAATTTGTCATTCTTTGCCAAAATTACAGTCAGTCATGGAATCTGTAGCAGTTTTTTCACAACTATCCTGTATTTGAGACTGCTAGATTGGGGGACAGGAGGTCTAGCATAGACATGTGACCTCCGATGCAGGTAAACAGGAACCTTACCATACTGCCTTCCCAGAAACTTCAAAATAAATATGACTACTACCTGCTTGCATCTGAGACTGTGAGATACAGTATATGCTACAGGGATCTAAAACAGATTTTTAGGTGTGCTATTCCCTCTTCCTCCCACCCTCACATCTGGCATTTTCAATTGAAGGCATGGGGTAGCATAAAAAAAAAACCATTTGGAGCACTTCTTTGCATCAGAGGAGACATTCTGGTGAAGGGAGTAAAACAAAGAAATATAAATGATCACACACAAGTACACTGACTGAATCTAAAACTGTCAGATTAGGGAGATGTATCACAGCTAGGGGGCTGAGGTAGACTTCTCTGCATTTGACAGTATCCATGACTCTCTGGTTCTGGCAGCCCCCAACCCCTGTGCATAGATCTCTGAAAACCTCAGATGAAGGCGCACTCGTGGGTTCAGTTCTGTGCTGACACTGGGGCAAGGAAAAAATGGCCACTCCACATTTCTGAGAATATGAAGCCTGACCTGTAATCAGTGAGAGAAGAGAAATGCCATTTTGTTTTCATTTTAATGAGAAACAACCTATTTTCCACCTTTTTTTTTTGAACTAATGCAAACCAAAATACAGCTATGCTTCAAAATTCACAGGACTCTGTGAAACACAAAAAAGGAATTAAAGAGCAGAGAGAGCAACTTTTTATTTTTCACACACACAAACATATAGGAAATAAAATAATATGCCACCTGGTTGACTCAATAGAAGCAGTCATTCATACAACCGTTAAAAGATTCCTGTTGTGAAATAATTGAGTCGTATTCTGTGCTGCTCTTTCAAATAGTACATTCAGGTTTTACCAGGGTTACTACAAAACGATGGGTCCACATTTCACTTTGCTGAAGGCTTACTTTAAAAAGAGCACCTATCAAAGAAAGCCCTGGACTGACAGGGAGGGGAAGTTCTCTCAATTTGTACTGTGGTGTTTAAAATGTTTATTTTTCCCATTGTTAAATTATTGACTTTGAAGCCACTTTCTTGGCTGGTAGTGTCATCAGATGTCAGATCCCTCCCCACTGGTGTCCATTGTTCTTGAACTGCAGAGAGGAAATTGCTTTCTCTTAGAGAAGGAGCTTGCTGTCAGGCAGCTGTTAAGTTAAACAATAGCGGTAGGTGAAGCTTTTTGAGCCCCCAATTTATATTCTGACATGGCACCAGGAGTGTTGTCAAGGCTTTGAAAGAGAAAGGAAAATAAGAATAATCACCTTAGATGTGTGCAGTAGAGTTGTAGCGCACTGGGCCAAGAATACAATAGGAAACAGAGAAAGGGAAGGGTGTTTGGGTAATTTCCTGAATATTATGTGACCACACCGAAATGACCTACAATGATACAAAGGAAAAGTCAAAGAAAGCACATACTTGAGTTATGTCAAAGGTTAAAGAGAGCACATACTAGTGCTTCAGTACATATTAGAGGTGTGCACTAAGCAGAAGATTCAATCTGGACAATGATTCAATGCTTTGGAAAACAACATCTCTCAGTCTGAAGCTCATGGGAGACTATCAGATTTGTGTCAGGGTATGAGGCCAAGTCCACTTCAGGAGGTGGGGAAAGCACCACTTTGGGGATGCTATTTCATAGTCAGGGTGTCCCTATTGAAAAGAGCCTCTCCAGACAAGTCCCTCACTTCATTTGGCTGGGCCACTTAGAAGAGGACTTCTGAAGTAGATCTTAAGGATTGGGTAGACACTTACAGGAGAAAGTGACATTTTGCTTTTGCTTATTCATTAAATTTGTATGCCACCCTTCATCCGAAGATCTCAGAGCAGTTCACAGTATAAAAATACAAGATAAATACACAAAATATATAATAAAAACAAGAAGAAGAACAAAACAAACCTGGTAACTTGCTCCTATATCTTTGAGAATAAAAATAGCATGGTACAGTGGTACCTCAGGTTAAGAACTTAATTCATTCTGGAGGTCCATTCTTAACCTGAAACAGTTCTTAACCTGAGGGACCACTTTAGCTAATGGGGCCTCCCGCTGCTGCCATGCTGCCACCACACAATTTCTATTCTCATCCTGAAGCAAAGTTCTTAACCCAAGGTACTATTTCTGGGTTAGCGGAGTGTCAGAGAACTGCCATCAGAGGCACGGGAGCAGGAGAGGGTCTCTGATTCTGCAGGGGAAGGTCCAAGCGCTAGAGGGAGACTCAGCCGGGAAGAAGGGGAAGAGAATGAGTGTAACACCAGGGATCAGGGAGAGCAACGGGACAGGGAGGTGCAGGGGCTCCAGGACTCTTCATTGGAAGTTAGCGAGGAGAGCCCAAGCACCCCATTGCCCACGCCCACCCTGCGCAGGAGACTCCCGTGCAGTGAAAGGCGGAAACGATTGGGCGTCAAACAACTCTTATGTTGGCAACGCTTTAAGAAACGCCCACAGACAGATTCTACGAGTGACTAAGAGCAGCCACGCTAAGATGGGCTGCGCAGTCCGGAGGGTTTAACCAGGCAATCCGATGCTCAAACGGAGCAGGATTATGCACGAGTAACTCCCAACCACTACACGGAGTCTGTAACCTGAAGCGTCTGTAACCTGGAGCGTCTGTAACCCGAGGTACCACTGTATACTGGAACCGGGAGGCACTGTTGTTGATACAGCAGAAGTGAAAAATGGCCAAAGCAACCAGCCCCAGTTAATAAGCTTATGGGTCCCATTTTGAACCTACTTCAGTTTCTGAATTTCTTTTAAAGTCAATTCCATTTCTAACACATTGCAGCAGTCTAAATATCAGGGCGCCAAAGATGAATCTGATAAAAGGTGCTTCAAACCACAGAGGCTCCTTGAATGTCTGCGACAACGCTGATAAAAAAGCACCCAGATTTCAGACCTGATCCTTTCAGACCTGGTCCTGCCACTGTCTTGTCTGGATTGAGTTCCAAGTTTTTCACCCTCATCCCATCCAAGCACTGATTTCTCAATGTCTATAGCGTCCCACCTGATGAAAAAGAGGTAAATCTGAATGTGTTCACGGTGATGACACCTCAGACCAAATCAGACTGAACTCCTGGTTGTTGTTGTTTAGTCGTTTAGTCGTGTCCGACTCTTCGTGACCTCATGGACCAGAGCACGCCAGGCACTCCTGTCTTCCACTGCCTCCTGCAGTTTGGTCAAACTCATGCTGGTATCCAACCATCTTGTCCTCTGTCGTCCCCTTCTCCTTGTGCCCTCCATCTTTCCCAACATCAGGGTTTTTTCCAGGGAGTCTTCTCTTCTCAAGAGGTGGCCAAAGTATTGGTGCCTCAGCTTCAGGATCTGTCCTTCCAGTCACGTAAATGCTGAACAACATGAGTAAAAAAATAGAACTGTGTGGAGCCCCATAGCACAGCTGTAGAGGTGTTGAGCAAAGGCCTCCTTCAGGAATTGCCTATCCAAGGAGGAGTGGAACTATTGCCAGGCAGTGCCTCCCACACCCAATTTAGACAGCATATCCAGAAAGATGCCATAGTTCATGGTATTGAAAAATGTTGAGAAGTTCAAAAGCAGCTCCAATGCGATGTGTTTTCAGGAAATAAAAATACCGTCCTAGGGGACACTCCTATAGAACAAAGAGGATGCAGTTATGTTAATAAGTTGAGGTGACATCTGCTTATAGAGAAATGCCATGTTTTTAAAACTCCATGTTACTCTGAGATGTCACCTTGGAATAGGCAAGCTTATTAAAAACAGGTGTCAGTCGCCTAGAATGAAACCTATTTCTGAATATCATTATCTCATTCCTATCTGTGAAATTCAATAAGATGGGATTTTATTTGACATACAGTACATGCAGTTTCACAATGCCTTCCCCTGATTGCTGTGCAACACAAGTGAAAGATGGCCTATTGTAATCAAACGGAATGTGACAGAACAATGTTTTTTAATGCTGTTTTCAACTTCAAATGCTTTCTTTTTTTATGCATTTATCCTACGGCCAGCTTCTTTACAAGATCATGTTCTATTATTTTATTATTTACATCAAAATAACTTCATTTCAAACGGATCCAAAAGTAATCTGTGTCTCCACTGTAAAACGTGCTTCTAACCACCCATTTTCTGCCAAACCCTTAAAAAAAGAAGCACCGGGTGTGTAAATATATCGATCATGACACTTTTTGAGATTGTTTCCACTCCTTATGAATTATAACCTGCCCCAGAAGTAGAAGTTATGTAAATCAGAACAGTAAAATTGTTATTCTGTACATCTGAAGGCAGCCCTGCTTAGGGAAGCTTTTAATGTTTGACAGACTATTGTATTTTAATATTTTGTTGGGAGCCGCCCAGAGTGGCTGGGGAAACCCCACTAGATGGGTGGGGTATAAATAATAAATAAATAAATAAATAAATAAATAAATAATAAATAAATAAATAAATAAATAAATAAATAAATAAATAAATAATAAATAAATAAATAAATAAATAAATATGGTAGGAATCCAAGAATCACATAAGAAACAACCATTTCTCTATTGTCTCTGCCTTTTATTCTGAAAGCGCATGATTCTTGAAATATGTACTGATGAGTAATGATCTTTGAATTTTAATTTATATTTGTTCAGGTTGGTGTGAAATATCGATCTCTGGTCAGTATTCAAAAGCTGAACATATATGACATAACCAGCTGTCATATACTTTGTCAGATCATTGGTCCATCTAGGCCAGTATTGCCTTTGCTGATTGGCAACTGCTCTCCAGGGTTTCAGACAGGAGCTTTCTTTCTTTTTCCCAATTATTTATACTTTTCAGTTTGCAACAAACACGAAATATACATTTAAATTTAAAAAAGAGAAAAGCCAAAACTCAGGACGCCCGTCTTACTTGTAGCTAGGAAATCTCACTCAGTCACAGGCCCTCTCTCTCCTAAGCAAAAATAAGGAAAAAAACTCAAAAAAGAGCCCAACTAGCTGAGTATTGTCTACACTGACTACCAGAAGGCTCTCCATGGCATCACAAAGGTGTGCATTTATGAAAATTGAGAAGTGGGCTGTACTTTTCAAAAACGCAATGTATACATGAGTTGGTGAGTTTACGTATTTCAAATAATTATATCATTCCTTTGGGTTACATTTTTAATATATTGTTTTATAAATTGTTCTTAACATTGCAATTTTTTAATCAGTTGAAGGTGCTGACTACAGTGATGCCTCGCAAGACGAAATTAATTCGTTCCACAAGTTTTTTCTTCTTGCGAGTTTTTCGTCTTGCGAAGCACGGTTTCCCATAGGAATGCATTGAAAATCAATCAATGCGTTCCTATGGAGACCGTCCGGGGACAGAGGGGAAGCGCCGCGCGCCTTCCCCTCTGTCCCCGGACCTGTTTTAAAGCAAGGGGCGGCGGGGAGAAGATTGCTTCTCCCTGTTGCCTGCCCCGCAATCTCCGGGGACAGAGGGGAAGGCACGCGCGGACCTGTTTTAAAGCAAGGGAAGGGACAGCAGGGAGAAGGCTCCCAATCAGTGTTAAAAACAGTACAGCGTTACATATTAAAAACTTCCCTGAACAGGGCTGCCTTAAGATGTCTTCTGAATGTCAGGTAATTATTTATCTCTTTGACATCTGATGGGAGGCCATTCCACAGGGCGGGCGCCACTACCGAGAAGGCCCTCTGTCTGGATCCCTGTAGCCTCACTTCTCGCAATGAGGGAACCGCCAGAAGGCCCTCGGCACTGGATCTCAGTGTCCAGGCTGAATGATGGGGGTGGAGACGCTCGTTCAGGTATACAGGACCGAGGCCGTTTAGGGCTTTAAAGGTCAGCACCAACACTGAATCATTCTCGGAAACGTACTGGGAGCCAATGCAGATCTCTCAGAACCGGTGTTATGTGGTCCCGGCGGCCACTCCCAGTCACCAGTCTAGCTGCCGCATTCTGGATTAATTGCAGTTTCTGGGTCACCTTCAAAGGTAGCCCCACGTAGAGCGTGTTGCAGTAGTCCAAGCGTGAGATAACTAGAGCATGCACCACTCTGGCGAGACAGTTCGCGGGCAGGTAGGGTCTTAGCCTGCGTACCAGGTGGAGCTGGTAGACAGCTGCCCTGGACACAGAGTTAACCTGCGCCTCCATGGACAGCTGTGAGTCCAAAATGGCTCCCAGGCTGCGTACCTGGTCCTTCAGGGGCACAGTTACCCCATTCAAGACCAGGGAATCCCCCACACCAACCCGCTCCCTGTCCCCCCAAAACAGTACTTCTGTCTTGTCAGGATTCAACCTCAATCTGTTAGCCGCCATCCATCCTCCAACCGCCTCCAGGCACTCACACAGGACCTTCACCGCCTTCACTGTTTCTGATTTGAAAGAGAGGTAGAGCTGGGTGTCATCTGCATACTGATGAACACCCAGTCCAAACCCCCTGATGATCTCTCCAAGCGGCTTCATATAGATATTAAAAAGCATGGGGGAGAGGACAGAACCCTGAGGCACCCCACAAGTGAGAGCCCAGGGGTCTGAACACTCATCCCCCACCACCACTTTCTGGACACGGCCCAGGAGGAAGGAGCGGAACCACTGTATGGCAGTGCCCCCAGCTCCCAGCCCCTCTAGACGGTCCAGAAGGATGTTATGGTCAATGGTGTCAAAGGCCGCTGAGAGATCCAGCAGAACTAGGAAACAGCTCTCACCTTTGTCCCTAGCCCGCCGGAGATCACCAACCAGCGCGACCAAGGCAGTTTCAGTCCCATGGTGAGGCCTGAATTGGAAGGGATCCAAATGGTCCATTTCCTCCAGGCGTGCTTGGAGTTGTTCAGCAACCACCCACTCAATCACCTTGCCCAAGAATGGCAGATTTGAGACTGGGCGATAGTTGGCCAAATTGGCCGGATCTAAAGATGTTTTTTTAAGAAGCGGTTTAATGACCGCCTCTTTCAGCGGGTCTGGGAAGGCTCCCTCACAGAGGGAAGCATTCGCCACCCCGCAGAGCCCATCACCCAGCCCTTCCTGGCTCGCTTTTATCAGCCAGGATGGGCAAGGATCAAGGAGACAGGTGGTCGGTTTCACTTGTCCAAGCAGCCTGTCCACATCCTCAGAGGTAACAGATTGGAATTGATCCCATGTAACAGGACCAGACAGAACTCTAGCACTCTCCCGCCCTGGCCCTGCTCCCACGGTGGAGTCTACCTCCTTCTGAATCTGAGCGATTTTATCTGCAAAAAACTTTGCAAAAGCATTGCAGGAGATCTTGGGGTCCCTACCAGGCCCCGGTGGTACAGGTGGTTCCGATAGATTGCAAACCACCTGAAAAAGTCTCCTGCTGCTGTTTTCTGCAGATGCAATGGAGGCGGCGAAGAAGGCCCTCTTCGCCGTCGCCATTGCCACTTGGTAGGCTCGACGTTGAGCTCTAACCCGTGTCTGGTCTGATTCAGAATGAGTTTTCCACCACCGGCGCTCTAGCCGTCTCAATGATTGTTTCATCACCCTCAGCTCCGGGGAAAACCACGGGGCTGTCCGGGCTCCATGCAATCGGAGAGGGCGCTTCGGAGCCAGACAGTCAATAGCCCTGGTTAACTCCACATTCCAGCGTGCTACCAGGGAATCAGCTGAAATGCCATCAACTTGGGATAAAGCATCCCCTACCACTCTCTGGAAGCCAATTGGATCCATTAAGTGGCAGGGTCGGACCATCCGAATCGGTCCCACCTCCCTGCAGAGGGGAAGGGTTGCGGAGAAGTCCAGTTGCACCAGGAAGTGATGTGACCATGGCACTTCTTTTGTTTCGCTTTTAGTTAGTGTCAGATCACCAACATCCATAGAGGTGAACACCAAGTCTAAGGCATGTCCACGGCTATGAGTTGGGCCAAACTTATTCAGGGACAGCCCCATGGAGGCCATGCTTTCCACGAAGTCCCGAGCAGCCCCTTGTAAGGTCGTGTCGGCATGGATGTTAAAATCCCCCAGGAAAACCAAGCTAGGTGTCTCCAGGAGCATATCCACCACGACCTGAAGCAGCTCGGGCAGGGAATCCTTGGTGCAGTGGGGAGGTCGGTACACCAGTAGGAATCCTGTACTGCCCCTATTGCCCAACTTCCAGAACATGCACTCAGAAAACTGGGTCTTCCCAATAGGACGCCTGGTGCAGACTAATGACTTTCTAAAAATCACTGTGTTATGTAGTGTAGTTTCACCCTGGGCCAACAGGGGGATACTGTATATAGTTTTCACTCAGGTCTGTAGATAGTTTTCACTCAGGTCCGCAGCAGTTATTTTAGGCGGGAACTCTGGGATGTTGTGGTTACAATGTTGACAGCCGGCTGCCTATAAATACAGGCCGGCTGAGCTGTTCGCAGTCAGTTCTATTCCAGCTTACCATAATAAAGAGCTACTTGAAGAAATCGCTGTGCCGGCTGCTATGTCAACCCACGACTTAACACTGGCGACGAGGATGGGATTGATGGACATCAGAGCACAGCCAGATGTGGCCAGCCTCTGAACTGAACTGAATCACAGAGCGAAATCACTGAGCGAAATCACTGGGCAGAACCAATTCAGAGCTGACTGTTCTGGCTAGAGCACTGTGTTCCATCCATCGCCCTTCACGCCGGCATCGGAATCATGGCTTCACTTGTGCCTCTACCGCCGTTTGCGCCAGCCTCTGAATCATGGGACTCCTACCTCGCTCGGTTCGACTGCTACCTCCAAGCCAACGAGCTGACAGCAGTATCAAAGGATCGGAAGCGGGGCCTATTCCTCAGCCTCTGTGGGCCTGAGGTGTTTGAGACGGCCCGAGCGTTGGTTGCGCCTGAAGCAGTCCAGGCAACAGCATGGGACATGATCCAAGAGAAGCTCCGCAACCACTACGCACCAAAGCCGTCCAAGATTGCTGCCCGCCATGCGTTCTACCACCGGAACCAGGCAGAGGGGGAGTCAATCAACAACTACACCACCGCCCTGCGACAGGCTGCAATGCACTGTGAGTTCCGAGACTTAGACGATGCCCTGATGGATCGAATCGTCTGCGGGGTCCGGGACATCCATCTGCAACGGCGCCTCCTAGCCAAGCCAGACCTCACGCTACAGAAAGCCATTGAGGAGGCTGTGGCCTCAGAAGCTGCTGAACGCTCCGCCCAGGAGATCCGCAAGTCCAGCAGCCCGTGTCTTGCTAGGGAGCCAGTTCCGGTGCATCATGAAGAGGCCAGCAGTGATGAGGCATCCTCCAGTGAAGACGATGACGTGCACCAGACAAAGCGGGAGCGCAGGAAGTTCCAACAGAAGTCCAAGGGCCAACCGGAATGTGCTGGCTGCGGAGGCAACCATTCCCGTGCCAAGTGTCGATTCAGAGACGCCATCTGTAGGAAGTGTTCCAGAAGGGGCCACATCGCTAAGGTCTGCCGATCGGCTCCGTCTGACACCCCCCCTTCATCGACTCGCAAGTCCAAGTCTTCACTCCAGTGTGCCAAGGAAAGTTGTTTCGCTCTCACCAACTGCCGCTGCCCGTCTGGAACCACGATTGGCCAAACCGACTCGCCTACGCGACGCAAGCTGAACGTCACGGTGCTCATTGAAGGAGCTCCATGTGACATGGAGATCGACACCGGGTCTGCCCTGTCCATCGTGTCATGGAGCACCATCAAAAGACTGGTACCCAGAGTGTCCAAAAGGCAACTCGACTCTCACCGCGTACACCTGAGAGACTACCAGGGAAACGACATTCCCGTGGTAGGCGTTGGCCGGTTCCGGATCGCTTTCAAGGATTTTTCGGGCCTGCTCCGGTTGGTGGTGGTCGAAGGTCAGCGGCCAAGCCTCCTAGGGCTAGACTGGTTTGATGCCCTCGGCCTGGAAGTCACCGGCATCAACTGCATCTCTAACGCAGAGACTGAGGGTCTGGTCAAAGACTTTGCCGAGGTTTTTGACGGCACCTTGGGCCAATATACAGGTACGCCCATCTCCTTTAGCCTTGATCCACAAGTCGCCCCCATCAAGCTAAAGCCACGCCGGGTTCCCTTTGCTCTCAAGGCTAAGGTGGACGAACAACTGGACAAACTGATCGCCCAAGGAGTTTTGGAGCCGGTTGACCACGCAAAGTGGGAAACCCCCATCGTCACGCCTGTCAAGCCAGATGGGTCGGTGAGAATCTGCGCTGACTACAAGTGCACGATCAACAAGGCACTTCAGCAGCACGCTTATCCGGTTCCTGTTGTCCAACACCTGCTGCATTCCCTGGGTGAGGGTAAGGTCTTCGCTAAGCTGGACCTTGCCCAAGCCTATCAACAACTGCCAGTCGATGATGCCACTGCTGAAGCCCAGACGATCGTCACCCACCGGGGGGCATTCCGTTGCCGCCGGTTGCAGTTCGGGGTGAGTGTGGCTCCTGGCATCTTCCAAAGCCTTATGGAGCGTCTCCTGCAAGGGCTTCCGGGCGTGGTACCATATTTTGATGACGTCTTGGTGTCTGCAGACTCACACCAGCAGCTGTTCGAGCGCCTCCGTGCCGTGCTGACCAGGTTCCAGGAGGCCGGGCTCAAGGTAAAGAGGGAGAAGTGCCAGATCGCCGTTCCACAGGTAGAGTTCCTGGGCTATCTTATCGATGCCTCCGGTCTTCATCCAACCACATCCAAGATCCGCACTATCCAGCAGGCCCCCACCCCAAAGAACAAAACGGAGTTGCAGGCATTCCTGGGGCTGCTGAACTTTTATAACATGTTCCTGCCCCACAAAGCCACAGTGGCTGAGCCTCTTCACCGACTCCTTAGCACTAAGACGCCTTGGGCCTGGGGTCATCGGGAGACGGCGGCCTTCAACGCGGTCAAGGCTCTCCTTTCTTCAGACAGTGTGCTGGTACAGTACAGTGAATCCAGGCCGCTGGTCCTTGCCTGCGACGCCTCACCTTTTGGCATCGGTGCTGTCCTTAGTCACCGTTTTCCAGATGGAAGAGAAGCACCGCTCGCCTACTTTTCCAGGACACTATCTCCGACGGAACGGAATTACAGCCAGCTCGACAAGGAGGCATTGGCACTTGTGGCTGGAGTGAAGAGGTTCCATGAATACCTCTATGGCAGGACTTTTGACCTCATCACTGACCACAAGCCACTCCTGGGCCTCCTCGCCGGTGATCGTCCAACTCCACCGGTCCTCTCACCACGCATGCTGCGATGGACTGTTTTCCTGGCTGCCTACCACTACCGGCTCATCCATCGCCCGGGGAAATCGATGGGCCATGCCGACGCCCTCAGCCGTTGCCCTCTTCCAGCATTTGTGGAAGACCCGGCTCCAGCTTCATCGCTCCTTCTGATTGAGGATCTTCCGGCAGCGCCTGTATCGGCTGCCACTGTGGCCTCCGCATCTGCCCAGGATCGCACCATCAGCCGGGTGCTCAACTGGGTGTGGAGGGGGTGGCCACAAGGGCCCTTTGCATCGGAGTTCCAGCCCTTCGCAACCAGACAACATGAACTCTCAGCTCATCGTGGCTGCCTGCTGTGGGGAGACCGCGTCGTGATTCCCCAGGGACTCCGTCAGCGCGTCCTGGAGGCTCTGCACGTTGGCCACCCGGGAATTGTCAAAATGAAGGCGTTGGCTCGGTGTTACGTCTGGTGGCCTAATATGGACGATGCCATCACTGCCTGGGTGTCCGCCTGTCAAGCGTGCCAGGAGTCGAGGCGTGCACCACCGGCAGCTAAGGGACACACCTGGGAGACGCCAAAGACACCCTGGTCGAGGGTGCACATCGATCTGGCTGGCCCCTTTCATGGCCGGACCTTTATGGTAGTGGTGGACGCCTATTACAAATGGCTGGAGGTCGCCCTGATGCCCTCCACCACTACCGAAGCTGTCATCCGGGTGCTGCGAGGCCTGTTTGCAACGCATGGGTGTCCTGATGTCCTTGTCTCTGACAACGGACCGCTGTATATAAGGAAACCATTATGATTGTAACTAACGCCTTATCTCGGTGGGGAGGGGTGTTATGTAGTGTAGTTTCACCCTGGGCCAACAGGGGGATACTGTATATAGTTTTCACTCAGGTCTGTAGATAGTTTTCACTCAGGTTCGCGGCAGTTATTTTAGGCGGGAACTCTGGGCTGTTGTGGTTACAATGTTGACAGCCGGCTGCCTATAAATACAGGCCGGCTGAGCTGTTCGCAGTCAGTTCTATTCCAGCTTACCATAATAAAGAGCTACTTGAAGAAATCGCTGTGCCGGCTGCTATGTCAACCCACGACCTAACACACTGCAACCCCCCCTCCCCGCCCACATGACCTGGGTTGCTGTGCGTAAGAGAAACCTGGTGGGCAAGCAATGGCAAGGACAGGCCCATCTGCTTCATCCAACCAGGTCTCTGTCACACATGCCAGGTCAAATCCTCCATCCACAATCAGGTCGTGGATGGCAGTGGTTTTATTCATCATTGACCTGGCATTGCACAGCAACACTTTCAGGTTATGTGGGTTTCCCTTGCTGATTACTGTATCCTTCCGGTCAGGACCAGACCTGGAGGCAGGGATAGTCCTCAAACAACGACTAAACCTGCCTCCTCGGTAATGACATGGTCTGGTCTTAGCATAACTCCTCCTCCTGCCCGTGATCACTGAGATCGGGTGTCCCAATACATCCCCCCCTGTAGAACCTGCCCCACCCAATCTATTGGTTGAGGCCCACTCCCAGGCAGCCATGACCCTTCCCCTTAAAAAGCAAAATACAAACTATATAATAATTTAACAGAATAATAATAATAATAATAATAATAATAATAATAATAATAATAAAACAAAACAAAACAAAGCAAAGCAAGAAACAATAGTGCTGACTAAATGCTTATCCCACCCCAAGCAAAAATAAAATAATGAAATAATATAATATTATAAAAAACAACAACCACCATTTAAGGTGCTGCAAATTAAAAGCAATTAAAACATTTAAAACCATTTTGTCCATTGCTGCCGGTAGCTGCTCAGGCCTCTAAACTGTAGTGGTAGTGCAGGCCCCGCCCCCTAGGCCGGATGGAGTCGGCAGGTTGGTTGTCAGTAGGTTGACTTTATTAAGAATTGAAAAATACAATATATTCTTTATTTGCAGCTGTTTTACCTTGACTTTCAGGTTGTTTCTCAGGGATATTTTCTCTCCATTCTGGCTTGATTTCATAGGTGGTTCCTGTAGTACTGGGTTTTCCTCTGCAGGTTTGATTAATGTTAATACAAGCAGTTCACACACTTCAACCCACCAACATGCCTTTATTTTCAGCCATTACTGCAAACACACAGGTACAGTCAAAATCACTTTTCTCCAGGTCTAGAATTCTTCTCCTGGGCCTGAACTGCTAAATTTGATATTCTAGAAAGGAAGGCAAAGATTGCAGGAAGCCATGTTGGCCTAATACCTTTATTAGAACCAAGTGAAGCATCACAAAGCGCTGCTTTGAGTTTACCAGAACTCTTATTTAAGCTGAGTGTTAAGCAAAAAGAAGGGGTGGGAGAAAGAATGTTGATGGCCATGATGATGGAAAAGCCAAGTCTGCAACTGTAATAGCCTTAAGATAGAATGCAGGTGTTCTGTAGACTTGAATAGGTTAGACTGTCCCTAGTGTAGAAATTACCTGATTTGTCTTTTATTGACTCTTCTTCTACTGGAACACCTAAAATGAATGTCTGTCTCTGCTAATATGTAAACAACTGCATTTTTCTTTGCTGTTGCTGTTTGCTTTAGAAGGGTCATGTGTGTTCAGTTAGCTCTGAATGACTGATGAATGCTACATTTTTAAAGGGAGAACCATCATTGCTTCTTCCTGGTGCTAGGCCTTGCTGCAACCTGAGATTTTCTGCTACTAGATACGGTGTCCACCTGCATCATCTCCCACCCTCCCCAATCTCTTTTTGTTGCTGCTGCTTAACATTGTTCCTTTAGCATAATGCTGGGGAACTTGGGATGACACCCGGGGCGGACCGCACCCACCACACACCCCATCCTCCGCCAGTGGGTCAAAGGCTGCAATAATAATAATAATAATAATAATAATAATAATAATAATAATAATAATTTATACCCCACCCATCTGGCTGGGCTTCCCCAGCCACTCTGGGCGGCTTTCAACAAAATATTAAAATACAGTAATGCATCAAACATTAACAGCTTCCCTAAACAGGGCTGCCGTCAGATGTCTTCTAAAAGCCTGGTAGTTGTTGCTCTCTTTGACATCTGGTGGGAGGGTGTTCCACAGGGCGGGCGCCACTACCGAGAAGGCCCTCTGCCTGGTTCCCTGTAACTTGGCTTCTCTTAGCGAGGGAACCGCCAGAAGGCCCTCAGAGCTGGACCTCAGTGTCTGGGCAGAATGATGGGAGTGGAGACGCTCCTTCAGGTATACTGGACCGAAGCCATTTAGGGCTTTAAAGGTCAGCACCAACACTTTAAATTGTGCTCGGAAACAATTATTATGAGTGCATTCATTCATTCATTTAACAAAATGCATATACCGTACTGCCTTATTGTAACAAAACCTTCAAGTGGTTTACAAGAAATATGTAAAAATAGTCAGATGTGGATAATAACCTTCTTCCCCTACCATCTGTGCCTGAGACAGTGTTCAGGGAATTGTTGGATGTGGCATCGGATGTCTTTTACTGTTAATTTTAAGTACTGTGTTTTCTTTAGGGATGGGGAGACATTTGCATTTAAAGTGGAATTTATCAAATTTTGCACTTTCCAAAAGTTTGAGAACTGGAACACAGGCATCCTTCAAAATGCGCAATTATCCAAATATTGCAATGTAGTTCTTGAACCAACATTCATAAAAAACATTATTCAATCATTTATTAATTATTAAGAATATTTATATTCCACCTTTCCAACAGAATACTGCTCAGGATGGCTAAGAGTAAAGGGAAATTGCATCAAACCAGAAACTAAACCATATTAAAATACACAATGAAACTCACACACTAAAAAAACAAACAGTACTTAAACAGAGAGGAGTGTGAGGCACAGCTACAAGCAGCAAAAAAAAATGTAAAGCCCAACTAAATAATAATAATAATAATAATAGGAAGTGTGCATAAAAATGTATATATGTTTGTGATGCATTATATTTGAGCAAATTACTTGCGGAAACTTAACGTTATTCAAAACAGTATATGAAACTGTGTTTATCAGAAGAAATTTGTACTAAAATGCCAAAGAATTTTCAATGGTCAGAGGTTGCAGCAGAAATGCAGAAAATTGAATTTAAGTTCAGAAAAATATGAGAAACTGGGAGAAGAGAAAGCAGCACATTCTTCCACCCCTACCTGCCTTCAACTATTGGATTTTAAATAATCGGATTGCACGGTATTCAGCTAGGTTTTACTCAGAGTAGAACCACTGAAATGAACCACACTTAGTCGTGTTTATTAATTTCAATGACCATTCAAAATGTAGTCAATTGCCACCCATTGTGAACTGCCTTGTAGACTGATTGTGGCAAAGGGCAGGGTAGATTTTTTAAAAAATAAAACAATAATCCATAAGATAAAGGTGACTGCCTTTGCTCCTTCACAGCACAGCAGTACAATGGGTGTTATGTACTGAAGTTCTCACCCTGGGCCAGCAGGGGGATACTGTAGATAGTTATGCAAATGAAGGATTGAAAGTGACGTTCAGTGATTGGATAGATACTGTAGATAGTTATGCAAATGAAGGATCGAAAGTGACGTTCAGTGATTGAATAGTTTTAGAAAGTTGTTACAGTAACAAGCTACTGGAGCTCTATATAAGCAGGCTGACTGAACCCTTCAGTTCAGTTCTGTTCCAGCTTACAAATAAAGAGCTGCTTTGGAAGAATCGCTGTGTCGTCTGCTATGTCTACCCACAACTTAACAACGGGCTTTAAGGAATCACAAGGAAGGGGCAAGGGCAGAGGAAGAGGAAGAAAAGCCTGATGAACTCTCCAGCCTGATCTGGGAGCATGTAACACCTATAGCAGGGGTCAGCAATCTGTGGCCCATGGGCCACAAGCAGCCCACAGGGGTGATTTAAATGGCCCACGAGCCGCCCCCAAACCGAGCCGCCTGCTCAATGAGTCCCTGCACACTGCGCTAAACCGGCACAGCACGGAGCAGGGAGTCGCTTCCGTGGCACTGGAAATTGCGTCTGCGCATGCGCAGACACAATCCAGCCCACGGAGTGATCTCTGCAGGAGTGAACTGGCCCAGGCAAGGTAAACCTTGATGCCCCCTGATCTATAGAAAAGGAACACAAATGTGCACTTCCGAGGTCAAGATAAATGAGGTTACACTTTGTAGCAACATGGTTGACTTTTTCATTGTTATTTTTCTTTGCAGAGGTGTTTGGGTTTCAAATAAAATACTGGAGTGTGGGGGAATCTCCCTCTCATCCCTTCCCCAAAAGAGATAATAAAAGGAGCATCTCAGTCCTCACTGCAGCATGTTACCAAGATGAATACTTGGTAATAAAACATATAAATCACCAGCATTTTGTATTAACAACTTGACAGGACATTCTGTGCTGCAGACACTTTCAGTAAATGTCATTGCGCGAAACTCGTTTGAACACTCACCTAATTATAGCCATGCATAATACACCAGGCAGAATACTGAGTAGGTACCTCAGATAGCGCTTGAGTCTACAAAGGCAACTGGACCCGAATGTAGGGAATTCATGATCTTAGTGCTTCTGCTATGTGAGGGATGGGCATTTTTAAAGCCATTGCTTTTTCAGAATATTAGCAGAGAAGAAGAAAGATCTCTTTTCAAGGTGAGGGTCATCATTACCTCATGAAGTTGGCAACCATTTCAAGGTTAATGCTAATGCACTGTAGAAAATCTGGCTTACGGTTTGACCTTGTGTCCAGCAATATAACCATTGGTGACACATATGCCAGTGTAGGTGTTTACCACTGTCCCCTTTTTCTTAGACTGCCGTTGGTAACAAGCACACTATCTCCACTGAGCACAGAATTAATTCCTGCCTGACCATGCATTGGATTGCACTCTTAAGGTTCAGTTTGCTAAATACTCTAGGAATGCCTCTAGTTGACTGTGTCCTGCCCATCCACTATTCCACAATGGAATGAACCATTGAAGGAAAAACATGGGTGTTAGAGCATGTACAGAATCTGCTCACACAAGTGCCTTCCTCAAGCATGGTAGCTTCTTATTACTCTAATCACACCATACAATTTGAGGTGGGGGAGAAATTCAAGCATCCTAATATACTTTTAGTTAACTCACAAATATGAAACCTTTCCCCTCTATTTGAAACCTACATGCTTTACTGTTCTTCATAGGCTTATATAGCTAAATGTGATACAGTGGTAACTCAGGTTACAGACACTTCAGGTTACAGACGCTTCAGGTTACAGACTCCGCTAACCCAGAAATAGTACCTCGGGTTAAGAACTTTGCTTCAGGATGAGAACAGAAATTGTGTGGCAGCAGTGTGGCGGCAGCAGGAGGCCCCATAAGCTAAAGTGGTACCTCAGGTTAAGAACAGTTTCAGGTTAAGAACGGACCTCCAGAATGAATTAAGTTCTTAACCTGAGGTACCACTCTATTCTATGAATTTAATTCCCTTGCAGACACTTGGAGCTATGTATGCTGAGAGGACCAGAAGCATGATGGGAACATTACATAAGCGGAATATTCATGCACCGCCAAATGTGTTACTTGCTTAATTTTTTTTAAAAGGTAGAATGCAATGCAATGCAGGTAGAAAATCCTGCAGTATCAAAAGATAGGTTATAGTAGGATGTCATGACCTAGTGCAATGAAACACTGAACTCTATAAGTATTTCCTACAATACAAATTACACCAAAAGAGTATCTTCCCTTTCAAAAGCTTTTGATCACCTCAAACATGAAAGGGAAATTTACCTTAGTAATCTCAAAATAGTCTATTATGCAGAGCAGCTATAGAGAAGATAGATTACTATTATTACCGTACATTAGATTAAGTGGTATTCCAACTATCACATGGGTCTGCCAATGTTACACTAAAGCGTAGGCAACACCTTTATGTACAATTTCCCAACATCTTTCAATATAACTGAAAGATGACAACAATGATGCATAAGAAAAATAGTACCTTTTCTGAACTGGGTTCATATGCAAAGCCAAAATGACATGTATTAAAATTTGCACTACCTCACACCAATACCACTTTGTCTTATCTAGTAAGAGATAGCCATGATTAGAACTCATATTATCAATAACTAGATTAAGCTAAAGTGGAATGTGATTTGTCATTTCCTATGGGAGATGGCAAGTATATTCATTATTCAATTATTTTGTTTTATCCTGGCTCACAATGACTAATATTTTCCCATGTATCTTTCATCCCCTAATTTTGCCTTTTCAATCTCCCCATGCTAAGAGGACTATATTTCGAATCACAGAATTAAGAGTTACAATCTTAGAGATCCTCTCGTTCAAATCCTGTTCAATGAAAAATCTGCAGTGCAAAGTGTAACTACAGCATCCCTGAAAAACAGCTATTCAGACTCTTCTGAAACACCTCCAGCAAAGAAGAGCCTAATACCTCCCAAGGAAATCTGTTGAACAACTTGCATTACAATGTTTCTCACAAAATCTGCTTCCCTTCAGTTTCCATTCATTGGCTTGTTCTGAGGCAGACTTCAGGTTGTCAAAACACCACATATCAATGCATAAATGTGAAGAATTTGGAGAATTTCTCTGACATCCCTACTTGAAACCTCCCTCAGCTTTGACCCAGAGCCATTGATAAGCACTAATTGGGTTGGGTTGCCCAACCAGCTGTGGGATCCATCTGAGGGAAGTATGGTCCAGCCCACATACTACCATCTTGTCAACAAAGGTGTCATCAAAGACTTTGTCAAATGCTTTGCTGAAACAATCCACTAGAAGAGAACAAACCTATTTTTAAAAAGCCTCAAAAAAAGTTGGTCTGGAATAGCTTGTTCTCAATAAAACTATACTAGCATTCACTAATCATTGCATTATTTTCCAGATACATATATGCTGACCATTTAATAATATCTTACAGAATTTGGCCTTGTATTGACATCAGGCTTTCTAGAGTGTAGTTCTTTGGATCCAGTTTCCTTTTCCCCAAAATTATAAAAAATTAGAGTTAGTGACTCTGAAATAACTGCAATATACAATGAGGGGCCAGTTCATACATGCAAACCAGCCTCTTAACTTTCATATAGTGCAAGAACCAGGAGGAGGCGGCAGTTGTTTTCCAGGGAAGGGAAGTTCCATTATGATTTTCAAGTTTTTGGCTCCCCAGAGAAAGGAAATATGTAACAGCAGTACATAATACCCTGCCTGTGCTAAACCAATATTTTAAATCATACCCTTATATTTGTCAGATTCCCACATCCGGCAGTAGGCATTTTGTAAGCATTTCTCTCTGTTTTCAAAACAGCATCCCTCCTGTTTCTCAGAAATGAAATGTCACAACACTTGACAATCACTCTTGCAGCACTATGCTTATAGAAAAGGACAACACACTAAGCTTGAAGTTGAAAAGAAATCTCCTTAGGTAAAATGCAAGTAGAGGAACCAACTTGCCACTTCATAAGAAGTGGGAACCAAGGACACAATACTACAACAAAATACACCACAAAATAGAAAAGAACAAAATGCCCATTCCCCTCTAAAACAGATAAGCAAGAGATTGTTAAATATTATGTATGAATGACAGCAGCATAAGAAATCCTGTGCAAGCAGCCAGTATTTTTACAGTACAAGCGGACAAGGAAAATTATTAAGATCAAATTCATTTGTTTGCCATATAGAAAGATAACAATTGCTCTCATAATGTACCAGTGATGATCATTTCCCCATCTTAGGACATTTTTTGAAAGAGATTCTTTAATCAGTTTTTCTATTTCTGTATCCATGTGATGATGTTCCACGATACCATGCCTGCCATTTTCTTCTCTGCTTCCGCTTCTCTCCAGCAAAATAAATAAAATGGCAATCAGTGACAGAAATCAGCAACCAATAAGGCATTCCATCTAAAGCATGCCTGATCACAGGAAAAAGGAAAATGCATACCCATCAGATTATTTGGATTAAAAATACTTGGCTTGCACTTTGCACACTATATTCATAATTCATACGTACAACTTTACCAACCAACGAACTCCCAAAACAAAAATGCATCAGATATCCATTAGAATTAGTAAACCCAGTGGCAACCGATGAAGCAGGAATCTGATGGTCCATCTAACTGAGCATTATTATTATTTTTACACTGACTGGCAGCAGTTCTCCGAGGTTTCAGGCAGAACTCCCTTTCAACTCTACTTGAAGATGCTGGGCATTGAATTTGGGATTTTCTGCATGTAAAGCAGATGCTCTGCCACTGAGGCTGAGCTCAGGTTGAGTGTGAAACAGTAGGCTGCCACTGAGATGCAGCTAAGAAGCAGGGGAACTCATACCATTACTGGTAGACACCTGTTGGAAGCAACCAAGGCAGTGATAGCTCATAAGAACATAAGGAAAGCTCTGCTGGATCAGATCAAAGGCCCATTAAGACATTCAAGACGGTGCAGTGATTAATCCCATGGTAGTGCTGCTGGCTAGATGCCTGAAGTGAATTGTTCCAGTTACAGATAGGTAGCCGTGTTGGTCTGCCACAGTCAAAATAAAAAAATTCCTTCCAGTAGCACCTTAAAGACCAACTAAGTTAGTTCTTGGTATGAGCTTTCGTGTGCATGCACACGAAAGCTCATACCAAGAACTAACTTAGTTGGTCTTTAAGGTGCTACTGGAAGGAATTTTTTTATTTTGAAGTGAATTGTGTGAGCCATCTCCTGATTTAGCTGCCTCCCACAACAGGCACACAGGGCTTGTAAGGGTTTAGAGCAGGCATAGGCAACCTCGGCCCTCCAGATGTTTTGGGACTACAACTCCCATCATCCCTGACCATCCCTGAGCTAGGGATGATAGGAGTTGTAGCCCCAAAACATCTGGAGGGCTGAGTTTGCCTATGCCTGGTTTAGAACTTCCTCTCTTCTCACTGCCAGTGGCTGCCTGTGGCCGTTTGACTTCTCTCACTGTCAACCAATGAGTAAGCCCTATATTACCACAAGTTGTGCTAAACCACCAAGCCTCTGATAGTGAATCTAGTCTTTTAAGAACAGGTATTCCAACATGGGCATTGGGTTTTCAATCTTATCAGCAGGGATGAAAACACATGGAAGCGATAGTGCTCAAATGCAGAACTCAGACTTGTATGGCAAAATAATAATAATAATAATAATAATAATTTTTATTTATATCCCGCCCTCCCCAGCCGAAGCCGGGCTCAGAGCGGCTAACAACAGTAAAATGATACAAAACTGATCTTGGGCTTTTGTAGATGCTTTATGTGGCTTGATAGCTGAGATTTTTCTTCACAGGATGTGCCAAACCAGGGAGTCCTTTAGTGGCACAGCTCTACAAAATCAGTATTTATGCTGGGTCAACACTGGGACTGTGTTGAAACCATGTTCATGAAATCATAGTAATGGAAGTCAACATTCTGGACAGAATTAAGCCTCTGACTTTTATTTTTGTATCATTTCCATCATTATTATCTTTACTTACTTGTTTTTATTGAATTATTCATTTTCTGAATAATGTTTCATTATTCCATATTCATAGTTTAAATGTTTACACTCACTTTCCCCCAGCCCTTGCCTTTTTAGCTGCATGCTAAAAGAAATCTGGGATTCTTGACAGCCAACCCAAACCTCTCTTCTTGATTGTTGTAAGTTGATCCACAGCTACTTTCAGGTGCCAAAATGACCTCAAGCTGTTTGGATGTTGCTTTGGTATTTTACAGCATCTGAACACTAACAATGTATTTTTGAAGCATGTAATACGATTTCAAACCTGGCTTTCCTTCTGGGGAAAGATTTGCTGCTGAATAACCTACAAAAAGGCAGTGATATGAAGCAAACGCAAAAGGAAACACATACAACACGACAAGGAATGCATTATGGATGCATCATAATTGCATGCACAGTTCTGTGCATCGCTGCAACCGAAGTGTGATTGTATTATTTTATAGTAGAGAAGAACTAACTGGCATTTTAGAAAGCCCTTGTTTATTCCTCACTTTCACTTATGGCCAGTGTGCAACTTCATTTTCGCTTCTAGAAGGATGAAATTTGTAGATGTAGGAGGAGACCCCATACTGTTATCATCCAAGTCAGAGTAGTATGATGGCTTTTGCAGGCATAACTATGTCAAGGTGAGAGGAAGGAGTAAATAGCAGCAGTCCTAGACAGTTATTTCACAGACACTGAGGTTGCTGTCAGGCTCCAGTAAGAGTATATGGGAGTGAGTTATTGCTCGTGCAGACTTAAACACTAGTGTCCACTATTAAGCCATTGCCTCACGTTGTATGACATCAAACTCTGTGTCCATACAATGTGGCCTACTCGTTTTATAACCACATTGAATAAACTATGGGGTTATCCGATAACACAGGGAATATCCTGGGGATATGATTATTAATTCTTCTTCTTTGAAGCTAAACAAGGCAACTCAAGAACCGTGCCACTTCATTATCAACTATATCAAAGGCTGTAAAGAGTCCACAATGGGATCAATAGGGTTCAATTACCATGATTGATTTTTTTTTAAAAAACAAAGATTGTCAGCAATAGGTTCAGACTCAATGACATATTTGGACAGCAATCCAGTCTGAAAGAAGAGCGTGAAGTTAATAACATCCAGTTGTTAATGAGGTTAAGAACCATCCACTACTCAACCATCCCTCCAAATGGTAAGGCTGGAAAGGGGACAGTAGCCGGCTAGGAAGTCAGTATCAAGAGTTTGGCTTCTAAGCACAAGACAGAATGCGCATCAATTGTGGCTGTGTGTATATTCCACATGCCTTTCCATATGAGGGACTGGCCAAGCCAGCTAGAAGAGTACCCAAATTTTCAATGCCAACCTTCACCATCCTGGATGAATGTGGGCCCCAGCTGAAACCAGTACAATACCCTTCTGCATCACTTAAAGCTGCTGACCAAGACTTATATAGATAAGACCAATCTGCTTACTGCAGTATTCTGATTTGCTATTGTTCCACTTCGGTTGACCACCCCACCACCTATAAAGCTTGCGGTGCAACTTTCAGAATTTTGGATCAGGTACTACACTCCTTATACCTGGCATGTCCCCGTGAACTAGAACTGAAAGATGGCCAGTTCTCCTGGACAGGGACATCCCTTTGCATTAGGATGTACCATATAAGAGGCTTGGGGACAGGGACCTTGGTAATATGATGCCCTGTGTTAGGCCAAAATTTGACCCACACATCCCAGCCCAAAGCTACCTCCCCAAAGCTGGGTAATGGAAGTGCAGGGCTTTGGGAAGGAGGCATGAGGCTCTGGCAGGGTCCTAGAGATCTCCCACCTCCTTCCCAAAGCTGGGCTAACTAGGCTTTGAGAAGAAGGCAGAAGGACTCTAGGATCCTGTCAGAGCCCTCACAACTCCTTCCCAAAGCCCAGCACTTAATAGGCTTGGGGAAGGAGATGAGAAGGCACCCTCTTGGCCCCTGCACCATGTGGGGGGGGCGGACAAGTAATGTGACCCTAAACCCGCCTCTGTTGTGGACAAGGATGAGGGAGGATAGTCGGAGAGGATAGTGACAGTACTATGTGTACAGTGCAGGTCTTATGGCTCTTAAGGTTTTATTCCAAGTCCCCAAAGTCAGCAAGAATATGTAGTAAGGGGGCTGGGATGGAAATGAAAATACTTGGGGGATGTAGTTTTCACTTACCTTTTATTATAGGCTGCAACTGTTTTTACTGCTGAGCAAACCTCTTGCTCGCAATGTGGCAGCTACAGGTGGGAGGATCGGGTCAGGCTAGCCAGCTGTTGGCTAAGATAATTCCCTATACGGTCACATCAATTACATCTTCTTGTATTGTAAATTATGCATGTTGTAGTGGTATAACAGAATTTGTTATCATTAATCTCAATTCTAACTGGCATGTTACCTTTTACTCCATAAATGCCTATTACGAATATGACTCCAGTGAACAGTTATAGAGAAAGAATTTACTACATAGTTAAACTGAAACATATAAAATCTGTTCTCACTTATAGGCGGATTTAAACAGTGGCCGTCTGGTGCTATTTGCATTTTATCTCGTAGGTTTAGCACAGTACACTGTGTAACTTAATACCATACTGAGCTGTGTGCGATTAAAAATGGCATATTTTGACAAAACATGGAAGTCTAAATCATTACAGAAATGGAAAAGGAGACAAGGATGTGCCGCCTTTACAAAATTCACAGCGGTGAAATTGTAAGATACTGCTCAGTGCAATGTTTCCCACAGAAGAAGTTGATCCTGTGCTCCAGTTCATTTAAAGTGCATTTATCAAAGTCCCCCTTTTACTATAACTGTGAAATTGACTTATTTGGTACAGCCCATAATACCTGATTAACCTTCCTAAAGCCATTGTGAATACATATATTCACCCCTAATCTTCTGCGTGATTTCCCAAGTTGCTGTGTGCACTTGGCATTCTGCTGTAATGATTTTTGTTCTGCCTGCATTTTAACTAAGATGAGAATGCCACACATAAGTGTGAGGCCTTTCATTCACTTACTTGCTTTGCCTTGAGCAGATAGCCAGTAGAATCAGACATACTGTAGGATCCAGCTATCCAAATGGCAACAGGTTTAACCATGTCCTCACAAACAATAGATGAAGTTGAAAATAGGTCCCTCTTCAATGTGTTTGGTGTGTATGTGTCAATAGGACTGAATGGCCCTACAAATCAACCAACAAAATCCTTGCAGCTTGGAAATATCAAGGAGAACATTTTTAGACTAGGCTTTTCCTCGGCAAGCTAGATTTCAGTGAAAAGGGAATTTGGAGGGATGGAAAAAGAGAAGTGACCAGAAGGGGCAGTGCCCACAGCACCCATTCCCAAAATCTGAATGTATCCACAGGCCTAAAAAGGTTGGCAACCCCTGCCTAAAAGAAAGGTGTCTCACTCAAAAGTGTATCCTTAACTATGCCTGTGAGTAAGAACATTATTTGCAAATGGTGGGATTCAGTTCTCAATTAATTTTCACTCTTCTGTGTTCTGATCTCTCACCAATTCTGTCTGTCAAAATGTTATTTATTGATAAAACAAATACTGTATTTTTCACTCTATAAGACGCACCAGACCACAAGACGCACCTAGTTTTTGGAGGAGGAAAACAAGAAAAAAAATATTCTGAATCTCAGAAGCCAGAACAGCAAGAGGGATCACTGCGCAGTGAAAGCAGCGATCCCTCTTGCTGTTCTGGCTTCTGGGATAGCTGCGCAGCCTGCATTCGCTCCATAAGACGCACGCACATTTCCCCTTACTTTTTAGGAGGGGAAAAGTGAGTCTTATAGAGCAAAAAATACGGTATATAATATAGCTCTCTGTTAGGAATTATAATATCAACTAGTTGATTTTTGTCTGAGCTTGGAAATGTGAAATCTTGTAAAAGGATTAAAGATTATTAGAGGTAATATAGATGCAAAGAAACAGATTTCGTTGAAAGATGGGTAAATTTCCATCTATTCCTTGGAACACTTTTCTCTTTCTTGTGGTGTCACTCTAGAAATTTATTTGCAGTCTATTTAGGTACATGAAATAAGAATGATCTCAGTAAGATGGAAAGGGTTTTTGGGGCTTCTGATTAGAGCTGGCCCTACCATTGGGCAGATCAAGGTGACCATCTCAGGTAGCAGGTGCCTGAGGCAGCAAAATATCTTGGGCTGGCTCTGCTTCTGATGGTGCAGAGGAGGCATCTGTTTGGACAGGGTTGCACTTGGAATGAAACAGTGAGATCTACTGGACCCATCACTATATAGAGTTCATTACAGTGATCTACTTGGCACAGCCAGGTTCACCTTCTGCAAGAAAAAATGGGATCCTGAAGAAGTTGGAGCTGGTGATGTTATTGATGCCTTGGTCTGTAAGGCAATCTGTGTGGAGCTGCCCTTGAAGACAGTCAGGAATATGGTGCAGAATATAGCAGCCAGACTCTCTTTTTTTGGAACTAGCATGATAGATCATACTATGCTGAATTTATAGCTTCTCTGGCTATCAATTTGTTTCCAGGTTGAATTCGAGGTGCTGGCTTTTGGCTTTTGAAGCCCTTATCAGTTTAAGGATGGGGTATCTCAGAACTCATGTCCTTCCACACGAATCTGCTTGAAGAACTTTGAGCACTTCTTGCTATCCCAACACTGGTAGGTATTTAGATCGTAGGAACAGGAGTGCTGGCGTTTTTGAATGCAGCACCCAGATTATGGAGTGATCTTCTCAGAAAGATGCATCTAGCTCTCTCATTACCCATGTTTAAAATTAGCTAATAAGGCTGTTTTTGCAGACTCTTTGTTAATTAAGACATTTTAGGGTTATGTTTTAGTGCTTCTATTGGCTTTTACAGTACCATTATCAGCTTTATTTGAATTCTAATTAAACTTTTCATTATTTTTTTACTGTTGCATTGCTTTGTCCTGTTTGCTCTAAGCCATCTTGTGCCTGCGCTGCAGACACAAAAAGGCGAAATGTACAATTTATTTAAAAGTTTAAAAAATATTAAATTGAATTATTTAACTAACTGCACAAGTTTTAGACTGCAGCTTGTATCTGCAAGATTCCTACTCAATTCAGCCACATTGAAAGCAACCCAGGCTTTCAGCTTGTTCTGTTCAGAAACGCTTTCCCACACATTTTAGGACAATCTAAAGTTTCATTCTTCTTCAATGCATTCTCAGTGGATAAAGGCAAGATTAGCTGACGCTCCAAAATCCTTGGGATATTTTCATAGCAGCTTCATTTGTAAATCACTTGATGATTAATCACTTATGCAGTGATTAATATTTGAACTGTAAATGACACACAGAGCTTAATTTTCTGCTAGGAAAACTACCTCATGATCCCCAACTGGGAATTAAGCCCTGTGCATAATTTCCATTGCAGCTAAGGAAAGGTGGGGGCTCTCTCCGAGACTTTTCTGCTACTGTAGCCCACTACCCCTCCCCAAAGTGAGGCTCTTGTGGGAGGGAGGATGGAGAAGTGGGACTGTTAGAGAAGATGAGAGCCATGCCAATATGTTGTGCTTTTTGAGAATTACTACCATAAAGGTAAAGGGACCCCTGATCATTAGGTCCAGCCGTGGCCGACTCTGGGGTTGCGGCGCTCATCTCGCTTTATTAGCTGAGGGAGCCGGCATACAGCTTCCGGGTCATGTGGCCAGCATGACTAAGCCGCTTATGGCGAACCAGAGCAGCGCACAGAAACGCCGTTTACCTTCCCGCCGGAGTGGTGCCTATTTATCTACTTGCACTTTGACATGCTTTCGAACTGCTAGGTTGGCAGGAGCAGGGACTGAGCAATGGGAGCTCACCCTGTCATGGGGATTCGAACCGCTGACCTTCTGATTGGCAAGTCCTAGGCTCTGTGGTTTAACCCACAGCGCCACCCACGTCCGTAATTACTACCAAAAAACCTACCTTCATGATTCTTGTGTATACCAGTTGTTGGTCCTCTTTGTGGGCTTCCCATTGGCGTCTTTATTGGCCACTGTGAGAACAGTTGGACTTGATGGCCTTTGGCCTGAACCAGCAGGGCTATTACTATGTTCTTATACTTGCAAATTCATTCAAAGTTTTTGAGCATTCAGCAGGAATATGTGAAAAGTTCAATTGGGCTTCAGGGCACATTTGAGGGGCCTCTCACATTTTTACTTGTGAAGCTGGCCTTAAAATGTGCTTAGAATATATGGGATCCTTAAAATTTACAAACAAACAAAATCATTCCTAGAAGTCATGTTTATCTTATGAACTTGGGTGATGGACGAGTTAATAGTCAATGACCTTCTTCTTGCCTTTCATTTAAATACTGCACTCCCTAGTTGTATGTGTGATGTTCTAGCACTGTATTATGCAGGGAAATATTGCAATAAAATGTGTGTATGGGCCAAAGCTGCTTTGTGCACCAAATCTGACTGTCTACATGAAGAGAGAGAGACACTGGGCTAAGTATTATCCTTGATATACACCAGATTGAGATATAGCCCAAAGATTTTAATCAAGTTGGGCTTTCATACTTCCCTGAACCCCAACTGAATTAAATATGACCTTATGCTATCACATGCACAGCCACCAGCACTCTCTTTATTTATTTGCTGTATTATTTCATTTTTAAGGTCTTCATGAGCTTTTACTCCATTTCATGATATGCCAGGGTATTTATTGCGAACACAGAAGAGATCCTCAAATAAATTTCTCAGACAGGTTAGCCTGATCTAGAAGAGGAATTTTCTGTCTTCCTTGTGAGGGAGCTATGTATTTCAATTATTTATTATTTTAACAGGGCTTTTGCAAGTCAGTCTCCTGTATGGTGACTGACTAAAATAAGACTTTCCACAATTCCAATGGTCCAACCTATTTGAACTCCTATCCCTCCACCCTTTTGAAGTGTTCCATATTCAGCTGCTGTTCTTGTCCTTCAGAGATAATTGTCCATCAGGGAATATGCCATTTCATATTCACCTCACCTTAAACCTCTGAGTAGGTTTCCCACTTGAAATCATTTACTTTTTGGATCACTTCTAGAACTTATTTCCTCTATATCAATTCCTAAGTATACGTGGCCCTGTTGCTTGCTTATGAAACCAACATTTGTCCAATTGCCCAGGAAACACATGGCTGCATGCAAATTACAACAGATTCCCAGCTTATATCCATTTTATTAGCCACACCTTTAACAGATGTAAAGAATTATAATGTAAGACCAAATTAGACAATACAATAAATTTGTATTTTGAGTATCTTCACATCTACAAATTTAACAATTTTCCCAAACAACCTTCCTTTTAAGTTATGGTTTATTAGTATTGAAAATAATCCAATGAAAATGTGGGTGAAAACAAGAGCTGGGGGATGAACTGCTTTGGGGCAAATCAGTTTGGGCCCCTAAACAATGAATTTTGGAGCTGTAGCTGTCAGCTGAACTGTGTTGAATCCTTTCTGGCCAGGAGTTATATTCAACAAGCCACTGCTAGAAGCATCATTTGAGAAATGCACTTTGGTTGAAAACATTGGTGGCCAGCAACTTGCCTCCCCAAACAGCTTTCTGTCTCTTGCAGATAATTTAAAAAGTTTGATGAAAGAAAAAGGCTCCTGAAAGAAAAATGTTTGTTGAATTTTGCCAGCAGCTGAAAAAGTTGCCAAAATGGGAGCACCCCGATGGGATGGCAAAATGAGAAATGACATTTCATCCTATCCATATGGAAACAGACAATTCCTGCCTCTACAAAAAAGAGAGCATCATTCTCCTTATTTCTGAATGCCATAAATGTTATCCCAGACTAATGTTCCCCGAAGTTGACAAACCAAGGTGTGATATATGACTCAGTAAACCAAATCTGTTGAGCAATGATTGGTTTGGTTTGGTTTGAGATTAGAAATTTAGGTGCTGTTTCCTTACTACTGCTCATAGGTTAACTATAAATATGCCAGATTTCATTTCTATAACTTATTTGGTGAATGGTTAGTGTTAAGGTAATTTATGTAACCTCCTATATAAGTCAACATCAGCAATTATTTGTAATATACTGGTAATATTGACAGGCATACTTGAAAAATATATAATATTCTGTTCCACAGAAAGCTGATAGATGAACACAGGAAGCTACCTTATATCAAATCTGACTATTGGTCTACCTATCTTATTATTTCCCACACTGATAGGCAACAGCTCTCCAGAATTTCCCTCAGGAGTCTTTTCCATCTCTTTCTGGAGGTGCCAGGAATTAAACTGTATGGAAAGCAGATGTTCTACCATTGAACTATGGCTCTTCACCAAATGGGTATAAGTTGAATGGTTTGGAAATTAGCAAAAGTCAAATGAAACCCATTGAAATAAATGCCTATTGTGTGGATTACACGATTTATCATACCCCCCCCCAAATCTATAAGAATTATTTAAGTCTACCCCTTAATTATACATGTCACTTTTTCCTAGGAAAGCATTTTTTTCTTTCACTCTTCCCAAAAAGTCCATGGCTGTCATGTTTCCTGATAATTAGTCACTCCTACAACATAACATCTGGTAATCGTTGGATTTTCTGCTGGTTAAATGAGCTGCATCTAATGCTGAGACTAAGAAAAGCACCTCAATAAATAAAGAAGTGCAGCCACCTTGCAGGCGCTATTAACTGCTCAGTGCTGCCGAACTCTCCAGGCGGACTTGGACAGACTGTACGTGGGCACAGCTACTGGGTGCCTGAAGAACAGCAGATGCTGTGGAGCATTAGAGACAACAGGGTTAAAGAAAGCCAAGTTGACACTATATATCTCAAGAGGATTCAAGAATGAAGATTTGTTTCTGAACGAACATTGCAAACGTCAAGCTGCAGTGGAGAGGGTGCTCGGATCAAAGAAGATGCACATTTTGTGAAAAGGCAGAAACTACAGTCCTTGCACAAAATGCTGATTCGTGACAAAGCCTGCTCTGGGTAGGGTGGACTTAAGGAACTCCCTCTGAAGAAGCAGGTTCACAATCTGAGGCTGATCCTGACTGCTCAGGCTATGGCTGTGGCTCGAAGACCACCATTGCATCACCTTGGTTGCAATCTGTTTCAACAACTGTGGACACTCGGGCTGCGAATGTGATCTGTGTGGGAAGCACGTTTGCAACCCGCAGTGCCGTGTGCGCGCATGTGCGGGTTGCAATTCGGCGCTTCTGCACATGCGCAAAGCACGATTTAGTGCTTCTGCGCATGCACGGCCACCGAAACTCAAAAGTAACCCATTTCGGTATTTCCGGGTTTCGGCACATCCATAGCCTGAAAAACGCAACCTGAAGCATCTGTAACCCAAGGTATGACTGTACAGTGGTACCTCTAGTTGCAAACGATATCCATTCTGGAGGCCCGTTCGCAACCTGAAAGGAACGCAACCCGCGTCTGCGATTCGCCGCTTCTGTGCATGCGCGAGACGTCATTTTGTGCGTCTGCACATGCGTGAGCGGCGAAACCCAGAAGTAACCCTTTCCGGTACTTCCAGGTCGCCGCAGGACGCAACCTGAAAACGCTCAACCTGAAGCAAACGTAACATGAGGTATGACTGTACTGCAAAGCGCTATATGTGGCACTACCTTTGAAAAGGCTTTAGAAACTGCAGCTGGTGCAAAATGCTGGGGCCAGGCTGATGACGGGGGCCCAGCTATTCAGAGCATGTAACTCTATTGTCATTCACTCTGCGTTGACTCCCAGTAGAAGAAGAAGAGAAGAAGAGTTTGGATTTGATATCCCGCTTTATCACTACCCTAAGGAGTCTCAAAGCGGCTAACATTCTCCTTTTCCCTTCCTCCCCCACAACAAACACTCTGTGAGGTGAGTGGGGCTGAGAGACTTCAAAGAAGTGTGACTGGCCCAAGGTCACCCAGCAGCTGCATGTGGAGGAGCGGAGACGCGAACCCGGTTCCCCAGATTACGTGACTACCGCTCTTAACCACTACACCACACTGGCTGTGTCTGAGCCCAATTCAAAGCCAGTTTTCAACTTTAACGCCGCACTGAAGTCAGTGTGACTTACTTTTGAGTTGATGTGCATAGGATTGCACGGTTAAAGGACTTCCCACTTCCATATGATTCTACTAACCCACTGATATCTACCACGGGCGGGTGGGCGGGGGGACTTGCTCAGTTTTCTACTATTGTCTAGAATTTGGGCTTGAATGAAATCCCTCAAATGCCACCACCTGCATTTGGAAAACTGGCAAAGGAGAAGGGCTATTTTGGTCACTTTTCAGATTTTGATTCCCACAAGCAGGGGCACTTACTATTCAGTTTAAAAGCTGCTTCTGGCTCTGCTGGCTGGTGCCCCTGCTTACACTGCCATGCTTCCTTCCTAGGAGGTGTTTTATTGTACAGTTACTATTACACACCTGTGCGCATGGAAGGGTTAACCTGGGCCCTGAGCTCAAGGTTCCAGTGGGTGGAGCTTGGCAGGTTCCCAGCAGCCTTTGCTTCCTCCCTTTCTTCTCTGTGCTCTTTCCTGGAAGAAGCTGCAACATAGCTCTCAGGAGCAAGGAAAACTATATGAATGGAAAAATGAGATTTTTTGATAACTCGAAGACTGCATGGTACTTTTGAGATAAAATAAGGAAGCAAATGCGAGGAAGCCACTGCTGCCACCACGGGGCAAAATCCCATCCCAGTTGGGCAAGCTAGCATTCTCAAGGTAATTAGAGCCTTACTCTGTATTATTATTATTATTATTATTATCCCACCTTGCATCCAAGGACCTGTTCCTCCCGCATCCATTTTAAGAACAACTTTGTGCAGCTGGGGTGGCTGAGAGATGGTGATTGGTCCAAGGTCACCTGGGGAGGTTTATAGCCCCCTTGGTGCTCTCATGGCACTCCCTCCCATCATCCCTGACCATTGGCCATGCTGGCTGGAACAGGTTGGGAAGACTGCATTATTTAGACAGGCCTTCAGTTTGGACTAATCTGCCACTTAACTAGGTAGGAAACTGGCATATGTGTAGGTGTGTGGCTTGTTTTGCTTTGTTGCTGTTCGGTTTTTTATTGTTATTATTATTTTATTGAGTGTGGAGGGGTGTTTTGGTTTTTTTTTGCAAAATATTTTGCATGCATTGCCACTTGGGGGGCTTTCTGAAAAGGGGCTGTTAAATCAAAGGGAAAAAAAAGAAATGTAGTGGTTTGATGGTAGCTGTAAAGTGAAAGATGACAGCTTTGTTTAGGCTGGGACTCAGACTGTAAAATTTTAAGTGTTGCTTAGTTCACAAACATACATTTTCCAAGAAAGCAATTCTGTGAATTTTAATCTCAATGTGGCTCCCAGGTTCCGTAACAACTTACTTTTGACAATTTCAGATGAACTTGTTCTAAAGAAGGGCCCGTATGTCATCCTAGGGAAGATGGGGAAACAAGCTTTGATTTTGTTTTCTTTAGTTTCACTTTTAAATTGTATACTGCATTTATATACAGCTACAAACAAGGTGGTTTACAAGTAATAGAAACAACAAAGGCATCCTATAACAATCTGATCCAGAATGTGATTTGATGTGATGTATTTTCCATGTTACTGCCACAATGTGCAGTATGGTGGCTTGCCTTGTGTGTGGGAGGATGCTTAAGTCAGGAGTCACCAATGTGGTGCCCCTGAGTACAAATGTGCCTTACAGAGGCCTTCCCACAGGGTCCCAACCTTCGCTGAAATTAGGCTTGAAACAGAAGAAGAGCCTGCTGGGCATGCCAATGGTCCATCTAGTTCAGTATCCTGTTATCACCGTGGCTAACCAGATGCTTGTGGGTTTGAGCACAAGAGCACTCACCCCTACCGTGGTTTCTAGCACCTGCTATTCAGAAGCATTGCTGCGTCCGACTGTGGAGGCAGAATGTAGCTATCATGGCTAGCATCCATTGGACAGTCCCCTCCTACATGAATTTGTCTAATCCTCTTTTAAAGTCATCTAGTTTGGAGGACATCCCCTGTGTGGGTGAATTCCATAATTAAACTATGCTTCTGTCGTAGCCAATGGCATAGGTTGCAGCGTGCATTTGGTTCTGTGGTGTCTATGGTGTCTGCAGCAGTTTCCCTAGTTGTCAAATATCCTCATGTGCCTCTATGTGCCCCTCTATGATCTCCCTCACCCTGCTTTTTTTTAAAAAAATCATATTATCTTGTCATGTTTGATATTACATTAAAACTGTCCTCGTCGTATAATAATAATAATAATAATAATAATAATAATAATAATAATAATAATAATAATAATAATTTATTTGTACCCCAGCCACTCTGGGTGGTTTCCAACAAAGATTAAAAATACATTAAAATGTCACACCTTAAAAACTTCCCTGAGCAGGGCTGCCTTCTAAATGGGCTACTTCTAAATGTCAGGTAATTGCTTATCTCTTTGACATCTGATGGGAGGGTGTTCCACAGGGCGGGTGCCACTACCAAGAAGGCCCTCTGCCTGGTTCCCTGTAGCTTTGCTTCTCGCAGTGCGGGAACTGCCAGAAGGCTCTTGGCGCTGGACCTCAGCGTCCAGGCAGAACGATGGGGGTGGAGATGCTCCTTCAGGTATACTGGACCGAGAGACAACGTACAAAGCTCAGGGGCCAATTACAGTTCTTACGGTATGATAACATGGCCACAGTAGCTCATTCATTGGTAACCTTGAGACAGGATTGCTAAAATGTGCTCAATGTGGGGCTGCCCCTGGTCCTGGACTGGAAGCAAAAGCAGCAGCCAATCGGCTGATGGGGACAGATGGCCAACAAGGATATGACACCACTGTTTGCACATGTACAGCCAGTGTAGAGGTTTCGTCAGTAGAAGTTCAGTGTTCTTAGGTTGATATACAAAGCCCTGAACAACATAGGTCCAGAGTCCTGACCCAGAGAAATACTGTTAGTCGTACCCCATGTTACAGAGGCCCAACACGCCTCAACCACAAGTCCGGCTTTAGTGTTGCCAGAGGAAGACTCAGAGATTGTGCAGGCACCCTTGTTAAATTCACTTTCATGTGTGACTTGAAGATTTTCTTTGTGTCGGCAGGCCTGTGCAATTGCTTGATTTCTTTTCTGAGTAGCCAGTCATTTTAATGATTGTTCTGTACTGATTTTCAAAAAAAGTGTTTTTATATTGCTCTACCCCTACCCCTGATATTTTATGAGAGAATGGAATATGCTTTTATAAACAAACATGTAAATTGGCTCCCTCACGGTTACCTCCGTCACCCTCCACATACTTTTACAATTCCACAAAACAGGGCTGTTGAGTACCTTTAACTGCTCTGGAGCAGATCTACATTTTCAATGTGAAATGTTCTTAGAGACTGAGTAGTAAGAGACGAAGCCAGCTTGTCACTTTGTATTATGTTGACACTTTTTTTAAAAAAAGTTATTTTATTGAGATGTAAAAGAAAACAAGAAGTCACAAAGTCATAACACTGAATGGACCATGAAACGAGTCACTAGAAAGGCTGTGTAAAGGAATGAGGCAAGTCAAAATGCAGAACAGTGTGCCAGGAAGAAGGCCCCAAAATACTGGGCTTTGGGGGGGGATTTTATAAGGAGGGGAAATAGCAATAAGGAATCATACTGTACTGTATTGTGAAATAAAGTACCGGTGTTTGGTTTTCTTTTTTTTAAGGATGTGTCTGGCATGGTTTAATGATATTCTGTGATATTATTTGTAAAACCCATTATTTGAACCTATTATTTGAACTTTCTTTGGTGAAATATTAAGATTGTAACTGAACAGTGACATGAGTAAAAAGATGTGATTGTGCACATTCACTTCACTTATATCTTTAATATAATCCAAAAACTCTCCTACAAATCACATGCATTTGTCATTAGCCATGCTCATAAAACCACTATTATTATCAATTAAGTTAAGTGATGGCTTTATTTTCTGAGCAGAAGGATGTTATAAGCAAATTTGCCCCATTATGGTGCCTATTTCCTTATGCAAATGGACTTTAAAATGTGATGATAGCCACCACGTTCCAAAATTGTGCAGTCATGTGGATTGGAACTTATAATGCCACTTTTCAATTAGCACACAGTCCATCAGCATCTAATGCCTTTTTTGGAGTGCTTAATGCTATCTGTTCTATTACTTTTTATTGCTTATCAGTACTGAACAGTTGGGAGAGTGGATTTGATTTTTGTTTAAATGTTATTGTTTAAAGGGCAATTAAGAAAGGCAACAGCAGAAATGTACTAGGGCTGACCTTGTTTACAAAAAAAACAAAACCCTTACGATTGATTGTACACATATACCTGTTTATTGATTAACCGAATTGCTCATAAATTAAATGGCTCACAAATATCCCCATCAATTTTGGGTACACTCCTCACTTCACATGGCCCATTAAGCGTTAGCTCCCCGGAGGTTTACTGTTTTAAAGTGTCTATTTTATTGGATGCAATTTCCTCATGAGTGATTGTTATGCTGTAGGAAGCTTCATCTGTATCAACTAGATGTTTATATACTACAAAAAGCCTTGAGCAAGGTAATACCGTTTGCATGATAATTATATATGGAGGAAATAGATTAATTAACATAAGTGTAGCTATTCTCATAGGGCTTACTTCAGTGTATATGATCCGTGACCTCTTCCTGTTATTTGTTAGACAGATCATGATTCACAGTTCAAGCTCCTTAGCAGACAATGAAGCTAAAGATGTTTTGCTAAAGTGTTTAGGAGAATGTCAAGAGAACTTGTGAGATCTTAAGTGATTGATCTCTAAAGTATTTTGTAAGCATTTTGTTGCTTTATTGTAATAGGGGCATATGTTCGTGGCTCCAAGTATTGAGAGGAAGGGATTACAACTGTATGGATTGATCTCATGCATAATGAGTGCCCATGAATTGACAACACACTGTTTGTAGGGTATAGATGTGATATCACTATAAATCTATTTGCATCATTTGTAGACTGCTTTTCACCACTGTGTAGCCACAAAGCAGTTTAAAATGGTCAATAATACAACACGCATTTAAATTGAAATCAATAAAACCCTATTAAAAACATCGTAGATTCAACTAGGACCATACCAAAGTAGAAAACGAACCTGAGATCCAGAACAGGCTTAATCAAGCCTGGATGAATAAATGTGCTTTAAGTTGGTGATGGAAACTCATCAAAGATGTAGCCATCTGCAGTCCAGGGCAAGGGAGTTCCACAACTGAAATTTGTCTTAGCCTGTATTCCCCTTGCAGTAAGTAACAGCTGCTTGGTGGGACAATGGGGAAGACCCTCCACCCATCTCAGAGCCTGGGCAGGCTGATATAGGTAGATAATGCATCACATACCTAGGTCCCAGGCATTTCAGGGCTTTGTAGACAGTTAATATCAACACCTGAAATCGGGCTCAGTAATCCATTAGTCCAAGATCTCATTCTCCTCATAGGATACCTCACCTTCTAGTACCAAGTGATTCAGCGTATGGTGAGGGTGTATCACAGAAGAGCAGCCATTACCCTAGCATCCTTTTTGGAGAGAGCCAAGCAAGATCGGCCTCAGCCTACAAAATCCATAGCCAGGTCATGAACAGGTTAATCTCTCACAGCTGGGTTTTGGAACAGATTGGTGGGGGTGGGGTTCAGCACTTAAAGGACCAAAGGAGGAGGCTCTCCCTTAAAAAGGTGAAGCACCTCTCCTTTCTAATTGATCATGTGTAGGTTGTAGCATTGGGTCTCTCCCTCTTCAACCACTCCCAGTACAAGCTGGTTGAACTTCATTTTCTCAAAACAGACAAACAAACAGATATAATTTCTTAATGTTCTTTCATAAACTTCTTTTCCTCAGACTCCCCCATACCTCCCCTTTCTGCATCCTCATGTCCAAATCTTATAGCAACTTATGAATGTTTTTTCCTGTCCTAATTCATCATAGTCATTTCATAATCTAATCTTGTATTACTGCAACCCTTTCTCTCCATAAGATCTCGACATTCTAAGCTTCATCAAGTTTATAATAGTCCTTAAGATAAGTCTTTGTGTATGTTTGTTTGTTTGTTATAAAAACTTATGTAAAACCAATAAAAATCTTATAAAAAAAAAAAAAGAACTTCATTTTCTCAGACAGTGCAAAGGTTTGATTGATATGTCCATCCATCTACGTGTTGTAGCACCTTCGGGGAATATAGTATGAAAATATAGCCCTCATTTTGTTATTACCTTTCTGAGATTTCAGTGCTCATCTCGATGCCTTTTCAACGTGTTGATGAAAGTAGGCTTCTCTCTCTCTCTCTCTCCCCCCCCCCATCTCCTCTCTCTTGCAAAGGACTCTGTGTTGTGGAAATGAGATCCAAAGGACATCATGCAGAAAAATCTACTTTGGAAACTCAATGGGTTGCTATTGATTTTCCTTTTTCAAAACTAGGTTTGCATGCTTTAAATGATTTATGGTTCATTAGTTCAGGTTAGATAAAACTTTTACTTTGTTATTTTGAGCTGGAGAATTCAATAAGAGAAAGGAAAGCTATTGTGCTTGTCACTCAGGTTGGGGGGGGGGAGAGGAGTTCCAGTGTATGGGTTCGGATTGTGAAATGGTAGTTAAGAATGAAAGGCACATTTTCAAGTCTGGTTCTTAACCTATTTTGTAAGCACAGACTGCTATAATCTATGTGCTGCATTGCAGACCTATGTAATTAGCACTTTTACCTGTGTTTGTTTGCTATGCCATGCCATTGCAATCATATTGTTGTGAGGCAGGCAGGCACAACGTAAGACCCAGGGAGTGATTTCAGTAGCTATTTGCAGTCCCTAGGCAGGAACCAGTGTAGCACCACTGCACCACTCGAGAAATGGCAAGAAAACCTCAGCCATGAAGATGTCCATGCTGCTGCTCCAAACTACTGTATGCTAGGGTTTCGCATCAAAAGAATGCTTAGAAGCATGCTTAGGGTCATCCCAGGTGGCATAGGTTCCTGAGTAACATCTAACTAAGCTCTACACAGAGCAGGCCCATTGAAATTATGGGACCCAAATTAGTTACGTCTACTAATTTCAATGGGTCTAGTCTTGGTATGGGACGTGGGTGGCGCTGTGGTCTAAACCAGAGAGCCTAGGGCATCAGGTCGGCAGTTCGAATCCCCGCGATGGGGTGAGCTCCCATTGTTCGGTCCCAGCTCCTGCCCACCTAGCAGTTTAAAAGCACGCCAAAGTGCAAGTAGATAAATAGGTACCGCTCCGGCGGGAAGGTAAATGGCATTTCAGTGTGCTGCTCTGGTTCTCCAGATGTGGCTTAGTCATGCTGGCCACATGACCCGGAAGCTGTCTGCAGACAAATGCTGGCTCCCTTGGCCTATAGAGCGAGATGAGCGCCGCAACCCGAGAGTCGTCCGTGACTGGACCTAACAGTCTTTTTTAGTCTTGGTATGGTTAAAGTTGGATGCAATCTTCTTGCATTATCTTGGCGGCTTAAGAAGGAGCTGCACTGTAGCAGTTCCTACACTGTCAGCATAATGTAAGAAGGCCTGCCAGGCAGATGAAAGGTAGAATTATATTTGCATCACTACATCTAATTCAGCAATGTTACAATAATTTAAAAAAGGTTAGTTCCTGTCCTTGGCAGGAAGAAGTACTCTGCCAATAATTGCCCCAGCCACCATCTTTCCCACTTACATATCCTGCCCTAGTATTGGGCCCTAAAGAGATGGCAACAAGTCCCATGTTTTGATCACATATTTGGAAAGCCCCTTGAGGCTCTCTGAGCTGAAGTACTAGGAAAGTCTCAACACAGAACGGGACAGTTGTCAACCCTTACCTGCTTTCCTCCTGCTCTCCATTGTTTCAGGAGCTTGTGATGAAGTTGGCTTCAGGCAGTTCATTCTGTTGCAGTCAGTCATGCCGCACAGCCCTCTGATGTCCTCTTCAATGAGTTTTCACTAGAAAAGGGAAAATATTGTGTGCTGCTGCTGAATTTAAGAAAGAGTGCTGGTGGGGAGAAGCAGGGAAAGAAAGGAGAAAAAAGATAATGCATTGAGATTAACGGGAAAATGAAAGTGGGGGAAGGCAACAAATTTAGAAGATGAGGGCGGGGGGGGGGGCGGAAGAGAGAGAGAACCCAGGATAGACTGGATCTATGTACAGGAATCATTTTAATGTGAAGACTTGTGAAGGTGACAATTGATGTGCATCAGCCCATCTGCCTTTCATTAAATGCCTTAACTGTGCAGCTGTAATAAATGATCTTGAATGCTAATTATTAAGGACAGAAAAAAACAACTACTGTTCCGTCTGAAAAAGGACTGATAATTTAGCAGGCAGTTATGTCAAAAACTGAAGTTTTTCAATATAGATCCATTTCTTAATTAATTCAACTATTTAACAAAGACTAGCTCTGAAGACCAAATCTCACCAGATGAAAAACATTATTATTCTGCAACGGAAGTTGCCAACATTCTTGAACCAGTTGGGACATTTCAAATTCTGAGAGAGTGCTGGGGCCACCAGTCACAAAAAAGTTGCCAAATGGGGTGTGGCATAGTGTAAAATGCCTGCCATGATAAGTATGGCATAATGCAAAATTAAAGAGACTGGACCCTCCTCCCTCCTTATGCTTACTATGGGAAGTCAGCTATATCCAGCTGGTCCTGGTTATGGTGTGAGCCAGTGTGGTGTAGTGGTTAAGAGCAGTAGATTCGTAATCTGGTGAACCGGGTTCACGTCTCCGCTCCTCCACATGCAGCTGCTGGGTGACCTTGGGCTAGTCACACTTCTCTGAAGTCTCTCAGCCCCACTCACCTCACAGAGTGTTTGTTGTGGGGGAGGAAGGGAAAGGAGAATGTTAGTCGCTTTGAGACTCCTTCTGGTAGTGATAAAGTGGGATATCAAATCCAAACTCTTCTTCTTATTATTATGGAGATCACACAATATTGATTTTATACACACACATGTACACATCCATGCACGTGTGTGTATACACTTGCACACACACTGTCTCTCTCTCTCACACACACAGATATTGCTGCTTAATAGCAACAGGGACCATTCCTCAGTGCCAGGAAAAATATACAAGGTGGCCACAGCAATCACCTAGAAGCTATCTGCACATTTTACCCCCTAACCAAAAGAACATAAGACAAGCCTGTTGGATCAGGCCAATAGTCCATCTAGTCCAGCATCCTGTTCTTACAGTGGACAACCAGATGCCTGTGGGAAACTTGCAAGCAGGACCCAAGCACAAGAGCCCTCTCCCCCTGCCCCACATGGTTTGCAGAGCATAGCCATGATGGATAGACTTGGTCTAATCCTTTCTAAAGCCCATCCAAGTTGGTGGTTATCGCTGTCTCCTGTGGGAGCGAGCTCTGTAGTTCAACTGCGCTGCGTGGACAAGTAGTTCCTGTTACCTCTTTTATCTGCTACAAGAGAGGGAGTGAAGCTTTTCTTTATCCATTTTTTCTATGCCATGCATTATTTTCTAAACTTCTACGATATCACCTCTTAATTGCCTTTTTAAGTTAGAGAAGTCCCCAGTACTGCAAACTTTCCTGGTAGGGGACAGGTTCCTCAAAGGGGAGAAGTTTATTTTAGGAGGGCTTGAGACTCTTCCTAACTGAAAGCCTTCATGGGCACGGAGTTGGCACCCCTTGTTCTAAAATAATGTGTCCTATTATGTTCAGAATACATCCCTGATGTATTATGCTAACCCATGTGACATTTAAGTAACACAATTATACTCTGAGAATGACTGAAATCTTAAACATGCATAGCAATGTTAGTGAACCAGGACCATTAGAAGACCAGATATTTATTTCAGAGGGATACATGCATTCACTCACAATTTCATAGTAATTTATTTCCTATGAGGCATCTTTTCAAGGCAGCCACACAGCTCATTTTTGGAAGGCTGGGACTGCCATCTTGTTTCAAAATGGCATCCAACTGTATCCAAGCATAGACAAACACCATCCTTCAAAATTTGCTTTTGATAGCTTAGGAGGTGCCCAAATGCATAATGAAAGAAACCAACTTTCCAACATATATAGCAGACCTTGTTTTTTAAGCTGCTCCTTACAAAGAGTCTATTGAATCAATAAATTTATTGATTTCTGGGCACTTTCAAGATACTCTTTTCTGTTGCCTTCTGGAGGAGTGAGAGTGGGAATGGTGGTCAGCCACAGGCAACACCCTTTATGCTGATAAAATTGCAGTCCTGTGTCTTACCTCTTTCTCTTTGGTGTGGAATCTGTAAAAATCCATCATTGCAGAATCACAAAACTCTTGAGGTTCTGATAAACCAGCAATTACATGACAATACCCATGCTTTCATCGCTCTTTCGTATATAGTGATAATAAGTGATGGATATCTACAATGACATTGCTGCTTCTGGAGTTTTGTTCTTCTGGGCAGAAGTTTTCCATGCTGTAGATTTTGAAGAGACCACATTAGCTCCAAGTGGCAATGATAACTCAAGTTATTTGCAAGAGGCCCTGCAGCATGCTGACTTGCCACCCCTCTTGACAAACTGCTAGCACAGTCTATCTTGCATGTTGCCTTGGTGACACTCACTTTGGAGACCGGCAAGGCAGAGCTGTTAAAATGAATGATTGCATAAACTTTGCAAACCGATTAATGTGCATGGAACACTGAAAATATTAAAATCTTTAGTTAATCATGATGCCGGAGGGACCAAATCAAGACTAATGTTGCGGTTCAAACTGCCTTCCTTGTGTTAAGAGATATAGTCCTATTTACTCTTATCGGGCTCTGGAATTTCATTCAAGCACTGTTCACACTGTTTCCAGCCCCTTAATCAATAAGCACTCATTTCTGAAAATGTTTAATCTTCCAAACTGTAATGTGATACCAAATGACAAAACAAAACAAAGCCACCCCTTTTCAAAACAGGATTTTCTGTTTTGCCACTTCCAAAATCATGGAAATATACTGAAACAAATGCAAGGCAAATGGTTTTTTACCACTTAGTTTGCTATTCCTTACTGTATTCCTGTGCTGAGTGAATCAATAGTACAGATGACTTCCAGCAATCCTTCCAATGTTTGAGTGTGGAAGTCTGCAACTGTAAGTAAATTACACAATTGTTGTTATCCTCAAGCAGAACACTGTCAAGTTTACCAAAGACAAATCTGTGGACAATCTTTATACTGGAAGATAATAACTGCACACCAGAATGGTATTTATGACTCAGATACTTCAATGTACAATGAACCTTTCAGATATCTGTTTCCTACATAGAGCTGGCACCTACTACAGTTTAAATCTTGGTATATGTAACAGATGGAGATAGAAAAGAAGTGGAAAATTATAGAAAGGGGGGAGACATTTATTATTTCCATTTATGAGCCATATAATAAAAACTATTCTCTAGGTGACATACAAAAGGACAAACAAAACTAAAAACACAACAAAGGCAATTTAGCAATAAAACCAAGCCAGGAACAATGCAGCAATAAAATCCAACAAAGCATAAAACAAACACAACTTGTGATCATAAATACTGAGAAAATATGTAGTCCTTATACAGGTTACTTGGGAATAGATCCTGTTGAACTCAGTACAATTTACTTCTGAGTGAATGTACATTTTTGGATTTGGCTGATGGGAGTTGGAGTCCAACAACCTCTGAAAAGCGACATGTTCCCTATCCCTTTCCTGGAGCTGAGTTCTTCAGCCTTGGATTTGCAGATATTGTTGGACTACAATGCCAATCATTCCCAATCAGCTTAGCTAGTGGTCAGATGATGAGAATTGTAGTTCAACAACATCTGGAAACTAAGGTTGAAGAAGACTGACCTAGAAAATCTTTAGGAACCCAAAGAAAAACTAGGAGATCCAAGTGCAAACTGCTGTACACTAAAACTTTGCAGAACTGAAACACTTGGTTCCACCCTTACGTTGGGAAACTCTGTACGGGCAGCTACTCACACAGAGTCAGTTAAGGTTTGGCAGACAGCCAGAAGGCAATCTGAAGGTCTGCCTGGTGATAACAGAGACATGGAGACTGCTCCCTGATTGGTCAAGCTCTCTCAAGGGAGTGATAATTAATGGCCTACTAACTGATAGTTCAGTATTTCAGTGTTCAGAGTTCTGTGTCAGTGTAGGAGTTGTGAGTCGTATCAGAGAGAGCTAGCAAAAGATCCATGTTCTGTTCCTGTAAATAGTCCACTGTATATAATAAACACCTAACTACAATTTCCTGGTTCCTGCTTCGTCTATCCTGTCTGCAGCCAAGTCACCAATTGCTTCTGTGGTTTCTGCGTTGACTCTGCTAGGTCTGGCTAAGGTCCTGCAACTAGTCAGAAAGTTGCGAAACACCAATAGGTAACTCATGAGTTTTTGCCTTTGGTGAACAACTTTTGCTAGTTTGGGGAATATTTGCATCATACATTTCATCCTTGGTATGTAGAAGCCCCCCCCCCCCCAGCTGAAGAGAAAGTTAGATACCACACTGTCTCCTTCCATCTACAGAGATTAGTAATTTTTTGATGTAGGCAATTTAACAGAGGGAAAATGGAAATTGATGAGCAAGCTCAGATGAATAAGAATTATGTGCTGCTGCCTAAAATACATTGCTCTTGCAAAATTGCTGGTTTCTCTTCCCAGTTAACACACTGCTGCTAAATGACATGACCAATTGACAAACACAATCACCCAGGACACAGACATGTCTAGTGCATTATTAAATTATCGGCAGATTAAAGTCATTATCATGTCAATCTAAATCAATGTGTTAAAGGCACGTGTTACCTTAGAGGAATTAGCAAGGCTATTAAAGCTGGCAAGGAGATCCATCAGCAAAACAGGTGCTAATCAGCTCTGAAGAAAGATCATTGCATGAAGAAACAGATGCTGTCATAGCCTAAACTGGGACAGCTTCTGACAGACGGGGAAAGTAAAAGCTGGAATCCAACAAATGTAGATTAAAATATTGAAGGGAGAAATTGCTATCTAATGAACAACGCAAAGCATTGCCTAGATGAAGTTGTGGTTCAGAAAAATGTGCCATTGAGCAATTTATCTTACAAAGGCAGAAAAACTCAGTGCCCAGATTTTTCTTGAGCCAGAAACATGAGAGACTAGAGGAGGTACTTAACTATAGATTCAAATGTTTATCGCAACAAAAGCAAAATATAATCCTGTTGAATTCAAAACAGGAAATGATTGGCCATCTGTCCAAATAATAGTGGAACCATTGGTAGAAAAGCCTGCTAAGATTCACCCAAACAATCTGATGTAGGTGAAGAGAAGGCAGCCATGTGGTCTAAGAATGATAAAGTAATTTGAACACAGTCTTGGCCCTGAAAAAATGCTTTTGGAATAGGATGCAATGAATGTCTCTTCAAACTTAGAACAGGGATGAGGAACCTATGGCCCAAAATATGTTGTTCAACTGGAAATCCCATCAGCCCCAACAAGCATGGCCAATTGAGAGCCAATGTGGTGTAGTGGTTAAGAGCGGTAGACTCGTAAACTGGTGAACCGGGTTCGCGTCTCCACTCCTTCACATGCAGCTGCTGGGTGACCTTGGGCCAGTCTCACTTCTTTGAAGTCTCTCAGCCCCACTCACCTCACAGAGTGTTTGTTGTAGGCGAGGAAGGGAAAGAAGAATGTTAGCCGCTTTGAGACTCCTTAGGGTAGTGATAAAGCGGGATATCAAATCCAAACTCTTCAATGGTCTGGAAATATGGGAATTGTTGTCCAGCCACAACAGGACAACATCCATCCCTCCTTTAATTCATCCCTAATTAATGAAACTACAGTCAACATCCACTCTCTCTACTGCACTCTTTGTTGCAATAGCCTGCTAGCCTGTCATTATGAAAAATTATTGCCACTACACAATTCTCATTTTAGGATGTCTGTTCATTGTTTTTCTTCCCCTATCTTGAAGCCTACATTGTTCCAATTATCTTGAACCTGACGAGTCATTAGCAAAAATCATTGTTGCTGTTTGTTTGTCTTCTTTATTAATGCAGCATCATGTAATGCATTGTGTTTGGACTAGCAAATTAGTAGTGCTATCAGATCACACTTATCCTGTCATTTTAATGATGCATGCAATTTAGGAGTCAGGGAAAGAAAACTTAAGTTCAGTTTGCTCCAGCGTTATCCCTTGTACCACCCAGCCTCCTACATCAAATCCCTTGTTTAAAGAGATGCTCTTGGGTACCCTCCTGATGTCACAATTTTCTGGAGACTTCCAGGTTTTTAACATCAACATCCCAGGATATTGTGTCCTGGGAGAGTTCAAGAAACCCTGCACACAACAATAATAGAAGAGGCTCACAGAAGTCCTGTTTGTGCCCCTTTACCATTGTTTGGATGGCAAGAACTGCTAGCTAGGAGGGCTGGCATACTTGTCTCCCTCACCCTATGTGCTTCAAGGGACAATGTCCTAAATTTAAACATGGAGTAACTAATAATAATAAAAAGCAGACAGATGCATTCCTCATCCATCCTGTTTTTTATGCTAGTAAACTCTCTACATTCAACTGATTTCATTTAGAATTATTATAAGCATGGTTTCTGTCAGCTGGGCCTCTTCCTCTATCATAACTGTAAGTCATTATTTCATTTGTTTAGACTGCATTATACCCATTCACTCCTGTTCTTCATATCTTTCTTTCTTTTTTTTCAGAGCAGCATCATTTTAACTAAAGAATGCTGATCTCATCTCATATATATAGCAAAAGTGCTGTTTGCATTAATGCATCTCATTAATGCTAGTTCCAGGAAGGGTTCTGTCATGTACAAAATAATAATATGAATCATGGGTATAGTATTTACTGCATGTTCAGAGCATACATCACACACACAAACACCATTTCAGAAATCTGTATAACAGTCTTGCAAGGTATAGGTCAGTATTAAAGATGAACTACAGGCAGTTGCAAGTAGCTTAGGGTCTGGAGTACAATTTAAAGGGGGAAATTGCCCAAGATGATAAGGTTGAGCACCCTTCCCCATGCTCCACTTTCCCAAGATTACACATGGCTACAACAGCTTTTTGTTTCAGGGGAAATAATTGAGAAACATACACAGGTTTGCATGTGCTTTGGCTCTTTATATACCCATATTGTGGAAGAAGAAGGAAATTATTGTTGAAAGAGAGAGAGAGAGTTTTCCTAAGGTCACCTGGTGAATTCATGCCAGAGGAGAAATTTGGCATCCTGGTTCAAGCTCTGTTTCTACATTGGAACATATTTTTAAAATAAATGCCAATTTCATGTGGATACCTATTTGGACATCTGGAGGGCTTATTTGTTTATTTTCAGAAAGGAATATTCATGGCTATTGTATTCTCAGTGTGAGCTGACACTGTGTGTATAGTTATTGTGTGTGCTTTCTGTAATTTATGTTTTTTAAATCCATTTTTGTCTGTCCACCCTTCTTTGTTAAACTTGACACTTAATAAAATAAAACCTCAGCTTCTTATCCAGTATGTTTCTCTAGTTTTACAGAACTTTCTAAAAAAGAATTCCCTGGGGGGTGGGAATCCAAGCAAAGCATCTAGGACTAGTACAGGAGAAATCCAGCGGTGCATTTCACACTTCCAATTGCTTCATTTTGTAGGCCTGGTCACCATTTAAATCCTGCCCACTATAGATTGAGCTTTCCAATCTGCATTGTTGGTTTTACTGTTGGTGGGAGTACTGAACCAAATTGGGGATGGATCGAGATCACCAAATTGGACCCCAAATCATATGGATAATGCCTTGCACATTGCTACTTTTCATCATTATTTTAAAGCAATGACCACTGCATTACAGGCTTTCCATCATTTGAGATGCAGTAAAGCAGCAGCTGTTAATGCAAGGTGCAATTACACATATACTGAACTCATATATCACAAGTCCCATGTATTGGTGTTTCACTTGTACTCTATTTGTAATTATGTAAAAAGATGGAGAAGACACGATGAACAAGCAAAATCCATCCAAGCTGGCATGCTATGGGCTACTGCAATGAGCTATGGATGGCAATGATTTGTTTTCAGTCTCAGAATCAGACTGAACATGACATTAAATATGTTTTTGCAAGGGTGTGAACAGGCATCCACAGCAAGAATGGTGCTCTCTCTGCTTCAATATGTTTTTCAGATTCTGAGCTGCTCTGTGTAAGACAGAGCTCTGTGTGTCCCCTTTCACAATAACGGGAAATTGGAAAAAGTATAACTCCCTCTGCTCTTGTGGCCAAAGTAGATTAAATTTACAGGCAGAGTGGTGGGTTAAGTCAAACTGCAGACAAATAGGTCCGGGGACGTTTTGTGGGAGAAGTGAAAGGGATCCACTTTCCTCCATAATTCTTTAAGAGAGAGGGGGGCAGGGGGTTGTCTTTTTCTTACCTGAAAATAATTAAGAGGTGGTTGTGTGATGTGTATTCATGTGTGTACTTTAAAAAAAACAAAACTTTGCAGCTTCACACTGGCCTTTCTCCCTGGTGGTTCTTTGTTTCCTCCAACAACCCTTATAAGCCTCTTGATAGGCCTCTGATAGGCTTTACTGTGTGAGAGTTTGGGTCCTGCCTTAAAGAGGGCATGTGTTGCAGTGGGACCTGGCAACCAAACCCTGTGTTGTGGGTGGGCATGATTGGATAGCCACAACACCCAATTGGTAGGTCCCTTGATGCAGGGTTTAATCAGGCCAATGGGATGCAGGCTAAACGGATCAAGGGACCTATATATACCTACGCACGTGACCCAGAGCTTCCTCTTTCGGTGCGTGCATCGGAACACCCGCCCACCTCTCCCTATATTTAGGGATTGTGCGCTTGACATTGATATGCCGCTCTGTGTCATCTGTCATTGGGACAAGGGCACGGCAGGAATTTTCCCCACTTGGCTGATTGGCTGGTGCCATTTTGGTTTTGTCTGCCGCGTAGCAAATCGTTACAACTTGTAAGGTTGCGGATAGGCTCTGGTTCAGGTAATAGGGATCGGAGAACATTCTCGCCATCCCTATGTGAAGGATATTCCATTAAAGGAATCCAGGGACTCGTTGGTTTGGTCAACCCCTGTGAGGGGGTTGTGCCCGTGCCTGAGTCCAGGGGGGCATTTGGGTGGCGGAGATGGCCTGTTCCTGGCTTTCCACTTATCCAGATGTTCACCCTAGGCTGACCTATGCTGGTGCCCTGGGTCAGCGCTACCTGCAACGGTGCAGGGAACTAGTCACTTGCTGTAATCAATAAAGTTGTGGCCTAAATTCTGCCAAAAACCAAACCAAAATTTGAGTCTTGTCTGAATTTATTTATGGGGGAGGTTTAAAGATCTAAACACGCAAACTTTAGAATGCTAACCTTGGGGTTTTGAGGAGCTGTGGGGCTGAGGTTGTTGCTGTTAAAGCAGAATACTGTAGGATCCTTTTTGAAAAAGCTTTTAACTTTTTTTAAAGGATCCTCCTTTTCTGTGCTTCAAAAACAATATAAAGAGGTATTCGGTATTTTGCAGGCAGCATTTTTGATAGCCTCACTTCTTGCAAAGTGACTTAGAGAAATGAAAATGTAGGGCAGTATACAGCCCAGAAGCAGAAGGGCAGAGCGACAGTAGCAGACATGCGAGCCCTGACCTTACTTGGGGCAGGGGCTACTATTATAATGTTTTGATTTGCGGGAAGTTACCCCAAATCATCTTAACACAGATCTGATGCCACACACGCTTCCCACCCTGTGTTTGCATTTAATCATAGAATTGTAGAGTTGGAAGGCACCCTGAGGGTCATCTAGTCTAGTCAACTAAAGCATCCATGACAGATGGCCATCCACAATTTAATCTTTTCCTTCCTTTCTGCAGTCCTCATGAAAACTGCACTAATGAGATGACTCCATTGGATACAACCCACTGTGTTTAGGAGAATATATTGTCTGGGTTGTGCTGATACAAGCAGAGGAACAATATCTGCAATATTTGCAGAGCTATTGGGATGGATTTTATATATGTAAATCAGCCTGTAAAAAAAGGAATATTGAGAGGGAGACTCCATACTGTATTTTGGTTGTATCACACAAACAATGCACTTCTCTCCCTTAACACTTGAATTGGTCTAAACTGAAAAAAATAAGTTATAGCACTATTTTCTGGAGGCGGAAGGGGAAGGAGAAAGAAATTTCCCACTGCAGAATGTATTCTTTAAATCAAAAACAAAAAAAGTATATCACAGAATTTAATCAGAACTTTAGCTCATTCACTATATGGAGACATAAGCTAATGCCCCAAACCTGGAACCAATTTATCGCATGTCTTTGTCAGTCTTACCTGTTACAATCCAAAAACCAACATTAATTAACATGAAACCGCAGCTATCTAAGGAAACCCTTTGCTACCGAAGCCACTCTTTCATTACAAAGTTGGTTTGCCTCCCTTATTAATTTCGACATCTTGAAGTGCCATATACTTGAACATGCCGCTGCTACATTTCAGAAAATGCCATTTTTTTTTGTAATAGGCTTGCTGATTTAATGCTGTCACTGAAGCACCACTTGATATTTCAGCATCCTGAGAAAAACAGAAGAGTCCACATTGGGATTTTATAAGCATTATAATATTTCTAGCCTAAGCAAGAACTTGTCGGGAATCCAGTCACTGGGAGCAAATCTACACTCATATGGCTACTTGGCAAAATCAAACACCGAAAACCTGCTGATCTTTTTATTTTCTCCAACATAGTGATTAATGCTTAAGAGCAAAAACACCTCAGGACTTCCATTTAATGAGTAATTTACAGGTCAGAACACTTCAAGTGTTACAAAAGCAAGAGGAACAAAGGAGAGGATGTGCATGAAGTGGTGCTTAGCCCTTAAACATAGGGAGCATTTTAAAAATAATCCCAGTTTGTAAAAGAAAATCTGCAGAAGGCAACCCTTCCATAAGTGTCATGGCAATTCTGTTCTTTTAAACTTGATTGTTTTCTTTGGTTTTCATGTTATGATGGTGGAGAATGACTTGCCGGAGTTGCTGCGGCCATTGCCTTTCATTTCTATGTAAGCTGTAACATCAGTGTTTCTTGTTCTCTACTCCCAACCCAGCTGCTCTGAGTTGTCCTCAAAAGAGTGTGGTACAGATCAGGGGTGGAATTCAATGCCATGCTGTTGTGAATGTTCCATCTGAATGTACCATTTCAGCTTCCTAGATTAAAAGACCCCCTCACTCATTTGTTCTCCATGCATGCTGTTCTGGGGGTTCTCCTAACTCTCCAGAACCAATTTTGGTGGGGTGTGCAAGGGGAGGAGAGAGCTCTGTTGTTCAGGCAGAAGTCCTGCAGGGCTTTCATGTCTTCTGATGCTTCCCACCCTAAGTGTGTGTGATAACTCCCTTTGATAACAGTTGATTTGGATGTGGCCTGGCTGGCCTTGATTTCTATCTTGATGTCAAAGCCCCTATATGTTCCCTAAGTGGTTATGCTTTGGTATTTGGAATCCATTTTATTGGCTTATGAAGTTCACCAAAGTTAGGGGTGGGTCAATTTGGGGTTCTCCCTCCCCACTCTCTTTGTCTCTGGATTGTAAATTCAAATCTCCAAATTGCATCTTTATGGTAGCTCCTGGCTCTCTACTCAAGGATGTGATACATTTTTAGCTGACTTTCCATAGTCAAGACTGGCTCCAATTTACACTGACCTACTGTGCATGGGTTTTAGTGCACGAAGTGATGTTAGGGTTGCCACAGGTCCGGAATTTCCTGGACATAGTCAGGATTCGACAATTGGAAACAGTGTCCAGGCGGAAATCGCTGAAATGAGGATGTGTAGATTTTGGTGAATTTCCTTTAAAATAGCTCAATAACTTTTGTGTCCGTATTCTTACTTTTTGAAATATGGCAACCCTATGATAGATAATAAGCAGGAAGGTCAGGTTGTATGAAGTCTTGAAACATCCAATGAATTTCTTATTCTGAATCTAATTTGGATAGTTGGCCTTCAAATGACTCTTAGAAATATTCTATTATTTGTTCAGTATCATGCAAGGCATCTTACACCACAAAAGATAAACACTTTTAAAAAAACAATAAAATATTGAACCACCCCACCCCCATAAAACCCACAACAATAATAAATACACATAGGAAACAAAGGGGTTTTCCCCTCCACAAGTCCATAAATCTAAAGGACCATTACAGTAGCATAGAGAATCACTTATGAATAAGCCAATGAAAATGAGTGGGTCTGTATCGTGGAAGATATGCTATTAACAGCTACTTGCCATGATGACTATGTTCTGCCTCCACTGTCAGAGGCATCATGTATCTGAATGCCAATTGCTGGTAATCACAGTTGGGCTGTGTGCTGCTGCATCCATGTCCAGCTTGCAGGCTTCCCACAGGCATCTGGCTGGTTGCTGTGAAAACAGGATGCTGGACTAGATGGGCCATTGGCCTGTTCCAGCTGGCTCTTGCTATGTTTCTTTGACCTTGCCTGTCAGTACTGTCTGGGGCAAGCCATTTATGCTATCATGTGTCAAGCTTGGCCTTGCGGTTTAGGAGCAGGGTGTGCTTGCACCTGTCTCATGGTGCTTCTATTTAACAGGGCAAAATGAATTTGATAACTACAACTGTTTCTAAGACCCCACTGACCCACTCCTTTGTTATTAGCCCTTTAATAAAGTCATAGGCAGTTTAAATCCAATTTTGTTGTCAAGGTCTTTCTTCCACCTCTGCTCGCAACCGTAAGGCCTGAGCAGCCCTCATGTGCCTTCTTTCCTGCCTGCTCACGTCTCCCTGTCAATAATATACAGTTTTCCTTTTCCTTTGGCCCTGTGATATTTCCCCAGCCTTTTCATCACAGTTTGACTACTTTGAATCTTTCCTGAAGCCCCAGTTGAAAATGGATCTTTAACTTGCCTGGCATTAAACTAATTTATTGGCCAGCTGGCACTTCAGTAACGAGAAAAGTGTTTCCTTCTTGTAAACTGCAGGAACACAGCACCAGGGATATCTCTGCTATCACCTATTAGTGATTGGTATTGTTTTCTTGCAAGACTGTAGGGCCCCTGACTAACTTGAAATAAATCCCATCATAATCAGCAAGCAACTCTTTCCCCTCCTTTGCACAAATGCCATTCAGTTTTATGTTCCTTCCTGGGGTATGTAACTGAATAGTAGAAGCAAAATCAGATATGAGCCATGGCACTTCCTGTTCTAATAGCTTTGATTACTAATGAGTCTATTTCCTGATTTTTGTCGGCTGCAGATGAATCCCGAAGAAGTCTCGAGTCATCAGAATTTGCCTTCCAAATAACCCGATAGTGTCCTTTTCATCTAACGTCAATTAGATTAGCAAGCAATATACTCTAATGCACCACAAGAGAATAATATCCTTCAGCACAAATGCTGTCCTTTTAAGACTTCTGATTATTTGTGGTAATGAGCAGTCTATGGTCTTTTCTAATGTACTTTATCTTCTCAGTTGGTAAAAGAGTTGGTTCAATCTCCTGCAGAGCTATTGGTCAAGTTCAGAAAAATAACAACTTTTCCTGTTTCTTTAGCTGTTGAAGGTTGAACCATTCTAGCATCAAATCCGAGTGGCTTACTTCACTTGCAAAATAACCAATCCAGATAAATAGTTGCTGTTGTTGATGTCTTGGAAAGCTTTTGCCAGTGTTTGTACTCTGTATCCAAAACTCTTCCCCTCTCATCTGAACTTCAGTAAGCTCAGACATTTCTCTCTCTCTCTAACTGTGGTGTTGAAATGGTTCAAAAGTGTACTCTGAATTCGTCCAGCACAAAGATATCACCACTTGTTATTAAGGATGTGCAACTTGACAAGAGACAAAACTGCTATTCTCCCCACTTCACATGGATTTAATTCTTGGGTACCACTTGAGCTCTTGCTGCAGTCTGGAGATGCCGTCAGGAAAAGTGCACTTACTACTCACTGGTTTCTTTTGTGGTGCCTCTCATTTTTCCTTAAGGGTCCTCAAAAGAGTCCAAGCCGTTAGCATAAATCATTCTTCAGGAGATACCTTCTCTCAGAAGCCTAGAGTGGTCTGTTTACCTGGTTCAATAGAGGTAGCTGCTCTGTGGCATTTGGCATGACTCCTTGCTGTAGAAGGTAACAGAGCAATTGAATAAAGTACAAGCCATCATTGAGCAGTTATGCCTTCCAAAGTAATCAGTCCTTTCAAGTGGAAGCGGGGTTTTTTTTACTAAAGAACTAGTGCGTGGTGCCACAAGAATGCCTAATTTCAGCAATGGTGTGAAGCTCGTATGTGAGACTGTGTGCACATTCCCTCCCTACTAAGGCTGGTGTAGCTCCTCGAGAATACAGAATTTAAAAAGTTTTCATTTATTGCATTGTGGCCAGAAAATCTAGTGCAGATGTATGATCACTTGCATCACTTCGATGAGCCATGCAGTTGAAAATGCAGGTTTGCTACGTTCTTCATGTCCCTTTTTAAGTCTTCACATACAGTATCTTCTTCCTACCAAGCAATGTATGAATCAGCTGATCAATAACAAGGCTGTTCACTCTGATAATAAGGATAAGAATTTCAGTTTATAAATAAGTAAATAAAATCACTGCAGATTTCTAAACTTCAGTTCAATTACAGAGAGAGAGAGAGAGACTCAGCACTCGCTAGAAGGATCATTAAAGTTGGGTGGGATGGGTTGCGGAAAACCTGCTCCATTAATTCCTATATTTAAAATAAGTAATGAAATCTGACATCTTGAAAGCTAGTTTATATGATTACATCTGTACAGTTTTTCAAGCTGAAGAGTTTGAGCAGTGGAAGTACTTGATTTCTTTTCTGGGCTTGCTTCATAATTTTAATTTGTATCTGCATTTTGAAAAGAGATTTCAACAGTCCACTTCCTGTTACCTTTTGAACATATTTGTGACCCCCTTTCTCCTTTCCCATGTATTGTGATGCAGATAGTTCTGTTGCAAATAGTAAGGTCTAGTTGCAAATAGTAAGGTCTAGTTGCTTCCTTTAAACTTTTGTGCACTTCTCTCATTTCTGACTTGAAGAATAGAATAGCCCTTTGGGAATCTGAATGTTATATCTTAAAAACTACTGTCTACCGAGACCACTGTCCTCGGACCTCTTCTGAAGCCTGGCGGTGGGGCGGGGACACCTCCTCCCGCCTCCGCCGGGCTTCGGAAGGCTCCTCCGAAGCCGGGTGGCGGGGCGGGAACACCTCCCGCCGCCGCCTGGCTTCAGAACGATGCTCCGAAGCTGGGCGGCGGGGCCGCGAAGCCTGGGCGCGCTGATCTCAGCGCGCGCAGGCTTCGGCATGCTGGCAACTCTCCGCAAGCAGCGGGAGAGGTCCGCGAAGCCTGTCCAGGACAGCTTTTGAAGGCAGGGGGGGAGCAAAGACTTTCGCCCCCCGCCCGCCTTCAGAAGAGGTCTTGGACCTCTTCTGAAGGCTGGCGGGGGGCGAAAGTCTTTATCCCCCCTGCCTGCCTTCCCAGGGGCTTTTAAATCGCCCCGGACAGCGGAGAAGTCCTCCGCTGTCCCGGGGCGATTTTAAAATGCCGCCCGCCAGCATTTTAAGATCGCCCCGGACAGCGGAGAAGTCCTCCGCTGTCCCGGGGTTTTTTAAAATGCTGGGGGTGGGAAGAAAAGCCCTTGCCCCCCCCCAGCCTTCAGAGGAGGTCGGGGACAGACTGTCCCCGGACCTGGTCTGAAGGCGGTTTCCATAGGAACGCATTAATTGATTTTCAATGCATTCCTATGGGAAACCGTGCATCGCAAGACGAAAAACTCGCAAGACGAAGAGACTTGCAGAACGAATTAATTTCGTCTTGCGAGGCACCACTGTATAGATGAAATGGTTCTCCACAGTCTATATAGGCTTAATCTGTTGCCATGCACTCCAGTGTTCTATGGTCCTTCTAAGACCTCACTCTTGTTTATTGCTTTTAGCTAGAAACTCCCTTCTCTACCTACTTTTTCTGCCTCTTCTAATTCCAGTTACGTACAAACCATATTGCTGTCTCGCTGCTTCCTTGCCTCAACTTCTCCTAGCACTGTTTGGTACAGTATTTAATTCCAAATATCCATGGGAGATACCCAGTGTCACTTGTGCGAGAGCGCAGCACCAAAAAATGTGTGTCTTTTGCAAGCTCCAGCTCATCCTACTCCCTGCCAGAGGCAGCAACGCTGGAGGGAGAAAATGGGACATTCCAGGATCCAATGAGAAGCTGGGATGGTGTCTGTAATTCCAGAATGTCCCAGGAAAATTGGGACAGTTGAGGGCTGTGAAACAGGAGCCAGTCTTCATGGACTATTAGCCAGCAATCACCCTAACGTAGGAGCCATCAACCAACAGGATTCACCAAAGAAGAGGGTTACGGAGTTAGCGATTTGTATTGCCTTGAATATTGAATTAACAGGTACTATTATTCTGCTGCCATTCTGTAACCCCTGACAAATCAGATAGATAAATAAAGCCAGTAAAAGAATATGAGTTTGTATGTACTGGATGTTCCTAATACAGAAATGGATGGCAGTTTGGATTTTCTGGTATTTGACTTGACATACAAAGCAGACAAACAAGTAGCACATTGATTCTTGGATGGTGTGCAACAGCAGTGCAAGAGGATCAGAAGCCTTGTTTTGGGATTAATTTGAACTCTCCGTACTATGCATTTGTGGTTAAAGTAATCCTACGTTTCTCTCTCTTTTGTTCCTCCTTCACTCACTTTGGTGCTTGGCCCAGAAACCTTTGATTGAGCTTTAGGCCTTTTTATTTTTGCATTGATTTTGTCTGGCTGGGCAAACACTTTTGCTCTGGGAAATCCTTGCTGAGATTCCATGACCTACAGTTGTCTGGTGATGCAGAGGGCAGAGATCCAAGAAGATTAAACTGTGCTTCAATCAACACCTGGAAAAAGGGGTTTTAACATTTTTGTGCTCAGCAACTATTTCTGCTGGAAACCTTCCTTATAAAAAAGGACTGAGCCTAAAGTCATGCAGAGAACTTGGGGGGGGGGGGGGGCAGACCTAGAATCATGTCCAGATTTGCTCTTGCATTTGAGTTGGAATTTTGATTGATTGATTGATTTTTACAAGTCCTGAGATCTTAGGTATTGCGCTTAAACTCATCATTAGGAAGTTGCTGAAGATTTATTTATTTTTCTCTAGTGGGTAGGATCTTTTATTCCCGGTTGACAGCTACAGTTATTTCTGTGTACAGGACGATCCAGGTCTTTGCTTAAATGTGCACATTTGTCTGTACCTTCCTGCAATCTTGTCCCCACAAAACACATTTGAGATATCAAAGAACAATTGCATCAGATGATACACCAGAGTAACTGAGATCGTGCTTCAGATTGTACTGCCAAGGCCTGTTTATCTGTTGCCTTCCTGGGAGGAATATTATTTTGGCCACTTTCAAATAATCAAGCTGGGTCCTGAAGCAAATATTTTGGGTGGTGAGGGAGTGCCAAGATGAGAAATAATGGCTCAAACTAAGTGTATCTTGGTTCTGCAGACTTATAAAATGATGCCACAGCAGAGTGAACTGTGGAACAATACACCCTTTAGAATGCTTCCTTCAGGTGATTCTAAGATGGCTGCTAGTTCCTTGCTGGTGTTCCTCAGAACTGCTTGTCTCCACAATCCTATTCACAGAATACTTTTACCCCATCCAGTCATTAGGGCTCCTCTCCATGCATAGGATGAGTGTGCAGGTGGAAGCCCACCACTCCCTCCCCTACATACATCAAGACACACTTCTGCAATATGTATTAAAGGCTCATCCAGACTTCTGCTTGCCCTGCCAATTCATTGCGGGAAAACTCTATCTTTACCACTGAATGGGAGCAAATGCCAAACAGGTTTTCCGCAGTTGGACAATTATTCCACTTCATTTCTAAAGAGTGGGTTTTCCCAGTGGGGCTAACAGAAAACTGCTCAGACCAGTGGAGAAGTACTCAGACCCATGCCTTCTAGGCTTGGAAGTGTAGACAAGCCTTAAGAGTACTCATGTAGGCAAGTCGTCAAGTGAACTATTCTTTTTTGGGTTTCCTGATCACATGGAGCCGTGCCACCATGTGTATGAATGTATGCATGCGTGAATGCATTTTGCAGGCCTGCATTTAAATGTGTGGATGGCAGGAGGTGGACTCTACCGCTGCCTGCCATTTGCATGTTCATTCCGCACCTGGACAGGAGTCTGAAGACATGAAAGCGATTATTTTTGATTTCTCCTTTCCTTACACTAGCTGTAAAAGAGCAGAAGCGATGCATTTTATTTTGGGGAAGTGGTCAACGGTGCTATGAAAATGAGCAAAGAAGGACACACAGATACAAGGGCGTGCCAACCTAGGTTTGACTGCTATAAATGATGTCCTGGAGAAGTTGCTTCTGTTACAGTTTTTGGAACAGAAACTGAGTACAGTAGTTATATTGATTTGTGTTGAGCACAGTGCAAATGAAATTTGTGCAACTCTGTTACAATGTGATTACACAGAGATAAATCCACAGGTTCAGCCTTCAGGAGGGGTTGCAATCTGTGTTCAGCAATACCAGGTTACTTTGACCAATTCTGATAACAGAATTGGAGGGAAATGAACAGAGTCTCATGAAAGACTTAAGTGTTTCCTGCAATGTAATGAGGCAAGTCAGTGACAGTAAATATGCTTATTTAATTATTTGTTTTATTTGATGTTGCCTTTTATTTGTGAACCACCTTGATATTTCTACTTAAATGAAAGGCAGTATATGCAGTCTATTATTATTATTATTATTATTATTATTATTATTATTATTATTTTCTTCTTCTGATGTGGCAATTCTCTCTGTAGCCCATCTACAATTCCTGCCAGGACCCTTCAACCCAGACTTTCTCAGCCTTGGGTCCCAGATGTTGTTGGACTATTATTCCCGTCATCCCTAGCTACCAGCACCAGTGGTCAGGGATGATGGGAGTTGTAGTCCAACAACATCTGGGGACTCAAGGTTGAGATGCCGCTTCAACCAAATAGCCAGCCCACTGCATATCACAGAGCTGAGCTCACCAGCTCTCCTAGCCTTCCCCCTATATATGTCTTCACTACTGATAATGATCACTATTATAACTGAAGTAGCCTATGCTGAAGGCTGGAGCAAGAAGCTGGATATTGTGTGATACCTATACTGCATGTGAGCCTCTTGAGTATTTGAACCTCAGCAGTGTGGTTGTTTCATTTGAAGCCTTACGTTTTCAGTGGAAGAGTGGCCAGAAATGGACAGATAACTGACTGATAGGACTGCTACTGCCATGCATATTCACTAGCCAATCCCCGGGCAAGATTTGAGAAAAGGTGCCATGAGACAATGTATTGCTTAAGGTCGCATGCCTGTAACAGCTACTGTTGCTTGACACTTGTACCTTAGATTTTTTTAGTTGCCTTGGTCCCAGAGGCCATAACCTAGTTATGGGAGAGCATTGGCTTTTTAGCATTGCAGCTCTGTTTGGTGTGCCTATATTAAATGGAGTTGCAGTTAACTGGGGCTTGCCTCATGTGGGCTCCTCGATTTGCTTTTAACTCACTCAAGTCTTTCAACGATTGCCAGCATGGGCCCAGTGGAATACCTCACTCCAGGAGATAGGAGTGTCAGCTGCTGATATTGTCTATATGTTAAAAATATAAAATCACATCTAGTTCATTTTCTGTTTGGGCTTAAATTCCTTTTCCGTGCCTACTAGTACATTTGAAAGTTGGTGTTTAAGGATAAAGAGACTGCCAGAGTATTTTACACACACACACACACACACACACACTTGCTGCCATTATTGCTGTTTGGTAATGGTGTTTTTGAAAGACCAGCTCTGAAATCCATCTCTTAACATTGTTTGTTTTCCCTTGTAGTTTATGTGCAGGTCTATTCCTTTTTAGCTCTCCTCTCCTGCAGCCACTCATCATGACTGCTGATTCACCGTGTGTTTTTCCGCTCACAGATAAATCTTTTATTTACTAAATTGAGCACTGAAGCATTTGTTTGAGGGAGAATTACAGGGAAGCACAATGTGTAAACTTAGCAGCAAATTGAAGAAGAAAGGGTCAGTGAGATTTCTGTGCTTGCTAAGATGGAAAGGAGCGAGGCACCTAGGAAACCAGGGAGCAATCACATTGCTCCACTGTGCATTTTACAGCCTTATGGAAAGGGGGAAGGAGAAATTGAAACATATATTAAGAAGGCTGTCCAAGTTGGTCATGAGAGAGGACATTTGGTTAATCAGGGGAAGTATGCCAAAACTACAAACATGAAAACAGCAAGAAGCAACCACTATGAGACAGTGTCCAGAATTCTGTTTTCTAAGGCTGAGAGGAATCTCAAGCTCATAAAAGGACTGAGTATAGAAAAGGGCAACCAAAATGATCAGGGAGGTAGAGCAGCTCCCTAAAGCGGGATAATTTTTCAGACATTTTAATCTAGAAACAGGTTATTTATTGTTATTGGCCTTCATTGGCATAAGTTTAAACAATAAAATCATACAAAGTCATCCAAATACATTGATGATCCAAACACATACAATATATAAAAGACTAGATAACCACCACTGAATAAATCAGGCAACTTTAGATTTTGCTTTAACGATCTCAGCTAAATACCCCAAAACAATCCTGGTAGTTTCAGAAGAATCATCCCTCAACAAATACTGGATTACAGACTCTTTGTGAATCGGTATTTTAAGCTGTATGGGAGTCACTAGGAGATCTCTGCAAAGGGTGTCAAGAAGAGGGTAATCCAGAATGATGTGATGTATTGTATCAGGTGTTTTCTTATTACAGGAGCAGAATCTGTTCTGGAAGGGGACTAGTTAAGGTTAGTTAAGAGGCGACTTCCTTCTCCCATAATAGAGGCTTCTGTTTTTCTGCCTCATTTGCAGGTTGCATTAGAAATCTTGAAAGGTGCATGGACTGAGCTTACCTCATTGGCCCAGGGTGGATTGTGTTGTTCTCTTTCCATTAAGCATTTGTCCAGCGTTCTGCACGTCCTTGTCTGGGAATGCCCCACAAGACAAGTTGCCTCATGATGTCTCCCCCCTCCAGCAGGAAGCCAGAGACACCAGCTACTAATCACACCTGAGGTTTCTGCACTCACTTATTTTGTTTGTTACAGAAGTCCTTCCTTTTACCCTTTAAAGGCCCTATTGCACCTTGATTTCTTTAAAAGCTCCTGGCTGCTGGCTGTTGTTAACAGCTTCCCATGCCCAGCCAAAAATGCCAAAGCACCCAGGAACACTGCAAAATGCAGGCCACGGGTGTGGTGACATGGAATGCAAGACAGGATACTATAAAAAACAACAACCTGTATTGCTTTCACCCCATTGCTGAGTAACAAGAGATTCACATAAGAAAATAGAGGAAAGATTCGCATAGAGGGGGGAAAATAAGATGGGTTTTACTTTTATACTAGGTAAAAACACAATTCTCGGTGTCCCATCCATGTCCCATCATGGTTGCTGCTTTGATCCAGTAGGTTCCAGTCTGGTCTGAGGCCTAGAGGCAGTGAAGTATCAGTACTCAACATTAGTTTGCAAGAAGGCACCCGGATTCAGTGTGAGAAACTTCTTTCCATCAAAACAGCTAAACCTTAAGCAGAATGTTTCCTTTGCAGACTAATAAAACTGAATACAGTATATGTATTCCTTTTCACTGGTTACCCATGTTACGGCTAAAATCTGGGTGCGGGGTTACTCTGCCACCCAGCTCATCGGACTAAGTCCGTGGGTCCCTGTGGAAGAAAATGAGCTCAGCCGGACGCAGGAGCAAACTGCAGAAGATCCAAGTTTATTGCGCAACAGGTTCAAGGCGAGATTGAACAGAGAGAAAGGGGTGACATGAACTTTTGAAATTTCCCTCCATATCCCAGAATACAGTGCAAAATACATCCCAGTTACATCATGAATACATTAAGAGGTTGGGTTACACAGATTAACATATGGAGGAGGGAGGGGTGAATATGCAGAGAGCTGGATGGAGGAGGGAGGGGGGAATATGCAGAGAGCTGGATGGAGCAGGGAGGGGGGAATATGCAGAGAGCTGGAGATATGCACAGATAAGCACATCCTGAGAAGACAATGGTCCATGTTTGCATAGTCTGTCACCTGGCATCGCCCGGAGGAAGGGCTTGGCAGATGGAAATAAATGGATATATTGTAGCGAAGAAGGAGGTGAAGACATCCCCCCCCCCCGTTCCGTATCACCCAGGATGTGACTGAGGCTCAAACTACGCATTTCACACCAGTGCTTTTAACAGTAGTCATTTAAAAAACAATACATCGTGTTTTATGTTAGTAGAGAAACAACCAGAAATGCTCAGCCCCATTTCATTCCCAAATTACCAATCATCCATTCTCCTCTCCTCAGTGGCTATTCTTTAACCACTTCTGACCACTATTTCCCCATTATTTTCACAATTTCACCTTGTTGCATTTCTTGGAAGGCCACATTGGCAATGGTGAGAATGGTGATTCTGGTTTCTAACAGTACCTGTGACATACACACACCTCGGCTAGTAGGTAGCTTCTGAAATATTGCTTGAATATCTTGTTATTTCACCCCATCCCCTTATATTTTCTTGTATTTGGCTTCTCCCGCAGAAGATGTTTCACCAGCCTTAGATGTCTCCAATTTCACCTTGAATGACAGCTCAAGATGTTCTGCAGGCTTCATTAATGTATCAGGAAGCCAATACTCAATAGGACTTCGTTTCATTACATTCTAGTTTCTGGGGAAAGAGTTCAGTATTTTTGCACCTTTATCCCAAAATTCGTTTTCTCTTTCCATTTTCTTTCCATCCTACTTTGTCTTGTATGAAAGTGATTCACATCTCTCCGAACTGAAAGAGATTTATTGGCAAGAAGCAGAGATTCCAGCCTTCTGTTCATTAGCACCTGTGGAAATGAGAGAAATGTCTAGTCACTTTAATGACTGAGGCTTCAACAGTCCTTTTCGTATGAATACATGGACAACAAACCTTCCCTTTCTCCCCTCCTCTTCCTCCTCCTCCTTAATGTCTATTACTGCTTTGGACATGGAAATTCTGCATTTATTATCATTTTCACGCCACCAGCCATTGAAAGGATCTCATTACAGTCAGAGTTACACCAAGGAGGAGAGGAACATTTTCTCTTTGGCATATCCTCATCTGTAAAAGGATTCTGGTGACATGAAAATGATTAAGCAGTGACTTATTTGTCTTCCCCACTTATTTATTCTTCTTCCTATTGAGGAGATGAAGGAGGGTGTGTGGAACTGTGTTTTGAGAGATGCGATGGTTCAAAACTCTTTCTAAATACGCAAATGCTTTAACTGTTTTTATAAGTGCCATTGTTTTATATGTGTTTTATTGTCTTCTGAAATTGCTTTGAGATGCTTCATAGGAAGCCATTCAGGAATGAAATAAATAAGAGTAATAACAATAAATGACCTCCTGCCCTGTCAACTTTAAAGAATTGCAGTGATTTAAAAGCAGACTTGAGATATTCTTGTTAGTAGTGCTCTTCCCTCTTAAGTTTCTGCCAGCAATTTATAATTCTTGCACTGGAAATCTCTCTTGTGCCGCCCCCTTGTATACCCTCGCTGCCCCTTCAGACTTAACCTTGACCTTAACTATATGGTGCTGGAAATCGAAAAGCAAAATAACATAAATTTCTTTAGACTCAGCATTCTGTTGCTGTTGTTGTTTATTTTTTACAGTGGATGACACCCCCATTCCCACTACCCGATACTACAGTTAGTGATACAGGACATATAACATTAGGCCCCCCATTGCCCATGGCTCCTTCCACCTCCCAACCTTTCAAGTCACTGGTGTCTGAAGTTCCATAACTTACATACCGTAGAATTCAGTTACAGATAGGTAGCCGTGTTGGTCTGCCATAGTCAAAATAAAAAATTCCTTCCAGTAGCACCTTAAAGACCAACTAAGTTAGTTCTTGGTATGAGCTTTCGTGTGCAGGCACACTTCTTCAGATACAGTGTATTTTTTATACCGTAGAATTGACAGCTGTCATTTGTTACAATCTGGCTATTCATATATATATAGGGTGTGATTCTTTTAAATAATGTATAGCTTGTTACGTATTTTTGTTTTTTATATTGTAAACTGCTCCATAACCCTTTGATGAAGGGCAGGATAGTAATTCAATAAATAATAAATAAATAAAATAGAATACCTACAGAATGTATTTTCTCCCCCTGGGATTTGGAAAGCCAGAATAATTCAAAAGGATAGCTACATATAGGGAGAGGTATTTGATTCAGTTTGCATTTAAAAGCGACTGTAACAAATTTGAAATACAGTAATCTTTTCCACTTCTCTGATGTGATGCAATTCTCCAACCAACCAACCAACCAACCAATGTTTGCAAAAAAAAGCTTATTTTAGTGAAAAGTGTGCATAAAAATACATATATTAGTGAAAATAGCCTTTAAAAATGCAGGACATTAGGAAAAATTTCTTGCAAATATCTGTACATTAGTCAGAACTGCATATAAAAAAGTATTGATTGGGAGAAATTTACATTAAAATGCTGATCAACTATCATGAGGATTTGATTTTAGGAGATTGCTGCAGATATCTGGAGAAGTGAATATTAAGTCTGAAGAACCAAAGGAGACATTGAGCACAGGACCTGAAGACAAATGTCGCTTTTTTAACCCACATGAAATGCTTGAAGTTAGGTCTGAAGCAGAGCCAGCACATGGGAGGGCACTGAAAGTAGAGCTTAGGGAAGGGCCACCGCTCAGTGATGAGAGCATCTCCTTTGCATGCAGAAGGTCCCAGGTTCAGTTGTGAGCATCTCCAGATAGGGCTGGATATCTGCTCTGTCTGAAACATCAATGTAGACATTACTGGGCTAGATGGACCAATGGTCTAATTTGTATAAGACAGTGTGGACTTCAAAACAGGCAAAAATATATCAAGTGAAGCTTTTCCACAGAGCCTCATGAAAACGTGTTGCTGTCTGAAGTGAAGAGCAAATTGGGACTCCTGTCCCAATTATGATGCATAGTACCAAAGGCCAGGCAAGTTATTTTGGCCCCTGAGGCAGAAAATCCCTACTTTCCTCTTCCTGACAGTAACATTATAGGAATAATAAATTCAGTAACTAACCATTTGCTGCCTGCACTTTGGTGACATTCAAATTCAGCTGCCTTAGGCAGCTGCCTCATTGCCGAATAGTCAAAATGGGAAGCTGCTTTATACTGATTCAGACTGTTCATCCATCTACTTCAGTACTGTCCACACTAACTGGAAGAGGCTCTCCAGGGTTTCAGGTGTGTGGGGGGGTATTCCCAGCCCTACCCAGAGATAAACCAGGGATCTTCCACATGCAAAGCAGGTGTGACAATACAGTGGTGCTCCGCAATACGAATGCCTCGCAAGATGGAAAACTCGTGTTAGAGGACATTCGGCACAGAAACATGTGTGTATACCTTTAAGAAGTTTCTGGGATTAATTGGCTGCAGGTGACCGTTGCTATAAAGGAAAAAAGCTGAGTTTTGTTGCTTGCCTGCAGGAATAACATCCACCAGAGTTTGTGTTTATTTGCTTAGTAATAAAGCTTTCGTTTTAGTTTGGTTTTTACACCTATGTCTCCTGGAGTCCATCTGTCCTCTGCCACCGGCTGGAAATTCCCCTCCAACAGGTTATGGGCCCAGTCCCCAGTCCTGAGTGGGCAGAGACAGAGCGTGAAAAGAACCCAGAGACTGGAAGCAACTCAGCGTTTCTCAAGCAGCTGGCTGTGTGAAGGCATCGGCAGGGAGTGTCTGTTTGGGACCAGGAGCCGAACTTTTTTCTTCAAGCCACGTGTGAGTAAGAACTGAGTGGAAAGCTGAAAGCTGGGTGGTGCCATGGCTGGACTTGGAGCTGGAGCTCAAGGGGGAGCTTCCTATTTTCCAGTAGAGAAACTGGGAGAGTCCAATTATATGTCATGGAGTTTACAGATGCAGGCGTTTTTAAAGAAAGAACAATGTTGGACTGTTATTGTTAACCCTCCTGTAAAAGAGGAGGATGAAGAAGTAGATGAAGCAGACCAAAGGCTGGAGGACAAAGCCTATGCCAATTTAATTTTGAGTTTAGAGAAGTCTCAGTTATCTCATGTGCGAAACCTTGAAACAGCAAGTGAGATTTGGCAAGCACTGAGAGCGATACATATTAGAGACACTGCTGGCAGCAAAATTACTCTAACGAGAGCTCTGTACCGAGCCAGACTAAGTGAGGGTGAATGTGTTTCAACACACCTTCAAAGAATGCGTGATTTGTTTTCACAGTTAAATGAACTTGGGGAACATTTTTCTGAACAGAGAAAAGTTTATATTGTGCTGTCTTCACTTCCTGAGTCATGGGACAATTTAGTGATGACTCTGGAAGCAATCCCAGAAAGCCAATTAACAATGCATTTCTTAACTGGCCGTTTGCTTGATGAGGAGGAAAGACGCCATGAGAGGAAGGCCACAACCCCTCACCGTAACTCCAGAAATGGGAGGCAGTCCAGTAAAAGATATGCAACTGATGAGGAGCGGCATCCTAAAGAGGTTGTAGACCACAGAGAGGAAGCAGCGTTCACAGTTAGAAGATGCTATCGTTGTGGGTCAACTAAGCATTTAGTACGACAGTGCACTGTGTCTGTGGGAGAAAATACAAGACAAGGGCGGCCTGCGTTTGCTGGGAAGCGAGGAGACAGGAAGAATCGAATCCAGTATGTTTCTGCAGCAGTTCGAGGCACCAGTCACGACGTTGGACAAGACTGGATTTTAGACTCAGCAGCGACAAACATTTTTGTCAAGTCTGCACAAAGCCTTGTAGAAAAGCAGCCTTGTAAATCTGTAAATGTAGTACTAGCTGATGGAACAGTGCATGAGTCAGCTGGAAAGGGTAGTGTGAATATCAACTGTTTAAGTACCAAGTTTACCAATGTTTTATGTGTACCAAGTTTAGAAAATAATTTGCTTTCAGTTACAAGTCTTGTTAAGCAGGGATTTAAAGTAACCTTTTCTGGTTCAGGCTGTAGAATAGAGAAAGCTGGAAAAGTGGTTACAGCGTCGCTACAAAATGGTTTGTTTGTTTTGAAAGACCAGCTAGTAAGTGAGTCTGGGGCATGTGTTAAAGCCTATAATAGAGCCTTGCATGATGAGTGTCAGCATCTGTGGCATCGTCGTTTGGGGCATGCCAATTTCCGCAGTATTGCGAAAATGCCAGAATTAAGCAAGGGAATTAAAATGAAAAAATGTTCAGTTTTTCTAGACTGCAATACCTGCAAGGAGTCTAAAAGTAAGCGAGGGTCTTATCCTGAAAGTACTAGAATAAGCAAGAGGCCATTTGCTTTAGTACATTCAGACCTTTGTGGGCCATTTGCAGAGTCTGAAGGAGGAGCAAAGTTTTTTTTGATTCTTGTGGATGATTATAGCCGGTATACTTGGGTATATCTGTTGAAACACAAAAGTGAAACTGGTCAAGTGATTAAGAATTGGGTCAACTATATAGAAAGGCAGTTTCCCTACAAAATTACCCAGTTGCAAAGTGACCGTGGAGGCGAGTTCATGTCTGAAGCCCTCCAAGTTTGGTTGAAAAAGCGTGGTATTAGTCACCGTAAATCGTGTCCTTTTTCGCCTGAAGAAAATTCAGTTGCAGAACGCAAGATAAGATCTTTACAAACAATGCTAGATTCAATGCTATATGATTCTGGCCTATCCAGGAAGTATTGGGGGGAAGGAATTCTGTGTGCTAACTACATACAGAACAGATTGTTTCATTCTACCATTAACAACACCCCTCATTTTTTGCTTTATGGAAAAAAACCCTTTTTGGACCATGTTAAAACTTTTGGTTGCTGGGCTTGGGTTCACATCCCAAAAGGACAGAGAAGGAAAGGAGAGCCCAAGGCAAAGAAACTTAGGTTTGTTGGCTATCAAACTTGGTCAAAGGGGTATCGTTTTGCACTAGGGCGTGGCAGAGTTGTAATATCAAGACATGCAGAGTTTTGTGAGCAAGATGGTTGGGTTCGTTTACATGGAAATTCAGAAGTTGTGTTATCTTCTGATGATACAGATAAATTTGTGAAATCTGAGGAAGAAAAGCCACAAATTAAAGAAGGTTCTGAAAGTGACAGTGATGAGGATTCAGGGGATGAGGATCCCAGTACACAATCTCCTAAAGCTGAACCAATTTCTCCTGAGCAGGATGAATCAGAAGGGGAAGATAGTTCAGAGGGGGAGAGTATTCAAGTTAGAAGGTCACAAAGAAGCAATAAGGGGGTACCTCCAGAAAGGTTTACTATACAAGAAGTTAAAACTGTTGATGTGAAAAAGGAACCTTGTGATTATGAGGAAGTTTTAAAGTTACCACACCAGGAAATAGTAAGGTGGAAAAATGCAATGAAAGCAGAAATGAAATCTTTAGCAGAACACAATGTCTTTACCATTGAGCCATTGCCAGAAGGAAAAAAGGCAGTGGGCTGTAGATGGGTGTATAAAATAAAACACTTGGCAGATGGTGATGTTAAGTACAAAGCCAGACTGGTAGCACAAGGCTTTACTCAAAGAAAAGGTGAAAGCTTTGATGAAACCTTTTCTCCTACTGCAAGGAGTGAAAGTGTACGTTTATTGCTAGCTCTTGCAGCACAACGTGGGTTTAAGGTAAACCATTTTGATATTGAAACAGCTTATCTTAACGCAAATCTGCAAGAAGAGATTTTTATGAATCAAGCGCCAGGTTTTGAGGCAGGAGAACAGAATTCTGTATATAGGCTGAACAAAGCAATTTATGGGCTCAAACAGTCAGCTAGAAATTGGAACGAGTGTCTTGATAATGCTTTAAAAAATCTTGGTTTTAAAAGAAGCTTAGCTGATAACTGCTTGTACACTAAAGGAAAGGGTGATAAACAAGAATTGTGTTTGTGTTATGTTGATGATTTGCTTTACTCTACAAAAGGTGACAAGCAAGTGGAAAAATTTGCAGAACAACTAAGAAAGGTATTTAAAGTAAGAGATTTGGGGCCAGTAAAAAATTATCTTGGTTTAGAAATTCAAAGAACAAACGATGGAAGTTTTTTGTTGAGTCAAAAAGACAAAATAATGGAGCTACTTGAAAGAAACAATATGCAAAACTGCAAGGGAGTAAAAACCCCAATGGAAATAGGTTTCTTCAAAAATGAAGGAGAATACACAGAACCTGTAAATCCTGAAATGTACCATTCAATAGTTGGAAGTTTATTATACATTTCATTGTGGAGCAGACCAGATTTGAGTTATGCAGTTGGAATACTAAGCAGACTAGTAAGCTGTCCTACAGAAAATGCCTGGAAAGGTTTAAAACGCATTTTCCGGTATCTAAAGCAAACACTTGATTATTGTTTAAGATTACCATCTTCAAGTTCCACAAAATTGCAGTGTTACGTTGACAGCGATTGGGCCAACCTGCCTGATAAAAAATCAATTTCTGGAATGGTTTTTCAATTTGGAGATTCTTTAATAGGTTGGAAATCCAAAAAACAAAGTATAGTGGCCACATCATCAACTGAGGCCGAATACTGTGCATTATCAGAATTATGTAATGAAGTTAAATTTTATGTTCAGATCCTCAAGGATATAAACGTACAGTGTAATTATCCTATTCAAGTTATGGAAGATAATCAAGCCGTGATAACCTTGTCTGGATCTGACCAGTTTAGAAACAAATCAAAGCATTTGGAAATTAAATATCAGAATGTAGCTGAAAACGTAAAACAGAACCAGATAATGCTGAAGTATTGTGAAAGTGCACAAAATGTGGCGGATGTATTCACAAAAGCGTTAACCTTTGAAAAACATACACGACTGGTAGCAAAGTTGGGAGTTGCTGTGTGTGATATGTAAATATGTTCTGTTCTGTTCTGTTTAAAATACTATTTGTTTCTGTTTGAACGAGAGGGGGTGTTAGAGGACATTCGGCACAGAAACATGTGTGTATACCTTTAAGAAGTTTCTGGGATTAATTGGCTGCAGGTGACCGTTGCTATAAAGGAAAAAAGCTGAGTTTTGTTGCTTGCCTGCAGGAATAACATCCACCAGAGTTTGTGTTTATTTGCTTAGTAATAAAGCTTTCGTTTTAGTTTGGTTTTTACACCTATGTCTCCTGGAGTCCATCTGTCCTCTGCCACCGGCTGGAAATTCCCCTCCAACAACTCGCTAGATGAAAGAGTTTTCCATTTCGGAGGTGCTTCACAAAACGAATCTCCTATGGGCTTGCTTCGCAAGACGAAAATGTCTTGCGAGTTCCTGTGGGTTTTTTCCCCTCCCCCCTTTTTCTAAGCTGCTAAGCCGCTTATCAGCTGATCCGATAAGCCGATAAGCTGCTAAAAGCCGCTAATAGCGCTAATCCGCTAATCCGTCAATGGGCTTGCTTCACAAGACAAAAAAAACCGCTAGACAAAGAGAATCACAAAACGGATTCTTTTCGTCTTGCGAGGCACCACTGTATAAAATTGTCAAGCCATGGGGAGATTTGAAGCAGAGAACTTTGGTTCTGCCTTGATTTTGGGTTGCCAACTGATCACTAAACAGACTAGTTTGGGGTATTCCTAGAACTCAAACTACAGGTTGATTTGCAGATAACATTATTATCTGATAATGGCTGAACATGAAATGGCTGTCAAAGGCGCAACTCCAGAGGCCTTAACAAAAGTGGACAAGTCTACCTGGAACAGTGGAGTAAACAGTGAAATTTCTCAAGTTTGCTTTCAAATCACTGCAGTTTTCTTAAGTTGTTAAGGCAGAGTCCTTGAGATATTGTGGTCCTGAGCTGTATTCACATCCATTATGGCTTTGTGAGCTGGGGGGGGGGGGAGAGAGTTAAATTGCAGGTGTCTGTTCATAACTCCCTGCGTTCTCCAATTCATCTGCCCCTCTCAGTTCATAACTCTTTGCTTTAAAGTGCGAAGGTGGTCCTTCTCCCCACCCCCACCCCCTATTTGTCCTCTTCTTATTGTTCTCACGGTGCACTATGGTAGTTCACTAGTAGGCTTTATTACATACAGACAGATATTTGCATTCCCCTGATCTTCCCCTGATCTCATTCCAGGGGATGTAAAAACAACCACTTTGGGCTTGCTATATCATACTGCCACCAAGGTAAGAAAACTGAAATCTGATTTTAAAAAAAAAGAAACCTTTGAGTTTTGTGGAAATGTGGTGGCATATTATTTGTTTTGCAAGTCAATCTGTTCAAGAGCCACAATCCTAAGCACGCATACTGAATAGTAAACCCCATTGAACTCAGCGGGATGTCCTTAGGATCATGCAGTAATAAAGCAGCAAAATGTAAATTCCATGATTTAAATGGAAGTGCCACATTTCTGACAGTTTCTATTAGTCTTAGCAGTTTTCTTACTCCTCGAGATGGTGTGTACCACCACATTTTTTAGAAATGTGCAAGAAGAGCATATGCCAAAAGACACTGTCCCCTGAGGCTTTCATATTATTTTCTTGCATTTTCTTGAAATAAAATGCATCAATCATGCGCAGGCAATTATTTGACAGTTTTTTAAAAACATATTTAAACATAAGCTTTCTTAAAGAACAACAGTTAACATACCATAAGCCCATTGGTTTGATTCATAGGCTAGTTTCCGAATGAGGTACAATATGCACAGAAGCCCCTTTGTAGTGGCTGAAAAGTGTTCTTTGACCCCTTCCTTGCCTTGCCCTCTTTCACCCTCTGACACTATAGCATCTGCTCTTGCACTGCAAAACAAGGAAGTTACCCTCTGAAATGATTCTCTTTTCATGGCCCCTCTAAAATTGGCTCCTTTGATTTTCAAGTTCTCTTAATTTCAGTAAAATGCCGTGATGACAAATTCTGATAAGTCTGTCCTTTGCCTTTCTCCACCACTCTGAACCTGCAATTTTACCAGCATGAGCTCTTAATTACTTTCTCCTCCTACCTTTATCTAGGAAACATTCTTCTGTTCTCTCTCCACTTCCCATCCCTTTTCAAGATGCCACCATGCTTCGTGTTAAGCTATATGCCTTCAAATAAGATCTGGATAGCAGAATATTAGCATAATAGCTTGCAACAACCAATGGTCAGGCCAAGAGAGTATTTGCATCTGAGGAAGGTCAAAACAGATACTCCAGGAGGGATGGACTTAAAAGCTTAGAGACCCAGAATAGGGAGTGGGATACATGTCCCTTTTTGTGATGTAATAAAGGATAATAAAAAATGCCCCTTTGTTTCCTCTTTCTTGCCCTGAAGGCATTTGTATTTATTTTTTTCTAATGGATGTGATTTCTCTGAAATGCTTGTGAACACTTTATCCTTTTCAGATTGTATGTGATATTCTCTTTTTCAGCTTTCCCCTTATAAATACATGTCCTTTTTTTTGGTTGTCCTACATTTCCCTTGAGTGTAGGATGTAAACTTTTACTATGTTTCAGATATGTGGATTACTCTGCTTAAAAAAGTTTGCTGTCATGGCAGTGTTATATATTGTCAAACATAAAGCTGAAGAGAGGCGGAACTATAGGCCAATTATTCTGCTGTTGGGATGTATATAAGCAGAACTCCATCAATTTCAGAAGTGGTTACTGGGTTATATTTGCTGACGAGCTAGATATAAAAATACACACCAAACCATATTCAGTGATTGTTGCCAGCACCACTGGAGGGGGGAGGGGAGAGAAGTGAAATAAAAATTAGCTTGGGGAAACTCTCTCCCATGCAAGCATATGGAACTGAGTAACCACAGACAAATAATATATCCTCAACTCTAAGGAGAATGATACCATTTTCCATAGAATTAATATTCTAATTTATTTTAGCCCTTCATTTGTTGCTTTAGTTTATATTTGCTGCCCTTGAATCATACAGAAAATTCTGTATTAGGCTTTAAAAAAAAACCCCACGCTGAGAGACCTACTCGCATATATTTATCCATTCATTTTGAATGGAGGCCTCGCACTCATCTGCTTTGCTCTTGTAGCCTTGAATATGAAACACTGCTGAGCTCTTAACTCTGTTTATCTTGAAATGTCCTTGCCTCTTCTGTGGTGTTATGCGTATTTGTGTTTTGAGTAGAAGATAGCTGAACTTTCAACAGCCACCAAACAGATTTATTTTCTCAGTCTTCCTGGAAGGGGGAACATGATCCACTGCAATGTTGTGACATCTGCTTGCTTTCCCAGAGCTTACCTGCCTGCAGTAATTCAGCTCAGTTGAGTAGTTAGGAAAAAAGAAAATGTCCTCATGGCTGGGTAAACTCTGGTCTGGTTTAGATGTTCATTTGCAGCTTCACAAACTGTGGTTTATGACCTTTGGGGTGATCATGGGCTCGAAAAGTCCAAAAGCTTCTCTCTCCTTTTTCTCCTTGTCACCTCCTGGCTCTGGCATGGAGACAGAATGAGTCTAGTACAAAACAAACCTGGATTTCTTCTCCAATGTTAGAACACGATGAGAGGAGAGGTGTGGTGTACTAGGGCTTCTGTGTGTATGTGTGGAGGAGTGTATGCAGGGCTCGGGATCAGGAATCATGTGTCTTATTTTTTTCCTTGCATTATACATATACATCAGTGCTGCATTCATATGCCACCATCTGTGATGTAATAAGGGATTACAGCATCTGTGGTGGACTTTTATTGTTGAACTGTCAACCTTCCACTGCCAATGATGTATGGAAAATGCTGCATACTTGGAGAATGAGTATGTAGCCTTGAGAGTAAAAACAAGACATTGAACTGTGGCTGACCAAAATGTGCTCATAAAAGCAATAAGATATTATCTTATGGTTACATCTTTTAAACAAAGTGAGCCATTAACAGTAATGAAGGAAATGGAGTGTAGACAGAACTGGCTCAGTCTCAGATAGGTGGAATCCATTGTTTGTGCCTGTTAATGCAACTGAAAATGGAAGTCCATCTTTTGCAAACACCTAGTCTTTGAGTATCTTGACACTGGCTCCGGATGTAGGTTGGATGTGGGGATTCGGTTTCTCTGTTACTGCCTAATGAGTCTCTGATGAGCACAAGGTTAAGCTATATAATGAAGAAGTAGAGTCCATGCATAGAATAGTCGACTAGTAAAATAAGGAGGCATCTGGAGTAGACTGTGTAAGCAGAGGAGACTGGGAAGTTGTTTGGAATTCAATAAGTGCTCACATAGATGAAAATATTACCTGGCATATGTTGTGGGAAAGGTCAATTATTTGACACCAGTTCTGAGGAAAGTACCATGAAAAGACTGGGGGGAAAGCTCTGAACTGCTCGTGAGTGAAAATCCTATTTCATGCTGTGACTAGCCTTTCATTTCACCCAAGGGAGAACCCACCAAAGGCCACCATCGAAACTAGCTGTGCAGTACTGTTCATTTTCCATGGTAGAAGAAAATTGCTTAGAAGAAAATTCCTTCACTTACTGAAGATGGTGTTGAACGATGGGGGTAATTCAAAGCTTTGCATGTACAGGGGCCTTTCTTTTGTTTCTGTTTAATAAGGGAATGTTTCATGTGCCTTTAGGAATATCCTGCTCTGCATACACAGAGTTACTGTGCTCAGGGAAGAGGAAGTCTCAATGTGTGCATATTAACTGCTGGATCTCAGCCAATCATTACAAAAACTTATAGTCACTGACAGACATTTTTCATTCATAAATATGAATATTTATAATATTTGGCAGCATTGAAGCATCTCATTTTTGACAGCGTATCCTCAACCAGCTATCTATAGAAAACAAGCCATTAAAAAAGTAAGAAAACCATTTGAGAAACTTCATGTTCTATTAGTTAAATGTAAGGTATTTATGCCTCTCTCTTTTAAACTGTTGCAGAAGAAAATTGCATCTTCTTTTGTGATACATCTTCTTTCTATGCAATTTAAACACACCCAGTAGATATTTAAATAGGACACAAATTCTAACAGTCCAAAAATGGGGAATGCATATTCCTTAGGGAACTTCACGGGCAGAATTTGTGCAGTGCATATAGACAAAAAAAAATATAGCAATTAAAATAAATACAGTTTACAATAGAATCACCAAATAAAATCCCCACAAAAAAACACACCACCAACATCAGAATAGCAAAACAGTGGTACAGAAATTCAGTGCACAGCAATGTAGAAGAAGGGGGGGGATCCCCTCAACCAAAATGTCTCTTGTCAGTCTGAAAGAACTCTAGGAGCTTAGACTATATGGATTGAATGTGCAGCAGAAAATGAAACCTAGGTGACCAAAGACATTAGCTGCCTTGCCTAGTCACTGTGGAACTCATTCCATTAGAACAGAAAAACTAAAAATAAATATTTACATTATATCCTCTCATTTCTAAATAGCTGAAAATCCTTATTAAGCTGTCCCATCTGCTGCTTACTGAAGATGTTCTCAAATATCCCTAGCCTTGGCTTAGAGAGAAAAATGACTATATGAACCTCACAACTGAATCAATCAATCTTACATCTTGTTAGAGCTACCACCACTATAAATGAAGGATTCTGTCATTCCGCCATCCACCCAAAGCTATGAATGATTTGGTTTCTGTCTGCTTCTATATTAGTCCATCAGTAGATAGGTAGATCTACTGTACAGTAATTAAAATTTTGCAATAGCCTTTTAAATATGCTGCTAGGTATGAGTAATGATTTAACTATCAGTTAAATAGTTTGTTATTGCTCATTTTCATGTGCAGCATTTTATTACATATTTGCAGAAAGGTATCAAATTGTGTATGTAAATCATAATGCTCAGGTGGCTGCATTGATTACCTAATGATCAGCATTTTTAAAAGCTTTTCAGAAGAGATTGTGTACACCGAAGAACAAAAAATTTTCCCAAAAGGAAAATTATGAGCAATTAAGTTTTGGGAATATATTTGTAAAATCAATTTATAATAATAGGTTGAAGAATTCTGCTGAAAACTGAAAAGGAAACGGAAATTACGGCAAAAACTGAAATGCAGAAGAACGGGAAAATCACTGATTATGATGAAAACAAGTTGGAATAGAAGTCACTGCCTTCTTACATCTCTATGCATAGTGTACTCATTGTTCATGGTTAATACAGGATTCTCACTACAGAGTATCTGTACACTATGGTATAAGCAAATTTTGGCATTGCAATGGCTACTGATGCTTTGATACAGTTCTGGTAGAGGCATGAGGAAAACAGCTATATTTTCCAACAGTACAGTGGTACCTCGGGTTAAGAACTTAATTCATTCCGGAGGTCCGTTCTTAACTTGAAACTGTTCTTAACCTGAAGCACCACTTTAGCTAATGGGGCCTCCTGCTGCTGCCACGCCGCCGGAGCACGATTTCTGTTCTCATCCTAAAGCAAAGTTCTTAACCTGAGGTACTATTTCTGGGTTATCGGAGTCTGTAACCAGAAGCGTCTGTAACCCGAGGTACTACTGTACTGAGATGCTTCAGCCTTAGCCTCTGAACTAGTATGAACTTACTGGGAAAGAGTTATGGCTCAGTGGTGGATCATCTGCTTTGCATGCAAGAAGTCCCAGATTCAATCTTGAGGAGGCTGTGGGAGTACCCCCTACCTGAAAAAAAAAGGGGTTACCCACAATACTCAGCTACTTGGACCAGTGGTCTGACTCGGTATAAGATGACTTTCCTAGCTCTTTGGATTGTAGTATAAGTTGCAAAAACGGTTGTCCTAAGGCACTGGCTGAACAGTAGCAGTAGTTGTGAAGCAACATATTTTCTTTAAAGTATTTAAAAAGTGCTATTTTACCATCTAGGAATGCAAAGAAGTAACTGTTGAATAATGCTTGACATTAGAGTGATATAGAGGTGGCATTAGATCAGCTTCAGATAACTAATGTTTTGTGAGTGGGTGTTTAACGAAGTACACACCATTTGTTCAGATGGCGCTTAGCGGAAATAGTGAACAGCAAGATATATTTAATCTTTATTAGATGAACTAAGATTTGAATATGATCACGAGATGTCTGGCACACTAATTAACTTGCCAAGCATATGGATGCCTTTTGTTATCGTGCCACAATATGTTTCTGTCTAAATGAAATAGAGAGAGGGTTTTTTGTTGGGTTTCTTTTATTTAAAGAAAAAGTTAGGTGACAGAAATTTATAGCCTTTTGAGAGAGAAGGCCTTAGGCATCTATGGTTCCTTACATTGCTGCATGGATTGGAGATTTATTTCTGCTCAGTGAAAATTTATTGCGTATATAAAAAGTGTCAACACACCAAGATCCAAGGATTTTAAGATGCCATTTCCCACACAATTTGTAGTTTTCTAATAAAGAATATTTATTCAGTATCAAATGCTAGGAGTTAAACATATACAATTTTTGAATAATGTGCACTTTGGGTTGGTTTATTAATATATTTCAAAAGATTTACTATTAGAAAATATAAGATACAAATTCCTGAAAAAGCTGTGTGTTAAACTGTACTTACTTTTTAAAAGTAGACAGGCCAATAATTACCGTATTTTTCGCTCTATAACACGCACCAGACCATAACACGCACATAGTTTTTAGAGGAGGAAAATCTGTAGGCATGCCACCCGTAGGCATATCCTCCATAACACGCACAGACATTTCCCCTTACTTTTTAGGAGGAAAAAAGTGAGTGTTATGGTGCAAAAAATACGGTAGTTGTCAGTTACAGCTTTTGCATAATCCTTCTTGTGTTGACTGCTTCCTACTAGGGTGGGTATTACAGTTCTGTTCTCACAGGCTGGACCGTGCTCCAGTTTTTCACATTGTTGGGTGGAATGTGATAGATGATAGATAGATAGATAGATAGATAGATAGATAGATAGATAATGATGATGATGATAGATAGATAGATAGATAGATAGATGATAGATAGATAGATAGATAGATAGATAGATAGATAGATAGATAGATGATAGATTAAAAGCATCAAACAGTACTTCACACACAATCACTCAGGATCTTGCATTAAAATAATCTCTATGTTCTTCTGATTAATAAAACAAAGCATTTCTTTAAATGTTTCAAAATGTTTTGGTTTCTGCCTTCATCAGCTTCTCTGATAAAAGGAGAATGATGCCGTTTCCAAGGTGGCAGGTTGAAGACATGCATTGTTAATATGTCCTTAGTCTCAACCTAGAGCAATGCTTGACTTCAGTGAATAAAGCCCTTCTGAAAGCATTCCATCCTCAAAGCTTTATCACTGCTGCCTTGGAAATGGCATCATTTAATCTTTATCAGAGCAGCTGATGATGACAAGAGCTCTAACCTTTTTCCACATTAAAAAACAACAACACCTACTGTTTTGTCGATCACAGTAAACACATAAACACACATTCTCATATACATACAAATTTACGGTTTTCAACGTGCAGTTCCGATTTGAGGGTTTGTGGTGCTGCATCACAGTCCCGGACTTGAAAGAAGTCGGGGATGGGGAGGGGAGCACAAGAGAAGGCAGGTTTTAAAATGGCAGTTCAAAACATCAGCGGGTTGAATAAAGCAGGACTGGAGGGACACAAATGAACTGTGGAAACATGGTGGGGCTTAAAGGAGCTGGGAAGGGATGGGGTTTTGGAGTGAAATGTAACAGGAGAGGCTTGGAGAAGTTGGCAAGGAGTGGGAGGTAGGCAGCATTGACAGGCAATTGAGCGGGGCAGCAGCTTCTAGTCTCTCTCTCTGTGTTGGGGGGGGGTTGTTCTTTGGCCAGATTCTTATAATAATAGCAATAATGATTTATTATTTATCTGCCGCCCATCAGATTGGGTGCCCCCGTCACTCTGGGAAGCTTTCAACAAATTACAAAACCACAGTAAAACATCAGATACATAAAGAACTTCCCTATACAGGGCTGCCTTCAGACGTCTTCTAGAAGTCAGATACAGTCATACCTCGGGTTATAGATGCTTCGGGTTGCGCACCGCGCCGAACCCGGAAGTACCGTAACAGGTTACTTCTAGGTTTCGGCACTCACGCGTGTGCAGAACCACTGAATCGCAACTTGTGCGTGTGCAAATGTTGCACTGCGGGTTGCGAACGCTGCGGGTTGCAAACGTGCCTCCCGCACGGATCACATTCGCAACCCGAGCGTCCACTGTAGTTTCCTTGACATCTGACGGGGAAGTGTTCCACAGGGCAGGCACAACTACCAAGAAGGCCCTCTGCTTGGTTCCCTGTAATCTCACTCCTTGCAATGGGGGAAATGGCAGGTTAACATTTCAAATAAAGAGATTCCAGGTGACTAATGAGTAATTAATACTCATGATGTGTGTGTGTGTGTGTGTGTGTATTATATATATGCTAAGCCTAACCTGTTATGAATATATTAAATCCCCCCCTCAAAAAAAGGCTGCTTCAGCATCGTACTGGGCTATATTCTATTCTATGGCAGCCCAACTGAGAATTACCACACTAGAATACTTGAAACAGAGAAAGGAGTGACAGAGAAAGAACATATAAGAAATAGCTGCTTTAGGGACCAAATATGATTGCATGCTTTTGCAGAAATATTTATTTATTTTTAACTCAAGGAATATGCCTTTCTTTTCTTACTATTCCACATCATTTCTTTTATAAAAGTTCTTCTTTCTAGTAGTTGGGTACCCTTTCCGTTTTATATTAAAGGATGGTGAGATTTCTCAGGTGTTTAGATGGAATAAAAAGATATTGTGACCATACCTTCTTCTCTTTTTTTAGTACTTGGGACAAACTGGGACATCAGGTAAGCTTTCTGCACAAAATTACTACTATGCATAAAATGACATATTCACTGTGTAGCAATAAGAACAGATTGCCTTGCTGGTGCTCTCAGAAACTCAGGCTGTTTGAGATATGCAATTTGGGCTCAATGAGAATTCAGAGTTTCCTATGAAATATTGATTGCAAAAGGTTTCTTTGGCAGAACTCTTCTATCAGCTGGTTAAAATGCTGATGAGGGTCCTCAGAGAACATAGCAATATAGCAGTAAGCGCCGTAGCTTTAGTACATGTCGAAAAACCCTGCAGGCTGCAATCCTACACACACACACCCTACACCTGGGAGTAAAGCAGCTTACTTTTGAACAGACATGTACTGTATAGGATTGCACTGATAGTAGTCTGAAATCCAATTCTTGAATTAAAGGGTATGGGGAGCCAAAGAGATTCAACCCCCTTATCCGTCCTTGGCTACCTCACAATTGTAAGGTAAACTGAGCCCTGTGCTCCACTAAAATTCTGAAGTACTCTGAAGCAGAAAGCATGTGAGAAATTGGAGGATAGGTTTAATATTGTCACTGACATTTTGGTATAAAAGAGCCTCACGTTATACTTCAAGCCACCAAGAAAGCCCTATGGATAAATAGTTAAGCATTTTCCCATCACAACGTCACTTCTAGTGGGAGAATTAAGTATTGTTGCATGCCACCCCAGTCTCTGAGCGGTGCAAGATTCCAGGGCTTCCAAGCACCCTTGTGCTCTGGCACTCGCCACGGTGTCCCATTGCGCCAGAAGTGGTTTAGTCATGCTGCCCACATGACCAAGAAAGTTGTCTGTGGACAAACGGCAGCTCCCTTGGCCTGAAGCTAGATGAGCGCCATAGTCCAGTTTGCCTGGACATAACTGTCCAGGGGTACTTTACCTTTACCCAAGGTCTATGTTTCCTTCTGGAAAATAAGGCACAGCGGAGACTGTGGTGTCTTTATGATACATGGTTTATTTACACATATATACAATCTGAGCCAGTGATGGAGGGCCTCCCATCATTACACTTCAAAAGAATCTTGCTTCTTCCATAGCTGTAGCCTTGGATCTAAATAGACCCCAGCCATAGCTCCTACTCTGTGTAGCTTGCGGCATTTAACTGAATGCCACTTTTTGTCCATCCTATATCATCCCCAACAGCAATCCTAAATTCTACTCTGTGCTGATTTAGATTTCAGGGTACAGCTCCCACCATTTGCCAGCTGGCACACTGTCTTTGCTTATGTCCCATCCCCCTGTCTTTGTTCTCTTTTAATGGCTCAGGCGATCACCTGAACACAGGAAGCTGAGACCAACTATTAAGAGTCTGATTTCCAGTTTAACTCTCCAGGAATTTAGCAGGGAAATCTAGCACCCACAATTTATAACAGTATGTTGCTTAAGTTTCTCCCACTGAAATAAACTTGACCTAAAAGTGGATGAATCAGTTAAATACTGGGATGCCTTTATCTATTTTTTAGTGTCTGCCTGCCCCTTCCCTCTCTTTCCCTGTTTTAGGTGATAAAATCTTAACAGGATTTTATTGGGCGGTATGCAACGACATGGTTGCAAGTGTTCTAAAGGCTGCATAATTAGGGTACTTGTCAAATATGTATTATAGAACCTGACAGTGAACACAGAGAACATCTTAGTTTGTGGCTTTTTAAAGAGCACAGTCTATAGGAATACTTATTTTATACTGCTGCTAGGCTTCTGGCTAAGTCAAGGGTCAGCTTTCAACAGACAACAGAAGATGACCTAGAAACAATGGAGCTGCAGAGAATTATAGAGAACAAGAGACTTTGCTGTGAAATGGCAAGATGCATTTAGAAAGAAGATCAGGTCAAGATAACATGTACATATATTAGCTTTGAAGAAAGTGAACTGGGGATTCAGTGGACCTTCAGCTGACATTTAGAAAAGTTCACCTGCTTCAGGAGCGATTCTTGAAAATTGTAAAGCAGAAAATAGATAGCTAGAGTATCCAGCTGGCACGCTTAGATGAAATGAGGATATGGTTCTTACATTTGGAAGCAAGGTTTCTGTGATAAAATAGTGATTCAATTTTGGACCCATTTTTCCCAGACTAGAGGAGAGTGCCTTCATATATGCAATTACAATGGCAGCACCCACACGCAAGAGAGAAGTGGGGGGAAACTGGGGAGAACCCCAAGGGTTTCAAAAATACAATGTAATTATGGGCGAAGCCTAGGTTGGGAAGCCCTGCAAACCTGCCCCATAACGATTCAGAATGTTGATTTGAGGAGGGGGCTGACAACACATGGAATGAAGTAGGTGGAAAAGAAGGAAGCAGGAAGAAACGCATAGAGATTAAAAGGGTACAGACAGAACAGTATCATTGCCCAGATAAGTCACTTCCTGGATCACACTCAGAAGCTGGAAAAAAATCCATGAAGCAATGCAATGTAGGTAGAATTGGGCACCAGTGTGTTTAACCTCTGCACCCCAACCCCAAATAGCAGCAAAGAGAATCCATGCACTTTCTCACTTCTTATCTAGTGTGAAACGTTTTTTAAAATATTCCATTTGAATGTAAATCCCAAAGCAGATGCAGTGGGTTCTCCACATTGAAGGTTTCAAGCAACTGTGATTTGGAAAGTGCTGGCTTACGACAGCTCAGCTCTGAATACAAGATCAGACCCTGAACAGCTTACAACAACCCTGCAGTGGTATCCGCTGCTTTTATCCCTGTATTGAAAGTTGGGTTGAGAGAGCAGAATACAACAAACCTATGGGTGTGGGTGTGTTTGATTTTTCATCCATCACATTCATTCTTAGTACTTACAAACAACCTTCCAGGGCAAAGTACCCTCCACACCACAAGGCAGCTTATATAAAAAAATAATTAGATTCATACAAATACAAGACAAGTTGTCTCCATAAACATAGCAGTGGCTCTGAGCTGCAGCGGTATCTATCCAGGCACATTAGAGGGGTGCAAGAATGAGCCTTCCTCTCCCTCTTATGGCCTCAGCAATGGCAGCTGGTAGCTATGTTTGATGGGGCTCTCAGCTGGAAGCTATACAGTGGTACCTCTGGTTGCGAATGGGATCCGTTCCAGAGCCCTGTTTGCAACCTGAAAGGAATGCAACCCGCCTCTGTGCGGGTCACGACTCGATGCTTCTGTGAATGCATGTGACATCATTTTATGTGTCTGCACATGCGGCGAAACCCGGAAGTAACCCTTTCCAGTACTTCCGGGTCGCCGTGGGACACAACCTGAAAACACAACCTGAAGCAAATGTAACATGAGGTATGACTGTATCTAGTTCAGTGTTAGAGCCCAGTTGCAGGTTGGAGGGCTGTGCTGGCAACGGATACATGACCAAACTTGGCCCTCCAGCTGTTTTGGGACTACAATTCCCATCATCCCTGACCAGTGGTCCTGTTAGCTAGGGATGATGGGAGTTGTAGTCCCAAAACAGCTGGGGGACTAAGTTTGGCCACCACTGCAATAACCTTGCAATGTAGAAGGTTGCTGATATTTTTCAAGCCTTTAAGCCAAATGCTAGGGTGGTGCACACACACTCACACCAAAGATACACTTCCAACAGTGTGCTGTGTGGCATTGGTTGTCACCTGTATTTTACTCTGAAATGATATTCTAGAATTGAGGCAGCCTGTGTTGTTTTTGTTTGAAGTGTAGCTATAGCAAATAGATTGGCAGGGGAAGGTGAGGACAGGATTTTCAACCTGGGCTGCTCTGTAATCTGCCTGACTCAATGAAGCAGGTGACATGAAATCCATATATATATTTCTGGGATCAGTAAGATGGTATGGTGAAGGGTTTTCTTCCTTATTGGCATTTTACCCACATGACAGGAATGTTTGCTTATGGGACCTAGGATTTGATTCACTGTCCACTGATGCCTGTTGCAAAATGCCCCAAACTGTGATCCAGTTTTAACTGCGCCAGCAAAATTGTTTCTTTCAATGACACGATCAGCAGTTGAACCACAAAGATGCCACTTGACAAACAAAAAATGATTGTATGTGTCTATGTGCACAACGTTGCGTGCTGCTAGTGGCAATCACACTGCTATAGTAGCAAAGCCTTTTCTAAATAACCCTGGTTGTTCCCTTGTTCTCTTGACTGACCAATATACAGTCCCATGCATCTGTCTTTGTTACAGAATTACCGGTAAGTCTCCTGAGGAGAACCGTGTCATTTCTCCCCAGTAACCAACAACTTAGTCCCTTTCAGAGAACAACATGTTTTTGGGTGGGGTATAAATAATAAATTGTTGTTGTTGTTGTTGTTCTGTACCACAGATTAATTCTATGGCGTTGGGGTACAGGAATGCAGTGTCAGTCCCCAAACTCATAGATACATACATACATAATTTTATAGGAATTTCACCTTAGCATAGTTAAAACCACGCTCAAGGCATCTTATATAATTACAAACAAAAGAAGTCATAAACAATAAATAAAACATTAAAAGTACGCAACAAAACTGAACAATTTCTACAAATTGTGGTGAAAGGCCTGCAAGGCAGGGAGCATGTCTTCCAGGATTCACAGCCAAGAGGGCCTCTGGCCTCTTTAGCAGCTGCAGCTGGAGTCAGTCAGGGCCCTGCCCTTCCAGGCCAGGTAGAAAAAGACCGACTTTGACTGCAAGTTGAGGAGCCTGCCTTTTGCATGGTCTGTTGAATCTGTTGAACCCACCTCTACACACACATTTGGGGGGGGTGTGGGATTAGCAGCCTCATATAACAAACATGCTTAAATCTAATTTATGCATGAAGGAGTTAATACCATAGAGCAAGCTGTTCAGCTAGGCTTAGCTATGTCACTCCCCTTACCTTAAGAGGAAATGGGTAATCAAGCTTATTGTTGCACTCCTGTCCACCTGAGAAGCTCAGCTGTGTGAGGAGGTTTAAGCTGCTTGGCTCTCATCAGCAATTCTTGAGTTCTTACAGCAATAATTTAGGAACTTTCACCACTTTGTAACTAAGCCAAGTTCTACTGCCCGTGCAACTTTTCCGAAGGACGTGAACCTGACCTTTGAAGCGTTTGTAAGTAAACCATTCTTTTATTTGCCAAACACGTGGTCTTTTTCCCATGCTGAGGGAACTGGGAAACTTTGAAGGAAACCTTTTAAGGGGACATTTTTGCAACTCACTTGGAGGGGCACATATTTTAAAGATCTAACAGCCAATATTTCCATACTTTGCTGCATATTTTGTGACTTTAAATCTATGCTGGGGTTCTGTTACCAAAGAGTACTTGCCCCAGACTTTGTTCTTGGCATCCAGGAATTCTCCTTTATACATACACACATATAACACGAACAAAATATGACCATTTTTCTGTTCTCTCTGTGTGAAATTTCTGACAAATTTATAAGTGGTGGGGGAGTGGTTGCACTCCCCTTAATAATGCTACAATATGACTGTTCCTTCTTACTACATTATTGATGGATTAAGTGCAGAGGCAAGTTTACTGCGGCGATTCTCCTGTACTATATTGGTGAATTTTCCTTCTAAAATCAGTGATGCAACTACAGTCCACTGGGAAATATGAAAGGAAGCCCTATACAGTGGTACCTCAGGTTACAGACACTAGAGGTTGCAGACTCTGCTAACCCGGAAGTAGTACCTTGGGTTAAGAACTTTACCTCAGGATGAGAACAGAAATCGCATGCCAGTAGTGCAGCAGCAGTGAGAGGCCCCATTAGCTAAAGTGGTACCTCAGGTTAAGAACAGTTTCACGTTAAGAACGGACCTCTAGAATGAATTAAGTTCTTAACCTGAGGTACCACTGTACATGTAAGGTTTAAATTGGGGGCAGTTTGAAGTGAATATTGATGGCCCAAATTATACTTCTTTTTATCACGGCACAGACTGCAAGAATAATCTTATACCTGCTGCAACAAACACCAAAGGGGATTCTAGAGATTACGCCTGGTCAGGGCTTCAATTTATATCTTATTCAAAAGGTAGCATCTGCTAAAAGTGGTGTGCAAGGGAATTACCACAGAACTGACACAGATGGCAGAGCCTTTCAGCAGCAACTATTCCCTGCAGTGCACAAGGTTACCTTATGAGGCCTCCTACTCAAACTATAGCTAGCTAAAGAATGTGTGGTTTCTGTTAAGATCACAACCTGAGGTGTTACAATTTCAGAATCTTCCTGGTTTTGAAGATACTTGTAAATGATTCACTTCTTATGTTCTGCTCGCAGAGTTTTGATAGCTTTCCTAGCTATCGCAAAAATACTCTCTTCTAATATAAAGGTTCTTAAAGTGTGTGAAAGGCGAGCCCTCTCTTTCAGGGGATCACCAGTCTGTCAGTATTTTGGGAGATGGGATTCAGGTGCCTTCCAGAACTTTAGGTTTGCCTATTTAAAAATACGCAAAATAAAAATAAAATAAAATGTTTTGTGGTTTGGAAAGTGATGGGGAAAGGTGTTGAAAAGTATGAGATGCAGGAATGATTGAGAGGAAGGCAAGTAAATACCCCTCAAGCAAATCGGGACGAATGCGAGATGAATGCTCATTGTCACATAACTGCCCAGTAAACAAATCAGAGTGTATGGATATCATCTAATCACTGTGTAAATTTTGTGCTAGCAAAGCAGGATGAATGCTGAATAAGCAGGTCATCCGGAGCAGCCCTCAGTCTCATGTGTGACTAGTTCGAAGTAAATTGCATCTACAGCTGTAGATGTCTTCTCTCTCAGTCTAAGGATAACTCAGACCTGTAAAGGGGAAGGGTGGCGCTGTGGGTTAAACCACAGAGCCTAGGACTTGCCGATCAGAAGGTCGGCGGTTCGAATACCCGCGATGGGGTGAGCTCCCGTTGTTCGGTCCCGGCTCCTGCCAACCTAGCAGTTCGAAAGCATGTCAAAGTGCAAGTAGATAAATAGGTACCACTCTGGTGGGAAAGTAAACGGCATTTCCGTGCGCTGCTCTGGTTCGCCAGAAGCGGCTTAGTCATGCTGGCCACATGACCCGGAAGCTGTACGCCGGCTCCCTTGGCCAATAAAGTGAGATGAGTGCTGCAACCCCAGAGTCGGCCACGACTGGACCTAATGGTCAGGGGTCCTTTTACCCTTTACCTTTTTATAAAACCCCTTAATTGCAGCTATGCGTTGTTTCGCTTGCTGAATGCTGGAGAGCTGTTTGCCCTTTGAGGTATTATTTACATCAGCCATTAGAGGTAAAAATGTGCCAATATCAGATTTTTCTTATATGTGTTTTCCCCAAAACCCTATTATATCAAATGTCTGGCCTATATCTGGAATGAAAGTATTTCTAACAATGTTGACCCATCTGTGAGTGGAACAGGCAGGTGTCATTGTTGCCGTTGGTGCTACACAACTGAAAGAAATATATTTCTGCCTTGAGGAGTTGTGTCCCCAATTAGCTGATTTCAAACTTTTATCCCTAATTTAATTACTGATATAAAATGTTGCCAAGGCTTCAGCTTGAAGTGGGGGATTGGAAAATTTTCATTGGATCTTTGGGGTGAGGGTACTGAAGGCCTTCTTATCCCTTTCCCCTTGAGATAGCTCGTCTCACTTAAAATTTACCCCAAGCCAAGAGGTGGAGAGGAAGTGTATAAGGCAGGCATAGGCAAACTCTGCCCTCCAGATGTTTTGGGACTACAACTCCCATTATCCCTAGCTAACAGGACCAGTTGTCAGGGATGATGGGAGTTGTAGTCCCAAAACATCTGGAGGGCAGAGTTTGCCTCTGCCTGGTATAAGCAATAGGAAAAATAAGAAGGGGTGTGTGTGCTTTGTTCATGATGTCATTCAAATATCCCATTTACTATTCTACGGTGTGGAGGCAGCTAAGCCCCTGTAACATGGATTTTCTGGAAACAATCCAGCCAGAGTTACAGCGTGAAGTCCAGTGTAGCATAAGCAGGCTACAATGGGGCTTCTCCTTCATCTAGTCCACCTGCAGCCCAAATGCAGAAGTGGGTAGACATCACTGGATGTGGCCTGTGCATTTTGCAAAATGCCATAGGTTTCAAAATGGAATTGAGTATGTACCGGAAACCAGAATATTTTCTTTTGTCTGGATGGTCTCCTTTTGTATGTTGGAGAGTAATCTCTATGTTGATTGTATGAAATGTCCACAGTAAACAGATAATGATTTCTTCTTTATCCAGAATTATGCCATAATTAAGAGATGGTAGCTTATTGACTGCAGCACACAAAACTGTACGGATCAATTTATAGGCAAGAACATAATACTATTTATGTGGCTTTTAGGTAACTAGGTTATCTAAAACACTGATTAATAATGAATCATGCCATTGGATTGGCCCATTCCAGTTCCATAAGCAAGTCAAAACCTTATTATAATGCTTGCCATGTTCCTTAACTAACTCACAATCATTTTTTTTAACGAAAACCAGAGGTACAATAAGGTGCTTGAATTAACATTCACTCTGCAAACTCCATCATGATTCTGCTCACTATAAAGTATTGGATGTGCTGCCTTCTCTTGAATTACTTTATTGCACTTAAATTATCACAGCATTTTCCCTCAGATAATAGCAATTGGAATAACTACCAGGAGTACAATCTGGTAACTATATCCTGCTATTTAAAGTCATTGTCTGTCTCATATGTTTCTTTTAAGTAGGCTGAACTGTATGTGCAATAAAACCAAAATAAATAAAGTAAAACACTCACCTTAAAGAGCAGGTCTGAGAACCGGGGAAATAATTCGGCTTTGCAATCCCACAACCTTCTGAGGCATCCTGTGTGAAAGAATATCCGTTGCATGCTGGGGAGAGAAGAACACAGCTTTAGTCAGATAGGGCTACTTCACACACTAGTGAGAACAAGTTTTTGGATCCCTCATGGTTGTTTTCGTATGTCTGCTTAAGCCTAGTTAATCTCTTTATAATCAGACTTCATCCTACTGAGCAGATAGTTAAAGAGAATGGCATATATCACGGTTGGGATTTTCTTCCCCAGAGGCAGATGTTCTGTGTCACAGTTTATGCAACACAAATGAATGTGCACTCAGAGGATGCAGGTGGTGAAGGAGTGGATATAAGTCATTTTGTATGCACTATTTATGCTTTAAAGATCTTCCTTGTCTGACTATCGCAAATCTCTGTATTTATATTGGCTGTCTCAGCTGACTGAACTAATTAAAGAGGATCTTTATCAAAGCATTCATAGGTATATGTTTGGAGGCAGAGGTAGGGAGGCAGGAGAAATTCATGCAGCTTATATTTTCAAGTGAACTAATATAATTCACAAGTCCTAGGGTATATGTGGATTGGAACACAACTATCAACCTGATTACACACTTCTGTGATTTTTGTGGTGGATTTTCTGGTGAAAAGATGTGCATAAAACACAGACGTGTATTTTAGGGGGCGTAAATGTATGTTCCATGTGCACAAATGGAGCGATAATTCCTGTGCCTGATGGAATTACCGTACCTCCCCTTTCTGACCCCCATGTGCTGTTCTGGAGGTTCTCCTGACACCCTTCTGAGTCAATCTGAGCAGGCATGGGAGTCACACAGTGGGAGGAAATCCTTTCATATTTTTTTCAGGAGCCATTCACAGAAAGCCTGCATGTGTGTGAGAGAAATAATGAAGAAATAATAGAGCTGAGAGGGAAGGGTTAACTGGAATCAAATCTGAAAAGCACCCGTGTCAGCTAAATGCCACTAGTGTCCAGAAAACAAGTACAGTAGTACCTCTGGTTACGTACTTAATTCATTCCAGAGGTCCGTTCTTAACCTGAAGCACCACTTTACCTAATGTGGCCTCCTGCTGCTGCTGCACCGCCACCACGCGATTTCTGTTCTCATCCTGAAGCCAAGTTCTTAACCCGAGGTACTATTTCTGGGTTAGCGGAGTCTGTAACCTGAAGCGTATGTAATTTGAAGCGTATCTAACCCAAGGTACCACTGTAGTGCAAAATGTGGCCACTTGCATGATAGCAATTTCAAACGATTGTTTGGAAAGTACAACAGCAGATACCAAGTCTCAAGGGAAGTCAGCCTATCCTTATGTCATGCTGCACTTACTGAGTATTTATTGAACTTCCTCTAGTATTTATTTATCCTGGAGAAAACCCAACCCTGGAGATGAGAAACTTTATATCATCATGGCTTACATTTTGCTTGGCAGGCCTCTTTAACAGAAAAATGTATAATATGATACATCTTACTGAAACAACATAAATAGTAACATAAACACAATGCAAATATCAAATAAATTATTGCACTACAACTGCCTGGAAAAACTTATCCAAGTGTTTGCCACAGTGTAGCATTTGTAGTGTGCTTGAGGCAGTTGCAGCCAACCTGGCTTCTCTTGGTACCAGTATAATACAGGTATATGCACTTGTTTTTCCACAATTATTCTTTACATTTTAGAGGCACACCTAAGTTGTTGTTTTTTTAAATCTACACCTTAAAATGCATTATGAAGAGGTCCTTACACCCCTTTTCTTACTAGCCTCATTAGAAAGCAAATCTCATTGGTCTTAATAAACTTACTCCCAAATAGTTGTGCTTACACGTAAAATTACCCAAACAGAAATGGAACGGGTGAGGTGTAAAGGGATGTGGGTCGGACTGGTGCGGGGGAGGGGGTTGTCCAAGGGGTTGATGGCTGGGGGGGGGGGTTGGTGAGCGAAGCCAGCAGGGTTGGCAGCCCCTAATAACAAATAGTTTGTGCAAACTGCTTAGAGGGTTTTATTAAACTAAGTGTTGTATAAATCTTCCCAAGGAAATAAAAATAAATTTAGTATTCTGGCCTAGGGAGCTTCAGATAAGCAAGACTGATAAACTGGGAGTTCTTCAAGCAGCCATGGCTGATTGCAGTGTTCTGGAAGCCTTCCAAGCCATTCAGATATATGAAGTTGTTCTGAAGTCATTTGCAGTGCTTATCACCACACTTTTGAAGGAACTATGATTAAGAATATAAATATAGTTCATGATAATACTGTTAAGTAATAGAATATTGATTCAATATTTTCATAATTGCTTAGTTCGTAGGAAGTGAGCGGTACAAAGGATATCTGATATTATCCCATTTCTTCTAATAACAACTTGCCCATGGGAGATTCATGTTCAACCTAATGCCCTTAATTTAAAAGTCCACCTTATTAAGACTGCAAGCATTAAGCTATGGCGGCCTGATGTGAACCGTCTCGGGATACAGATAATGCTAGGACCCAAACTGTGTATTCTTTGCAGCACAGAATGAAAAAGACCAAGTGCACATCCTAAAATCAATAATCACTCTAGAAAGAAATGGAAGATCAAAATCAAATGAGAAAGAAAAACGTTCCCTTACACACTCCTGCTATATGAAGTTATTTTGAACATGCTTACTGGTCTCGTGATTAAGAATATAAATATGGCTGCTATGCATAGTTGCTTCTTAAGAGTTTATTGTCTTAGAGCAAGAACGGGGAAAATTTGGCCCACCAGGTGTTGCTGAACTGCATATTCTATCAGCCCTAGCAAGCATGGCCAATGACCAGAAAAGATGGGGTTGTAGTTTAGCAGCATCTAGAAGGTCACAGTTTCCCCACACCTAACTTAGAGTTCACATAAGTCTAACAGTTTACTTAGCTTTGCAGCATAAGGCAGTATGATTCTTACAGCTGTCATTAATGAACCAGCCCAAGCAGTAGCTCTTTCCATGAGAAGGGCTGTCATAAATCAGAAGACTAGACCACAAGGAGAGCATGCTAATCATGTTTGTATTCCACTCTGTATTGCTTTCTCCATCAAATAAGGCCTCTCATCCTTGTTGGTGGCTCCCTACTGCTGTGCAGCTCTCTTGGGTGCCTGCTGAGTAGCAATAAACAGAGTTGTTGTCAACACCTAGTGTTAACCAGCCTAAAAACCTTTATACCTGTCTGCATCTGTACTGGAACTGATTTTTAACTTAAATGTTTGCATTGCTTTTTATATTTGGAATGGTTTTTCATTGTTTCATCTGCAAACCACCCCACCTCTTAATTTAATCATTAAAGGAAGACAACCTCTTCCCTGCTGTTTCTGTTCCCTGTTTGTTTGGAAATGAAGTCTATTGCTTGAAATTGTCTTAAGTCACAAGATTCAGGCTTACCTGTCCTTAATTTTTGTGACCGGAATTATCTTATTTTGGGGTGTTTATCTCATATACCATCTCCATCCATCTCCATCTCCATACCACAGATTTTGCTTTGTTTTTACTTGAAATTCAGCACCTCATGTTTGACATGTATCATATGGGAGGGGCGAATTGGAATACATTTGCTGTTTCCATGGTGGATGTCGCTGCAGGAAGATTTCTTATTCCAAGTGAGAGTGAGCCGGAGTACTTCTGGTGGACAAGGGAGGTCTTGTTTTAACTGACAAGGAGTGATGCCATCTGAGGAAATTCACCCCTTCTTATTTTTCCATTTCCTTTTTTGAGAAACCCGCTCACAGCTGTGACATATGCTTACTAAACCCAGTGATATTTCTCCAGTGGAACAGCTATTTTGCTCATGGCAATGCTACTTCTTCGTTCAGCACTGCAAGGCACATCACAGCTGGGTAGTATCCAACAACCATGCTGCCATAAGCAGATGGGGAAAGACACCAGCTATACTTGGAACTGATGGCTAAACACTGTTGATAGACAATGTTGGATAAAACCATCACTTATAGAATATTAGAGAGACCAAGCCTGACATTTTATTTAGTAATTCAAAATTTCTACGATAAATTCAGTTGCTTGGGTGTAGCTCCATAGAGTGAATTGTATTTTTGAATGGAGAGTAACACCTGACCCATATTTTATCAGTACTGTAAACTATTAAATGGGACACGGGTGGCGCTGTGGGTTAAACCACAGAGCCTAGGAAAAAATAGAGTCAAGTTCTGTGCCCACTGCTTAAAAAGAAGTGGTCATGATTAATGAGAAAAGATTTATGAGGGCTAAGTGTTATGAAAGAAAAAAGGGGCAGCTGACAAAAGCCTGATGCTCTGCAGTCGTGATTTCCAATTATCCACTCACTTTTAATTATTTGTCATCTTTATCTTTTTTGACTGTTTGTTAAATTCCTCTGTCACTCTGCGCCCTGTACCTTTACACTTTGCCTCTCTTGTTACATAATGCACCACAAAACAGAATATTTGGTAGTTAGCAAGAATAATCATTTATTTTAGTACAGTGTCATGCCAACCTCCATTAGTTAGTAATAATGATTGGCAGTGCAATTTTTCTTGGCAATGAAACCAATTAACATGCACCTCAATCCCTGTAGCTGAAGTATTTCCCTAAAATTCAAACTTGTTCATGCCTGTTTATCGCGAGCCATTAAAAATTTCCATGACCCAGAAACGCAATCCATAACCTGTCCCATTTTAGATGAAAAATAGCAATGAATGGGTGGCAAAATGCATGGTACAAGATCAGTGAAAGATGCAACTGTATTTGCAATGTATGGTACAAGATCAGCGAACTGTATTTGCAATGTTCATATGAGAGGGTTTAGAGTGGGGGAAAGACCTTTGATAGAAAGAAATAGTTCTGAGAACCACCTGGCTGGACATTTAATAGCAGCATAATTGTAGCTTCTTCTTCTTTTTTTAATCTTCATTGCATTTTTAAAAATTACAGAAAAAGCATGAAAACATTACATCTAAATATTGAAAAATACAAAATACAAAAAACTGAAAATATAAAAAGAAAAAAACTAAAAGGAATAAATAATAAAAAATGAAACAGAATTAGTCAAGTATACAAAATTGTTCAAAGGATACAAACAGTACTTTGAATATTCTATACCCCTGGTTGCGCTTCGAGGCCCCCCAAGCCCACTCCTGAGAAATAAAGACACAAGGACACAAAGATTAAAGTTAATGTTGGTGGGCGAATTTAGGCCACAACTTTATTGATTACAGAATGTGAGCGCTATTGGCTTAGGCACTGGCAAGCAAGACTATATCTGACTTCCTGCCTGCTTTGCTGGAAGTCAGGCAAGGGTAAACTCCTGAAGAGGCAGCCCGGCCGCCATGAACCAACCCGAGCACCTCAGGGTTCCCCTGGTCATGGTATGGCCCTAGCCCCTCCGTAGGCTTCGGACAGGACCCAGACCCCTGGATTCCTTTAGCAGCATACCCTAAAGCATGGAAAACTACTTTGAATCCCTGCTTTTTAGTTGATTTCCCTCTATCTCTTTGCAGCTTCAGCATTTCACTTAAGTGACAAATATTCTGTATTTCGTTTATTAAAATCAGTTTTTTCCCATTATATCATAATTGTAGCTTCTAATCCAAATACTGCACATCAACAGGAATAGATCTTTTTATGATTTTTTGAGTACTTTAAGACAGTCAGTCTCTGGATCTGGAGAAAGACAAATCTTACTCATCAAGCCAGCCTTCAAATCATTCAGCGCTAACATAAAGTCTGTGCCATTTACAGTACAGATTCATTTATCTGTACAGTCTATGTGACATCTGAAACGCTCAGATAATCAAAGGATTGGATCAATGGGAATGTTTTCACAGTGTAATACTGACATGGAGCCACACAGGGGACACAATAAAGTCCAAAGGCTTGGAGCTTCAGACACACACAAGAAAAAGATTTCAGTAAAAGCTTCACCACTAAGGGATAAATTAAAAAAGGGAAAGGAGTAGAAATGTTTACGACTCATGTGAAAGTAATCACATAGGAACATGGACCTAACTTTTGTGGGGTTTTTTGCACAAATGCTAGACAGGTAGCATGGAATCCCTTTTCTCTAGGCCTGAAGCTGTATAATGTTAGGTAGGGAGAAGTGGGCCCATGCCTTCTTCCTTATCCCTTACATTCCCAGAGTTAGCAATTTTGTGTACTTGGAGATTATGTGCTTACATTGCCTGCGTAAGTTCTATGCATACAGAAACAATGGACAAGTGGAGGCTGTGGAAGGGGAGAGTAGCTGCAATCCCACTTCCCCTCTGATAGCTTTGTAGCCGAAACAAGTCCATCAATGAACTAGAAAAGGAGGATTCTTTAATTTGGGTGCAACCCCAAGTTATGAAGAAATTGAGCACCCAAAAGGGGAGGGCTCTATTTAATATTTGATATCTGTTCAGGCTGTAGTGACTGCTCAGTGGGGTAGATAAAAATCGATGATTTAAAAAATAATAATCAGATTTTTAAAAATTTAATTGGATTTTTTAAATTTAAATCGGTTTTTTAATTTAAATTGGATTTTTAAAATAAAATGCTTTTGAAGGAAAAAAATCTTTCCAAAAACAGTTTTCTACTTAAGTTACCATGTTTTTTGCTCTATAAGACTCACTTTTTCCGTCCTAAAAAGTAAGAGGAAATGTGTGTGCGTCTTATGGAGCGAATGCAGGCTGCGCAGCTATCCCAGAAGCCAGAACAGCAAGAGGGATTGCTGCTTTCACTGCGCAGTGATCCCTCTTGCTGTTCTGGCTTCTGAGATTCAGAATATTTTTTTTCTTATTTTCCTCCTCAAAAACTAGGTGCGTCTTGTGGTCTGGTGCATCTTATAGAGCGAAAAATACGGTACATTATAGTCCAAAGGCCATTAGGAAATAAGGATTTGTTTTAAGTTTTTCATGTGTGCTGAAAATCAGACTAAGGGTTTGTTTTTTAAAAATGTTTAACCACATCAGTTAACAAACATGGATACATATGCTATAATATTATTGTTTTAGTTAAATAAATTGTTTAAATTGTTATTGAGGAAATGATTATTTTTCTCTTTCCAATGAAGTACAGCAAAAAGGTTGTCCAAATATAACCAGTTAACTTATTAAACCTCACAATAATTTCATAATTATCTGTCTATCAGTAATCTTTGATATAACTGTAAAAACTACTCTGAAAATTTATTATTCCAAAAATGAAACCTTCATCTGGTTGAAAATATTAAGATTATACCAGCAGGAATGCCTTTCTGTTTTTAAAAAAAGAGATTTAAATCAAGTCTTACTGACTAGTGATTTAAATCAATTTGATTTGATTTTGATTTAAATCATATCCACTTAGCTGCTCAGCTCCCCTGACCATCAGAATTCTGGCCTCATGCATGGAAGAATGTAACAAGTGAAGAGAAATGAAGAGCCCATGAGATTGTGAGAGGCAAAGTTCAAGAGGGAGAGGAAGCAGAGAAGTTAACAATTGGGGAGGGAGAGGAAGAACCACCAGCAGAAAAGAGACATGTTGTGAAGGGGCCCGCAGAACAAAATTATCTTATAAGGATTTTAAAAATGCATTAAGCCTGGGAATGTCAGGCAACTTTTCTTTTTCTTTTTGGAGGTTCTAACAACAACAGCAGCTCACTAGCTGTCATAGCCATAATAGTTAAGGCACATTTTGGGAAAACTGAGCAAGCTGCCCTATCCCATACAGCTTAGAAAAGTACTGAGGACAACGTTTGAGCTTCTGTATTATGTAGATTTCATCAAAGCTATTAAATGCAGCAATCATGAATGCATTACAGTGTTTACTTTCAGAACTTAATAATATAGCACAAATTCGATGTTGTGGATGGTCAATCAGTAGCCTTTAATACCGTTTCTTCTACCTGAATAAATGATTATTCATTAAAGGGACAATGAATAAATAAAGAGCACCAAAGCAAATGTGTCGCTAAAGGGAATGATTTCCTGTGCAATTGTGGAATTTGTACTTTGTTCCCAGAACAATTCTGAACACAAAAAGATCTAGTCATGTGAATAAATGAAAAGGAATGAACGTGGTCCAGATAATCAGCTGTTTGAAATTGAAGCAACTATTCATAAATATTATTTGGTACAGTGGTACCTCGGGTTACATACGCTTCAGGTTACAGACTCTGCTAACCCAGAAATAGTACCTCGGGTTAAGAACTTTGCTTCAGGATGAGAACAGAAATCGTTCTCCAGCGGCGCGGCAGCAGCAGGAGGCCCCATTAGCTAAAGTGGTGCTTCAGGTTAAGAACAGTTTCAGGTTAAGAACGGACCTCTGGAACGAATTAAGTACTTAACCTGAGGTACCACTGTATAGTAGGGCTGCTGTCCAAATATATTTGCTACAGTATTTTTGCTACAGTATTGTGTCCTGGGCTCTGTACACACCATGCACTTAAAGCAAATTGCTTTCATCAATGAATCCTGGAAATTGTAGTTTACCCTTTCAGAGCTACAATTCACATCATCCTTAAACTATAGTTCCCGGGATCATCTGGGAGCTCTCAAGTGCTTTGAACATGCTTTCAGTGCCTGGTTTGTGTGCAGCCTTGTTTCTGCCGCATGCCACTCCATTCCCCATCAATTCCCTGGTTCAGCTGAAGTGACTGTTAGTGCTGCCTCTGAATATGAGCTCTTCTATCAAGCTGTCTGAGCAAGTCTGCGGTCGGAACAAAATGATACTTTTCTGCCAAAAGGCTGGTGCAGCTTAGATGGCATAGGGCTCTGTTTGATTTGTTACCATTTGGTATGGAAGGACCATGGGGAATATCTTCATTTGCCATGGATTGTAGGCCCAGCAAACTAAAACCAGCTTGGGTGGAGCAGAATGGAGCTGATCCATTGAGATAAGTAATGAGGGCAAGAAGCTTGTAGAGTACTCCTGGAGAGCAGAAGTGCTTACATTCTGTGGATCTGGTGCAGTGAATGTGCTACTACAGCTGCACTGTTCCATTTGTTTATTATGAAATAGTACTGCACAATGGAAGGGGCCAGTGAAGGAAACTACGTCACAAGCAGACACTTCTAATACATTTTTTTTAATTCTAAAGAATTCATGAAGTTTTGTAAGTCTTATTATTAGTATTATTATTACAATTAATGACCCACCCTTCAACCTAAGGTTCTGGGATAGGTAACAACAATTAAAACATAATAACAAAAAACAGTTTAAAGCAAATTCCCTAAATAAGGTGGGTCCTAAAAAATATACACCTAAGAGTCAAGAGCCAGGATAAGGAGGAGCATCTTAAGCATTTGCCAGAAGCTGCATAATGAGGGATGCTCACAATTCAGGGACTGCCACAATTCAGAGAATGCCCTCTCCTGACCCACTACCCTCTGAGATTCCGAAGGCGGTGGCACCTGAAAGAGGTTTGTGGGGAAGGAGGCAGTCTTTGAGGTATTTGGGGCCTGAGTCATTTCAAGTTTTGAGCACCTGGGCCTGGACCCAGAAACCAGTGCATCTGTTTTAAAACGGGGGTTATATGAGATCTGAAGGGAACTCCAGGCAGTAATCTGGCTGCTGCATTTAGGACTAATTGAGGCTTCTGAGTCATCTTCATGTGTGTTGTAGCATTTGACTTAGAGACACTAAGCCCAGACAACCTTATAGAAACTTTGCAGAAAGAAAATTGGAAAACATGAAAGCCTCATCCCAGCTAGCATGTGTGTAAGATTGTGTGTGTGTGTGTGTGTGTGTGTGAGAGAGAGAGAGAGAGAGAGAGAGAGGTTGTTTTGTTTTGTTTTGTTTTGTTTTGTTTTGTTTGTTTGTTTTGCTAATGCAAGTTTTATCTGTCTCTTTGAGGTCTCTTGTTTCCAGAATGCCACATATTTGAGAGTTAAAAGCTTAGACCATGGGTAGGCAAACTAAGGCCCGGAGGCCAGATGCAGCCCAATTGCCTTCTAAATCTGGCCCGTGGATGGAATCAGCATGTTTTTACATTAATAGAATGTGTCCTTTTATTTTAAATGCATCTCTGGGTTATTTGTGGGGACTGCCTGGTGTTTTTACATGAGTAGAATGTGTGCTTTTATTTAAAATGCATCTCTGGGCTATTTGTAGGGTATAGGAATTTCGTTCATCCCCCCCCCTCAAATATAGTCCACCCCCCCCCACAAGGTCTGATGGACAGTGGACTAGCCCCCTACTGAAAAAGTTTGCTGACCCCTGGCTTAGACATTATAACTTGATGCATGAAAGCACGACTGCAGCCATTGATTTTTCGGCCTTTTCTATCCTGTCCGCACAATGCGCTGAACAGAATACGCTTCTCACACAATGCAACATGCTTCCCTTGCATACACATTTTACTACAAACAAATTGTTAAGTGAAGCTCTGTTGGGGAAATTTTTGCCCTTGGGCACTGCAACAAGTAGACGATAGTGAGGTGGCAGAGAATACCTAATTAATAACTTGTTTTGGGATGGGGTGGGTAAATCTTGCTTTGCTTGACGAAGCAAGGATTTGGTTTCCTGCATGGCATAGGCAGGCAATCTTCAGTAATTTCAGTGATTCTTAAGAGCAGTTGTGCTGACAATGCAGAATCTGACAGTTTATCAGAGCCTTCTGACAACTGACAGTCTAAAAGCCTTTATTCACTATAAGCAGGATGGATGGTTCCTATTTGCTTTGTGTTCTTCTGCACGCCATATGTGATCTTTGTAGCTTGAGATATCTAGCCTGGCTATGTAAGAACAGAGAGATGAGGCTGGCTCCAGGGTTTTACTGCCCGAGGCAACCTGTAAATACCTGGAATGTCTCTAGCCACTTTTCACAGTATACAGTAAGATATTCTGCTACCCTCCGCGAATACCTCTTCTTCCCTGTGGGTGTTGCTGATGGATCCAATACTGAAGATTCATATCGCCACAGAAAACATGCAACGTCTTGGCTGGATGATTGGGGGGGGGGGGAGAACACTTTGATGCTATGTTATCTCTTACCATAGTCTCTAAATAAATCACCATGCTCTGGAATAAAGGAAGTAAATAAAAAAAGCTGCAGGATTCCTGATTAAAAGGAATATTCTTTGGCTTCATCTGACACCCAGCACAAATGAAGACTTAAGATGTCTCATTATTTCTAATGTAACAATAGAGCGGAAAACTCAGAAGGGGAGCAACGGCCACTCTGTTTTCTGTAAACCCTCTAAAGCATTGCGGTGATACATATGCAAATCATTGTCCTAGTTCATCCTCTTTATTGGCAATGTGCAGTTGGGCAAGAGTGCCACAGTTAGGGTGCTGCCACTGAGAAGACCCACTTACACATGCCCAACTCCTTCCAGCCCAGCAATTGCCACCAAGTTGGCTGCTAAAAAATCATGCAGTGCAGAATATTAGCCAAACGAACCCCATCAACAGATACATAGGAATTGTCTGTTTGGAATGTCAGGTTGCCATAAAGACTCCCATTGATTGACTGATCACATTTATATACTGCCTTTCTGCCAAAGCGGTTTGCAGTTGTAAAGTACTAAAACAAATGATAAAAACGTAAAATTGGCCAAAGGGGGGAGCAGTCCAGTTGGAGCAGGTTCCCTTGCTGACTTTGCCTGTCTGCCTTGCTCAACTGAAATATTAAGACAAACCAAAGCATTTTATCATGGACCATTTTGTATATTTTTCACTGCAACATTTCTAATGGGAATTGTATGCCCTCAGTTGAAATATCATGCTCACTGGATGTGCTGCCAGCGGGGTGTTCATGTGAATATCACTGTATTTCAAGCTCTGTATCAAAGTCTAGCTGAAATTGTTCCGGGGGGGGGGGGGGAATGTTATTATTAGAACCTTAAAACAATTAATAACCAAATGCTTTAAAAAATGGGTTTATTTTCTACACTGATGCTCTCCAGCCCTGTAGTCAGATCCCTGATATCACCAGTTCCTGGAAGATATGACAGCTCTATCTTCGTGCTGGAATAGTGCAGTGCCTAATGGTTCCTTTTAATACATGAAATATAACATCCTATGTTAAGTGTGTGTGTGTGTGTTTACTCAACCATCAGCAATAATACATTATTGCTCAATACTGCTGAAAGTACCATGTATGAGTTGTATGTTAACAGGAGGAGTTTTTAATAATAATAATAATAATAATAATAATAATAATAATAATAATAAATATTAGAGATCATTTGAAAAGGGGAAGGGAAACAACCTGTTAATAACAGAAAGTAATGGAACATATAGTCAAACCAACACTATGGCTTGTCAGAATCAGTGCTCATGGCAAGGCCGATTTTGTCAATCATTCATTTTATTGAATGTTAAATATTCAGATGGTGTAACATATGATGGTTCTTCATTATCTAAATAGGAAAATAGGTCAACAATATTTTAATAGAAATCAATATTGTATGCCCTTGAAAATCCCCAAAGACTGAATGGGAATTACAAGACAGCTAAAAAGCACAGAGTAGAAATGTGTAAACATCTTAATATAATTTGCCTCTTGTGCATGTCATTTAGGATAATATTCATAAATTTGTAATAATTTTGATGTCTGTTTCAGCTGGAGATTGTACAAAATTCAGCTGAGATATACACATTTCCCAAGGGCTGTTGGGGATTGTGTACCTTGACTGGTAAATGTGCACAATTCCCTCTTCGTGGAATGATTATTTGCACATTCTTTGTGATGCCTGGTGAATGTGCACAGTGATCAGTAATTATGCCCGTTATCCTCTCAATTTTCATCTTGTTTAACAGATATACAGAAGCAAAATAGCTCATAACTATTTATTCAGGATTCACTGTAGGGGGTGCATAATCCCAGGGTAGTTCAGATGCTGCTATTGCATTCAATAAGAATATAGGGGTTCATCACAGGGATCATGGGGATCTGGAACAGAAAGTGGGCGCTAAAAATCCTTGATCCATATATGACACACTACTCATGCCTCTTTCATTCTCAGTCAATGGCTCTATACACCCATGGCTGCACAAAATTAGGTTCTAAAATCCATTAGAGTTCAGTACTAATTTTGAAGCTTATAACACTAATAAGGACAACTCAAGATGGTTGTATTTAAATTATGCTTCCTTACATTTTTTTAAAATATGAGACATAAAAACAAGATTTTCCTGCTCATTTAAATCCATATGTCATAAGAATGAAAGCATATCTTCAATCAGTAGGAGAATCAATCTTGTAACAAGCTATAGAAGCAAGGCAGCCATTCCAGACTTTGCAGTTAACTCCAGTTATATTTTATAGGAAATTGTATGCAATATTTTTCTTGGACAATGAAAGCTAAGCAGAAGTCATTTGTCTGAACACCCTGTGGTTGCATAAACCAGTAAGAACTCCTGCCAATGACTAGCAGCAAGCGTCAACACACAAGCAGAAATCGAGTTGATACTTTCTTCTCCCCACCCAAAATAAAATGCCAAAGGGCACATCTCGTAGACTGCAAGACAACAGAGAGGAAAACAGATGGCAAAATCATTTGCAGCCTGAGCAGAAGCAGATAAAACGATAAACTGAGGCCAATGGACTTTTCTCCAAACCATCATGCGCTAATCCATCCAAGTTATTAAATAGCTAATTAATTGATCTCGGGCCCATTCTCCTTCCGCAATTGTATAATCAGTGCTTCCTGGCTTACCTTAAAAAGCACCCATTTTGTACTTAGGTGAGTAGAGCTCTTCATTTCTTCTTCCAGACCCTGTGTAGTGGAGCTGAGGACAGACAATTCACTGCTTCGTTAAGTAGTCCCTATTTCACTCACTCTGTTTCTAGGCAGCTCCTAAAAAGGCTTCATCATAGATATTTCTTTTCCTAAACAAATATTTACTTTTTGAGAATTCAGGAAACATGTTCCGAATGCAACTCTTCCATGGCTTTTTTGGTCTGTGCCAATGTGTCATCGCATCTGACAGGCTGTCAGTTGTGTTAGTCTTACCACTGTCTCTGGAAGCATTCTTTGCCACGAGCTGTTTGGGGTGGCAGGATATGAAGTCTGTGCAATGGTTTTTCAAGGCCTTTTCTCTGAGTTAGACTTAACAACACAAGGTAGGTTCAGTTGGGCACATTCAATATGCTACTTGATTTCCTCAGCACTAGACTGGCAGCTGAATGTGAGAGCTGGTGCTGTTAAAAGCACTGGGGCATGAGGTGAAGGAATACAAGCACTTTTTCTGTGGTGTTTCATCTGGGGTGGCTCGTTCAGGCACACAAGCCACTGGATATCAAGCAGATATGTAAACCAGTACCCCAAACATCTAGAGAACCACAGATTCACCACCCTTAACTTTGCAAAATAACATTTCTTAAAGAAGTCAAACAAGAAAAACAAGTCAGAAAAATAATAAATTAAGAAGATTATATAATGGCTAGGGTCAATGGTCAGGGGGCAATTAGATTCCCCATGGTTTGGTGGGGGAAGTTGGTGTGGCCTGAACTACTTTATCTGAGTTTTCTGGTTTCTGAGGGTGCTTATCATAGCAGCAATGACTTCCCCTCCCTCCTTCCTTATACTTTTTAAAAGCTACCACCTGTGAAAGTCGAGGAGGTGGAACCTGTATTTAAAACTAAAACTGTGGTGCTTGGAGCAAGAATTATGGCAATCTTTCTACCCACAGAATGTGATTCCAAGGACAGAAAAAAGGAAAGGGAGGAAGAAACGAAATCCACCACTGTCACTATAACATCATCAAAACTGGGTGAACTAAGTAGCTCAGAGTCCACAAATCCCCTCTGAGAATAAGTGTGGTGATGATGTCACCACCCCAAATGGGAGGTGAATTTGCAGCATGTGGGGCATAGCTATCAACTTACAGATTTGAAAATAAGGGACCAGCAGCCTCAAAAAAAAGGGATCAGCAGCCAAAATAAGGGATTTCCCGAGCACAGGTATGTTCAACTTCTGAGCCCCTCCGAGCCAAAGGCAGAAAGCCCAGCCAGCAGCCAAACAAAGCCTCAAGCCTCAAGGAAAACCACCGTCACCTCTCCGCTGGGAAGCGCTGAGCAAAGGCAAGTCCCCAGGCAACACAGCTGATTTGATTAGCACAAGGCATGCAAGCCCCACCCCCTAGTCGTTCTTAGACTTCTTATTGGGTGAGCAACGCAGCCAAGCAACACAGTTGGAGCCTCCCTCCTCCCTGGCCAGCAGGGAGGGAGGGAGAGGAGCTGCTTCCTTTGAAACCCGGGAAATTTAAGGGACATCATCAATAAGGGACAACAGCGGGACATGGCGCTGGGATAAGGGACTGTCCCGTCAAATAAGGGACGCTTGACAGCTATGATGTGGGGCTGTTCGATCTCCACTATGAAATCTCAGTTCATTTTGGCAGGGGAATGACTCTTCTGGCAAAAAGCAGCCACTGAGTAACCATCATTAACAGTAGACTCATCCATGTAGTGTGCTAAAATAATAATGCACCTGGAAAAAAGCATGGCAGTTTGGTTATTTAAATATTTCCTAATTATGCATACTGCTTTGTGTTTTCAAGAGAACAAATGCTTCTTGGGCATTATGTATGAACAACATCCCCCCCCAAGAAACCCACAACAAATTACGATCTAAAACTGAAAGAACCATAATATTTTACTGTAGTTATTGTTTAAATGACCTCTTATAGAGAAATTCAAGGGTCATTTTGTCGGAAACTTTCAGAGAAAACTGATGTCACCAGAAATCATTTTAATGGAGCCTCATCTTCACATCCTATTGATTTATCTGTGGAGTATGAAGGAAAATCAATATGCAGAATAATCTTCAGTCTTTTAAACATTTATGCCAGCCAAGAAAATACTGTCAAGTGTAGGCAGGAGTCTTTGGCAGGAAAATAATAATAATTGTAATTAGTAGGTTTTAAATCACTTTGTTTTGTTGTGTATCAGTCTCCCAATTCTTATATGCTGTCCATAATTTGTATTTTTAAATGTAACTAACAAGCAAAGAGAAGTGGAAGAAGTATGACTGATTTTTGCTGATTTTTCTAATTTAATTCAGGTGTTGCTATTATAATTGCAATTAATTAATTAATATACCACTTAATGCCCAACAATTCCACAAAATGCATAAAACACAGACTCATTAAAAACAGCCCATAATTAAAATACACAATCCTATTGAAATATGAACAACCATTATTAAAATGTGTAATGATATTGTTTTATTAAAGCAAAACGGGAGGCTTGGGTTAAGATATCACAGGCATGCATGTGTAAGCAGCTTCAAAAGTCAGCAGAATACCAGTACAGATGGGGCCTCCCATATTTCATTAGGGAGTACATTCCACAACACCAGTGGCACCAGAGAAATAGCCTGCCTCTCCTTGTCATCATCAGGCTGGGTTCTATTTGTTGAGCTTAATGCCCCTACTGAACAACTGAGTATGTCTTTCTTATAACCTGGTCCACCAGTGTTAAAAATGTGGCTTGTAGAGCTCTCCTACTGGGAGAAATGATAGCTTCAGGTAGTGCTGGTGGGAGTTATGAGTACGGGATGATGGAGGGCAGCATAGCATTAGATTTGATGGCACATTTAAATTTCCCATACTTTTTTGGTTTCAAAGTTTTGAAAATTGAGGTGTGCATTAGATTCAATGGCACATTAGACTCGAGTAAATACGGTAAACCATCACAAGGATTAAGCCAAATAGAGACAATGTTCAACAAGAAAGAAGTTGCTTGATTGGTGGACTGGTCATGTAGTTCACAATCGTCAATGAGTTTCATCAAGAATTAGCTGTTGATTAAATAACTTCTGCCCATGATGCACCAACAGTGCAATTGGCTTTATATAGGTAGTTTCAAAGCAAATACACATTTCACCATGATTCAGGGGTTAGCATTAAATAGCTATCTTCTGTATAGAGATCAAACCAATTATAATATTACACCACTTCACAGTGTAGCAAATATAAATTTCTCTGGAAGCATTTTTGAAAAGCTAAGATGATGATATTTCACTTCAAGGACTGAGGTTCACATATTCCTCTCTGCTAGTTATCCTACGTAACCTTAGATATGTCCTCAGGTTGCTCATGTTATTCCACAGGTGGCCTGCCACATTTTCTCACTCCAGCCTTTCCTCATGGTCAGAACTTGTTCTGAAGGCAGATGGAAAGGAAAATATTGAAGGAAATACATTTTACACATACATATATGAAATAGTGTTAACTTTTGGTGCCTCTGATCTTCAAGGTAATAAAATGGGTGACGTGGGAAACAAATGCCAGGTTTTTCTCTGTTCTGCATGTCTAGTGCGCCAAAGTTCAATTACTCTCATCTGGCAGATGAAACAGCTTGCTAATTTCAAATTAGAATTTCCACATGAAGGACAGAGATTCCTCGAGGCTTCCCAAACTATATTGCTATTAAATTCCAATCTCCCTGCAGCTTCTAATCTTTGAAAATCTAATCATGCTTTCTGCTGGTATTATATTGTCACATCAAAGAAATCATTGTTGCTACCACCATTTCAGGTGTGCAGTCTTAAACACTTGAAACTTAAGTTTAGGATTCTTTCAGTGGGCAATCTAATTTCTACATTCAAGCAAATGCTCTTCCTGCGGCTGCATCTTTTCCATCATATGAACCAAGGAAAAACCATGAGGATGAGGTTCCCCCTCACATCCAGAAAATTGTATTAACTGATCATAGGAGCCTGCCTTGTAGCACCAGGGGTAGACTGTGGGTGGAAACTCTGGACTTTCAGGAGAACATTGTTCCATCCAAGAACATTGTTTCACCCAAGGAAAACATGTGGACAGCACAGGGCAGGACTCACTAGGGACTTCATAGGAAGGTATGGCAGGCAGTGATGGTTAATCCTTTGTAGTGAATGCTTGACAAGGATTATAGCCATTGTACCACAGCATGGAAGGCTAGTAGTCTATCCTCATGCTCTGACATCAGAGGGGTGAGTCTTGAGGAATGTCCTGCTCTACCTAAAAGCTCATCTGTCAGGAAGATGCCTGTTCCACCGGGAAAGCATGGGCTGATCCATGTTTCCTTCAGCTTGCCATCAGTCAAAGTGAATGTGCTGATAGTTTAGCTGTGGCTGCAAAGCTGAAAGCAAGCCTACATTGAATTCACTGAGAGCTGCACTCCCTTTGTTGGATTTAAGATATAGACAATCATCATTCATTTTCAAGCCTTTTTCTTACTTCAAAACAGAGCAATCATACCTCCCTGCTTCTGTTTTAAAGGCAGACATATTCAAAGGATCCTTAGGCAAAGACTGGAGAGGGAATTCAAATGACGTGTCAAGTTGCAATTGATAGTATTTGATGATAAATTACCATATAATCTTAAATGATAGTGATAAATTGGATTTAACAACATAAAATTATAGTCAAATTCTTTTTTTGCAGATAATTCACATGACAAAGGATAATAACTAGAAGAGACCTTTTATAGCAAGCTGCCACATCCATCACTTTGACCATTATTCTTGGCAAGGGAAGCACAGAACATTTTTGCTTCGAAATACTGTTGAAACACTGGACATCTTTCTTGAGTTGGATAGGATACTGATTTTCATATATAATTTTGAAGTGGAATGAGCTCGGCTTCCTTTGCCCATTTGCATCCATGTAGTTATCTCCAAACTACAATCTCAGGGATAGGAAACCTGTTCCCCTCCAGATGTTGTTAGACTTTAGCTCCCATAATCTCTGGCCATTGGCCATGCTGGCTAGAAATGATGGGAGTTGGAGTCTAATAGCATTTGGAGGTCCACAGGTACGCCACCGCTGCTCTAGCTGATATAAAGTGTCTAATTCAGGCATGGCCAAACTTGGCCCTCCAGCTGTTTTGGGACTACAACTCCCATCATCCCTAGCTGACAGGAACAGTGGTCAGGGATGATGTGAATTGTAGTCCAAAAACAGCTGGAGGGCCGAGTTTGGCCATGCCTAGTCTAATTGAACCATTAGCACCCCATATGTATTGGGCATGTTCAATTCTCCTGAAACACACCTCTCTACTTGAGAGGCTGCCAGAGTTGAAGAAGGTATTCCCACATGAAAGCATCACATGAAGGAAGAAAGGAGAGGCTATGGAGAGGAAATTTCTCAATTTGCAAGAATGTTACAATAGAGAGAGACAACCCTTATATTTTAGGAAGAATGCAAATATTGTGGATGAATGAATTGGTATTGTGTTACAATTAACAGCCCACCAAACATTTGTGGTTCGAGGACCCGACTCCCGCGAAGTGAAATGAAGACACAAGGACACGAGATATAAGGTTGATGGGCTAGAAAAGGCCACAACTTTATTGATTACAGCAATGAAAGGTATTGGCTTAGGCATTGGATCGAAACAAGTGGGTTTATTCACCAGTAGGTGGAGCCTGTTGATGCTAATCCAACTATAGGCTCACCCCTGCTGTCACCGAGGGTCGTGCCATGGCCTCCCGCCAAGCAGGCATCGGACAGAATACACGACCGCCAGATACCTTTAACGGAATACCCCTAAAAATTGAAGGCATAGGCGATGGCCACACCTAGCACTTCGACACACCACAACACATTATTCCAATGCCTAACCTACCCACCAATACCACAAAAGTTGTGACGATTGCTACGAGGTAGGCGAAAAAACCAAAAAGCCTAATGCCAAATAGAAAAACTCCTACCAGGCCCCCCGGGCAACCAGGGCGACCAACCTAAGGTCCATAGCAAGGCCAATGCCCTAAGCCCTAACTAAAAGGGAGTGGAGGGTGGGTGACTCGCGACGGGACGACGATGAGGAATGAGGCCAGGGAGTGGCTGGCACTGCAGCAAAAGGCTGCTGAACACGCCCCCTCCACGGCACCTGGTTGGGTGGCCACCGGGGGGGGGGCGTGAGCGCCAGCCAGGTGAGCTGGAGGCAGGGGGCAACGCCCCCTGCTGGGCGGTGCTCGGGCTCCCGCCCACAACCACTCCCCTCCCTTGCAGGGAGGAGAGTCTTTAGCAGGCGTGTAAGATATCAGATGTTTCAAAGAGCCATTGTGATGTGATACACTGACTAGAATGTGTGGCTTTGACTGAGGGGATCAGCGATTAAAGCCACAAACTTATCCAGATAGCCAGTCTCGCTAAACTAATTTATGCACCTGTTACGCAGGGTTGTCGTGGAAGTAAAGTGGATGAAACACATATGCCCAATCTCTTTGGAAGCAATATAAATGTGACTATTATTTGTAGCATAATTAGTTTCAACAGCATCATCCTGTTCAGTTTCCTGGGAGGGGGCATTGATCATTAAACCACTCTGTGAGTGGTTTAGGAGTTTCCTAACAACTCTCAGCACCCTTAACAAAGTACACTTCTTTGGGGTGTGAAGAGTTCCTTGGGGGGAGACACATAACTGTGTAAAGTGGTATGATACTGCTTTAAACGTATAGTGCAGATGCGGCCTGAATAAAGCTCATGGACCCACCATACCAAAAATCCAGCTCTGGTTGTCGGCAATTGCCTCTTTCTAATGTTCCTGTATGAGGTCTAACAAGCCTGGGTTTAGCATTGCTTATGTTGTGTTAGTCTTTAAGGAGTTATAAGACTCCTTGTTCTTTTGCTACAGACCAACACAGCTACCCCTCTGGAAGAATAAAAGGCATGTGATTAATCAAGAAGATAGCATAAATAAATAAATAAGACAAAAGCATATTGTATGAAAATATCAACAGAGCGGTAATGAAGGCAAAGTGCTCAGTCTCAGGAGAATGAGTTACACAGATATTGCCAGAGGCTCTGATCATTAATAGATACTAATGAATTTATATAGCTTGTAGTTAATGGCAAATTTAATCACAACTGCAACTACAAAATGGTCTGAATCTGCTACTGTCAGCCCTAAGACAGACATTCCACAAATTATCACTTCAAATATATGATGCTACTATAGGCCAACAATACTTAGACACAAAACTTCTTCCACTCCCAATGAACAGCAAGGGTTTAATTTTATTTTAATTTTTAAAAATATATAGTGACACCCAAGTGGATCCCTACTTTTAGCAGGGATTGGCTGCACTCGGGGACTCCTGATCTGAAACTCAGGAGTGCAGCCAATCCCAGCAGTGGTTGCTGTCGTCTTCAGTTGAATTATTGCAACCCTCCACTTTTGGCAGGGAATGGTTGGGGTTTATGGGGTTTAGTACCTCTGAGGGGGCACTTCATGCTCATTCTCAAGTAGTTTGGCCACCTTTGGTCCCCACCCTGTACTCAGTTCTCACCTGTGGCTCTTAGAAGCTGTCAGCATGCAACAGCGGCCACACCCCAGGTTGGCTAAACTAGTTGAGGAAAGCTGATGAGTCTCAAACCTTCAGTAAGCTAGGGACTTTCCCTGCATGTGAAAACAGGCTCTGGCAGATTGAGCAGATGAGACCAATAGTGGGTCCAAGGGTCAAGAAGGCGGTTTCTGTATCTGCTAAAGGTGGAAGTGAGGAACAAATGGGGCTCAACCTGGGAAACGTAGCTCATCTAGGAGAAGGAAAACTCTTCCTAAACCTCAGTTGCCTTTTGGCAACATTGGTAGAATAGCAGACAATGTAAATCGGGGTCTTGAATCAAAGTATCTAGAAGTATATTCCCAACCCACACACATTCTGTAAGCAATATTTTCGTTCTTTCATGTTGCAAGTTTCCCACAGGGAGTGATTCAAGGCCCAGCTTCATTTGACAAATACCACCCAGCAAGAAGCACCAACTTCCGAAGGCAGTAAAGGTGACATAAATCCATGCCACTGCTGTGCCATCTTCACTATGGCATCATGACGAATTGGATGCACCCATTATGCTGCTGGAGATGAACATGAATATGCAGTTGGCATTACTATTTCCTTTCAATGCTCTGCTCAAGCTCAGCCCAGCAGGACGTATTGAAGACGAAGCATGCTGCATTAAGGATAGATTTTCAGCATTATATCCCCATTGATTTCCCTTTTCTTTTGCAAGCTTAAATTGGATCTTTTAATGCAGCTTTAAATATGCTTTTTTGTGACTTAATTATACTAGTAGTGAAAGTCAGATTACATGCTCCCTCTTTCCGTCGCTTAGATTGTGGAGGAAAAAGTACTACTACTAAACAAATGAAAGTGCATCTGTTGAGAATAAAGGAATAAAAGTGATGATCAAGTGAAAATAACTGTCCCCTGCCAGACTGAACCAAAGCTTGCTAGATTCATTAGATTAGCTTTAGATCACAGGGAGTCATTTTATTTCCCTATGGCAACTCAAGGAAAATTATATGTTTTAAAGATCCTGGTACTTTGGTTTTCAAACAGGACAAGGAGAAAAGCATGCAGCAGCAGTGTTTACAAATAACCCCAAGAGTTAATGTCATTACTTTGTTTTGTCTCGGAAATTCCCACAAGAGTGTCTGGCTGCAGCATAATGCACAGATTCTGCCAAACAGACTACTGGGCTGGATCATTTTTTTGGGGGGGGGAGATGCACAGGTGTACTGCAATCTCTGTTTTTATATTAGCATCCCTCTCTAGCACCCAAGTGAATCAAATACTAATATTTACGGTAAGTCTTTCGCCTCCCTACTCACTTGTTTGATTGCTATTATTGTCTGGCACGATGCAGGAGTGGGTGGCACAGTGGGTTAGTGCATGCTAGGTAAAGTAAAAAGGGAAAGGACCCCTGAACGGTTAAGTCCAGTGAAATGTGACTATGGGGTGTGGCGCTTATCTCTCTTCAGACCAAGGGAGCTGGCATTTGTCCACAGACAGCTTTCCAGGTCATGTGGCCAGCATGACTAAACTGCTTCTGGCGCATGGAGAACCGTGACAAGTGCCTGAGTGCATGGAAACACTGTTTCCCTTCCCACTGCAGCAGGACCTAGTTATCTACTTGCACTAGTGTGCTTTCTAACTGCTCGGTTGGCAGAAGCAGGACCGAGCAACAGGAGCTCATGCTGTCATGCGGATTCAAACCGCTGACCTGATCAGCAAGCCCAATAGGCTCAGTGGTTTAGATCACAGCACCACCTTACCTGCATGCTATCGGCCTCCCAACAGCAGGGCTTACTTGGATGAGGTGGGAGCATGGCAACAGCAAGATCAGGGCTGCATGGGTGCACTAGCAGAGCCAATCTGGTGTTCACTGGGGGCTGCTTGTGTAACCCTGACCACGTGGTTGTCCCTCTTCATTGCAGTAGTGACACAGCTACCTGGGTTGCAGCACCACAGCACCATCCCGTCATGCTGGCCATTCCTGGTACTACTGAACCTTAATGCAGCACACGTGGCTAATTCTGCAGGCAAAGTGAGTCTTCATTCACTCTTCACCACTGATTTCTAATTCTATACTATTGCATAATGTGGCTGCTTAGACCCCTTATAAGTGTGCATTGTCTTTATCATTTGCTGTGCTTTAAAAATGCCTTCAACGTAATGTATTTGTCTTAACATCTTGCTATAAGGGTGCCAGCTTTTGGAGGCAGGGGCACTGGGGCCCCCAATCTTTCTTTTGAAGGGGCCCAGGCCCCTCAGTGTTCAGAGGGGTGATGTCAGGATGTCAGGTGGTGTTATGAGTGGGCGCCCTCAATCCTCCGGTGAAGGTCCTGCCTCTGTCTATAAATTATAATCTTGGTGGCTTATAGCTATGGAAGAGTAACACCAACAATGTACGTAGTATATGCAATCTTCTGGGGTTGCCATCAGTCCGGAATTTCCTGGACATACCTGGAATACTGTAGTTGGAAGCAGTGTCTGCATGGAAATTGGCATAAATGTCTGGGGAAATGTCTGTACGTATGGCAAGCCATGTTGGCAGTGTTGTTTTTGCCAAATTTTCTTAAAAACGGCTCAACAACTTTGGTTGAAAAAGAAGAAAGCTCAACAGCTCTGCACCCCACCCCTGGTTTTCACTTTTTGAAACATGGCAACCCTACATTCTTCTGGTGTCACTTCTTCTTCTGCTCCTGTCAGATACCCAGTTTAAGCACAATTGTATAAAAACCTTCTAAAATGCTGGTGATAACTTTGCTTGTGATATCCATGAATGGGTGCTACTGTACAGCAGAGCTTCTGGAACATTGCAGGGCAAAACAGCCAGTGTTGCTGTATCTGCAGAGAGAAAAACATGACTAGAGGTATCAGACCCTGCTGTATACTATAGAGCTTGCCAATGTCTGTACGTATGGCAAGCCATGTTGGCAGTGTTGTTTTTGCCAAATTTTCTTAAAAACGGCTCAACAACTTTGGTTGAAAAAGAAGAAAGCTCAACAGCTCTGCGCCCCACCCCTGGTTTTCACTTTTTGAAACATGGCAACCCTACATTCTTCTGGTGTCACTTCTTCTGCTCCTGTCAGATACCCAGTTTAAGCACAATTGTATAAAAACCTTCTAAAATGCTGGTGATAACTTTGCTTGTGATATCCATGAATGGGTGCTACTGTACAGCAGAGCTGCTGGAACATTGCTTGGAAAGGATCATAGCCTGGAAAGTCCATTTACTCCCACAGAGGAGGAGACTATCCTAACTTTTCAGCAAAATCTTTTCATCTTTTCACTTTGAGGCAGTAGTCCTCCAAAACTTAAGACTCTCGTAGCATGCTAAGCACATCATACACATCTGAAGCTTTGCAGTTCTTTGCCATTATTTCACAGTTCATTCGGCATTATTTAGATCAGCTTTATATCTACTAACCGCAAAAGGAAAATAAAAGTTCACAAATGTGGCCACTAAAATTGTGGAATGACAATAATACAACACCGTAGTGCACAGAAAATAAAATGTTATGGTTGCTTTCTAGCACTGTGTTTCGTATTAGACATTCATGGAAAATTGGCAAGCTCTATAGTATACAGCAGGGTCTGATACCTCTAGTCATGTTTTTCTCTCTGCAGATACAGCAACACTGGCTGTTTTGCCCTGCCTCAGTTGCTGATTCAGTTTTTCATTTGTTTCCTATGTATGTGTTGATTTGTTAAATCTTGATGACTGTTTTCACAAGATCTTATGCTTCTAAACATGACTAAGTCACGAAGAGATTGCCATAGGTTAGTTGTATAACAATTTAAATTGCGTTATCATCATCATCATCATGAATGTTTTAGTAGCAAATGTGCTGAAATGGATTGAAACTTAGAAAGCATGAGACATAGCCTAGTCTCGCACCAAGCCTGATGGAGCTGCTCTTTCAGTCTTACAGGACAGCCCTATTTTTCTTCATTACTTGACAAACAGCCAGTGGAGTCAGAGGTGCTATTCATGAAATAAGCACAAGTGAGGGGGCAGGGGCAGTGTCTGAGTGATAATTAGGTTACGACACTCTGGCCTCAAAAGGATTCAGCGGTGTCAAAAAATATCAAGTACACAATGCTTGATTGGGTTTTAAATTCTGCTTGTCCACCCTCTTACTCCTCAGCCAAGCCAATTTTACTGCATCCCTTTGTGAGACATTGCACCAAATGTCAGATCTTAAATTGAGTAGAAAAAGTAATTGCGGAGCTGTCTCCGTGACTGAGAGCATTGCAGATATGTAAATTCTATAAAGCAATATTTCTTCTTTTTGGGATTCTTCTAGAAGGCAAAAGCTAATAACAATTTTTATACTGCTGCATCTTCCTTTGTTATCTTGTCACATCTTGCTGGATAAAGTTAATATCTTAAGCACACAAAAGTGTGTGGTGTGTGTGTGTGTGTGTGTGTGTGTGAGAGAGAGAGAGAGAGAGAGAGAGAACCAGCGTTGTAGCTTCAAAAGAGCAAATGGCCTAAGGAAAAGAATAACAAAGCTCTTGTGGCACCTTAAAGACTAACAAGCCAAGATTCAGCAAAATATTGTGAGTCAATCCTACCCATAGATTTTCAAGTTATTCAGATTTGATATTATTTTATTGTGGGCAGCTTAGGCTAACAAAAGGAAGAAGACTAATCTATCAATAGGTTGTTGAGGATTTGCATCAATCCCAGTTTGTTGTAACTCTTTTTGGGCACCCACCAGATATATGTTTAATCATATTAGTATCTTGCATGCAACTGTAAGCCTCTCTGAAGGGGCTGATGGCTCCTTAAACTACTGGACCCAGGGTCACATAAGGGTTCCTTTCTCCCACATGGACCTTCATGGTTATTCAGAAGCCAGATCTCAATAGTCCAATACTCTGTTCATTACTTCACATTGACTTTCCCACACAAGTCAAATGGCATCAGAATGACAGATTTCTCTCGCTAGCAAGAGCACCTATGTCTCAGACTGCTTGTTATCTAGCAACATAGTTTTGTTCTACAAGTTCTTACATTACAATCTAGTAGTCTATAGACACTTGGTGGGGAGACTTCAGGCTTGTGAGATCTACTTTGCTTTTTTACTTAGAACCCCAAGGTCTACCAACTGAAATCGTGCAAAATTGCGGCTCAGGCAGCTGAACAGATACTACGGAATAAGGAATAAGATACACCTGAGTATACACTCAGCCTAGAAATTGGCAATCAGTACGGAACTAGGGATGTCAGAGACTTCCAATGAAAATGAAAATGGGAGCAGAAATTGCTGGTGTTACTTATTCACACCATGTCTGGAATAGAAATCAGTCTATCAAATACTATCTGTATTAACTGTTGTTACTTTCAGTCTGCAAATGATACATAACAGATTTTGCTCCCCCACCCCCGCATTTTCAATGCATTACCTATGCACTGAAATGAGTGGAGTGAAATAACATAACATAATGACAACATAATATATGTAACTTACATAAATGATAACAAAAAATATGCAGTTTCTCCATACTGGAAAGTGAGATGGATAACATAGCTTTTGGTGGAGGATGAACTGCAACTGAACGGAAATGCTTGCAGATCTTCTCTCATCAATCTACCTGTAGATCCCAATCTACCTTCTGCTCACACTCCCTTGGTCCAGACTCTAAACTTTAGTCTTTCACAGATAATCTTTGCTCAAGTCCATGTGCTCTACACATGTAAAGTATATTTGCGCATTTAGCTCAGATGGCTATACATCCAGCTAACAAGTGTAATCTGGAAAGGGCGGAGAAATCCCATTAACCCCGGAGCCAAGCATTAGACCCTTACAAGACTCAGCATGAATCTTGCATAAATAATGTATGAAATAATCACACTCTGAAATGTAGAAAGTGCAAAATAGTGTGTGCTTCATAAGCTTGCTTCTGCAGTTAGGGAGACAACGCAGCTATGAAGCTATTAATCACTTAAGTGTAAAATTTGGAGTTTCCAATATATCTTGCAGGACAGATCCACAGCACAGCCCATTGCACAGTATGGAAGACATACTGTTACACATTTGCAAACATCTTCCTCTACGAACGTTTGGGCGCTGATAATTTACTACTTATAACCTCAGCTAGATTTGTTAGCAACTGGAGATGTAATGTAGTGCCTAATACTGTGTGAGCTATGACCTGGGAAGTCCATTAGTTTCTATACCACGTCCAATACAGGAAGAAGTTGTTGCCATTGTACATCATTTGGCTCACTCTGCTCTTCCTGACTCAAAGAGTCAGGTCACAAAATTGTGCCACGAGCTTGTGGTGGGTGGGGCTCCATTTCCTGCATCTCTTTCTCTCTCTCTGGAGTGTTGGCTCGATTTTGATCTATCTTGTACATTTGGGCAAGGCTCTAATAACAAAAATTAAAAGTCACCTCCTGCCATAGAAGGTTTTTGATCCAGTGGACCAGTCCCATTGGTGGAAGTGAGAGAAGGCCCTTTCCATTCAGAAAAGGCAAGGTCTGGATCAAATCCCTCTGTCTCACAGTAGTTAAGATTATACCAGTTAGTATCCCACTCCTTATTCCCTCCCTTTCAGGTCAGTCTTGTTATACTGTCGCAACACTGTGCATTAGCTTATACTGCCAGCACACTTATCAATAGTTGAAGTCTGTTCCAAATATTTGTTTGACAGCCTTAGAATTCATAGGATTGTCCCCAAAGTCCTCAACTTTATTTTATATGCTTAAATATTCACTTTCAACAGTAGCATGATAGTAGTATGATACCTTGTAAATTTTGGTTGCTAAAATGAATAAGTATTAAATTCACAGCACTGAATATCTGTAGTTCTATGAATCCAGAAATTCCCTATATATGAAACAAATGGATTTGATTGTTTTCTCCATTATCCTTTACACTCAAATGAACATTATGTTCCTGAATGGGCATTACTTAAGGCAAGTGATTCTTCTTAGATGTTGGGACAGAGTTTTTTAAAGACACATATATCAAAATGAAATGTGCATTTCCACTGATGTTGCATTGAATGATCCTTCAGTAAAAAGGTACAGTGAGACAATCCATTTCCCCCAACTTTCAGTGTTCATTTTCAAAACAGCCCTCCTGGCACCCTTACAAAACACCTTTATCAACTATGTGTATTTGCAAAAAGAATAACCAGAGTCTGTCTTTAATGAGCATATGGATGTCTGCAAGTGTATAACTTATGGGCATGTCTTATTAAAGGGGTTCAGCTTACATCTGCAAAATCTTGTCTTCTATTATTTATGCCTCAGCCTCAAGTGCGGCCAGCAGCCAGTCTATCAATCTATCAATCTATCACCATTTATGTAGAACATTCCCCATTTTTTGTGTGAACATATTCACACCCACAACATCCTTCTGCAAATATGCGGAATGCATGCAGGGCTTGCTGAATTTGCACATGCCCTTTTTGTTACTACCTTCAAGTTGCTGATGTGGTGATATTGTGCATGTATTTTGCATCTCATTGCACAGGGGATTAGTTAAAACAGTAGTAAGAAGAGGGATCCACAGATGTACGGCAATCAGAACTGCTTCTCGTTCCCAACAGGAACTTAATGCATGAAAGTATGTCACATATTGAGGGGGAGGGAGACAGAAGTAATATGACAATTTGTAACTGAGCCAAGTGAGCACTGCTTGAATAACAATGCCATAATGTTTGCACCGACAACATATTAGTAGGTAAAAAAAGAGGCAAGATACAAGTATGAAGGGTTGAATTGAGGTCATGTTTTATTTAGTCCAGATCTCTGCAGAGGGTACAACAGTATTGCAGGAGCAACCATCACTCAACCAAACTTAGGTAGCCCCATTTGCTCAGGGCTAGGGCATGACTTGCTCAAAACCCCTTAACTTGAGCTTCTCTGTTAAGGTGACTAGGAAGTCTTCCTGACTCCAGGCCAGGGGCACACAACTCTGGGTACGTGGCACTGGGTAGCCCCAAAAGTATTCTGTATCTAGCCCCACAGGTTGCACAAGCCAGAGGGGCTATCCTAAGCGTGCCAAAAGAGTGTTAACCCTCTCATCTTACAACCCTTCCTTCCCAAATACCTACCTGCCAAAATATTACCAAATCAACCTATTTATCCATACCAGCCATCTGCACCCTTTGCTCACCGCACTGCCCCACAGTGCAGTAAAGAGTAAATGAGAGGGGGAAACCTGCCCGCCAAAGCCAGTTCACAGAAAAGGAAAAAAATTGTGACTCAGTCCTGCAGCAATTGGCACCAAGACCTGCTTTAAAATATATAAAAAAAGCACAGCACATTTTGGTGGTTATTAAAAAGGGAAACCAAATTTCTGGGATGACAATTGCCAGTGGGAAGGGGCTTCAGGAAAAATAAAAAAAATTGTCACCCCTGCCACATAATATAGAGACTTTACTTTCAGAGGTGAGCATTCAGCCATGTTTAAGAAAGGAAAACACTGTCAAATAATCTGGCAGGCAGAGAAATAAGGGAAGATACAAGCCAGAAAAAGCTGCTATGACAGAAATTATTTTATGGAAGGACATTTAGCACCTCTGCTAGGAACTAGCTTGTTGGAACTGATAGCTTTAGATAGATTTTTTTTAATTGCATTTTTTAAAAATTAAATTTTAAAGATTAAATTTATCCAGGAAATTTAAAGATTAAATTTCTACAACAGTTTCTCTGAGGTGGGTCTGACCCTTACAAATGGCAGAAGCACAGCTTCTTTCTCCTTCTGCCATTCCGCCCTCCCCTCCCCTCCCCGCGCTTCTGCAGAAGATAGCAATAACAACTTTTGACTCCATTTTGCAACCTCCACAAAGCACCATTCTGGCCATTGTGTGCCATTGAAGGGAAAATTCTACAGTCTTCTTTTATAGGGGGTGAAGAAAAGGAAAACCTCCACGTGGTATCTAGTGTGCCTGTTTTGCTAGAACAAGGGACGTACACTGTGGTTGTGAACCGCCCTGAGATCTGTGGGTATAGGGCAGTATACAAATTTAATAAATAATACTAACACACTGGTGGAACAGAACCTTTCTCTCTTCGTTCCTGCAGCCCCCTATTCAGTCTGAAGATCAACTCTGGAGCATCAACTCTTTCCTCCAGAGAAGATTTGGGGTAGGGCACAGTGGGAGGAAAGAAAATAGAAATAACACTGTGACAGCAGAACTCTGCTGGTGCTACTTTGGATACAACCCTCAGAAATTACCTCAGAAAAATGTCTTCTGAGGAATTTTGACTCAGCTCTAGCAATTACAGACATAGAAATGTTGCAGTGCCATGAACCCTCTTTGTGGTGAGCATTGATCAACTAAGACAGACATTATACACATCTGTGGGTTCCTTTCTCATAAATGCAACAGTCCTCACACAGTGGCAAACAGCACTGTCCCTTACTATTTAGTTAGACAGTTTATATATTACTAACTTTAAAGAAAAATAAAATGTGCTTTACAATGTATTTTAAAACATAGTAACAAATGATAAGATAACACACACCCAAAGGCAAACAATTTAGAGTATCGCAATAAACAGCAAACTGCATCTTCTTAAACATCAGAATAAAACACTGAATGTGAAAATCACTACAAAACATACCAATCACAACTCCACAATTTAGAACAACATAATTACCAGCTTTTTTTGCAACTAGACAAAAGAAAATAATTACAACAATTAGCACAACTGAAACACACCCTTCCATAATCAATGCATGTAAACACTATATGGCGAGATACTCTTCCAGCACACTCTCCAATCACATTATCAACACTCCGCAACCCCCCCTTTAAGTCAATCTCACATCCTTAACCAACAATCCACTCGTTATGTCTGCACCATATGACCTGGAAGAACGTAGACAAATATTGCCAAACAAAGAAAACAGCAATATAGAAATACCCTCAGTAGAAAACATTCATACCAAGCTCTCTCTCCTCTCACTTGTGGGGAAGGAACCTGGAATCTCTCCATAAAAGCAAGCAGGCAGCAAAATGGGATATGATCAAGTTTTTGGTGATCCACATTTTGATGGCTACAAGAGCGCAAAGCCAATACAACACAGTACACCTCAAATGATCACGGTCATTGCCTGCTCCTCCTCCATCCCCCCACCCACCTTTTACCTCCCCTCTCTCTCCACTTCCTTTTCCTCCATCTAATTCCTCCTCCCCCTCCTCTTCCTTCCTGCTGTTGTTTCCTGGCTGCCCTGGTTCTTTGAGCCTTCCTTTACCTCTGCTTGTAAGTTCATACCTGTTTTTAGCTATCACATGCTGGTACAGTGGTACCTCTGGTTACGTACTTAATTCGTTCCGGAGGTCTGTTCTTAACCTGAAACTGTTCTTAATCTGAAGCACCACTTTAGCTAATGGGGCCTCCTGCTGCCGCGCCGCCGGAGCACGATTTCTGTTCTCATCCTGAAGCAAAGTTCTTAACCCGAGGTACTATTTCTGGGTTAGCGGAGTCTGTAACCTGAAGCGTATGTAACCCGAGGTACCACTGTAGTGTCATGATTCCATGTCCCCATAATCTTGAAAACCCTTGATTAGTCAGGAAATTGTGTGTAATCCATGTACCTGTATGAATACGCACATACTATTTTAGTCCTACTATTGGTGGCAAAGACAACTGATACAGGAAAGAATGTGCAAGCCGAGGACAGTACTGAGAGATATGCAGTGCTCTGTGAGCCGTGTAGTCCGTTTCCCTTCCTTTGGGATCCCTGTTCCATTCATTCAAAGAAAAGCAAGTGTCAGCAGGGTTGAGGACAGCTCCTTCTGGGGACACCCAATGCCAGTGACTGGCATTTGTCTTACCTGACAAATCTAGCCATCAGCTAGATGCTTTGGAGCATCACTTTGGGGTTTTTAGCAGCTAGAAAAGAAGCGCCTGCCCCTAACAACAAAAAGTGTAATACTGGAAGCAATTCTCTGTGCATCCATTGCCAGATTTATTTAAAGAATAAAATAGTAGGATACCCAGCTTTAGCATCATTAAGAATGTTCCTGCTGCCCTAAATGGTGCCAGAGGAGCAATACGTTCTCTGGTTGTGCTGAGGAGGTGAAAAAGTGATGTCTAATCTCATCCTAATGAGACTTCCTGTTTGAGTTTACAGAACCAGAGGAGTTTATGATTCAGTGTGCAGAGTTTCCTTTAAAAACAGACTTCGGGGGCCTTGTATTTTAAAGCTCAAGTTTCATATTTCTGCCCTCCACATAGAACAAGACCCTTTCATAGCAGATGCCTGTGGTGACAACATACATTTAAAACACTCTTATACCACTTTAAACAGTTTGGCTTCTCCCAAAGAATCCTGGGAACTGTAGTTAGTTAAGGGTGCTGAGAGTTGTTAGGAAACTCCCTATTCTCTTCACAGACCTACAGTGGTTTAACAATCACTCTGTGCATTGTAGCTCTATGAGGGGCTCTGTTTAAATTGGTATGTCACTGCTTTATATGCATAGTGCAAATCGGGTCTCTGTTATAAGTAAGCATTTATACAAATTCAGAAAAGCTCATTCTAAAGCAAAGTGCATGTCCTTTATCCCTGGATAGGGGTAGCTTAGCCACTGTGATTTCAACACTGGTAGTGCCCTTTATGTGCTACTATTAAGACTGGTCTGGAAGATGCAGCTGGTGAAGAATTCAACAGCCAGCACCTTGGTTGGAGGCAAGCATTATGCCTGTGTTGAAAGAACTGTACTGGCTGTGTATTAGCTACTGAGCCGTCTTCAAGGTCTTGCTATTAACCTATAAAGCCATGAGCAACTCAGGGCCAGTTTACTTAATGCACTGTCTTCCCAGTAGATCATTAAGATTGTCAGAGGAAGCTTACGGATAGTGCTGTGACTCGCTGAGTGTCATCTGCTGGCAGTAAAGAAAGGGAGGCCTTTTTTGTGCTTGCACCAATACTCTAGGATGCCCTCCCCTGTTATTCAGGAGGCACAGATTGTTAGGTGCTTTCATCATTTTATAAAAACCCTGTTTGCTCAGACTTTCCTTGTCCAGCGACACTGTACCCTTCTGCACGATTATCTGTTGTGTGGTTCCTGTGCTTTAACTTGTTTCAAGATTTGTTTTTACTTTGGTAAACTGCTTGTGAGATTTCTTTTAATATAAGCAGTACAGAAATATTATATCTTATAGAAACACACATGGGAGCTCTGTCCCAGCCTCCAAACCTGAAACCTTGGGCCTGATGTTTATAAGGAAGCATTCTTTAACTTCTGGCATTATATAACACACAAGACCTTTCCTTTGCCACAGAATGTGACCTTTTCCCTGCAATGGGGACACCACTGAAGTTTAAAAATTCGACACCAGGCAGACAATAAACAAACAGCCATGTGGCATTGCATGCAGCCAACATCTCATTTCAACTTGCTCCTGGGCAATTACATGTGGCGGTGGCCATGCTTTAGGTTGCTAACACTTCATGCTTGGTTTCAACAATGTGCTAGCCATGTGCAATGCCACATAGGTGATTTCTCTTTCATTAACTGGGGTCACAGTTAAATGAGGCCTAAGGATGATCATCATCTTCTTCTTTGGCAACCACTCGTAGCCGATTAAAATTGTCTTCCATAAACACAGTTTTAACAATGAGTCCGTAAGTGACTGTGGAGGCCAATTCTGGATCCACATGTCCTTCTGGGCAGGAGTTGATCACGGTGTGGATTTGCCTTCCTCCTAGCATGTTTCTCCCTTGCGACCTGAGTTCGAGTGTCTTCAAAGCCCATGACACCTTTGGTAAAGGCTGTTCTCCAACTGGAGCGCTCGCAGGCCAGTGTTTCCCAGTTGTCAGTGTTTATGCTACATTTTTTTTAGATTTGCCTTGAGACAGTCTTTAAATCTCTTTTGTTGACCAGCATTACGCTTTCCATTTTTAAGTTCGGAATAGAGTAGTTGCTTTGGAAGACAATCATCAGGCATCCGCACAATATGACCAGTCCAACGAAGTTGGTGTTGAAGAATCATTGCTTCAACACTGGTGATCTTTGCTTCTTCCAGTACACTGATATTAGTTCACCTGTCTTCCCAAGTGATGTGTAAAATTTTTCGGAGACACCATTGGTGGAATCTTTCAAGGAGTTGGAGATGGTGTTTATAAGTGGTCCATAGCATATTGTAAGGTTGGTAGTACAATAGCTTTGTAAACAAGCATTTTGGTTTCCCTGCAAATGTCCCAGTAATCAAACATTCTGCACTTCAATCGGGAGAAAGCCGCACCCGCAGAGCTCAGGCGATGCTGGATTTCGGCATCAGTGTTGGCCCTTGTGGAAAGATAACTGCCTAGGTAGGAGAAGTGATTGACATTTTCCAATGTTACACCATTGAGCTGGATCTGTGGTGCTGCAGAGGGATTATTTTGTACTTGTTCGTGCAGCACTTTGGTTTTTTGGATGTTGAGTGATAGACCAAGCTTTTCGTAAGCTTCTGCAAAGATATTTAGGATGGTTTGGAGGTCATCCTCTGAGTGTGCACACACTACGTTGTCATCAGCATACTGAAGCTCTATGACGGAAGTTACGGTAACCTAAGGATGACATTCCCTGCATATCTCGTGACCTGGAGGACAATTCAGTGGGTGCAACTGACCAGCATGAATTTCAAAACACAGAAGCAAGCAAAAAAGTTGGAACAAGGGAGTCATCAGTTTCCAATAAGAGAGACATAAGCAATTAGTCAGTGAAGCCAAAATGGAGTCCATAAAAGTAAATCACTATGAAATGAGTACAAACAACTTGATAAGGTCGGGATAATGCACAAGCCCACTTATCATTAAGTGCAATAGTTGCTGCAGTGATGATAAATAGCATTGTAAATGCCCAAATTAATTTACCATGAAATATTCTGACTTTCTCTCCAAACACAGTCATTTATTCAAGAGACACCCGCAAATCTCTCTGAATAGCATTTGTTGTACAATTAATTAGCTGTAAATACCATGAAATCTTGATTTTAGCTTCTAGGAGAGCTGCCAGCATTCCATTGTTCCTCTTAAGAGCTAATTACCAAAATGTTATCTTTCAGATCTTCTTCCACAGGGGTTCTTGTATTGCTTCCACCATGTAATGTTCCCTCTCATTGAATTTTTGGACATTGTATACATCAATATGCAACGTAGACATGCAAAGATAACCTTCAAGAGACACAATAGCAACTAAGACAGTTTGGTGCATATTTTAATCCAGACATAGTGTCAGATAATACTGCTCCATTATCAAAGCCCATTAAAAACACAATATTTGTATTTACTGGTACTTAGATGTCAGACAAGTAAATTTGTTTAGTTAATAGTCAAAAGGCACACATCAATATTCAAGCAATTGTTGCCACCCCTGGAGAGCCAGAAGGAAGTAGATTTCATTACCAGCTGTATGACAACTAAATCATCACATTCTTCTCAAATTCCAGAGACAACTATTTTGCTTGTGCATCCAAATGGCTTTCTGAATAGTGGGTGAACAGATTGGCTGGTGTTTTCTTTTTCTTCTGAGGATGAATGTTCTTGTATGGATGGATTTTGTATTTCTAACAGCAATCCACAGTGGGATTCCAACTGGGAGAAAAACAACAATGCTGTGAAATGCGGCACAACAACACAAGAACCTCTGTGTGTCTAATTTCCATAACATATCTTGGGCAACAATCCTCACAATGTCAGGTCGATCAACAGAAGGCCTCAGAGCAGGAATTGGGGAAACAATTTAAGAACTTCAAATTTTGAATGCATAATATACCATCACCAACTTCATATGACAGTGGCAGATGGAAAGAGTTTTCCCATGTATCTGGAAAGATTTTCCTGTTCTTCCACTAACACTCTTTCAATGCCTCCATCCCCAGTAAGTGCACTCCAGGTGGCATTTAGCAATTCAGTTATCTTCATTCACATTAACCTTGAAGCCAATTGCAAATACACAATATGGCTGGATCAACTTTAAAAAAAATAGAAAGGGACAAACTTTCTTCAGAATCTAATGAGTAAACTTTAGCAATGGGGTGGATGCTTCGTGATACATCCAATATTTATTGGCACTCTTGGCAAGAATTTGTTGAATCTTTTTACAACCCTTATCAATTTTATATGTTTGAATTGCAGGTACTGCATTTCAAGTAAGACCTTGCAGTGTTCTTGGCAAAGGGAAAGCTGGGGCTGCCAGATTTCTATCCATATATATTATTTAGCATTTTTCATGCTCCTGATTGTTAGGCAGTTTTCATGCCCGGTGTACCCATCTCATCTTCACTGGCAAATGACCTGAAGCTACCACTTTCCTAACATAATGGGGGAAAGTCATTGCTCAGGGTGGCCATATTATGCATACAAACATGAAGCCCGCCATGGCCATCTTCAGAGGATGCGGTGGAGGTGGGATGTTGCTCTTTCATCAGAACCATAGCCTCCCAAGTCCCAGCTTTCATCTTAAAATGTATAAGAAGTTTCTAACATTTGTAGAACCTGAGATATGAGAGAAAATGTACAGACATTCTTCTCAATTTTTTTGTAGAGAAATTAATGGTTTAATTTGCCTTACCTGTATAAATTCTGCTACCACCCCCCAAAAATTCCCATGAATCCCACAAAATGAAATCTAAAGCAACTCTTCTGCCACACGGCCAATTGTCGAAAGAACTCACATTGCAACATATTTTCACCTTTAAAAGGTTATTGTAGAGTTGGAAACGGTTCAGAAAAAGGCAACCAAGATTATGGCTCTGATAGACCGACTCCCCTACGAAGAACTTTAAATTTTAGAGAAAAGGTAAGAGGTGACATGATAGAAATTTATGAAATTATGCATAGCATAATTTCTCACTGTCTCATAACACTAGAACCAATGAAACTAAATATTCAAAGGTTTATGAGAGACAAAATAAAGTATTCCTTACCCAGCACATAGTTAAACAATAGAACTTGTTCCCCCAAGAGGTAGCGATGGCCACCAAACTAAATGGCTTTAAAAAGAGGATTGAACAAATTCTCGAAAGGGAAGGGCTACTGATAGCTACTAGCCATGATGGCTTTGCTGTGTCTCCGCTGTTGAAGGCAGCATTGCCTCCAACTACTGGTTGCCAGAAACCAAAGGAGGGAAGAGTGCTCTTGTACTGGAATCCTGCTTGCTGGTTTCCCACAGGCATCTGGCTGGCCACTCTGAGAACTTGAAGCTGGACTAGATGGGCCATTGGCCTAATCCAGCAGGCTCTTCTTATGTGTACTTTCATGACATCTGCCAGCAATGCTGAGCGAATTCCATTCTGCAGTGCTCCTGGTGTCTTGTTCCCAGACATAATAGCATGCCTTGAAGTCAAGGAGAATCCAGAAGGTCACACTCCATCAGGCTGACTGAAGTTATTTCTGTGCCCTCAGCAGGTCTGAAGCTAAATAATCCATTTAATCTACAAGAGCCTGGAGTTAAATAGCCACCACCCTCTCAAGTGTTGTTGTCTAGGAAGGGAGTATTTGTGGCGGGATAGTAATTGTTGCAATCTTCTGGATCCAGAGAGGCGCTCTTAAGGAGCAGCTGCACCAGCACTTCCTTCAAGGCACCTGGAACTGCCCCCTCTCTCTTGAAGCGGGGATTGCCTCCTGGACCCACATAATTGTTAGAATTCCTGCTCCATGATTGCAGTCATGGGATTTTTGTCTTTCACATGACAGTATATGTTTTGACTTCACAGAGTGGGAAGTGATGGTTACAGGATCCTGTGTTCCTGGGTCCTACTGGGTCCTACTCGAGTGTAGGCTGAACTAACAATAATCAGTACCTTTTTGCTAGGTGTATATAGCAAATGGGAGATGAACTGAACCCCTCCATTGACCTGGTCTGCATCCTTAGGCCATAACAACTACTATAACTGTTGACTTCACAAATCCAAAAGGATTTGTCAAATAAAATATACAACGTACAATGGAGAGTACCCTTCCATTAAAATGAGCTTCTTGCTATCTTGTCACTTTTCTTCATATATCTCTCCCATGGTGTTTTCATTGCTAAGGTAATGCAGCCATTCAATATTTAATGACTTAACTGTTTTAAATTAGTTGTAAAAAAAAAAATACAGACAAAGCATGGGAAATTTATAATCAGTGCCACCCACTCTGGCCTCAGTGACAAAATAATGTGAAATAGATTTTGTTACTGAAAGTAATCTATGATAGGGTTGCCATACGTCTGAAATTTCCCAGACATTGCTGGGATTTGGCCATCAACAACTTTGCCCAAAGATGCTCAACAACTTTTGTGTCCGGATTTTCACTTTTTGAAATATGGCAACCCTAATATCTGTATTCTTTCATTATAATTTATTTTAACGTGTTGGATTTGAATTCAATCACTGAGTATAACATTTCATTTTTATTTGTATGTATTTTAGCTTTACGGCTTTCAGTTTGTCTGAAAGCCACTAGGAATCCTCTTGATTGGAAAGCTGGTTAGAAATGTTAAGGAATAGCTAATTACAAAGAGCTAATACTTTAGGCTGCAACCCTGGAAATAACAAGCAGTGAGTGTGGATACAAGCAGATACATTGGAATTTACTTCTGAATAAACATGCATATGATTGGAATATGACTGAGATTCTGGAAATAGGCCATGTCTCCAACTCAGAGTAGGCCCACTAAAATGAATAGGCAAGGCTTATTGATGTCAATTTCAATGGCTCTACTCTGTGTAGGACCCATTGGGTGGTATGTCAACTCAGAATATTGAAAATAATAGTTCTTAGTTATGCTAGCTCTTTTACTAATCTGGGTCTGTCAGTTTCGGAAAAAGCCAAGGTATTGATTCACCCAACACCAATTCTTTTCTTTTTGTAAAAGCAGGTGAACTTTGCAAATCTTTCTGCTGCTTGTACCTGCACCTTGTGCTCTTATTTGTTTCATGTGTGCTGCTTATCTCCTTGGTGTGTGTTTTTCACAGGGTTTTTTAATCTGTTTTAGTTTCCAGTTTGGTACATTTTCCTTTAATTCTTTAGCCACCTTAAGCAACACTCTGTTGGAAAGGTGTGATATAGATAATACCACCCATTAATTTTAATGGTCCTTACTAGTTTCCACCATGTTTGCTTCCAGTAAATAAAGCCTATAAAATATAGGCTGCAGTTCTGTACGCAACTACCTGTTAATAAGTCCCACTGAAATCAATGGCAGTTGATTAGGCATGCATAGGATTGCACTGTTGGATACTTAAACATTACATAAATGACTGAAAGTCCAATCCATTGAAATTATTAGGAGAGACATATTGCAGCATTGCCAAACTTGATTAATAACAGAACATTTGTCGTGGGAGGACTTCACAGTACTTGGCATCTGAAAGGATAATAACCTTTTAGGTGTGTAAAAAAAAAAAAAAAGCACTCCCTTTTGCAACGAATGTGCAATAGAAAAAGCCACCAGGGTGTATTTGATCATTCCAGCCTGTTCAAGTGTCTTAAGTTCTGAAGGAATGTGTGCCTTTCAATATGAACTGTGAGCTAATAGCAGAGTTGAAGAGGTGAATAGCCTGTTCTTGAATCTTGTGAATTCCAAAATGGAGTATGTTGTGCTGCTGCTTCTCACCACTTTCTGTATATGAAGGCTGGAGTAATTACAGTATACATTAGTGGGAAGCATAGGTTTGGGATGGGGAGGGGGGCTGGGTGCCCCAGCCCCCACAACATTCTCTATGAAGGGGTGGGGCACTCACAATTTTTTGCTCCGGGGCCCTTGGGCGTGACGTCAGCACGCCCGCTGACATGCATGTGAGGTGTCAGCAAGGGCCTGGTGAGAAGACAGAAATAAAAGTATTGGACTTATCTGATAAGCCACAGTGAACTGTAGGCTTTCATGCTCCCCCCCTACTCCAGGATGACTGTGAAGAGAAGGCACTTGAAAGCTTTCATTCCTGGTTTAGATTAACTGTACCTTCTTGTGTTATGCAAACTGTGGTTAATATTAACTATGGTTTGAACAAGTTGGCTTGTATTAATAAACCATAGTTGGCATTAGTCATGGTTTAAAATGTGGATAAACAGTGGTTCATTGAAATTGAAAAAGAAAGCTTCTGAATTCCTTCCTGTGACCACTCCAGAGGAGGAAAGGTCGAGAGTCAGTGCACAAAGTGAAAGCTCAATGTGGCTCATTGTCATCATACTAAACTATGATTTAGTGTAGCAGGGGGGAACCTCCAGCCTATGGTGCTAATTAGACCTGGGTAGAGGTCCAAATTTTACCTGTGAGGTTGTTTTCCTCAGAAATATGCCAACCTGCTCCACATCTGATGTCATTTTTATGTCATCAGATATGGGTGGTAATGATGCGGATGTAAAGGAACAACTAGGAGCTTACCATGCGCTGCCAATTGTTCTACGAAGCTCCCTCTCAGCAGGGACTATGCCCTGTGCAAGAGCAATATTTGATGCCCCCCCCTCCTGCTCTTGCACCACCTTCCCAAAGTTGTATAAGTGAGGTGCTGTGCTTTGGGAAGGAGGCACGAGTACTAGATCCTTCCTGCTGCCATCCCATAGCTGGGCATGCGCTAACTAAGCTTTGGGAAGGAAGCAAGAGGACTCTGGGACCCTATCAGAGCACACACACCTCTTTCCCCAAAGCCCAGCACTTATGAGTGAACTGGTTGCAGTGCCCTAAATCTACCTCTGCTGTCAGTACTGATCAGTCAATGCAGATGTTTTGGATGGCAACTTCCATTACTCAGGCATTGGCCAAGCTGGCTGAGGCTGATGGGAGTTGTAGGTTAAAATCCAGAGACCAGCACAAATGGTGGACCTTGGGGCCTAAAATTTCAGCAGCATCCTCTGTGGTGTCCCCCAGCCCTGGCACTCCTGAGGCTATGTGCCTGGTGTGACTGAACTAGTTACACTTCTCTCAATCTGCTCCTGCTATCCCATTAGCTATCCCTGCATATTAAGATTCTTAATATGGCTCAGGATCACAATACCAATCTCAACAAGAAAATAACTTGCTAATTTTTGAATGCTGCATCGATTTTTAACCTAAACAAAAATGGAAAGCTGCCTCAGAATACTTTTCAGATATCTTTGGGTGCTAACGCCATGACATTTCCTTATAAAAAGAAGAAGAAAGAAATTATAGAAGTTTTAATTTGTTAGAGATAAAAAAACAAAACTTCACTGTTAGGAAGAAAATAATCAACCATCTCGGTCAAAGAAAACATTGACCTCATGCTTATCTTCATTCAAAGATTTGAAGGGTGATATTAGCAGCATTTCCTTCAAAGACTAATCTTTTCAGAATTAGTGTACGTATTCAGCTTTCAATTTTTCTCTTCTGATAATGGGCCACCTAGTTAGTTACCTTTAGCGCTTATCTTTCTGCCCTCCCAGGATCTTCAAGCTGCGTGGATGAAGTCAGAGAATATGCAAAACTTTCTCTGACAGTTGAGTTCATGGATTTACTGTTTAATGAGCAGGAGGCTGGGGTCAACCCATTTCCTTTCAAAAATATATTTCCATCTGTTCACATTAGGCTGTAAAATGACAAAATATATTTATAGGCTGCCAGAACTTTTGGGGAAATTATTGCAAGTTGTCAGCAAACCCTATACTGGGAGCCAAAAAGAACTTTTCAACATTGGACTGTTGGGGGCATCTTGTCCTTTGATAACCCAAAAGTGTAATGTTGTCAGGACTTTTGGCTTTATTATTTCATCAGTGGAAAGTAGCCCTTTATCTTTTTATATATAAAAATAATTATCATTCATTTTCCAATAAAAATCTTCCAATTATTAACAAATCAAATCAAGTCATATCATATCAGATTATATACATCATCGCCAATTATATATTCCAAATTCAATTCAATTTAATTGATTTCCAGGGACTCCCCACATTCTGGTTTCTAGAGGTAATGTCTTTTATTTATGTTCTGCTTTCTTGTTAATTGGTTCCAATTTCAAAATTCTAATTGTCCATCTTCATCTTATCAATCTGTCAGTCTCTGGTATGTGACTCAAAATCTTGTTTTAACAGGTCCTTATATCTAATTAGCATGCCTTTGTCAACATTATATCTTAAAGTGTGAGTCTTAAAAACAATAACAACTGAGGTCCTTTTCAGCTTTCTTAAATGATAATTAAAAATGTTATCTTTCACTTACATTACATTATATTTAAATTTAAATATTAACCCTGGAGTTCCATAGAAACCTTCATGAATATAGCGACATAATGAGTATTTGCATCATTTAAGATATTTTGCCCATTCTATGTAGTGGAGGAGTAAAAAAAAAAATGTAATTGTATAAAAAATAGTGTGTGGAGACCAGTATTAATTTCCAGATGGGTAGCTAAATTAATCTCTGTTCCAGTACAACCAGTTTAAAGCCATTTATACAGTGTCCTAGGAGGCTGAAATGCCGCTCCCCTGCTTTACTATATTGCCGTTTCTGGTGGCAGATTCATGCCCATTTATGCTTTTGCATAGAGACTGACCAATTATTCCTGTGCTGAAGAGTATTGTTGGCAGATAATGGCACTGTGGCCATTGGAAGGTTGAGCAAGTGAATGAACTCCTCGTGTTGTTGTGCATGACATTGTTTTGTGCTGTTGCAAAAGTAGATATGGGGACGGAGTTGGTATCTGTGTCTGCCATAGGGAGTGCAAACATCGGAGTGGGGAGAGGGTGGAGGGAGTGTTTCTTTGTGTCCCACGAGAGATGGTAGACTCTCCTTCCTTGGAGGTTTTTAAGCAGAGGTTGGTTGGCCATCTACCATGTATGATTTAGTTGAGATGCCTGCATTGCAGGGGGTTGAACTAGATGACCCTCATGGTCCTCTACAACTCCATGATTCTGTGACAGAAAAGAAGAAGCCAAGAGAAAAAGAATAAGTTGAGTGTGTTGCTGTCAATTCTACAGTTTAAAATTATCCTTCGGTTGGAATGAATGTGCACTTTTACATGCCCAAAGATATAAGATGCAGCTCAAGAATTGCTGCCCAGAAAGAATTTGTCCCAAAGCCTGTCCCAGCCTATAAGAAATTCATTTACAGGAATGGGCCTGGCTAAAACCCAACAACAACTGAAACTGCAGCCATCTTATAACCTTAATTTGTCCAAATCAGATGTTTCCAGCTGAGCACAGGCTCAAAGAAAAAATTATACTATATACTCATTAAGACAAAGGTCACCTGTAATGCTCATTTGCCTGCATCCGTAGAGAGAAATCTGATTTTGTTAAAGAGACTTTTTTTGTTTCACCTGCAATACAAAGGTCACATTTCACATTAGGGATTCTACCCCCCCCCCCTTTCACCAGCACCAGCAACCCAATAATAAATGAGTGCAGCTGAATTTCAGGAGTTTAATCTCCCCAGGAACACAGAAATTAACTGCACGCCATTCACTCAGTGAATGATGTGTTGCCATCAATTTGTATTAAATGTTTTGGGATAATGATAATAATAATGCTTGTGTGAAGTTACTTTTCATCTGAGGGTTTCAAAGTCCTTTACAAACATAAATAATAGGGCTTCCGGCAGTAATTGAGCCTCACAACAGTCCTGTGAAACAGGTATAAAGCAGATGGGAGAAAATGAACCATGGAAATGCTGAGAGACTGTCTCAAGGTCACCCTGTAAGTCTGAGACTCAGTGGCAGTAGTACATGAAGCCATTGGATTGTATCCATCATTTACATTTAGAGCAACAAAGCCCTAGTGATAAAGCTTCTTTATTCAAGGGCGGGACCACTCCTTTTTACAAGGGCATGCTAATATAAAAATATTAGTAGCTTAGAAACTTAAAAGGCTCATGTATGCAGATCACACAATTTTATTTCACAGTATATCACAGCAATGTTAAGACAAACAAAATATGATTAATTAAGGCCCAGAATAGGTTAAAAAAAAACCAGTTGTGGTATACAACTTACCTTTTAACATTTGTCAAGGCAGAGAGGATTTTCAAATACTACTAGTTAATCACACAAACTTTTTTTTTCTTTGGCCAAGTTATTAGAGTTTATTTTTTCAAGATTGCAGACCAGAAAACACACAGACTGTGTGCCTTGTCCTTCTATTTCCTTTAAATATATATAGAAGCATCAAAATGGAAGCCAAGAAAAGGAATAGCAATCAGTTTTGTCCTTGATTTATAATTATGGGGGGAAACAAGAATTGTTTTAGGCAACAGCTGTCAAACTGTCATAAATGTTACTCTCAGGGGAATGGTTTTTGCTTACCCTAAAAGCTAGAAACTGAAATATAACGTTAGAGGGAGAGCAGAGGGAAGTTGTGTTTTTTAAAGAGGAATTAATTACTTAAGTGGAAGAGAATCATGTTCTTCCTTGTCACAAAGGAAAGGTAATAGGAGTGGGTGGTGAGTCAATAATCCCTCTTCTGGAACTGTTGCTAACTAGAATGAAGGAAGGAGAAGCATTGTCTACCACCACATTTAAAGTGTGGGGGGCTGAGGATGAGCTGAACAGCACACTTAACTTCTTCATTACTTCCCAGTTCCTTTGGGGAGTTTATAGACATCTCTTTGTGTAGTAGCTGGACTTAAACTAAGGATATCAGATCACTGACAGAGCAAGCACACTGGTTGACCCTATGTCAGCCTCTGTTTTAGCCTCACATACTTCACAGGGTTGTTCTGGAACTAGGACACCAGGGTCTTACACTGCCCTGAGCTCCTTAGAGGAAGGGTAGGAGAATCATCATAATCACCACCATCATCATCATCAACAACAACATCAAAGCTGGAGGAGGAGGGCTCTTAAGTGAGAGAAGCTGGGTGTACTAACACCAGATTCTTTATCTGCTCAAAAGCACATGCTACAGAATTCAGTGGGATTTATTCCCAGGTATGTGGGGAAAGGATTGCAGCCTCAATTTTGTAAAAGTTTCAAACTTTCATAACAATAATTTTTTAAAAAAATCAGAGTGCACACAACCATCCAGGAGAGCAACATAATTACTATTCTTTCTATGATTTATTAAAGAGTAAGTTTTTAAAAATGTTTTTCTCTTTATTGCTCTTTCTCCTTTCTTTCAAAAGGAAGCACACCCATAGCAATTCCCAGTATTCATCCTTGAATGTGTGTAATATTTGGGATTGTAATTGTTTTGACGACAATGTGAAATGGTGAGGAGATTTTATATGCATGATGTTTTGTCCTTGCCATAGCAAAACATTTGCACCTGGATCAATATTGGCTTTTATTCTTGCGGTTTCTCATTACCAACTCAATGAATCATTGGATGGTTGGGAATCTAAAGCCCTTGACATTAAGATATGTGATCTGAGAAACCTTACCTTCTGCAGCATGGATTTTCTGTTGTGTAATAACACTGGGAGTTATGAAGTATATCAAGACAGATTCATACAGTTACTCCATTATTATTATTATTATTATTATTATTATTATTAAGTTTCTAGAGTGCCATCTATGCACATGGAGCATCAGAAAGAACAGGTTTGACAGATTGCTACTACAGTGGTACCTCAGTTTTCGGACATCTCCATTGCTGATTGTTTTGGTTTTTGAAAACCGAAAATCTGGAAGTGAATGCTTCCGTTTTTGAACGCACCTCGGAAGTCGAACGGCTTCCGCTGTGTGTATCTGTTGTTTTTCACAATTTTCTCTTTTGAATTGGCAGACCACCCTTTGTGCCTCAGTTTTCGAACATTTCAGAAGTCAAATGATTTTCCGGAATAGATTACATTTGAACACTGAGGCACCACTCTAAAAGGGGCTCATCATCTAAAGTGGACATAGATAAGCTAACAGAAAAACAGAAAGAAAATAGGGAGGAGTAGGGTATACTCAGCCTTCACCATGAGTCCCTGCATCCAACCCAAAACACTTGACTGCAAAATATAGAAAACTAGAGATATTCAGGGAAAAACTGGCTTGTTACCGCTAATGGGTATTATTCTGCCCCTCCATCATGTCCTCTCTTGGGTTTCCCTACAACCCAGTTTCCCTGCTGTCCAAACAACCTAGTGTTTCTACTCAGTTCCTTTCAAGAAAACACAGGTCGTCTTCTGTCTTAGACCTACATACAGAATTCCACAAGAGGGAGTTTCACATTGACACTTTCTTTCCTCCGCTTTTGACTCTTCCACACTTTATATTCCCTCAGGTTCTATTCAGGTTCCTGCTTCTTTGCACTTCAGTGTCTAATAGGAACCTCCCCTCCTTTTGATGCCTTGTCTCCGCCTTGCTGTGTCCCTTGCATGGGAGGACATGATAGAGGCAGGGATGGTTCTGTTCTCTGTTTCTCATTTTTCTAGTCTTGAATTCAGTTCTCTACATTTCTGTAATGCAATTTGCACTGAAGGCAATTCTCATGGAAATTCTCCAGTACAGTAGTTTACTGTGAGTTTCTTCTATTAAACACATTTCCGTGTGCAGTTATTACATGCCCATATAAAACCAGTGCCTCTAGCTTCTCATACCTCCTAAACTTTATTGCTGGTTACTGCCATTCATACCCTGGGGTCCTGTCTTTCCCCCCTACAGAACTTCCTCTTACGCAAGCCAAACTGTCTGTTAGCATTCTAATACAGTGGTACCTCTGGTTACAGACGCTTCGGGTTACAGACTCCGCTAACCCAGAAATAGTACCTCAGGTTAAGAACTTTGCTTCAGGATGAGAACAGAAATTGTGTAGCTGCGGCAATGGGAGGTCCCATTAGCTAAAGTGGTTACCTCAGGTTCAGAACAGTTTCAGGTTAAGAACGGACCTCCAGAACGAATTAAGTTCTTAACCCGAGGTACCACTGTACAGGACTTTACCACACTGTCATAACTGCAACTCGGCCAATGGCTAAGAGGAATTGCGGACAGAAAAAAGGCAACAGTGAATCAAACAGCAGGAAGGTTTTAACACATCCAAAGGCCAAACTATCCTGTAGCTGACATTTGGCTTGCTTTGATCACTCACTACCACAACTCATGTTCTTGCATTGCACTGCTGACTGATTTCTGCTGATTGAATCAGACGGATACCTGACAGCAGTCACCACCCACACCAGTTTCGGAAAGGCTGCTCAAGGCCTGATATTAAGTGACCCAGAGTAAGGTTAATTATGTGCTTCTTGTGTCCCTTTGTGTGGAAATATAATTTAGAAGCGATAAGAGAACCGCTTACTGTATATACTTGTCTGATTAAATCTTTGTCTTCAAACAGAACCAGAACAAAGATAATTAAGGAAAATTGTGTTATTTTGTAGTTTTCAGACAGTGAAACAGCGATGACATCCTACAGATAAATCAAAGGGATTTATTTAGATTGACACCAGATTGAGTTTATCTTTGGAGAACTAAATTAAATACAAGGAGTGGAAAACATTCCTGACAAAAAGACACTGACAATTTCGTTCTTCTCTTTTAAAAGAATAGCAATCAGTACAGTGATCAGTAATCTAATGACAGGTATTACAAAATGATCAGAGTAAGCTATTGAGCATGTGTGGTTAACATATTGATCAGATTTCCGTGACATCAAACAAATAATTGAAACCAGTGCCAAGCCAAGGCAATGATTGTCATGTTGTAACCCTCAATGTCACGTGTTGCGTTGTGATCCAGTGACTTCATGTTCTGAGTGCTACATTTTTAAGTTCTTTTTTCATCCCAAGAGGAAGAAAAGTTTGTTGCAAGTAATGAGACCTTGCAGGTTGGACTAGATGAACCTTGGATCCCTTCCAACTCTCAGATTCTATGAGAAGTTCCAGCGTTCATATAGGGAAACTTCCTCTTAATTATTCATCATCATTATTACCCGTATGTAGTAGACATAGTATGTCACATAACTTTTGGGTTATTGTCATGGGCCCGGGGACAGAGCCCATTATATATAAAACTCCAGTCAAAGAAACTCCAGTCAAGTGATCAGAAATGGCAAGAAGATTGTTTTTATGCTGCATGAGTGGCTCTGGCTGGATTAACAATTTATGAAAGCATCATATACTAAGACCATCAGTCCAGGTAGTTCAGCAATAAAGGCTCTCATAGGCAGTGCCTATTCAGGTTCTTTCCCAGGCCTTCTGCCTGTGATCATATTTTAACTATAGACATACCAGGGATTTAGCCTGGGACATGCACTCAGCTATGGAGCAATGCACAGTCAGCGACGGAGAATCTGCGTAACTTGATAACTGTTTGGAAACCAGGAATTTGGTAACAACAAGTAGTTCTGGGACGCGGGTGGTGCTGTGGGTTAAACCACGGAGCCTAGGACTTGCCAATCAGAAGGTTGGTGGTTCGCATCCCCACGACGGGGTGAGCTCCCATTGCTTGGTCCCTACTCCTGCCAACCTAGCAGTTCGAAAGCACGTCAAAGTGCAAGTAGATAAATAGGTACCGCTCCGTTTCCGTGCGCTGCTCTGGTTCACCAGAAGCAGCTTAGTCATGCTGGCCACATGACCCGGAAGCTGTACGCCAGCTCCCTTGGCCAATAAAGTGAGATGAGCGCCGCGACCCCAGAGTCAGTCACGACTGGACCTAATGGTCAGGGCTCCCTTTACCTTTACCTTTAGTAGTTCTGGACTAGAGGCACAATTGCTTAGTCACAAAGGAAAGTCTTAATCTTCTCTGTGTATCTAGAGTCCAAGTCTAACTCAAGAAGCCAACCATATCCCAAAAGGGCTGCATCATTAGAAAGTCATGGCAAATGACCTGGGACCTGAAAATAGCACCACATTGGAAAGCATGTGTATATAAATATTGGACTGCAGTGGTTTTAAAAAGAAGGGTAGATGGTGAGGTGGCGGGGAATCTTATTTACTGCTTAAAATGTTTTCTTCACATACTTCAGGAACCCAGAGGTCATTTATTGTAGTTGTAACTAACACATTCATTTCCACTGAGGATAATAAACATTGCAAATTAAGTTGAATAATGACTGCACTATCTGTTTCATTTCCACAGGAGAGATGCACTTGGGACCAAATGTAAGACAGTATTTATAATGCAATATATAAGTTTCAGTCAAAGGTGGAATTGCAAGAAATGTGACAAACATTTATTTATTGTTACTGCCTTAGGAAAAAGAAAAACTTGTACGTGCCACCGAGGACAGAACTAAAAAATGAACAATTTTCCTAGCAATTTATAACTTTATTTGAAGAAGAGGGTATAGAGCAACTTCAGGAAATCAAAAGTGAGAAAGAAATGAGTTACAGGCAGCCAGTTCACAAGGTTTTAACTAGGCTAGGAATGAACTGCTTATTTTTGCATACCTCTTTTAAATATTTCTATCAAAAATAATGGTAGAGTTGAAAACAAAATCACGTCTAGCCTTGGCAGAAATGAATAAATGGGAAAATAGTATGTCACTGCCATAAATAAGCATCTGCCGAGCCAATTCTCCAGTGTGTTCTAGGTTGCTGACATGCAACGCGGTGTTCCTACCTCAGTTTTCATGATTTGTTCTGACATAAATGAAGTGTGCAAATGCTACAGACCCGCCATTCAAAGTAGTTAGATATGTTAAGTAGGCTAATGATGGATGGCTTCCCTCTTGTGGGGAGTGGGGGGGGGGGCTACAGAAACTGGGAAAGGAGATGTGACTGGGAGACTCAGATGAACTTCCGAATGAAGTTGGAAGGAGATAAATGCTTGAAGAAAGAAAGATGGCAGTCCAGTAGAATAATTTATTAGAAGCCCAGTGGTCAACCTGTATGGAAAGTGTACTTTGGACACGTATTAGTTAATACCGCTCTAGTGCATATTAGAGTAGTTTTACCTCTAATCTACTGAGCCTGGAAGAACAACAGCATGGAACTGTGTATTGTTTCAATCCCAGGCAAAGACTCCCTTCCCACCCAGGATTTGAACACCACCAATGATTGGGAATTATTTTATTCAGACCATACTTTTAATATGTTCATGTATCTTTATTATTTCTTTTTTTCTTGTTGGAAATCAGGACTTTTTGCTGAAGGAAGTGATAAATTCAGTATATGTAAACCTAATACGAATAAATGCCAAAGGTCGGAACTCTTCCCATCTTTCATCCTGTGGTTTATCTTCTACTCCCCTTGCATGGTATCTCATAATGACCTTGATACAGAGGAAGTGTAGTAGCTTAAGCATGAATGTGTTGGGGTGTATGCAGGAACATGGTATGTGTTTGTATATTTTTGTCTGAAAACTCCCCCCCCCCCGGGATGCCAGCTCACCAACTAAAATGACAGGCCATATATCAGTTGATGATTGTCATGGGGGCATAGCCATTTTCCAAAGGTGATGGATCTCCCTGTTCAGCAGGGAACATCTGAGTGTGGAAAGAACCTTGATTGCAGTATGCAGATTGCAGCTCTTTCATTTGCAAGGAGACCTGCTGCATGAAGATCAATGCAGAGAGGGAACTGTGTCAGCAGAGAGGCAGACTTCTGTTCCTTGAAAAATCTGCAAATGGTGTCCATGCAGTTAACAATGGCATACATGCAATTTTGAGGATGCAGCTAGATTTTGAAGTTTGAGCTTCGTATAGCTTTAAGGCAGGGCTTTCAGTTCAGTTGTGTATTTATTGATCTTATTTGCATTTTTCTGATGAATTCCTTTTTCCTGAAAAATATTTCCCTCGCTTGTCCTAGAGTAAACAATGGCATTCAAGCACGATATTATTATGAATGCAAGCTACATTCTCGGATTGTATGGCCGGATAGAATGTACTTGTAGTTACCTCTGGTGCAATGTAAACTGTTAAAGATGATAGCAATGCTCATAATCCGTATTTCACAGTGATAAAAATATATTTGCTGCAGCAAGCACCTTGAAGCAAAAGACCAAAGAGGATTTTTTAAAAATGAAGTTCCTCAACAGTAACCATCCCTCGCCAGGAAACCAAAGCCAGCTATCCATTTTAAGAAGATTAAGAAAATATGCCAGCTGGTCATAGAGTAAAGTATAATTGTTACAATGGGGACTCGTTCCAGGTTTCATAGGAAGCTTCCATTTGTGGCAACATGTCCCAGCAACTTTTCATTGCTGTGAACAGCAATTGCATTTAAAAGACACTGGCCCTTGGAGACCTGCTCTATAGAGAATAAAGATGCCCTTTTACCACAAACGATGTTAATGAATCACAATGCTGACATGGTGTAAAGAGCAAACACAGTGGAGCATATTAAGAAAGATTTGGGAAGATTCATCCTTTATGCACTAAGAATAGTGTTAGACGTGAATTCTGAATGTCATTTCTCAAACAATAATTACCGTATTTTTCGCTCCATAGGGTGCACCAGACCATAGGGCGCACCTAGGGGTTTTTTTGGGGGGGGGGGAATAAAGAAAAAAAAATTCCCCTCCCCCAGGCCCAAAGAGCAAAGAAGCCAAGACAGCCAGCGGGATCCATCCCGTGGGCTGTCTTGGCTTCCTCTTTAGCCACGCACAACCTCTCCAGCTGGGAGAGGCTGCGCACTGCTTTTGAAGAAGCCAAGAAGTGCTCCGAAGGTTTGTGGATAGCTGCCTGAAGCCCAGGGAGTACAGCGGAAGTTGGCACTGCGCTCCCCAAATTCCCGCCGCTCTCCGAAGGCTTGCGGAAAGCTTCCTGAAGCCTGGAGACCCCTCTTGCTCTCCAGGCTTCAGCAAAAGCCTGCATTCGCTCCATAGGACGCACACACATTTCCCCTTCATTTTTGGAGGGGGAAAAGTGCGTCCTATAGAGCGAAAAATACGGTAACTACTTGGGTGCACGCACATAGGTGGTACGTTCTAGAGGTTTGCAGCATACCCAAAATCTGCCTTGTATGTATATTCCAAACACAGTCTGGGACAGTGCACTAAACAGGAAGGTCAATAGTGGAGAGATATAAGTACATCATGGACAAATCCTTAACAATGTCACATTCAAACTGCAAATTTGATTTTTGCCTTTGTATTTCTTGCTCAGAAATTTGGATGAGAAAATCTGCTAAAATTAATAATAATCACAATCATAATCATAATAATAATAAATTTGTTTATACCTCACCCATCTGGCTGGGTTTCCCCAGCCACTCTGGACAGCTCCCAGCAGAATATTAAAAACATGATAAAACATTAAAAACTTCCCTAAACGGGGCTGACTTCAGATGTCTTCTAAAAGTCAGATAGTTGTTATTTCCTTGACATCTGAAGGGAGGGCATTCCACAGGGTGTGCACCACCACCGAGAAGGCCCTCTGCCTGGTTCCCTGTAGCTTCACGTCTTGCAGTGAGGGAAACACCAAAAGGCCCTCAGTGCTGGACCTCAGTGTCCGGGCTGAACGATGGGGGTGGAGACATTCCTTCGGGTATACTGGGCCGAGGCTGTTTAGGGCTTTAAAGGTCAGCACCAACACTTTGAATTGTGCTCAGAAACGTACTGGGAGCCAATGTAGGTCTTTCAGGACCGGTGTTATGTGGCTATGCCCAGTCACCAGTCTAGCTGCTAAATTTCAAGGTTCATTTTGATGGCTCTAGACATTGCACATTTTCTCTAGAAGTTGAAAATGTGTGCCCCTTTGCCACTGCTCTTTGCCCCACTTCAGTTTGCTGCTCTACATCGCCTGCCATCAAAGATGAAAAATGGGATCTAAGTAGGGTTCCTCCACATGCCAACCACTGCTGTCACCTTCTGGTCATACTACAGACAGGCAGTAAAAAGTAGGAAATGGGTGTCATCAAAATTTCTCTAGAAAGAAACCCTTCTTTGACAGAGGGGAAGGTTTCAGAGCATCCCTGATCCCACTTATAAACATTCATTTTCACAATGAGCAGGAAAACAGTGGCAGGAACGGAAGGCTGTTAATATGTCATTGACCTTCAGTACTAGTGTATTCCCTTCTCCCTAGTGCAGTGCTGATGCTGAGCCACTGCCTTTTATTAGGCAACCAGGGATTAACTTGGCAGCTCTCATAGTTCACAGGACTATTCTGCCCTCCCCTTCCACACACATAACCCTAAAATGTCAAAAGCGGCCACATGCACAGGTTGATAAATATGATCCGAATGCCATTGGTGTGTATTTTCAGGACCTCATTTTGCTATTATTTTAGGAAGCACAGTAAAGAGACAGTGACATTTTGCTGGGAATTACACTCAGGCTCCTGTGTGTGCGCTATATGGATTTTCTTTTGGGACACAAATGGCAGAGATAATATTGCATGGATCTCCACCTAAAATGAGAAACAAAGGCCCAGACCAAGGCATTTTGCTGCCCGAGTTGGAGTGGGAAATGTGCTTTTTTAAAAACAACAACAACCCACCACCACACACAAGTTAAGTTGTGCTGTGTCCAAAGCATGCCAAATTATTTTGGCAATTGATGCAGAAAATCCCCCAAGGACTGGCTTGTAAAAAGAGAACAATAATAAATTTAAAAACAGTTTGCTGTCCTTTTATGATACCTAAAATAAATTTCCTGATGTAGCCTTCTACCTCTTCCTAAGAGTAGGACTGGTCTTGTGGATTACTGAGACAACATATGCATATTCTCTGAACACTTGTTATAACACTGGACCAAAGAAATGTGCATTAGCATTGCCAACATAAGAGATCTGTGGCAAAACCAAACTCTTTGGGGGGTACGCTGAATGTTGAGATTTGTCTTTTCATAATTTTGGCATTTTGGGAATTAATTAGCAATATTTCCCTTTTCATGCATGACTAACTAATAAAGAAAGCAGCAAATTCTAAGAAAGCTGTGAAACATCATCACTTCATCATTTTCCAGTGCAAAAGAGCATCCAGCTTTTCTTTAACAAGTATACTCCATAGCTAATTAGCTGAGATAAATACATAGTACATCTGTCATCAGAGTTAATCTTCATTTCCAATAAGGTTTTTAGAGATGTAGGCCTTGCCTCAAGACAGATGAGGGGATGAAAAAACAACTCTATATGGAGCAAAATATCTTGTTTGTTGCCCAAATAAATTTGTTTACGTTCCAAAGAGTTATGTAGTTGACTATTCTCTTAGCACGTGCATATGTCTGCTTCAAAATAACAAAACAGATGTAATCCCACACCACCCCATGATTGGACTGATAACCACATTCACGAACAATCATACTGCATGTATGTGGCAGTTTTGAAGATGAAAGAGAGTGATACAATTTAAGTGGCTATTGATAGCAGAGACATCACCTTGCCAACAAAGGTCCGAATAGTAAAAGCTATGGTTTTCCCAGTAGTGATGTATGGAAGTGAGAGCTGGACCATAAAGAAGGCTGATCGCTGAAGAATTGATGCTTTTGAATTATGGTGCTGGAGGAGACTCTTGAGAGTCCCATGGACTGCAAGAAGATCAAACCTATCCATTCTGAAGGAAATCAGCCCTGAGTGCTCACTGGTAGGACAAAACGTGAAGCTGAGGCTCCAATACTTTGGCTACCTCATGAGAAGAGAAGTCTCCCTGGAAAAGACCCTGATGTTGGGAAAGATGGAGGGCACAAGGAGAAGGGGACAACAGAGGATGAGATGGTTGGATAGTGTTCTTGAAGCTACCAGCATGAGTTTGACCAAACTGCGGGAGGCAGTGGAGGACAGAAGTGCCTGGTGTGCTCTGGTCCATGGGGTCACGAAGAGTCAGACACGACTAAACGACTAAACAACAACAAAAACCCAGGATGGCTGTGTTCTGCATCCACATTTGGGAGGGTAGTGTTTCTGTATACCCGTTACTGGAAACTGCAGGAAGATAGAGGGCTCTTGTGCTTGGGTCCTGCTTGTGGATTTCCACAAGCATCTGGGTGGCCACTGTGGAGAATAGAGTGTTGGACTAGTTGGGCCATTGGCCTGTTCCATGCAGATCTAGACATCATTTTGCAATTTCATCTACAGTTATTTAAGTTCATCTCCAGTTATCTTACCCCATACATCCCAGTATGAAGACTTTGTTGTTTAGCCGTTTAGTCGTGTCCAACTCTTCGTGACCCCATGGACCAGAGCATGCCAGGCACTCCTGTCTTCCACTGCCTCCTACAGCTTGGTCAAACTCATGTTTGTAGCTTCCAGAGCACTGTCCAACCATCTCGTCCTCTGTTGTCCCCTTCTCCTTGTGCTCTCCATCTTTCCCAACATCAGGGTCTTTTCCAGGGAGTCTTCTCTTCTCATGAGGTGGCCAAAGTATTGGAGCCTCAGCTTCGGGATCCGTCCTTCCGGTGAGCACTCAGGGCTGATTTACTTCAGAATGGATAGGTTTGAAGAAAACTCCATGGACAAAGACAACAGGCATATAAAAGTTATGACGCTGGAAGATGAGCCCCTCAGGTTGGAAGGTGTCCAACGTGCTACTGAGGAAGAGCGGAGGACAAGTACAAGTAGATTCAGAGCTGAAAGGTCGCTCAGTTGCGGATATTCCTGGAAACTAAAAGAAAGTCCAATGCTGTTAAGAAAAATATTGCCTAGGAACCTGGAATGTAAGTATGAAGACACATATCAGTAAATACAGTGGTACCTCTAGTTACAAACTTAATTCATTCCGGAGGTCCGTTCTTAACCAGAAACTGTTCTTAACTAGAGGCGTGCTTTCACTAATGGGGCCTCTTGCTTCTGCTGCGCCAACGGCACACGATTTCCGTTCTCATCCTGGGGCAAAGTTCTCAACTCAAGGTAACTCTTCCAGGTTAGCGGCGTTTGTAACCTGAAGCGTTTGTAACCTGAGGCGTTTGTAACTCAAGGTATCACTGTAGATTGAAAGATGAGCCATGACTTTATTAATTTAGACACATGATCTGCCAGTATCCTAATTTGTTAAATGTAGAGAGTGGGCACCTGCCATCTCAGAGGGATATGGGAGGCTCCTAAATTTCAGAAGCCAAGGACTGTTTCTTGTCTGTCTCAGAATAAGAAATTCAGAGATGTAATTCCACAATGCCATATGTTGCTAAACCTCAATTAACATCATATTTTTACCAGTTCTTCTCCTCTCCCCCCTTGCTGATCTTTCTGTTTCATTCCCGTCCCCCTTAGTAATGGTGTAAACAGCAGTGACACAGAAATTTGCTTAATTAACTGTTCTTCGGTATTAGTTTAACAAATGATACTTGTTGAATGGGTGATGTTAACTTGTACAACAGGAAGAAAGACTAAGTGTACAATTTCAACACATGATTAATGAACAACATCACAGGACTCATCCGAGCATTTACAAAGGGCTGGGACATTTCTGCCATTATTTTGGAATGTGTTCCAGCACTTCATTAGCCACTATTAGCTCCTGAATATTTCAGAGGGTTTATAACAGATTTTGATTCCAAAAGATGACACCCATTGGGAAAAAGAGAGCATGTTCTGAAATAGCTAATTCATAAGGAGGTTGTATGATATCCTAGTTTTTATTTACACGGAGAATGACAAAGCTTCATTAATTGTGGTCTACATTTCTTCCCATGAGACGCAACTGTGTAATAAGATGATTATGGATTTCTAATGCATTACAAGATAGTTGGGAATTCATTTGGTATTTTGAGTCCATAAAGAATTTGCATATGTTTTAAGTATCCATTTTCTTTTGGTCTAGAAACAAAGAGATCTCTGGAGGCACAAATCTCACAGATGTTTAATGAATATGCGAAGGGTCAGTATGCATACCAATACAGTCTTATCACAGCCTGTCATGGGGAAAGACAATAGTTTAAGCTAACCCAATTTGGGCTCTGTGTTAAACAATGTGGGAGGGGGAAGTTTTCATTTTCAGAGAACTATGAAAGGGTAGCTAGCAAGCTTTGTATTTTCTAAATTACTTAACTTATGCTAATTAAACAAAAGACAGTATGGTTCTGAATACTGTCGCAAATAATACTGCCGCTCTGTGCTCATTCAGGTTCAAGGCCAGCCCAGGACATTTTGCTCTCTGAGATGGAAGAGCAGATTGGACATGTCCTCCTCCCAAAATTCCCTGTACCTCATGCACAATTCCCAAGGTCAGCCAAATTATTTCAGAACCTGATGCAGAGAATCCAGCAAGATGCCTCACCAGGACAACAATTTGTAAATCTAGGTCAGCATGATCTACTTGGACAGGAGGCAGATCTTTAGTCTCAGAGAGATGTCAATTAACAGCTAGTTGCCTGAATCTTTCCCACCTGATAAGCACTTGGCAAGGATTACAGATTTTCTGGGGAAGGCCCAGCTGACTGGCCCCTTCATCCACTCACTGTCTCCAATGGCATCACATATTGGACGAAGCTACCTGTGTCACTGAGGCAGGCCAAGAAGGTGCTGAATTTTCTCTGTGTTGCAACTGTAGGACTAGGACTTTCTTCACAGGAGACATGGCAAGCCATTACTTCAGAATTTTATGTACAAAGTGAAACCCTTTTGAGTCCACTAGGCTGGTATTGACAGTAATTGATGTTCTGCTTCCTGTTTTGTGTTGTGTTTTGAACCCAATCCTATGCAAGTTTAGTCAGAAGTAACTCCTGTTATGTTCAGGGCTCTTAAAGAGCAATTCTAACCATAGAAAGTCTGTGCCAGCAAAATTTGCACAGGCATAAATTACCCTCGTGCCAAGCTTAATTCAGGAGGAATTTGACTTAACCACCTTTTTTTGCCAGCTAAGTTCTGCTGAGTTGCTAGGTCATGTGACCCAGCAGAAAAGGGTTTGAAATAGGTGTAAGTCTCTCCTTGCCCTGTCCAATCCCTGCCCCACACTCAGAATGCCCCTTTTGGGAACTTAGGTTGGTATAAGTTCTGCTGGCTGAACCCCATGTAATGCTGATGCATTTCCAGCTGAAGCCAGCTCAGCCTGGAAAGCCCCAAATCTGCTACATTAAACTCCCTCATCCCAGTAGATCTTGGTGGTGCATTACACTGTTATTGTATTTCTCTCTGTGTGTTGAGCTTGTCTGGTCCGCAGGTCTGGGCCCCAGTATAAAATAATTCCCCTTTAACACCACTTAAAGGTTTTATTTACAACTAAGTGGTATACCATTTTGTTCTTAATTAAAAATTGCAAAGCTGCTGCTCTTCTTTATGCAATAATTATTCCTGATCATGTGCATATACATACACCACATTTGCAAACAGAGCTGATCTCATCCAATTCTTCAGCAAGGCTCCCTCATCTCCACTTAGCTGTGATTCAGAAATGGCAAGAATGATTCTCTGGCTGCATTTTTATTTGTCACCAATGTCTATAAGAGAAATGCAAAAAAAGCCCTTTTTTCTGTGGCTGGCTAAAAAGGTCCATAAAATATGCCCACATGAAGCTAATGTTGATATAAAAGGCTCACAGAGTTTGCACATCTCGCTTCAATTTTCTAAATGGGCAGGCTGGCATGTCTTAGGAAGTACCAGCTGTGAAAGTGTTATGGGAAATTGAGGTGGAGCTGAGTGGATGCCCACCCAGGGAGGCTACATATGCCTTATAAAATAGACATTTAGTTATTTTAATACTGAAGTTTCTGAATTCATTCCAGAAGCTTAAGACTTCTGGAATGGTGATTTGGGGTGTGTGTGTTACTTTCCTCTCCAACCCCGCCCCAGTCTCTGCAATTAGAGTGCACCGTCAGTTTCCCCGGATTATTTAGAAGCAGAACATTTTATGCTTCCCTTTTCTCCTGTGTTCATTGCTCAGACCTTGTGCAGTGTACCTAGTCGAGTTATTGGCAATGAGAGGTGCCAAAGTGAATGCCATACAAAAGGAGGATTGTCATATTGTAATCATGAAAGAGACAGACTTCACATTTTAGGCACCAGCCAGAATAGTAATTAAAAAAGCAAAAAACAACAACCCACAACTTCATGTTTACGTAGCACTTTTGAGTATACTTCAGATACATTATCTTGAGTAGTCTGCACAACAGGCTTGGATGTAGGTCACCACATTTGTCCATGTTTTGCAGATGGGAGGCTGCAGTTGAAAGTCAGGAGCTTGCCTTAGGGTCTACTGAGTCATAGGCTCAGTGGTGAAGGGCTGTAGCTCAGTGGCAGAGCAGCTGCTTTACGTGCAGAAGGCCCCAGGTTTGATCCCCAGCCTCTCCAGAGAGGACTGGGGATGACTCTCCTATCTGAAACCCTAGAGAACTACTGCCAGTAGACAATACTGATCAAGATGGGCCAGTGGTCTGAACCAGTAGAAAGCAGCTACTTGTTTTTTTCCTAAGAGTTCAAAACAAGAAGGAAGATTTGAACCAGAGATTTTTCTGGCTCAGTTTCTTAATCATTTCATTACAATAGCTTTGAGATGGCAATGCATTTTTCAGTCCCAATTAAAAATAGGGATACACATATAAAAGATCAGATTCACCACCTTGTCTACTCAGAAGAAAGTCCCATTGACTTCAATGGGATTGACTTCTGGGTAAGTGCAGCCAAACAATGGAGTCCTGTGTATGTTTACCTGGAAGCAAGTCCCACTGTGCTCAGTGGAATTTACCTTCATGTAAGTTTGTTGGTGTTTGCAGCCTAGGGTTATAATCCTGTACATCAGTGATGGAGAACCTGTAGTCCTCTGGATATTGATAGGCCACAGCTCCTATCACTCTTGGCCATTAGCCATGCAAGTTGGAGCTAAGGGGAGGGTCACTGATTCCTGCTGCTATAATGGAACTGGCTTATCAGCAAATGTTGTCTAGATGATTGGGTGGTATGAACCCAGTTGACCCCACCAGGACCTGTTTCAGTTATTCCGTTTGTGGAGAATTGGGTCTTGAAAGGATCCCCACCAGAAGCACACACTGCTTCCAGTCTGTGCTTAGCTTGAAATTCTCAGGTGGCAATTTTCACCTTGTGCCCCACAAGCACACTAACCCAGTTTCTGGCAGACTAAAAGGCCTGTGTGAGTTGTTCCTTAGTATCCTCAGTACATGCAACTTTGAGTAGCTTAAGCACAAGAGAGATAAGAGGATGGGAATAAAGATGCTACTTAGCAATGGTAGCAGCTGCTGCTAAACTCTCAGAGGTCAAAAGCAAAAGGCACTCTCCTTCAGGAGTACTGCACCTGAATGTTCAGATTCTGAGAGATTAGATCTTAATCCTTGTTCCTGTGCTTACCCTTATGCACTGTGAATGGACTTGGTGAAAATCAATGGATCTTCTTCGACCATGTTAAGCATGCAAAGATGCCTGCAAAATGAGGAGCTATTCAGAAGCACCACTGTAATTCCAGCATCCCTCCAAATGCCATCATTTCCAAATGCACACCACTGGCACAGTATGAAACAAAAAATTATAGATACTGAAGAAAAGGCAAGGAACTGGGGGAAGGACTAAAGCTCAGTGTTACTGGTAGAGCAAATGGGGTGTACTCAGAGTAGACCCACTGGAGTTAATGACATGACTAAGTTAGGCCCTTTAATTTCAGTGGTTTTACTTTGAGTACAAAGTTGGATGCCACAAATTACTTGCATGCAAAAGTTCCCAGCACCTCTAAGTAATTCAGAGAAAGACCCCATCCCAAATTCTGGAGAGCTGTTACTGGCATTGAGCTAGATGGACCAGTGACTGACTTGGTATAAAGCAGATTCATATATTTTTATGAGGTCAGTAGGAAGCTGCCTTAAACCAAATCAGACCATTAGACTGCCTAGTTCAGTTATCATGGAAGGGTGATAGCTCAGAGACTGAGCATCTGCTTTGCATGCAGACAATCCCTATCTCCAAGTAGGGCTATGAGTGTTCCCCTTTCTGAAATTCTGCAGAGCCACTGCTGGTCAATATAGACAATACTGAGCTAGATTGCCCAATGTTCTGCCTCAATATAAGGCGGTTTCCTCTGTCACTGTGTTCCTATACTATCTACATTTTCTAGCAGGGACTTTCCAGGAGTTTCGGAGAGGAGCAATTGCCAACATTGCACGGAGAGTATGAACCTGATACACCTTCCATGCAAAACATGCAACACTACACATGAACTATGGACATCTTTTCCTCTAGCTTGCCTACATATTGAACCAAAAACGAGAATCAAGTAACACTGAGAAAATTATCAGATAACATCTCAGTGCAGAAAGGTTTGCCTAGGAACCTTCCACACCTGAGGAGCTTTCCTTGTGCAGAATTCTGTGCCAATGCACAGACCCCACTTGAAGAAGCATGTAGATTCTACACATGAAGAATACTTGAAAAAAAGGTATATAGTGGTACCTCGGTTTAAGAACAGTCCTGTTTACAACGATTTGGTTTATGAACTCCACAAAACCAGAAGTAGTGTCCCGGTTTGTGAACTTTACCTCGGTCTACAAATGGAAACCGAGCGGTGGAAGGGCACCAGCTGTGGGAGGCCTCATTAGGGAAAGCGCGCCTCAGTTTAAGAACAGATTCGGTTTAAGAACGGACTTCCGGAACAGATTAAGTTCATAAACTGAGGTACCACTGTAGTGTGAAAGACGTACGTTCACTTTTTACTTGGAAAAAAACAGATAAAGAGAACCATAATGTTGATATGAGGTAGTGGTAAAACCCTGTGTTCTACATAAACAAGTAGTTACTTATTGTCGAGAACTTGTGGGAAATATGTACAATTTCACTCTATAAATAAGTAGTCTTTAGGGATGGCTTGAAAGGATTCCAGGGAGTTTATTAGAGTGTTCTAAGCTTAGTACAAAAATATTAATTTTTGACTGCTAGCTGCAGATTGCAGGTGCATGGAAGTTTGCCACCCACGTTGAAAGCTCAGTTTCATTCAGCCCAGATTGTGCAAGTAAAACTCACTGAGGGAAGTGAAACAACATAGGAGTAAATTTGCACAGTAGCATCAAACTTTGGTTATCCATGTATTTCCATGCACATGAAAGCCTGTTGCAAAGGTGATGCAGTTAATGTGAAAAGAACATGGTGGCCTTATTTTCACAGGTATTATGGGCCTCCCCTTCAAATGTTAGCACACCCTCCCAGTGAGCATTAGCTTCGTGAAGATCCAGGGTAAGTGTGAGAAGCTGTTCTCGCACACTGGTTCTGTTTTCCCATCCTAATAAGATTGCGGGAGTGCTAAATCTCAAAATGAAAGAGAAGTACACTATGTGAGTTGGTGAAGAAGCATATTGAATATGTTTGAGCATCATCTAAAAAAAGGTACTTCTTTCATCTTTCCTGAACCTGCCTGCTCATCCCCTGGTGACACATTGGCTAGGTATGTTTTCGTTGTTGCTTTAGTTTGCATTGAAAATAGGTGTAGGTGTATACCGTTCTTCATTCAAAGTGCAGGTCAGCTAGCTATTTTATATCTGCTCTGCTTGTCATTTTGTATGTTTCAAAGTAAAGACTGGCTTGCTGCCAGATACCTTGTGAATATATAAGACACCTGGACCACTTGTGACAAGAAATGTTCAGACTATTTCCTAGATGCATCCTTTCTTGTGTTGGGCTGAAGTATTTGGTGGAGGTATTTTCAGTGATATTGGGATCAAAGTGGGCTGAATGCTGGCACTATTTTCAGGGGTAAATAGTATGCTGGAGACCTTTGCGCATAGCTGTCAACTTTTCCCTTTTTTTGCGAGGAATCCTATTCAGAATAAGGGAATTTCCCTTTTAAAAAAGGGAAACGTTGACAGCTATGCCTTTGCATGACGATAGAAGGCTGTAAATAATCCAACTTTCCCCTTCTTTACACATAAAGAGGCTAGGGGGGGCAGCACCCCCCCTCCAAGCAGCAAGGCTCAAGGCGGATTACAACATGGTGGGAAATTATATGTTTCCATTGGGCAAGCTGAAACGTTTGAGCTGATGGAACTATTGGAAAAGCACAATGTGGAATTCCTCCCTTCAGAATTAAAATTTCCCTGTGCACCTGGTAAAAGCTGACTACAGTGGTACCTCGGGTTACATACGCTTCAGGTTACAGACGCTTCAAGTTACAGACTCTGCTAACCCAGAAATAGTGCTTCAGGTTAATAACTTTGCTTCAGGATGAGAACGGAAATTGTGCTCCAGTGGCGTGGCAGCAGCAAGGAGGCCCCATTAGCTAAAGTGGTACCTCAGGTTAAGAACAGTTTCAGGTTAAGAACGGACCTCTGGAACGAATTAAGTTCTTAACCCGAGGTACAACTGTATCACCAAAAATCTCCAAATTTAGCTAACAGGCCCTCCATTATCTGACTCAAATCATGTAGATAATCGGTAGGAGGAAACAAGAAAACACCCCAAAACGTGTCAGTTCAAACCAATTAAAAGCCTATCACAGTGGCAAAAAAGGAACGGTGTATTAATCTCTCAAACTTCACCACCACCGATTGTTCCCTTAAGATGCACCAAATGGAGTGGTGCCTTCTGGGGACTTGCAGCGGCAAGAGCAGCCGCTATACTGTAGTTGAAGGCAGACAGGGCCTTGCCCTCCCAGACCAGAGGGAAATGACAAATGAGCAGGAGAGAGAAGGTCTTGTCGCAGAAATCACAGCGAGATGGTCTCTGAGCACCTTCATGCTTGGCCTGCTGACCATTTTGATTTATATCACTGCAACCTTTTGCAAGGAGTCCTCACGTAACTGGAAGCTTAAAAAGAGCCAGCTTGAAAGAATGTTGTCAAGGTTGCCAGGCTAGAAGCTTGCCTAATTTAATTACATATAAATATACAGTGGCAGCTTTGACTCGTATTTATAGCCGGGTCACTTGAATATGGTAGGACTTGACTGGCATGGACATAAATAAAGTTACGGTGATAGATATATACATACACTAGAAGGGTTTATCTCCCTGCATGCGAGGCTAGTGAAACCTCATAGATTATGGCCAGAGTCCAAAGGGCTTTGCCCTAAGCAGAGGAGAACCCTCTTTCCTCCTAAAAGCAAGTTCCTGTGCTGACTGAAAAACTGCCCACAAATTTTGGAAAATTATCCTATGCAAGAGGAGCTGCTGTTTAGAGAACAGAAAAGTTAAGATAAATTCATATATGCAAAGGGACTCTATAGATCTCATATTTTGTTACTGCCTTGCATTCTGGTAGAGAAGAATTCCTCACAAAAGTGAAGTATCTTGTTCCACACTCCCAATTGGTTTGAGATGTGCGCCACAGATTCCAACCCCCCAAAAGCATACTCTCATGAAATGAGAGTGTCCTCAAATATTTTGTAATTGATTTGATGCATTTATGTCCCACTTTTTAGGAGGGGACACCTCACAAAGTGACACACAAATGCCTCATCAAACTGCCCCCCCCCAAAAAAATGGTGTTTTACTTTTTTAGCAGTATCCTAATAAGGGTGGATTGAGCAGCCTACTTCTGCCCCATTTCTATTTCACTGGCAGTCAGTCACAGTCAGGTGGCACAATGGGTCAGTACATCTGGCTGTTAATCAGAAGTTAGGTGGTTCAAGCCCACCATGGGTGAGATTCCTGCACTGCAGTGGTTTGGACTAAATGACCCTCTGTGTCCCTTCCAACTCTATGATTCTATGACTTCTAAGTCCACCTTGTCTCACTTTGTGTAGATTTTTTTTCTTTTTAAGAACACAGGAGAGGTCCACATTTAAATTGTATTCCCTTTTTATATACTTTTTGCATTAAAAACACATTTCCAATGCATTTTCTTGTAAATTACGCAATCTGCACACATTTCTAGTATAATATACTGTATTTTTCTGTGTATAAGACTATATTTTTTCCCAATTTTTAAAGTTTAAAATTGGGGGTCATCTTATACACAGAATGTTGCAATTAATTCTTTCTTAATTTTGGGCTCAAAAAATCGGGGTTGTCTTATACATGGGGGTGTCTTATACACGGAAAAATACAGTACATATTTTGTGCACCAAAACACCAGAGTAGCATAAATCTGACTGAAGGTTACATTCTGATCTGCAAGCAAGATTGGTCGCATTGAATGGGGTCAGTCCATTGCAAAAAGTGGACTCAATGACTTCTTCCTTCACTCGTACTTTTAATAATCTTGAAAATAGCTAGCATACAGACAGTCATCAGCTTAGCATTCTACTGGGCACACCATAGGCAAAATGAAAATAGGAACGCCCATTGTTCTGTTGCTCTGCTAAAGTCAAACCACAAGAGCAATGGAGAAAAGAGAGGTTTTCAAAGCCTGTTTAAAATTTTACACTGATAGGGCTTGCCTGATCTCACGTGGAATTGATATACAATGGATACATAATACATGGGCAACTCCAGGGCCAGGCATCAATGGGCAAATTCCTCTTGGCTAGATTTGGAATTGGCTCAATATCTACAAGCTTCCTTTAGCTAGTATTCAGAAAAAAGCTTGACAGCTTCCAAGAGTTCTGAAAAGACTCTATTGATGGCGCATATGTGCTGACTATGCTCCATCCATGATCATTTTTTGTATTCCTCTCTGCCATGAGAGAAAGGCATCTGGAAATTCACCCTCTTTTCTGAAAAGCACACTTGTGGAACAGGTGGGGAGGTTAGATCAAGGGCAACGAAGGTGGTGCTGGCCAGGTCTTGTTGGTTTCATCAGCCTCGGCCAGCATGGTCAATGGTTAGGAATGATGAAAGCTGTAGTGCAACAACATCAGAAAGGAACCATATTGACTACCTCTCTTTTCATATCGAAGAGACACAACAGCAAAATGAAAATATTTTCAAGGGAGAAAAAATCAAGACAACTGAATGACGGAAACAGAAAATACATAAGGCTGCTTAGACAGGTGGTTTGATCATGGATCATTTATTTCTCTGCAAGAGAGGCTTCCATTTTTTTATAAAAGCAGACATTTTATTGCATTAGCCGTGTGGCCATAGCATGATATACATTGAAATAACAACATAAAATGGGGGTGGGGAGGTTTTTGCTTTTTTATATATAATTTTGGTGGCTGCAGGTTTATGAGCTTAGGCAATTGTTGTGAGGTTGCCAAGGATGGTGCATGTGTTTTTCTTTGCTGTAAACACTTCTCCAGCACTCTGCAGCCTCCCCAGCTGTGCATATCTGTGTAAAGCCCCATGGAATAATTTATGTCACAATGTGTTGCCCTGGGCTTTGATTGACGTGCAGGTATGCCGTCAGGTGGCAGAGTGGACCATTGATGAGATAATTTTCAGCATGAAAGAAATGACATCACAAACAGCCCTTGGTTGCCTCAAAAGTATGGTAAGCACAACAAAAACTCTGCATCCCTTTCCCACCCATGAGGTTTTCACCAAAATTTTCTCTTCCCTTTCAACGTTATTTCAAGCAGTTTCTTTTTCTCATGAATTTATGGAGATGGCTGGCTGGCAGGGAGAATTGACCAGCACAAGTACTAAGTGCAGCAGAAGAGGTAACAATATTTTAATGGTTGTGTTCTCTGCCTTCCTGTGGGTCTTCCAGTTTTGTCAAAATTCGAACAGTTCTGTGGCTGTACAGAGGCCTGCGGCACCATGATGAAAATGTTGAAAAGATCCATGTTTTGTGATGCTGCACTAGTATACTTGTTCACAAACCTCTTGTTCTGGCTCAGCAAGCCTTCAATATGGCTGTTTGTGAGGTTTCTGGAGTTTGTGATTTACTCCGTGTCACAAAGTGGGCCAAATCTTTACTTTCAGAGTCACTGTTCTGGCTAGGTTTTGTTTTGTTCTGTTCTGTTCCATATGCATGAACTGTGAACATTACTATGCTCATTCAGGACCCCATTTCAATGTTGAAATCATAACATTTCTCCCTTCTTTATTTGACAGCATAGATTCCCCCTTTTAAGAAATCACTGTAGTTACCAAGCCCCTCCTGCCCCACATCCCTAAACTCCAGAAGACCATCATTATAATGCAGTATATCATCTGCTAAGCCTGTAATTGAAAGAGCTTCTGGTGCATGGAAAATGAGATTCAGGTGTATGAAGAAATCTGATGGGACATCACAGCACAGTCCCTTTAAAATGTCAACGGTCCCCTCTGTCTTCTGCCTGCTCTGTGTGACATTGCTGCCGAAAGAGTATAGATTGAGGGCAAGCTCATCGTAAATGAGTCCAATAATGGTGATTGATTTAGATGACAGTGTACTCAAAGGACCAGGTCCTAAGTGGGTAGAACTTGGCATAACACCATTAAATTCTGCATCTCATATTGGAGTTATAAATATCAAGAGCCAACGTCACACCTAGAGCAAGTAGGTCAGATTTCAGCGACTAGACTGGTATCCATTTTTACCATAATTATACAGATATCCACTAACGTTAAAAGTTATAGTGCATTAAGTGTTCCTATAGCTCTGAAAGCAAATGGCAATGTAAACAAAAGAAAGATTAATTGCAAATTTTTCATTTCTGAAGTTATCTTAATGCATAAACAGGGTTTGGGTTTTTTAGACAGGACTCAACCCCCAAACCTATTTCAATGACTACACTCAGCATCATTTAGATGTGCTAATATTTTAAGGATATCTCCCAGTCCTTCCAAGCACTTCCCCTGGATATTGCCATTTCTGTTATGTAGTGAAAAAGGCTGTTCTGTGAATTTGCAAAATTGTTAGTGCAGAGAGTGCCGTAAAGCATTTGCAAAGAACCTTTTCACATTGGTAGCTACAGGCTGATACCATGAAAATGGAATGAGCTAAATTGAATTATTTAGTTTGGTCTAAACTAGTTTAAGAATCAGTTATTAATTTATGGCCTACAATTCTCAGATAACCCTGGAAAATGTAGTTCTGCAAGCACTGCTGGTGGTTAGGAATCTCTGAGAATTGTCTGCACCTTACTACTATTTCAAGGATTCTTTGAGGGAAGCCAGAAAAGTTGAAGTGGTATAAAATATATGTTAGTCAGAGGCTCCATTTTGTTTTTCATTCAGGACTAAGGATATGTGTACATTTCTTCAGTGGCCAGAACATAGATTATTATTTACATGTTGGCATTTATAATATTTGTACATTACTCTATTGAGTTGTGTGTCTTTTTAGTAGAATGAAAGCAGGTTTATACAAAAATATGATGGACGTGTGGGTGGACTACTCTGCATTGCAGTACATGGGAAATTAAGGCAACAGCTGTTGGCCATTTTGTCTGCTTAATACATTATAAATGCCAGTTGTTGCAATTCTGTGGTCTCAAGGCACATTTGTAAATCTCACTACTGTTGTTGGAAATCAAATATTACTTTGATAAGGCACGCCAGGCTTAGGGAATGGGCCATAGCTCAGGGGTAGAGCACAGAAGGTCCAAGTTAGGAGTAAGAGCCATAGACCATGTGCCACTACTTCAGAAAATAGCTAAAGGACCACATCACTGAATTGTTTCCCTAGCCACATAGAACTCTTCCAAATAATTGGTATATAAATGGAAAGCTGTACTCAGGACAATGTGCATGATGTGCTATCATAGAATTGTAGATTTGGAAGGTACCCTGAGAATCATCTAGTCCAACAATGAATATTCCTGCAATGCAATGCAGGAATATACAGCTGTCCCGTATGGGGATCAAACCAGCAACCTTGGCATTATGTTTATATGGACTGTTCTGCACATATTGTATACATGGACATTATTCAGTTGTGAAAACTCATCTGTGTCTTCTGTAGAGGTACAATCCCAGAAAACCTATACCCAGTTGTTTTTGTGTGTGATGGTGTTCGCCAGTATGGAGTACTGTCACCTCTTTTTTGCTGTCCTGGGCAGCCTCCCCCCCCCCCCCAGCACCCATGGCATTTTTATGAAGATATGTACCAGCACCTGACTTTTTACCAGAAAAGGAAAACACTGCCTGTGCCAGGTTTTGTTTCTTCACTTGTAGATCACCCATAAATAAATCCCATTGAACCCAAGTTTGCTGATTCACTAGTTGCAATGCTTAAGAGAAGGTTCCTTCATTACTATGAGGTAGCGAAACAAGCCTCCAGGCACACATCTGCAATATATTGGTGCTTTGCGTTAATCAGTTCCCAAGATCCCATAGCTATATTAGGAATGGCATTCGCGACCACAGTAGGGCAATGAACGAAATCAGTAGCCTCTTCTAATTTGCAGTAATCGGACTATCCCAGTTTAACTATTCACATATTATGGCATTCCATGATGGACTCAAGCAGCAGCACTAATTAAAGCACAATGTGCAATCAAGTTTTAAATAACATTGAAATAAACTGTTTATATAGCACTTTATGTAACGCACCATGAATACACTAGGATCATGCTCTTAGTTAATTTGATACGGTGAATGTTATATTGCATAAAGCTGGAAAGTGCTTGTAAAGATCGGGCATTTTTCAGTAGATATTGTACAACATGGGATCTTCATTTATCCATTTACTTTCCTTCTTATATCTGCTAGCCACTATATTGCTAAGTTCTCCCCTATAGACTTAGCGAAGCCTGAAATGTCATTAATGAAACACGACTTAGAATAATAATAATAAAAATCCCAATAGGGTAAGATCAAAATAATAATATAGACAGTCAAACACTACTTTGGGGCATTGCATTATTTCAGTTGCTCTTGCTTTTCATGAAATGTGAATAAATATAAATTTTATTAGCTTTTCATTCATGATTTCCCTAATGGGTACAGATTGTAGTATAAATACCTTGTTACAATATTTGTTACTTGGAAGGAGGGTTACATTTGAATTAGCTCCAGTTTAATCAATGAAATTAATCAAAAGTTGCTTCTGAATGAGTTTCAAACTCTAGGGATAAAAAAGAAAGTTGCCATAATCCAAAAACCCATGCTCACACAATTAGTGGCAGGGAGTGAGTATCAAGGGATTTGTTGTTTTCCCATTCATTTCTACGGAAGCAGAAGCTCCATTCATGCCTTTCTCTGCAATCAAATAGCCCCTTCATCCATCAACATGAATGAGGTTGCCCTTGTGGTCACGAGAGGGTGCTGCACCTATGGGAGCCAAATACAGAGATCACTGGATCAACCTGTTTACCAAATCAAATATAGTGTTTTCTTATGCTATACAGATAAAGACAGTTGGCATTCTCTTTGCTGCTGAAGTAAAACAATAGCCTTCCAGACCTAGGGTCTAATTACTTTACCATGCCAGTGGGACAATCAACCTGCCCTCTTTCCTGCTTTTCAAAAATCATGTGCAATTTGCTTCTTTCAGGAGGTTGCTACCAGTGACATGCCTTGGAGGCAGCAGCATAATGCTTTGCAGGCACAAATGTGAGAGGTACATCAGTAAACTAATTTTGGCATCAGAAGGAACACTCAGTCAGCCTGTTGCCTTATCAGAATGCTTGCAGATATACCATCTCCAGAGATCTTAATATGTATATTTATATCATCTCCTCCCTCTGTTGTCAGAGTTTGCCAGTTATGTGCCCAACTAATCATCCTCGGCATCGGTAAGAATCATCCTGCCCTCTGCAAAACACCACAGGGCAATTTGAGGTTTTAGTACATCACAAAACAAAAATTCCTGTTTTCAAAACAGATGCCTGCCTTAACTAATAAAAATTGAGATGTCGGGCATACGCATCCATTGCCTACCAACCCATCTCAAGTGCAGCTCAATCATGGCTCTGTCTTCTGCTTAGTCTCTTCGGCGCACTTTGCATCCCACTAGATGTGCCTTGTTTTGAACGAGGTCTTTCCCCGGAGCAAGAGGCTGTGAGATGCCATCTAGCTGATTGAAAGTGACTGGCTGCTTGACAGTTTAGCCTGGCTGTTTCCAGGGGGCATGTGCGTGTCTATTAAAATCACACACACACACACACACAAAAGTTAATATGCAATCCAGATATAGCTGTTAAATCATTCATTTGGAAGCAAGCCTCTGGTCTTTCAGGCTGTGTGCGTAAACAAGCCCTTTTCTGATGCCTCATTCTGCCCATCCCACCTCAAAAAACCCCACTCATCCAGGTGGCATTAAAAAAATGTCATTGCAGTAGCAGTGAAAGAAGGACCAGTCTTCCCATAGATGGACAGCCCTTCTGCTTTTTCTCTCTCTCTTTAAACAAAGTGGGAGAGGACCAATTCTCCCGTTGGCCTCATGCCAAGAGATGGGACAGGGCTGGCTGTAAGGCCATATGGTGTCATGGTAGAAGCTTTGTTGAGTGAGCTATTTATGGCCTGGCTCCACCTCCTCTAGACACAGTCAATCAGTCCAGCACTCGTCATTCCACCCTTGGTACAACATGAGAGGTTTCTGCTTGCCAAATATTTATTTTTTTGCCACATAAGAATATTTTTTCCCCTTTTAAAGCTACGTGTTGGTCCTGAGACTGAACTGGTGAGCACCTTGAGGAGAAGGACAGAGGCACTGGGAGACTCACTCACCAAGGCTGTGGGGCTTGGGGACATGGACAGGAATAGGGCTGGACAGACCCATAAAATCTGTTCTTTCCCCGGAAATATGGTGGCCATACCAGCTCTCGAACTGGGGTTGAGACCACAAATGCAACAGCCTGATACCCCTGAGTGCCCATCCCCCCTGTAGACGCAGACCAAAGCCTCCCCTGATTGCAATAGAAGTTTTGACAAATTATATCTTCATTAGTTCCTAACTGCAGCATTGCTACTAGGAAAGCAAAACCTCTACAACTCCAAGTCTCCGTTGTACATATGAGTAAAATTCCTGCTCAGCCTTGTCGTTCAGTGCTTAATTTCTGTTCATAGCAATAACAAACAGCTCTTCTACAGAAGCTGGGCCAGGAAGTTTGTAATGGCCATGCTGAAGCCAAAACCTTGGCTCTCCGCTTGTGACCAAGGAGCAGAATTTCTTTCACATACAGAGAAAGGGAGAGGTTGGGGTTGCTGATGCTGCTCATTGCCTTTGAGGAGCAAGGCCTGCCCAGCCTGCATGTATTTGGTCATGGTATAAGTGATTCTGCCTGCCTCTATGCAGACAAGGACCCATGCTGCATCCTGTATAATGGAAAACATAGGTTAACAGCATGAATCCTTGGGACAAGATGTGTAGGTTCCTTATAGCAACTGGAAATTTATTGCACAGTAACATGATAATTTAGAGAGACTTTAATACTTCTGATCAAAGCAGATTTAAGCTGAACTTTCTCAGTAGTAAATGATTTACAATTGGCAGTAGTTGAAGCTCAAAGCCAGAACAGTGTGTTGAGCAGGGATTACACTGTGATCCCAAAGAATACAAGGTCAAACAAATAAATTCTTCATTCAAACACAATCAGGAAATTGACTTTGATGAGTAAGCACAAAGAGCACCAAAGAAAGCATGTGCTGTCAGAGTCTGAACACCAACCAGTCTAAAATCAGGATCAGGAAAGCGCTGGACGGCTTCAGTGAAGTTGCAAATATACCTCCAAGATTTGCCTTCCCTGCCTTTGAAGATGTTATTTAAAAGTCTGATGTGTCTTCACTACAAAAGCAGAGGTTTGCCATTACGCTCACTTCCCTCACCCTTAAGATAACAACAAGGTTGCCTGTAGGTACAACTGTTCAATTCATGAATGATTTTCTTTCATCTACCACAAAGCAAAGGAACCAGAACGGTTAGTTGCTGTATACCCTTGTCTGCTCAGATCAGTATTTACAGAATCCCATATTTAAAACTGGAACCCTACATACCACTTTCTGGCACTCTGAGTTTGTACCAGCTCTTCTGCTCAGACTTCACTAAGGCAAAGTGCCATAGGTCATCCTTGGTTACACATTGCTCCCAGGAAACAAATACTCCTTGTGCCTCTCATATCAATGCAGATTTTCATTTTTCATTAGCACATCAGTAGTTCATGCCATCTCTTTCAGCAACAGAATTAATCATTTGCATTCAGAAACTGGAGTGAGTTATACCCCTCCCACCTGCGAGCATCTCCTCAACCCACAGGGGATGGGCTATGAGCATAAAAGAAGTGCTGAGAGCAATAATTTAAAATTATCTTGGCGAATCAGTCTACTCTTTTAATGAACATTGTTTTCTGTTCCATTGGGAGGACACCAGCAAGGGAGGAAGATAACAGGGCATCTTACATTTTATGTCAATGAGCTCTCCTACTGTAACCGTAAAGTAAATGAGGTGTGAAAAAGCAATGTTTTTGTTTCTATCTTTTCCCTTTATCTGATTGAATTACAGCAGGAAAGGTGTCTTGGAACAATCCAGATAGGGAAGTTTCAGGTTTTATAGTTCCGGTCCGTCATAGACTATTACACCAGTTCTCTAAGTAATACAACTAAACTGCAATAGCAGCAATAGCAATCATGGGGTCACTGTGTTTAAAATAGGGCTGAGAAAAAGGGGGGAAACCCAACTGTTTCCCAACCCGTTTTTTCTTGTGTTGGAAAGTGTCTGCTGAACTTAAAAAGTGATAACTGCTTTAATTCTATTCTATGAGTTGCTATTCCCAGTCTTCCTCTTCTTTGCAATCAGCTGGTAGGACAAAAGACTCTTCTTCTCGGGGTCCTGGGTTCAAGCCCCATACTGGGCAAAAGATTCCTGCATTGCAGGGGGTTGGACTAGATGACCCTTGTGGTCCTTCCAACTCTACAATTCTATCATTCTATCACTGTTTTCATTTGCCCTCCATTTGCCTTCATGGACATTTAATTTGATGATGTTGCACTGAGCACATAGCTGACAATTGAATGAAAATGTGTTGGCACAGGAGAAGGAAGACAAGTCCAGAAGATCAATATTTGCCAGATTGGGGAAGGGGGACATTAGGACTGGGAGGAAGGAAAGACACTTAATAACTATGGATAGGCTGTTCCAAATTACCTGCACCAGGTGATTAGCAGAACTCGTTAATTACTTTGAAGGTGGCCAATGTAAGTTGCGAAAAATTCCAATAAAATACAAATTCTCTCAGTCATCAAGATTTAATCTTGAATGAAGGATTGGACCTGAGACATAGAGGTCTACTGTGACAAACCCACCCTACATATTTTTATGCAGAACAACAGTACCATCTGCAGCATCTTGGATCTGGCACGCATGCTGAATAAGCAGTAACCTGGGTCTTTACCTCCAATGCATATTCTGAGTTTAATCAATCCCCCCCCCCAATAACTCAACTGGTCTGAAAGTGCAAGTTCTTCTGTAATGAAAGTTAAAGACTAAGTGCATTTCTGGTTGGCTATCTATCAATACCCTTTACATCAGATATGAATATTTTCTCCCCATTGGACCAAATTACAATTCATCTCCAGTCAGAGGCTGGCTTTTATTGGTCTTGGATTCCCATGACTCTGTAAGGCATCATCCCAGCACTTTGAACCACCCAAATCAGGAATCCAAAGATGCTCCTTTCACAACCTCTTTCCTAAGAGCAGGTCTGAATATGCCCTGAAACCCAATGTTCTACTCAAGTTCTTACATAACTGGCTATGTCAGATTGTTTTTATTAATGTTTATTTGCAAATTTATGTGTGTCCATAGCCTTCATCGCCACCCCTACCCCCACAGCCGTACACAAATTGTCCGTTGGCATTTGTATTCATTGGCTTAAAAAAAAAAAAGGCTTTTCTCTAAAATTTCTCACTGAAATCTTCCCATGATTGCACAGCTGTTAAGCTACCCCCTTCTGCACTGGGTTCTGTAAAATCTCTCATCCTCTGGGATTTAGAAAAGTAAACTTTAAATTACTTTATTTTTACATTCTTCAAGGGCTGAGCTAAAGAAGGACCCATGTCTGAAAGGCTTAGAAAGAAAGACAAACAGCTTTCATTATCTCAGTCTAATGACAGCCTAATATATCTATGTATCTTTATCTATCTACCTACTATCTATCTATCTATCTATCTATCTATCTTCTATCTATCTATCTATCTATCTATCTATCATCTATCTATCTATCTATATGGGGGGGCTACACAAAAAACCCCTTGGACTGAACTTGGTGCGGCGGTGCCCCATGTGTCCTCCACTGGTATAGCTATTGGAGGGAAGGTTTCCTGTATTTTCAGAAATTGTTTCTGTCCCCAGCTATCCTATCATCACACCAAGTGCAAAATATATATTCCTGGTGTTAGGCAGTAGCACTTCCAGGATTATTAAGATTGTGGCTTTAAAATGTTTGATCAATTTTATATTTTTAAATACATTGTGAGTCACATTGGAAGGGGGAGGGCTAATCCCATAGAAAGTGACCTGCATATACTGATATAATTAAATATTTAAAAGGATCCTTCCCCCCCCCCCCAGAAGGCTTCAATTACCTGTTTTAATGGAAGTGTCTGCTTTTCATGATGCTTCTTCCTGTTGTTTTATTCGACTGGTTGTTTCAAATCTTATTACTTGGCTTATTATTTTGATACCTGTATCCTACTTTATTTTTTAGTGTTTACAGAGGCCTTTCTTTGACTGGCAAGTAGGGTATAAATTAATTAACTAATAATAATTAAATCAATCGCTGCTTGGCCTTTTGGCTAAGATCAACTAATAATGGTTAAATCCATCTTGTTTTGCAGGTTGTGTGATGACACCACCTCTGACATGTTATTTAAAGAAAATCCAGGTCTGTCGCCACACTCAAATTTTGGCATAGCAAAATCCAGATTAGCTAGCAACGTAGCTTGGCGAAGCCGCTGACAGTGGAAGCAAAGAAGAGAAATGGTGCCAGGAAGAATCAAGCAACCGTCAGAAGAACAAAAAGGTGCCAGGCGGCACTGAAAGAATGTCAGCCTTTCAGTAAGTCATGTTGAATGTGCTACTTTTGAAGGAAATATCAAAACTAGAGCATTTTGTGCAGCTTTCATTTTCAGCCTCAGGGCTCCATTCCCTACTGGGCAATGTGCCATGTGGATGTGGTGGATGGAGCCAAAAGTGGATGGGGCAGGGAATATAAGATTTTAATCTTGTACAGGAGACTAGTGCCTGCACACACATATCCCTCTCTAATCTCCAGCCTGGCAAAAGTCATCATCAGCGTTCAAGGACACATTCCAGCTAAGCCAAAACATGTACGGCCAGTGTGAAGCAAGGTCCCGGTGAGGGATGTGCCCAAGGGTTGGACAGAGAGATCTGGAGGGCCACGTTTGGTCCCTGGTCGTGAATAATAATAATAATAATAATAATAATAATAATAATAATAATAATAATTTATTTTTTATTTATACCCCGCCCATCTGGCTGAGTTTCCCCAGCCAGAGTTTCCCCAGCCACTCTGGGCGGCCTCCAATCAAGTGTTAAAAACGATACAGCATTAAATATTAAAAACTTCCCTAAACAGGGCTGCCTTCAGATGTCTTTTAAAGAGAAGATAGCTGCTTATTTCCTTCACATCTGAAGGGAGGGTGTTCCACAGGGTGGGCGCCACTACCGAGAAGGCCCTCTGTCTGGTTCCCTGTAACCTCACTTCTCACAATGAGGGAACTGCCAGAAGGCCCTTGGCGCTGGATCTCAGTGTCCGGGCTGAACGATGGGGATGGAGACGCTCCTTCAGGTATACAGGACCGAGGCTGTTTAGGCCTCACCCCATCATTTCCATATTTTGCATTGTTTGTGTTATGATAATATCTGTGTTATGGGAGGTACATTTTCAACGGCAAAGAAAGTTTTACGTTTCATTTTGAAAACCGAGTAGGAAATTCTATTAAAGTGCAAAAGGAATCCAGCCATTGCTAATGAACATTTTCGCAAAACAAAAGATAAACTTTTTCCACATCTCATTTGATCTGTACTATTGCCTTTGCACTCTTGAGTGCACAAAGACAGCAGCTTTTACCTGCCAACCAAATAATTTAAATGGCATAAACGTTAATCATCAAAACAAACACACACTATTAACTGCTTGAGGGAGTATCTTAAATGAGCGAGATGGTGAAGAAAACAACAGCATTTGCTGCTACTGAACTTGCAAATCCTCTGGGGTTTCATCAGAAGCCTGTATGCATGTTTCTGACTGCAGTATCTGACGTGTTACATGCAGGCAGAGGGCTGGAAGAAAAAGGGGGAACGCCCTATTTTATTCTCTGCTCTTCATTCCCCTTTAATTCTCAGTGGAATATTCATGGCTTATAATTCCTAACTCAGTTATAACATGCACATATGGATGATTAGTAGGAATCAGTGACGCTGTAATGCTAGTATTTAATTAAACTTCCAATGTAGCTTCTCTTGGGAAGACTATAATGAAGGGCCATGTCTCACAGATAGAGCCTATGTGTGGCAGGCAGAAGGTCTCAGGTTCCATCCATGATATCTCCAGCCCCCCAAAAATAGGAAAATAAAATTAAAAAGGGGTAATGTGTCAGGTGATGATAAAGACCTGTGCTGGGAAGTTACTGCCAATCATAAGAATATAATATAAGAAGATCCTGCTGGATCAAGCCAATGGTCCAACTAGTCCAAAATCCTATCCTCACTTTGGTCAACAAGATGTCTGTGGGAAACAGGCAAGCAGGACCGGAACACAAAGCATTCACCCATTCACTGTGGCTTCGAGAAACAGCTATCAAGAAGGGTTACTGCCTTCAACCATAGTCGTCATGGCTAATTTGTTGTTGTTGTTTAGTCGTTTAGTCATGTCCGACTCTTTGTGACCCCATGGACCAGAGCACGCCAGGCACTCCTGTCTTCCACTGCCTCCCACTGTTTGGTCAAACTCATGCTGGTAGCTTCAAGAACACTGTCCAACCATCTCGTCCTCTGTTGTCCCCTTCTCCTTGTGCCCTCCATCTTTCCCAACATCAGGGTCTTTTCCAGGGAGTCTTCTCTTCTTATGATGTGGCCAAAGTATTGGAGCCTCAGCTTCAGGATCTGTCCTTCCAGTGAGCACTCAGGACTGATTTCCTTAAGAATGGATACGTTTGATCTTCTTGCAGTCCATGGGACTCTCAAGAGTCTCCTCCAGCACCATAATTCAAAAGCATCAATTCTTCGGCGATCAGCCTTCTTTATGGTCTAGCTCTCACTTCCATACATCACTACCGGGAAAACCATAGCTTTTACTATATGGACCTTTGTTGGCAAGGTGATGTCTCTGCTTTTTAAGATGCTGTCTAGGTTTGCCATCGCCTTTCTCCCAAGGAGCAGGCGTCTTTTAATTTCGTGACTGCTGTCACCATCTGCAGTGATCATCATGGCTAATAGGCAATATCAACTTTCCAGGTAACAAGATACTTATATGTCATAGGAAACACTGAGGAAATATACAGACAGAAACCAGGATCATTAACCACGTCAATACAGCTTCACATTTCATGTTCAGGTGGATGAAGGTATTCTCCCTGAAATCAAAACCAGTTTGCTGTGTATCTGTAGCTACAGCTCTACCTTCATGCATGCTTATCTGACCCAGGATGTCTTTTTCAATTTCAACCTGTTATTCTAGCCCTGAAGTCAGTGTTGATGCTGGTTTTTACTTCCAAATAAACCACCAAATCAAAGAAGCTTACTAATGGGTAGTTTGTGATCATTGATTAATTTCAGTCAACAAACCTGCTGTCAAAACACAATAAAGTTGAGTTAGTGGTCACTTCAGCTATTTTTAGAAGAAGGGTTGGGCCAATAAAATAGGGGTGAAGGTCAATAATTACATAGGGAGTGCACTGAAAGCGATAACCGGCAATATTTTCACATGGCAAAGATGAAGGGAAACTGTTGATTCATCTGCAGCGCTGCCTCTAGAAAGGATATTGATTCACCTGCCAACTGAATGCCTTTGATATAAGGTGAATGCTTGGCTTTTGCATCTGCAGCCCTAAGCACTTTGATGAGTATGATTCAGTGTTATGGCTTCGGAGGCATCACAGCTAGGTTTGGTTCTACTGTTTTCATTCTCTCACAGTGAAAGCAGGGGCACGGCCAAGACCGAGGGACGGAAGCGGTCTGGGGAGCAGTTTTCCAACAATCTGACACATTTAAGGACCATTCCAATGTTACTTTTTTGTGGCTTAGGAGCTCTACAGCTTGGCTTCCGCCTGTTGTAGGAACTGAATAGGAGTAGAAATCCATGGTCACACGCTGAGGAATCGTGCTGTAGCTTCTTCCTCTGCCAACATGGGAATTACCCTAAATGTCACCTTGAAAAATGCATGCAGAAACAAAAGCCAGCTGAAAAACAGGTTCGGGGATGGCACTATAAATGGCGCCCCTTTGTAATGTCGGGAAGAAATCACTATGCAATCAAATGCCATCACATTTTGAGTTTCCTTCAAAGGGGTGGAGAAACTCACAGTATAGTAATGGTATCACATCACACAGCTAAATTACCAGGTGTTACAAGTAAAGGGGGAGAACAAATCACAGAACAGGTGTTTTCAATAGCAGCGTCTTGCCTGTTAGAACGTTGCAGGCTCACCCTCCAATTAAACAGACTGCAATCCCCCTTCGTCTCCAACACCTTACCATGGCTCTCTTGCCAAAATAGGACATTCACACCTCAAATTTAAAATATTTATCCCATACATTTGCCACATTCATTGTGGCTGATTATTTTTTAACTGTTTTTTGACCCAGACAAACAAGTCAATCCGAAATAAGAGAACTATCCAGAGCGGATGCCATTTCCCCAATTATTATACCAAGGGGCTTCTTCTCATCTGACACCAGAAATGAACATATACAATTAAATGTGCTGAAAATTAGGGTGATAATCTTACATAATACCCAATTTGTTTTTGCTTAGGTCTAGGGTAGAAGGATTAGTAACATGAGTCACATTTCACTGTTTTGAACCACAGGCTTCTGCTTGACAAGGGTGCTTTCCTCCTGCTACATATCACACCAGAACACATTTGCGCTGCTCTGTAATGTGTTGAAAACATCAACATTTTTGCTCCGATAATGTAGTAACATACCGGTAGCAGCATGATGGAAGACCCACTTTGTCACATGCTTCAGTATCCTTGTGCCCTATTTTTTATAGAATGAGAAACATTTCCAATTATTTAATGTTATATTAACTTCCCGTTTGCCTCATCCGGCTTTGATTTATTGTACAGCTTCTTGCCAGAACTGCTGATTCCCTATAAATCACTGCATGCAAATCAATAAAATGAAATCAAACAAATCAAGGGACCAAACAATATTTCATTACCTCCATTTTTACTGTTTCATATAAACTTAATTAAAGTTTCAGATTAATTAAATTTAGTTGTCATCAGCACTGCTGCATATAAACGACTTAGCTTCTATTTCTTCTGCGGCACTGTGGGGTGGGGGGAATAGCAAAGCAGCACTGGCAATTCTGCAAAAGAATGCTTAGTAATTTCTCTTCTGCTTTGGCCTCTTGAAGATAATTGACAGCAAGCTTGGAGCTCAACAGCTCCACAGCACAAGTTCTGTTTCTGGCTACTTATGTACATACCATATATCTCACTTGTGCATTTTCTCTGGTCTAAAAAAAAGGTAAATTTTGTGTGGGCATATGAATGGCAGATTAAACAACATGTTATGGGCACGAATGTCCGAGGTTCGTTGGCATGCTCTTCCATACTCTATTCTGCATACCTAGGTTTGTAAGTTCTGGTCTGTTTTATTGCTCATAGGGAAGGAAGATTCCCTACATATGATTTGTAGCAATCATTGCTCTGTTATGTCAAGGACAGCTGTCACTGAATACAAGATACTAGAATTTCAGTGCTGAAAATTTGGTGTATCTCTCACCATCTGAGTGATTGCCATCTCTTGGAGAAAGGAACATTTCTGCAGATCCATTTGACTCTTGCCCGGAATATATTCTTATTTCTAATGTTCCTTATGCAAGACGAGGCTTGAATGTTGGCTTGGCTTGCTGCCATTTTGCTGCTTTGTTGTTTCTCTAGAAGTGTGTAGAGGTTGGTGGTTCGATGACCCCACCTTCTTCTGGGCTCCTCAAACTCTGCAAGATGCAAAGACTTGCAACACTTGGAGGGGCATTTAGAAAAAACCAGATGGAATCTAGCAGATCCACCAAGGAAGGATTGAATACACCCCCAACTGACTCTTCGGAGCAAATTTATTTTGACAAATCAGGAGGAAGAAAAGTTGATCTCTTCCACCACCCCATTGCATTTGTTGTTTTTATTACATATCTTTCAACGTGTAGGTACCTTGCAACTATCACTTAATCATCCTCACACTGAACAATGAAAACATGATTACCATATTTTTTGCTCTATAAGACTCACTTTTTCCCTCCTAAAAAGTAAGGGGAAATGTGTGTGCGTCTTATGGAGCGAATGCAGGCTGCACAGCTATCCCAGAAGCCAGAACAGCAAGAGGGATTGCTGCTTTCGCTGTGCAGCGATCCCTCTTGCTGTTCTGGCTACTGTGATTCAGAATATTTTTTTTCTTGTTTTCCTCCTCCAAAAACTAGGTGCGTCTTGTGGTCTGGTGCGTCTTATAGAGCAAAAAATACGGTATTTCCGTTTTACAGAAGGCTGGAAATATTGCTTTTGCTGAGTGGTTTGGTTGACACCTAATGCTACAACCCAATACACTGTTACTTGGAAGTAAATCTCATTGAACTCAATAGGACTTACAGCTAGTGCATTTTTTACAGGGGGTACTCAAGGGTACGCAGTACCAGCGCCTAATTTTTTGGGTTGGTGTTAAAATGTGTGACACTTACTGTAACAACTTCACGGTGAGTACCAGCACCTATTTTTCTAGAAACAAAGCACTGCTTACACTCAAATAGCAAGGCATAGGATTGTGCAGTACATTAGCTGAAGAAGCAATTTCATGGCTACCAACTAGGGCTGGTATATGGATGGCTTTGCCCTTCTTCTACTGTTGAAGCCAGTATGCCTTAATACCAGGTGTGGTTACACTCAGATCCTGGCTTGCAGGTTTCCCATACACAATTGGATACCCATTGTGAGAAAAGGATGCTGGCTTAGAAGGTTCTCTGGCCTCATCCACATCAGGGCTCTTAGGTTCTTGATGCAATTTCTACCACTCTCAGCACCACCTGTGTTTCACCCCACATTATTCAGAAGGGTCCCATGACCACCTCACTCCTGGAGAAGCTTCTTGGTAGTGCAGGTACCTGCTGTGGGGAAAAGGGGACAGCAAACTTTCCTTCCATGGTCTTCCTTAAGTTAACCCCTATCCTAAAAATATAATCCTATGCACACTTACCTGGGAGTAAGTCCGATTGAACTCAACAGATTCATATAGGATTTCATTTTTAGTATCCAAATCAAAGCCATTTTGATGGCCATTTACAAGAGCTTATTGAAACGTTTTGCACACAACTTCTTAGACTATCTGATTTTGAGCTGGTTTGTCGTTTGAGGTTGAGCTGCACGCCTGTTCGCAGTTAAAACGCTTAACTCCAGCTGACTGCTATCCATCTTCTCAATTGGAGTCTTACAACTTAAAACACTTTCTATTGTGAGGCAAGAGGGGGAATGGCCGGATACATTGGAAGCCATAATGGAAAAGATAAGTGAACTCAAGTATCCACATATTTGGATAGGAGAGGCTAAGGCGAGAGAAAGCCTTTGTATACAATTTCCTTACCAAGAAAAACCCCCAGTCCTTTCGACATTATGTGGCTAAGCTTTCTGGGGAGTTCTATAAAAATAAAATGATGCAATTTGAAAGCAGGCAAATATTCTCAACTTCCCCAGGAACAGTACATTTGCTATGCTTAGCTATTTTAGTCGATCTAATTTGGTTCTGTAAATGCAAGGAAGCTGTTCAAATACTACCACCATTTGCCTACAATTCTCCGCATTTAGTGCTATTTGTTTTATCCTGAAATTCTTCTAGCTTTGAAGGTGCCCTATATGTGCATGCAAATGTACACTTCAGGAAGCAAACACGGTAGCTGTCTATCAATGTGAATCTGAAAACGAGGGTCTTGAAGAGTGGAATTCTTCCCCTCATTTGAGTTCAACACACACTTACCGTACATTTTTTAAAAAAATGTTGACATTCCAAGTGAAATTACTTTCATCATTTCCTGCCCCCAATACATCCTTGCTTACAATTAAAAAGTACAAGTTTATAATGCTAAATAATTTATTCCCTCATCTCTCCATCCTTCTCTCTCTTGGCTTTATCCTTTACTTCCCATCTTGCCAATACGCCTATAGAGAAGAAAATGTTGCATTAATGCCCCCTCTACCTCTGTGCTCTTGTTTGCTACTGCTTTGGGGCACCATCTTCCCTTTCCTTTTTCTGCTGCCACCTCTTTCCATACCAAACACATTTAATATCTCTCCTTGATGCATTAGGAAATTCATTATGGCCTCACAAGCCTGCCGAGATGCATCTTTTAATGCAGGTAAATACCCCCCCCCCCAGGTTAGTACTGATTGCATGTTATCTAGCTGTGCACAACTACAGCTGGATTGGAGTAATGAAATACAGAGGTGTTGTAATTGTCGCTGGGCTGATATATCACCAACCTCCCACCCCCCCAAAAAAGTAAAAGCGTGAGATGGTAGTGGGTTGTGTGGTGTAAAATGTTCCTCCAGGCTCATTGTACTTGTTTTCCATTTCTTTTGGAGTCTTGATGATCTACCTCTCTGCTACACAAGTTTGCCTCAACTTGAAGGAATGCTTGCTAGTTTTCAGCCAGGCCCTAGGGCTGCAGATTGCCCATGCGATACAGGGCCATCACACTATACTCCGGACTCAGCACGGGGAAAGGAGAACATGTCCTAGGCAATACCTTTCCTTCTTCCTGCTCTGTGCCATAGGCAGACTTTGCCTAGTTGCCATAGGCAAACTTCTCTACTGCATCTCACCTGCCAATTGCAGCTTGGTCAACAAGGGGGACGCGGGTGGCGCTGTGGGTTAAACCACAGAGCCTAGGACTTGCCAATCCGAAGGTCAGCAGTTCGAATCCCCGCGACAGGGTGAGCTCCCATTGCTCGGTCCCTGCTCCTGCTAACCTAGCAGTTTGAAAGCACGTCAAAGTGCAAGTAGATAAATAGGAACTGCTCCGGCGGGAAGGTAAACGGCGTTGCCGTGCGCTGCTTTGGTTTGCCAGAAGCGGCTTAGTCATGCTGGCCACATGACCTGGAAGTCGTACGCCAGCTCCCTCGGCCACTAAAGCAAGATGAGCGCCGCAACCTCAGAGTCGGTCACAACTGGACCTAATGGTCAGGGGTCCCTTTACCTTTTACAACAAGAGTTTCAGTGGCCATCTATTTTAGAAGGCCGGATTAAGGCTTCAGCCCCCTAATCAAAATACACACCAGATATATAAAATTGCTTCTTATTAGCATTGATCCAGCAAACATCTTTTCTGTTATTTGTAAAGTCTCCCCCTCCAAAAATGCCCCACTTTCACCTAAGTCATACTGGTATAGCACATGGAAGTAGAGGAGGAAACCTATGTCTCTGTCTGCCATTGATACCTGAACAAGAGAGATAGTTTAAGCCCTGCTGATGTTAATGGGTGGGTTCTGTTACATCTACTTGTCTGTTGACTTTATTGGTATTTTTTTAATGAATGTTTTATATTTTATGTATAAACCACTTAGAGGTTTATTTAAATTATTAAGTAGAATATAAATTTTGTTAAAAGAAATAAGTTCCCCACTAAATGAGAGAGACTTGAAACTGCTCACCTTTGACTAGGGCATGCCCACAGGTTTTGATTTTTTTAGAAGCTGGGGCGGAAAAATACAGCCTTGAAATATTACAGAGGTTGTATAATATTTTGTGTTCGAGACAGGGGGAAACAGCTGTCAGTGGAAAAAGACATCAGCAGGAGATGTTTACCAAAGAGATAATGGAGCTGAAACTGACAGAAGCTTAAGGATGAGCAGCGTCTTTTAAAAGTCTACCTGTTTCATCTTCCCCTGATCCCTCTGTGTGAAAGAAAGTCCTTCAAAGGCATACTAATCCCTTAAGTAAGTGAGCTTTTGCACTTAAAAAAATGGGGAGAAGCAAGCAAGTATGGTACAAGGGAATGATGCTTTGACGGGCATTCGTGGGAAGTGACATATTCCTACAATTCCTCATGCAAAGTGGTCTCACTGAAGCCACTGAGAGTAGATTTACTGGGATTTCGGGTCATGCATTCATTTTCTCAGTCCAGTAGCTTAAGTTTCAGCAACATCTAAATGAACTGGGGAGGATGGAAGGAAAGACCTGATTTCATGAGTTGCTTGTTTGATTAAGTAATGATATTAAATCCAGTTGTTAAAAGCCTGTGTGGTGTATGAAAGCAGATGTTTGCCAGAGCTCTTGCAAATGGATTAGGTAGTCAAATAGGATGTACGGGAGGGTGTGTGCATGTGTGCGCACACATGCACACACACTCCTATGTTGTGGACTTAACCATCTTCTTACGCATGGTTATCTTTAAAAAACAAAAACAAAAAAAACCTTCCCCATTGGTTCCAGTGGGGGTAAGGTTAGAAATATATAAACATGGGGTTAGGGGAAAACTCCCCTAAACCCTAGAAATTGATAAATGGTAGGATTTTGGTTATTTGGGATATGAATGGGGCAATACCAGCTGCAGAGGAATTCCTGAGCTAGCCTATGCAAAACCAACCTGGCCAAGCTAGGGCCATTAAGAAACAATACAAGGCCATTAGGGCTATTGGCAGTGCAAGAGAACTGTGCTTCCCCCCTGCCCAGAGGTGTGAACAGAGACTGAGGGGTTGGAAGGTTGCCAGAGGAACTGGGTGTGATGTCACTGGAAGATGTTGGGGCCTTTGACGCAAGGCTTGGAATACGAGAAAAAAGACAGAGATCCATCTTGGGCAGGCTGGCTGAAGGCAGACTGGGAGAGATACTTTGGACTCCAGTTCTGCACTGCTGGGGGCAACAATCCTCTCTTAAGATAACCATGCTGTAAGATCTGAACTCCCTTCATCTAAACTTAGGTGTAAATATGTGACTAAATCACATTTATTAAAACTATGACAGCCTCAGCGTGGCTTGGCAGGGATTTGGGTGGTCAGCAACAATAGGAAGCTGCCTTGTCCCAAGTCAGACCATTGGTCCTTCACAGTGTCAGACAAGAGCCTTTCCCAGAGGCACCGTGATGGAACCTGGAACCTTTTACATGTGCTCTGCCACTGAGCTATGGCCCTTCCCCATATGGCTTCAGGTTGCCATAAGGTGTCCTAGGCCTTTTGTCTCATAGATCCAAAGCTGCCCCACTGTGTGTTTTCCACCACTACCCTGGGGGTAGTTATTTATTTATTAATACTATTTTATGTGACTTGATGTACATAATACCTAAGCAGTTTACATAAGATGTTTAAACCAAAATATAAATACTTATCACCCAAATAAAACAGTTAACACACAACATCAATTAAAAAAAAAAGTTAGGAGGTCTTCATTAAAAAGGGTGCATTTCCCAGGCACATTTAAAAGTAGTATTTTAAAATGCTCTCAGATGAATCCTGGGAGTGTGTGTCAAGCACCACAACATCCTTCTGAGATGGGTTGACCAGAACACTAGGTGGTATTCCAAAGAATTATGATACTGGTATTCTTGTTTTCAATCTCTAGCATGCAATTTATCTTTTCCATTGCCACCACACACTGAGTTAATGCTTTTCACTTACCTGTATCCATCACCACCCTAAGATTTCTTTCTTGGTTGCTGACTGCATGTTCAGATCCCATCTGTTTATGTGTGAATTTAGGATTTATTTATTTATTTTTGTGCCACTGTGAATCATGTTTCAGTACTTCTACCCCGAACCACTTCTACAAGTGATGATTTTACACTTTCACACTGAACCTCATTTGTCATTTTGTTGCCTATTGCCCAGTTTTAAGAAATAGTTTTGGTGCCCTTCGGTGTCCAATACCAGACAATGTATTAATAGGTTTAGCAGCATTTGCCTCAATACTCAGAAGTAGTTTAAACTGCACGTTACGCCTGATAATACATGGTAGTTATGATTCCCAGCACCCTTAAGAAAATACAGTTCTCAGGATTCAGTGGAGGAACGTGTGCACTTTAAATGCACTTCAAGTGTATGTTGCGGATGCGAGCCTTGTCAGCTAGGATTCCTGTCCCCATGGAAAGTGTGTGTGTGTACATGTGCTGCACATATTTTGAGAACACGAGGCTTCAACACACAATGAAGCAGTTATGTGAGATCATGACCACACGTGTGTTTGGCATGCGTTTTCACTACATGGAGTGGTATCAGGGATGAAATTTCACTTAGTCTGAAGACAGACAGATATCAGGATCACAGCACACAGGGATGGAGATTTATTCCTTTCCAGCCATGACACCCACCAGGCACACAGCTTAATAATAAAAAGTTCCCATCGGCACTTAAATCCCATCAATTCAAGAAAAACAAGAGGCATCGCCACATCATATGCATTAACCTTGATGAGTTACCCATTAGAACACTTCATTTATATTGTCCAACAGCGGAGAGGAGTTAGAATAACTATCCTTCACAGTTTCTAAATGGGTAACAAATGTTTCCTTCTCTGATTTTTTATATATATATATATATATATATATATATATATATATATATATACACACACACACACACACACACACACACACACGCACGCACACACACACACACACACACATCATTTTAAACTGTACACTGGCTCTAAGGCTAAAAACAGCGGGATGTTCAAGGCCCATTTCCCTGACTATACAAAAGAAGAAACTTCTCAAAATTATTTATCCACCACTCAATTGCAAGGAAACATCTCAGCAGTTTATAAAGCTATAGAATCAAACTTTAAAATTCTTGATAATTTCACCAGTTTTAAACAGGTGTCCCTATAGAAAGCATACGGTCACCGTTGTGTAAAAACCATTGTGACAATACCTTGACACAGCATTGATAGTGGCCAGAAATGACAGAAGTGAAAAAAAGCACTTGGTGAGCTTGGACTGGCATGAGAAATGTCAAACACGCGCACTGAAGGATTTGACATCTTTGTCAGGAATATTAATGGCTTCTAAGAGAGGGGAAGCACTTTAGCAAAAAAGAGCCCGAGTCACTCTAAGATGAAAAGCAAAGTCATAACCTTCAATCGCAGCTGATTCTTTTGTCTATTCAAAGATAGATAGTGCCTGAGTTTTCCTGTGCAGCTCTCCAGGTCCAGACTCTGTTATTTTAATCTCAATTCATTTTATCTCTATCTTGAATTATCAGGTGCTATTTAAAAAGTGGGTGTGGGTGTGTGGACTTTGTTGATATCCGTCAAAACATACCAATACGCACTTAATAAGAAAACCTTCTGTGGCAAAAAATGTGGTGGCAGAGGGAGATCTCAGAGTCTGGAATTTGTTTTCTGATTTACAAAGCTGTGGTGTTCAATAGTCTAGTGAACTGTGCCATGCAGTTAACCGCTTTGGTACGATGCTACCATTTCAAAGACAACAGGAACCTGAAGCCTCAATTACATTAGCCCTACCGTAAGTTGAATGTTGTGTTTTGTTTTTTTGCCAGAGGCATTTCAATTCACCCACAGCTTTTCTTGATGGGATTTTAATAATAATAACAATAATAATATTGAAAGCAGAATGCAGCAAGTGTTATTCCAGACTCACCTTGCCTTAGTTATATTTAGGAATGGTGCACACAGAGATAATTACAAGACAGGAGCAGGATTTGTTGACCTGTGACAATAGACACTATTTTGTCAGCCCCCCACCCTACTGATGGCATATATTGTGTGCAAAAAAATATAAAGTCCAGTAAATTAATAAAATGCTGGAGTGATCTTTTCAGTGTGGATTAGTGGCAGCTGGTGGTAGCTAGACCTGGTGCGGAACCTGGACAGAGCCTAGGTCATTTAGGTGGAGCCTAGGAAGTGACTGCTTGTGAGGTCCCCATCCTCTTCACTTGTAGGAAAACAGTAGACACTTTCGCAGTACAGTCATCCAAATGTTCAGCACCTAAGTGTCTTACTTTGGTTCAGAAAGGGTCTCCTCTGTCTTGCCTGCTTCTTGGAAATCACATTTCTAGACACCAAGTCAGAGGGAAAGTGTTTGAGGTAATTGAATCACCACCCAGTGGATTAAGGGTTGACTAGGCTAGCTCCCTAAATGTTCCCAGTAAATTAGAGTATTAAGGTATTAAAATTTGGCCCCTCCTCCCCAAAGCTCGGGAAGCTTCTGCGCATGCACGCAATGTTGACCTCCACCATCGCCCTCCCAATCTGGCGCCTCTGGCCCTAACTGTTTCCCACAAAAATATTCACCACCCACCAATATCATCACCTCTCCTTGGTTTCCCCTTGAAAGTCAAGTCCACCACTTCACCACTGTAGGTTAGAGACGGCAGATTCTGCCAGGTGCCCAGTTCCAGCCTCAAATCTTATGTCTTACGCCACTTTGCAAGAGAAACTTGCTGTAGAGTCTAAGGGGTGTGGGTGTTCATGCACACATTCTACTTTCAATGCCTAACGACGGCCATGGCTATGCATGAAGCAAATTTTAGACCAAATGTTTAAGTAAGGCACCTGCTGAAGCTAGCTGTACATTAGCACTCCCATCACTATTCTAGTAACTAACCAGGGGGGTGGTGAGGAAAAACCACCAGCCGACATGTGGAATCATCATGGCACTGCATAGCAGGGATGCAGCCCAACCATCTCATTATTAGATATGTCAGTCCCAATAGGTAAGAATTCTCAATCAAGAAAGATGTTATTTGCAGTTCAACACACTTTGAGCTGTGTGTGCCATCACTGTATGCAGCCTTTAACCTAAGAACATTGATGGCTCTGTAGTTAAAATTAAGCCAAAATCTGGTCGTTTTAAATGAGAGTGGGAGTAGCAATCTGACCCCAATGTACACAGTTCCCTTTCCTTAAATATGGCTCCAGGTTATTCTTCTGCAAAAGGCCATGTCTTCAGTTATCAGACAACAAACCAAATATGGGTTTACTGGAAAATAAAATTAAACACAAAAAGAGTATTCCAGTTGTATAAAACAATAAAAGAAAACAGGAACCCACAAATCAAAGAATGCAGAGATTTGATTTGATTTGTATATACAGTAATAATTTGGCAAGAAATCACATTGCACACATTTAATTGTGTGTATGGTTTAAAGTCTTTTGTTGTGAAAGTCATATGTGGCATGCAATAATAAAAAGAATTCATTGCATGTAATGGTGTTACAGCACAATCCAAATCATATCTCTTTAGAAGTATTGAATTCAGTATGACTCACAACTCTTGGGAAGTTAGGACTGAATTTAGCCTGCAGGCCTATCCTCACTTACCTGGGAGACATCCCTTCCCCACTGAATTCAATAGAATTCACCTGTGAAGAGGCTTATGTTGTTAGTCAAATGCACTTCTCCCACCTGTAACCTCTTATAAAGATCTGCAGCTGTGTTAACTAGCTAATGCAGCTGTGAGGTGGATGAGGAAAAGCAAGCTGAGCTTGAATCCTGGCAAGATGGAGGCACTGTGGGTGAGTGATTCCCATATCTGAGTAATTCATTCTGGCTGCCCTTCCCCACTAAAAGAATAGGTTGGGGGTCCCAAGGTGCGTCTGGGTCCAGCTTTGTCCCTGGGAGCTAGATGTGCTTTTGACCAGCTTGGGCTGGTATGACAGCTATTACTAGTCATGGACTGGGAAAGCTTGGCCACAGCAGGCCATGCGTTGAATGAGTGCAATATGGGACACCACTCACACTTGATCCGGAAGCTGTAGCTAGTACAGAATGCTGCAGTATGGTTGCTGGCAGGAGTGAGACCCAGGGGAGGCCCTGCTGTTGGGGCTGCCACTTGGGGTTACCCAGTAGGTGGTGATGTGTGCCAGGGTCTTCTCAGTAGTGGTTCTTTGTTTCTGGAATGCCCTCCCTAATGAAGTGTGTCTGTCTCCCTCATTATTAACTTTTATGAGAATTTGAAAACGCATTCTTGCTTTGGATAGCTGAAAGTCCTATCCCTGGCAATTCTGAATTTGTGTGTGTTTTTGTTGCTGCTTGCGGAAGTTTGTTTTTCAGAAGGTACAGTGGTACCTCAGGTTACAGACGCTTCAGATTACAGACTCTGCTAACCCTGAAATAGTACCTTGGGTTAAGAACTTTGCTTCAGGATCAGATCAGAAATCGCATGGTGGCAGCGGTGGAAGGCCCCATTAGCTAAAGTGGTACCTCAGATTAAGAGCAGTTTCAGGTTAAGAACGGACCTCCAGAATGAATTAAGTTCTTAACCTGAGGTACCACTGTATAATTATATTCTCTTAGTATTGACATATTTGCCACCCTGGACTTCTGGGATTTAAATTAAGTAAGTAGCAGTTAGCTGTGAGATGCACAGATCTGTGCTTTGCAAACACATGGTCCTTATAGGCAGGCGGGATAAACCTCTCCTGTTCTGTGAGATGAGGCAGCATTGCAGAAACAAGCAAACCTATGAGGAAGCCAAACTAAATCTATGTAAGAAATGAAAATAAAAAATGAAGCAGGAAAGGTTTTCAGCCATATGGCTTTGAATACAAAAGACCCAGATAGAAAGTAGATGAGGTGGAGAAAGTCACAAGGGTTTTTCTAAAACAATCACCATTAGAATGGGAACCATTCCTGGAGGGTTTGGCATAGAACCCTTTGCCATACGCTATTAACCTCACCTTCATAAATGTTTATTTTATGGTCTCTATGAACATTAGAAGGGCATTATTTTCAGTAAGCAGCAACAAGGCAACAGAAGCTAAGTGAATGCAGTGATATATGTCTAGTTGTAAAACTGAACAGCTAAGGCTTTTCTGAGCATATTTTTCCCTGTAAGGGTAAGAATGTCATTGTGTGTCCCTCCTCTCTTCCTTTGGGACCGTTTCCCTTCTGTGGGTGCTAACATGATGTAGAGGGATTTTTGAAATAATTGACACATTGCATTCACATCTTTAATCAGTGTTGCTCTTGTATTCTACTGGGACAGATTAGATAAAGAATTGTTCTCAATTTCTAGTGAGGATTACTTGCTAATATTCAGAGATGAGCTAATTGCTTTTCACACAGTGTGGGGGAACTTTCTTTAGACTGTGGAAAGAAAGGTACTGTATTTGATCAAGAAAATATATTTCTCATTGCCATTTATATTCCGGATGGAGAAATCAAAAGTTAAAGCTTATGTATTAGCAAGGAAAAATAAAGGAAATAAATTCATATGACAGTCTTAGTAAGAGAGCACCAACAGGAACCAAATAAATGATTTTTTTATTTAAAAAAATCAGTTTGGTTCTAGAGTATGAATTTATCAAACATACAAAACCCAGAAGAAGAAATAAAAAATTCCTTCCAGTAGCACCTTAAAGACCAACTAAGTTAGTTCTTGGTATGAGCTTTCGTGTGCATGCACACTTCTTCAGATACACATGTGCATGCACACGAAAGCTCATACCAAGAACTAACTTAGTTGGTCTTTAAGGTGCTACTGGAAGGAATTTTTTATTTTGACTATGGCAGACCAACACGGCTACCTATCCGTAACCAGAAGAAGAAAGTGTGGGATAACCGACCTCATATAATTCATGAAGGTGTTAATACATAGACTAAGATGTCCTGCCAGGATTAGCTATGTCCATCTCATCTTGGGAGGAACTAGGTAATTAAACCTCCCTCAGTCTACCTGAGAACCTCAGCATGTGAAAAGGTTTGAGGTGATTGCTCCAGCTCAGCTTTCATCAATCATTATTGAGTTCTTATATTAATAATTTAGGAACTTTAACCACTTTGTAAGTAAGCAAAGTTTTACTGCTTGTGTATTTCCCCCCGAATGCTGTATGGAAAAACACACAAATCTGACCTCTAAAGAGTTTGTAAGTAAATTACCAAATGCTAGGGAACAGAGAAGCTTCGGAAGGAACTTGAAATGACCCATATTGCTATGCTTTATTTTGCTGCCTATTTTGTGATTTTAAATCTCTTCTGGGGTTTTCACCAAAGAGTACTTGCACCAAACCTGGGTCTTTGCATCCAGCAATTCTTGTGTGTGTGTGTAACCAACAGAAAGAAGTAGCTGTCAGTGGCGTAGCGTGGGTTGTCAGCACCCGGGGCAAGGCAAGTAATTTGCGCCCCCTAACCCGTGGATTTGCGCCCCCTAACCCGTGGATTTTAGCACTCGAGTGCGAGCGCCCCCCCAGATGTTGCGCCTGGCCCCCCTGCACCCCCCACGCTACGCCACTAGGGCTGGGGGCAAGCGAAGGAGCCAAGGACCCCCCCAAAAGGCTCAGCAGGAATTTATTAAATTTATTATTTGCGGAGCCCCCGCGGGCCGAGGCAGCCGAAGCCCCCTCCCCTCGGGCGCCTCCCCGCCCCCTCCTCTCCTTGGGCTGTAGGTGGAGCTCCAGATCCGGGCTTGGCCGGGTCCGGGGGCTTCTAGCCGTGCTCCGTCCTCGCCCCCCCCCCCCCGCGGCTGAGACTTGCACTGAGAGCCGGAGCCAGCGGCGCCCCCTTCTGCCGGGAGACCCTCGCCCGCCCGCCGGCTTCCTCTCGGAGGGTTTTGGGGAGCGCAGGGCGCGGCGAGGCCCCTCGGAGCTCTCCTCCCTCCCAGTCGGCAGAAGCAGCTGCCGCCTGTGGCTGGGCCGAGGGGATGGCGGCATCGGCGAGGTGCGGCGGCTGCCCGTGCCCGGCGTCGGTGGCGGCGTCGGCGCTGCTGCAGCGGCTGCTCCTCCTGCGAGCAGTGAGTGGAGCGCAGCCGCAGCGGCGGCGGCTGGCGGTGGCGGCGGGGGAGCCCGGCGGAGGAAGGAACTTGTCCCTTCCCTCTGGACTCGCGCCCCCCCCAGATGTTGCGCCTGGTGCGGCCGGCACCCCTGGCACCCCCCACGCTACGCCACTGGTAGCTGTGAATAGTTTTCTGAACAGAAATTCCTCTCTAGGGCCAAAACAACTCACCTTTCTTGGTACGGGTTCTTTCGATAACAGTTACAGCCAAGCTAAGCGACTTGTTCTAACCCTCTGATTTAATCCCTCCTGCACTATTTGACATACTGTTTTTCTGCTGTTATTTTACAGTCACTATACTTAATTCTGTTACTGAAGTTTTCATTACTTACAGACTCCTGCAGTTCTTTGTAATTTCATGGTGTAAGCATTTTAAAATGATTTTCTATTGCAAATGTTGTTTCATTCACGTAAATGCACCAAGAAAATTAGCTGGGATAACCCCTGTCCTTAAACACAATGTAGATGACATTTCGGCCATCAAGTAAATTAGTTGTCTCTTGCTATAACTTCCAATAATAATAATAATAATAATAATAATAATAATAATAATAATAATAATAATATATTAAATAAATAAATAATTTTGGAAGCCTTTAGAAATCAACCATAATGCACAAACAGATGCCCCAATAACTTTTTTTGCGGTTAAGTTCAATGTATGTGGCTCTCCTTTCCAACTGAAAAGAAGCAATCCAACTGAACAGAGAAATCCTGAGTGAGCAGATATGCCCGACAGGTGAGGAAGAGATAAATTAAGCTTATTCCTACCTGCTTTTGGCCAGCATTAGGTCTCTGTGTGAGGGCAGTGCAAATGTTTGCTTTCTCTGCTTCCATTGATTCCTTTGAGGTGAATTACACCTGCATTTTGGGTGGTGTAAGTTCCACCTAGTTCTACATGCAGTATCAAAAGGAGGAGGGGGTTAGAATGAAGCATAATTCTGTTCATCCCTTGCTCTACCCATTCTTTGCCCTTGGCATCTTTACAAAGGCTTTATGTCAGAAAGGTTAAGGTTATTTGTTCCAGGGTGCATTACAACATTGCAATTTTGACGCATCTCAGAATCATATATCCCTGGGGTTGGGAACCAGTGTCCCTCCAGATGTTCTTGGGACCCCAGCTCCCTCCATCTCCAGTCAGCAGGGCCAATGGCTAGGAATGAGATGTGGACTCGCAATATCTGGAGGGCTGCAGGTTGCCTACCCTTGATCTAATCTGTTTCTCATTTTTTCAGAAGAAATTGGGTGATTTGCAAATCTCTCTTCTTTCCATTGGTCGGTTTGCTAACAGCCAGAGCACCACATCCACTGCTAGGTACAGCCCTGATGGATGTTTAAAGGCATGGCCCGCAAGTTTGCTAACGTTAGTGCTGAACACATTTTGTAGACAAAGCTGCCCGTCTATAAGCATCTTTCTTAAAGGATAAGCTGAGCACAGTAGTGGGCAGTAGGGGTGTTGCAATGCTTGGCCTCAGATCAGTGGAGTTGCTGTTGCTTATTGAAAGGCACAAGGGGCAAGGTGGTTGGCATTGGACTAATGGGCCAGTGGCAACAGCAATTGGGCTCTTCTGCTGTGTCTGCACTGTGTAGTACAGGCATAGGCAAACTCGGCCCTCCAGATGTTTTGAGACTACAATTCCCATCACCCCTGACCACTGGTCCTGTTAGCTAGGGATGATGGGAGTAGTCCCAAAACATCTGGAGGGCCGAGTTTGACTATGCTTGGTATAGTGGAACTACACTGCTGCTGCTAGTCATAAAACTTCAAAAAGTTCACACATACAAACTGAGGTTTCTGGGCAGGGTAGGTTTCTCACAAGTGGTGTGCCTTTGCATTATATATATGTGACATATATATGTGTGTGGCGAACCTACATGAGTTTCCTCACCCTCTTCAAACAGCAATATGAAATAACTAGATAAAGTGTTTTTTAGACACAACTGCTTAGAAAAGGCACGGAAAATGAACCATCAATCCATTGGAAACCATATTGGAAACCTTTGCTTCCATGTTGAATAGAATGTAGTCTTTCACATATCAGATGGAAGACTCGTAATTGCCCAAGGCACTTTGTTAGGATATTTTTCAAGCTTAATTGCCCTGTCATTTACAATTAGGGATGTTAATGCGACTGTTAAATGTCACAAATAGCTTGCAGCTTTTACTCCCCACTTGGCAAATGGGAATGTCCGGCTGCATATTTTATTTGGAAACAATTTGATGCATTTTAAAACTATGTTCAATGACAAGTTAATCAATTTAATGCTACAATAAAGAGAGCATTGCCTAATTTTTTTCTGCTGAACTGTTTCAGCTGCAGCTACATTGGGTGGTCATGCATGATAATGTGCAAACAAACTTCATTTTGTTAAGGTGGCCGCTTAATTGGGACAAAGATGGAGCAGGAGCAGCATTCTAAGTGCATCACACAAAGCTGATATATGACTGCTAGATGCTTCTTCAGTTTCCTAGCTGTGTGCTCATCTGCCAATTTCTGCAGTCATCTACTGCAGGAAAAAATCCATTAGGATTTTTATTTATTATATTGATGGACAGCTGCAATCTTGTTCCAACAGAATAACTTGTTTTGCAACCACACAAGAAAATAAATAGGCAAGACAGAAAGATTAGGTGCACGGGGTCACATTTATTTATTTAACCTCAAATGGATCTGTATAGGGAAACAAAGGTCTATGGTGCATGAGCCAGCTCTGCCAACACTGAAGGGCAGCTTTTCTTCTAGCCTACCTTACAGCTAGGGATTCCATCCTGCTGCACCCACTCCTGGGGCGCCACAATGCCAGGCAGGTGTTACAGGTTGGCACCAAAGGTGCTCCCTAGCCATGCCAGCCCTGAAGGCAAGCCTCTGAACTTCACCTTTAATGATGCCCATGTGTGTTCAGCTAAATCAGCTCTCCTCCCTTAGTATTGGAGCTGTGTGTATCTGCATGCTGAAGCTACTTGCCAGGCCCCTTAATTCCCTAAGTAGCTGCAAAAGCTTTGGGCACAAGAGGGTCATGAGATTATTCTACCCAAGGACAATTAAGTTTTCAATATCTGTAAACTGCATATTATATTATAAACTCAGGATCCAGAACCAAGAGATACCTATAATGCTAACAATTCTGAATTTCAAATGTGACACCCGGATCTAAGACATGCATTAACAATAAAAATTCAGCACAATTTTGATTAGACAAACTGGGTGCCATCATCCTCAAATGACACATTCATAATAGAACAGAGCAGGATTTCTCTGCTACGGCTCCAGTTCTGTTGAGTGTCCTTCCTGAATTCTTGCTAAGGCACAACCTTGCCAAATACTGATGGTGAAAAGATAAAACCCTGGGAGGAATTTAGTGTCATGCTTTCTTAGCCATTCCATTAAAAAGGTAAAGGTAAATGACCCCTGACAGTTAAGTCCAGTTGCAGACGACTCTGAGGTTGCGGCGCTCATCTCGCTTTACTAGCCAAGGGAGCCGGCGTTTGTCTGCAGAGTTTTTCTGGGTCATGTGGCCAGCATGACTAAGCCGCTTCTGGCAAAACCAGAGCAGCGCACGGAAACACTGTTTACCTTCCCGCCAGAGTGGTACCTGTTTATCTACATGCACTTTGATGTTCTTTCGAACTGCTAGGTTGACAGGAGCTGGGACCAAGCAACGGGAGCTCACCCTGTTGCGGGGATTCGAACCACCAGCCTTCTGATTGGCAAGCCCTAGGCTCAGTGGCTTGTCAGATGCAATGATTCCACCCTCTCCTCCCCCCAGGCACAGTTCCTGGGCTTCTTCTGATTTCATGGGGCAAGGGGGGGAAAGAGGGGAGAAGCCTGTTGTGCAAGTAGAAGTCCTTTCATGGGAGTAGAGTAGAGTAGAAGTCCTTTCATTAGTCAAATCCCACCTATTTAAATTTAACTCTTTCTAACACACCACATTTTAGGCATATCCCTGAATAGTTTGAGTTTATATATACACAGGCTACAATGTATTAGTATACATAAGTATGGATATATTATTTATCAAAATATATGTAAATTCACACACCCATGTACCCATGTGGCATTTTATCACTTAGCGATTCATCTAAACTTGGGAAATGCTTCTCTTGAAATGATAGTGGTTGTAGTCCCCTACTCATTACTGAGAGTACACTTAATGAGCCCAATTTAGTCATGTTAATTAATTTCGATGACACTGCTCTAAGTAAAAGTTGGTGGACAACCCCCTTGTATTTAAGGTGGCATAGAAGCTGTGATGAAACCATGATTTGCAGTGTAGTGTAGATGATTTGGAGTGTAGATTTGGAGCTGCAGTGATTGCAGCAATGAAGGTTAATTTGTGAATTGTATCTTAATTGCCGGTATGGCAAGATTTAGGACTGGACAAGTCAGCATTTGGTTTTGGAATTGTAGTCTTTGAAAGGACCCTTCATATTGTGTATAGAATAGCCAATACAGGGAGTCGGAAATAGCAGTTTTGACTATATTGCATTACTTGCAATGGTTTAAAGATAGTGGCTAAACTCCAAAATAGTTAAAACACAATCAAATTTAAGCATTATCTTCAAAAACTAAATTTATATGCAGGAGGAGAAGGATCTATCAAAGTTGTAATTATTGTAGAGAGGTTGTGCTAAAATAAGTTTGTGATCTATACACTTTCCGCTCCTTGGCCAGTTGCTCTTGATTTCACAAACATCACTTACCTGTCACAGTGGCTTGAAACATTTTGCTCAGATACGAACAGCTAAGGTTACTTTTTATGAGCAGAGGGGCTGTAGCTCAATTTCAGGGGATGTGGTTAGCATACAGAAGCCCCAAGATTCAATCCCTAGCAATTATAGGTAAGACTGAGAAAGAACTTGGTCCGGGGTACTAAAGAGCTGCTTTCAGTCAGTATAAACTAGGGCTATGCCCTGGATTCAGCTGAGACCCAAGCCAAATCAAGCACCTTTTGAGGGAGTCAGGTGCAGGACAAGTCAGGTACAGGCAGCCATGGCTCGCTACAAGTCGGGTTGGATGGCTTGCCCAGAATGATCCACGGCTGTCAATGAGTGGGGCATCAGGCATGAAGGAAAGACAGGCATTGGGTGAGGGGGGGACCTCTGAAAATACCCTGATCACCCAGAAAAAGTAGGAGCCCACCACCTGACTTTCTTGCCCAGCATGGTGCAGAATGCTCCATTACAAATGGCTTCCCTAAAGAGAAATTGCTTGCAAAGGAGCAATATGTGCCAAGCAGAATTGAGGTGTCTGGTGAGCAGCTCTTCTGCAGAGGCACCAACCCTGCTAGAGAAGCCACCTGCAAAGGAGGACCCACAGAATTTACCCCACTGCTCTCAGTTGGGAAAGGGGAAAATTAAGAGCAACATTTCCTTCCTCCTTCTCCCTTCCTTTTCACCCTCCCAGCTGTATTTATTTAGACCCTAAATAGACTTTGGGACTGGATCCGTAACAGGACTCGTGGTCCACAGGTTTGCCCAGGACTGGTTTTGGGGTGCACTGCGGCCGTGGTATGGAGCTATACACAGCCCTAGGGCACACAATGCTTAGCCAGACTGGCCAATATTTTTACTTTGTATAAGGCAGCTTCCTACAATTGGAGCAGCCCAGATGAGAAAAGAAGAAATTGGATATAGCTTCATCCCCCTTCTTTGCAGAATGATTAATATATTGTTTTAATTTATGCAAATATATCCAGATGTTACAGTGGTGTGCAGATAAATTATTGTATAAATAAGCAAATATGTCAACAGTGGGGATAATTAGCTCACTAAGAGAACATGCTTCATGATAAGACAGGTTCACCACCACTGGTAGCCTCAGTGACAAGATTGATAACATGCCTTTGCAAATATTATAGCCTAACCTTTTGCATTCTGAATTGAATTCATCAGTGGTTTCCACTAGGCTCTGGATCAATAGGAAAAGCCTAATGGTGTTATAGATACATAGCAGCACTGCTTACTTGATAGTATCTATATTGTTTGCACCTTCAAATTATGGTCGAGGTCCAGATGAATGTGTATGTAATTATCTTGTGCTGCCTGCTTTTTTTCCCTTTTCATCTTAGCGGCTCTGGCTCCGATAGCAAACTCTCAAACCTAAAGCTATTTGTGTAACTAACTATTTGGAAGGCATCAATGGCTGTTCCTATTGAGTGGTGCCCTAGCAAAACCATATACAAGAGAGAAAACCCAATGTAGCTCTCCAGCCATCTACAGTGATCTGCCAGGTACTTGATAAGGCCTCCCTCCCCTCTTTTTTTTGGGGGGGGGAGGCAGTAAAAAAACTAGAATCACCCTCCCAATAGGCTGCTCCACATAGCTGGCATGGTGCACTCAGCTTAGCATGTTAAACGTTCTTCAGGCCTGTTTAGTTTTGAGCAATGGAACTAGGATGCCAATACAAACCAACAATTGTTTTTTGTTGGAACACCTTTTCAAAAACCATCTTCCATCCTATTTTCATTCCCCCCCCCCTTCTATTTTGTTGTTGCCTATTCTTCCTAAGACATTAATGGAGTATTTGCTCCATTGCTAGTAAAACTCATGATTTGAGGGCATGGAGCTACAATGAAACCTCCCAGATCTAAGCTGTAAATGAGTTAGGGAGCATCTTGGGGAAATTATCGCACTCTTGTACATCATATGAGCCTAGAAACCAAACTCATATGATGGGCCCTGGCATCCCAGGCAAGAAGCAAAGATGCAACTATTATCAAGGTACTAACCTATGGCTAGCAGGCCATATTTGATTTGGTAGTTCAAAGTTGCACAGGACTAAGGTACAAAAAAAGTAATGTGAATGCTGCAAGGTACTCAAAACAGGAGACAATACTAATGAAGAAAGCCTGTAAACTGTGACATCTGCTGATTATTTATGCATATTGGCATACCTGATTTGCATACCTGATTTGCAAACTATCCCTTATCTAGTAATTGTAGCTATTTAAAATATTGTGTCTATAGATCAGATTTCTAAAATATGACCCTTATGTCAGGTAGTAAAATGTTTTGACACAAATAAAATTTTAAAGTGGGATATTTTCAAGTACCGGTAAGTATTTCCCCACATATAGTGGATTACTAGACACACTTAAGGAATTGAATCTGAGTGCTGCAGGATTATTGCTGTTTGTTAGCTGCCTTGAGCAGCTCCTTTTCTAAGAAGGAAAGTAGGATATATATATATATTTAAAAGAAAACAAAATGCACAACATTGTGGTAAAAGCTATCAAGGCCATTCAGCTAATGCATTTAAGTGCAGTCTTGTAAATGTATTGTGTGAAGAAAAAAAGGAGATAAATTTGTGTTTGCTCATCATCCCAATGAATTAAAGGATAGGGCTGTAGGACTAGTTTCCGTGTATTAATCTACCACATTTCTCTTGTCATTGGTTGAATGTTCTTGCCATTCTTTGATGCCATGAACAGCAGAATATGGACCTGAAGAGACAGCTCTGTGACCAGCTTGAAGAGCGCATTAGAGTAGTATACCACAAGAAGTTGTAACTTCTAACACTTTGAGGGTTTCATATGCAGGGTGTTTGGTACAACAATAATGCATGTCAAAGAGATGCTCATCTAATAAAGATGAGCCAGGCTGGCCCATTTTTACCACCTTATTGGGAGTGGAGAAATGGATACCACGTTGGCCATTTTTGCCCCAGGAGGAGAAAGCGCTAGAAATTATTTCAGGCAACTCTGCTACCTCAAGAAACTCTACAATTTTGTTTCTTTACAACTTAAAAGGTGGGCTTTCTTTTGATGCACAGTAAGATATAGCTAGAGCATCTTGAGTGTTGAAACAATGCTATGGCACTTGTAACCTGCTTCCACAAGGAACACAACCCCCAGTGCATAGAGAGTGGTTTTAAAAACGAAAGTGAAATACTCAGGATCAAAACTCCTAGGGACAACAAAAAATGATTTGGCTTGGACCTAACCAACTTGCCCCGTTAGCACAAGTTGCCTCTGCCTGCCCAATGGAAGTTTCCCTCCCTCTCCCTCTCCCTAGCCATGTGTCCCCCAGTCTCTGCTGGGTTTTCCCGGCCAACTTTTCAGTGTTCACATGAGGGGCAGACAAAAGTTTAGCTGTGCAAGCAAATTACCTTGTGCAAATTGGCAAATTTCTTTGGATGAAATTTCTTAGAATGTATATCTAAAATTAAGAGAATACAGAACTTCAATCGTAGAAGTTAATATTCTGATGGCCAAAGTTGAGTGGGTTGTTTATTTCATAGTGTGGTTGGTAGGGCTGTAATTCACCTTGACAATACATTTGATGCATTTCAGGGACTTCACCTGAATAAAATTAAAATTTTAAAAATCATTCATCAGAAGGCTCCTTTAGAAATAAAACAAATCATTTCCCAGGCTGAATTTAAATCTTCATGTAACAGCCTGGGCAGCTGTGACACACCAAATAAAAACTGACAGACTGTTCTGTGATGTGCTACCACAAGTTGGCGTTGAAGTTCAGAATGGAATCTCAGCCCACCTGCAAGAACCAGCTTCACAAATGATTCATCAAAGTAGTACTCAAATGGCTTACATTGTTAATAAAATCTCTTTATCTGAAACTATAATTTAATATTCATGTATCTAATTTACATGTGACAAAGTAGCATATTCTAAAATTAGAGTGTAACCAGCAAACTATTGACTACTGTAAACAATACGAAAAAACACAACCCAAATATTTCTTAGTAAATGAAAAGATACAACTTTTAACCAGGGAAACTATTTTAGTTGTTGATACTGGTTTAAACATAGCTGTAATCATGGCTTGAAAAAATTGTTCAAGCACACAGACATTTTCTGTGGAAGGAGTTTTGTGTATATACATAAAGTCCAAGCGTATACTACCAAATTTCTGCTTATTGAATTATAGTTGGTACAGTAAAATAGTGAATGCTTGAAAAACTTTTACAGGGAAGGGAAACAAACTAATATGTTTATTTATCAGACTTAATCTGATATTGTTTCCCAATGTAAATTGAAACAAAAGGATATTTTCTCAATATTTTGAAGCTTGACAGTGAAAAAATTGCACTAATTGAAAAGTTGCAATAGTTGGTTAGGCTGCAGCTCTCCTGTGCAAATATCAATATTTATGTCAGGTGTGCATTATGCTGAAATTGAGAAATCATGTGCATTTTAAATAAAAACAGAGCAACTACGTACAGAACAAACAGTGAATCTTAACAGAATCAACATGCACTAACCCTACTCTTATGCAAAATTAATTTCTTCCAGGAAACTGCATCTGACCATTGGCCTTCCACAAAGGTATACGTTTTGTCCCTTGGTAATACATTTGGACTTTTGTATTCAAATCCCAGTTTGTTAGCTCATTGTCACCAAATGTGCTGCTCCACTGGTATATCCTTTAGCTGCCCTTGGGCTTCTGTAGAATCTGTTCTCTCACAGTCACTTTTATTTATGGTTTCAGTGAGCCTCACTGAAAATCTCCTCAGTTCTGTACAAATAGCTTCCTTATTCATCTTCCTCTGGTTCCTGTGATAAAATTGGCGCTTCCTCCTTTAAACAAGCACTAAAGAAGCTGAGAATTGTGCTATAAAGGTGATATTTACTCTTCTCTGCTGTGATGTAATGACCTTCATCTGGGTAGATCTGGGTGAGGAAATGTAAAAATAAATAGGCTTTAAAAACCAAATGATAGGGGTCTCTGATTTGTTTTAAATGCTTTTGCATCAACACAGAATTAGGCATTAGGCAATGTTATGGCTTCATTGAAAGCTCATAAAATTCAAACTAAAATTCATTTTCCTGATATTTTAAATCAGCATTTCATCGCCTACACTGAAAGCTTTAGCAATAAAAGTATTTACATATATTTATTTAAAATGGCCTTTCTGATTTGGATTTTCAAAATGGTTTAGGGGGAATAGATATTTAATTTCTATCAATTATTGTATCAGCCTGATATACAACCTGGTAAAAATGTGGATCTAGTATGACTTCAAAACTAATCCAAAGGTTTATTGTACAGTGGTACCTCGGGTTACAAATGCATCAGGTTACAGACTCCGCTAACCCAGAAATAGTACCTTGGGTTAAGAACTTTGCTTCAGGATGAGAACAGAAATTGTGCGGCGGCAGCAGGAGGCCCCATTAGCTAAGGTGGTGCTTCAGGTTAAGAACAGAATTCCAGAACGAATTAAGTTCTTAACCCGAGGTACCACTGTACCTTGTTTAGAGTCCAGGATCCATTCCGGAGCCCTGGATGCTCCACAAAGTGCTGTTTTCCGTACACACGTGAGCGGTTTTGCACTTCTGCACATGCGCAAAGCGCTATTTAGTGCTTCTGCACGTGCGTGAGCAGCAAACCTCGAAGTAACCCAGAAAGGACGCTAAATGGGGCGGACTCACAACAAGGTACTACTGTACTAGCAATATTAATGACATGGAGCCCAAATAGTGGGTGGGATTGTATATTGCTGCTACTGGTAATATTTGGACATAAACATGGGTATTGATAATGATGCTGCGGTTTTACTTAACTGACAGCTGATAGGAAATGAAAGCAACTATTATTGTACAGTTGCCAAACCTCATTTCATAATTAAAAGGTTTAACGAACATATTTTACTTAAACAACCAGTCACACATGTTAACTGGTGTCTCCAAATATATTGTTCCAAAATATTTCGAGCATTTCATCCTTTCTAACCAGCAAAAGCAGAGTTTTAATTTCCAAGTTAACCTTATAACAGATAGGAATAATGCACTTATGAACAGCACATAGAAGTATGATTAAGTCATTAGCTTTGATCAATAAGAGGTCAGAGCTTATCTTTCAATGTCACTATAAAAATAGTATTGTGTTTCTAAATACTTAAAAGAGCATCAAAGAGGCCAAGATGCTCAAGCTCTGATACCACTAAAGCCATCTTCCTGCAGTGCAGAGTCCTCTGTGCAGAAATCAGTCTGGATCCAACTCCCTATTTTTTATTTTATTTGTGCATAGATTCATTTTTTGAAGTTATTCAACTATACATAGTCTAGACAAACATGGTGCTATTTTCTTATATATTGTATACTTGCAAGGAAAAGAATAATAAAAATTCTAAGACTGGTCATAATTAAAACATACTGAAGGATGCACTATTGAGATGTCTGACCATTACATACCTGCATAGTATAATTCACTCCAGCTTTTATTAGATGTTTAATTAATTCTGCTGAATGCTGGAAATGAACTTTAGCTGTGGGACAATAACATGTGTTAGCAAAAAAGCATTATTAATGTCAACCAGATCTTACAGATTAGCTGCCATCCTGTTCAGGCTTCAATCTAATATGCTCATACAAAGGACCTTATTATATTCCTGCACTTAACACATGAAGGTCAGGGACACTGTAATGACGGGGATCTATCAGTGAGGCCACAAGTACATCTTCTCTGTTGCTGTTGTGTGTGAGTGCCCTACACACAAATACAGTGGGTAATTCTGCTGAATATTCTTTCCTAGCACTTCAAGAAATATCTTCTTTCTTCATAACAGAACAGCTATAGCATAGTAGTTAGGGATAGAATTCTCTGAAACATCTCAGTGCCAGGCTTGATTTTTCCTATTTCACTCTTTGATCTAAAAAGTGAATAACTTTTTTACTGGTTTGTCTGATTTTTCATACTATATGTATAATATTATATACACAATATTATATTGCATTTAAGTATTTTTATTCAGTTGTATTCATTCATTCATTCATTCATGTATTTTATGGGCCTTGACTCCTTTATATGTATTATATATAGGATATACCTATTAATATGTTTGGGTAATATCTGCATTTTTAGACACATTGATAGGTGAACTGCATCACAAAATTCACAGTAGTATGGACATTTAAGGATAGTTTGTTTTTATTTGTGTATTGGTTTAAGAAAGGCAAATTAGATTCTGATTCACCATTCCTAAGTGAAACTGAACCTCTTAGAATTAGCTGATTTTTCCAGGAAAATATATTTCATCCTGCCTCCACTCAATTTTAGTTTTGCCTTCACAATGCAGGTAGTGGTTCTGGGTCTTCAGCTGGACTGTTTGAATGATCAGCCTTTTTAGTTGTCCAATGAGGGAGAATGGTTGTACCCATCCATTGAACTGGGACAAGGTGTTCCAACATCATGAAACAGTGTTGGAAAACCCACTCCTTTGGAAATATTATTCCCATACTAGTTAAGCCTGCATTTGACCATATAAATATAAGAAATCATGCATTTTTTAGCAGTGAAGGGAAGTACACTGTAAATGCACTGTAGAAATTAATCCACTACAATCTATTGTATGCTATAAGTCCCCCCACCCCCGCAACATTTATATTTTGCCAATGGTGGAATCAATAATAATTTGAAAGCTGATTAAATATTGATGCTGTCATTTATTAATATATGTTGCCATCTACCAATGACATGGGTGTTTTATATGATTTAAACAAATTGGTACCTACAGCTGCTAAGAGTTACAAATATTCAGTTACGAGAAATGTCATCTGTTCAGATGTAAAACTGTCAATTGACTCTGACAACAGGCTCTCTGGGGGCAGACAAAGCTCAGTATTATCAAAAGAACACACACACACGCCTCTCTTTCACTGAACTTAGCTGCGCCACTAGCTACAACTGTAAATGGAACTATTTGTGTGTCTACTTACTATCAGCTGTCCCGTGGACAATTAACAACTTTTCTTCTTTAAAGCCGTGAATATTGTGTAGCACGCTGGATGCCTTTAGGAAAGAAACACACACACATGTACACCTCTACGAGTGATTTGCATTTCAAGCGCCCCTGCAACACCATAAATATCTAAAGTACAACTTGCTTACCTGATAAGCATTTTCTTCTTTAGATGGAAGGCCAAGGTATCTTTCTGAAAAAGCTGATGCTGTAGGGGAAACAGGATTCTTTTTTATTTGTTTCTGTTAAATTGTTTCCAGATTAAATGAGTTAACATTTAGGGACCTAATCACATGTAACTAAACCCAAGCTTCATGGGTGCAGAATGGGTACAGTCCCTTCCAGTGTAAAAGATTTGCTATTTTTTAATCCATCAGAGAGGGAAAATTGGGTACCTGCCTAGTAGACAAACTGAATAGTACAAAATACTCACCATACAATCTCATGTCTGTAATTGGTGCAATCACTGCTCCACACTTGAAAAGCCTTTCATTGGACTTGAGAATCATTGATGCAATGTATCCTCCATAGCCCTACAAAACAACCTAATGTGAGTTAAAATGTGCCCATTATTGCCTTAATGAAACTGGGTTTTTTGTTATGCATTTACATCTATTTCTATGGCCTTCTGATCTTCTGTGAATTATAAATTGACAATTAAAGAGAGAATCAAACCTGTTTTAAGCCATTTTTTGTCTTAAAAAGGTGTTTTGAGCCAATATTCACTACAGCAGAGTGCCCTGAAATTATTTAAAGTTTATATGTAGTGGTAAAAATGGCATCTTAGCCTCCTACTTCCTCTCAGTAGTATGGTGACTTGGGGAGCATAGGAAGATGTCTTGTACAGCCAGACTATTGGTCCTTCTAACTCAGTATTGTTGACTGTGACTGGCCCTATTATTCAAAGGTTAAGTCATGTTTTTTTCTTATTTACTTATGAATATTTGGAGTCCAGAATCAAATGTTACAGGAGATGTGTGATGTACTTAAATATTTGATATATTTATTCATTGGTGGAAATGGTGTGGGGTGGATGTTAATGATGAGACACAGCACTTGTCCCAGCTTTCCTTGGCATTTCATGGGCTGGACAGGGTCAAAATACACTCTAAATATTTATGAGATATTTAGGAGGGAATCCAAGACTTCTCAACAGGCACGGGGGTTATGAGGTAGCTGAACCTTGTTGTTGTTTTCTTTTGCAGATCAGAGCCACCCCACCCTCTGCAAATGCCTTAAGGAATGAGGCTATATCACGATGGGCATTCAAGCAATAGTAGAAGAGAAAATCAGTCACCCCAGATTAAGGTAAGAATTAAGAAAAGGGTATGTCATGTGAAAGTTCTTAGAGCCCCACTCCCCTGTGAATGATAAGCAAATATAACCCCCTCCCCACTTTTCTTCAGGGGAATGGGCCTTCCAAAGTGGTGATGGGGAACTATTTGGTGGGTGGGTGTAGAAATTCTTTGGCTTTTGGCTACACACTGAATGTGGCTATGGCAATCCATATAACACCTTAGGTTGATTCTCAGACTGTTCATGTTTAAATATTTATCTGATTTATTTACTTTTTTTTTAGGAGGGAGGAGTATATCTAGAAAAATAGCATATAAGGAGAAATATCTCTCCCCAACACATGCTTTTGTGCAAGGGGTTTATGATGCAAGAGGGAATCAAACAATTTATCAAAACTCAGGCAGTTGCAGGAATGCTGTAGCAAATGATATTTTTGAACATACAATAAGGCTCTAAAAAGTAAGCACTGGTTTGCTCTTCACAAATTATCTCCAGTGTCAGATGTGCACCACAATGAACATTATGCCCACAAAGCAGCTTATGATGGCCAACACCTGCCTCACTCAAAATTTATAAATTGTTCTTTGTTGGATGAAGATGAACTGTGTTTAAATAGCTGTTTGTTTGTTTAAAAAAAACAAAGCCTGCTTGTTTTGTTTCCGTATAAAATGCTTGCCAATTGATTCCACACTTCTAAGAGATAGAGTTCAAGGTCTAGCAATCCTAATTTAAGACTTATATAACCAACAGCAGGTTTCTCCAAAAAGCCTGTGTCATTCCCTACTCTGTGGGAAGAAACCCATCCCTTTTAAACCCAGATAATAATTTATTAATCATTATTATGTGCAGAGGATCTTTTCAGTCCTTGACAATATGGACTTTCACTGTGCTCTGTGTATGTCTACTTCAGAATAACATCATTTATTTAATTGAAAACTACAATAAAATCTTATATAACCCAGGATAAACAAAGTTTATGCAAAGCACACAGTTCAAGATTTGTAAAATAAATTACTTAGAACTATAAAATACAAATAAAAAGATTGGGGAGAAATTCCTTCATTCCATTACTTCATTGATCTGATCTGCCACTCTCAGACTAACGTGGAAATCAGAACATAATTATCTTTTGGATTTTGCACTTTTCCAAATTTTGTGATATAGTGTTCACATTAAATACATTAATAATGCATTTTAATGAATAAAATACACTTAGGAATTTAAATATTTATCTCCATGTACACATATCCAGGCCTTTTTTTCCAGCTAGAACAACATTCTGACACCTCTCACCCCGGCCCTGGAAGTAGTGGGAGAGACCTGACAGTGTCAGCAAAACCCCACTGCACCTCTGGCTCATGAGGAACCCTCCCTGGACCCCAAATGAGATATCCTCTATGGGCTCTGGAGAGGCAGAGGCACAGTGGGGCTTTGCTGAGGCTCTTCGGCCTCCCAGCTGATGTGTGAGGAAGCCATATCTCAGCTGAGCAAGCCCCCCACCTGCTCCAGCTCACGTGAGCCAGAGACGCGTGGGGGAACCTCATTAAGCTCCTCAGTTAAGCAACCTCAGCAATAGGCCTGGACGATGTATTGATACATCACCCAGGACTGGTATGAGGGCCAGAGCGTGATAGCGGCTTCACATGGCAGTGTATCGTGAGTGAAACTGTCGCTGCTCCTAAGCCCCTCTGCCACCAGGGCACTGGGGGACTCAGGAGTGGCAGAGTTTTTACCAGTGATATACTGCTGGTGAAGCAGCCATCACACTCTGGCCCTCAGATGGACTGTGTGGGCAGGCAGCTTCTTTAAACTGCTCCACTCAAGGGCGTGTGGCTGGCTGCATCTCAGCGGAGCAGTTCATCAAATTCCCTATCCTGCTTCTGGCTCACATGTGCCAGGGGTGTGTGTGTGGCTTTGGCAAACTGTTCTGTTGAGGAATGGGCAGCCTGACAGAAGCTGCCTCTGGTTCACGAGGAGATCCCCAGCCTGAATATATCCTTCTTGGGCTCTGGGTGGGTCTTCTGAGGGAGGTGTGTTCTGGCACCTTTTACTCTAGAAAAAAAGCACTGCTCGTCTCAGAGCTTGGCTGAGTGCTGCATACCAATGAAAGTTATAGGAATGTGCCATGGGCTTATAAAATAGCCCAACCAGAGATGGCAAAGGGAGGGGGGCTATTTCTGTTATACAAGGGGGTGGGAAGCATTGATTGAAGTGGTAGTGCAGGAACCTTGCTTTTGGACTTGAAGGTTGTGTGTTAATGGCCACATAATTAAAGATATAAATAAAATGTCATCAATAAATGGGGAAGATATAACTTTCCTGGACTGCTAAAGTAATGACTGGTGGATACTTTATTTGATACTGATGGATACTTTATTTGATACTGAATGTGTGTAGTCTGTAGTACACTGTATGTGTGTCTGCGGTCACAAATTGTTACAGCATTCACAATGAGCTTTACAACTAGGAAGGGCACAAAGAGTAGATGTCTTAAAAGAGTTGCTTCATCTCTTGCATCCAAAAAAAGCAAACATCGATATCTGAAAACTACAACTCTTTTTGTGGTTAAGTTCTAAACACGGTTTGAGACAGAGCAAGAAAGATGGTTGAGAATCTATTTAACTTTTTGCTAAAGGTGAAAGTATTTGTCTGGCTCTTCTATTTAATGCCAGAGGCAATAGCATCCAACAGCTGACAGACTAACAAAGGATATCTTGAACAGATGGCACAAAAAAGGATGTTACTCATAGCACAATAGGCTGTGAATGGGTTTGCATGTAAAATATGTATTAAAAAGGGAATGATGAAAGTAATAGCAAGCCACATTTGCATTTTTGGGAGGAAGGTTTTTTTTAAAAAAGATGTGTATTAAATGCAGGATAACTTCAAATGCAGGATTCTATATTCAGGTAGGTAGCCATGTTGGTCTGACTCAATCGAAATAAATAAAAAATTTTAAAATTGTGCAGTAGCACCTTAGAGACCAACTAAGTTTGTTCCGGGTATAAGCTTCTGTGTGCATGCACACTTCTTCAGATACACTGAAACAGAAGTCACCAGACCCTTATATATATATAGTGGGAGGGTGGGGTGGGGTTTTTCTCAGAAGGGAAGTAGGAGATGGGTGATTGACTCAATGGGTATGGTAAACCTGTTGATGACCGTTAACGACTGCAAATGCAGGAAGTTAGTCTTTACTTCTACCATGACTTCTGTAACCAAGCACCTCCAGAAAACATAAATATAAAAATGAAACTGCTTGATTCAAAAATATTGGAAAATGTTATGTATTAAAGGCACAATGAAGTCAAACTTCATACTTTCAAGTCTCATTGATTTCCATAGGCAGATTGACCATGTACTTAACCTAAGTGTACTTTAAAGTAATTAACTTTGGATATATTGAATTCTGTTATAAACCACAGGCTTAGTTTCAATGTTTCTTTTTTTCCTTTTCAGATTACAGTAGCACTTAACTCTTGCTGTTTTGAAGTTAGCACTCAAGGGTGCATTCCTAGCTTCACCTAAAATTGGCATTAGAGCTGGGCAGTAATCCATTTTATTGTCTGAAATAGTATGGTGTTCACATTGTGATACTGGCTCAAGTTGCCTGAGCAGGTCGGCTGCGTCTTTCCTCTTCGGGCCGTCAGTCGCTCCAGGAGGAAAGATGCAGCCCACCAGCTTGGGCGAAAACAGGCAGGCACCTTTGAGGGAGCCCTGGTATCTCTCGGGGCTCCCTTACCGTCGCAGGGCTGGGCAATGTATCTTGGCTGCTTCTTCCTCCCCTAAGGTCGGGAGGAAGAAACAGCTGAAATACATTCCAGACATTGTGATATATCAGCATATAGAATGATGTTGAAAACCAGATTATTGGCGTATTTTACCGTATTTTCCCTCTATAGGAAGCACTTTTTCCCCTCCAAAAATTAAGGGGAAATGTGTGTGCGTCCTATAGAGCGAATGCAGGCTGTGTGGCTAAGCCCAAAGCTTAGAACGCTCCATCTCGCTGTTCTAGCTTGGGGATAGCTGCACAAACCCTCTGCAGGGCAGCTGGGTGCCTTCACTGAAGCCTGGAGAGCGAGAGGGGTCAGTGCGCACCAACCCCTCTCGCTCGCCAGGCTTCCAGCCGCCTGATGCCTCCAGAGCTCAGCAGTACCTCCTGCTCTGCTCCGGAGGCTTTGGGTGAATGCACCTTGCATGCACCTTGTTTTAGAGGGGGAGAACAAGGGGGATTTTTTTTTTCCTGTTCTCCCCCTCCTATGGTCCGGTGCGTCCTATAGAGCGAAAAATACGGTATTTTAAAAATGTCCACTCTATATAGCACTCAGAATATCACAATGAAAACAGTAACAAGTCAAATAAAAAGGTACCCGTATTAATCACCAAAATGATGGGAAGCTTTCAGGTGAACCTCTTGGGGAAAGAAATCCTAAGAAGCCCTGTCCCAGTCACTACCTATCTGACATGATGGTGGGGCCATTTGGACTAGGGCTGCTGGTGGTGACGTCTGAACATGGACTGGCAGATGCACATTCCTTCAGTTACACTGATCTCAAAGTATGCAGGACTTTAAAACAAGAATGGGTAACCTGGGGCTCTCCAAATGTTGTTGGACTCCAATTCCCATAAGCCTGAGTCAGCATGGCTAATGGGAGTGGTTGTCCAGCAGCCTATGTAGGGCAACAGGTTACCCATTCCAAAGTTAAGCACCAGTAATTTGCCATGTGCTCACAAACATTTGTAATTAATGCAGAAGTTTAAGAATCATTCTGATATGGTTCAGCCTATTGGTTTTCAAAAGCTTTGCAGCTGTATTTTGAACTTGCTGAATTTTCCAAATCATCCTCAAAAGTAGCCCCATGGAAGCAGCCGTACCTGGAGGTTTCACAGCATGGGTAACTGTAGTTATCACTATCCAGGCACACCCTGCCTGAGACAATGGCCCTGCATCTCCCAACATCAGCTGGACTGAGTTTCAGTTTACTGGCCCTTATCCACTCCATTATGAATTTATAGGCACTGCTCTAAAGACTTCTAGTGCTTCAGCTGACATGGATGTGAAAAATAAATACACTTGGGTTTAATAGCCATACTGATGCTGCCTCCACAGCCGCTTCATATAGATGCCAAAAGGAGTGGGAGAAATAATGGAACCCTTGCAGGACCCCTAATATAAAAGCCAAGCAAAAGTCTCACTACATCACCTCTTGGAAATGCCCCTACTCCCAAGACCCACCAGTCCCAACTGCAGAGTGTCTATGGAGAAGGTTACCCAAGTCCTCCCCCTACATACCACTCCTGGCATAGGTTTTTCATCAGGGTTATCAAAGCAGTGTCTGTGAGAGTTCCAGGCCTGAAACCAAATTTAATTTAATCTAGATAATACCACCACTCTTAGGGGGATATTAGTAATTGTTTGTAATAAAAAGAAAATTTAAACATAGAAGAATCAGAAACCGACGAAATGCTATTAGGAGCAAGTTGCTACATCATATTCATTCCAGAATGTTACCTTTCCAAATATGCTCAGTCTCTTGGAGTCAACGAATGGTTGCTTTATCAAGTATCTGTAACAGGAAGTTTATATCATATTACAAAAAAGTTGTTTTTCATTAAAGTTATTTCCTGAAGAAGAATGTTCGTATTTATGACTACTGTGCTGCAGATGATTCAAAAGAGGATATTAAATAAATTACGCTTTGTTTTGTTTAAGTCTTCCACATTTTTTTCTTGAATCCCATTAATAATACATACTGCAGTTGTAACAATCTTCAACATAAAAATAAAAGCTGCAGTGTTCACAGCAGGATAAAATATTAAAGACATTTTGTAAGCTTAGGCCACAAGTCTTGTTGTTCCTAAATGTGGGATCCCAGGAAAGAAAAAAAGCATTCAATCAACCAAAACTTCCATACTCCTGACATTATATATGGTGTCAGGCCCTAGGAAGGTAGGTGTGCCTTACCCAAAATGGCATTATATGATAGCCTCTAAGACTTGGTGGGCCTTCATAAGAATACTGTTGTAATACAATTTGATGTGTTTTTAGCTATTAGTAAATAACACAACACAATTTTTCCATTCATTCAGACTTTGTATATCTTAAGCAGGATTATTCATTAAGCTATTACACTGATTAGGGATACTAATTTACATTTTAAGATAAGAGCACAATCCTGTGCATGTCTACTCAAAATTAAGTTCATTTTGTTCAATGTGAATTGCTTCCAGGAAAATGTGTATAGTATTACAGCCTAAATAGCTTTGTCAAATGAGTGTGGGATCTGATAAATCAATTTGATTTATTATGCTGAAACAGGATCCTTAGTCCAGAAGTGGGATAAGCAGAATTGTATTCTTCGTAACTGGGATACATTGCAATTGTCTGATACATCTTAACCTTTTATGCATAACATATGGAGCCCATTCTCCATTATGTGATGTTTAATTAGTCAATTAAAAAGCCCAGTTAGACTAGACCTTGAAGTTTCCTTTATCAGGAAATCCCAAAACAATGGTTCAGTGAATTTTATTTAATTTTCTTGCTATCAAACATTAAATATTTTTATATTGATCCATTACAGCAGTTATACATTTCCAAAATAAACACTGGATCAACCCAAATAGTATAGAATAGAATATAGGAAATAGAATAATATTTTGCACATACGTACTCTACAGCTGCTATCTGGTCCTTCACTTCCACTGATCCTAAGGAACGGTGGACTTCTTGCAGAATCTTTAGACCTTGAAATCCACTCCCTCTTCCATCAAACTGAGCTACGATGACATTATCAGAGTTGACAAGCACAGAATCCCAGTCAATGTGAAACTTATCTGTAACCAACTGGCTGCCTGGAGCTTCATCGCTGTAAATACCAACATACCAGACAGAAACGAAGGCTATTGACAATGTGATGCACTTTGCAGTTCTTCAATATTTTATTTAACCTAGATGGCAGAGTTCACTAGGAGTTACGCAACCCGGTTGAATTATTGTCAGTTTAATCTATAACAGCACATTAACCACTGCTGTTATCACTTATGGGGAACAGTAAACACAAATAACTTCTTGAACTGTGCAGAAATAAGCTGTTAAGATTAACACATTGTTTACTCGTCTCATAGCCAGGAAGGAAGGCACACACGAAGATGCTTTGTACCATGTCAGACTACTTGTCCGTTTTGAAAACATCTCCCCAAGGTTTCATGAGAGATACTTAACCTGACACTTTTAAATGAAGAGACTGAACGCAGAATATGATGGGGTGGGAGGGTAACAGTGGCCAGGAAAAAGGCATGAATTAATCTTAACCTGGACAAAGCCACCTGGACAAAAACATTTTAGATAGAATTAGAGCCCAACTGTTTTATTTGCTGCAGTGTTTTCAGGGAAGGGGAAGGCAACCTACCTGCATTTTAGCCAGTTCTATTTTCATTTTCCAATAAACACTACTTTTGCAGGTGGCTGGTGGTACAGGAGGAAAAGTACATTTGGTGACATCTAACAATCAACTTAAACTTGCACAACCAGCCACCTGTGAACCATCCTTCTTTTTTTAGAAAAAAACCCCATCCGATTTCCAGTTGCATATTTTCAGATTTGCTGTGCATGTGAAATAAAATCAGCAAAATACTATGTGTGAATAATAGATGTGCCTTCCTCCCTTGTCCACTTGCACACTTGCGATTCATGTGCATCTTACCCAGGATAGTTAATATGTGATTTCCCCATAAAAGATGTACAGGTTTTAGCACAGGAAACCGATAAGCAAAGAAAGACAATGTGTGAGTAACTCACAGCACTTGCTTCTGTCCACTTACATAATCTCCCATAGTTTTGATGAGTTTACTAGGCATAAGTACAACAGCTATTTGGAGGATTCATAACCACACAGGTCTGAAACTGACGGAAAGGGCAAATTCCTGCACTATAATTTATTTTTCTTTATTAAATTTATAGTCTTCCCCAGACAGGCAAATGCCCGATTGGATTTTATAATAACCTCTAGGAGATTTAGGAAATGCTGTTGAGAAAAACTCTTTTCTCCTTCCAAGTTAGTAAGATACAGAAACGACTGTAACTTATTTTGTGACTGGAAATACAAATATTCTAGGATGGGGTGAAACACTTCTACTGGCTATTTTCATTCAATACTGCTGCTATTCATATTTTTTTTCAATGACAATGAAATGTCAGTTTTGAGAAAGGTTTGTTATTTTCCCCCAGCCACACATGTCATAAAACCAAGAATCTATCAAGAAGTGATATATCTCAGTGAAAACTATATATGCCAGTAGAATTAAAATAAATGTATATTTGCTTGTACCTTGTGTGGAAATTAGATTGGACAGTATCTATGAGCTCACTATTCAGGGTTCTTGAAGAGTGGAGTAAAAATAATCACTGTGGGAGTCTAAATTTAAGAGACAGAGAGGAACATACTAAAAATTACAACTATTCCCTTCAATCACTGTTCTTTCTGGGAACAGGGAGGAGATCACTGACAGTGTTGCTTTGCCAATTTACAGCAAGACAAGCATATTGCATTCCATGATGCCATGGTCATGACAGTAAGTCCCGCTAGGTCATAATCTTTTAAACTACTTCCAAAGAATAAAGAAGTTTCCATTTATGAACATAATTCCAGATCACAATTGTTTACAAAACTGTTGTTTATGTGAATTACAGGAGCTTTATCTCTTACCCATTACATAACATCTTGGGTTGTTATTACCTCTTTGTTTAATTTTTTAGGGTTCTTTGCATCTAAATATGTGACACTTTGCTTTTTTTGAGGAGGATTTAACATAGCTTCACAGGACTAACAGAGATATAAATACTATATCTAATCTATCTTATCTATTTATCATCTATCTATCTGTCTATCTATTAGAATTGATTCTGTTTAGCTGAAAAGGCTATCATAAACGGTTCCTGGCCTCATAATCTTAGGAAAACAAACAAACAGCCCATTACCTCCAGTGAGGTTATGATTAAAGATACTACAGGCATTTACTTTCCAAACATTGCAAATTTTTGATCCATGTCCTGTGCATATTCATCAATCAATGATTTCAGCATTTAAAAACCCAGACAGAACTTATATTATCACCCGTTGTTATATCAAATGCTACATTTTCCCCCCCATGGAGGCTGCTCACATATTTTGCAGCCATTCATCAAGCGCTGAGTAATAAAGGAATAAGAAGTGAAATGCACACATGCAGAAACCAGATCCTATCTGAATCCCCACAAAAAGAAAAGTGCATTCTGTTCTAGTAAATGAAAAAGCAGCAAAAAATAGTTCCTACTCAACTGATAATGCAGATTTCTGCAGATTTCACAGTTCAACCACTGAAGGGACATTTGTAGAAGATACCCTTGCTTCCAATTTTTTATTGGCCACTTCTACCCAAGCACTCTACCCATTGATTTTAGGCAGGGACTAGTTTTCCTCTTGTCCCTAATCCTTATGAAGTCCATGTTTTTATTTCTGCATTAGCCATATCCTCCAACAGTGCAGTCCTATAACTCTTCATTGGTCTACAAAGTTGACACCCACCAAGTCTGTGCCTGCAGATACTAATGATATATATCTTATGAACTTGCAGTGTTAGCAGGATGTATTATGATTCAGAACATCTGCCAAAGCTGATGTGCCTTTTAAATATACAGGAGATACCAATTACACAGCAAAATAATGGACCTCAGCAGGTAATTTGCAGACTTCCAGCAGTGCAGTCCCTCACACAATAGATATTCAAGGGGGGAAATGGCAGCCCATCACTTGGTATTTGAAATCTGAAGACTAAACCATAATTTCTGCTTGGAGCTCTGAGGGAAATATGAACTCCATTACTACAATTAGTATCAGATCTGACAGTTCTGGACCCTGCATCTTCACCTTTGTACCAATCAAGAATGCAATGAAGTTTTTCAGCCTCTTTTGTCTATTGAACACTGTATCACTATATACAGAAGGCTACTATATACAAAAGGCTACAGTGAATGAAGCAACAAAACAAAACAAGCAAAACACAATCTTCTAAGACTTGCAATTTCAATTCAATTTCTCTTCCTTTCTCTTAATAAACTCTTATGCAAATGAACCTGAAACAGCTATGCAAAAGAGATTGACAATAAAATGTGTAGCTACTATCTACTATGTCACTATTTAAAAATTCAAAGATTGTTTAATTTATTCATATAAGAATTTTAACCTGGCCTTCTAACACAAATGCATCTGTCAAGGCAGCTTAAAACATTTAAAAATCTTAGTTTAACAATAAAGCAGTTGTATTTTTTAAAAAAAAATCAATTGAGGGAGGCAGAACAGAGATAATTGAAAACCTTTGCTTAAAGCATTATTTGCCTGACAGCTTTCAAGGAAGTAAACCCTTGAAATTTCATGAAGCAAGGTGCTCCAGAGTTTGGGTATAGCCCTTCTCCTGTCACAGCCTGCCAAGCTTCTGTCATAGATAGGACTGAGGTTCACTAAACTCCACCTGCCTAATTCCCAGAACAAATAATCTACCAAGAGGACCAAAGCTGCCTGAAACCCCAAACCTAGGCCTGAAGACAGATTGTCTAGCCCCATTTAAATCTGTTTCATCCAATCACCCTTGGATCTCAGATGCCACAACACCTTCAAGCATCTTCCCCAAGAAGAGTAGAGCAGAGGCTGGCTGGAAACTTATCCAACCCACCCAGAGAGAGGTTTTCCTATAAAAGTTTCATGACAGCCACCTTAAGGCTAAATAGACAAATAGACAGTCCCCACTCTCTGTGCCCACTCAACCAGACTTAGCTTCCTGTGCCAGGAAGGGCAGGGATCACTTAATCTTGCCCATCTCCTCAGACTGTACAAATGAAATGAATCAAGTACGACAAGACATGCAAGAGTCAGAGATACATAATTAGGATCTGGTACAAACATGGCACATAAGTCACAGTAGATGTGAGCAACTTTATCTGCAAAATGTCTAGCTATACTGTAAAAATCGGAAATCACATCCTTTCCCTCAATTCTTGATGCAATAGACTCTTTAAAACTTGTAGTTCAGCTAGGTGACTCTCGGTAGAGGAAAAGTGTGGGGTTTTTTTCATCACCACAGAAGAGGACTCAACATGGGCTCTAGTCCATGTCCAGTCATGTTGTCTTGAGTTTTCCTCCCACTGTTGCTCAGATAATTGTCTCTGCCACATTATCACCCTGAGTTCCCAAAAAACCAAGGAGGCAGCTGGCTCCATTATCAGCTGCCTGAACCCATCAGTTTGGGTGAAATTCTGTCAACCACCTAGGTCATTTTCCTATCCCAGAGACAGACCGAGACTTTGACAGAATCACTGGTTGATATAGCAGAAAACTCAGAGCAGTTAGGAAATGATTTAGATCCATCTTTGGACCTTTATAATGGGTCCTGTACCACTGTGATCTTAGGAGCTTATTTAAGCCTAAACCCCACAAGGTAGGAAGCTATACATGACAATAAATCTATGACCCTAAATCCAAGTCCATACCTAGCTCACCACCACCCCATACAGAACCAAAAAGCCAAGTCAAGAATCTGTCCTACAATATGAATGGGCCCCGATATCAGTTGGTAAATTCACACAGAGGCCAAGTAGTCCATGAAGTTCTGAATGTCTACTTACAGATAGGTAGCCGTGTTGGTCTGCCATAGTCAAAATAAAAAAATTCCTTCCAGTAGCACCTTAAAGACCAACTAAGTTAGTTCTTGGTATGAGCTTTCGTGTGCATGCACACTTCTTCAGATACCAGATACAGGTATCTGAAGAAGTGTGCATGCACACGAAAGCTCATACCAAGAACTAACTTAGTTGGTCTTTAAGGTGCTACTGGAAGGAATTTTTTTATTTTGAATGTCTACTGAAAGGTTGGCATCAACATGGGCATTGAAGTCATTTAACCACTAATCAGAGAGACTACTGTGCTCAATACTACTCTAGCTAGCTCAGGAAAGGAGACTGTTGGGCAGTGGGGAGACCTGAACCCAGGGGCAGCACATCCTGTTTTGCCACTTGAGGCAAAATAGGAAGTGCTGCTTTCCCCTGCCCTGCTACTCCTGTTGCCACTGGCATACTTGTTGCCACTGGTACCGATTCTCTACCTGCCTGCTACTTCCACAATTTCAGGCAAGAGCTCACATGATTTTGGCTGATACTGGCAGCACTTCTGCACTGGTGGGACAGGGGCGGCACCTGTGGGGTATCCAACTTGGGGGCTTCTGCTGCCTTAGTCTGCCTCATGGCAGAGCCAGCTCTGCCAATATCCCAGCAGAATTCCCATTCTGTCCTCACCTATCCTCAAGTATAAACAGGCAGATGGTTTAATTGGAATCCCGGTTGTGCTGATGGAACTTCAACACCGCAGCAGCTCTGCTTCCCAACCCACCTCCTTAGCACCTGGATGGGTGCTATAGAGAGAATCCTGGAGGAGAGATCTGGGACAAATTTACCCTGCCCGCTTCATCTAACCTTATCTGTGTAATGCATAGCAAGTCAGCTCCCTCACCCAGGATCAAGTCCTAGATGACCAGGCCCTTCCTATTTATGGAGCTACCTTCTAAGATAACCACCTTCAGACTAAGAGGGATGCCACCACAGCCCCAAGGACTGTTTGACCAATTGAGCTGGAAGAGAAGGAAAATACCACCTAGTCACCCCTGCTTTTCCTGTAATGATTAGTCTACCATTCCTCCCATTGCATGCAGCCCTTATGACCATCTGTGGCTCCTAAGGATATCTCCAATACCGGACATTAATATTAATCTTAACACATGCCTGCAAACCCATTCCAAGCAGCATTTACAAATGCAGTAAGTTACATCATTATGGTTGTCCGGCTTGTTTTCAAATATACATTCCCAGAAGTTTTTCTTCTTTCCTTTTAATCAAGTACATAGTTATACCTCTGCCTTAAAAAAAATAGCATGACATTATAAAATGTAAATCTGCATGTATTAAAATAAGTTATGAAAATAGATGATTCTCCTATCCTGCCATGTTGTTAATCCAAAACGTAATAATTCCTTCACTCTGTTCCTAGAGAAAACCTCCAAGGACAACACCAACTGTACACAGTGGGTTCTCTTTTATGCACCGATATTTCTAGATTGCAGACTATACAGTTTTGTGCAATAGAAAATACCACATGTATTGTAACTTTATACTGAGCCATGCGTTCTTCCATTATCATATGCATCACATATTGATCAAAGCTAAGAATATCCTTGCAGCAAACAGACCAGAGGAAATCAATAAGTATAAGAGTGCTATATTTAAAGTAAAATTGCAGCTGGATAGTTCTGCTTTCCTATGAACTTTCTGCTGTTCATATTTAATATAGCATAGTCTGCGTTATTCTATCCTGCTGTTCTATGCAGCTAAAATTAACTATATCATGTTTTAAAATTCCAATATGATGATGAGTAATCTTTTATAGGAAGCTTGGTAGCCAATGACTGAAATTATGCCAGATCTGAATTGTTTTCCATTTGCATAAAGCAGGGATGGAGAACCCATGACCCTCCAGTTTTGGGGGTGCAGGTTTGGGGTACATAATTATAAAATTAACAATATATTGCCTTTTGGGGCATAGGCTACCCAAAGCAGTTCAAAATTTCAAAACCCACAGTGAATATGACATTCTAAAATAATCTCTGATCACTGGCCATGCTGGCTGGAGTTAATAGGAATAGGAATTCAACAATACCTAAAAGGCCACTGGTCCCCCAACCCTGGCATAAGGGAGGCGGAAAAGAGTGCAATCCAGTGGGTGCCCTTGTACTCATGGAAGGGAGCTGGAAAGGGCGGGGGGGATAAATAATTTACATTACCTACTAGTTCCCCTCTACCTCCAGCCCCAGCTTAAACTCATATCCAGAGAGTTGGAGGACTGCAAAGGAAAAGTGGGCTTGACAAAAATTGCCTCCCTTCTCTTCCGTAAGTGGACGCCTCCACTGTGAATGAAATGGGCACCAATTGGATTCTACCTACTGCAGAGAAACAGTAGCTTATCCTGATGATTTAATCGTTAAGATTACTGGAGACATGTGCTGATTCACTTCTACTAAACCCAAATTTTCAAACAGTATTAAACAATGGATGCTACCATTTAAGATGCATTATCTACGCATTTCAAGGAAAGAGGTTAATTGTGTCAGAGAGAGAAAAGAATGATGATCACCTCTCACTTTTATTATACAGATTAAATGCTGCTGCCTTCACTCTACTTAATTATTTCCTATGCAGCCAGGGAGTGTATCTTCCAAATCTCAAATGAATAAGGTGGACATTAATGAGGAAAATCAAAGATCTGAGAGTTAAACTTTGATCCTAATTATATAGAAGAGAGATAATAATCAGTCTTTCAGGCAATTATGGTACATCTCTCTAATCTATAGAGTACAGTATATATAATGTAGTTAAAGGAAGCTGAACATGAAGCATATTAGAATGGGAGGACCAAACTGAAGAATTAGCAATTTACAATCTACTTAGCAATTTTAGTGTATGCATCAAAATGAGAGAGAGAGAGAGAGAGAGAGAGAGAGAGAGAGAGAGAGAGGTAACTACAGACAAGTGTAACATGTGTAAATTTAGAGGGTAACACTTCTGCTATAGTGGAAATACAATATATACACATTTTACAACTTTCCTTGAAATATCCAAACCATTTATGTTGAAATAGTCCACAGAATCAGTGTACTGAGAGTAGACTAAATTATACTTTGAAAAGGAGGAATGGCTCAAGGTGGGGGGGGGGTCTTTACTGAATATTCACATCTGATGCTACACCCTTTAAAAGGGGCCCAAGGGAGTTATTGGACCAACGCAAATGGAAACTGCATCCTTCAGAGCAACCACATCAAACAGCTGCAACAAAAAGAAAGGCTTTAGTAGCTGAGGGAGTCAGCCAAGACAAATCTGAACTTTGCTTGACAAAAAAACCCCTAAAGCCTTTCTGGGAAAGTCAGTTGTTGTAAAGGACGAGACTTCACAACATTAATACTAATAATATAGGGATCATTTCTCCTTTATTTATTCATTGTTCCTAAACCACCTCTCATGCAAATGAATCTCTGGGCAGTTTACAAACAACAACAACTGCAGATAAAAATATAAACTATAAATAAAGCAAAAAGGACAAAAGGTAGCATAAAGTAGTAGATTAAAAAAAACTGCAAAAGGCAGAATAGTGCTCAAATCATGAAACCTTGGAGATACTAATCAGTACCACTGAAAGTGGGACGTGGGTGGCGCTGTGATCTAAACTACAGAGCCTAGGGCTTGCTGATCAGAAGGTTGGAGGTTCGAATCACCGCAACGGGGTGAGCTCCCAGTGCTTGGTCCCAGCTCCTGCCCATTTTTTTCTGCTGTTTCCTACACGAGGGACTTCAGAATTAACTTATATTCCCCAGATATTTCCCAAAAGAAACAACATGATTCTGTATCAGAAATAGCAGTACAGTGGTACCACGGGTTACAAACTTAATTCGTTTCAGAGGTCCGTTCTTAACCTGCAACTGTTCTTAACCTGAGGTACCACTTTAGCTAATGGGGCCCCCCGCTGCCGCCACACCACCGGCATGCAATTTATGTTCTCATCCTGAGGTAAAGTTCTTAACCCAAGGTACTACTTCCGGGTTAGTGGAGTCTGTAACCCAAAGTGTTTGTAACACGAGGTACCACTGTACAGTGGTACCTCTGGTTGCAGATAGATCCTGAGGTTTTCACAACCTGAGGACTGCCTCTGCGCATGCGCAGTCTACTGCTTCTGCTCATGTGGTGAAACCCAGTAAAATACTTCCGGGTTTGCCGTGCATGCATCCCGAAGTTTACGTAACCAGAGAGTTACATAAACGTAGGATCGACTGTATTATTTTTTTTTAGAGCAGGTACTTCTGGTGTTGAGAAGGAGGAAAATGTCACTGCTTGGACCTTTTTTTTGGTGTTTTTAAGTGCCAATCTATATTTCCCCCACCCCAAACCAGATTGCTGAAGTCTGTACACAGTTCAATGGACTTAATGCTGTATTCATTCTGGATACAAGCAACATGCGAACCGCAAAGTAAGTTCTGTATTCTCAGGTACAATTTGGGCTTATCTTTAATTATAAGAGGATACTAATTCGGCACTTTCAGGGTAGAGGTTCTAGCAAATTGGATTGAGGATTACCACCTCCTGCTCTTCTGAAAGATCCAAGACAAATTAAATCAGCCCCAGAAGGTCTCTCCTGACAGACTTTTAGTATTGACTTTTCATTATATTGTGAAGAGATTTCTAAAAATAACTTCTCTAACACCAGCAGTGAAAATGTATAACTGAAAAGGTAAGGGGTTCAGCAGAAAGAAAATAAAAATGGTTTACTGTTAGAACAACATAGAAGTGTCAATGTGTTCCTTTCCCCCCCACTTCTTCTTCCCTTGGCAGTGAGCACAACATAATTGCATTTGAACAGGGAGGCCAATATGGTGGCTGCCACAACTTGTTACACTACAACTCCTATCTGCCCCAGTGAGACTGGCCAGTGGTCAGAGATGTGGAAAGTTGTAGTCCAGCAACATTTTGAGGGTACAATGTAAGCAACCCCCTGCCTCAGAAATATAACTATTTCCATGTTTTACGATTGAGTCAGGTGGGTGGAGTGTGAAGCTTGCACTCTCAGAATTAACACTTTTCCAGTACCCTTCTGTTAATTCAGTTGTCTCAACTATTATTTTCCCAGATCTTTCTTCTTGCTTGACAACCCATATACAGTTACACTAGATACTGTCACCCCTGCTTGCTCCATTCACCAACCCCTTTGCTAACTCCTCTCCCCCTTGGCTACACTCTCACAGCTAGCTCAAACCTCCCTTCACCCTATAGCCTCACAACTCATCCTACCCCATCCCTCAGAGTAGCACGAGTTGGGTTTAGTTGTTTAGGCCATTACAAACAAAGGCTCAGTCTCATTAAAGATTATACGCACAGTGGAAGACGGGATATGTTTGTGTGAAACCAAAGTTCACTCCTATATCCCATTCTACATATCACGGTCACATGTGAACTGACTAACAGAGGTTTTCTGACACTGCTGGAAATCAGTGCATGTCTTAAAATATCATCCTGGATTGAAGAGGTTTCAAACTGTAGCTCTTTGGTTTACAATTGAAGACCCGTAGGTCAAAAGGCAACTAGCAATCCAAGAAATAAATAAAATGAGTAGAACAGAAAATAGTCAGCAGAAGAAAAGACTAAAGAGAACACAGATTTCTTAAAATGGGCATATTTAGTAACAATTGCAATACTTTAAATAGAAATACAATACATCTCACCAGCCTTCTGCCCAAGTACTAATTGTTGGTGGACAACTTCAATGCCCCAGACCTCCCTTCTTATCGTTCTTTGTTTTAAAACTATACTTGGACTATACAGTCCTTCAAGTAGAGGACTATCTTCTGTTAAAGTAGGACACATGACAACCCAAATCTAGAGTAGTTTTGTTGCCTTACTAATCATTATGGATTCTTCATCTTATACAAACGATTTATGTAACCATACATTAACATATACTTTATGACGTAACTTAATTTGCTCAACAGTGTTTTAATGTTGCAGACATGTGCAACTGTAGAAACTCTTCAGCTTTTTAAAAGAGTTCATAACTAGTATACTAGCAAATAGTACCCACATATACTAAGTAGCAACCCAGTTGTACTAGCAATAATTTAAATATTGTAAGAAAAAAGGAAAACTAAATGGACAGCAGAAACAGAATATTGGGAGAAACGTATATGAGGCAAATTGCCTGAAAGCAGCACAACCCACAAGTGCAGACAGCTCTTTTCAGTTTTAGGTGTTCTAAAGGGGTGGGGAGAGAGTATGATAAATTCAGTCTTATCAATAATCAAAGGTTAGCAGATGCTGAAGGTTCTTCTGTGCACTTCCCATTCATGCTAATGAGATTCCTTGCTAATTGCTATTTCTTTTCATATTGCTACACTGGGAGGGGGGAGGGATCTGAAAACATTCTGTAACATTATGTATAGTTTAGATGTGCAACTTCCAGTTTCATTAACCAGAATTTCCTTTGCACTGTGAGAGCTTTATGAGAAAAAGACACGACAAGGAATCTAGATGACGATGTTTTCAATTTCAAATGTGCTATACTTAGCAATCTGAGCAATGCTAATTTGGCAGGTGGGCTAAAGACTGTATAACACAGCTCTGTTTGCCATTTCCCAACACTGGAGCAAGAGGATGACAAGTCATCAGCGAGCTGTTACAAATGGGGGTTATGCAAGGAGGTATACAGACCAAGATATAACTACATGAGCCATATCTATCTAGTAGGGTAAAAGTAAAATATCATAATAAGTGAAAAGTGGTCCAGTTCAGATATAACATTAAACCATGGTTTAACATTGCCAAAAAGGGCCTTCTCTAGCCTTGAAGATCAGAAGCAACCTCATACTGAACCAAACCATTGGTCCACCTAGCCTAATATTGTTGACACTGACTGACAGCGACTCTTCAAGGTTTCAGGTGGTTGGTATTTCCCAGTCCTTCCTGGAAATGCCAGGGATCGAAGTGCAACCTTCTGCGTGCAAAGCCTGTGCTCTACCACTGAGCTACAGCACTTGCCCCTAAATGCAAAATTATGAAACCAGGCCACTATCTAACCAAACAGTAAGTTAGGAATCCTTGATGCAAATACAAATGATTAATTGATGATGGATGGAGTCTGAGAAGCCATTCTAATTCCCCATCTGAACTATGTAGATCTCTTAAGCTTGGATGCCTTCCATAACACTCCCACTACTTTCTGTAAGATATCAGCCTTCAAATAGCACATCTGTGTTAAAAAGCTAATTGTGTGGTGGGCCCTAGGCTCTACACTGAAGGCCACGTGTGAAAAGCAGCTCATAGAAACCAGCTGATTTTTAACTACAACAGAACCCTCCCCTTTCCTTTTCCCACTGGTAAGGACTCTGATCCAAGCAAGTCTCCTGCTGGTAGGACAGGTGATAATTGTTGGTCTGCCTCCCTGCCTGTAACTCCCAATACCACTTCCAACAGGGCTCTGGTTTCCCAGTGCTCCAGAGCAACATTTTGGAGGAAACAGAAAAGTGGATGGAGAAAGGGAAATCTGCAAAAAAATCTCTTCTCCTTCCTGCTTTCCACCAGCAAGAGCAGAGTTCAAAGGAAATTAGGATTCTATCTGTCACAACTGTTCTGTGCTATTCTTTTGACTGATAATGGTTTAATTTTGCCTTGTTTAATTTTTGTATTTTTAAAGAATTGACCACTTAAAGCTTGTGGGGAAATGGTACAATATATTTAGATAAATATATATAAGCTACCCCCAATGAATTCTTTGCACACTTTTGAATCAGACACTTTTATTATGGCCAGTGCAGTTCTGCTGCCATGATTATATATGAATTCTATTAGCACAGTGACCTCCAGGTGCTACTAAACTATGACTCCCAACCCACTGTAGATGGTGGGAGCTTTAGTGAGAAAGTGGGTGTAATTTTAATTTGCTTTAGTATTTTAACTTCTGCATGTTTTAAAGTAGAGTTGTAGTTTTATTCTTGGTTTTAGTCTTTTATCTTTTGTAAACTGCTTGGAGGTTTGTTTGTTTTTTACTATCAAACAATTCATGATTTTTATGAAACAAGGAAATAGTTAAACAACATCTGGAGGGCACTTGCCACACATGCATCAGATGCTTAAAAAGTCAGAAGCAGGTTATTGTGGTATGTGCTCACTACAATTTTAAAAATCTAATATCATTTTTCAGCTATTACATACAATCAAAATCATTCTATCTTGCAAAGATTCTAGGACAAATTATTTTTAACCTGAAAAGCTTTCCTTCAAGAAATTTCACCCAGGTAAAATACCCGGTTTGGCGCACACACACACACACCTGTGCACATTTGTGTGCACGCACAAACACAGACCGAGCCTCAATGGTGCCTCGAAAACCCAGATAGCCCCCCAACCCTCGTAGCTACGGCTCTGGCTATTATTATCAAGAACGGGGGGGGGGGGCCTGTGCAATCCCTGCAATGGTCAAAGCGCATAGGAATGTTTTCCATGCTCAGAAATGGAGAAACTGCAATATCCTGAGTAGTAGTAGTGACTTGTGTAGATCCCTTTGGTTTTCTCTCAACATTTAAACAGTTTCTGTGAAAAATCTACCATCCACCTCAGGGAAGTTATTCTTGGGATAATCAAGTGGTTATTTTGTTTAACATCTGATCCCTTCCGAAGGTGGTGTGCGCATGAGTGCATGATGTGAACCAAGCAGATAGCTCCTCTTATGGACAGCTGTATCTATATCTTAGGACAGGGTTAAACTAATGAATGCTGTCACCAGAAGCCTTCTCAATGACTTCTGCTTGTACAACAGCTTCTCCTCTCCCTGCACTTCCTTCAAATTTGGCTCTGGGGTGTTGGGAGAGTCCCTGAAACAGCACATGGGAGGAGGGAGGGAATTCCATCCAGCAAGATTAAATACTTGCCCTAATGGAACGATGGTCATATCTATTGATATATACCGGTAAATAATTTATAGGATGTTTAGTGAAGCTCTTCATACAATGACAATTTCATGTGACCTAGAATAGCATGCAAACAAATCATTTCATAAATCAACATAACTAATTTTAATGATTTATACTCACACTATTAAGAGGACAGGATATGCACTCCGTTCTGTGAAATCCTTTGGAAATGACAACTGTAAAGGAAGTTCTTTTAAGAAAAGAGTAAAACATTAAAGGCTGGTAGTTTCAAAGATGAAAAAATATATTATTTGAAAATGTTCTGTTTGGTTCTCAACAGCATTCAGATATATTTACCATAGTCATCAATGTGAAGCATTTTAGTTTCCGTCCTGAATGTTCTTTTCTTTAAGACTACTTCATTTAATACAGAATTATTTTCTAGTATATAAAATTCTGCAAGAGCAAATGACAAGAAAAAGAAACGCATATGCGTGTGTCAATCGGTATAGTATAAAAATAACAATCCATATTTTAAAGGAGGCTGAACCCAAACCAAATGCATGTTCTAAAAACATATTTATATAATGGACACTATGAACACTCTTTAGCTCAATTTGTAACACAACTGAATTTGATCCATTGTTAAATACTGATGGTTACCTAATTGAGCCTGTTCTTGGGTGGATCAGGAATAATATTATCTATAGAATATAGAGAGAAGGGATGTTCAGCTGAGTAAGGCCACAAATGACTGCCTTGAGTATTTTCCTATTTCCACCTTTCAATTCTCTGGGGTATGGATGGACAACTAAACTACTGTAGGCCAGACCTGGCTGAGGTGTGTTTGGAACTGCCCTGCAGCCTCCCCACCTCAATCCCAAATTAGGCTAAGGGGGAACAAAGTATCCGTTGAATCCAGGACAGGGCAGGTGATTTTCAGGGGCATAGAGAAGGTCCAGAATTCAATCCCTGACATCTCCAGGTAGGGTTGGGAGAGACTCCTGAAATCTTGCAGAACTGCTGTCAGTCAGCATGAGCAAAACTGAGCCAGGTGGACCAATGGTCTGACTTAGCATACAGCAAAGTCCTCTGTTCCTATGGTCCTTAATTAAATGAACCAGAGCAGAAAAGGTTATACATCAGGGAATAGCTTGCCCAGCGTGCCAGAATGAAAAGAGAAGTTAAACTCTAGTAATGCATTTTTCCAGTGCTCAATTCAGAATGCCACAGAACCTTAACATTACAACATGGTTTGAATTATTATTTTTTTAATCCAGCTGTATCTGGATAAATATTTGATTGGTTTTCTCTCAGCTTCAATCTTCGTTTTTCATTTTTTATATCTCTCCTCATTTAGGGCAACAAGGGATAATCTAGCTAGGAAGTAATTTCTGGGCAGTCAACCAAAATATTGTAATCATTGTTTCAGATACAGTAATTGAAGTAAACTTCAATCGTGTATTTTCTGCTTTATTAATAGAAGAGATTATCTAATTTTGCATTCAGGCATTAGATACGTCATTGGTTTTATCGTAAACGGCAAACAATGATCTCTAGACATTATCCAATTTTCTGCTAAAAAATGCTCTGAACAAACGAAATCTTTCCTTTGAACCTTTGCAGATGGAGACTCTAAAAAGGATCAGAGCCAGTCATTGCTTCTTTGTACAAGTATCAAACCATTATGCTGACAACTGCCTAGTCCAGTTAACATAGACAAAAAATATTGTACTTTAAAGAGAAATATCAAAAAGACTTGAACAAGGGATCATCTGGATCCAAGTCTTCATCAATTAAAGTGCATTAGTTACATTATCCAAATGATGCACAGCTGCATGGAATGGACTGAAGTCTTTCCAGCCATACATTTGAAATTAAATTATATTTAATGCCAAGAATGTTCAAACTAAATGCCAGCAGTACAGTAGTGCTAAAATTAATGAAATGTTAATACTTATTTTTGAGATTTCAAATAAAAAGGTAAGGAGAACACTGCAAATTCCCAGCTCTGTTGGCTGAAAGAAGTTAAGGAGGAGAGCAGGTGCCTGTTCACTGATAGAAAAGTGTAGAGCAGAGGTTCCAGTATAGGGTCCCACATCTACACTAGCCTGGCCCCACATTGAAACCAAATGGGATAAAGAAATAAAAAGAAAATCCAGCTGGGGAAGCTTGTCCATACTTCCTGCTTTGGCCAGGATGAGCCAAAAGGGTTTTGGATGTGGCAGGTAATCTGTCACTTCACACACTCCCAACCCTACTGGGCTTGTACTTTTATATCATCTGTGGAAATTAGTTATTAGAGTAGAAAGAATATTGAGGAATTTGTCTGGGTGGGTTTTTTATTGGATATATCTTACAGTTTTGGAGAAACACACTGCACATTTTTAAAGAGTTTTGTAATACTGCAGAAGATTAAGAAAAGCAAAATTTGGTTTATTAAACGTAGGTTGAATTAGACAAGTAGCACTCGTAAAACAGCACCTTAATCCAAACTAATTGGATTACAGCTTTAAAGTATTTCAAAGCATATAACCGAGTCCCTGTAACAGGAACTCAATTTGCATAGTTAGTGAAAGGGATCGTGCCATTGCGCCACCTAATTAACGCAAGCATTAACAGGAGTTAAAAGATATACATCTAGTATAACATCAGTCTGCAAAATCCCTGGTATGTTATAGTCACTTGATTAATTTTCCTCTACTCTTATCACTTACAGGGATGTTTATTGCTAGGCTGTAATTAAGATGGGTTTTCATAAATTAATTCTGCGAAGGTCTAAAAGTAAGAGAGAAAATCCACAATGAACTAGTAGTGTAGACTTACTTTCAGGATTGCTTGTACTGTGCACACTGACAACTGGAACACCAGGTCCTATAACATCAGACAACATACACATACAATTATTAAACATAAAATTATAAAATATAGAGGCATCAGCACTTCAGTAGAAAGCAAGCATCTCATGATGCGCTTTAGCAGCTCTGCACTCAGTCCTCCAAACAATTAATGCATGTTCTTCAACACTAAACCCATGAGTAGTCTCGTTAATGCCAGTGCATTACTAGGATAGTCCCATGGCGAATAATACAACTTTGAGGTACTATTATTATTATCATCTCAATTTTACAGTTGAGAAACTGACACATAGAGCGATTAATAGTCTGATTATAAAAAGTATGGAACACCTGCAGCTACTATTAAATTCAAAAGAGAACAGTGAGTATTCAGCACTTTTCAAAGTCATTTGGAGGCTGTTAGAGATTTAGGAAAATAACTCAAAAGTAATGTGTCCCAGGCTCAGTTCAAGATTCAAGGCCCAGACAACAGTATCACAGTCAAGGACAGCCTGACCTCAATTTATGTTCTTGCTGCTGCGATTTCTACTGTCCAACAGTCAAGCTGGCTTCTGAATCTGTTTCTTTCCAACTGTGGACTGCTCTTCATCATCAGCAAGTTCCTATGCACTTTCCTGAGATTCCTGATAATGAAGGCAACTTGAGGCTATAGGACCAGTTCTCACATAATACTAAGCGAAACCATGGTTTAGTGCAAATGAGCAAACATGTAAATGGCAGCAGCAAAGATTAGACTGCTTTGCTGCTCCCGCAGTCCTGCTCTGCTGGGTACATCAGAACCCAGCCTTGTGCTTTTTATCTTCCAGACAAACTATGAGCAGTAAACCAAGAACAAACCTTGATTACACTTTGTGGTGTCCTTGGAGTGACACAAACCATGAGCCTGGGTTCGGACATATCGCTAAGCCAAACCATGGCTTAGGCCTGAGTAGAGCATTAGGACTGAGGGGGCATCAGTCTTGAGAACCTGCACATTTGGTTTGCCTTAGCTTTATGTATTAAATGGGCTATAGAGAGCTTATGTCATTTTAGATCTTTTAGGGACTTAGTGGAGTCTGGTAATATTTATTTCTATCAAATACAAAATTTGGCATCAGGTTGAGAACTGGGAAATCTTCTATGCTATCAGAAAGCAAATGTGGCTCCCTGTAACCATGGCTTAGGCTTCAATGTCATATACAGACTGTTGTCTTTCCTCTACCAATACATATACATATGCACTTATATATAATTCTAGACATATTTTCCATCTCCTTGTCATTGAGCTTTAGCAGGGTTGGGGGTGGGATTGGAAATAAAAAATGTTAAAGCGTTGTCCAAGAAAGCTAGTTACATAAACCAGCTCTGAGCTGAGCTACAAGGAGCTTATCCATCACTATTTTGGATGAGTCTGGAACGGAGCTTGCAGAGTGTCCATACTCTTGTACAGGAAGGGGGAACCTATGGCCCTCCAGATATTATCATACTCCAATTGCTATTGGTTGTATAATTGCATATGGCTGCAATCCTGGGATAAACTTCCATTGACTATTGTGGGACCCACTTCTGAGAAAAAATGCATACAATTACTCTGCTGCATTTTTATAGCTTCTACCCTCCCTCTTGTTCTCTTCTCAGTTATGCTCTTAGCCTATGCCACATATTTTTATTTATTTTCTGCAAGGTCTGAGTTCTTTAAATAAACAGAGTAGTATTGGGCTGTGCAGTTGTGACTACCACATCTGCCACCAGCTCCTTCCCACCTCTATTCCATAAATTTCCATGGATTGATGGCATGAAGCTTATGGCAAGATGACAAATGGACAATAAAAAGGCGAAGTGTTGGTGTTTAAAATAAACTGAAATACAACTAACATCAAACTGAGGAGGCTGGCTTACCTTTACATTGCAGAATGAAATACTTGATAGTTGGGCTAAACTTTGCATTGAAATATGTGCACTGATCTTTCATGAAGTTGCATGAAAGGCATTGGCGATTCAACAATTCAATCGTTGACACACTGAAATGCAAATATATATGCATATCTTGACAAAGCACATGTCAACATTTAACAAATATATACAAAGAAGACATTATGATAGCATGCAACATGAGCATACATTAGGTTGTATGCAATGCTGGTGTATTCAGAGTAGACCCATTAAAATTAATGAACCTAAGTTTGTCATGTCTATTAATTTCAATGAGTCTACTTTAATATTAGCATTGGATACAACTGACTCTGAGGACCAGTATCACAGGAAGCTAGCTTAAAGGGGACAAACTTTTTACAAATTACTTCATTCCCCCAGTCCCATTTCTATTTTCCTGAAATGTTTCAATGTATAGAAAACATTAACTAGACTCGGTATCAGGATCAGAAGAGAGACTGAAAGTGGCATTCGTTTTATCATAACATACATCACATATATAAAATAACATCCTTTGTAAGACCACAGAATCGTATTGTCTATTTCTCAGGTAACTGATGGCACATGAATAAGAATGCTATTCCTTCAGACATTAAGGATAACAGGTTTTATAAACAAAGAGGCACAGGTCCTGTCAATCAGCTGGAAAATATGCTGCTGTTGTTCTGCTTACCTATGTAGCTGTCTTCCTCTTGGTGAACTCTCAGTACTTAAAAAATAACTGGCAATGAAAAAGAAAATTAAATACCTTTAGCTGAGATAATAGTAATTTGTTGTAAAGATAAACAAAATGAGTATCATAACTGCAGCAGATATATGCAGTAGAGGATATTGTGTAAATGCATTTTTTTCCTATTTTGACAAACTATCTCAAAATCTATTGGTACAATTAAGGGATAGATTGCAACATTATAGCCAATAGCACTGAACTGCTTTGAATAGAATGTGACCTAGCTTAAAATTGTCTGTCTCTCTCTGTGTGTAGTATAATGTATAAATAATGTGTTCTCTTAACCGGGCAGATTAATTCATTCTCACATCAGGTACAGATAAAGGGCCATGTTATGATGTGGAAACCTCAGCATAATAAAAATTCTTCGAAAATTACCTGGGGGAATCTCACAAACCTAGGGAGCAGTCCAAACCAAAGATCCACCAGGATGAGTAGAACAGGCATAGGATGCCTGAGCTCAGCCAGGGATATGCTGGCTAAAGTGCCTCATCCCAGCTCAGCCAAATAATATATGCCTTTGTAAGAACTAGATCCCGGCTCTGCTGAAGAAAGGGTGCTCTAGTAGCATAGCGGTGGCGAAACAGGGCCACCTCTATTTCGGACTCATTTGACCTACCCACCTGGTGGAAGCTACACTAGCAAAAAAAGGGTGGTATAATTCAAACTCCACTTTAAAGGGTTGTTTTCCTTCAGCCAGGCTTGGGCAGGCTCAGCTGGCAGCAGCCCTGCTCCTGAACAGAGTTTGAAATAGGCATGTAAATTATGCTGGCTTCCTACATTTTGGATTGCTCTGCCTACCGTACAGAAGAATTACAATCATAGAAACATTTCTTATTCAACCTTCGAAAATGCTCCTTTCCCTTGATAATACTGCGAGGGTGGCAGACAAGTCCTTTTATAAGCAAAACACCCCCAGCACATTCATCCTTACTGACGATATCCGACATTTATCCCTAAGTATTCTAAGGAACACAATTAATCTGTAGGAGATTTGAGAATGTAATCCAATATATTAGCTTTACAAGTTGTATTCAAGTTATGCTCCTTATTTATTAGAGCCTAGAAAAACCCATTTTTTATTTTAATTTCTGTTATTTCTGTCAATGTAGTCAGCCAGAAGATGTCACAGTCTATCTCTGCTCTTTATCTGAGAAAGATTCTTCAGTACATTGACAGATAAAATGAATTAGCACTGCAATCCCTGTCTGGTGATTGGCATGGCTTAATGGAGGCTGACAGGGCTGGAAAGAGGGGTCCTTTGCCCAATCCAATATCTCCCCCCCCCCACCAGCCTAGTGTAAAGCAGGGTAGATTGCAATTTAAGTTTCCATTTATATTTAGGGCTAAATCGTATGGTAGTGCTTGAAAATTAAAGAAATAGTTAATGTGGTTTCCAATAAAACAGTTTTTTAGCTTGATAACACATATATTTTACCTGAACAGACAAAGAAAAATAATGCTCACATCTTTTGCGTATATTCGTCATATGCCAAGATTTTGATAACTTCCCAGTTTCCTGATGTCAGATGTCTTATACTAAATTGTTCACTCTTGGTCTGCAAGAAAATAAACAATAATAATAGGTATGTCAATGGCAATGTCCCCACTCCTCTCTCCCCCCCCCCAATGATTTTCTGTTGCCTCCTGAATTATCTGTAAATATGATTATAATGGTATTTTCAAATGTGCAAGTTTCATGTACACAAAATGTACATTAGGAAGACGGTGATCATGATCCTGTGCATGAAAGGCACTGCATTCCAAGCATAAATATCTAGCTTGAGCCAGAGATAGATGATCAAAAGTCAGTTTGTGCAATGAGGGCTTTCTTGACTTGCATGCAAAAATGCTACTCTGGCAGGACCTTTGGGAACAGCATTTCATGGGGTATTGTGGAACTGCTGCAAGATGTGGAAATTGGGGGGGGGGGAATGGGGGGGCTACTGTGAGCAAGTTTCTGCTCTATCTGCTTCTGAAAAACATCCCTGGATACAAGCCAGGCTGCATTTTTGAAGGCTGCTAATATGAAGTTCAAGTGTGTGTGTACATGTGGTGTGCTAATTCATTTCGTCAAGGTTTTAATCTATAAAAGTCTGGATATGGTAAATGGCAAGAAAAGAACTGACCAATTTATGGGGGGCTACCTATGATCTGCCAGTAGCTGACATTCTTTCAAAGAATGCTAAACTTGCAGGTCTTATTCTAATGCAGCAAGACATTTCCTATGTTCTTATAGAAAATTAAGAAGAAGGGAAATGCTTGTGGTATCTTGAAGACAAGCAGACGTACACGGAGAGACAAAAGAAATAAATAGTGAATTGAAATGGCACTCATTGACAATTGATGTACACAAGGAGGGGAAAATCCCTGTCTCCCATGTTTGGTTTCAAAATCTGTCCTGTCCTTCCCTTCCCTTCCCTTCCCCTTCAAACTAACTGTGGAAGAAAGTGGACATGGAGCTGGTATATCTTTGGGTCTGTCCCTCTTGACTCTTGAAGAGATTTGGGAAATAGGTACGGTATGTTCAGAGACAAGAATGCATTCCATTTGGTCATGTTTGAGAAGTGGGTCAAATGTGTCACTTAAAGGATAAAGGGACACTTAAGCCAACCATGGTCAGAAAACCCAAGCTGCAAAAAATAATAATTCAAGGGCATAATCTTGTGTTAATATAATAGCAACTTATTTTTATGCACAACCATGCATTTACTGGAAACTGCAGAACTGACACATACGCTTAAGCCTTGTGTCTTTCTGAAAAGACTCGCTATTAATTTCCTTCAATCCTCAGTGACACTGTGGCTACAAGCCACAATGCTATGCGCCCTTAAAATAGCTTATTCCTGTGGGATTCAGTGGAACCAACGTTACACTTTGTCAGTCATTTCTTTTTATTTTTCATGAAAGTGATCTACCTATGCAGAGGAACTAGAGCAATTTCCAGCACCAGAGAAGTATACTGTAGTGCTATCCTGATCACGAAAATTAGGCAGCCGCACCATGTGAGCTACTTGTTCACACAGCAGGGTGTTCACATTACTCATGTGAGACTACTGCAAACGTGAGAGGACAGCAGTGGAGAAACAGCAGAGAAAATGTGATCTGTAAATTAACCTTAAGTAAGTCTACTCACTTTGTGGTTTGGGAATATGTTTCTTTTTGTACCTAGTTCTATGTGATAAAAGTCTAATGAAAATAGAATTCTATTGTATACAGATATTTTAAATTCCATATACATTTTAATTCCTATGCATCTCAAATAAAATCAATATATGATGCTAATTTTAATCAGGACTACGCAAAGCTTCTCTGAGGCCTGGGCCAAAACTTTGCTGGTCTTTTCCTATCCAAGAAGTAAGGCACCTATGTGCATGGAATTCTATCATACAATACTCCTTTTAAGCCCCACGTGGAAGGCATGAGCTAACACTGGTTCCTCGTCCTATTTAAAGCAGCCTTATTTCTTATTGCAGCAACAGTGAATTGGTTAGGGTGGGAAACCATTTGAAAGTGTTGTAGTTACTGAAAGGGAATTATAATTACCTCCTTTGTCAGTGGCTTTTGAAAAGGATCATGTAACCCCAGATGTAATATCAACCCAGGAAAAAAAAGTTTTCTTACTTCTTCCTTAGTGTTTAGTGCAGCAAAGGTAAACAGTGGTCTAACTATGATAGCAATTTGACCCCACCTCTCTCTCTCAGTCCCAGACATAGATGAGTCGTGCAATGCAAAGAGGTTTTCCATCACTACAACCCCCAGCATCCCTCAAAGCTGTTGCTCCTCTTGAAGATCTCCCTGGAATGTCAAGTGATTGGGCCATGAGAGGCTCACATGGAATGGAGAAACTGTGAGAATTTGGTGGGGCTGCCACAGAATCATGGAATGGGAGAGTTGGAAGGGGCCGCAAAAGTCATCTAGTCCAATCCCCTGCAATGTAGGAATCTTTTGCCTAATGTGGGGCTCAAACCCATGACCCTGAGGCTAAGAAGGAGACTTGGATCCAGAATGTGGCAGCTAGACTGGTGACTGGAAATGGCTACCATATATATATATATATATATATATATATATATATATATAACATCGGGCCTAAAGGATCTTTGTTTGCTCCCAGTATGTTCCCGAGCATGATGCAAAGTGTTGCTGCTTTAAAGCTCTAAATGGCCTCAGCATCTCCATCTGCATTGTTCAGTCTGGACACTGAGATCCAGCTCCAAGGGCCTTCTGCGAGAAGTGAAATTACAGGGAACCAGACAGAAGGTCTTACTGGTAGTGGCACCCACCCTGTGGAACGCCCTCTCATCAGATGTCAAGGAAATAAACAACCATTTGTCTTTCAGAAGCCAACTGAAGGCAGCCCTGTATAGGGAAGTTTTTAGTGTTTGATGTTTTATTGTTTTTAATATTTTGTTGAGAGCCACCCAGAGTGGCTGGGACAACTCAAACAGATGGGCAGCTTATTCTTATTCCCATGCTCTACCAAATGAGCTATCAGGTGGATTGTGGCAGAACAGAGACTAAAACAAAGATGTGTGCTCCCAAGACCACATTCCTAGCATGTTCACACTCTTGTTTCAGCAACATCTATGCTGGCTTGGTCATGTCCACAGAATGGAAGATGGCAGGATCCCCAGTGAGGTGTTCTATGGGTAGCTGGCTTCAGGCACCAGGCCTGCTGGCCGACCAACTCTGTGTTATAAAGACATCTCTGGTTCCAAGCATTATACATACACATTTTTATGAGATTCCATTCAGAAGGACTAACATTTCAGTAAATGTTAATAGGATCTGAGCAACTGAGATTCACCCTGCCTATGGAAAGAATGCTAGAATATCTCTTAATTACTATTAAAAATGTAATCAACTTAATAAAAAGAAAATAAGGTGTTCCAGCATTATCCAAAGTATAACACACAGGGGAAAGCATTAGAAGCATTCACTGACAGATCACGATAATCACGCAAAGCTTCAGTACAGCCGCTGTGGCTTCCCATGGCTTTTTAAATCCCATGACATTTCACAGAATGTTCCTCTAATTACTACAGAAACATTAAATGAAATGCCACAGACAGTTGTCATATATTTCTGTCAGTACAAATGTATAAAGTACAATAAATGTGCACTTTAAAATCTACAATCTCAAGATCAATAGCATGGTATATAGGAGCAACATATCAGGCGGTGGGGAAACACACTGAAAATACAAATGCAGCACATACATTTCAAAGTTAAGTCGGCACATTCCCCAACAGACCTTGGCTGAGTCTAGACTTGCAGCAGAATGAAGTGGGTTCTTTAAACTACTGGTGGGCAATAGCACTTTTGATAGTGACCTCATACAAAGCAAAAACAAAACAAAACAACCCTCCACATACGGCCCCATGCCCTCCCCTCTCCAAGTCTGCTCTGGAGGGTAGGGTGGACTCCCAGAACAGTGCATGTGGGGAGGACAGGGGAGATTATTTTGGCAAGCAAACAGAAATGCTTGCACTGATCAAACATTCTTCTTAATGTTAGGGTGAATGCCTCACAACGCTTCTAGCTCAGCTCTCTGCCTTTTTTTGCTGGTTTTCCTATTTGTGCTACATTTTTAATGTAAGGAAGCAATAAAAAAATGCGATCTCCAACTAGTAATATATCATTTCACCATACCACCACACACTGCACCCTACCGTCTCATTCTGCTGAATGTGTAGACCAGGTCTCTGTTTCTTCCAAGTAAGTACAACCAGTGCTTTTTTCTGCACCCTACTACTGCCACCTCCCCCCCCACACACACACATGTTAAAAGTGTGGCACTTACTGTAACAACTTCATGGAAAGTACTGGCACCTTTTTTTCAAACAAAACAAAACAAAGAAACAAAAAAAAACCACTGAGTACAATGCCCTGAGACACTGAAAATGGTTCCAAATGCTTCATTCACTGGCTTCTTTGCAAGTGCTCTTTCATGAAACAGCAAAGGAATCTTTAGTCATTCACCAGCTTTCTTGCCAAATCAAATCACCACATCAACCTGCTGGGAGGATGCTTTTCATCATTTCAGAGGACAGAACTATGCATCATTTGAAGTGTTCTGTGATTACGATTTTTGTTAATACCTACAAATCAGTGACTAAAATCAGAATATATTCGGAGTAGCGTGCAACTCAAAGCATCGTACGTCGCTTCATAAGACATTTAAGCAATGGTATAATTAATTACAGACTTGTGCAATTATGAGCTTGAAATTGTGAAATAAACTTACCTGAACATTAAACATGGCAATATGATGGAATTCACCACGACCACCTTGCTTAACAGGAACTGTCATAAAGAATTTATTGCCATCTTTAGAAAAAACTGGCTCCTCATTCTATAAAAATGAAATAGAATCAGAATTCTGTAATTTTCTGTTAAGCACTATGCTTGCCCGAGGGATCATATTACACCAATCCTGTAGTAGCTGCACAGGTTACCAATTTACCTCCAGGCACAACTGATAGTATTGGTGGCTCCTTTTAAAGTCCTAAGTGGTTTAAGTCCAAGATAACTTATGGGCCCCCACCTACCATTCATCTTGCTAACTCCCTAAGATGAGAAATAGGGAGGAATACTCCTAAGGTGGAATCACATCACTATACATGTGAAAAGCCTTGTGATCCTTGCCTGGTACATTAAATGTTATTAATTAAGATCTGACAGCTGTATACACCTGACACTGCTCCTATGCACCTGTTCCAGAATATCTGCTTGAAATGCCATCCCAATACCCTTGTGAGTTCAGTGTACTTCCAGAATTGGTAATACTTCTGCAGTTACTCCAATGCTTAAAAACCATTTTGTTTGCTTCTCTTAAGTTAATCTTTAATTTTTTTTCAGATTAATGGATCAACATAGTCTAGTTTAAAATGCGGACATTTACCAACATTTTATTAACAGCTAACGTATTAATGATACACATTTTCCATTCAAAGCAATTAATAATGTAAGTACCTGTTTAGAAAGCCACACTTCAGATGTAAACTCATATTTCTAAAAAGAAATAGATATAAAGTTATAAAATACATATACAAAATCTTGCTAATTGAAAATCATTGCATTTTGCATTTTCCTCTGTTACCTAGTTAAAATGCCACACAAACAGGAATAGCAGCAGGTTGCACTTTGAACCACATAGTTCCTATAACACAGGCAATTAAGATGGCCTTTTTTAGAGAGCGCGCGCATGCAATTTCTTTGTTGAAACACTGCCTTTTGATTTATTTCCAGGCATCAAAGTGCTGCTGCTGACCTTTGTTTAGGATGCTGAAGAACCACTTTTCCCTGCTGGAGTCTGCTTGCCAATTGGGCTAATCTTTGGAAGCTCTCCTGTGTGTCTCAACATCCCCAGAAATATGCTTATTTGAGACTGAGGGAGGACTCTTTTTTTTGGTAGCTGCACCTAGGCTTTCAAACCAGATTCCAAGGGAAACCCATGTTGTCTCCTCAGCAGTGACCTTTCAAAAACATCCCCTTTTTAGAAGGGGTTTTGGCTGTAAACTGCTGGAATTGGTATTAACTGTAAATATTTGAATTTTTTAAAATTGATGCATTGTGTTATTATATCCTGCTGCTGTTTTAATGTTAGGTTGTAAAGTATACTTAAGGATTTTACATGTTTCTGGATAATTTATGTTTTTATTTTCTTTTGTAAGGTGCTTTGAGCTCTTCAGAAAAAAGACAGGATACAAATATTTTAAAATAAATACATGAAGTGGTATCCTAAAGAAGATTAAATTAGCTACTGACCCTCTCAGGTGCTAAGACTGGCAGGAGGGCTTTCTTTGTTGTCTCTCCCCCCCCCCTCTCTCCCTCTCTCCCACACACACACACACACACTCCTACCCCTGTGTGCAGGGAACAGTGGCCTGGAAGAGGGCTTTCACTGTCGAACCCCCAAATTGCAGAACTCCCTTTTTATAGAGTTGCATCTAGCATCTTCTTTGTATAGCTTTTGCTGTACGACGAAGAAACATCACTTTTTCCTGGCTTTTGACAGTTAAGGGGTTTTGATTTATGGGACCTTCTTTTGCTAATTTTGTACTGTTCTGGCAATAATGGTTTTACTTGCTTTTATAACCGTAACTGTTTTATCTGTTCCTCTAAATGCCTGTTATACCTTATAAACAACTGAATAGGTAAATTAAATAGCATGTACTCGGTACTCAGCTCTGATCTAACTCCTGGAAAGTTTTGGATTGGTCACCACTAATTTGAGTAGGAAGGCTTTTAAAAACATATGTCATTTGTTTGGGAGTGAACGTGTATTTTGATAGCTAGCATTTCAATGATAGTATATCGGAAGCATACAAACAATGAACAATACACCTATATACAGTGTCTTTGCAACATAGCTCTGTCACACAATATCAAATAATGTTTGATTTTATTATTTCAGCCCATCATGACTGAATATTTATTTTATGGTTCTTTTGCTTAACAATTATACATCAAAAGGAAATATTTAGATTAGCTAACTGTTCAGTGAAAAAAGTGAGCAAATGCGTGTGCTTGAATAATATTTACAAAAAGTGTGTTATTAGGAAACATTTCTAAAATGCATGTAAACAGTAGTAAGGCTGAAGTTCTAAATCTCCTGCTATTTTTTATGATTCTCAGCCTTACTCTGAGAGTTGAACTCAAATGTTTTGCTTAGACATAAATCACACTTATGTCAATAACTCTGATAATGAAGAGTACTCTTGTGGTTACTAACACTGCTGGAACACAGATTTATCTTTGGCTAAAGGGCCAATTATTGGCACTGCTGTTTGCTAAGTGCTTCCAAAGACCCTACTGAGAATCCAAATGTTTCCTCGGTGTATTGAATTTTGGCAGGTAGAAATCTGTGTGGAACTCATGCTTCCTCTCCACACACCCAGCAGCCCTCCCTACTAGATTATCATGCCCAACTTTTGAGAGGAAGTAAAAGCATGGCAGCGGAGCAGGTGTTTGTGTGTTTTTCCATTCAGAACAATGTGTTCCACATTATTTCAACCCCAAGGTGAATTCTAACTCATGGAAATAAATTGGCCTCTGGCACTGGCAGGAAAACAAGCAAACAAATTAAAAATAAGGACCAAAAGCATGTGCTCTGCATACAGGGACAATAACTGTAAATCTATCCTATGAAAACGATAACAAAAATAAATTGCATACCATGCTACAAGCACCAGTTGTCGTCTCGCACACTGTAAGGATGGACAGGTTCTGAGGTCTGTTTAACCACCGCACGACAGTTTTAGTATTGCTGACCCACTTCACCATCATTATGTAATATTCTCTATGGCAGATACACATTTAAAAATACAGTGGTTATATTGTTCCCACATAAGCTGTGAAATTACATCCTGCGCACTGCGATAAAGGACACTGATCCATTATTCCACTCAGCATTATACTGGTAACAAACCACATTCCAAGACCGCATTCAGATTCAACATGCAAAACATACATAGTGAAATTATTGTACAGTGACTGTACAGTGGTACCTCTGGTTACGTACTTAATTCGTTCTGGAGGTCCGTTTTTAACCTGAAACTGTTCTTAACCTGAAGCACCACTTTAGCTAATGGGGCCTCCAACTGCTGGTGCGCTGTTCTCATCCTGAAGCAAAGTTCTTAACCAGAGGCACTATTTCTGGGTTAGCAGAGTTTGTAACCTGAAGCGTATGTAACCTGAGGTAACACTGTACTGTATTTTACAAAACTGACATAACAATTGGTTTACTGGTTACTGGCTGTCATGTTGCTCTTAACAACTTAAGTTGCCTTATGTTTTACAGTTTTGCTTTAGGTTTTGTAACAAACAGTAGTGTTTTCAGTGATATGAAGTAGTCAGAAATAATGTAAAATGCCAAGGACATTCTGCAAACACCCTGTGCAAAAAGGGTAGCCGACAAAGCAGCACAGATACTTGCGTCCATGGAAAAAAAGAAAAGAATAATAATAATCCCCAGCACTGTATTGCCAAATAGATTGCCTGCCTGCAAACATTTGTAGCTAAATCGGTTTTATCAGTGCTCCAGAAAAATGCTCTCTCCTTCTAAATCCTTGTTAGATTGCCATGATGAAACTGTTACCAAGACCACCTAGTACAATCTGTCATGTCTAGGCAGTTCAGTATATTATTTGTGGCTACTGACAAACAGCTATCACCTATCATACTCTACGAGCAGACTCCTTACCCACCAGACCTTCTATGAGAAATGTGGGCTGTTGAGGAGGCTGCGACACTCAGTGCTAGTACTGGGGGCGGGGTTAAGGTAAATGAAGGATACGCATCATTGTAACCTCATTAAGGTAAGTATCACTCCCAATCCACACACCCCAAAATTTCAGGGAATATCTTCACATTTTCTCTCATTTTTACAGGGAATTCCCAATGTTCAGGGGTGTTGACTTTTCACCTTTCTCTTCCACACAAAAGCCTCAGAAACAGCACCCCCCTAATTTAAGCTACTCTAGGAACCTGGGATGCAATTTTCAAGTACTGTACTGAGTGAAGCAAAACTCTATTATCTTATACAATGCTACACAAAAGACAGTGGCTTCAAGAATGCAACTCTAAGCACATTTTAGATCATAGCATATGGATAACATGACATTAATGTAGTTTTGATTAAATATTCATTATTGTTTTTACTGAAATATATATATGTATATTTCCAAACTGTAGGAATGATGAATCACACTTATGTATAGATATAGGTATAAACACACACACACAGACACACACGAGGTATTTCTACAGATGTGCATGCAAAGACTGAGAGATACAGTTCAGAACAGCATAGCTGAATGAATGAATGAATTCATAGTTGAATATGCCCTGACATCTGTGGCATTTGGGAATGTTTTACTACCCATTCTACCTGATGTTTAGCACCTATTTGATTAGCAATGAACTTTAACAAGTCATCTTTCTATGCATCACATACCATCTCTTTGGGAAAGTATGTTTTGGTGCTTTTCCCCTTTTAATTTGATGATTCAAATTGTTTGTATTAAAATGCATTCTAATACATTTATTAGAATAAAAAAACTGTCAGAATCCAGCCTGGGTCATCCAAACCCCAGCAGCACAGAGCAAGACCAAGAAAGAAATCTTAACATACACAGTCATTAGAGTAAGGACTGTTTTCAATGTATATACAGTAACACACAATTTCTGTGGAGTGGGGGAAGAAAGGATAGAAATTGGACAATCTCTCTCTCTCTCTCTCTCTCTCTCTTTCTTTCTTTCTCTCTCTCTCTCTCTCTCTCTCACACACACACCTTATATATGAATGGTTTATACTGCTTTAGAGCAGCAATATTCAGTAACCAGAGCATGATTTCATAGATAAAATGGATTTTCCTAGAAATGTACATGGTCCTCAAGGCTTCTGTAAAGTAACAGCAGAATGGATTTTTAAACGATCTCCAACTCAAAAAGAATATATCAAATGCATTGAGCTTTTAGTAAGAATGTATGAACCACAGTTTTAAAAACAAGACTGTTGTCACTTTGATCTGCAGCATTCTTGCAATCTTCCAGCTGGTGGGATATTACTTATGTGCCTACACTTGGTTGAAATGATTAGAGAAAGCCATGTTTGATAGTCAGAGCCAGAAGGATGAGTTAGAAGCATTTCCAGGTATGACTGAGTCTTGGTATGGTACAATCAGGTCACATCTACACTATATGTGCACATTTCTACCACTTTCACAGGCTTGGCTTCCCTCAAAGAATCCTGGATGGGCTTTACTAAGGTAATGGCTACAGGTTCTAGTTCTGGGATTGGTCAGTTTCCATAAATAACTTTGTGCTTAAAAGAGAAGGGAAGCATCAATATTCTAGGAATTCTATAAAAACTTTATTGGAATACAAGCCTATGAGTGGGATTACCAGTTTAAAGAGAGTGTCAATTTTGGGCATTAAATATGCAAAGAATTATCTGTGTTTCCAAGTAAGAAAAGAGATGGAACAGAAACTGGCAAGCTGTAACTTAGTGGCTATAGTCTCCTGATACTGGTTGGCTATGATGTCAAGAGAACCTGAACAGAGGTGGCCATACTCTGTAATGGTCCCTTGTGCAAAATCCTCTTCTTTTTGTAGGGGAGGCTCCAAATTGAGTTTGATGATATACCTGTATCCAACTACATACCTTCTGATCAGAGGTGAAATATGATTATGAAGAGAAGACGTTTAATTAAATATAATGTCTGTGTCTTCACTATCTAGAAATCATAGATCCATATTTATATTTAATATTAACTAACATGACAAAGCTATATTAGAATAATAATCTAATTAACACCAGTAACTTTAAATTCGTTCAGTTCGAAATTTAAGGATATTTGTGAGCTGGGTGGGCCCCTTAGATCCTATGGGCCCCATGCATCTCACTCCCAGTATGCTGTTTATGACAACCACTAAATCTGGACCAAGTTATTATGCAGAAAGGATTGTACTTCAGTTCCATTGCATTGTAATACATTGGCCATTACAAGCCTTATAATAAAGATACAGTCTATTTAAACCCAAGCTGATAGTCCTGCTGTTTTTTCCAGCTACATGTTACTTCCAGAAAACTGTTGCAGGACTGTTAACTTAAACCGAGATTAACTTCAATTTATTTGTGCATGTAGAGAGTCACAGATAGTTAATTTTCAGATGACATACTGCTTACCTTGATATAAAGCCATCTGGTGGCATGAGTTCCAATGTATGTGTTGGTCCATACAGATTGACTACGTATAACTTGACTGTTGGATTCATTTCTCCTGCCTTTGAAAAGAATGGATGAATAAGAGTGATATGTATTTGCAAAGACACAGAGAAGAACCACAGCTGTATGTCAAAATGTTAAAAGATGGATAGCATAGCTAACCAATTGTCATCGAATACATACATTAGTTGAATTCATGTGTCTTAACCAATTGTTGAGAATGCACAACCCTATGCTCCCAGCTATGAGGCCATGAATGACTACATACAAGAAAACATATTGTCAGGGGTTCAGGGACAGAGGCACAGGGGAGGCAGGAGATGGAGAGCGATGGGGATGAATCGCAGGACAGCGAGGAAGAGGATGACAATGACTCAAGGCATTCCATGAGTCTTTCCAGCAAATCAGAGGATTCCCAGAAGGGGGCGCCGGTGGTCAAGGCAAGGGGAGCCCCAGGGGGGACGTGTCAGGAGCAGGGGGCCAGAGGGGGATCCCAAAGTGGCAGCTGGGCGTCTGGACCAGCCTCCCCGCCAGAGTGCAGCAAAGGGGGTGGAGGTTCCAGTGTATCAGGAGAAGCAGCTCCGGCAGGAGAAAGGGAAGGGGGGTCGGAGCAAGCCACCCTCCCGGAAGGGGAGGGGAGTAGTGAAGGGAGTAGTGTAACTGTCAAAAGGAAGGTTAGAGGTTGGGCGCGCGCGCCAAGTTCAAATGTGGAGGCGCACAAGAACAGGGAGCCCGGAGGAGGAGCCAAGTCCCAAAGCCCGCAGGAGGGAGGGAGAGCAGTCTGGGGATTCCCCGGCAGGGGAATGCAGGAGGGGCGAAACCCCAGCGGGCAGGAAGACCCTGCGGAAAAGGAAAGAAAGGAAGAGGTGGAGCAGCGCAAGCCTCTTAAACTGGTGTAGGGGAGGGACGGACTCAGAGGGGACTTCAGCGGTCTAAGCGTAACAGACGTGGGGCTGCACGCCTCAGTTGTGGAACCAATAATGAACTGCAATAAACATCCTTGTATATAAGAAGAACTTGGCGTTGGTCTTTTGTGAGCTGAGACCTGAGGCAGCCCTGACACATATATTCCTGTAGGCCTGGTGGAATGTATTACATATCCAGAGTAAAATGATTTAAAAACATGGATTTTAATCTAAAATGGGGGGAAAGAACAACTATTATTGAAAACATTTACTTTCTGGATGGACTATTCTGACTCCTGTCTTTGTAGTTTGGGGAAAATGTGTACTGCATACACAAAATATTGTAAAAGTGGAGATCAGGCTTTCAAGTTAAGCTGTGTAAAAAGAAAGAAAAACACCTAACCTTAGTTATCACTTGCTTGCAGCCCAAATATGCTGCTGCCATGGTGTTACTTTGGTGTGTGTTTTTTAATCTTCTTCGTTGCTGACTGATTCTAGCTAATCAGGAATTATATAGTGACTACATTATCAAGGCATCAGAGAGCCAATCAGGACCACTTCACGACACCACTGAGGGCAAATGAATCTCTCAGATTGTCCTTATTCTGATGGGCGATGGATGTGTCATCACTGCTGCAGAAAGCAAGCAGTCTGGCATTCTTTTCTCATTGCATATGTGTTTTCACTGAAATAATTCAAGTCATAGATGGCCAGCTGCATGGCAGAATTTGGGCAGAACCTGAATGTGGATGTCATCCATATGCATTTCATTCCTTTCACTGAAATGTCCATTTGAATGTGTAATGCCATCCCAATAATGTTGCACTGAATCAACTACATATATTATGAGATTAGGATGAGGGAATGTTGCCTAAACAAGAGGGATGTGCTCTGTCTTCCCTGACACCCATCACCTTGTAAACACTTTTCACAAGGGGATGTCAAAGTTGCTGAAAAGGACTGGTGCTTTTTGTATGGGATGAAAGCATTTGTAAAAAGTGCCATGGAAACCCTATTTTGGCTCAGCAGCAGTCATAAATATTCCAGTAGTAATGAAGTGGAATACTGTACTGCAATAACAAAGTCCTTTGTCAATATTACCAGATCACTAGCTTCATAATTAATTACGGTGAATTGAAAGCTAACAGAAGTATTAAATAAAGGTAAAGGTTTTATTACCATAATTCTGCATTGCCTGTGATAAATGGAACTAGACTTTCATTTCCTCTTCCCAAAGCTTAATTTTATTGTACAGCTTGTCTTTAATTTTGTTTTCCTTTTGGCACTATAGAATAAGACATTGCTAAAGAAAACTAACAAAGCGATTCTAGAGATTAATTTTCCTGCTACTGAAAAGAAACAGGATATCAACTGATTTATTAAGTAAAAATAGTGTTGCCATTCAGTTGTAGGCACTGTCATATCATTTAACAATTTAATTTAGTTAAATGGAATAATTGTAACTGTCAAACAGATCCTATTACACGATAATATTATTAACTTGTTATGTTTATATTAGTTTTTATTTATGATTTACTAATATTGATAGGTGAATTCAAATATTCACAGCAAAAAAAATCCTTGAAATCTTGCTGATCCAAATGCTTGTAAAAAATACCCAAACCCTCCTGATGTGCATCATATGTAGTTATATTAATATATTATGTTGTCCTATACTAAACAAAAGAGCTTTTGCTTTGTTCTTTAATCCAGAAAAGAACAAAGCTTTTGTGGCTTTTTGAGAAAACAGTGTGTACAGTAATTTCTGTAAAAACCATGACAACAAAAAAATGGCTTCCTTTCCTTTTTGAAATAACTGTTTTGGTAACACTGAACACTATACCTTATGCAAGTAATGAAGATTGTATGTAAAGTTTCCTTACCTTTGGATAAGGGTACTGTTTTCCTCTGGGATACAGGAATCCAGTAAACCGGGGAATAACCATGTTTGGTACCAATGAGTCGTTTATCATAAGAAATGCCAGCCTCTCTCCATCAGGTGACCACCAGTGAGTTATGTGAGAATGAAGGAGCTCCTCTGGGGGAGGGGAGGGAAAATGTTCTTAAAACCCATGAAATTAACAATTTTCATATATAATTCAGATCCCAATCTGAGGGAAGAATCCCAATCCACTGGTGCCCACAACAGCTTCACCACTTTCTCCACTGTCGTCTAAAGTCTGACTGAAGATTGCTTTATATACACATTTTGCTACTGTTGGCAAACTTCCTACTGTTAAAAATAAATCAAACAGAGCAAACAGACAATGCTACATTATTTTGTACCAGTTAGGCCATAGCACAGCCAGGAGGCTGTGATTTTGTATATTCAATTAGATTAGTACTGTTTTGAAATCTGTTCTTCAATATCTCAAAAAAAAAAATTTTTTTTTTACTGCAAAAAGGCTTTTCTTTTCCTTTTTCGTAGATCTCATTCTCAGAATACTTAGAATTTCTGTGATTGTGGGGTTTCAGCTTACTTTATTCTTTCGAGCTGACCCAAGGTGGTGTGTCTGTTTCCTCTCCAGTAAACCTTTCTGCAGTCTCCTTAGCTGCTCACACTTCCTGATCTGAAAACACTCAATTGGAGGAGTAACCTCATGATATCTTTACCTAGTCTTCATCTGTGGAAAGCTGGAGAGGCTGCAGAGTGAAGACCACTGGTGGGATGATTTAATGAATGAAAGAAACAGACACCTGAGAATTTCATTGACACTCTCTCTCTCTCTCTCTCTCTCTCTCTCTCTATATATATATATATATATATAAGTGGCTGTATCTCCTTCCATAGTCTTGTGAAAAATATAAATTGAGATGCTGCAGGAAGAAATGTAAAATGCCAACAGCTTTTTAGCTGCCTTGCATGAACCACAATTTCTAATGCTTGTCTTTATAACCACAGATTACTTCCAGGGCACTGTTGGGTCCCTTATTATTCTGCATCCCTATATTTATTTGTATCAGAATAGTTATATGCAACCAAAGTATAATATTTGTGATGCAATGCAAAACTAATAGTCATATTTATAAGTTGAACATAATCATATACAATTTCTGCAAATATGCCAATGAAAAATAGGTGGAGTAATTTTCAGGGCTGTTATGCAAAATAATGTATGTTCTTGTTCTGTTCCCTTCCCCATACAATAGTTTTCTTCTTGAAACAAGAAAATAAGAAGGATTTTGACAATTTAAATGATCACAAACAAAAGCTTATATATAGGCATCCCTTTGTTATAATGCAGACAATTTTGCAAGAAAGCATTAAAAAGAAAAATCAACAGCATTGTCCTATAATGAACAGATTGTTCTCAGAAAAATTGAATGCATGTATGTCCTCTGCATTTCTAATAAAGTTGCATCTGTGCAATTTACCTTCATATAACCAGTCTGCAATTCCGTTAAATACAATTCCTTCTTTTCCAGACGATGTTAGTCGCAATGAGCTACTCTTTACATCAGGCTGGTAGTAGATGTTATTTTCAAAAATGTAAATCTAAATTAAGTAAGAGGGGGAAAGGTTTAATGCAGAAGCTAATGAATATTTTCAAGTTCAGTGACAGGGGAAAAAATATGCAGTTTAATAATATTTTGTACTGTAAAGGATAACTCTAGTTTTCCACCAGCCATTTCCTTCCATTTACTGCTTTTTATTGTGATGTAGATTCCAGACATTACCAGAATGTGGAAGTGGATAGAAGCTGAATAACACACATTCACATTCACCCTGTTGACCCTCTCACAACTCCAAAATATTCTCATTCATCTACATAGCAAATGTTGTTTTGCTTCATGCTGTTCCTGAGAGGGACCAAGATAGTAGGGCTGTATGCTGAAATAGGACTGAAACTGAAGGACATAGCTGATATCCACAAGCTAAAGCTTATTTTGCTATTTCATCGTCTCTATATTCTAGTTTTCTGGAAGTCCTACAACCTGTGTTATGGCCACCCAGCTGTGTCAGCTGTCCTCCTGTCATTGTTGGACCATAAATATTCCATCTGTTAGTGGAGCTGAGAGTTGTTAGTGCACAGTAGACCTAATGCACTTTACAGTTTAGTTGCTGAATATCCCGTCCCTCTGTGAGCTGGGCCCAGCAAATCCCCTCAGAACCCACCTCACCAGAGCAGCTCCCTCTGCCTCTCCCTCCCTTGCAGCTGGGCTCCAACTCCAACCACGTCACAGTGTAGTGACCCAGCAGCGAAATGTGTAGCCCCACAAGAAACAGGAAGGGAAGGGAGAATGTGCAGTCATTTCCTAACCTCGCCCCATGATGTGCTCGGCTTTCCCTCTCTGCCCTTGCCACCTAAGATCAGTTCCTCCTCTCCAGATATCTGGTAAACATATCCATTCATAATTATATTTATTAATCTACCTGTGCTTTTTTCTAGAAAAAAAGGTGCCAGTACATACCACCAGAAAAAAGAACTGGTCCCACATATATGACTTTTTAGTTACCATTCTAATTCCAGGGTCCACCAGCCACCATATGCATATAAATTGATTTGATGCATGTGTTCTTGTTGTTTTGCTCTCTCTCTGTATACTTTTAAAAAAAAGTATTTATGGAAATATTGTAACTGTTTATATGTTTTCATTATATTGTAATTCGCTTTGGGATGCCTCGTGTGAAGAGAATCATAAATGAAATAAGCATATATCTCCAATATGGATACTAGCACTCCAAACCAGAACTGTGAATTCTCATTTCAGAATAAAAAAACTATAGTTCCACACAGTATACACAAAGGGTTGTATACTGGATCCCTTATGGACAGGCCATGAAGTGTTACAGCATTAGACCAAAAATGGTGGTCCTCTAATAAGTGGCTATTTTTTCCTAGGTTTTTAAAAACATTTACAGTGGTGCCTCGCAAGACGAAAAGAATCCGTTATGTGATTCTCTTCGTCTAGCGGTTTTTTCGTCTTGCGAAGCAAGCCCATTGACAGATTAGCGGATTAGCGCTATTAGCGGCTTTTAGCGGCTTATCGGCTGATCGGATCAGCTGATAAGCGGATTAGCGGCTTAGAAAAAGGGGGGGAGGGAAAAAACCCGCAGGAACTCGCAAGACATTGTCGTCTTGCGAAGCAAGCCCATAGGAAATTCGTCTAGCGAAGCACCTCCAAAATGGAAAACTCTTTCGTCTAGCGAATTTTCCGTCTTGCGAGGCATTCGTCTTGCGGGGCACCACTGTATTCCTTTCCTTATTCATTTACTGTATATACTCGAGTATAAGCCGACTTTTCCAGCACATTTTTAATGCTGAAAAAGCCCCCCCCCCATGGCTTATACTCGAGTGAGGCCGGTGGCAGCGGTGGCGGAGGGACGAGCAGCCCGAAAGGAGCCCTTTCTCACCGCTGGTCCCGCCACCGCCTCGCAAGAGCAAGCACAGGAGCCATGGTTGGGAGAGGTGCTGCGCTGCACTGTGCCTCTCCCAACCGCGGCTCCTATGCCTGCTCTTCCGAGCAGCAGAGGCAGAAGCGGAGGGACGAGCAGCCCAAAAGGAGCCCTTTGGGGCTGCTCCTTCCTCCTCCACCGCCATTGCTGCCACCACCAGGTTTGTGGTGTGGTGAACCGGCATATACTCGAGTCAGTAAGTTTTCCCAGTTTTTTCTTCTAAAATTAGGTGCCTTAGCTTATATTCGGGTCAGCTTATACTTGATACAGTGGTACCTCGGGTTAAGTACTTAATTCGTTCCGGAGGTCCGTTCTTAACCTGAAACTGTACTTAACCTGAAGCACCACTTTAGCTAATGGGCCTCCTGCTGCCGCTGCGCCACCAGAGCACGATTTCTGTTCTCATCCTGAAGCAAAGTTCTTAACCTGAAGCACTATTTCTGGGTTAGCGGAGTCTGTAACCTGAAGCGTATGTAATCTGAAGCGTATGTAACCTGAGGTAACACTGTATAAGGTATCTTTTACAGTCTCTTACTATTTTATTCTCTTTTGGACTCAAAGTTACTCATTAAAGTTGTCCTTTCCTATGTGCTTGTAAACAGCAGCCACAAACAGCTGTGTTTCCACATAACTTACCGTAATTACTTTTTATAATTAATTGCATAACAGAAGAGAGCATACTAGCAATAGTGTAAAAAAACAATGCACTTCTGATACTTTAAAAATACACAGGTATCTATCACTATAATCAGTTTAGGAGAACACAAAACCTTCTCATCTTTACACATAACAGTATGATGATGGTATGACCTTTGCTCCTTCAGCTCAAACACTCAGGGCTTCTGGGGCACAGCACTCCCACAGAGAATGTCAAGCAATTTTGGTTTAAAGAAACATGCCCCCTAAAGCTCAAAGCAATACACTATTTCCTATCTCACACACACATTTTATACTTTTATTTGAACATTTCTATCAATCTATTGTTCTCTGGCCAATCAGGTCTATACAGCACTCAGTGTATCCAAATCCCAAAGTACAGAATGACCCAATTTCTAAGCAAGAGGAATGTATTTAGAAGGACTTTAAATGATTTCAACTTTTTGAATAAATCCATGAGAGGCACTGTTAAATAAATGAGAGGACTGTTAAATCAGTAGTTCTACAAATATTAAATAAAAGAAGTGACAGCATCCAGTTTTAGGAAAGATGTGAAACTCATGTAATAATTAAAATAATGAAAGGCTACATAACCTACAGGCATGAAATGGAAGTGTTGCTTGTTTCTCTAGCCTTCTAAAAATATTACTATGTATATTAGATTGTAGCCCCAAGGTATAAGATTCACAGGTTTAAGACTGAATGTTGTGTAAGCAGACTTCTACCTGTGCCGTGGGACTTCACCTTCCTCTCCTTCCCCACTGTACCCCCAAAATCTGCCCTGGAAGATCTTCCAAAGATGAGAAATCTATTCCACCAATTGTGTCCATTCCACTGGTGAGCACTGTTGAATTGCACCCAAAAGTAGTACTGTATGTTATTTATAGGGCTAATGAAGATAATATTAATTATTTATTTTTAATACTAATCTCAGATACCAATCTACTCAATAAAAGAATTGTTTTCTGTTTCTCTACTCCTGTATCATCTTGGAAAAGATGCAAAGCATTCATAAACTTTCACTTAAAAGTTCTATTAGCTATGCTTATCAGATCCACAAAAGAAACTAAAGCCAAAGACTAAGTAGGATTTTTTTAAAAAAGTTGCCCTCTGTTATGGGACTACAATTCCCATCATTCCTGACCACTGGTCTTGCTAGCTAGGAATGATGGAAGTTGTAGTCCAAAAACAGCTGGAGACCCAAGTTTGGGAAACACTGGTCTAATTGATATGATATAATTTATGATCATGAGATGACTACGCAAAAATGTCACTAATAGGTATAGGAAGTTGTATTATTCAGGTCACAGTGCTCAATCCAATATAAATTTTGTGCATCTTCCAAAGCTTAGATATCTGACTGTCAGCTCACCACTATCGTCGTATATAATATTTAGAAGAATTTCTTGTGTTTTCCTTACCCAAATTAGTCTGAGTGTAATTTGCACTGCCAGCACTTCAAAGTTGTTGTTTGCTATGTTATTAATAAAGCTATGGCCCTTTAACCTCATATGGTTGTCATGTGTGTTCATTCTGGTGTGTGGGTGTGAGAGGGACATCACATCTGTATAGCACTTTCATGGTTTTTAAAGTGTTTCACAAACATTATCAAGTTGTAATTCTTACAACAGCCCTGTAGGGTAAAGCATCAAAACAATGTGAGGTATATATTTCTTTTTCTGTAATTTCTTTCACTGTATCAATACTATATTGCAAGTACTGAATGTTCAGTGCAGTCCTATATATTATGATGATATATAGCATAATTCTGAAACTGCAGTTCTCCTGAAAATAGTTGAAAGAGAAATTGCTTACATGGTATCATATATAGATTCAAGTGTGTTCTCATAAATTTATTGGTGGCTTTGTGCCTAAAAAGCTTTCCCTGATTTTTGGCATGAAGATAAGAAATAAATTGAAAAAGGCAAGAGGTGGAACCAGGCTATATTACCTTGCATGAAAATCCTTCTTTTTTTAAAAAAAGCTTTTCTCCTAACTGTCCCTGTGTGAAGACTAATACCTTTGATTGCAATTTATTTAGTGATTAGTAAATTTGAAATATTTACAAGCTGGGACACAAATACATGCACACACATGCATATTTCCATGTTACATCACAGAGCTCTTATCCTTTGGCAATCCCATTCATGTACCATTTTGTTATTTAATAAATATATCTTTGGAAATTAGGATTAGAGGGGTCTTAAGAGTTTATCATAATCACATTTTTATGATACTGTGAAGAATTAAGGGCGCAGTCACATTAACATGGTACCTCTGTAAGGAAGCCTCCATGATACTGTATATTTATAGTTTCATAATAAAATGAAATGTTAATCATCCAGCTAAAGTAATTGTCATCTCTATGATGATAAAAACAAAGGTTTCAGGACCCAGTTACTGGTTCACATGCCGTTATCTGAACAGACATTAATGGAATTGCTGATTTCATGGTTTGGCAAGAGCTTCTGATACTTCAAGGCAGTGGTTTTCACCCTTTTTGAGTCCAGGGCTCCCTTGACCAGCTACGTTCTTTCTGTGGCTCCCCTGGGAATCCTCACTTATGCAAGGGTTTCATTCTGGACCACTGTTCACATCGCCAGGATGAGAGTAAGTGGGGATCCTCTCTACTCTGTCCCTGCCCCACCCCTTTCTAGTGCCATTTTCAATGTGTAAGTGGGAGTGTGCGTGCTGATTGTGCACAAGTGAGGATTCCCCTGTACCAGGTAAAAACTTGTGTTGTTTTGCCTTTTAGTGGTTTTGCATATTTTTGTTTTGGGGCAAAGGTGCCCTGCCTGACCTCACCTTTGTGTTTGGTATGGATCTCCCCACCCCCCTCTGCCTTTGATGCAGTGGAGAAGGAGAGCTAGGAGGGAGAATAGAGAGAGAAGCTACTGTTTCTGCAGAAGCATGTGCATTTTATCTTTAATGTGGGGTGGCAGGGGTTCTTTGCTTTTTAAAGAAGAGGGTGTGAGAGGTAAGGGCACACACATGGAGAGGGAGACAGGGAGGAAAACGAAGAGGGAGTGATACAGAAAGGAGCTTCTACATAGTGCACCAGAATTGTACAGGGGGGAGGACTAAGAATCTAGGACATATCTGGGAGAAGGCGGTGTGGATTGGCGAGAGTAGGCAGGAACAAGGAAGGGAAAGGGGAAGGCGGTGGCAAGGAGGAAGAGGAGGGAAGAAAGGTTGGCTGTGGCACCCCTGAACATTCTTCAAGTCTCCCCAGTGAGCTGTGGGTCACCAGCTGAAAACCACTGCTTTAAGGAGAAGAATTCTTAGTGCCCACTGCAAACATTAATCAAATGAAGAGAATAGCATCACCATTTCCAAGCATGTGCATGCACACACACTCTCTCTCTCCAAAGACAATATAAAAAGGCAAGTTAAAAGGCAGTTTGAGCTAGAATACCATAGCATGATATCTCTAACCTATTTTGGCTCCATTGTCTTCTTAAACTCAAGCAATCAGTACTCATCTAGGAACAGTAAGCTTATTATTATGCAATCAGGTTACCTCACAAGTTCTTGACAAACACACCCCTTGCAGATACAGGACAAAGGAAATTCTCTGCCACAATGTACTTCAAGCCTTTTCCTCTCTAAAAGTACTGCATAAGCTTTATGCCATGAGGTGAGATCGCTCAGGGATGGTGTTTATGTTAGACACACTCACAAGAATCAACGGGTTGAATGAGCAGGTGCCCTTCTGTAAGCTGAAGGCCTCTTCTGCATGCAAAAGAACTTTTTCTGCCTCTGTTCAAGACCACTGTGTAAGAAGAGAGAAAGACTATTGAAATGTAGAGGTGTACTTACATCTGTGCCAGGCATTGTGCTTTCTTGCACAAGGTCTTTTTAAATTCTCTCAGAATTTTTTTATTATTATTATTACTTAGCAGCCCTTTTTGTGGCTTTTTATATGCTTTTAAATATTGCCCAACCCCAGGCTTCTTGAAGTTCATCTTTGCTGTGGCAAATTTTGTATTGTAACTGTGTTTCCATGGTTTTGCATTTCATGTTACATTTCATGTTACATTTTTACATGCTCTACCCAGAGCATTTCGGTTATAGGCTGACATAGAAATTAGGACTGTGCACTGGGATCTAGCCGAATCCAAAACTGAGTTGGGCTAATCTGGGTAGATCCCACCTTTGGCCAGCACGGGTTGATAGAGCTCAGGGTCGGCCAACCTGAAGCAATCTGGGGTAGTCTAAGGATGTTATAAGATGGGACATCAGGTAGCGGGGGGGGGGGGGGGATAAGGAAAGGCAGGCAGCTTCTGCAAAGAGTAGTGCAGAGCCATTTGCAAAGGGGCTTTCAATCAGTCACACGCTGCACTTGGCTTTGTGTGCCTGTTCCCAGTAGGGGAACATCAGTACACAGTCAAACTGAGCAAAATTGAACCCAAAATTAAGCACAAAAATGGCTGAAAGTCATATTCCTTTTCAGGAGGTCAATACAGATGGGTTGTATTTAGGCACTGAAGGCGGCAAAATGTTGAGCAGAGACAGACTCGCCAAATGTCCCTATTTTCCAGGGATGTCCCTGATTTAGAGAAGCCATCCCAGTTTCTGAATTGATCCCATAATGTCCCGCTTTTTCTTAGGATACCCCTATTTTCATTGACGAAATATTGGAGGGCATGGAGTTATCCAACACCTGAGCTGTCTGAAGGAAGCCCTATACAGTGGTACCTCAGGTTAAGAACTTAATTCGTTCTGGAGGTCTGTTCTTAAACTGAAACTGTTCTTAACCTGAAGCACCACTTTAGCTAATGGGGCCTCCTGCTGCAGCCGCACCGCCAGAGCACGATTTCTGTTCTCATCCTGAAGCAAAGTTCTTAACCCGAGGTAATATTTCTGGGTTAGCGGAGTCTGTAACCTGAAGCATCTGTAACCTGAAGCGTATGTAACCCAAGGTACCACTGTATAAAGATGTTTTTTATGTTTAATGTTTTATTATGTTTTTAATATAGGAAGCTGCCTAGAGTGCAGGGTCAACTCAATAGGATGTGTGGGGTATAAATAGTAAAATTATCATTATGCAATGGGACGTCTCCCTATTTTCATCAGTAAATTGTTGGAGGGTATGCAGAAAGTGAGGGAGGAATAGGCATAGGCTTTTGCACAGCATCAAAAGCACAGAAGAGGCCCTTGGGATTCCTAGGCTGAGTGTAAGTGTGAATTTAGCTAGGTTGATGGCAGAGGAGAAAGATTTTTTATCACACCGTTCCATCCGTTAGATTACTCCCACCAAATGGCTTTCAATACAAAAGTCACAAATGCAGTAAAAACTATTCAGACTCTTGCTGAGGTACTTTGGACCCAAGCCATTTAGGGCTTTAAAGGTCAGTGTCAGCATTTTATCAGCTGATTGATGGCAAAAGAGGATTGCAATTGGATAAGTACAATGCACCATCAAAGATAATGGAATTATTCATTGTACGTTTCAAGGATCAGTAGGTTTTGTGACAATTTACCCTCTGCACACCAGGTTTGATAACCTCCTTAAACTTAATGTTCTAGACTAATAGATAATAACAAATGTCTGATGTCTTGATGTAGTGAGTACACAAGAATTCACACCTCACTGAAACTTTTTTGTGTGATTTGCAATAAACATATGGGAATATTCTAACCATAGTTTATTGCTGAGAATATTAATCTTGTATTCTTGTCAGTCGTGCTTGTTTATTTTATTGTCTTATTTCTTATATTTTTTAACTTTTGTGTATTATATAATATTGTAAGACAGGACTAGTACTGGGCCCACAGAAAAGTGAAACAAAGTGCTGAAAAGAAGTTGTGTGTCAAACAGTGGTGAAAAATCAACCCAAAAGATCACTGAAGGGGAGCACATTTCACAGGCAGGTAAAATGTTCACAAAATGGGTATTTATTAAGTCAAAATAAAAGCGGCAGAATCTTTGGTTCCATCAGACTAAAATCTAGTTTTATACAGAATGAGGATTGTGCAAAAATATAAAAGGGTCAGTAAAAATATTGTCACCTCAAGTGTGTAAATACTGAAAGACGTGTAATAAAGGATCTCATTGTTTAGTTTGGACTCTTCCATTTTCCTAAAAATGGAGAACAAATAGGAACATCAAAAGGAAGTGAGCTGAACAAGGTCAACGGAGCATGGCAAATCTAAATGGTGAAGTCCACTGCAACATGATGAAGATCATTTTATTATTGAAATTACTGGATGGTTACAAAGTGAAATATACTCCATGTTGATTTCCAGGAATAAATGTTGTCAGGATATCCTGCTTATATTCAGGTAATCAGCTTTTCTATCATCCATGACACGAATAACTAAACATCCAATTCTTCAGCTCCCATTACATTAAAAGTCTAGCCTATATGACATCTCTCCTTGATGTGATATTGCCAGCTAATTAGCTGAATGATTTAAAGCCTTCAAGATGTTTTCCCATATGAGCTAGTTGCATATCCATTTGTTTTTTCCCCTGTTCCTGTGTATATAATTGAGCCAACCTCAAAAAGAGTGGATGAAATTAATCCATCACAAGTAAATGGACAAGAATCATGTTGTCCTGGTCATCAATATGCAATGCTCAACATTGAGATAAAACATGAATTTCTTTGAAGTTTGGAATAATTATTAACATGTTTCTTTACCATGCAATCCTATACACATATATTCAGAAGTATGCTGAAGTCATCTTGAGTTCCATGAAGCTTAATCCAAGATAAGTGGGTTTCAAATTATAAACCCAATGTAACAAAATAAGAAGGGACCAAACGTTTTATACAGGTGGTAACCATTTTAGGTATGTCCAATTGCAGCATGATTGCTTACGTCCAGGTCTTTTTGGACCCAGAAGGGGGCAGGGTGGGGTATAATGGGGCGGGTCACACTTATGCACACTCCGCTGGTGCACACATGGGTTGGGAAGAGAACCACCACACAAAATGGCCACCACCTGTATTTAATATGTGCAGATAATTCTAGACATGCAAACTCAGATGCTACTCCAGTGAGTTCAATGAAACAGATTTCTAATAAAATGTGTATAGAATCACAGCCTAAGCCAGCAATCCAAACCTGCTGATGTGACCACTTAGGCTCTGCTGATCAACCACTGCATCCACAGTCCAGACATTCACTCCTTGCATCACTAACTGAATACATATGCCATGCTAGACAAGGGAGAGTAAAAGATAAAGAGATAAAGGAAGGCTGGCTGTGTAGATCACAACTTTCATTACTAAGCTTTCAGCCATCATTTGACATGCACTTTCAAACTTTTTTGCCCCAGGCTGGAAACATACATCGATACAATTAAAGCTGAAATTCCAAAGAAGCTATATTCTGAATCAGATTAGATTCTGAATCTGGATTTGAATCTGAATGTGTATAATCTGAATCTGGATTTGTTATATCCTATACCCCCAGAATTACAACCTTTATCTTAAGACCAAAGTGAATGCTCGACATTCATCCTTAGTATATTTGGGGCAACCCATCATATCCTTATTTATAATCACAGTATTCCTGGTAATAATAAAAAGGCACCATAAACAGGAAAAAAATGTGACACCTTAATTGTGGAATGCTCTCCCTTTTGAAATTTAGCAAGTATCTACTCTGTTTTCACTCAGATGTACCTTAAAATGTGGCTCTTCAGTCATACCTTTGAAAGTTAATGATGCCCAGCTGGAATGACAGTGTTCTTTTACAGTTTCTGTGATGAATTGTTAGGTGCATTTTATTCTGCTCCTAATTATTAGGGAGTGTACATTTTAAGACTGATATTCTTTTCACCGGTCACAAAATCTCTGGATGTTGGGTGGGGTATAAATGATACAAATAATAATAAAATAAATGAATAAATAAAAATATCCTGAAGGACTTTTTAACTTCTGAAACATGTCATCAAATCCTAGTGATCTAAAAGGTTAACCTTAAAAAGGAGTGTGATCATCAAATCTTCCCCTTGCTTCAGAAATACAGAGATAGCAGAAAACTTGTCCATGTCTTGTAAGTTTTGTGTTCAAAACCTACATGTAACATCGACAGTGACACAACTATCAAATAACAATGCGCAATCATAATAAATACCAGCAATTATTTCACCCATTCACCAGAGGTACTTCTTCTTCTAAGTGAATGATACAATTACAGCTTGTCACAGTGGGAGTCCTTAATTAAAACAAAAGCATAAAATATATGGGAGTGGGAGAGGTGTATTCAGATAGGTTCATTAAAGGTACTTTGTTTCTTTCTCAGAATCTCATTAGTCTATCACAGCTCATTGGGCAAAACCCCTAAATGTGGCTAGGATAAGTGTGGCATATAGAATCTTAAGAAAACGGAAAAGGGCTCTGTATTATTTCTGCTCTGCTTGAGTTGCAGCAATGCCATTATCTATCTGACAGTTGTGCTTTAGCATTATAATTTTTACAACTGCACATTACCTAGAGGACTATTACATCTCAATTGGTGTTTCATTGGTTACGCATATCCGGGACATGGAATGACACATATTCATCAGAACACAGCTAGAAATGTCTCTCCCCACCCTCAACATACAGACATACTATTGAATAAGCTGAGTTGTGGCAAGAACTAACATAAAGCAGGTCCCAGGTGGTCTCAGAATTGCTTGTGCAAGTAAATATACTCCAAATCTTTGGAATTGGATATGAGACAGGCCACTGTTGTTGTAGCCAAAACATAGTCATCATTATGGAGACAATGTATGGCATGCAGTTTGAAGCAAATAAAAAATACTGTTTATGGGGGGATGCTCTGAGTTTAGTCAGGCAGATGCAGCTTTTTGCATTTAATTGTGGTTTGAACATACATCTGCTGCTCAGGAAAAAACCCCCACCTAGCTTGGAATTCAGTGACCCACCCTGCCAAATTTAGGAAGTATTTAATGACACAGTTTGAAAGAATTGAGGCAGTGAAGGGGCAAGAATCAATGCAGAAATTGATCTCTAAAGAATGCAACAAAGTCCACGTTCAAAGCTGATTTCCCTGTGCAATGGCAGCTATACAGATATAGCCTCCCAAAGTAAGAATTGCTGGAATTGCAGAATTTCTGCTGCTACAACAAGGTATTGCTCTTTACAGGATCTGCTTGCTTTGTGTTATTTTCTTGTGAAAGTCAGTGCTTATATTAAAATGTGAAGCTCTGGTAATTAAGTAAATAAATGATGAATTCACACCAAACTGGCTTTGATGTATCTGAAAGGAACAGTTGCAGACTCCTTAAGGGTTCTTATTAGATGAGCCTTCGTCATCTAACCATGCATTTTTCTCACAAATAATCCCTCAGATGCGCCAATAAGTCACATATAAAGACAAGTGCACACAAATGCAATTAGGTGGCATGGATGGAAACTCTTTACCCACATCCATTAAAAAAAAAAATTCCTGGGGTTGATTCCTAATTACAACTCAGTTATCAACACATGGTTTTCATAATATATTCAATAAGCATTTTATCTTTCTGTCACTGCTATTACTATTTGTCTCATTAGGACAAGAATGAAAAATAAGTATTCAGGAAATCTTTTGATAGTTCTATTCATGATTTAATGCTGTTTCATCTAGCAGCTTAGCAAAAGGCTTTGAAAAAAAGCAACCACAAATAAAAATAGCACCTTTAAAATATTTATTTATAAAGAGGCTTCATTATCATTAATTAATTTCCCACTTGGCTCATGAACTTTGTCATATTTTCCCCTCTTTGCATTGCAAATAAATTTTAAAAATCCCAACAGAGTATTCTAAAAATTCCAAGGGTACTAAATACTAATTGTGGTGATATAAACATGTAACTCAGTATCTCCCCCCCCAAAAAAAACAACACACACCAGATGTGTTGCATTGTGTGATAACTATATTTTGAAAGTTGGAATATGTTATATAACTAATAGGATTTAAGCTTCTACAATAAAATGATTTATCCAGAGTGCTATTCCACCGTGATTCCTAAGGATGGAAGCAAATGCAAGAATCAGGGACGCTAAACCTTTTTACACAGGTTTTTTGGAGAATTTCCAAAGATTTAAAAAGTGAACAGAAGTAGACCTGGTTTTCAGCTAACATTAAGTCAAATCATGGCTAAACATAGGTGCATGAGAATGTGGTTACTAACAGGAAAATTCATGGCTGTTTTGCTCCTCCTTCTGAACTGCTCCTGTACTACTGGACCTAAGCCATCATTTGGTTTAGCATTACATTAAAACTCAGGCTTGTGGTTTGTCTCTGTGAGAGACAAATATTCATATCTGCTTCTGGGTGTTTCTTCTAATCCAATTTTCCAAACTGGAATGGAGCAATTGCATTGGGATTTTTTTTAAAAAAAGTGAACCCTTTCCTCCGGTGTTGTTTTCCCAATTTAAATTGCCACCACTGCCTGAAAAGCTGGTATTTGTATCTATTCAACTATATATGTCTTATATTTATGCTATTCCTTTCTTATTATCCTTTGTTTGACTGTAATATAGCATGTGTTTATCTGATTTAATAGAAAAGTGAACTTTTAAAAAAATAAACAAGGGCAGAATTAATTCTTTTCAGAAAATCAGAGTTTAGAAAATAAATATGCAACACCAATGAAAAGCCTAAATGTTTAAGAGACCACAAATGCTCTTGGAAGAAGCCAGAACTCGCACCAGAAGAAATATATGCTTTCTTTTTAGGATAAAGGAAGATTGGAAGGATGGAAAAGATCCCATTCCTGAGACAATATACAGAAGGCAAATAGCATATAGCTGTCTTGCTATTGTCTTCCCTGTAACTCAGCAACTGCCTCACTGCTGTGGAGTGAAGATGGGAAGAAGCTAACTGTTTCCTTGAAAACTTGCTTTGGGGACAACTGAGCTATTAGTGTTCCCTAAAAAGTGACAATACTTTCTGCAACACATCTTCTAAGTTGTCCCCACTCCCCTTTGCTAGCAAACAAAACCAAAGACAGAAAGAGCAGGTAACATGGAGAAACCATAGCTTAATGTGGCATTACCATTTGCCAAGTGGTAACTTACCACCATATACATATAAAAGCTGGTTGTCTGGATTGCAAGACCAAGCACAGTGAGCCCAGGTTCACTGGGGACAGGCGCTGTGAGAGTACCAGTAAAGATAGGAAAAGAGCTTGAGATAAATATAGCCACAACTTGCTGGTTGTGGTTGATTGCTCCTTTAGGGTTGATTCTGGGTTAAAGGATCCTCCCGTGTTCAGATCAAATGAAGGCAGACCTGCTACACCACCACTTGTGACATTTTAAAGCCTGTTAACCCCTGTCTGGGCCTCTGGACAAAAGTTTTTCCTTGGACCCCTTTACCAGAGTACCCTTAACATCTAGTTTCAGTTTTGGCTCAGGATTCAGGTGCCAGAACTAATTTTGGAGTGCACAGAGGGAGGAGGAAGCTCCGTTGCACAAATGGACATCCTCCTGTGGCACTTCCGCTGATGGGACTGGTTAGGTGAATCCTGCTTAACTAGTTTAGATACACATTTTGCTAAAGTTTTATATTCACCCAAACAATTTTTAAAATAGGTCATACTGCACTGTTACAGTATCACAAGCTGATATTTTACATCAACACAACCGTGCACCTCTTAGACAATTGCTTAAGGTTATGATTTCAAGTCTACCTTTAACCAAAATGCATGACATTAGCCTCCTTTTTCCACAGGAATCTTAATTCCCAGCCATCTTGTTTATCTGTTCAAATACTTCCCTACCCTTCCATACATAACAATTAGACAAAATCATTCTTCGCTTCCAGTGCTTTTACACACACACACACACACACACACACACACACACACAGTCTTTTTCAAATGTTTCAGGGATATGCAATTTGATGAAGCAACAGTCAGTCACAAGGGGTGTTCTTGGTTATGTTCCATTATATTGTTAGCTGCCTGTGTTATATAGCCAAGTGTGAAGAAATAAGCCCACTCTTCCTGGAAACATCTTGCAGCATATATAGGGAAACCTTTATGTCTTCTGTACTTTTACCTGCCTTTCTGTCAAGAGTGCATGCTACAGTTAGCTGCTCTCCTCATATTTCCGACATATTTAATTTTGTCGTTATGCTCTGATGTATTGATAAATTAGCATAGTTAATTATTTAAACATTACCAATCATGTTCCAGATGGATGCAATTACTTCTCCCTTCAGCACTGTTTCCTGCCCCTATTTGTTTAATGTGATGCATCCTAACCAGAGGCATTTTTCACCATTCGTGCAATCTTGATTAACGATACATGAAGCAGTATATCCTTACCAAGTGCTTGGCTGTATAGACTATTAGAAAATTTCTGTCTCTTATCAGAAGCTGCATGTGTGTGCCCAGCTCCAAGATCACAACCCAAGGCAACAATAAAACATACTCATTTTTGAATATGTGTGTGTTTGCACCAACTCCTAGGGGCCCAGGTCCCTTCGACCCACCTCAATAAAGTATTTGACCTACCCCCCTCCACTGATGGGCATTCCTTTCTTTTCAACATTTGGACTTCATTTCACAACAAGCCCTGTAAAAGAACTTGTAAAAACGTTGTTGGATGGCAAGAAAGCTGGGATTGGGCCAGCTGATGACATGGCTCCTCAAATTTCTTTTCTGATGAGAGCAGCTTTTGCATCTCATTTGGAAACCAAGGACCCAGAGTCTGGAGGAAAAATGGGGAGGCACACAATGCCAGATGCTTGAAGTCCAGTGTGAAGTTTCCACAGCCTGTGTTGATTTGGGGAGTCATGTCATCAGCTGGTGTTGGTCCACTGTGCTTCATTGAGTCCAGGGTCAACGCAGCCGTCTACCAGGAGATTTTGGAGCACTTCATGCTTCCTTCCGCAGACGAGCTTTATGGGGTTGCTGACTTCATTTTCCAGCAGGACTTTGGCACCTGCCCACACTGCCCAAAGTACCAAAACCTGGTTCAATGCCCATGGGATTACTGTGCTTGATTGGCCAGCAAACTCGCCTGACCTGAACCCCATAGAGAATCTATGGGGCATTAACAAGAGACAGATGAGAGACATGAGACCGAGCAATGCAGAAGAGCTGAAGGCTGCTATTGAAGCATCCTGGTCTTCCATAACATCTCAGCAGTGCCACAGGCTGATAGCATCCATGCCACGCCGCATTGAGGCAGTAACTGATGCAAAAGGGGTCCAAACCAAGTACTGAGTACATATGCATGCTTCTACTTCTCAGAGGTCCAATACTGGTCTATTTGCAATCCTTGTTTTGCTGATTTCATTTAATATTCTAATTTTCTGAGATTGTTAATTTGGGGTTTTCATCAGCTGTATGCCATGATCATCATAATTATAACAAATAAAGGCTTGGCATATCTTGCTCTGCATGTCATGAGTCTATCTCATATATTAGTTTCACCTTTTAAGCTGAATTACTGAAATAAATGAACTTTTCCACGATATTCTAATTTTCCAAGTTTCACCTGTATTTATATTTCTTTGCAATTATACTCGCTTTTCCTCCCTGGGAGCACTCAAGAGATGTCACTTAGACAGTAAATGTGGAATCCCTAGACTTGTCTCTCAGAGCTACTGAGCTCAGGATAAGGACAGGGACTTGTCCACTTCAACAAGAAAAACTAATAAGCCCAAAGGGATGTGAGAGGTGTGAAGGATACGTGGCTTACTGTGTGGGCAGAGGTGCCATTCAGCCAACTACATCACAAGTTCATGGGGATGCTGGTAGACAGGTATATATATATCACAACCTACTGCAGGTTAATTAATGAATAAAGTTGTATCTCTTATTTAATCTGAAATCTAGTGTTTAGTCTCCTTATTTTCAAATGTTTGTGCAGTCTACTCAAGTAGATCCTTATTTGAAAGGAAACCTGAAGTGGATTAGAACATATAAAAGGACTAAATGCTTAGAAATCCATAATAATAACCATCATTCCTTTATATTTTATCCCCCCACTTAACAGCCCCTTTAAAGCACAACCGCAGATAAATATGAAAATTATTTGTCTTACCAGTTGCTGGCCTTGTACACCCCATGCTGCATACTGTAAAACTGAATCCTCTACCTCCGGAGGGTTTAACTCCCAAACTTCCCTTGAAAAAAGGTAAACATTTTACTTGAACACATTTGCACCATTACATGGCACAGAACAGCATCGATATAACACCATCTTACCTCGTACGTATGTTATATATCACATATGAAGCCGTATACGAGTAATGAAAAACCTGTAAAACAAGGAGAAAAAGTAGACATGAGCACCGTCATGGGATACATTTGGAAAACTTGGGGAGAAGAAAACTTTTATTCATGATGTTAGATATCCCATTGTCTAAATTGACATGGCAGGCTTGCATAAGTGGGCTTGGTCTGCGCTAAGCTGTGCTATCTTTAGCTGTTAGTACTCTTTGTTCCAGTTCACAAGTACCGGTACATGTTTATTGTCACTTAATGAGTATAACACCATTCAGTGACATGCATCTTTGAATATGCACCACAGATCAAATACTAAAGATTGAACTTTCAAACATTATCATGAGCACAATACTTCCCAGTGGAATCATACATTCAGCTGAGTTATGAAGCATTAAATAATCACGAAAAGAGAAGTCAAGAGAGGTACTTGCATGTGTGTGAATACGGTCAGGATAAAGTGTCACTGGAGACCACATGATTTTTGTGCTGAATTGTAGCCTAGATTTTTTTTTCTTGTTCGTGCAGTTCAAACAAATAAACACAAACACCCTTGGGATCTCAACATCCATAATTCTACCTTTTAAAACATTTTTTAGTTCTAAAACCACTATGAATCATGCCTGCAAAACTGCAGTAAAGATAAATAACTGCCCTTGGAAACCTGCTGCTTGTACTTTTGATTCAGAATAATTATTTTATCCAAACATATTTGGCTAGGGGGAAAAACCCATTTGTTACACTGAATTCTTACTAATTATAATAAGGTTTTCCAAAGCTTAATCTAAATTTCAGCTGAAGCAGGGAACTACAACCACAAATTAATAAGGACAATACTCCATCAAAACTATTTCTGTAGACCAACAAACTAAAAATAATTCCTATATGAGATGTTTTCAAACCTACAGGCACATTATAAATTAAGTACTTCAAATATTTTCCCCAGAATGTTGATATGTAAGCAGCATTTAATAAAGCACAGAACTGTATTAGCATTCAATTAAAATAGAGGCTAATATATGCAATACATGGACAGCTCAGAACAACTACAAAAAAGAAGACACTCAAATTTCTGGAATGAAACTCTAGATACAATTTCCCACCTTACCTGGAAATTCCCAAATTGCACCCAAGCACAGTGAGGGTGGGAAACACTGCTGTTTGACTTCAAACAAGCATGGCTGTACAGCCACTGCAGCAACGAGAAACAGCTGGGTTGGAATGTGGACAAGCCCAACTTCAGGTGGGTAATTGGCTTCAGATTGGCTTCCCAGGGGAGGGGAGGCAGGCCTGGGAGTGGATTAGCTTTTCTCTGGTTGGCTCATGGTCTAGTAAAATAGGCAGAGCCCAGTGTGATAAAGACTTCGCCAGTCTCCTTCCCTAGTTACAGAGGTTGTACTTTGTTTTTGTTTATCTGGTTCATTTTGCTATTTTGCTTGCTCCTCAAGATACACTGTGCTATGGTATTAGTCAGACACTGGTTACTTTTACCTGTGGGCTTTTTGCATTCCTTACAACAACAGTGCTATATGATATTGATATATATTTTTCTTTCACAATTTCCCTTAGCAGTAGAGGCATTGGCCAAGATCTATTGTTGAGTAAAGCAAGGGATCAGCTCCCCGCTCCCCAGTGGAAGATCTTAAAGGCAGTGTTTCTCAAACTTGGGTCTCTAGCTGTTTTTGGACTACAGGTCCCATAATCCCTCACCACTGGTCCTGCTAGCTAGGGATGGTAGGAGTTGTAGTCCCCAAACAGCTGGAGACCCAAGTTTGGGAAACACTGCCTTAAGGGATAGTGGGATGTTGCCTTGTGCTGGGTTGCAGCACTCCCAAGCTGCCTGGGACTAGACTATGCTGATGGGGGCCTATATACTTCAGCCCATGAGCTAGGGGCCCTGGACACTGGACAGCAAGGGGGCTGCACAATGAATGGATCTTGCACTCTGCCATGGTTGTTGTAACCAAAATAAAAGTTGCGGCATTGTTCAACCCATCAAAGCCTCTGTCATTTACTGCTCTGACACCCTATTCTGGACACGCAAACATCAACACAGGAGCTCAAGGTGGTATAGATGCTTCTCTCCCCACACCTCCATTTTATTCTCACAAACAATCCTGGTTGGCTGAGAAACACTGACTGGTCCAAGGTCACCCAGTGGGCTTCATGCCTCAGTAGGAATTTGAACCCAGGTCCAGCACTCTAACTGGCAGTCCAACAACTAAAGTAAGTAAATTTTTATTTATACCCTGCCCTCCCCAGCCAAGATGGGGCTCAGGGCAGCTAACATCAAATGTCAAATACATTAAAACACAAACAATTGATTAAAATACAGCTTAAAAATTAGAATCAGGATAAAATTAAATGACTGCCCAAGAAATTACAACCATAGGGGTCGGGAACCTCAAGTATGCATCAGTGCCAGCTATCTATGTATGCAATTATGCTAACGAACTGGAGTTCCAATGACATTCTGTGGCAGGCTTTAAAGTCATCGTCTTCTTTAAAGTGGTGTGATACCAACATAAAGCCACTGAATTTGAAATTAATTAGTTTAAGTAAATGTTCATTATAAGAACCCCAGTCTGTGTGGAAACTGGTTCGTCCCCACATGGTGAGGAGAGCACAGTGTCGAATGAGACAACATGTTGGTGGGGCAATCATTTGGGTCAATGGAATGCAAAATAGCATGGGAGGACGTTAAAGGTTCAATGACAAAGACCAAGTGTACTCACTTGATCATGCCCACACGGTTGCTGCTTTCAAATGAACTCTCAAGTCATATGGAAAAAACATCATGGAAAAACAACTCCAGCTATCATAGAAAAGCAGCCATACTTGCAAGGATGACTGCAGGTATGATTTAACAGGTAATTAGTACAGTATCATCAGTAATATAAATATTAAAGTCAAAGAAAGATTACATGCATAATTTAATATGGTGATCTTTCTAGGTTTAAATGTGGAAATCAGAAACTTACTGTATTTACAATAACATACATTTGCATGTTTATATTTAGTATTTCTAAAAGGCTGCTATTGTGTTGCCAACAACTTATATTTTAAAAAGTATTAGTTGTCAAATGTGCTTTAGAATAAATTATATTTTATATACATGCAGTAAGGTATTCTATATTCCATTTAATTAATCTGCATTTATGTTTAGTGAAAAATCTTTTAAATATTTATGAGGCTTTTGCTGAAAGTACCACTTATAAACTAAAAAATGCAGATTTTATAGATATCTTAGAATTACACTTCAGCCCTCAGTGTGAACAGTTGTTTATTTCAAAGCATTACTACAATAATTAAACAAAGTCAAGGTGCCTCCTTTTCATGGTGTCATACTGAATATAGGGTTACAGTACCCTATGCATTGCAGGGGGTTAGACTAGATGAACATTGGGGTCCCTTCCAGATCTACAATTCTAAGATTCTATGATTCTGTACTTCACTGATACACACAAAGAAGGCATCAAACCTTTCTGTTGTATTTGCAAATAACTTCACTAAATACAAAGAGTGTTTATCTAATTAGAGGTTCAGTAGTAGGTGTAAAATGGACAGACAGATGTGTTATAGAAGTAAGAAGCTATTAGCTGCTGATGCAAAAAGGAATAAAAGAATTATAACATTTCCCTGCAGTTTTGTTTAATATATATATATATTGTGATGATATTTTTTATTTTCAGTCAGTTAAACAGAGATTACCAAATCTGTATCTTAAGGCACTTCAACATTTGTAGTAGACACCCACTCTCAATTTCTCTACCCTTTGATTTCACTCGATTACAAGCACCTTTAATCTTTACCCAGGCAACTCAAGTGCCCTGATCACATCCTCTATATCTGTTGCTTAGCCTCTGATCCAATTTCCCTGTTATTTGATCTCCATTGACTTGTGACATGCAGCTGACGCTTGCTTATTCCATTCCGGTAGCAGACCCATCCGTGTTGTTCAGTCACCTAGCAGTACCAAAGATGAAGACAACCATAACAGTCTACAGAAACAATCCTGTAAACTTTGGAGTAAATCCCATTGGACACAATGGGGCAAATTACATTTCCCTAATACCATACTAAAAGGAATTAGCAACCCCTCAACAGACAACCTTAGAATAAAAGAATATACAAATTTATTATAGAGAAAGAGAAAGATTGATTGATTGGCAGGCAAGTCCTTAAATAAAAGATTTGTGACTGCTCAGCAACCCTAAGAATAATTTCAAGGTTCTTGGAAGAAATAAACATGTCCTAAGGCCAAGTGGAGGGAGATAGATATCAGGTGGTGTCTTGTACAGGGGTGTTGGACATATTTCAGCCTGAGGGCAGTATTTCTTGGGTTAGGTGGGCAGAGCTGAAATTGTAAATTAGCCACAAACTAAAATTAGCGTATCTGAAACTGCTCCCAAACTCAGCAATTTACAGTTTCATAAACACCCTGACCCCAGAGGATCCCAAACTAGCACTCCAGTTTTATAAAACTCAGCATGGGTTGAAACATTCCTGTTTCAGCAAATGTCATTGATGGAGCTGCAGGAGATGCCAAGGTACCAATTAATCCTGACTCGGTGGGATTGCAAATTCTGCCTCTGATCTGAAATCATTATACAGAATACAGAATCAAACATAAACACATGATCACAAAGGAAGCATTATCAGCCCCCCCCCATGATTCAAGTTTCCACTATCAATTTTTCCACATAACTGTGGTGAAAGAATTGCACCTGAAAATCTACATATGTAAGTGCTGATGGGATATGATACTGTTCCATTTTTATAATGATACGAAGAAGAGTAACTTCTTAATGATATATTTTGAGTCTAACATGAAAGAGGCAATGAAACCCTTTGGTATTGGCTTAGAAAACTAGACTCCTACACCAAGGACAAAATACCCACCCACATCTCAAAATTTTATTGGCCCATTCCTTTCCTACAACAAAGCAATATTCTATACTTACTCAGCTTTAACTTATAGATATCTGACACTGCTAAGATTGCAGTATAAAGAAAATAGAATCAGTACTTAATTTGCCCAGAAAATTTTCAAGCAGCAATAAAAATGACTTATTTTTTTCCTTGTTCTGTCTAAGGGAGAACTGTAGCTTTCCTGTTACTAAAACATCTGATGCAGTTAATAAATTGAAATTAGTAGCAGCATGTCAGTTGCCTATGGCAATGTAGAACTGATAGATAGTAAGAAGAAAATCTCCACTCCAGTTCACAGTGCATCTACTAAATAAATTAGTAAGACCATCAATAAAGTTTAAATTCATTTTATGTTGAAGCACCATTATCAATATAAGATGCAGTCCTTGGCTTGGTAGACTCATTGGGGCAAATAGTCCCATGAATCTCCAAATGTTGGGTTCTAGAGAGACACACATGCACTCCTTTGGTGAACCTGAGAATTCTCATATGGATATTGGTTTCCAATGCCATGACTCTCATCAGCAAGGAAATAATGTATGAAGTTCTAAGACTTAAAATTGATAACCAAGAGATTTAATGCCATATACCTTGCCAGAGAGAATGCATGGGCCCTAAACTGAAGCTGGCATTTTTTATTTTGCCTGTTTCTAATAATTTACATGCTTCCAAATTAGATTTGTAGGCAGTGCTCAATAGGATGCTTGCATTTAAATGCCACTGGTCTGGAAGCTCCTTAGTATTTCCTAATTCCCCATGGAGTACAGTCACAAACATACTGCTCCCTGCATGTCTTGTTATTAGGCTTATTCACCAGTCTTCAAGCTGTTTGTTTCTGTACCAACTGGAAGCTTTCAGAGAACTCAGAGTTTCTTGTATTGGGCAATAGACATAAAGCAGCATACAGAAAAGTTCATTGTGTTACATTCACTGAATTGAATTCCACTCAGGATGCTCCCCTTAACAGAAAGAGGGGAGGAAGTTTCACCAAGTTCCCCTTTCTCCTGCCACCTCAGCATCACACTATTTCAGAAGCATCTTCTGGAGAAGACATTCAATAATATAGGGAGCTACAGGGAAGGCACTCAACAAAAATAGCCTCCCTCTCCATTCTGCTAATAGAGTTTATCAGACAGATCAAAAGCCTTTCATGGATGAAAGCCCTTCCATTTGTGGAGAACAAAGTCTGGATTCAACCCATTGGGCTCCAGTGTACTGCAGGTAGGGTCTCATTCATATTTCTATACTGAAAAACATAAAATGTAAGTTATTTTATCTAACTGGGGAGGTGATTAGCTACATTAGCCCATTACATACTATATTGTCTCAATCCACCTAGAACAGAATGCATGAACTAAAAGAGTTTTGAGGACCTTTTTTCAAATAGAGAGCTACCATGGTGTAGTGGCTAGATCAGAACTTTCCAAACTGTGTGTCACAACACGTTAGTGTTAGCTCATCCCAAGGCTGGAAAAGGATCAATTTAACCTCTGGTTTGCTAGTAAAACTGAATTACTGTGTCATGAAATGATGCATGTCTGAAAAGTGTGTCACCAACATGAAAAGTTTGGAAAACTCTGGAAATTAAGAGAACACTGTAAACAACTAAAAACCCTGGCAGTATTTGAGTAATGCTTATAATGTATGAAAAAACATGGAAAAATGGATTGCTATTCTTTTAACAAATTATAGAAAATATGATAAGCAGTTGGAAAAAAAGATTGATAATGGTAACCATGGAAGGGCGGTGGGAAGTCAAAGGATTCAGGGAATCCTAAATGAAGAGGTGAATGATTTGTTTGAATTTAAATTTGTTATGTAAAATATATTTTTAAAAAGGGCAAAAAAGAAAAGTTTGGAAAGCTCTGGGCTAGAGTGTTCAACTAAATCCAGGGAAACTGAGCTTCAAATATCGCTCAGAGCAAATATCGCTAAGCTCATGGAGTGATCTTGAGGAAGTCAATTTCTCTCAGTCTGAGCTACCTCACAAGATTGTTGTGATGATAAAATGGATAATGGAAAATCATGTATGTCCTTATGACCTTACATAGCATATTGGATATAACACTGCTTGCTTTATATTTAATTTCAATTCCTGAATCCAGATAATTGGTTAGCTGCCTGGTTTGGAAGTGGTTGTACTCTCCCTGAAGTATTGTTTGTTTTGAGAACTATTTCATTTACTAATAAGCAGCACTCAGAATTGCAATACAAAGATCACACAAATAATCCTCTTAGAAACTGTTAGAAGTTTCAACATAAGAATGAAATTAGAAGATCAAATTATTAAGGGACCAGTTCACTATCGGCCAGTAATATATTCATCTCATTGAGTAAAACAAGATGGCATCAGTACGAATTACTAGCAGATCAGTTGGAGTGTGGCACTTCTGATATTGTTTGCTATTCAAGAATTCCTTCTTATGAATAGCACCCAGCCAATAGTTACCCAGCCTAGCAAAAAGAATCAATATGCTTTGAATTAGAAAATCAGGGATAAGAACATTGAAACAGAAAACACTGCAAGAAACAGACTATTTTGCTTTTCTCTGCCATTTTGTCTACTGATTCAATTTGATGGCCTAAAAAGTGCAAACTAGCAGTTTTTTTACCTTCACTTCCAGGAATTTATAAAGTTATGTGGGTTCCTACAGAAGCATTATTGGGTGTCTTAAAGCACAGCACCAGTTCGAAAAGAAAAGAAAGAAGAGAGGTGATTCCAAACAGATACAATGAAGTTAAATGACAAGGTCATAACCTCCTAAAGCATCACATTTATTTTATTCAATCAACATCAATTACTTGTCATGATTGATGGCAACTATTGCATATCATTGGACAGAATTTATGGATAGTATTAACACTTTTGGCTGTGAAATATTGCTACCATAACAACGATATGCTGCCAAGCCAAAATAAATATAAGAGAGGGAGATTTCTAGACATCTAATTCATCTAACAAGAAAAAAGGCTGTCAACCAAGACTAAACAAAAAAAGCACATCTAGAAAATCTGCTTAGGCTTATGCTGCACTACTTATCATTTTTCATTAAGATTAATTATCTCATGAAAAAAGTCATCTTCTTTGGAGTGTTAATTAATTCACAATCAATTAAACTCAATGCAGCTAACCAAAAGTTCAAATGTGATACACACTGCAGATGAATACTATTTTAGAGAAACCCAACTATGCTTGCTACTATTTCTACAAGCATTGAGATCCCTAGTCCTGTATTTGAACACATATTTCAATCATTTCTCTTTTAGTACCTAACCATTTGAGATGAGTGAATTACTCAAAAAATGTTTCCCATTACCACATTTGAAAGCGTCATATATCACTGTCAATGGAAATTCTTTTACTACATTATCTTGTAAAAAAAATGCCTCTTTTGGAGTCTTTGCAAGAAAAATAAAACCAAACCATAAAATATGGAAATAAGTTTAATGTCAAGTGATATAAGAAGCACCGCCCATGACAACATTCACAGGTGTTGTTCACAAATTACTTTCTAGCAGAGATGGAGATTTTGTTCAGTCTAAATTTTTCAGTGAAACAACCTGATGATGATGATGATGATAAATATTGAGACCATATTTAAGAAGTTCAACTTTTGTTAATCATTCAGTGTAGCACTAATTAAAGTGATTGTAATGAGAAAAGGTTCTAATTCTAGATCATCACTTCCCTTTCCTCCCTACCACAAAATGTGACGGAGTACAAATTGCAGGGAGAGGAAGAAATCCCCATAGAGTGAAAATAAGGAACAAAAGCAGCAGCAAAACAAGAAGCATTCCCTCTAGAAATTCAATAGATAAAGAAAACAGAGTTGTTTGATTGCAGCAAGAAAATGAAGATACTGTACAAGTGCAAGTTGTGAGAAAGCATGAGGATGCCAGAGTCACATATGCTAGGAAGGGAAAAGTATAGTAGGGAAGGGGGAAAGTCGAGTGACAACTTGCATGAGAAGGGTCAGAACTTCAAGGGGATGAGTTACAGGGTAGGAGGCAGCAGAAGGAGCTATGTGGATGTGATAACCGAAGCACACACATCACAGGAAAAAGCTGCAGTATCCCAAGAAAGAAGGCTGCCTGCAGCACATGGAGCATCATCCTGTATCTATAGAGAATAAAGTCAGAAAGCCAGTAGCAGCCAGCCAGTCCATTTGCACCCACCAACCTCCCCGTTGCCTCCCTTCCCCTTTCAAGTAAGCTGTAGTGGTAGAATCACCCAGAGCTCACTATGCCATCCACTACTGCATGAAGCGGAACCAGAAAAGAACTTGCTCTATTCCTCTTCCTTTGATCGACAGTCTTCAAATATCTTACACCTGGCAATGAAACATAGTACAGATTATGAGCACAATCATTTCCCATTCCCAACAGCAGTGCTCTGTGGAGTGGCAGGACCACATAGAAAGTGGGGTAGCAGGACCATTGGGTTTGATGCCGTCACATGACAGCACTGTGACCAGCTCAGGAGCTAATGGATTTCAAATTGGCTCTGCCCATCTCTCTACCAGACTTTTAATTGCTCCACTTCAGGGCCATCTGCTATCACTGGTTTGCATTCTGCCAACAGCACTCCTGTCCACCCACCCATTTGACAGCTGGAAGGGTGAGTGTGTGCACCAGCAGCCTGCAGAGGGCCCGCTTAGGCAGGAGAACTGGGTGGAAGGACACTCCACCCCAAGCCTGGTTTAATGAGGAGGAAGGTTGGATTGTTCACTAACAGAGGAGTTTGAATAACAATGGTATTTTGAGAGGAACTCCTCCACACTATTTTACCATACTTTAACAACCCCAATTGCCTAATGTAAGGAAAAGCTGTTTTAATGATTGCCTAACCTGCATTGCATAATGACAAGTATGAAAACGTTGGCATTAAACCATATGGTTGGTTGTAAAATCAGAAGACGGATGTATCATTTATGTTAATCTGGAATAAGTGGGAATATGATTTTGCTAATTACCATCATGCCAGCTCAAAGAAGGATCAACATCAGGCATATTGCTCATATATTTAGAATAAATTGTAATAGTGCTGGTATCATTAACCAGGACTCTGGTTTATCCATTATAAAGATTATTTTCATGACAGTTTACATAATAGCGGAGAGATTAAATTATAAATTTCAAAATATTATTAAGATCATATTTATTGACTAATTCCTGGTAATAAGCTCTAAAATGACCCTTCTAGAGATGAACCAGGGTTAATTTCCAATATCTTACTCTCTTTGTGGTTCCAGATTAATTTAAATATAATTACTCCAGCTTCTTGGGAAATACTAAGGAGCTTCCAGACCAGAGCTTCTTGTCTCACAACCAATAATATGGATTAAATTAAATGTTTCTATACTAAAATTAAATAATAATATTAAAATGATATGGATTGTTTTAGTTGTTAAAATACATGCCTTCTGCAACTACATTTGGGATACCATGCACAGTTCTGCTCACCTCACCTGAAAAAAGGATTTTGTGGAGTTGGAAAATGTTCAGAAAAGGGCAACCAAATTGCTGAATTGGATGGAGCAACTTCCTTACAAGAAAAGGTTCCAGCATTTGAGACTTTTTTGGTTTAGAGAAAAGGTGAGTAAGAAGTGACATGATAGAAGTTTAGAAAATTATACATGGTATGAAGAAAGTGGATAGGGAAAAGTTTTGACCCCTCTCCATAACCCTAGAATCCTTTAACATTCAATGAAGCTGAATGCTGGAAAATTCAGGACTGACCAAAAAACAACAGCCACAACAACCTCCTTATGCATGGAACTTGCTCCCACAAGAGGCGGTGGTGGCCACCACCTTGGATGGCTTTAAAAGAGGATAAAGTTATCAAAGGCTACACTCTTTCTCCCTGGATGGAGGCAGCATACTTCTGAATACCAGTTGCTGGTAAATGGAGGAGGGGAGGATGCTCTTGTGGTCAGGTCCTGCTTGTATGTTTCACACAAACCTCTGCTTGGCTACTGTAAGAACATGATGCTGCACTAGATGAGCCATTGGCCTAATCCAGCAAGCCCTTCTTACGTTTTTAGGTGTTCTTAACATGCTTCTGTTAACAGTTCTTGCTGAAACTAAGCACTGAAGTTCAGTGTTCTACTTATTAGCCCTGAAAGCAATTGACCACATAAATGTAGCTGAATAATATATCAACAGTCAAGAATGGCTTACTTGTTGCGTTCTGCATTTCATTAGTAAAACAGGAGAAGAAATATGTAGAGAAGATGCTAGGATGGTCTAGAAGACTTGTGTATTTTGGTACACCCATGTTTCAAGCCTGAGTCATTTCAATTTAAGATATGATTATTGACCCTTGGGTCATTTTATTGCTCTTATTGTTTTGTGTGTCAACATTAGTCACTTTTAGAACAGTATTTTGTTGCTATTTACACATTTAATGACAGCGTTTTAATTCTTCATAATGCAATACAAAGTCATGATAGCAGGGTTACTCATTTCAAGCATTGCTAATGCCTTTGCTGTGGGATTACTTCATTATGATCTCAAACACATTATAACATACTGCCCTACCAACAAAGCACAATACTTCACTAGAGACAAAATCCTGTGCTCTGTTTTCCAAAACTAAATTTTGTATTATAGAATGGCAAAGTGATAGTTATTCTCCACATATTAAGCTCACTAGGGCTGTCTGTTCTCCTTCAGATTACTTTAGATGCTTGTGCCTTGCCAAAGTTAGAGGGGAATGAGTTTTCTAGGAATCTGTACCTCTTTGATTCCAGCTGGACTCAAACTGATTGAGGCTGTTCTCCTTTCCTACATGTAACTTTAAAAGCTTGTGCCATGCCAGAGGTGAGAGCCTATTGGTACCAGTCCAAGGGCAAGAACGAAAAATCTGTTTGTCTGGGGCCCATGTCCCGGCAAGAAGAGAGAGGGAGCCCAGTACACTCCTCGAAAGGCACTATAGAAAGACATTATCTGAAATACCCGACTTGGAGAAAGGATATTGAAAAAGAAGTCAGTGCTAAGCTATGACAGATCTTGCTGCCTGGGAGTAAGCTGGTCACTGAGTGAAGAAGACTGAAGCCCCATCCCAGAGAGAGTTTGCCAAGTGGCAGAGGGCTGGTGCTCATCTGATATTTTTGAATCAGAGCTTACCATAATCCAAAGATGTTATTTTAGGCAGCCTTAATTGTTATCTGAGCCAAAAGAACTAAGAACTCTGCATGACCACATAGCCATGCCAAATCTCCCAATAAGCATGCTGGAGTGTAGGGACCCATTTAATGAAAAAGGACTTACTGGAATATAAGCTAGAATGGTATCTAAGGGCAGTCAAAAAGTATTTCATATTCATTTCAGAATGAACAAAGAACTTTGCAGCTGATGGGAAGTTTCTCGGTATGAGTCAATTTGAAATAAGGAAATGTGCGTTATAGTTAATGTCTATGTGTAGCTATATCCAGTGAATGACACACAATGGGAGTGTGTCCTACACAAAATAAACATGTTTAAAGGAAGGTATCGGGCTTGGCAGATTTATAACCCCTTTTAACTGAAAGCCTATTTTTTAAAGAAAATCAATAAACATTTTAGACATTTTAGAGATAGTACAACTTATAGCCAACAAATCAAACATCCTCCTTTGTCTAATATAGCATATTTTCTCTACCTTTGGTGCATATAGTTTAAAACATTTCTTATACTGGCAGATCTGATTTAAAAGGACTTGGCTCTGCATTGCATTTCAAAGTATTCAGTCCTTTTTCGAAAATCTTCAAAAACATTTTTGGTTTATCTACAGCACAGAAATGGAGCTAACTGTTATTCTCTTGGGATTCCGCTATTCAACAGTTCCTTTTTCAACAGGTCTCTTTTGTACATTCAGGTATGCAGTGTTTAGAAATGCAGAAATAAAAGTGTATAGCAGCTCCCCCTCCACCCCAGGTTTTGGGAATAGTCTTTTATACTAGCAAACAGAATAAAACCAGCCATCATTAAGAGGCAATCATGGCCTTCCTATATCTGAAAGAAAGGGGCTAGCTCACCAGGACAGGATTACTTATTTTTTTACAAAGAAATTAGGAGGAAGGGAGCCACTGAATCACATTCAAATGCCATGCCTGCAGCAACTTTGTTCAGCAGTGTAACCTCTGTTGAAGTCTTTAATTTTGCTTCCTCTTTTTCGTTGTGCAGGACATCCCACAAAAGGGTTCATGATAATTTGATTCTTTCCCACCCACCCAAGAAGAAATTAGTACATCAGGAAGCTGCCATAGTTCCTGTTAAATAAAGAATTAACTGTATAGATTTCAGTTACCCAATCTGAGGATGTGGACAAGGTTCTGGGAGAGATGGGGCCTGCCACTTGTGAGCTTGACCCTTACCCTTCTTGGTTCATAACACTGAGCACATAACATTCTGAAGGCTGAATGTATCCTGCTGGTGTGCCTGCCTGCTCCTCCCCATTAGCATCCCAGTACTCGGCAGTGACTCCACTGCCAGGAGGCTCTGTCCATGTTGTTGCACCTCCCCCAGTGGCTACTCCTGCTGGAATCAGGTGTGTTGAACCAGCCCTGCCAAGCTTAAAGAATCCCAAAGTAACAATACAGTGGTACCTCGGGTTAAGTATTTAATTCGTTCTGAAGGTCCGTTCTTAACCTGAAACTGTTCTTAACCTGAAGCACAACTTTAGCTAATGGGGCCTCCTGCTGCCGCCGCGCCACAAGAGCATGATTACTGTTCTCATCCTGAAGCAAAGTTCTTAACCTGAAGCACTATTTCTGGGTTAGCGGAGTCTGTAACCTGAAGCGTATGTAACCTGAGGTACCACTGTAATGAAATAAGATGGGTAACAGTAGTTGAAAAGGTCAGCTCTGTGTAAGCTTTGTGGAGACTTAGAACTTGCAAGGTGGCCTCACAGAGTAGCACCACTTCCAAACAGGAACATGCATAAAGAGGCCAGTTATGCTATTTTGTATATGCCCCCAAAAAGGCATCTTAAAAAGTAGAGGCATCACCTTGCCAACAAAGGTCCGTATAGTAAAAGCTATGGTTTTCCCAGTAGTGATGTATGGAAGTGAGAGCTGGACCATAAAGAAGGCTGATCGCTGAAGAATTGATGCTTTTGAATTATGGTGCTGGAGGAGACTCTTGAGAGTCCCATGGACTGCAAGAAGATCAAACCTATCCATTCTTAAGGAAATCAGCCCTGAGTGCTCACTGGAAGGACAGATCATGAAGCTGAGACTCCAATACTTTGGCCACCTCATGGAAAAGACCCTGATGTTGGGAAAGATGGAGGGCACAAGGAGAAGGGGACGACAGAGGACGCGATGGTTGGATAGTGTTCTTGAAGCTACCAGCATTAGTTTGGCCAAACTGCGGGAGACAGTGGAAGACAGGAGTGCCTGGCGTGCTCTGGTCCATGGGGTCACAAAGAGTCGGACACGACTAAACGACTAAAGAACAACAACAACATATGCCCAAAGTGAGCAACATAAGGTATTTCAGATGCTGTGTGTTATTCCAGAGTTTTCGTGTGCTAGAATGAATAATTTATACCAGAGGCATAAATATTTATACTAGTGTATGTGACCCTCCAGATGTTGCTAGCAAATGTTCAAGGATAAATACACATTTAATCCAACAATATGGAGGTGGGGCAGTTTTTCCATATCTGGCTCAAAGACTCTCTATGAAAACTCTGGTGGAATGAAGACACTTGATTTAGCTCAGTTCCGCTCTAGTGCACTAATTCTGCATAGTATGCACTCAAAATGTCAAAACTACTGTATCTCAGAGGCTACTCCAGTCATTTGTCTAGGGACCAAGAGCATCTAACTCCATAATGAAAATGGCACCATCTCACAGCAAGGTCTTCATATTTATGGAGCATATACACTCAGTCATAGAATTAGATATCAATATGTATGTTTGCATATTACATACAAAATCCAAGAAAGTAACTGTTACTTTTGAGTGTAACTCTTTACAATTCTGGTATGGCTATCAGCATCAAGAATAATTTCTTTGGAGTTGCATCTGGTCCATGGACACCAGTTGGCCATCACTGACCGACACCTTATACAGTTTGTATGATGCAAGATGTTTAGAGACTGTGAACCTCTTATATTTTTTGAAACATCTGTGAAGGCACCAACTCTTTTCATTTCCTTTATTTATTGCCTTGTCAAGCCAGAGACAAAGGTGATTTAAACTCTCAGAGCATGAGTTTCTAGAGAATAGAACAACTGTCTATGTTTTGTTGTGCCTTCATGTTAGCTGGTCCTGAATACATTATATCAAATGTGTAGGTCATAGGTATTTCAGCACAAATTGATAGTGCAGATGGTGCAGCCTATATTAATACAGGGCTCAAGGGAATTAACTTTATTTTGCTCATGTTCCTTTGTCTTTCAACATTTGATAATTTTGTTGATGTATTTATAGAATCTGAATTTCCCATCTGTCAACAGGCTGGTTTCTTGTTTCCATCAAGTGAGATTGGTTCCAAACACATTATTGTGCTATTTTATGAAGCCGCGTTCCATTGTCACAGGATGTTTATCAATATATACAAAATCCACTGGTGGCCACTTCACTTATCACTTTGCAATGCAGTATCCAGGAATGTTTTAAACTACCTATATTTATTAAATAACCAATAACAATTTCATAATGTTTAATGCCAAGAGGAATTCCAAGGTTACTCTGCCAACTGAGTTGATAAGCACTCAAGGATAAAGCAAATCTATTTCGTTGATTACCCTTGAAAAATAATTTGCAATCATCTATCTGGGGAAAAAATCAGTGTGTGTAAAAACCAGTTTCAACATTATAAGTAGTTCACTAAATTTGTATGGAAAATCCTTAGTAATATTAACTGTAAGTTTTTAATGGATGGGCTGAATAAACTCATTGCTTATAGCTACATAATGAAGTTATTCTGCTGGATGCAGAATATAACTTAAATAGACATTGCTTTGAATTTAATTTTTTTTGTTGATTGACCCACAATCCTTTGCAGGGTGAGACAGTGAGTTTCATTTATATGAAGTTCAGGTAGTAGGGCCTGGTTAATAGAAATAATTTAATTTTGTTTCTCGTTTGCTTTGATGAAATAGTATGAGATACATTTATTGAATTTGCTATTAGCAGTTTCAGCCTTCCTAGTAACAGTTCAGTACAATGGCAAACAAAAGTGAGATAACCAATGAAGCTTTGTGTGTATGCCACATTTTATTCAACCACTTATCAAATGTGTAGGAGAGTTGCCATTAATGTTCTATAGCCAATATTGCACAAGCTCTAAACTCACCAGATCCCATCATCATTCTTGTTAGAATTATCATTAATTATCATTAAATATACCGTATTAACTAAATTATACTAACTTCTTTAGTACTTCCTATGCCAACATGGTAGCAGACTTTCAGCAAACATTGTCATTCAGTGCACTTTTCATTCAATATTTCTGTCTATAAGTACTTTCAACACAACTAATAATATATAATCCATTTAATCCTTGGATTTTGCAATGTTGCCAATAAAATCAGAACCAGAATGAACATCAGGATGATTTTATTGATATTTTCAATATTTATTTCATCTGCCAAAATGTGGGAATGAAACATTCTGGCTCTGTCAGCCTCATTCTGTGCAAACAGGTTTAGCAAGGAGGACTGTAAAACAATGTAATGTTGCTGACAGATTTAGTTTTTAGGAGCAAAGAGTGAGTTCAGCCTAAATCTCAAGTCTAACAAAAACACTAGATAAAGGACCTACAGAGGAAGAACTAGGAGAATATAAACAATCTCATCTAGGATATCAGTGGGCAGTTTACACTGAGAACTAGTCAAAATAAAAAAATTCCTTCCAGTAGCACCTTAAAGACCAACTATAGAAGGATCTGGCAACTTCTGTTTCAGTGTATCTGAAGAAGTGTGCATGCACACGAAAGCTCATACCAAGAACTAACTTAGTTGGTCTTTAAGGTGCTACTGGAAGGATTTTTTTTTATTTTGACTATGGCAGACCAACACGGCTACCTATCTGTAACTGAGAACTAGGTCAAATTAGCTATATAGGTAGACTTCCCGTAGCATGTTTTCCTCCATGCTGAAAAAGTCTTCTAATAATAAATTCAAACTCAATTTAAACATGACAAAGGGTCTGTATGGTGAAGTGAGTTTGAGTTTGTTGACCCTTATCCAGTGCAGAAAAAAAGACTTTCTTGTGAAGTGAGTATCTCATAGGAAATAGTCTGAGCCCTTTTCATCTCATGTATTTTTGCGTGATCAATACCATGATCAAGCAAGGAGTGGATCTGTTCATTTGTGCAATGATATGACAGATGGACCCTAGAAAATGAACCTAAAGGACTGAACTGTACAACTTGTGTGAGAATGCCAGGAGGGTCAGACTAGAACTGAACATATTCTATTCTTTATGCAGTTGCCCCGTGCACTGCCATATAAGAACTACACTTTGGAGTAACTTCATGGCAGTGAAGTATTCTCTGACTCTAGGCTAGCCTGACCCACCTAGGCTAGGGAGAAGGGGGCTATAAAAGTTTTCCTGGTAGGGATTTTGTTTGAGAAACAAGATCTTCCTAGCTTTGATGTGCTTCGATTGATTTGGACCTCATAGAATCATAGAATTGCAGGGTCATGGGAGTTGGAAGGGACCTCAAGGGTCATCTTGTCCAACCCTCTGCAATGCAGGAATCACAGCTAAAGCATCCATGACAGATGGCCAACCAGCCTCTGCTTAAAGACTCTGCAATCTATTGAGGGAGTACTGACTTACATCTGACAACTCCTTATAGCTCAACCTTGGGGGCCAGGGCAGAGAGATCTTATACCTTATTTTACATATTGTAAAAAAACTGAAAGTATTAGGATTGAGGTGTGTGTTTGCATTATACAGGGATATCTTAAGGCAAAGAAAGCACCCCTTTCCCTTTGCAGCTCTCCTGAGTATTTCCTTTTCCATCCTGCAATATAGTATACAATGTTGGTAGCCACATCAAATCTGAGCCCTCTATTCCTAAGTAGCTCAATAAGGAAATAACTGGAAATATGTGATTTCCCCATTCCTTTTATGACCCCTCTCTCCAAATAAATAAAGACAGTCTCCTGCTACAGGGTATGTAGAGCTCTGAGCAAATGCAGTGCTTTGGGGGATTGGGACACATTACAAAAAATTCATGAAGGTTGCACTGATTTGACAGTCAGTTCACATCCATTATTTCAATATGAATAATTAAATGATTAAACCAAAGTAATTATATATGTAATGAGGAGATGCATGTTATCAGCCCCTTACAAAATTCAATTTAATTGGTGGGAGTTGTAAAATTGGTAAAGTACTATTACTTTAATTCACAGTTGTTTTCTTGTCCTAGTCTTAATAAAAATAAATTACTCATCAAATCAAATAAAACTTCTCATGCTTTTCAGTAAGTTCAAGCTAATTCATTATACATTATTTAAAACACTATTTGATGGTATCATTTAGAACCATGTGGAATTAAATTTCCTACAAAACTGGTTCACAGTTTATTCTTAAATATGCTGCTGTAAGAATGGGGACATACATAATATAAAATAGATACTTTGAACCTGTATTTCAGAAATTGCTTCAACTGAATCATAACCAATACTACAATGTAAACAAGCTACAAACCTGCTTCTTCCAGGGAAGTAGAACCTCACCTGTAACCATCTTCTCACCTCCAGGACTCAAGGACTTGGAACATATAACACCACTGTCTTTTTGGGACTGAGCTTCAGTTTTTTGGCTCATATCCAGCCTATTACTACCTCCAAGAACCTATCTAGTACCTCAGCCTCTCCTGATTCAGATGGAATGGAGAGATAAAGTTGGGTGTCATCCACATATTGGTGATGCTCCAAATTTCCAGTTGCCTACTCCCAGTGGCTTCATGTAGGCGTTAAATAACGTGGGAGACAAAATGGAACCTTGCAGGATGTGAAAGGAAAGCTCTCATGGCAAGCAGTTCCCCCACCTCAGAACTACTTTCTGGAAATTGCCCCGGAGGTAGGAACAGAAGCACTAAAGTAAAGTGACCCCCAACCCCCATATCCCTCAGCCACTCCTTAAGAATACTGTGATCAAATGGTATCAACAAAGGAAACATCTTGCAAGTTAGCAAATGTGGGATTGCAGCTTTATTTGTGACTGTGTTGATTTCAATGGAACTTAGTTTCAGGTGACTTTTGTTAGATTATGCAAAAAATGTTATCAGAATAATGCTATCTCTCTGTCCCCTTTCATTACACAGGGACAGGATAAAGAGGGGATATCACTGCGATTGGGTTAGCATAGGAACAGGGTTTAGGGGAAGGGGAATTCTGTATTTCTAAGTTGCCTGGAACTGCCCTTATGTTTCCACTGATATTTCTCTAAAATAATATGAAAAATATATTACTGCAAGCAGGTGAAATGACAAGATCAGCAGGAAACCTAGATACTAGTAAATCATTTCCTTGCTCCATCAATCTCAGCCACTCTAGGAAGCAGTTTGTGCTTGGAAAAGGCGATCTTGCCGTGGAATCCTATATTATGCCACGTTTCAAACTGCTCAGTTAAATACGTATATCTAATAGGCAGCATATACTACTGTACCAAAATCTCTGATGACTTTCATTATTCTACGTTGGCTTTGGCATGGATTAAAATTGTGACAATTGCTTTAAAAATCTATAGTTTGTTACTCAGATGTCTTTCTACTTTCTGTAAATTTAAGATGATTACATATTAATGTTACTGTAGTTTTAATATCCTATGTACACAAAAATGCACTTCTATGAGGTACCATTCTTTTTATGTGCCACTTATTGTGAAAATCACAATACAAATGGATCAGTGCATTTATTTCCATATACTATCCAGAAGGCTGCTCAATATCTTTCCACCTCAGTTAGAAAAATGACTGAAATTATGATCTGCTCAACAATTTAAAATCATTACTTTGCATAGGCAGTAAATACATGGCTGTTAAGGAATAAGTGCTGAAACCCATTTTGGTTATTATACCTGTCAACTAGGCATTTAGTTACCTTTTATTGTTTTCAAAATGCCAGATAACATTGCATCTTTATAACTATGGAAGATAAATAGAATGACTGATTTAGAACTAAGCTTGTTGATATGATACTTCATAAAAAACCACCCAAAATGTAAATTGATAATATGCATGTTAACAATAATCATAAGAGAGTATGGAATGATTAGACAGTTTCCTAAACCTAAGGAACTAGGCCCTATAACCAATTCAGAAGCCAACTCAGGACCTCCGGATTCTATTAGGCCATGTAAGAACATCAACCACATCCATTTACACATCTTCCAGTGAACAGATATCACCTTCTTTAGAATTTAAGCTGTATTATGCACCCATGTTTTTAACTGGACAACTGGTGTTTTAACTTCTTGCCTTAATTTCACATATGCTTTGTTATTGCTTCTTTTGTAATTAAAAAAAAATGAGAGCGTTGCTAAAGAAGCAACATGCAAATATGTTTAACAAATGATTAGAGAACACATTTGATATTTGAAGATAATAAATGAGCTGAAAACCATGAGGTAATGTTTGATAAAAACTGATGGTAGATAACAAATAATTATTCTGCTTGTATTTCTGTATGAGGTTATGGGCACACACAAGTTTTCAAAGAGATTCTTACTTGGAATGATGCAAAATCTCTCATTGAAATCTAAATGTCCCTTAGTTTTCACTTGTCAGCCAAAAACACGTAGCAAAAAAGGCAGCTTCTTCTAACATACATCTCATAAGGGCATGTTATTATATTGTTATCCTCTAGGTGCCTGCAGACTGATTGCTTTATTATCAGCTTCAGTGAAAAATCCCATGGCGAGGTTAAAGTAGGTGATTTGTAATTTTCAGAATCTGTCGGTATTGTCTGAGCGACTCCCTTTGTTTTCTTGCTTTTCTGATATTTATATCCACTTTGTTTCTTTCCTTCCATTTTGTGACTTCTCTGTGGCTGAGTATTTGGCTTCATCTGTTAATTGTAGTTTCATGTCCTTTTTCTACGAATTTGATTTTCTCTAGTTTTATTTCTGGAGGACAAGGCAAAGACATCATTTCATCCTAAAATAAATTATAACACTGTGAAGGAATTTTTTGCCTTGGAATCTAAATGCTATAAAAGCAGAAGGCAGACTTTGCCTTTCCCCCAGCAAATGGAAAAGTCTATTCAGAGAAGAGGTGCCCTATGTAGTGCCCCCCCCAAACGTTGGACAACAACTCACACTATCCCTGAACACCGACCAGGTTGACTGCAGCTTGTGGGAGCTGTATTCCAACAATATCTGGAAGGCACCACACTGGCTATTGGTACCCTAGATGATTTGGAGGACCTGAACATCATAGGATGGGGTATATGTGATGTGGAAACTGATGAGGAGGCGGGAATTTCATAAACAACATTGCAGAGGGAACTGTGGACAAAAAAGCCATCTTCCAGTATCTTCCATCTGCTCGTTGTTCTCAGGACCCAAGTCACTGAGACTGTCATAAAAACAAAATAAAACAACATTCCAAATATATGTGCAATTTGATTTTTAGAATTTTCAGGAGTCTGCAGCTGGGCTTATGAAATATATCCCTTCACTTGGTGTGTCTAAGATGTCTTAAAGCACAGGATTCCAGTTTGTCTCTGAGCTGAATCCTTGCCACTTCGGCTGAAAAGAAAGGAATCAAATGGTGATGGGGAATTTCTTTTCTCACCTCCTCCTTTTATTACTTGTTAAAGGCACTGGCTCTGCCAGAGGTATGGCAGCACTAGTCACTGCTATCTTCCTTTCCAGAGCCAATATGCAGCCAGCAGGGTCAAAGACTTTAAGAAATTAAAAAAAATAACAACTACTAACCTATACTTACACCTGCCACATACCGCCCCCCCCAAAAAAATGGGGATCCTATAGTGTATTAAGAAGCAAGGCAAAGTAATTGAAAAGATCTGACAACCATTTGAAAAGGCAATAGTGAGTCTGGAAGCAGATGTTTGTTGCCTTGGCTCTGTAATAGCTTCACAGAACAACCAACCTACACAGACACAGCAAGCCTCTAGCTGACCAGTTCTGGACCAGTGTAGGCCTGTTACCTTGGCTTTGTTAACTTCTACTAACATATTGTCTGGCTTTACAATTGCACTGGGTCCCCTCTCACACTGGAACACACACACACACACACACCAAACTTGAAACTGCTGGGAGCAGTACCTGTCCTTGCATTGTTTGACATCAGGAACAAGACCTTCCCACTGGGAAAGATTTCTAGTCCTGGAGATCGCAATTTTTTGTCTGGCTGCCAAACTCAGCAAGTATTTGTAGATCTCTGGATATGATTAATCTAAAAAAGTATGATTATATCAAAGGTAAAGAAAGTCCAATTACATTAATAAAATCGAAAAATAATTTTGCTTCAGATGTTTCTATTCTGCATTTTGATCAATTTTAAAAGTAAGGATTCTGAGGTGTTTTAACTGGTGGAAGTCACCAGATGAAGCCTATGACACTCATCAATCAATCAATCAATCAATCAACAAGCTAAATCAACTCCACCATTAATCAACAAATAAATGTACAGACTGAAAACAAATAATAATCAGCCAGAAAGAACAATATAAATAACTCATGATCCAGTGCTCCCCAGTCTGTTGGTGTGGTGTTTGGGTCCACAGATGCAGCTTGGAGGCTGGGACTCACAGCCTTTGGATGCAGCTCAGGGAAGGAAGGAAGCAATTTGAAAGGTTTGCTGCAGCGTCATTTTTGGGGAAACACTTGGGAATTAGTAGCAAAACGAAAAGATAAGCACTTAAGAGGTAAATCAAATCTTCACAGATGCAAAGATGCTGAGACAAGATATTTTCACACCTCTACAGTGCCCACAATCTGTTCTGCCAGCAGCAGCTTTCTGAAGCCCAAAGAAGGAAATTAAGCAAATCAAAGCACTATTTGGATAATTTTGTAGCTTAAAAAGTTGGGTGTATGTTTCAACACTGATTAAAGGCTGAGGCTGAATCATCATCAGGTTTCAGGCAACATTAGTTGCAAAAGACATTTCTTAAACACACACACACACAAGAGCAACAAAAGACATGATATAATAATTTGAGTAGAAATACTCAGTGGTGTTGTAGTTAGTACACTTCTTCACTTTGATAACATTTACCGGTACTTCACTTCTAGAAACCTTTACTACTGAGCTTAAAGTTGAATACTGAATATGTTCATATTCAATTTCAGCATGATGTAAAAATCTACCATTTACTAAGTATATGGAATGCTAATTTCCCATGATCTACCAAAATATACATCTAATTCTCTATTGAAGAGTTAAACACCTCAGTTTTTCTGCACATTCAGCAAAATTATTATGCAAAGCATTCTATACTCTACAAATACAGTCACATACTTTGATTTGTAGCAGAATGATTTTCATTTTTACTGCCATTAAGAACAGCATAGATTTGACGTAATATAGGTATGATGTTTAAAAAATATATAAATATTCTAAGGTTCTGATACACATTGGGAACATTTAACTAATGAGTCACATTAGCAGAAACTCTACATAAGCACTGTCACTTGTGCAATGGGATTTGACCCTCCTCTCCTCCTGCCACACATCCCAAAATTGGCTCGGGGGGGGGGTGTAAGGAGAGTCTCCAGAACAGCACATGGAGGGGAGAGGAGAGGAGGAATCATTCGGTCTCGGAGCCAAAATGCTTACCCTGAAGGAATGATTGTCTTGGCACAAATATAGGTACATAAGTATAGGTGCATATTGATACAATTTACCAGCCTTTACAACAATGTCAATCTTTATTGCAGATATTAATATTGCTCAGCTTGAAGCAACAGGATTAATAAAAACTGACTCCTCTTAGAATAAAAATTGTCCAGTCCCAAAATAGGGCTTCAAAGCTTTACTAACAGAACTTTCTTCAGAACAAAACATAAAATAATTATGCTATATCCAGATAGTTGCATAAGATCATGTGCTTGTCCAGGTACAGGTTCTTCTTCTTACAAATATGAAATACAGTACTGTTATAATCTGAGCTGATAGAGCTCTGTCTCTCCCAGAGACTCCATTATCCTAAAGGCTGTTTTCTCTCCACACCTTTGTCTTCTGTGGCTTGAAAAAAAAAAAGGCTCCCAGAAAATGGAGATTTGCAACAGAATAACATGTGATCTAAGTTAGACACACGGAGGGCCAGCAGAGATACTTAAAGTTAATTATCAACCTGGTGGCACTTAGACAGCTCCTAGTTTAGCTCAATGGAATTTTCCAAACCCTTTTAGCAATACACATACAGAGCTATTTTCCATTTCAACAATTAAACCATCATATTTAACAATCTTTTACTAAACTAAGGGCTGCCCAAGACATCACGGTTTGTAATCTTAACGCTTTGTTATTGTTAACTTTACAATTTTGAATTCTTCTCTGCTCATGATGGATTCCATAGAGCAAATGCTGATCCCTCTCCTAAACACATTAAACTTGAAATATCACACGCACACACGTCAAAGATTGGTGGGAGGTCAAAAGTATTTTTCTCCTGATATCAGCCATACTGTTTACATCAAATTTCAAATGAGTAAATGATATTTTATCTGCTGGTAGATTATTAATCAAACAGAAATATTCAATTGAAGTTTCTCATTCTAATTAAACTTTCACTTTGCATAATATGCCATTTACTTCATATCTACAGTTGCAATCACTGCTACATAAAAGAAATGTCAACTTCAAAGTAAGTGTTCCTTTCAGATAAGGCTTTCTGCCTCTATGCATTATGTGTAGCTGACTCTCAAAATAATTTAAACTTGGATGAACTACATTTTTCATTGCATCGAACGGACATTATGCTCAAGATGATAACATCAACTAAGGCCATTAGATTTTCAAATTAGAAATAACATGCACATCTAGAAAATTATCAAGCATGGCATCTGAAGCTAATGTATAATAAAACTCCAAAACATGTATTGAGTATATGCCATTTTTTCCACAGAGACTTGCACCCATGATAGGTAAGATCCAACCATTCAACCCTACTCCTTTGCCTCAGAAGACATCAATATCTGTAGCAATACAAGTGTACAACATTTATATTTTTCTACAGCCACCATTGCATAATTAATATCATTTGACTTTGGTTGCACAGTCCTAATATTTATTATTCAACCTAAATGACTCCTGAACTGGGTGGTTAATTCAGAGTGGAACCATTGAAATTAATGAATGTGATTGACTTTGGTCCAATAATTTCAACTGTTCTAGGGTAAAACTTAGTTGAATATCACCCACAGTCTCCAAAGTGTTGCAATTATTAATCACACCACCATATAAGGGGAATGTCAGGGTGGGGAGAGAGGTAGTAGGGGAACTGGACTTCACTCATTGAAAGCTTCCAATCCAGGGGTAGAAGCTCAGTCAACACTTTCCAATCACTGTACTTAGATGGGAGGGATATAATCTGTGCTAAGTTTTCTGTGTGTTAGTAGTCTGTCTTCTGTTTGTGTCGGTAGGCCTTGTAGGAGAAAAGTAGCATATAAAAAACTCTGGTCAGTCACCCAGCCCTGCTACTTCAGAGAAACCAGGCAGGCAGGCGGGCAAGCAGGCACTGGCATAGAGAGGCAGGCAGGCAGACAAGGGAGAAATACTCTTGCCAGGCTGGCATCCACAGACCCCATATGGCAGTGCTGAAAAAGCAACTAAAGTTGAGCTACTATACTGGAGCATGAGAATTGGCAGGATTGGCCAGTGCAAGTGATTAGGAGTACCAAAGATTTGGATTTGTAGAGCAGGACAGAACAATTTTTGTGCTGAGTCGGGGATGGATCTGGATGTATTAATTCAATCCCAAGCAAGATCAAGGAGGCTTGAACAAACAATCCTAATAAAAGAAAAATGTTCTTAATACAAGTACCAATTTCCCACATTTGTATTCTAATGCTTACCAAACACCACTTTCTAGCCACATTATTTTATGAATTAAAATGAAGTGCCATTATTTGTGTTGATTGGAACTATTCTGGCATATAATGGGAGAGAAATATAACGGCAGAAGCCCTATTTAAGTCAGATACCATAATCGTTGCTATGAAAAGAAACAGCTATAAAACAGTGTGCCTCCAAGCGAGAGTCCAAGACAACATGCAATCCATTACTCTTTTCAGATATCTCTTCCCTGGATTTTGCATGATGCAAGGAGAGTTCAGGCAATTTTTCCATTTCACTTAGATCACCTCAAAAAAGACACTCTAATGTGGGCATTTGAAATCCTTAAATAAAATTATATGTTTCCCTGTATTTCTCTCTGGGATAGAAATTCTCACAGCATGCTAGAAGCAAAACCCTCTCATCCTTATTTCACCAGGCAAGCACAAAATCACACTTTATATACAGAGAAACCATACACTGGATTCTCTGTTACTTTTATTCACAGCAGCTTGCTTAGATTCTACTACGTACTTCTGCAAAACAACCCAAGGTAATTTTTTATGGTAGCAATAGCATGCCTATCAAACTCTTCCTTTCTTAATATGTTTTCCAGGGTATATCAATAGGAAAGCAGGATTCCAATCAATAAAAATACCTACCACTCATCCTATCTTTTTATCCTGCTGTTATATACTTTTAGAAATACAGTTTCATATTCCATTCCAAGTCCTGTTTTTAGTTTGGGTTCTTTTCAGTCTGCAAATAAACAGTGGGTAGTCGATAGGCCATTATACTACTCGACAAGGCTAATAATGATGATCCAGCTCTCTCTGCTCCCTTCTTATAACATTCAGATAGTTTCATTTATTATTTTCCCCATCTTATATGTCACACTCAAGAACTGGTTTTGATCCCACTAAAAGGTGAATACAACATATCCCTTTGTAGCTAAATCCTTCTGTATCTGCATTATGTACTCATATCCCAACAACATAAAAGGTTCCTGTTAAAGAATGCTCCTTTTCCCCAATCACAAAGACTTTTTTTATTGTGAACACAGAACAGAAAGAAAAGCGTAATATTACCACTTATATGATCCTGCTGTTCCAGTACCTATCTTTGCCCAATTTTCCTTAATTTTTCATAGTAATTATATTAAATATTAAATATTAAAATAAAGAAAATCCTGTTTTTTAAAATAATAATTCAACTGTTGAGGAATTGTTGAGAAGATTTATTTCTGTACTGAAAGGATCCATTTGTACTGATAGCATCAGTCCTTGCGGAACTCATGTTTGTTGGATATGTGTGATATGTAGGTCTGGCCTGATTTTATTGGGGGGGGGGGACACAATGCTACTTCAGTTTAACATTTTAATACATACTTAGGGTCCCACAAACCCTTTGTTCCATGTTCCTCCTTTCTGCAGCGATGGCTTCTAGGCAGCATTTAGGCCTTTTGGCTGAACATTCTAAGCTCTGAATAAAGGTTTTACAAAGCTGTTACTGGCTGCAGCCTCCTTCTCCTTGTATGAGAAAGAGCAGACCTTGCCCTCAACTACCGGTACTTCCTGGCACCTCCCAGGAATAGTAACCCCCTCAGGCTGTATTTAGTAATTATTTCCTTGTTACAGTGATAGTCCAAACCTCAAGTCACTTGCATTTAAACTTCTGCCTATTGTATCTAGGCATTCAATTTTTCCTGATTACCTAGCACCTTTTTTACTTCATAAAAGGCAATTTTCCCACCTATATCCATCTCTGAAATAATAACTGTCTCAAATTGAAGGGTTATGGCTCTGCTTTGCATGCAGAAGTTCCTAAGTTCAGTCCCCAGCACCTTGAGGTTAAAATTAATGCTCTCTAACAGGAGAAAACTTGTGTGAATGTGATTATTGTTGTTTGTTATTCAAAAGCATTTAAGACTACCTGAACATTTTCTATGTGCCTAATGCTTTCTTTGAGATGGTTATTATATTGTCAATAACTTCCTTTGAAAGTTATTGGTTAGATGGTTATTATATTGTCAATAACTTCCTTCCTTCTATCTATGAAGAAGGAAACTTTATTTTTATTTTTCTATCGATCGGTCAGGTATGAATCAATATAGAAATATTTTCCTTTGTGAAACAATAAAACAATTATTGCTCTCTACTGTGTAAACAGGAGAAGGAGAAAGTGAAGGAAGAGATGTTTCATATCCAACTTATTGGAAAACTAGTCTTAATACACATAACAACCATTCAGGTGAAGAAAAGCACACCTGTAACTTAAGAGAAACCACAGAGAAAAGTTGTACAATTCAGCAATTTCACAATACTTCGCTCTAATTGTTATAGGTGCAAAGCATTCCCTAGGGACAATATAAGAAGAGAACGGATCTTGGTAACCCGTCATTAACTCCTGGGGGAAAGCAGCTTTTTCAGCTCACCTTCAAATCCAACTCAGAAAATAAAAATCTATGTCAGGTGGTGTCCATATATTCCTTTCCATGAGAAGAAAGGCATTTTTTGACAGCCTTGTGTTAAAAACACAGAATTAAATTTAGAGGTGTGTTTACATTTGTGCAAAACATTGCTCAATATTTTCTACAGGGTCTCTTGAACAAAGTCCCAAGATGTGTGCTAGCGCAAGTTATTTCACAGCAACACGAAATAGTTTCCAAGGTATTTTCCTACTATGGTACTCAAATCATTTGGCAATGCTAGCAGATATCTAAAAATCCAGAGAGCCACTGCCACTCAGTGTGGGCAACATTCAGCTATATGGACCATTGGCTAGATTCAGTACAAGGCAGCCTTATATGTTTCTATGTTCTAATAGTCTAGGTATTTTAATTCTGGAATTTACTTTAATTCTTAGCTGCAAACTTGGTATACTCTTTTGTAATCCAAGATCAACTTGCAAGCACTCGTGATCTCTGGCTGAAAACATGGCCAGCTTCCTGCCACGCAGGACATTGGACAAAATCTCTAGTGTTGTTTTTTTGGCAGGAAGGGAAGGATCTTGTATCCTTTCCCTATTCATTGTTCCACTTGACTTCATATAGGATACAGAAAGTGGCATTTGTGAACTCCTAGCTCCTCAGAGAACATTGTGTTAGACATACAAATGCTAAGAATAAATAATGAGTAGGAGAACAAAAACAACCTCCATCCTGCTGAGGGCCTCTTACCCATTCTTGCCATATAATAGGCCCTCAGGACCTTTGTTGGCCTGAGGGTATTATTCATTCATGGGCAATTACCTAAACCACATACCAGTTGTGGAAGACCAGCGATAAAATTGGATAAAATTGGTTCTTACCTTATATATTAGTTTACATTCTAATCACGACAATAGATAGATAGATAGATAGATAGATAGATAGATAGATAGATAGATGATAGATAGATAGATAGCCAAGGAGGGTGTAGAGCAGGGCTGCTGAGGGGTGTGGTCCAAAGGCCAGACGGAGAGACCTGGAATATGTCTTCATCTCCTGGTTCTGAGGTTCTCCATCTCTGCCCTCAGGGGCAGCCCATCCAATTTCATCATCCAAAGAGAAATGGAAATTACTATCTCCTGCCCCACTTGCTGTTCTAAATCCCACCACCAGACCCACCACCACCAGACCCTCCTTACGCTGAACTCAGCAGGTGCCAGGGCATTCCTCAAAGTATTGTGTTCCTCAAAGATATGTGTTCCTCAAAGTATTGTGTTCCTCAAAGATATGTCACATGCCAGAATGCCTCCCTTGTGGTGAACAAAGCAGTGAGGTGAATGCCACTTCTTGTACCTCTGCTGCCTGAGTCAGGTGCTTCACACCGCCTCATGGGTGGACCAGCACTGCCTGCCTTACAAGGACACTCCAAAACTGCAGGGAACCATATGCCTTCTGTGGCCATAGATCTGTTAAACAAACTTGCACAGCCAGTAGATAACACATTAGTCTAGGCTTTGACAGTCAAGGATGGAGGCCACAGACACACAGTACTTACTCATGAAAGGTTAGCTTCATGTGACCAGCGGAGCTCACATGAGGTCTCCTCCTGCTTAACATTTAGCAGCCAAGAATTGGAAAGGCTTGTAAATTCGTACAATCTGTGACTGATATATGGAGACGGTCTCCTAATTTAGACTGTCTTGCAAATGTCCTAGAATCTCAAGGAAATGGCTAGGTTTAGTTCCAAGCCAATCTGAGGCATGTCACAGGTCTGTCAGTTATCTTTGAGAAGAATACAATAGAAATCAGATTTTCATTTCATGAAACAAATTCAATAGGCAATCCTGAGCAGTCCATACAATGGTACCTCTGGTTATGAACTTAATATGTTCCGGAGGTCTGTTCTTAACCTGAAACCGTTCTTAACCTAAGGTACCACTTTAGCTAATGGGGCCTCCTGCTGCCACCGCATCACCGCCACACGATTTCTGTTATCATTCTGAGGTAAAGTTCTTAACCCGAGGTACTACTTCCGGGTTAGTGGAGTCTGTAACCCGAAGTATTTATAACCCGAGGTGTTTGTAACCCGAGGTACCACTGTATAATAAAGATAAGAGAAACCTCCTGTACCAAAATAATTTCACAGTGTTTGCTTTATAACACAGAACTCTTAATGTTAGAAAATATGACTAGCCTGAACATTTTAAGGTGTTGAAGCACTTAAGATCTGAACTTTATTGTTGTTTGCATCAAGCTCCATTAACTCCTCTCCATGGGATATCTCAGCATGTTATGCTAGTGATCTGTTACGCAGTGTGTGGTTGAAATAAACAATGAATATAAGTGTGGAAGTGCTCTTGGATGTTTCTTCTTTCAATAAATTGTTTTGGCAGAGTTTGAAAAACTTCAGAACAATCCCTGTTTTTCACAGGACCCAAAACATGGTAAAACTATTATTCTGTTGTCTATGAAGCCAAAGAGGAGAGGGAAAAAGTGCCAGGATTTAATCACTCTTCTATTTTATGCTACAGTAAAGCTCTGTACTTAAGATACTTCCAAGCTTTTTCTTTGAGGCTGAGGGTATCATTGTGAAAGCCACAATGGATCTTGATTTGTGAAAATGTCGGGAGAAATAACAGACAACCCATTGATTTGGCCACCCATATGGGATTCCACAGCCAACTACAGATGAGACAACTACACACATTCAATGGAATGCAGTACTGAAACTGCCTCCCTAAAACTTGGTGTGTACATCAGACACAGCATGGGGGAGGTGAACTTTGGGAGCCAGCAATCAAATAGGGCCTAGTCCAGGCTACAACCCAACTACTAAAGGAGGTGGGTGTAGGATATTTAATGAAAATTATTTCCCTGAGTCTCAGTTCTTAGAACGAACTTGTTCAGTTAAACATCAACAACAATATCTGAACTACACCCTGACCAACTAAAGATGAATTAGGTTCATTTTGGGGTAGAGCTTCAAGAATTTCAAGTTCATTTTCACATCTGGCCTGAAGGAAGTTGCAGAAGTGATGGTAGCTCGCTATTGCTCGTTTGCAAAGCACTTTGAAGGTAAAATTGCTTGAATTCACTGGAAGCTTGACTCCACTGTTACAGCAGATAACTTCAAGGGTGTCCGGAGCACTGTCTAGTGCTGTTGTACTGGATGTGTTTGGGTCAGGGAGGTGATTGATGGCTCCCTGCAAGATAGGGTGGTCCCTGCCTGCTTGAAGGAGGCAATGGTAAGACCACTCCTTAAGAAGTCATTTTCATTTGTGGGATGCTTTCCCTAGAGAGGCTTGCCTGGTGCCTTCATTACATATATTTAGGTGCCAGGCAAACAACATAATGAGGCAGATATATAGGTACTGCTGTTAGTAAGACTGATTAGTCCCTTAATCACTGTTGCTAAGCAATTCAAGGGAAGAAATCTGAAGCATTTCGAGTATCTTTCCTGCTGAAGATATTTGCACTCTTCCAACAGGAGCAGGTTGCAGTAAGAAGTACAGGTAAAGGAACAAAATGAATTATGCCCTGTGTCTAACAGCTGTGTGGCTGGCACATATTAAATTGGGTAAGTTCTTTTCCAGTTCTCTTGGCATTCTTTCTGTCAGAAATTTTATTACTTCTGTGTGGCCCCTAATTTACTTTTGCCCCTACACTTCAGCACAACAGCTTGTAACATTCTCAATACTATATTTAATTTTGGTGTCTTTTTTTCCTTTTCGCTATGGGTGATCTTTTTTTGTGAACCAAAATGTTCATCTGGATGAACGTGTACTGAGCTAGCTTCTTTTAGGGAAACTGAGCTGCAACTAGTTCCTTTTGGAAAATGAATATTTAATGAATTCCTATTAAAAAAAACACACCTAATTTTCCAAGCATTTTTGTATCTATAGATCTGTTGTCCAGATCCTATGAGTGAGATTCACCTAATGAACCACAGCAGTAGAAGCCCTTGCACAAGGGCTTCCACTTGCACAATGGGCCTTTCCAATCTTTCTTCCCCACCTTCCAAAATTGGCTCAGGGGGTGTCAGGGAGATGGCTTCAACTAGCAAGCTAATATGCTTGAGCAGATGAAATTGTTGTAATACCGCAATGTTGAATTCTACCCTGCAGTCAGCAGTAAGTTGAATACCCTGACACAACTTAAGCCAGTAGTCGCTGGCACATTGTCTGGCAATCTGCTGAGCATTGCTCATTGCCTTTCTCAGTGCAGCAAGTGTCTTCTCATAGGACACACATTTGTAGTTCGCAGGAGCCTAGCACTATGCAGTGACAACAGGTTCAATGTCTTTAATGCCAGTCAGGGATCTGCTGCTATCTTTTGCTGAAAAAGGGCATAGCTGTATTATAGGTTGCCTCTTTGATGCACTTCCAGCTGATTTTGACACTGTCTCTAGGGCACTTCAGTAGTGCTGGTTTGATGGAATCAGAGGAGCATTCACAATGTTCAAGTATGACTGCTCTGGAAGTGTTGATTTGAGGCCACACTTTCTGCTTTGTGCTATAGGCGGTCTCTGGCTGGAGAAGGATCTTGCTCACCACCAGGGAGTGATCCATGTCACAATCAGCACTGTGGTAGCCTATGTGACATGAACACAGTTCAATGCCAATTGCCTCGTAACAATCAAGTCCAGCTGGTGCCAGTGGCCTAACCTTGGATATCTCCAGGACACTTGCCATTTTGCCTTGGCAGAGAAGAATGTGTTTGTGATGCAAAGGCTGTGAAACGAGCACAACTCAAGCAGACTTTGTCCATTCTCATTCGTGCTGCCAATACCAAAGTGCCCTGTGCAATTGTCCCATGTGTGATGATTGACCCTAACTCTGGCATTGAAATCTGCTATCCAGAATAGGTGTTTGCAGGCCAGAGGTACATTCCATAAGCAATGTGATCTGCACCTGTCCATGAGATGTTGAGGATGTGTACTGAAAGCATATAAGTGACACTTGAAATATAAACGACACTTGAAATGACTGATCAATCCAATAAAGATCTACTGTGGTTTCTTTGCTACGCTCTGCCCTGTGTAATCCATTATATCATCATTACTGCTTTAAAAGGGCACCTACTTCCTTATAATCTATCATCCCTCAGTGTAGTGTATCAGAGAGAGAAAGGAAAGGGCAGGCACAGCCTTGGGAAACAATCATGTTACAATACCATGAGTAGCATCTCTTACGTAACTTGAACAAATAAAGTAACTATTATCCATAAAATTTACTTCTCTGACTTGAATTTTAGTCAGGATATGCACTCTTCCATAGATTTCCAATTTGGGCTGGAAGGGAGCCAATGTAGCTTTGCTTGAAAATCATTAGACAATATCCTTCCTTCTATCAACTTAGGTTAAAGTGTATATCAAATTATACACTTACAAATTAATCCATGTCATATTGATGACAGTGTGCCAGAAGTCGAAAAGAACAGTGTGTCTGTTACAAGAGCTCAGATATGACTGAAAAGTGCAGTCATAGTTAAGGTAAAATGCTTGTTCTTCAGAGATGAAATATCTACTTTAAACCCTCAAAACGTGTTATTATACTTCAGTTATACACTTACAATAATTAATGTAGCTCGTACCCAGTCTATCTTGCCTGTAAACTTTATTTCTGACCTTTTTGGAGACTTATAATTTCAGTCTACTAACAACTGTTGATGCTGTTGCTGCTCCTGCTGAGTTTACTCATTAAGGAAGAATATTGCCAACAGTTTGTTTGATTGTGTTCACCTTTGATGGTCAGGGGGATTTACTAGGACTAAATTATAATGAGCAAATAACACTATTTTCCATCCTTGTATGAGTGCTTATTATGTTTGATGCAAGATAGAAAATCTCCACTTATACAAGCCCTGTTAATTTTAATTCTTTTATCACTTATTTTATTGCTTTATTTGAAAGCATTTATATGCCACTTAATATTTCAAAAATCTCTAAGTAGTTATTATACCCCCGAATCCTGTTGTAAACATGGTCCTTTCTAAGTAAGGAGTGAGGTTGCTACACAAAGCCAGTGGAATTTACGCCACAAACAGTTTAGCTGTGGGAATTCCAACAGAAAAAGAAGGGTGTGTACAAAATTTTGCAGCAGGCTTGAGGAACTAATGTTTTAGAATCTAGATGTTGATACATGCTGCCAACCTACACCATCACTGCTCAACCATATTTGTACTTGAAGCAAAATAACCCCTATGGTTAGAGTGTTACATGACTGGGGTGCCATCACGCACATAAAAACCTTTTATTTGGCAGTCATTCAGCTCACCATGGATGACAGTGGTGTCATTAGAAAGCCCTCCAGTGAAGTTATATGACTAGGTAAAGATAAAGGCAGGTGGTACTTCAAGTACTCTGGTCATTCACTTAATAGTCCAGAACAGACTGGTAAAGTGCAGCTAGCATTGTATAGGCACTAACTGCTGTTTCTCAACAGTCTTCAAAGGTTGTTTCACATATCCCATGGTTGTCGAATCTGGAGACTACTAGAGTATGGATAATTTACAAAATGATATATATTACTATTATCTCTTAATGCAGTAAGAACATTAAATAAATGCAAAATACAAAAGTTATTTTAGATTGTTGTATAAAATTAAAGAATGCTACTAACCAAAGTACGCATAAAAAGGAATGTTAGCAAAGCTATACAGTTGTTTTTCTTCTTTAAATGCAAAAATTATCAAGTTTGTTTAGCAGAGGCATACATATGGGTCAGTGAAACCTGTGCACGCCCAGGGTGTGGGTGTGTGCAAAATTCACCTATCAGACTATAGACTACTGAATATATGACATATATGTGAGTGCCGACGCACCACTGATATTGCCGTGAGATCAAACATGGGAGAGAAGCTTTCTGTCCTTCTTGCACTGTGGCACAAAGGCATGTGGTGGTGGTGGTGGTTGCCCTCCTAGCCTCGTCCTCGCTCATCCTTGCCTTGTCCTCACTCCAGATGCTTTGATGACTTGGGTCGCATAAAACGGAGTAATTGCTAAGGTGGCTATTGTGGAATTGTGATTTTTTGTGGAGGAGGGACTCTTTGCTGGGGCTGCCAGCGCCTCTAGGTACACCTCTGCTATTTAGTACCCCATGGTGCTTCTGTATAGGCTGTCAGTAAGATTGAAATTCAGAATACTGTGATTCAATATTTTTTTAAGATTAAGTGTTCACTTGCAGCTAAATTTATCAATACTAATGGCATATTGTTTAAATATTTAATGCACGAGACATAGTACACACCACATTCTCTGCAGCAAGCTACTGCAGATTTTCAACCACAACACAGTATTTATTGACATATTTAATTTAAAAAAGCATTTTCTAAAAAAATTGGATTTGCTAAAAACGTTTCGTACATTAAAATGGAAAGGTATGCTGTTGTTAGTGAGGGCAATTTTCCAGGATTGCCTGGCTTTGTGCCTGTAGATAAAGGGAAAGAGTTTGTGGGGATCGTTAAAATGAGCTCTGATGAAAAGGATTTTGTAGAACACTTTAGCACGCACAGTGGCGTCACTGAGTCCTACCAACAGCAGCTCCCCTGACTCTCAACGTGGTGCTCTTGAAAATCAAGAGGATCAAGGAGTGACTTCAGATTCCCAATGGATGTACAATTCTAATTATATCACGTAACGGCTTTCAAACACACTGTGTAAAATCATTTTTCAGAGTCCTATATGACAATGTAGATATCCTGTGTAAATTACTGATTTATTCATCAGCAGACTTTGTTCATCTGACCTCCCAGAGTGTGGTATGTATGCATGAGCCAAGCTCACCAAACTTAACTCAGTATGATCCATCAGTAAAAGACTACTAAAACCCTATAGAACAGCTATAGAAGCCAACTCCGCTGTATCTAAAACATCGAGAAAGTATACAAATGCAAAACACAGCAGGGCTAAAAGGTAATTCCCACAGAAAATACCAATATATTTTCTGAGTGTTAAGAAATACCATTTAGTTTGTACAGTATTTGAAATACATTTTAATACCCAAATTTTCAGTACTACCCACCTATGAAACACAACAAAAGTGTTTATTCAGTAGAATTATTAGTACAATTTTGACACTGAATGTGTTATTTGAATATCAGGCCTAACATACACCATTTTGTTATTTTTTTGCTTAGTTAGCCAAACAGCAAGAGGTTCTACTGCATTCCATATGCACTATAGCAGGGGTTCAAATTTTGATTCTTAAGTGTTACTATTCTCTTGTGCTAATATAATAGCAAATCTGGAACATTCAAGATGGGCTTAGTTCTAGCATTAACTTGCAGCTTTACTCTGCATCTTACAGCCACTTACCCGGAAGTAAATGTCACTGAACTTAATGGGACTTAATTCTTGTAGACATTTATAGGATGGCAATCCATCAGCATTTAAAAAAAGGCACTTTTCATAAAGTTTTGGTAGTATACATATTTATTGAACTGGCTAGTGACTGATAAATTATTATTTAATTGATTTACAGTACTGATTACACTAATAATGTCATTCTTCCCTGAATTATTCTGTCATCCCCGGAAACCTGATATTGTCAAAACTGTCTGCACAACTGAAAGAAACAGGTCATGCCAAAGGACATGGCTTACAAAACAAGGACAGAGCTTCAGATAATCTCTGTGGTATCTATGGAGATGGAATGTCCAATATCGAAATCATTGTTCAACTTATTGTTTCCCCAGGGGAGAGACATACAGGATCTGTAAGCATTTGTGCTTTAGCTTACAGAACCAAGAGGAAAACAACACTGGAGAAACCATGAATCAATTAGTAGTTTTAGGAAGTCAGCCATTGTAATTGCGTACTTCACATTTCTGTATCTTGGTAAGTGTGGCCACTATATAACTAATTGGTACTTCAAAAAATATGACACCAGTCTCCACTTCTCCTTCATTGGAAAGTCAAGCAAGCAATAGCTCACTTATGCTAATATGGAATATGGATAGTTTGACTAAATAGTAACAACTAGGCCACATGTTGAATATGGCAAAGGAACAGGAAACAATTGTCCCTCTAATGGCAGACCCAGTTGGTTAGTTGGTTAGTTCTAAGCATTTATAAATCACTTTCTGGTATACAGCCTTCCCAAGCAGTTTACAAAATGTCATAGTACCATAGCAAATGAGGCAATCCCATCTCTCCAGTTAACTGATCTCAGCCTGGGCCATTTACTGTGATGTGCAAATAGTGTACTTATCTTCGGCAATTGTTTCAGAGTCTTAGCTAGAATACTTATAGGCAATGCCTCTTTTTCTAGAAAAAGAGGTGCCAGAACTCACCATGAACGTCTCCCTTGGGATTCAGAAACCCTTGCTGAACTATTGTCAATAGCCAGCAGATCTGCCATTAGATGCTGATCTACCTTCTGTCAACCTCTGGTGTAGGAAAATACAGAAGGATCTCAGTTGAGAATCTTAATACCAGACAAGTTTTAGGGCTCTGAGGTTGGCCTCTTCTGGCATACCTAGTTTTAAGACAGACAGTGTATGGATGGCTTTTTTGAACTTGCCTTTTGTGATAAAGGAGTGACTCAGATTTCTGCCTGGCTTGCCGTTGTTATGGCCAGTTAAGAACAGCAAGGAGCTGGCCACTTCTTAGAGGCAGCAGTAGATGTGCATCAAGAATGAAGGAAAATTTCCCTTCACAAACAAGGCCAGTCTAACTAATTTACCTGGGCATTTGCAATATTGCTGCTGGCTTTAGTCACATTGTTGCTGTGCAAAACATTTCTTGATAAATGTTTTGCTGCTAGAATGCGTGCAGAGGATAGGCCCAGCCCTACCCCTCAACTACAAAATAGAATCCAATTCTGCTAGGATGGGGTAAGAAAATACTATCCCATTCCTTCCCCACTCCCACTGTAAAGTCTGAAAATTGTTAGATATTTTGAGCTGTAGATTGGCCACCTTGTACCTAAGCACCTTACATTTTATACCAGCATAGCAGCTTATCTGAAGAGAGAGCTGCTGGCTTGCTGCCCATTGCACTTGGATGCCTCCCATAAATAAGTGTTCACCTGTCTCTGCAAAGCCTTAGTATGTACCCTTGGCCCTCCAAGAAACTTTCTTTTCTTTTTTAGTGAAGACTAAGCAAGTGCCATACTTCATAGTGTCTGCACTATCTATCTATCTTGTCTGCACAGGACTTGGACTAATCTGGATTTCAGGCTAGCTACTCAAAGTCTGACAGTCCTCCATTGAAACCACAGTGTTACCAATATTGAAGCAAAGTGAGGCCTTAGGTCTAGCATTGCCACTTGCTCACATACCAACTATAGTGGGTGAGGTGAAGTGGAAGGAATAAAAAGACTCGGAAGTCTTCTAATGGTCTCGTGTTGCTCACCTGGCCTTCCAATCATCACCGCCATCACCACCTGCCAAAACTGATGAGCCTACTACAGTACAGAATTATGTGGATGGAAAAATCAGCATGCTATAAATAGTTTCTATAAACAAATTATTCTACTATTTAAGTAAGTTCAACCAAAATGGTTGAACTTGAGCAACGTAATTGGAAACTTATTACTGGGTTTTGGTATTTTTCTCAAAGATTCTTCAGAGAGCATTCTGCAGTTTAGTAAGCCTGTCAATATGATTGAAAGCAAATGCTTGTACTGTGAATAGATGTATTTTGTAAAAAATTATCTTTGACAAATGACGAGTAGCTATCGGGGGGGGGGGTGTTTGGGAAAAGAAGCTAAAACTAAGTTACAGCCTGAAAACTGTTTTCTCAAATTGTAATTATAAGAACCTGAGCAATTAAAACAGAAATTACTGAGGTGTGTATGAAAGGAAGGCTAGCAGCCATATTAAAGTAGAAAACTGAAGTACAGAACATCTCCTGAGGAGGTAGCTTCCTCGCTATTGAACTCCACTTCTCCTGCCTATTCCTTCTTTAATCCATGAACAACCACAAAAGTATCATGCCACAACTCCCAAGTTGACAGACATTGAAAATTGTAGTGAAGTATCAGCTGGTATTTTATCATCATTTTATTTTCATTCTGCAGTTGTGGAAGAGACCATGAACATTAACCAAAGTCTGTTCTAAACGTGCACCACATGCTAGCTTCCTAACTGTAAGCCAAAGTTTGGCTTAGCTTTATGTGTGAAATGAGTCACTAAAAAAATTATTTCATGGTTTGACAGTGGGAAGAGAGAAAGTGAACAAAGGATTAATAACCAAAGATCTACCATTTCCAACTTGCTTCAGAGGCCTCATTTGCCAATCCGTGTACAGACCACATGATAAAAACTCCTGAAATCTTATCACACTTAATCTGAAGAATGGAAACACAATAATATATCTGCCCTACCTAATTGGAGATATTTCCTAGATACCTGAATATTTCATATCAAATCCTTGAAAAGGAAAGGACTGTGGGATGATGTCTGTCGTGCTCAAAGTCACTTGAACAGTTTAATTCATCAGTAGCTCATGTGTGAAAACCTTTATAACCAGAATCAAAGTCTTCCATGACTAGTAAAGCAGAATGTCATACACACATACGAGGGATGATTTTTAAAGAATCCATAAACTGGGCTCCAGTAATCTGAATCCTTTATCTCACCTTTTCACTGCCAGTCTTACTTATAATACCAATTAGGATTACTGTGCCTACATTTAGGCTGAATTAGCCTTGTTCAGGGCCATAGAGCTTCCAGCAGCAGCCTCAGAGGGCTACCTAGGTAGACCCTTGCCTTGAGATGGTCCTTCCATTCCAGGTTTGACTCTGCTCAAGTGTCAGACCCCCGCCAACAGCGGGCTGAGAACAGATACACATCTGATGCCTGAGCCAAAGCCTACCTACATCTAGAATCAATAAAGTTGCGGCCAATTTTAAAATCCCAGAACATTGTCCTGTGCAGTTTTTTATATCCATCTTAGACTAGGTCTTTGCTCCCTGGGGGTAGCAGGAGTTGCGTCACTGTGACTGGATCTGCAATTATGGCTTTCTTTTGTTAGAAGGAAGAACACTGTTTTGTACATGTGTGGAAATGGCATTGGGCAGAATCAACATAACAAAGGAGAGAGGGTGGCCATAGTACACCCAAGCTCAGGGTGAGGTCTCTGCCTGGCTGGAATGCTCACCCTGGTCACCCAGCGAGACCTTGCCAGCTTGACTTGCACCATAACAAGGTTCAACACTGGCCAACTCCCAAGGAACAAGTCTAGTATGGTTCAACCCCAGCTGATTCTATTCAATCAGCATTGGGTGGATGGAATGAAGAACTGATCCTGACCCTACTGCCATGCCAGTCCTTACCCTGCCTGCTCCAGTCAATACAAGATTTGATCAGTTTTTTCATAGCAACACCTGGTGTCCTGTTTGCTTATCTGCTGCTTTTCTGGGTCACATAATGCTCCTAAAAATGCAAAATGTAGCTAAACATCTGTATTGGGGGGTGGGAGAATAACTTCAGTTCTGGATACAAAAGCTGAAGTGAACTTTTCCCACTAAGAATTAACATACACTTATTTTAATAGTCCAAGTTTATAGAGCAACATCACAACAACTGCAAAAGCATGCATCTAACAACTTTCCTTATTCTATCGTATCCAGCATGATTTAAATGATTCATTCAATTATTACTTTTGTATTCAAAGAAAGCTTATTTTCATGCAAATTTACATCCCGTTATGATTAAAGATATTCTTAATTGTGCTGAAACAACTTCAAATTTAATTAAAGTTTGACTTTCCAAGCAGAAAATAGATTAAAGAAAATGCTGACAACATAAAAATAAATATTCAACTATTTAATTTAACTCTGCATTTATTTTTAATCCAAACATCAAAATAGCTATGGCTCTAATTACAATTTCAGGGCAAATGTTGGGTGGAACGTGTGTCCTCATTTTTTTATTCAATTTGTTTAAACTTTTCAGTCATCTTCATGCAATAGTTTTGATGTAAAAATTGACCACTCTTTTATGTAATGTGTATTACCCAAGGAACTATAAGATTTTATTTAGAAATCTCTATTTCTAAACTGTCACTAGGAGGAAATAAGAAGGGAAGGTGGAATATTATTTTCTAGCAAGTCCACCTTTTCTAAAGATTCTTCATATTCAAATGACATCTCTTGAAGACTAGTGTGACTTTGAAGACAATTACCTCACTTAATGACAATTATGGACAGGAAACTAACTCTGTGATTTGTAACTCACTCTGATGTTCTTGGAAAAAAGGTACAACAGAACATGATAAGGCAAATTTGACCTGCTAGCAGCAATGGTGATGCTGCTGACACACATTGTAATTTGTTAACATGCAATCCACTGTAACCATGTAAATGGAGAAATAAGCAAAACTGGGGATGAAATGGCAACAACCATTTCATTCATGTCACTCTAGGAAATCTGCTTGGCCAATATGAGCTATATACACTTGGAAGCTGCCCAGAGTGGCTGGGGAGGCCCAGCCAGATGGGCGGGGTATAAAATTATTATTATGGTATAGAGTATATCTTCTAAGTTCCATCCTGTTTTTCAAAGAACACACATATACATGCTAAAACCTGACAAAGAATTTGGTAGCAAGTTGTTTTCAGTTTTTGCTTTTGTTTTTTAAAACATGACAGCGGATTCAAACATGCATTCCGAAGTGGCCAAAAGAAGTGCAATTGGTCTAAGCAAGTTGAAATATCTTCAACAGAGTGGCCATTATCCAAGGGTCTGCTACCTATATTGTATGTATAAGAATGAAAGCTCAGCTCACAGACCTCTAACTTAATGACACTTTAATTCCACCTTAGCATACTCATAATTTTCATATTTTAATTCTTTTCTTCATTTGTCACTTCAGCCTCAGCCTAAGACCAGAGAGATGTCAGGTAAGTTTCACAGTTCTACCATGCCATTTCCTAATGTTTCTATGCATTTTTCAAGGTTCATATTAATTATTTTACCTAACTAATGATGGTGATATTTATTTATTTGATTTATTATCCTCCCATAACCATAAGGCCACAAGGGTGGGGGGGCACATCAATTTAAAAACACAATATTAAAACCAATTTCCAACAATTTTCAGTAGGATGAATCCTAAAAATATATAACTCAGTTGTCAAAGGGCACCTAGATAATGAAGATGCCAGATGTGCCTCTGTGGAGAGGGCCCCCTCTGTTGATCTTAAAAACCTGACTATGTCTATAAGCGATTTGGTGCCAAGTTGTTTAGATCCCTTGGAAAAGTCAATCTTGCATATGCACACATTCTTGCCCTCCCTAGAGTTTTCATCCCGATCCAATTCCCCCCATCCCAGACATTGCCCCCTATTGCCCTTAATTTTTTAAAAGCAATAGATCTTGATTATGGATCTTTGGAATGGCATATGGTTTAACCCACAGAATTACACTACTGTAAAAAAAAAAGTTATCCAAATGTAATAAAGAATTGTTAATACATCAAGACAACCTTACAGAAATGTCAGTAGTAAGAAATTCTAACCAAAACAAGCTTAATCCAAAAAGCAAATGGGACCAACACTTTGAATCCATCCTATTAACACAGGATGTCATCAGTATTAAAAGAGTTAAATATATATTGTTTCATAAATGAGGATGTTTTAAGTATAATTTTCTGCATATTACTATGCTCAGACTTCTAACCAGCATGTATTCTAATTTTATTTTTGGCCAACTGCTAGCTTACCTGTTTGATGTCATATGCAAGAAGAACATATTTTAAATCTGGGGAGACTGAATATCTTGATGCTTTGAAAGTTACCTAAGAAAAGAACACAGTGTTGGTAAGTTTGTTACATGAAGAACACTTTGTCTTAGACATTTCAATTACATTGTATATATATATTACATTTTAAAAGACCCCAGAGAAAGGGATGTTCTTAAAATAAAACAAGTATTAAACAAAACAAGTATTAAAGTACTGTATTAAAAACACCAAGAGAGTTTAAAAGCAATTGATGCAAGAAGCAACAAGGCAGCATGATTTCTTGATAAAAATGCAGATACATATATCATGCAGTGAGATTTTTTTCCCCCGGTCCAAACATTTTACACAACACCTACTTTTTATTTAAGAAAATGCTTTACAGAAGATTTAAAATCCTCAGTGGTGTGGCAAAAATGGAAAAGGAGAAGGGAACATTATCAAACTAATAACACTTTATGTCTAGATAAGAATACATGACACCCAATTGAATTCAAGGCTATAATTTAATCAAGAGGTAATGGTGGTGTCAGAAAGAATTTAATGGAGCTGATGTAGAGGAAGGACCAGAGCATACTTGAAGCAATGGAACCATTGAAGGGATTTCTTTTTACGTGGATATGAAGATACTTCCCATCTGAAGAACAAAGAGGTCAAGCACAAGGCACATCAATAGTGCAGGGAAGATAGAAAGAGTATTCATCTGTAGCTGAATTATATATTACAGCTATAATGGAAAGTATAGTGGGGAAACGTCTTGTGCATGAGCTTATGCCCCTCTTTGTCCCATAGGTAAAGGTAAAGGGACCCCTGATCATTAAGACCAGTCATGGATGACTTTGGGGTTGCGGCGCTCATCTTGCTTTATTGGCCAAGGGAGCCGGCGTACAGCGTCATGTGGCCAGCATGACTAAGCCGCTTCTGGTGAACCAGAGCAACGCACGGAAACGCTGTTTACCTTCCCACCGGAGCGGTACCTATTTATCTACTTGCACTTTTACATGCTTTCAAACTGCTAGGTTGACAGGAGCTTTGTCCCATAGGAATGGGCAATTTGGAATACACAGCAGTGAGTTAATTAGCACAAAATAGAACATTTGTTGGCATTACCAATGAATTACTAATGTGTTTAAACAACATTTTGTGAACTGCTGCAAGTAAACTGTCAAAAATCATAATACTAAGTTAAACAAGCAAATATATTCAGGTAGGTAGCCGTGTTGGTCTGACGCAGTCAAAATTAAAAATTGTCCAGCAGCACCTTAGAGACGAACTAAGTTTGTTCTGGGTATAAGCTTCTGTGTGCATGCACACGTCTTCAGATACACTGAAACAGAAGTCACCAGACCCTTATATATACAGTGGGAGGGTGGGGTGGGGTTTTTCTCAGAAGGGAAGTAGGAGATGGATGATTGACTCAATGGGTTTGGTAAACCTGTTGACGACTGTTAACGAGTGCAATTAGTCTTACAGGAAAAAACAAGGGATAGTATGCAGATGACCAAAAATAGCATTAGCATAGGTAATGAGACAAGAATCCAATATCTCTATTCAGACCAGGTATCTCCATAGTTTTCAGTTTAGTAATAAACTGTAATTCAGCAACTTCTCTTTCAAGTCTATTTAAGCAAATATATGTTGTTCCTAACAAAACAAAGAAACCATTACTAATTCTTGCAAATGATTGTTCCTCCCCTGAAAACTGTCCCATAGATTTGTTAAGTTCCAAAGGAGCATCAAGATAACATTAAAATACATTATCATATTTGACCAAAAAAATCACAAATTAAGACAATGAATTTAAATAAAACAAAGTTAATGAAATCATAGGAATGGAAGACTAAGTTCTAGACAAAGTCATTCGTACTTGAGTGACTTCTAGATAGTCCATTGATCGTCAAGAAACTTCAGCTTGGGCAGAATGTTGCAACCTGGCTGTTAACATCATGGAGTTGGCATTCTCATATTACATTCCACCCCCACCCCCGAATAAATAAATTCTGTCAGCATCTTTAGTACCATTGTGTTTCTAGTGTAGCTGTTTCCAGAGCTAGTTCAAGATGCTGGACTTGACATATAAGGAAATAAAAGAATACTTGTGAGTAAGCTACTCCTCGTGAGCAAAGCAAATCTGTAAGCAATGTGCAGCTGTGTTCTGAGTGGGGCTCTGAAAACTCAGGTTTAAAAGTCTCCTTTTCCAAACACAGAGGACTTTGAACTAGCTCCCTCACTTGTCTTTGCCTGCCACCTAGCTGCTTGATCCACAAGGGGGAAAACTGCTACCCTAAGACAGTTTCTAGATCTTTCGTCCTGTGTTGCCACTGTGTTTAGACTTTGGATTGCTTTTTGGCCTGGCTTCTTGGGGGTTTTTTGCTCTGTTTGGACTTTAGACTGCTGTAAAACTGTGATCTCTGACTCATAGCTGCTCTACCTGGGCATCACTTGGAGCAGGAGAACCGTCCCTAATGAAAACTTTACCTATGGACCCCCATGCACACCTTAGTGAAGTTACTACTCTACTGCTCTGTGGGACTCTGTGGCAGGGGGTTGGACTCGATGGCCCTTGTGGTCTCTTCCAACTCTATGATTCTATGATTCTATGACTACCCACAGCTCATTATTGAGACTTGGAAAAGACAAGTATTCAAATTGAATGCTGTATCAACACCAGCTTAAACCAAAGATCTCCCAAATACTTAAATTCAGGCTGGAGGCAATCTCGAAGAAAACAGAAGCAAAGAGCAGTTCTGGGATTTATATGATTTGATAGAACTCCTTCATGGATTAAAAGCATTTAATGTTCGTCAGAGCACATACTGGAGAGAGGTCTGGGGCAGGAGGCCCTAGGAGCCTCATGAGATCTACCAGCTTTTCATACTAAGCCTGGACCACATGGTCACTCGAAAGTAAGCACTTTTCTAGTTTTTGTATCATTTTGTGCATATATTTATAGTTCAAGTGTCAAGGAGCTGGATTTTCCTGATATAACAGTACATTTTACTGTTATATAATATATAGTAAATAGATAATGCCACCCCACATATAAAAATATTTGCCTGGAGTCATCCCAGCAAATAAATATTTGGAATATTTTCAAAATTCACAAGGTGAACAATTTATAGAACCCTGAAGGGAGCTCTCCATGTACGCCTAGTTCAGTTTTATGCTCTCTTTCAAATCCCTGATTAAATAATTTGGCAACTGAAACATATAGTGGATTGGCAGCAAATTCAAGAACAAGGTCCAGAAGTAGTTTTAAGGATATTAACTACAGAGCAGTTTAAATAACTTAACAAATAAAAACAACAAAATGCTTCATTTCTTGCAGTACAAACACAGGTCTTTCTATCTAAAAATATATATCTAACACCCCCCCCCAATATATATATATATGCTAGCAGGTCAGATAAAAACAAAGGAAATCATCTATTATGTCTGATTTTGCTTTCTGTGGTGCATGATTGGCTGCATCAACCGACTGTAAAGTTACGTAATTCCATCACGTATATCTGGGATTATTTTGGAGATTATCAAACAGAGAGTTGTTGGCAACAACATGTAAAGACAACAACATGTGATTACCCCCTTAACTAATGTATATATTCTGTTGTTTTGTTAACACAACTCTTTCCCAACTTATCTGAAGTATCCCCAAAATTTTATTTACATTAAAAAATATGAAAAGGGAATCATAGATTTAATTAGTTGTCATTTAAAAAAGTAAAAGTTTGTTCTTTTCAGATAAGAGGATTCTCATTCTACTGACAGCAGGATTGGGCAAAACTGTGTAAAACGAGTTGCAGATTGAATTTCTTGCCTTTTCTCGAAAAAGTGCCTTTCGTGACCTGAGTTTTAATTCTCTACTTGACAGTGATACATGAGGGTGCGATGCTCCTTGGACAAGCAGCACCAGCCTCTTCTCTGCGCCCAAGAATGCACTTGACAACCGTGACCACAAGTATTGCCGGTACCACAGATGACAGGGGTGATAGTCAAATGGAGACAGAAAGATAAAACACTACAAAGAAGGACTCCCACCCCCTCCATTCTCAACCTTTATTGTTTCACGTATTCTAGGAATACAAACATTAGTTTTTGCTGAAAGTAAAAGTAGTTCTGTACTCTGAAACGATCTATCAGTCCACTGTGGCCCTGAGACTAGAGGACCATGCAATGAAATGAAAGAATGTAACTTCCATGCCCCGCTTCAGTAAACAACTTTAACATGTCTCTTGACATTTGTGTTTGCCAAAAGTATCCGTTCTTTTCCAAGCAAATAAAGCACACATTCATGTACCAAAAAACAGTATAATTAAGGACACATTGTTTTAATTTTCCCACAAGTTAAGTGGTAAATTTCTACAATATCTGAGATACTGAATTACTGTAGTTTCCAGATCGGCCTGCAATAACAACGTAGCTCCAGCCTTTCTTGTTTGTGCTTCCTGACTAAAAACATACCCTGTGTTGCTGTTGTTGTGTGGCTGGTCCTTTAATCTTTGCTCAACAGTCTCATTTGCTATGCACTACTACTGCATCAATTTTAATTGCTTTTAAAGTACAGTTAGTGTCCTCCCCCCCCCTGTCAACTGAACATAAGAAATGGTGGGGGGGGGGAGAGAGAAACTGCACCACATCCACTGTTTAAGAAACAATGGCTCACTTCTAAAACACATTCATTTGTGTAGTAGCCTTCAACCAAGACCTACCTTTAACCTCAATCTACAACACTGGATTATTGTCATGGATATTACAGAAATTTCACTTTTGTTCCTCATACTATATTCATTTTAGTCCCAGCAACCAGCCTCTACATCTTTGCTCAGGGCTATACATCTAGGAGAAGGAATTTGTTACAATGATGAAGAAAACTAAATTTATAGTGGGGGGGGAGGCATCTTCCTGAACTTAGTAATATTTCTGCTGTCTAACAGCCTCTTGATCTTTTAAGCAGGGGAAATGATAAAGTTATGATAAAATTATGATATGATAAAGAAGTAAGATTTCTAGATAAAGAAGTAAAATTTCTAGATAAAGAAGTAAGATTTCTAGATAAAGAAGTAAGATTTCTAGTTATGATAAAGAAGTAAGATTTCCAGTTATGATAAAGAAGTAAGATTTCTAGATACTCTAAATGACTGTGCCCCAGAATAGCTGGCTATGGAACTGACAAAGGGAGGAGACACTGAACTTAATCTTATGTGGTGCCCAAAACCTGGTGTGAGATACAAGTGTTGTTGAACTGACTAGGAAAAGTGACCACAGTGCTATCAAATTCAACTTACTCGTAAGGAAGTCCAACCATTACATTTTACTTTAAATGTCCCCAAAAATGAGGGGACTGGTAAAAAGGAAGATAAAAGTCAAAATGAGGAAAGTCAAATATCTCCGGAATATTTGGCATTATTCAAAAGTACGTTAACACCAGCTCAGCTAGAATGTATAATGCAAATCAGGAAATACATCAATGAGAGTGTCTGTATAGTTAATAATCATAATCAAGGAAGCTATTACAGGCAAGAAGGCTTCCTTCAGAAAATGGAAATCTTGTCAAATGAGGAGAACAAATAGGAACAAACTGGGAAATGGGACACTGCTGTTTTTATATTGTGGGAAATCTATAGTGATATCTTTTTTCTTTAGCATTTATAGGGCACAACTGGAAAAGGTTTTCTGGGATTTTGGAATAGATTATCATCACCATCCAAATAGTGGAAGGAGATTTACCTGGGACATAAAAATGTACATGTGTGCATTAGGGAAAGTTGCATATAAACATAGGTATATTAGGATAAATTCACACTAAGAGCTGATGTATTTTTTTGAAAACTAAAAACAATAATCACAAACTGACGTGGCAATGTGGAGACCTGTACTTAAGACAGGAAAAATTAGAAGATGAGAGAAACCCAAAGTGACAGATTCCACCCACCCCTATTGGGTGCAAGTCCTGAACTACTGTAAATATGTTTTATATGACAACGCAAAGGGTTGAACTAAATGATCCTTGTGGTCCCTTCCAACTCCACAATTCTATGATGCTAAGACTTTGTTGTATCCAGTAACACCCTACTTGAAAACAAAATTATTTATTTAAAATATTTTTATTGCACCACTTAATCACAAGGATTCTTTAGACATTATAAATATATGTTTTAATATCCTAAACATTGTTTTAAAAATTAGGAATAAAAATCCATAACAAAACTGAACAGATAACACAACAAGCACATTCATTTTATCAGCAGCACCAATCAAATTCATTAAAAGTTAAGAGAAAGATCAGCATTTTCAGTTGTCTTCTAAAATTCATCAAAGCCTGAATGACACGGTCAATGGAGAGAGTTTCAGAAGCAACAAGAACTAGAAGGCCCTGTCTTGTATCATCACCAACCTAACTACAGAGCGATGACTCCTGCTTAGGACTACCAAAGGCCAGGCTTCTGTGGGAGCAGGTGGTCCTTCAGGTAGCCACAACCCAAATCCAGCACTTTGAATTATTTGAGGAAACTAACTGGTAGTCAGCATAGTTCTCTACAGGTGGTATGTGTTCCACACTAAAAGAAGAGCTAGCATCCTTGGTAATAACGTTTTTCACATCTTGTTTACAGACAAATGGAAGACAGATCCAAGTAAGGAAGACCCACATTAAGCAGACTGGAATAATATAACCAGTTATCAGGTCACGTTTGATAGTGGCGAGGCCATTCCATCTCCCCCACCACCCTCAGAACAGCACAGCTTATAAAGCAGCCAAAGCTTATAAAAATCACATCACTATCTTCAAGTGGAGTATAAGCAGAAAACCTAGCAGTTTTATTCAGAGAAAGGACAGAAATAATCAATTAATGCTATAATCATGGAAAACCAGTGTCTACATGTCCATAATCTGCTCTGCTGTACATATCTAGAATTGCCTGGAAAGAAGGTGAAGATGTTCCACAAGTATGGTGAGCAGTTCCGCCATGTCACATTGATAACCATCTGTACAATTATGCTTCAGGAGTTTGAAATGAAGGCGGGGAGGGGGAGAAAAAAAGAAGCTGTTTTGGTATGCATTTAAGATATGTGGTTCTTTGCCAAACATAGTATAGTAATTTTACTAGGTCTGTTACTGTATAATAGAACTTGTTGTTGCCATAGTAATCGTAAAAAGAGTTAATACTTACAAAAGTTGCATTTTCCAGCAATAACGTACTTGTATTTGTTTCTACATTCAGTTTAACAACATGCCCATGTCTGCTTTTATACACCACTTCTGTATCTGTTAATAGAAAAACACATTAAGGATCAGCAAAGGCAAAACATTTCACGCAATAGCTTCTTAGTTAATGGACCTATTCAACGAAGAAAAGACATCACTGACCATCCAATACATTAAAATGTGCTTAGGTTGAAGTAATGAATTCATTAGTAGCATCTAATTTTGTTGATTTGTCCAGAGATAATTGGAATGCTGAGTGCTTCTAGTCTTTCTGACCTTGCTAATGGAGGTGGTTTCATCAAATCAGTATAGCCACATCCTACTCCTTTGTGTAAAACAAGTTCAATTGTACTGTGTAAAAAAAGCAGCAACATTGGCCATATGGTCTTAACCCTTGAATCTTTATTTGGTTAAATGGCTGTTAATCAAGAATGAATTCCGATTGCACTTGCATGAGAAAATGGTTACGTAACCAAAACATTTACAAGAACATCCAACAATTTCATTGCTTTTATTTGTTTGTTTGTTTGTTTTACTGTATTTATAACCCACCTTTTTCTCCCAGTGGTGCAGCAATAAAACTGCTAGTACATTTACAAAGCAGGGTCCAGTATGGTTTCAAATTAGATGGGGGCCATAGACTCCTGCATTTCAAGGTATTGGACTAGATGACCCTTGAGTTCCCTTCCAGCTCTACAATTCTATGATTCTCCAAGGAGTTCAAGGTGGCATACATGGTTCCCATCCTCCTCATTTAATACCTATAACAACCTTGAGAAGTAGGTTAGGCTGGGAGGCAGAAACTAGTCCAAGGCCAGTCAGTGAGCTTCATGGCCAAGTGGGATTTTGAAACCTGGCCTCCCAGGTCCTAGCCCAACACTTTAACCATTATGCCACACTGATTTTCAATCCATCTTTCTATCCATCTTTTTTAAAAATAAAAATAAAAACACTGAAGCATGAGAAAACTTTTACTGTGGTTTTTATCATTCAACCTCAACAAAGCCACCTTAGCATATTTCATAAATAGTGGTTTAGTGCTTTTTAAAATCCTTGCACTGTGGGTAAAACCTCAGTGCCTAGGGCTTGCCGATCGCATGGTCGGTGGTTCGAATCCCCGCGGCAGGGTGAGCTCCCGTCCTTCGGTCCCAGCTCCTGCCCACCTAGCAGTTCGAAAGCACTCTTAAGTGCAAGTAGATAAATAGGTACCGCTTTATAGCGGGAAGGTAAACGGCGTTTCCGTGTGCTGCGCTGGCTCGCCAGAGCAGCTTCGTCACGCTGGACACGTGACCCGGAAGTGTCTCCGGACAGCGCTGGGCCCCGACCTCTTAAGTGAGATGGGCGCACAACCCTAGAGTCAGACACGACTGGCCCGTACAGGCAGGGGTACCTTTACCTTTACCTTTTTTACATACCATGGAAATGAAACAGTGCAGAAGGAAGAAATTTACAGAAAAAGTACAATGATGTAACATTTTCTTGAGCAGAAACATAATACACAAAACCTCTGTTAATGTATATTAATTGTTGCCACATGTTCTGGCAACATGCTGTGTATTTTTCTGTCTCTCTTCATTCAAAACCCATGTATTCTGTGAAGTCTAGTTGTTCTGGTCCTTGTACCTGATGGCCTGCAACTAAGCCTAAGCAATTGCAACTGGAACATTTGCTAATTGCTTCCCTGTTCAATTCAGCCTCCACCTGCCTTCCTACGTTACTTTCTCTCTGTCAAATTATAGATCGTAAGCTCCTTGGTGTGGTGACCTGCCATTTTGTATTCTGAAAAGATATGCAGCTGATATGTTTGCACATTAGAATCAGATGAATAGGAAAGGGTAGATCCATTGCTTATTTCAAGAAACTTTTATAGTATTTCAAGAAACTACTTTGTAGTTGTCATTTCCCCTTATGTTTGAATAGAAAGTTTTAGAGGAGAAAAATGGAATGACACAAAAAGTCAATTCTTTTTCATTGTTGAAAGTATGATGTTTGCAAACAATGAAGATGTCTGCTGAAGAGTCATACAGAGACCCTGGTGTCACAGTCACCTCGGTATAAAACAGAAAACCTCATTGCAGTGAGTGTGAACAGATAAAAATCCTTGAAGTGTTGGAGATACTAAAATAAAGCTGTGCATATACATAAGTACTAAGCAAGTGCTGAGAGTAAGTATAGTAATCATGAACAATCACTATTAATGTCTATTAAAGTGTCAATCCAATGAAGGACATTTTGTGTGATAAAGAACACTTCCTAGACAGAATAATGGAAGCATTTTATGGCCACTTGACAAAATGATGGATTAAAAAAAAATTAAAAATCTACAGAGCAACTATGGGCATTTTTTCTTCAATAAGAGGGGGAAGTAAGGGAAGTGGGCAAGGGTAGCCAGAAATGATACTTGGCAAGTATTTAAACACTTACAGATACTTTCCTTTCCTTTTTGTTTCAAAGAGGCTGTCTCCTTTTTCATAGGCATAATACTTGTAATACTTGTACTGTACAGCCTTCTGCCTCTGCTGCTGCAACCCAATGATGATTTCTGGCAATGGGATAAACACCCTTGGTGGCAACTCATTTGCATCAAGTAGCTAGCTCTCTCCGAGCCCCATCCAAGCATGCTTTAAGCCAAAACACTGGAAACATGTGGACATCTAAGTAACATTGGCTCCTAGGCTGGAACTCCAACTATCCTTCAGATGCCAGCCTCTTTCTCTGTTCCTGGTTTCCAAAAGGCTTCCCTGATCCTCTCCTTAGCCTATTCCTAAGTCTCTTGCTATTCCACTCTAACTGAGGAGCTCCAACAGGTACTTTCCCTGACCAGTATTTACACCAGCCAAGCTTTTACACCCAAACGTAAACCTTGGATGAAATTTCATCCTCTTATTGGTCTATAATTATGAGCCAATAAGAAGAGGATTTCAGCATAGCATTCTTCTGATCTTTCCCTCTGACTCTCCAGAGCAGATTTCAGAGCGGTGCAGGGAAAGGGGGAGAGCCCTGTTGCACTAGCGAAAACCCTTGCACTGGCTTCTGCTAGTGCAATGGGTTAGTTAGTTGAATCTGGGTTATGATGTCCACTAACTGGCCAGCTAAAGCTGACCACCCCTTTGATTCCAAACATAAAGCCAGAGATCTTCCCATTTGTTGAATTATAGATAAATTATGCTGAGGAACAGTGCAACTGAAACAATAAACATGAAGGGTGACTAATATTGGGCTTAGGCCCTACAAATATTTGGATTCTTTCTGATTCAAATGCAAACCTATTTTGAAATAACATTTAAAAATAAATAGCCCTTTAGTTAGCTGGGAAAAGAGACCTGTCTAACAGTGAGCAGCATAGCGTGACTGGCAAGAATCATGTTTAAAAGCATGGGCATTCTATGCCCATGCACTGACTTGAAAAGCTTACGTGACAAGTTTCATCTAAATTTGTGATGGTTTTACAGAGTATGAATCATAATGCAAAGCATTATAGACAGCTGTGGGGAGAAAGAAAAGCTGACCTTATAAATATAAACCAGATGTAATTTACAAAGACAGTACAGCATAATAAAGATTTTAACAACATGCACCAATCTTCAATGTAATGAATATGTATATATAGTGTATCATTGCATCATAGCACACAGTGTGTTTGCATATGTGCAAGCATTGATTAAATTGATAGGAGGTTGGTTTAAGCTCAGTTAGCACAGTGCAATGATTGCTGAAGCCTGACTTAGCCCCACATCTCCACAGGTTGCATGGTTGCCGAAGCCCCACACCAAAGAATGTGCCACAGTTTCCCTGCCACTCAGCTTCATTGGCTTATATGATGTGAATAAACCTTTAGCATCACAATTTTAAGACTAAGTATTACCATAAGAACATAAGGAAGAGATGTGACTTGCCAAGAAAATGTACAGCCTTCAGACAGACAAAATGAAACATTTGTTTACTGGACTGCATATAAATTAATTTAAGGAATCCACTGTCTGTAAGATGTAGTAATGGTCACTACCCAAGATTGATTTTAAAATGATTTGACTGATTGATGTTACCAACAATAACGTTCAGATGCAGTAGTACCAGAACCTGATTTTGGGCTCCTCAACACAAACTAGGGGCAGGGGTAGCCAATATTGTACCCTCCAGGTGTTGTTGGATTACAATGTTAGGATTGCTTTATAATGAAAAGAGGATAACAAATTTAATAAATGAAGAAAATGCAACCCCCATTATTCCTTCCTATAGGTCATATTGGCTGGGGCTGATGGGAATTGTAGTTCAACAACTTCTGACAGGCATTGTGTTGGCTACCCATGCTAAGAAAATCATTATCATCAGGCCCTATCTGTGAATTTCAGAGAGGCAATTGCCTGGCTGCTGCTAAAGACAGAATACTGGACTGCATCAGGCCGTTTGGCCTGATTCAAAAAGACAGTTCTCAGAAAATCAGCAATGATTTGTTTTCTCAACTAGAAAATTGAGGGTTTCTTTATGGATGCTGTGCTTTTCTACCTGAGGTCCTGCTCATTTTGCGCAGCTCAGGCTTATAGGGGAACTTGTGAAGAAATGACAGTTTGGTGACAGTATGACAAATGAGGGTCACCACCTCTAAAATTGTGTTCACTGTTAACGATAAACATCAAGAGGCACAGGGCTACTGTATGTCTAGCCTCATAGGTACCCCTGCTCAAAAGGCTTCTATCAAAAATCAAAAACAATATGCAACAAAATGAAAAGGAATCAATCTTTCCAATCTTTTTGTTCTCTCAGGTATAGAAGTCCATAATATACAAAACAAAACCAACACATTTTCAGTAGGGAATATTGTGGGCTAGCTTATCTCCTGAGTTACATCTGTATGGCTGAAGAGAATAGGACTGCACTGGAAAAGACAGTTATACAAACATATAACTATGACAGTTTGTTGTAAAATTATCTGAAAGTATTACAAAAGTACCTATCCTAGGTCACAGCCCACCTTGCTATAAATAGCTCAAAGTATTGAAAAATGCCTCAAAGATCTTAATACCTGGGCAGGTTTGTGCAGAAAGAGATAATCCTTGAGGTACTTTTAGTCCTAAATTCTTAAAGTTAAAACCAACACTTTAAACTGAGCCCATAAATTGACTGGGAGCCAATGAAGCTGTTTCAAGACTTGGAAATGTTTTCCATATGCCCGGTTCTAGTTAGTAACCCTAGCTGTCACATTTTGTATTAACTATAGTTTCTAATTTTATACAATTCTTCAAGGGCACCCCTATGGAAAGCACTTTGCAGTAGTCCTGGAGGGATGTTACCAGAGTGAGAATCACTGTGGCTAGACCATCTCTATATTAAGCTGGTGAAAGGCGCTCTGTGTCACCAAACCACTAGTTACGGTCAGGTCTAAAGCCACCCCCAACCTATGAACCTGGTCCTTAAGGGGCAATACAACCCCATGCAGAACAGGCTACACAGCATCTCCCAAAACATACAAACCACCTACCAATAGCATCTCCGTCTTATCGAGATTGAGCTTCAGCTTACTGGCCCTCATCCAATCCATTACTGATCTCAGACATCGGTTCAGCACTTCGACAGCATCACCTGAATTTGATGAAAAGGAGAAATAGAGTTGAGTGTCATCAGCAAACTGATGACACCACACCCCAAATCCCCAGATGACCCCATTCAGCAGTGGCAAGTAGAAGTTGAACAGCATGGGAGACAGAATATAGCTCTGAAGAAGCCCATAGCATAGCTGTCTTGGGACAGAGCAGTAGTCCCCCAGCATTGCTTCTGGAACCGACTGTCCAGGAATGAAAGGAACCAAAGGAACCAGTGAAGCAGTGCCCCCAGTTCCAACCTCAGGTAACAAGTCCATAAGGATACAATGACTAAAGGTATGTATCAAAAGCATCCAAGAAAACTAAGAGAATTAAAAGAAGCACATTTGCCTTGCCTTTCTCCCAACATGTCATCCATCAGTGTGACTAATGCTATTTCAGTGCCAAAACTGAGCTGGACACTTGGCTGAAATGGATCTAGATCATCCATGTCATCCAAAAGTGTTTTTAGCAACCATTCACTCAGACAACTTGCCCCCAAAGAGTATCTTTGCAATTGGCTCATAGTTGGAATAGTTTTCATGGTCAAAAGATGCTTTGATAAGGAGAGGCCTTATGACTGTCTCTTTGAAAGTGGCCGGGGCCATTCTGATCAAAAAGACTCAGAAATAAACTGAATTTAGCATTATTATTTATATAATTTATGGGGGGGGGAATAAAGTTTTAATAACTTTGATGAACATGTTCAAAAAAGCTTTTAACTCTGTCATTTGCCTATTATATAAGATGTAAAAATGTCCCTGAAAAATAGGAAATACTTATTATATCTTTTAAAACCCCCCACTAATTTTAGAGTTCCTGTGCAGACAGCAACAACCAACAAACATCAACTTGAAGGCTCAACACTCCTTTCTTTCTGAAACATACCAAAAAACCACCAAATCTTTTAAAAGGCAAGATTTTAAATTTCATTACTGAAGACAGCAAAACAGAGATACCCAAAAGTACACTTCTGGAATCCAAAGTTTCCAATTTATATTTAGTGCCTTCTTAGAAAACACTATGCTTGCTCATTCACACTTCATGCACATTTGGTCTTGTCAAATGGTACACACATAATCTATCCCGAAATCTAAATAGGTGAGAATGTAGCTCAAGTGATGTGCTCTGCCATTCACAAAAAAATGATTATGACTTGTGATTTTTATGCCTTATTTGACACCCTCTTTCTTTTTTCTAAATACTTAAAAGGTTGTTTCACAGCATGGGAAAATGTGTAGTGATGTGACACGAATTGTTTTGCCAAGAATAATCATGTATTCTGGACGGGGGGGGGGGGGGAGAGACTCACGGTAGCATTATGTGAACCTGTCATATGAGTGTGGCTGCATTTGTTAGTGAATGCATCAGTAAGCAGTGCCAACCAGGATCACAAGAGCATTACTTTTCCCAAGTTCAGATGTTATCTGGAGAGCATCTTAGAAATCAGTAGAAATTCTAACACTGGCTTATCTGTGATCATGAAGTGCCTTAGTATCCCTATTTTTTTCTAACTATAGCCTGCTGTACAATGAGCTATTCTAATGCTATGTTGCATCTAGGATGCCACAGGAAATAATATTTGGAATTAGGTTTATTGTACGGATTGCCCAAAACACAAGGACAATCTCCATGCCACACATTTCTGGTCACTGCTATCTCTAATATAGCAACAGTCCATCTGCTCAGGTAATTCAGATTGTATGCAACACTTATACATTATGGACACTGCTTGGCACATCCATAAGTCTTTCTTAAAACATCCTATGTGACAGCCATAATATCTTTGTTGTATTTGATAATAAAGTTATCAATGGTATGTGGTGTGTAGATGTTTTAAAGGAGATTGGCTATAACGATCACCTCTCCTATGACTCACTGAATGGGATTTGTGTTTGTGCTTTTATTTCACCAGCTGAGTTTTGCAGGGGTGGGAGGAACAACGCTCAGATCCATTCCTGTTTGTTAACTGTCTAATAAACCAACTGTTCAACAGTTCTGCAGAAGTCTGCTGGGGTGCATGGTTAACAGGGAGGCGTGAAATCATTTGAGCAGATGCACAAAGCACCCACGTAAGACTACCACATGGTGTCAAGAGTTGGGCCTATTCCACACTGGTATCTGAGCAGTGTGGTTATGGCAGAAAGAGTGCCTTTAGGAAAGTTGCTGCTTCCAGGCAGCACGGCCAGCAAGAGGAAGCAGAAGCAAGGCATTGACGTTTACAGCATTGTTTGTGGTGTAGATTCAAAAGATGAAAGATTCCATACTGTTTCTGTTTCTGCATGTGGTTGGAGAAGAAGCTGGGGAGGTTTTCAAGAGTTCCCAACCTTTTACTGAGAGGCTGACTAGCAGAATACCACAATTGTTACTATGCTCCAAAAAAGAACGTGACAAGTACTTAACCAGAGCTGGAACAGAAGAGGAAAATAATTGATCCCCATGTTACATAATTAAAGCTGCTTTACAAACTTGTGATTTGGAGGCATGGGTGACTCACTCATTAGATATTGTATTATTTATGGTATTAGATCAGACCAGATGAGGGCTGGCAGGCTGACAGGCTGTTGTCATTTATGGAGCTGAAGAAGAAGAGGCATAGCAGTTGCAAGCTCTTGGAGCTGCAGAGAGGAAAATACATGCGGTGCTCAAGAGAAAAGGAAAGTTATAGGAATACAAAAAGTAAGGAAGTTTCCTGCAAACTCCAGCACAAACAGAAAGAGCAGACCCAGGAATTGCCAGGCGCATGGAGCTGTTTGCTTTTATTGCTGCGGAAAACATCACTTTGCAAGACCGTGCAGGGCTAAGCAAACAACTGAGCTTCAGGATATGGACCTGAATGCTCTGTTTGTAAATACTGTATTTGCAAGCCAGAGAGCAGAGCAGAAGGCATCTACTGACTCCTGGCATGCTAAGGTTATTGTTCTGGAAAGCCCAGTTCTTTCGAGCTTGGCACTGGCGCAAAAGCTAACACTCTTCCAGAGGACATAGATTAATTATTGCAAAGAAAGGTGCAAAACAAAACAAAACAAAACCCTCCCAAAAGTTGTCACTTTGATTTTGTTTAGGGGTGCCAATAATCATATCCAGAGGTGTGTTTACAGCTCTATGCGAGAAAGGTGCACTTGAGGAAGATACTACATTCTTGATCACTGCTAAAGGAGATCCATCACTCCAGGGTTATGCTGAATGTGTGATGCGACTTGGCCAGGCATGTGCATAAAATCTCATGTCAGCAACCCACAATTAAAGATGATTTCTTTACTGCATATTTTGATGTATTTGCAGGGCTGGAATTCTTTCAGTAAAAAAAAAACCCAACAGTCTGCCTCCAGAACATTCATAGAAAAATGTGAATACTGCAAAGACTTCTGTTACTCAGAGACCAATGGAAATATTCACTTTGATGCTCCTATTTAGATACTAATTAACTCCAGGAAATGTTACTATGAGCATCATCCAGCACACACCTTCCCCAGGTGGTTGGATTTCCATTGCTTGGCAAACAATTCCACCTTTATTCTTTCAGAACACTTTAGAAAGTTGACTGCTCTCTAGTGGAAAAATTATATTGTGATGTCTGATGACAGCTTATTACCTGTATTCGTTGTCATTTAATGTCCCTTCTATCTAGGCCTGTCCTTAACAAGACTGCCTTTTGTGTAAGAGTTAATGCCTGATAGGAAGTTTCTTTCATATAACTTTCAGTCCCCACTTTGTGCAGCCAGGAAGCTATTCTACACTATTCTTTTCCAAGATGTTCCAATCAAGGGGTCACTGTGAGAGTCAGACTTGTTTAGCTTCTGCGAGACACCTCCCCCCCCCCCTCATTACCCTGCCTTTACACTGTGTTTGTTATTTTCTTTGGGACTAGTCAGGAAGCAAAAAGCCAGTGTCGTCTGAGGATAAAACTTTCTGGACATGATTCAACTAATGAGTTCTATCAACAGAAGTCGCAAAGAAGGACTTAACCTTTGTAAAGGGACTTTCCCCTCTTCCTCTCATGCATCATACTGCTCAAAAACATGTCCTTCTCAACAATGGAGAGCAGCATCTCCCACACAGGGGAAGCACTGTCTCCTTATGCAGTTAGTTCTTGGCTGGCAATGGCTCTCCCCCACCCACACTCCAACAATTACCACTGTTGCCCAAACATGCATGAGCACTTTTGCCTTACTCGATCACAACCTAGACACATTTTCAGGATGGATATAAAATATCCATAAACTGTTTTACTTGAATGATAAGGCATCACTCTCCTCCTGTTCCCATTCCTGTTCCCTTCTCTAGCTCTCTACTGAACTACCATATTTACTGAACTTATTTAAGTAGAGTTGATTCCTATAATTCTGAACATCACCCCCTGCACACACACATAGCTCCCTTAGAAACCAATACATATTTTGACTAGCAGCAGCAGGAAGTTGGCCATCATCACTCAGGGAGAGCAATAAAAGGCAAAAATTGAACTCCACCATGATGAAATATCTCCACAACTGAACTATGCCATTAAATCATCAGGAGGATATTAAGGTCTGTCAAGAGCTATTTTGAGTAGCACTGTATAGCTTCCATTCCTGATATACTATACATCTTTCCCAGTTGCAAGAGGAATTCTGAATTCCTTTATCATCTGATAGCAAGAAGTGCCTTAGGACAACTTTTTTTTTTTAATGACGCATTGTGCAATAAGATTTCCTGCTTGTTCATGGCAGTAGAGTCAGAAGAATAAAAGGAAATCAAATTGCTCATACATTTCTTATTCTTTTTCTTTTCTAAACTTCTTTACTAAATATAATAAAAAGTGATTTTCACTGTTGCTCTGAAGTTGATGGACCACAATGGAATAAGTAACTCTACAATTTCCCTCTTCAAGAGGGAGAAGCTGGAATCATATGTTCTAGAGCTGTGGACCAGATTCATCTGAATACCAAGCTGAACTGTATCAATTAATGAAGATTCAGGATCTCTCTAAAGCAGCTCAAACCAAAACAGGAGCCTGATGGGGATGGGGAGGGAGACCTCTTTTGTGACTGACAAGTCTAGCTTCGAATCAGAAGGCCTGATTTAAGAAGGCTCTCCAATTACATTGCCTTGATGGAGGGATGCTGTGGTAATGTACCATGCTCTTTGTATCTCTGCTAGCGCTGCTTGCTTGAAAAGTGCTTGACCTTCATGTCATGCTGCTTCTGGAGTTATTTCCTCCTGCCCCATTTATCATAAATCCCTATCCTATGGACCCATCCTTCTTAACTTTTCTAGGAGGACTTCTATGATATATAATATTTTCATAGTGAAATACCCTAATTGCCTGCAAAACTACAGTGAGGGAAGTTAATCCCTGTTAAAAGAAATGTAAACACAAGAGTATGTTAAAATGTCATTGGTGAAAACAAAAGTAAGCAATTTGTTCTATACTTATAAAACCATGCCACATTTTATTAACATCCTTTTATTAATCAAAATATGAAAACTATTTAAAGATTTTTTCCCCTGCATGGAATACTGTACACCACATGTTTTAACTTTATATTTCGCTCTTCTTGTTGTTGTTGTTCTTCTTCTTCTTCTATCTTGAGTGCCTAATAAAGGGCTTTGTTTTAATTGTGTCCTTTCCTTCAGCAATGGATACTGAAGATGATCTGTATTTTTGAAAAATCTGCCACTTAGTATTCCCAAATCCAACTACAAATGGCAAGCCCAGACATAATAGACATGTTTTAGAAATGCCTTTAGCTAAAGATGCAATGTTAATATTATAATGTTTCATTGTGTGCCCTCAGGCCTTGGGATTGGACAACTATAAATCTAAATATTTATATTTTTATATAAAAGTAAACAAATCCCTCTTCAATATGCACCTTTCCAACTTATTCCCCATATGCATTAATGTTAAAATACTAAGACATCATGAATCTGTGTTTTTCTGTAGAGTAACACACCTCATTTTACCTTAGATTCCTAGGACTCTGAAAATGTTTTTAAAACAATGTGGTGTCCTACATAACAAATGAAGTCACATTGATTTCAGTGGGGTGTAATGAAGCATTCAAATTGTACTGGATTGTAATATAGTTTGGTTATAATAAATCTTGAGGTACTGAGGAAATTTTAGGAAGCAAAATTAATACAGCTGTCTGTTTTAAACTCCAGTCAAACCTGATACAGAGTACCAGGTGTAGCACAGTTTCAGCACACAACCTTTGAAGAGACCAATTAACTTACAATATTCTGTTACACACTGTAATTTGCTTGTAAACCAGAGCTGAATGCAGATAGTACAACTGTCTTGGGAACAGGATAAAGAGCCCCCTGTTAGTTTGACCCAATTAAATCAAATGTTTGCACTCTGTGATATCTCCAATTATAATGTATTTTCACACTATCTCCATTAATATATCATGAATTCTTGTAACTACTATACTAGTAGCAATAATTGCCAGTGCTAAAGATTTACTATGCTATAGATCCCAATCTATATAGATTTATATTGATCACAAAAGGTACAGTGATGTTCCACAATAAACATACCATTGTGGGTAACATGTTTTGTTAACCTTTAGTTCAGTGTTTCCCAACCTTTTTTGGGCAAAGGCACACTTGTTTCATGAAAAAAATCTCGAGGCACACCACCATTACAGCCCCGTGACGTCAGCGCGCAGCGTCACGCCGGGAAGGACGCACGAAAGTGTAAGTTTCAATTTTTTCCCCTCCCCCTTGCCTTCCTTCTGTGCCAACTGCCAAAAAGCCAAGAATCGCGGGACCGCCGGTGGAGGGGGGGAGGGCGAGCGGAGGCAGCGGCGAGCCCCGTTCCTCCCCATCCGCCCCATTCCGTGCAAGGAGCGCGAACAGGTGTGAGAAGGGGGTCAAACCTGCGGGTCGGCGCCGGGGAACCTCCAAGCTTTGGGGGTGGGGGGGAGGAGGCAGCAAAGCGAGGCAGGAAGGAGAGCGCGGCTTGGCGAAGTACTTGGCGGCGAAGGCCAGCAGGTCCGGCGGCCGGTGCCGCAGCACCTCCACCGTGTAGCCCTGCAGCAGCTCAGTCAGAGCCGGCGGGATCTCGATGCTCATCTTGTAGCCGAGGCGCGCGGGAGACTCAACGGACGGGCCCGGGAGAGAGAGAGAGAGAGAGAGAGAGAGAGAGAGAGAGAGAGAGAGACATGACGGAGAGAGAGCGGGAGTCCGCCGCCGCCGCCGCTACAACTACTGTCGCGGTTGGTCGTGGTCGCCGCCGCCGCCCACCTCTATCTCTCCCCCTCAGCTTTCTACACGGGCCTGGAGCCGGAGGTGGGGGGTGGCCGCCGCCGCTTTCTCCGCTTCCACGTCCTGCGTCCTCCTCCTCGAGCCCTCCATCAGCCCTGAGGGAACCGTCGCGCTCGCGCCGCCGCTCTCTGACACGCGAGAAAGAGAAAGGAACGGAGCGGCGGGGTAGTCGGGGGAAGGAGGGGCCGGAACGGAAACACGAGGCGAGCTGCGCATGCCCAGCAGGAAGTGGCGGAGAGCGCCACAGAGAGAGAGAGAGAGAAGCAAGGGAGGGCGGGGAGTGGGCAGGAACACGCTTCATGCGTCACAATAACGGACAAGAGGCGCTTGAGGGATAGATTAGGACCTAATTTGAGTTTTACCCAAAAAAAAATCTTTTTAATTTTTCCCACGGCACACCAGGCAACATCTCGCGGCACACTAGTGTGCTGCGGAACAGTGGTTGGGAAACACTGCTTTAGTTGACATACTCGCAAAGTCAACTAATGTTTTAGTAGTGTGTCCCACTCCAGACCTATGAAACCTGAATGTTCTTTTGTTATTCAGCTATATGATGCTATCTACACACTATTTATTTAGTAAGTTGCACAAACACGCTACTCTAAACAGATACAACATATTATTGAAATAACACAGCAGACTGAAAATTTCAAATAGAAATTTGCTATGTTTTTTTTTTTAAATTCTCAATCCAATGCATAGTTGTAGAATTATATTACTGACAAACAGTACTGCTTAAAAAATTAAAACTTAAGCATTCCTCTGTTTTAAATTTTCTGTGTTGTGTGGATTTATATGTATCATGTTCTTAAGGGTGATAGGGGAGAAAAGAAGCAGTACTACTAAGAGTTTACCCCAGACACGACTTTGAATTTACCCCACAAATGACAATCTGCTGACATTGTCAGCCTCCAAATAAACAGACTTCCTTCCTTGGAAGTCAGCTACAGTTAAGGCAATGTTTTTGCTCTTCATGGGTGGCTCTAACTGATCAAACAGTCTGGCTTCTCCAATAAGCTGCTGTTCCCTAACTTCAAAAGAACAGGGATGGTACTGTGTGCCTGCATGCACCTTATTGTATTGCCTACTATAAATTTTTCATTCATAGCATTTGCCATGGTGAGGAACTATATGGAAATCAAACCATTCACTGCACAAAATCAACACACCAAGAAACAAGAGAGGCTCTTAGATGCTGGAGTGATGGGACTACATAAAACACTTGCAAGCAACAGTAAAGAGAATTGAGTGTAATAGAAAATATACTCCACAAACAAAAGGATGATTGGTCTAGTAGCCAGCTCCCATAGTTCACATAAGTTGAGTATGCCGTTAACAGAAGCCTTACTCAGGCATGTACCCTTTTCAAGTGGTGACTGCCAAATGCATAAACTAGCCAGTAGGAACGTACGACACTAGCTTTGCTCCTTTGATGATATTGTGCTCCACAGCAGTACTCTCAAGCCAACACTTCATGCCACATATGAATGATTAATAATGACCTCTGCATCCGTATTTAGTAGGATTCCCAGTACAACCAACATTTACTCATGCACAACTAATTACTGCATTTTGTATACAAGAACAAGATCTAGAGTACATAAAAAGTTTCTTCCACACTTCTTATAGTTTTTTTTTTGGGGGGGGGGAGTTGATAAATGATTGAAAACAGAGTTTTGACTGTAGCCTCACTGAAACTATGGATCCAGTTACAGATAGGTAGCCGTGTTGGTCTGCCATAGTCAAAATAAAAACTTCTCACTATATAGAAGGATCTGGCAACTTCTGTTTCAGTGTATCTGAAGAAGTGTGCATGCACACGAAAGCTCATACCAAGAACTAACTTAGTTGGTCTTTAAGGTGCTACTGGAAGGAATTTTTTTATTTTGAAACTATGGAGTTACAACATGAAACTAATGCTGAAGGGATTTCCATATCAAATCTGAAGTGTTTCAACATGGCCTTTTCTAGCCTTGCACTGAATTTAACTGTGTTAGTTACAATATGAATAATTTTTGAACTGTACCATATAACATGCCCTTGACAAGGTTTGTCTTTAAAGACTCCATTCCAGTCTTCTTAATATGCCATGAATGACATGGCTGGTGAGTCTCCTCATTACACAAGGCCATCTGAACAAAGTTAATACACTTGTCTCATTCTAAACTGCTCAGTAAATTTCTTAAACACAATGGGTGGAATCCAACTGAGCTCACTCTACTTACAAAAAGCACCCAAAAGCAAAACAGGGAGAGAAGAATTTTGTTGAAAATCCATCGTCTTCCCTGCAGCTCCCCAATTTGCCTCAAAACATATTCTGGAGGATTGCAGGAACTTCCAGGGCAAAATTGTATGTGGGCAGGGGTTGAGTGGGGAAGAGAAATTGGCAAAAATGTTTCCATTCCCACTGGTGGAATCTATTAATTACTGCATTACAGCTATAATGTAGTTGTATAGGATACAACAGCTTACCAAAAGAAGAAAGAAAAACAGATGGCTTGGAAATTAAACATGTCTCAACCCCCCTAAGCATACTCAGTAGTTACCACAGACAACAGTACAAAATACAGACAAAATTACAATGTCTAGCTGATATCTGGTATTCTGGGGGTATATAATCTGGAACCTTATAACAAACTACAGTATTTAGTCAAGCTAGTTTAGTGCCTGGTTTATAGAGAGAGGCATTTGCATAATGTTGTTCATTATATATAGCACAGTAATTTTTCTCAGAAGGGATTGGAATGGATTCTCTTTTTTCATGACACACATAGTAGATATATAGATAGAACTTTATCCATGGGTACAAGAAAAACGAGCATAGCTGTGAGAATAAGAGCAATGCTGCCACTGTAATGTACCAATTTGATTCCTGTCTTCATTTCTATAAAGCAAAAAGATAAAAGGAATGAATGTACATTAAATTCTAGAAAGTGATATCTACCTTCTTTCATGATGCAGGGAAATAATCAAGTGATTATAGTTGCCATTAAGCAGAATAGTCAAAGAGTACAAATGGCAAAATTGTGTTTGAGCACATAAAGTGTGGGTATGAACCCTTCTAGGAACAGTTTCTTGACACATCTTTAGAACATATATAGCATACATTCTCAGTTTTGTAGTACACTGTATAGTTAAGTTTTCCAATTTCCAAATGTATAAATAATAGTATGACACAGTGATCCTATTTTTGAGCTTGGCAAAAATCATTCTGACTACATTGAAGAAAACACCTAAATGGATAAAAAGTTGTACAAACCCTTATGTTTGCAAAGCCCAGGTCATTTTCAAGGGTGTGGCTTCTGTTTACAAGAGCCTTAAAGATTTGCAATGGTCTACTGGTGGGCCATAGTCCACCTTGCAGATAGGCTGTATTAATAACATCAGGTTCATATTTACCCTACATTGACTCATGTCTTGATATTGGTGTTGGGGCAAATGTCATTTCTTTTCCTTGCAGTTCAAAAGCTTTAGTCGGTAGACATATTTGTACAGTGGTACCTTGGGTTACAGACGCTTCAGGTTACAGACGCTTCAGGCTACAGACTCCGCTAACCCAGAAATAGTACCTCGGGTTAAGAACTTTACTTCAGGATGAGAACAGAAATCATGTGGCGGCGGCAGCGGGAGGCCCCATTAGCTAAAGTGGTACCTCAGGTTAAGAACATTTTCAGGTTAAGTATGGACCGCCAGAACGAATTAAGTTCTTAACCTGAGGTACCACTGTACTCTCATTTTCCTACTTATACTGAAATACTGCCCCACTGTATTGCCTTGCTGTAAATGAGTAGTTATCTCCAGTGCTTTTTTCTAGAAAAACAGGTGCTGGTACTCACCATGAAGTTGTTACAGTAAGTGCCACATTTTATCAACAACAAAAAAGAGGTGACAGTACTGTATGCCCTTGAGTACCCCCTGGAAAAAAGCAGGTGTAGTGGTAGTCAAAAAGGTGCTCTCCAGATGTTGTAGACTACAGCTTCAACCAGTCCTAACCAGCATGGCCAATGGTCAGGGATTATGGGAGTTGTAGTCCAAAACATCTGGAGTCCAGCACATTGGCTGCTGCTGCTCTAAAGAGACAAATTACAAAAATAATAAACTCGAAGATTAAATTGTCAAATTGTTTTGTGACTCTGAAAAAAAATGCTTGAAATAGCAATATTCCAATTTGTTCATCCTATATGCTAGCTGTTTCTCACAAGGCTTGAAATCAAATACATGTTGTAGTTTAAACTAAACAGTGCCATTTCTAGCAAATGAATAAAAGAGAAAGGTGGTAGTGGCAAGAGGAGTAAAATAAAAACTAAACATACAACCCAGTGAATTGGAAGTGAGGAGTGACATTTGAAAGGTGTGAGCCGCTAGGAGAGGAAGAGAAACAATTAAACTTTCCCTTTCCCCAAATGCCAAACATTCACTTTCAGCAGGAGTTTGTGACTTTCTGTCACACTTGATTTTCCATTCTTGGTTAAAGCAAGATCTAGAGAAGTAAGAACAAATAAGAAAAACAAAATAAACCCCAAGAGCAGAGGTGTTAGAAAAGATGAATTCTTATCAGTAAGTAGGACAATGCATTAGAGATAGGGATACATTTGTTTTATTTTGTAATAAAATTTCTTTATCACTTTATAATCAAAGGAATCTCAAAGCAATGTACAGAAACAGAAATCAAATCCAACAGAAAAGAATTTCAGAACAAAGTAGAGGTCCAGCTCCATACAAAATTTTATCAAAACCATGTACAACTTAAGAGATACAAAAAAAAGCCAAAAGTGAATGTTTAATTGAGTATTATTGAATATTTACTACTGAAAGAATAGGAAATTCTCAGCTCTACTTCAGAGGTGTTTTTTTTAAAAAAATCTTTTTTAATACACTAATTTGGAATACGGGGAGCAGCCGTCTATTTTCCATACACATGATCTCTTGAAGGATGGCATGTCATCATATACCGTCCTTTCCAGAGATACCTGCTGTCACTTTTCGAACAAGGGCACGACAGTTTCTAACATGCTTGGAAAATATTTTCAAAGATTTCTAAAGGCAGTCCTGCTTTCAGACTACTATGCAGAACTGTGATTGTTTCTGTCCTCCCAATTTTGCTGAAGTTAAAAACAAAAGAAAAAAAATCGCAGGGAAACAGGGCATAACAGACCAAGAAAATATCAATGTTTAAAGTGATACTGACTAGAACTGATCCATTCATCCCTAGATTTAATACGGCATTAACTTATATAATTTGCCAATGGAGTTTTGAAGTGGCAGAGTTCTAGGAGGACTATCAACAGTACTACAATCTCATTGGAATTCAGCTGTAGTTTATCTGTCCTCATCTAGCTTCTCATTACCTCCAGGCAGTGTTCTAGCACATCTACAACCTCACCTGATTCAGATATAATGGGATGGCCACTGGGTGCTATCCAGTAGGCATGACTGGGCCTTCTTGGTGGCAGCTCCTCATTTAAGTAATGTCTGAGGTATGTCTGTCTCCCTCATAGTTAACATTCAAGAGGAATTTTTAAATAATTATGTTCACCCAGGCATTTGATAGCTGAACTTTACTGCTCCTGACAACTTCAATATGATCAACTGTGAGGGCATGCTACTGTTTTAAAATGTTCATAATGGGTTGTATTCAACTACCTTTTATGAAGAGTAGACCCACTGAAATTAATGGACACAAGTTCATCATAACCATAAATTTCAATGAGTCTACTCTGAATAAAAAATAGTTCAAAACAATCATTGTTTCTAAATGTTTTTAGATGTTTTAATTTTTAAATATTTAAATATGCTTTTGTTTTTATGTTATTTGTATTTACTGATTTGTTGTTGGCTGCCCTGGGTTCCTTTGGAAGGAAGGGCAAAATAGAAATTATGGGTGGATTTCAATGTAGCACTAAGGAGATTGTTCCATCAGCACAAGCAAGTTTAGGAGGTCTAAACTTCCTAAACTCATATGTGGTCAGTGCGTCACTGGCTTGCATAAAAAACCCCAGTTCATTATTTTTTCACATTTTCAGTGACCGAACGCTGCCAGTGGAATATGATTTAGAATTCTGCATGTAACCCAAAGGCAATTTTCATTGGAAGGGAAGCACATCTAATAATAAAAAAAAGAACAACAGTACAACTCCAGAGAGAAAATTATGATAAACTTCACAGAATCTTCATAGAGGAATATATTTTTTATGAATCGAACCCCAAAGTTCCAAAATTCCAGTTACTACAATCATCTTTAAATCAGATTTACTTGTACTTGCAATTTCTGTTTCCCCCTTTTTTTCCTTTCCAGAAAGTAGCAGAGGCCACTATAGCTTTTACAATATGAATTACAACACAGATTATGAGCTAGTGAAATGTGGATTACTGCAGCTGAGGATCTAATCAAGACGATCATTTAGAAGAATCTAATAACCTAATAATTAGACTCCACAGTGTTCCAGACCTTGCAAGAACATAGGATGCATGGAAGGTCACAGATTTTGGCTGAGATTTCGGTGCTGCCAATTCAAAAAAGAAAAGAAAAAGAAAAAAAGAGTGCTTTTAAGTATCTGGCCTCCTGCCCTCATGTATCTTCATTCGTCAAATTATTGGCAGCATTCCCTGACTTATTCAGTTTCTTTTTTTACTGGCTCTCAGTTTTCATTGCTTCCCACTTCACAGTTTGCTATAATTATTGCACTGAGGACATCAATAATTTCAATAAAATTTTTCCTCCATTACTTTACTTTTAGTTACAGAAGGTACAAACCTCAGCCAAGGAGGTCCACTTAAAATGTCCATACATAATGTGTACAGCTGCCTTTTAGCATCCACATTTTTAGAAACATTTAAAACCTGCAAGCTACTCCTGCCACAGTCCTCTTTAATTTACAGGATGGCTGGCTCCATGTTAGCTAGGATGAGTTTGTGGGAACACTGAAGAGGAGGAGGAGGAGTTAAGTAGCTGCTAGGAAAGCATCCAAATATGCCTTATCATTTCCTGATCAAATTGAAATTGACAGAGAATTCTTGGCTCGCTGCCTTGTAGCTTCCCTGTGATGGTCTCCACTTCCTCACTCTCTTCCTAGAATGCAGTGCTTTAGAGCATGGAGCCAGCTGCCTACTAAGATGCAACAGCTATAGCTGAGGGGATGTTAACCAGTAATTTACATAAGTAGCTGCTCTGTGCAGCCAAATCTAGTAGGCAAGGAGCCCTTGTGCAGTTGCAAGCACTGAACAAGTGATGCAATTTACTCCAGTGAAGACATAAGAAATGAATGCTGCATCTAACCAATAACTATATTTCTTTTTGCAATTTTAGTGCCTCACCTTAAAACTCTTCATAAGGGTGACTCAACATTGGTTTTTAAAATTAAGATTCCTTCAGCTTTTATGCATATAAGATCTCTATATTTCATCATTTATATTGCACAGCTCCATTTTTTAAAAAAGCATAAAGCAATATGCATTCTTATCTTAGGCATGGGGGATGAGTCTCTGGCCTGTGGGATGGAAGAAATCTTCAGGGCCTCCTAATATAGCATGTATTCATTTTTTCTTGGCCATATTAAATGGCAGTTAGGCTTTATAATAAAACTTCTAGCATAATTCCAAGCGTTATTTTTTAACTTAAAAATATAATAAAATCATGATTAATCTTTCTCTTTTGCAAATAAGTAACTCCTAATTTCCTTCACTTTATAAAGAGCATTTGTATTTTGGTGATCTAGTCATTGAGATCTTGTACATTTTATGCCTTTGTATAAAGAGAATTGTTCCTCTGTATTTGCTTCTAGCAAGTCCAATGGTGTCTCAATACCACTCTTTCATTTCATTACACAGAAGTTGTTATCTTCTGGGGAAGGGCCCAAAGCTTGAAAAATCCTGCTTTTAAAAGTTGCCATTCTAGCTTCACCTTCATCTGAGTTTTTTGCAGTCTCCTTGTAATGATGAGACATAGCCTTGTTTGAGAAATGATGATGGAAGGAAAATGATTCAGCTGTAACCTCTGTGGGTGAATGATCTCAACAGCCAGTGCTAATAACCCTAGATATTGAAGTATTTTATTGCTTTTAAGTTCAGCATAAATTACAAAATAGTATACAAGTTAATAAAGAAACACGATTACCGCTTTATTTATGCTTCACTTCTTATTTTCAATGATTCTATGCTAAATTCTATGCTAAATGCAATCTCGTAAACAGTAAAATAATATCCAGCAAGACTTGGATGCAACATTTTTCCATTTGAAGTGTGCAAAACAAATGCCTTTTAAAAGGTATGACATTTTGATAATGTGCAAGTGCCATTTAAAGCAACATCTAGATTTCCCCTTTTCTAAATAAGCTACAAGTTTTATATTTATAGGAAGAGGAATATAACGCAGGCATCAAAATGTGGGCAACCTGCATGTAGTTGTTATTGTCAGAATCACTGTAACATTTGTATTTCCTCCAGTGCTTTTTTCTGGGGGGACACAGGGGTATGCATACCTCTAAAGTACAAATGTTAATCTAAATTAATCTCACTGAGGGGCAGTATTTCAGTATAAGCAGAAAAATGAGAGTACCTCTAAACATTTTTTTAAAGAAAAAAAAGCACTAATTTCCTCCTTCCTCCAAAGATTCATGGGGTTTAGACCCTTTTATGTTCAAAACAATCCTGTGAGGGGGATTCAACTTAGAAACAGCTACTCAGAAAAATTCATATATAGCTTTGAGGAGATTTGGATCAAAGTCTCCTCAGGCCAAGACCAAGATTCCAACTAAACTCCAGTGCTTGAGACATAACAGTTGGAATTACAGTGGTACCTCTGGTTACGAACTCATTCCTGAGGTCCGTTCTTAACCTGAGGTACCACTTTAGCTAATGGGGCCTCCTGCTGCTGCTGTGCTGCCGCGGCGAGATTTCTAGTCTCATCCTGAGGTAAAGTTCTTAACCCAAGGTACTACTTCCGGGTTAGCGGAATCTGTTTGTAACTTGAGGTGCCACTGTATTAGTATGGAAGAAATCTGCATAAACTCTTGGGCCATCCTTCTTGTCTCTTTTCTGGAAGGAACAACCCATGTGGTTCCTGGATGCAAAATAAATCATTGCACATAAGGGTCGTTTCTGCTGGCTTGTGTAAAAGGAGCCAACAGGGACAAGTTAGCAGGAAAACTAGGGATTAATCTGAGTGATCAACTAAAAGGAACATAAAATTCAGTGCCTAGATATATTGGTAGTATGTACTTTACTTTCCTACCAGGACAGAGATCACTTCTAAAATTACAAAGCACCTCCTGTTTAGAAAATTTCTTCCTCAGTCGTGCCTCTCACAGCCAGAATGTCAGCAGCATACTATTAGGGGAAAGCAGAACCCAATCTTTTTCACTTCAAAATATTCTTTTCAGTAGAGCTGTTGGGCTGATTTTAAAGGGGGAATGCTTTTGAGTGTATAGAAATTTACCAGCTGATATAATAAAAGCATGCACTCACCTTTTAGCACTGTGCAGATATTGTATTAATTTATGGTAAGAGAACAGGATTGACCTCATTACAAAAGTAAAGTGTCAGGACTCGCCCTTTGGAACTCCTGCCCATCAAATATCGGATAGTCTTTTGGGTACCTATTAAATACCTTTCTATTCCAACAAACCCTTTAAAACAGAGATTATCCTTCCTTCCTTCCTTCTTGGCTTAAATATTGTATTTGCACATATTTTTATTGTAGAAATAACTTGCATTGTCAAGTTTTCAAGCAAGTCTCAAAGAACCTTCACACATACACCTGCACGGACGACTCTTTCCACACATTCAGGAGTCCTGAAAAACCAGGATTCCTCATCACATGCAAAGAACCGGTGACATGTGCAGCTGTCCACAAGAGGCTCTTCCAGGCCTTATAAATAATAGGTAGAGGCTGTGCATATGTGATCCTACTCTCCCTCTCTAGGTATTCATATAATTGTCTGAAAAGAGATCTTGCTGAACAGTGACATTTATTTTCCTCCGTTACAGCAAAGTGCACCTCACCTCTTTTAAAAGCTTTTTTTTTTTTTGTAATTGGCACATAGTTTCACCAAAGCCCCGTTCCTATCTCCCCATCCACATTTGCACTGCACTTCCTCTGCATTGAAATGAATGGTGTGGAATCACACAAACATAATATTGTTAATTATGTAAAATTTCACCACAGCATACTAACTTAGTTTTTGTCAGAAGCCAAGCTGAAGTGGAAGAGAAACTGTACTGCATGTGATGAGCATAGGTTGGAATGGAAATCAGTGCCTTTTTACACTGTTAACAAAACAAAACAAAAGTTTTACTGCTTTCCTTGTGTTAATTCTTATCTGATTGGGAGAGATTTTCTGGATTTCAGAAGGCTTTTAACCAGGTTGAGGAGCGGTTGTTTTTCCTTTTACTTCTTTAGGAATATTTATTGTGCACATTATGCTTGCCTTTGTAATGTCTTTGTTGTTGTAGCTACTTTGTTTGGACAACAAAGAGAATCATTTTTATCACCTATTCTTAACTGTTCCTTAAGCCAATCCCCCCAGGAAGTGATGGCTGAACTCTTAGCTGATAAAGATCCACAAACTACATACCTGATAACCAAATCTGTTCTTGCAGAAGCTCCGTTCTGGATATGTTAATACTATAATTTAAAAACTATATGCTGTAATTTTGTTATGCTGTAATTTTTTTATAGGTTATGTTGTGTGATTTCCAGTGGCGTAGCGTGGGGGGTGCAGGGGGGGGCGGCCGCACCGGGCGCAACATCTGGGGGTTGGGGTTAGGGGGCGCAAATTACTTGCCTTGCCCCGGGTGCTGACAACCCATGCTACGCCACTGGTGATTTCAGAGGGAAACTTTGCTCTTGCCCCCTGTTGTACATTGTAAAGGCCTTTGGCTACACACAATAAATAGATCGATAGATAGATAGATAGATAGATAGATAGATAGATAGATAGATAGATAGATAGATTACAGTATACAGTATCTACTTTGCATGCAGGTCCCAGATTTAATCCACAGTACCTTGAGGTAGGACTAGGAATGCTTGTTTGGACCAAGGGTCTGAGTTAGTCTAAGACATCTTCCTATGTTTTCAATTATTGTTAGTTGCCTTGTGTAATATGTATGTACTGTATTAGGATGGGGTACTTTAGATAAATCCACTAAATTTATATTGATTTCTCTCCTTAATATTTTATATAATTTCAAATTTTTGATGTTATTCCATATTTATGGAATTCAATTTTTTTTACTGCAGCCATTTTTTGTATAAAAATACATTATAAGATAATTGATATTTTCTAGGAAAATGAAGTACCACAGCACTAGACATGGGGCACTTATAATATATCAATATAAAGGTATATTTTGCAGTAATGTTGGCTCATGAATCACAGCACTGTCCTAAATGATGTGAAGCTTACAAGAATTTGTTGAAGTGCTTTAGTATTATAGCTGCATGCCTCCTCCTTCCTCTGTTCCACGTGGTATCATTTATATTTCACTAAGAAATGGATAAAAGTTCCAAAATGATCGGCTAACGATCTTTTCTTCCTCACAAGATAATGTCTCTTTTCATGTTTCATTTTATTTTATTAATCTAGAGTTTTCCTTCTATTCAGACCCAAAAGAGAGAATAAGACAAAGAAACACATCATAGATCTTCTTCATTGTAGCAGCTAGTATCAAGGGCACCATACAGGGAGAGCAATCCATCATACCACATTTTTCAGACCACATGTGATCACTCCACATGAGAAGCTATATATCTGGTTATTTTGAGCAATTGCAGGAGGGGAAAATAATACTGCAGAGCCTCTTAAAATACACTACTTTAAAAAGAGAATTTTTTATGTTTGTTTAAACGGCATTTATTTTAAAAAAATCAATTTTAACAGGAAAGAAAAATTAACATACAAAAAAAATTAACAAATGAAAACATGGTAGCAAAGTTAACCACACACTAAAACAAAGGAGGTAAGATACAACGCGGAAGGAATGGGCCACATTTATTTATTTTAACATAACGAACCAGCAGTTGGCAAACATTACGTGGAATACAGACAGCTCATAATCAACTGTGGGCCAGCCAACCCTGCCAAGGGTGAGGAGGAGTGTTTCATCTACCTGTTACCTGCCAGAACAGAATGCTGGACTAAAGGGGCTTAAGTCCTATGTAATTTAGTGGGACAGACCTCCAATAACGTGTGCATAGAATTGCACTGTGATGTGTGGGGGGTGGGAGTGTATCAAGTGTCCAATGTGTGCAATAATAGATGTAGATGTGCAATAATATGTGCATACTGCCTTGGGGCACAACATTAAAGTCCAGCTCTTGACAATCCTAGCTGTAAGGGAAATAAGCTTGCTATGCATTAAAGCCCTATTCACTCCCCCGTCTCTTCTACAAAAAGAACTATGTGCAATAAAGAGAACATAGCAAAACACTGGGGGGGGGGAAGAAAGTCTTTGCTGTGACTCTTGGAAGCACTGCTCCATGCCTTGCAGGCCTTTCCCCAACTTGTCTGGGAAGGCAGGGCTCTGATTCCAGCTACAGAAGCCAGACTGTTGAACAGACTCCTGGATTGGAGTGTTGTTTTGTGGTGGGGGTTGTTGCCGTTTTTGATATTTTTATACATAGTGCTTAGTAACAAAAGCTTTTAATATAGAAGCCTTAAAATCATTAAAGAAGTTATAGCTGGTGAAATGTGTGTCCTGTCTTGAGTGGTGTCAGGTTACCTCAGGAAATTACTTCCACTACACTGAGTATTCAGAAGAGACCAAGGTCCAAATTTCCTGAGATCTAACTAGCAGGGTTAAGGAATAGAGCTTTCTCAGGGATTGTGTTCTGTCAAGGGTTTCTTCCTTAGGGAAGCTTGTATGGACAGATGTTGAAAAACTGGTGATATCCATTTAAAAAAAGCATTCCTTCAAGCACTTAGAGGGCTGCTGTTTCTGATACAGTACTTATTTTATTCAGCCGTGTTACTGTTTGTAGTTTTAAGTGGATTTTAATTATTGATGTAATTGTGGAGTTATTTTACTCTAAATGTTACTGTTTTTAATTGCTTTTTTTACGGATTATGATTTTGTAAGCCGCCCTGAGGCCTCATTGGGCCATGTGGTAAGATGTAAAATATTATAGCCACTTTCCACTAGGTGCACAATACGATCTTAAAGAACTGTTTTTAAAGAATCATTTTCATAATATTGAACAGTACTCTAGGAACATGTATACCATTCAACAAAATATGGTAGCAACCTGTACTGAACATTTCCTGAAAGCTGCTACATTCATTTGCCTAAACGAGACTGTATAATGAGCAAATAAAACTAGTATTTTGGAGGGTTTTTATACAACTGAGGTTTGTCCAGGTTTCTAATGGCAGGCAATGTTTGAAAATATCTCACTGAAATATTAACTGCATAGCTAAACTGGACAAATTGACAGGCTTGATACATGTAGGGTGGGAGAATTAACACTGAGGTTAATAAAAAACATTTTGTCCATTACTGAAACTGCTACTGCAAACGTTTTCTCTTAGGGATATTTACTCTAGTAATTTCAGTTAGTGGTTATGTAAGTTTTTACTATGATATTTGTATCATATTTCTACTTTTCCTTCCCAGAATATATTTTAAAAAGAGCATATTGTATACAGGAACTCCCAAGTTTCTCATCCAAACAAAAAATTGAAAACATATAACCACGCCCAGAATCAGGGAACAACATGGCCTCAAATGGGCCCACCATCTAACCGGCTGCCAACTCAAAATGGACAAGCCTTCCTTCCTTCGCCTAACCTTTATAAGGCATTACAAATATGTTGTTGTTGTTTAGTCGTTTAGTCGTGTCCGACTCTTCGTGACCCCATGGACCAGAGCACGCCAGGCACTTCTGTCTTCCACTGCCTCCCACAGTTTATTTATTACAAATATAGGCCATCATAAAACATTCATATATAAAATTTTAAAATATACACAATAACAGCCATGTAAAATATGCAATAACAAGGATTTCCATTGGAGTTTCTTCCTGCTAAATAGTGCAATTCACCACTCTAAGAGATACTACTAACAAAAACTCAACCACCCTTGCAGTTACTTCCGGGTTAATGTCAGACAGATAGAATCTGATATTTTCATTGTGCCGTGACGTTCAATTACTCAGAAAAGGATATAGCATATGTTTGTGTAGCTGGTTGTACAATGGACAGTAGGAATGAATATGTTCTACAGTGTCGGGCATATTCAAAGAACATCCACAATGTCTATTGTTTCTGCGGATGTTTAAATATGTGCCTTTGACAAAAGCTGAGGGGACAATGTTCAGTCAGGCTAACATAAAGGCCCTGCATTGGACTGGAATTATTAATTCTGAAATATAAGTTATCCTGTTATCTGTTGTATTTAAACCATAGAACTTAGGGGCACAAATTTTGTTTACAGCTGACTTGATGTTTTGTTTTTCAATGTCCCTTAATCTAGTTTGAATATTGTGATAAATATATTGCTGACTTGAATTATACAAGAATTCCAAGTCAATACCAATAGATCTAATTTTGCTATGTAAGAGTTGGAACCATCTGGATTTATAAGAGTCCTTAAGTCAGAAAGCAGACACGAACAAAAATGGCAATGCAACCAGGATTTTATAGAGCTAGTCCACACCCAATATTCCACCGTGTGTATACCTAGTTCTGCACACGTCGTCTCATACTTGATTGAACTTGGGAGCCCCAGGATATGTCTCAAGAAATAGAGTGTATCTTATCTAAATCACTATATGCTTGTATCCAAAAATCTGAATAGCAGCTGGTATAAATTGGTTATCTTTCTGAAAATAAAAGTGAGCTACTGCTGAGGAGGTTCACTTAGCCTTTTTTATAGCACTTGTGTGGTGGTTTGACCAACATGAATTGCTCTGGAATGAAATTCCGAAATAACTGTGCATCTTTACTTGCTGGATTTCTTGCCCTCTTACTTTCCATTTCTCTAATTTCTGAGAATTAGAGAAGACCAGAATCTTCTCATAATTTATTAAAAGTTTATTGGTTTCACAACAGGAAACCAGGGAGAGTAAAAGACATTTCAGACCTATCCACATCAGTGATAATAAGGCTGCATCATCCACATACATTAAAATTGGGACCGGGTTTTGATTGATTTTGGGGGTATGTGATTCTATTGTTTGAACGTGCGCTGGAAGATCTGATAAAAATATATTGAAAGGGGGCAAGAATACACCCTTGTTTTACACCTTTCATATTAGGGATGTCGGAAGAGAGGTGACCTTTGGCATTGAGTTTGATTTCACAGATGTTAAAGGAATATATAAATTATGTATTAAGATCACCAAGCATTGATCGATTCATAACTCTACAAGTTTCTTCCACAATATCACATGATCGACTGAAGGTGCCACAAAAATCTATGAAAGCTGCATAAATCTTGGATTGGTTTTGAAGTCTATATTTTTCAACAATAGTCTAAGATACAGCAGCCTTTGTTCTTTCCCTGGTCAGTTTAGATTTTTCATCCAGGTAAGTAATTTAAGTAAAAGGTGCTTAGAATAGATTTTCCCTATCACAATGGACAGATCCAGTACTCAGTGCTAGAGCTTGGGTGGCCATAGATGGTGTCCACTATTTTAGTTCCTCCAAAATGCATCTGTGGCCTCAACATATTAAAATGGTGGGCCAAATAAAACTGGCAGAGCTTGCACCTGCACAAGATTTATTTGCTACTCACCTGCTGCTACCAAGCTGATGGGAGGGCCCAACCACAAGGATGACAAAAGCAAAAATTATGTCAGGCCTGCATAAGCCACCCAGTGTGTGCTTACAGAATAACCCACATTTTACAGCAACTTGAATTATTCTATGAGTGTTTCAGATAGTCAGAAAGCCTGCAGTTTGATTAAATCCTCATAACATTTCACACCTTGCTTCTCCCTAGCCAGCAAATTAAGTAGACAGCGAGAGAAATATCAAAAGACTACCCTAGATCCACAAAGGATAGGAGAAAAGTGGAATCAGATCAGACAAGTGCATGCTAATTTACATTTGGCACAACATTTTAAATTTATTGTGCACATCATTTATTGTGCTTCTCAGGTGGGTGGGGTAAACAGAACAGGCTATAGAAAACCCAATAAAGGGCACGTAGCTTTCTGAAAGTAGCTTTCAGAAAATGTATCTAAATTTCATATTAACTGAAGATTAATATAGTTCAGTTAATAATATCGCTCCTGCTGGTCAGAACCTTGTGGAAAATGTTGCAAATAATATACACTAAAATTGGAAGCAATAATAATAATACTAATATTTGTACCCCACCCAGCTGGCTGGGTTTTCCCAGCTACTCTGGGCGGCTTCCAGCACATAAAAAATAATAATAAAACATTAAAAACTTTTCTACCTAGCTACTCAGACTCCTGGTCCTGTATTTGCTGTAGAGCACTAGAATCACTGAAATGTTGATACCTTGGAGTGCTGACTATCAAAGATTACACGTATACATTTATATGGAACCTTCCTCTCTTGGGTACTGTTTGCAACCTGAGTTCATTTGGATACTTCAACTGTGCATAAATGGTTTTCAACAGCTTAGAAAGTTTGTTCAAACAACTTTGAAGAACATGTTAGGATTTCAAACTCCTGTAGCTCCTATTGATTTTCTTTAGCTTTGGCACATTTCTTGTTTATTTTTGATTTAAACTCCATCACTACCCCAACAGATAAAACAGTACCTTGGGGAAAATCATAGAAAAAAGCCTCAGATGTACAGTTGAGCCAATAAAATTAATCTATTAAGGCAGCACTCTTCAAGCTGCTCTAGATAAGAATAAAAAAGCCACAAGAAGCTTAACTATGGCCTTGTGGCATTAGATCATGTCTGTACAAATACAGTATGATCTGAAATAGAAGCCATCAAGACTGAAAAAGTTTGTTTTGTAACTACAAATGCAAGAGACACAATTTACACAACATTTTTAATACAACAATCTGCAGTACACAATGGCTCACAATGTTTGTTTTGTAAGCAATTGAAAATAAAGCTATCAAGAAAGATACAGAAATTAAAAGTCAAAATCCTGTCACTATTGGATTTAGGGATCTTCTGTCACAAACTGCACTGGAGTGTGCCAAAAGGACTTCTAGTCCTGCACGACAGGACTATGCACCCAACAACCCATATCCCCAACCACCAAGTTACTAAAACAAACCATATTTATGGAGCAAATAGCTTGAGGTAGTAATGATCAGCAAAGAGGGTGGCCTGCACCTGCCCTCTTAAATACACCAGGGGCAGGCAGGGAGAGCCCCCATGTCCCTGCCCCAGTTGGCCTTGTGGGCAAGGCCTGCCCCCCAAATGAAGAGGAACATGGCTGAGGTGGGTGGCCCCAGGTGACCATTACCTCCCCTGGCTGCGCAGGAAGATGACGGCCTCCCAGAACCAACTGCAGATGCTCCATATGTGGCAAATGTTGTTTAGAAACTGATGAATTAATCCAGTTTGTGCCATAAAATTTACAAATAAATAGTTTGTAATAGGAATAGTTTATGAATAGGATAGGAATGTTTATGTGATAGGAATAGTTTATGAAACAAGTAGGAACCCAATGTAGGAAAGTATTTATCTATCCATCACTGGAAATATAATAAAAATTGTGCCCAGGTATTCTATGAAAGTATCTAGAACAACAACTGTGAATGGAAATCCAGAAATATGGGGTTAAAAATTATAAAAGGCTATTTTTTTCTTCCACAGATCTTCGCAAAATATGAATATTGGAGAAGAAGATTGTGCAAATTATGCTCTGTATACAAGCATATCTATGCTGCATAACTTATTCCAAGCCTAGCATTTTTATTGCCTTTACACAGAATATTGGTGGCAAAAATAGAGACCTTATGTCAACCTGGGCATTACCAATGATTTTTTGAATATTCTACAGGGGGGAGGGGATTTCACCTGCTTGCCATGTCTTATCTTTCTTATATATATATATATATATAAATAATGTTGCTATGACTACCTTTTTATGTAGAAGACTTTAATGCTGGTGAATGAATAGGATTTGACTATTTTTTTTGAATAGCAGTGTTTAGTTGGAGATATTGTGTTTGAGAAATCTGTTGTATTGTGAGGGGATAAAAATTGCATACAAGAGGAAGGATGTTTTCCTCACATTTAAAAAAACACTGTGTGTACGTTTGTGCCAATGAATGTGTTGCTGTAAGAAATCATGAATTCAAAAACTTATTTCATGTCATATGGCTTAATTCTAAATAAGAGGCATGGATGTATAGAGTCAATCATGTTTGAAAATCATACTGGGGCCCTCTTACATAGAAGCATGTGCAGAAAATAATTGAATTTTTTGGAGAGAGGAGAATGTCACAGTTTCCTACTTAAGGACTTTACAAATCTTAATGCAATGAAAACAGCAAGTCTGAAAACTGCAGCCCTACCAAGTCAACATGTTACCAGCTGCCACTCCCTGCAACTATGCAAGAACACACCTTAACAACATGGTGATTAAAAGTAATGTGTCTGTGCACATGCATGAACACACAGCGACTTATCTTTGATATTGTTAAACATAACAATATCTACTATAATGCATGCCTACTGGACTGAATAAACATAGACATTACATGAGGAAAATTTTCTGTATGGTTGGCTATTGCAGCTACCCCTGTGGAAATTGACCACAAATACTATTTTATTGTTCTTGTTCCCTATCCACACCAAGCCCTTCCTTCTTTCTTTCATCCATGTAGTTTTCGATAATCAAGTAGAACAAAAATGGAAGAGTCTGGGCAGTAAGCATAAACTATTCCCACCCCCACCCACCACCGCCCTAGACCTAGGTATGGTATCATCCGAAAAAATAACAAGGAACAGCAGTGGGGGTGTAACTTGTCAATATACTTTAAGGGAAAAAAATCTTAGTTGCTGTCAAGAAAAGCCTGATCTCAAGTTAGCCATGAAATGGATAAGTTTAATGGAACAGCTATTTACCTGTCAGCCAAAGGAAAATAGAATAAAGACAAGAATGCAGTGGCGTAGATAATCCCTGAAAATTTGAGCTGGAAGAAACCTAATTTAAACACTGTGATTCCATGTTTTAAACTACACGCTATATGAGTATCCGAAGTACAAGTAAGTCTAACTGAGTTTAGTGGACTTATTCCCAGGGAAGATTTATAAATGATAGAGAGGAGGGAGGAAAAAACAAGCACACTTGTAATGCCAGCCTGTATAGTTCTATACATATACACATATAGAAAAAGCCCAAGCCTACAATGGATGGGCTCACAGCAGCACTAACATCCCAGAAAATCTTGCTTCTCCCATAGTCACAGCTTTGGATTCAAGCAGAAATCAAGCGTGGCTCTCACTACCTGGCCTCTGCCTGCTTCTAGCCAGCTCCCTCACACACTTTACGCTTTGGTTTTATCACTACATAGCCAGGTGAGAAAGGGGCCAACCCATTTGTTTCCTTTGTTATACCAAGGACTATGCCTAGGCCCATTAATTCCAAAGCCTCACGACATTATTATAAATGGGAACCAGGTAATGGCAGCAGAATTATTATTTTTTTAAAAAAACATCACTTATTCACCATTCTCTTTAAAAAACAAAGCAAGAATATAACCCCAATAAGTGCTTTGGGGTGGGTACTCAAAGGTACACAGTATTGGCACTCCCCCCTCAAATGTCCCATGCAGTTCAATGGAGCTTACTCCCAGGCAAGGGAGTGTGATGCTGTAGAATCAGATATATTTTGCTTCTGCTACCTGCCTAAATTTCACATAGCCTTTAGTGCATCCAAATCTCTTTACAACAGCCAGATCTCTTAAGGAAAATACATGTATATTTCTTTAAAATAAAGCTTTAAAAATATAAATGGGCATTATTTGTTTCTTCAAAGTCCCATGCTAGTGCCAAAAAAGAAGAGAAATAAAATATAAGAAGCTGAATCAAGCCATAGCGTTTGTTACTTGTAGTTAAATTTCCAATGACATTCTAATCTGGCAATGGCCATTTAAATGACTGGGGTTTGTGGTGGCAGAGAGACTGAATTGGTAGGGAAACCAAAGCCATCAAACTTAGGGTGGACATGTGTTCTGTTTTACAGACGTCAGTCCTCTGTTTGAAAGGCTGTCAGAGAACAGCCTTCTATTTGAAGAGCTGCCTCGTCCAAGGCTGGTTTAAAGATAAATAACTCTAAGGGAGAGCAGGGGATGATGGTGGTATAAGAAGTGTATCAACAGTTAACACCTGGACAGCAAACTGAGCAGATACATAGGTCACCCATAAAATTGTATTCTACAATTATTTCTAAATTTCCAAATATACATATAAATCAATGTGTACAAATTTTATGCAACTCTGGGTCATCCTGTGTTCTCTTTTTTTGATACATTTCCTCTGTATTTTGTTTGTTTCTTTGTGATAAGTAGCCACCCTAAACAAAATGGACCTAAAGTCACTACTGATTTAATTTAAACTGTTAACCTGGAAACTTGGGCTCATACTCGACCAACATCATGCAAAATTATGCAAATCAAATGTAAGCATTTAAGCATCAAATAAAACTCCTATAATTAATTAACTGCAGTTTTAATTAGTCTAAATACAATAGGGTGGTGTCTGCAATGGTACCAGGACATTTTACCTTTATGTATCACTCACTCAATTTAGGACCAGTTTTTGTCTTCGTTTATATTATTCTTCTCAAAGCATCACATTTCCCATTCGTGTGCACTGAATTTCATCTCAAATCTTATTGCCAGAGTCACATAGTTCTTAACCCACAGTATTTTATTGCGTTTCTGACTAAAGTGTGTTGTTACTCTTGTCTCTGAACTCTGCCAAAATGCTTCAGTGGAGCTTCAATTATCTTGTATGTTGCCCAAAATTGGAGGGGGGGAGGGAGGGAGGGAGGGAGGGGGAGAGAGAGAGAGAGAGAGAGAGAGAGAGAGAGAGAGAGCACGACTGGGCATTAAATCTGTTGAACAGCCAAGAGCAGCCAGAATTTCTTGGAAGTAAGGTTTTCTGTCATTCCTTATGTTAAAGTGCCCCATATTTCTAAGATGCAAGTACAACACACAAAACCCAACTCTAATACTTTTTATGTTTAACTTTTTTGACCTTGAAACTCTAACAGAAATCCCGACAAAGTGTTTTATTTAAAATGCTTGAGGGTCAGGCATCCTAAGCATGTTTGCTTTGAAGTAAATGCCATCTAAATCAATGCTACTTATTTCTAAGTAAATTAAGTTAGGATTAGGGTGTTAATTTAAGAAAATGTTGGGGAAAGTCTGGCCATAATACAGCATTTTAAATCCTATCGATTACAGTCCTTTTAATGAACAGGACTTTTTAAGTCCTTAATTTAGGTTGAGTCACACTCATTTATTCCTAGTTGACTCTCTCCCACACACTTTTTAATACACAGATAATTCCTAATTCTAAAATCAAGGGTGAATTTACCACAGAAGAACCAGAACACAAGGCTCTAATCTGTGGGAGAGGGGCTGTACTCAGAACTTCTTGCTACAACTCATAAAAAATAATTCTGATGCAATAGTAGTGAGGGCCATTTCACACCCACCTACATCCACACCAGAGTGTGGAAACCATTTCAGTGAAATATTATATACTGTGGGGATACACATGTGAATAACACAGTCACCTGAACAGGGATTTAAGGGGTATTTTTCACCCTTTCCCCCAAGTTAGGGAATGCCCCATTGAAAATATATGAAAGTACACCACTCAGAATAGACTCCCATGCTGAGTGGGGTGTGTGTGTATAGGGGAGCAGATTTATAGAAAATGTGTATTTCATCCTTCCACAGTAACTTATGCATCACCTTCCACAGTAACTCCTATGCATCACCAAAAATATATATTTGTTATAACAAGTTTTCCCAGGTGGATGAATAGATTTCTGCCATAGATGCCCATTTTGTATTTTTTGAAACTTCACACATGCTAATTTTTATTTATCTATTCATAAAATGTATTTCCATACCACCCTTTCATGGTGGTACACAGAATTGCTGGTACTTAGCAATATATATATATATATATATATATATATATATATATATAAAAATTAAACAATTCAAAGCAGTACCGAACTATCAGTGAAATGGCAGGCTACTCAATAAAACTTTTAACAACTAAATATGTATAGATGCAAATTTAGACATAAATGGCATAAATACAAATACACCATACATCAGGTGACCTGTGTGCCTTGCACAATTTGCTTCTGAGGTGCTAATTACTGATGTGCAACTTCAGCTCTCCTGCTCTTCGTTCTGGATTCTTTTATCATGAAACTAGACCTGGACAGACCAGCTCCTCAAATAGAGGACACTTGTCCTTTTCCTACCCAAGAACAATAACAAGTGTACTTTCTTTTACATAAAGAAACAAAGTTCTATTCCAGTGGACAGATGGTGCAAACTCAACAAGGTAGGAGCAGGAATAAGTCCAGACACACCTAGGCACCAGAAACGTGCCAAGGGTTAAAACAACTTTGATTAGATGAGCTTCAAGGTGCCCTCTAAGCACAGTTCAGGGATAAGCTCCTGGGCTGAGGATTCCAGGATCAGCAGCTGCAAGGTGACACTGCACAGCAGCATGAAGTTTTTCTTACGTTAAGCCACACCTACACAGTGCACTTTTAAAAGCGGACTGGGAAAATCCAGCTACTCACACACACATGCCTGCCTCACCAAGGATTCCTGGCATGAAGCCAAGTGCTACTTCTTGCGGGATTGGTCTGCTCCTGCCGTTTGATGCACGGCCATTGCCTCTGAGGCAAGGCATGGCTTTCCTCTCCCTGCCCCAACATCAATCCCCCCACTTCATCACCCAGGGTGAGACAGGTGCAACAGAGGAGCTTGGCTGTGAGTCAAGGGCTTGAGCAGGAAGGCCTGTCCTCATCACAGTGATCTGGGAGGCTTATGATAAAATATTCAGCTAGATGAATGACAGTTGTGTGTGAAGACCCCCCAAACCACCCCCAAAATAAATGCACAATAGACATAGAATTTTAGTTTAAGGTTTTTGGCAATAATTTGGCCACAACTTTATTGAATTATAGCATGTGAGTGGTTGCCTAGGCAATGGTTCCCAACTACCTGACCCTGCACAGTGGCAGGGCAGGACTGACAACTGGACTCCCCTAGAGGTCAGTAAAACATACAGGCTCCAGTTCACCCCATAAGTTCCCATGGACTCTGGTGTGGCCCTAACCCCTGAAAGCGGATCAGACAAAAGCAAGGCAAGCCCCTGGATTCCTTTAACGGAATTCCCTAGCAGCAGCAATGGAGGGGAAGGCACAGCCAACCACTTCCCCTCCGCAAAACATTGAACCAATGCCTAACCGCCAACCTTACAAAGTTGTGGCGATTTGCTACACGGTAGGCAAAAACCAAATGGCGACCGCCAATCAGCCAAATGGCAAAATTTCTACTGGGCCCCTACTCCAAAACAGACAACCCCCTAGACAGGCATAGCAAGGCCAAAGAACAGCCCTAAATATAGGGTGGAAGGGCAGGTGATGCACGTTGCAAGAAAGAGAAAACTCCCAGCGACGGGAAGCTTAAATCGCCCTTTGGTGGCCAATACCCAACAGGCCAAATTTCTGCCCCAGCAACCGAGGGGCGACCAACGGGGTATTGTGGCTACCCAAACGATCCTGCCCCGCAACAGGGAGGCAGTTTAGGTGATCTCACCGCAACACATGCTCTCCATGAGGGAGGACACGATCTCTAGAAATAAGAAAAGATTCCTCTGTAAGGTAGGAAACAAGCCCACCCTATTGCACTGGTAAAAAAAATCCTGTGGAGAGAATTTTTAAAATATTTAAACTTTTATATAATTTAAAGTATAATTTTCAGTTGTCGTCCCCCCCCCCCCCCGCCATTGTATTATGCTGTTCCATCACTGCTAGTTCTTAGGTAGCAGGCTAAGACACTTATATCTACTCAGGTCATTAATGGTTAGGTTAGCTTCTACTGTGGTAGTTATTTTGAGGCATCAGGCATAAGCCTGCATTTTATTAATGTTTGATCAGGGCTTGTATATTAAAGAGGGCTTAGATTTTTAAAAGTTTCATGCCAGGCAAGAAGGCTAGCTGCTTAAGAAAACACTGACAGTGTTTTCTTCCTAGACAAGGGGCCCCTTGATTGATAGCAGAAAACAATTCTCAAAGTCGTAAAAGCTGAAATTACAGACTGAGTAAGGACACTGACCCTACATGTTATAGAAGATAAAAAAGGCAGAGATAAACATAATTAATAGTTGGTAAATAGTAAAATAATGCCAATGTGCCTCCCAGTAAAATGAGCCAGATCTTCTTTCCAAGGTTAAAAAGGCCAAGACCAAATGGAGAAGCATTTAGCTGGCAGAAATTTTGGGAAGTCTTTTAAAGCTGTTTCTTTCTTAAACTGAGAGAGTTTAAGGGCAATAAATGTTGGGAAGAGCTAATGAAAACAAAGCAGCTGGCTGAAGCAGCTGGCTGAAGGGGGGGGGATGTAAACTGAAGAGGCTTCTTTTAAAGCGGTTTTTTACTGTGTTCCTTTTTTTACTGAGTTCCCTTTTCTACTTCTACTTTACAAAGATCTTATTCCTTTTAAGAGGCTACCTGTGTTGTGTATTAAATATATTGTCTTAAATGTAATTATGCAAAGGATTTAACAAATGCTAGAAGAGTTGTATTTTGTAATTAAGTCAGCCAGCAGCCTAGCCCCCCTGCCAGACAGGAAGACGCCGTCCGGGCAGTCCTGATATATTAGCTGTCAGACATTTGTTTAGAAACCTTCAAATGAAGGAGATCTTTCAATGTTGATGTGAAACTCAAGATCCTTGACATATGTTTAAGATAAAAATTTAAGATTAACCATTTGTTTTAGAAGGCAATAGGACAAGGAGGGCAAGAGGTGAGCTGGTAATTAAGATTCCTTGTTGAGACACATGTAAGATATATTACTACTTATTTGTCATTTATAGATGTAACAATATATAGCTCTTTGTGTTCCATATAAGGACAGAAGGATATGGGTGTATCTTTTTGTGATTGGTTCTAGCAATCAGCCAATAGGAAATCCAACCAGGCTGATTGGACAGAGGCAGCCACAGGAGGAGCAAAGGGGGCTGGATTAAGGGAATATAAGGGCTGGCCATAATGGCAGGAAGCCAGGCCAGAGCTTGGTAACCATATACCACTGTGCCTCTCATTTATTTGTCTGACAAATAAATAATTATTTTAATTTCTCTATTGCTGCGTTGAATATTTCATTCCAGCTAAGCGTTAACCACAAGCAGGGTGCTACATTTTATGGTGCCCCTGTGACTCGGATAAGTGGTCTGCTGGAACGCAGCCCCTTCGCCCTATTGGGCAGGGTACAAGAGAGAGGATCTCTAAACTGCTTACCCAAGCGCGCACTGGTAAATTTTTCCAGGGGGAACGCAGAAGTCTCGTCTGTCTGATACCCTGCTCACTGGCGGCGACGGACCGGGGGGAAACGGAACCAACCAAGGGTAAGTGCACAAAGGGATTTTTGGCCCTCCAATTAATTGGGAGGAAGAGAAGTCTTGATCAAACTTCTGCGTCTCAGTAAGTGGGAACTGAGTACGCTAGGTGGTTGGGTACATCAGATAGTGATCTGGTGGGGGAAAAGGGAAGAATGGGAGGTAGTGTGTGGTGAAGTATCTAGCGCATTGTATGTGTGAGAAAGTACAGAGCAATCTGTAGCTGACCTGAGTGTGGAGTGGGCAGTACTTCGGTTCCTGGTAAGGCGACTTCACCAGGCAAGGAAACCCACGAAGCGTGTGTGTGAGTGACTGAGTGGATACTTCACAGGGCCATACAATGGGAGTTGGGGGTTCAAAAGGGGAAAATACACCTCTTGAATGTATGTTAAATAATTTTAAGAAAGCCTTCTCAGGGGCGTATGGAGTCAAAATGACGCCAGAGCGCCTGAGAACGTTATGTGAATTAGAGTGGCCAAAGCAAAATACTGAATGGCCATCTCAAGGAACCTTTGATATAAATTTAGTAAGCAAACTTTGGTCTAACATCGCCAAAGAAACTGGAGGGTGCCCAGAACAATTTTCATATATAGATTCCTGGCTGAGCACATTAAATAAAAATCCTCCATGGATAAGGGAATGCAAAGTCCAACGATGCAAATTATTGGCTGTAAAAGCCGAAGCTAGGAAAGGAATCTTGCCAAATAAACTCAAACCCATTTTTGAGGGACCAGAGGAAGAGCTGCTTCCACCTCCACCCTATGCTCCACATCGAAGGGAGCCTAATCCAAACACTCCACCAGTTGTAACCCCAAGGCAAGAAAGTGGAATGAATAATGGGGCTGGAGTCACAGAACTTGATTCCTTGATAGATTATGAAAAATATCTTCAGGAGGCATTGGAGTCCTATAATAAAGCCCAAGCAGAAGTGGTTATTCCATCTGTGAGTCCCAGTAGAACTCCATCTACAGTCTCTTTTAGTGAAACAACTGATTGCCTACCCCAAACTCCTGTACATCCAAATCCTAGAGAATTATTACAGAAGTTACAGGGAGACCTTAATCGGTCAGCAAGCAATACAGCCAGGCGTATAAGGCTGCTAAAAGAACGCCTTGGGACAAATACCATCCCCTATGATTTGAGGCCCCTAGAGCAAAGCGAAGAGAAAGATCACGTAGTAGCCCCTCTCAGAAGAGTATTTGATGCACTTGAGGAGCCTGTGCTGGTTAACGGGCAACTCGGACCACGGCCACCTCGAACTTCGACCCTCCAGTACATTCCATTCACAACTACGGATCTGATGAATTGGAAAACACACACCCCATCTTTCGCAGAAAAACCTCAGGCTATGATGGACTTGGTGACTTCAATAATAAATACTCATAGTCCTACTTGGACAGATTGCCGCCAGCTCCTGAATACTCTGTTCACCACTGAGGAAAGGAGAGACATAATTGAAAAGGCACAGGTATATTTGCGTGAGCAGGCCAGAGTGGGAAATATTTTTAATATTGACCGTCATCTCCAAGACAACTTTCCCTTGGAAGATCCTAATTGGGATCCAAACAATGTAATTCACCTGGCCAGACTTACCACCTATCGCCAGACGCTTGTGCAAGGTATCCGCAGGGCATGCCAGAAGCCCACTAATATGTCTAAAGTCTCAGAAGTAGAACAGAAACCAAATGAGAGTCCAGGAGACTTTTTAGAGAGGCTGCAAGAAGCCTATCGTATATGGACTCCTTTTGACCCTGAAGCCCCTGAAAACAGCAGAATGATTACTGCTACATTTGTGGCCCAGTGCGCTTCTGACATTCGTAAGAAAATTCAGAAATCAGAAGGATGGGAAGGGATGCTGATGAGCCAAATTATGGCCATTGCACGCCGAGTTTATCGGAATAGGGATGAGGCTGAGAAACAAGAGAAGAAGAAGTGGCAGAAGGAAAAGATGGTAATGCTAGCCACAGTAATGCTAGCCTCCCCTTAAATGGAGGAAGAGGGCGGGGAAGGAATCCACCACTGGGAAGGAATCAATGTGCGAATTGCAAGAAGGAGGGTCATTGGAAGCGGGAATGTCCTGAACCCCTGAGGTTGGAAGAAGTACGCCCAGGCCCAGGCCCAGGCCCAGGCTCCGGCCCAAGAAACCAGGGACGGGGACGGGGAATGATCCGAGATGGAAGATATCAGAGACCTGGACAAGGACGGAGTAGGGACAATGTCATTGGACTGGCAGAGGAGGATTTTACCCAAGACTAGGAAAGACCGGACTCCATAAAGTTAGGCTTCCAGGAGCCCACGGTCACGATTCAATTAGGGAGCCATTTAATAGACTTTATGATTGATACTGGGGCTGAATACTCAGTACTCCCAGAACTATTGCAGAAAAAGGCATCCAAAAGTGTAGTCATTAAAAGTGCCACTGGTCAGTCAGCTAAGAGGTCTTTCCTCCAACCTTTGGAATGCCAGATTGGGGGACATCGTTTAACCCATCAGTTTTTGTATATACCTGAGTGTCCAATACCTCTCTTAGGTAGAGATATGTTGTCCAAATTGCAGGCCCAAATCACCTTCACTCCTCGAGGTCCAGAAATGAAATTGCCATCAAAGGCAGCAGGAATAATTTCCCTCTCAGTACCTAAGGAACAATCATGGCGCCTAATGTCAGCCCTGCAAGTCCAACCCACATTGGATACAGAGTTAAACAAGCTCCTCCGAACTCTACAGGTGCCACCAGGAGTATGGGCCGAAAATAGCCCACCAGGAATGGCCAAGAATATAGCTCCAATTGTAGTAACCTTAAAACCTATGGCTACCCCTGTATCTGTAAAGCAATATCCTTTACCCCGGCGAGCAGCAGAGGGCATCCAGAAACATTTGGACCGCCTACTAAAATATGGTCTGCTTAAGCCCTGCCAATCAGAATGGAACACACCCCTTTTGCCTGTTCGAAAACCTGGGACAGATGAATACAGGCCAGTGCAGGACTTGAGGCTCGTAAACCAGGCTATCGAGACCTTGCACCCAAATGTACCAAACCCATACACCCTGCTGAGTTTGATCCCACCAGAAGCAACATTTTTTACTGTATTGGACTTGAAAGATGCATTCTTCTGTTGCCGGCTGGCACCACAGAGCCAACCTATATTTGCCTTCCAGTGGGAAGACCCTTTGACAGGAACAAAAGGCCAGCTAACCTGGACAAGATTGCCCCAGGGATTCAAAAATTCCCCAACTTTATTTGGCACTGCCTTGGCGAAGGATCTAACAAGTTACCCCTCAATACCTGGAGAAAAGGTGGTTCTGCAATATGTAGATGACCTTATACTAGCAGCAAAGGATTTTGAGACCTGTAAAGAAGGTACAGAGGAACTGCTCCACTTGCTCTGGGAAGCTGGCTACCGAGTTTCCCAGAAAAAGGCACAGTTATGTTTAGAAAAGGTCAAATATTTGGGCTTTGACATCTCACACCAACAACGAGCATTGAGGCCAGAGAGGAAAGAAGCTATTTGCCTTATCAAGGAACCTACCACAAGGAAACAACTCAGAGGATTCCTGGGAACAGCAGGGTTTTGTAGACTATGGATACCTGATTTCAGCAGTCTGGCCAAACCCTTACATGAAAGCACTCGAGGTGCAGAAAAGGACCCATTCGTATGGGGACCTGAGCAGCAACAAGCCTTTTTAGTTATCAAACAACGACTTATGGAGGCCCCAGCCCTTGGACTGCCTAATTCGGAAAAACCCTTTCAGCTGTATGTACATGAACAGAATGGGATTGCAGCGGCAGTCCTGACCCAGAGATTAGGAAGTTGGAACCGTCCAGTAGCTTATTTGTCAAAACAATTGGACTCAGTAGCAAAAGGATGGCCTCCATGCCTAAGGGCAGTAGCGGCCACTGCAAGCCTTGTCAAAGAAGCTGATAAATTTACCTTCGGCCAGACAATGTATGTGAATGTACCTCATGCTGTTCTGACACTCATGGAATATAAGGGTAGTTATTGGCTAACGAACCCAAGGATGGCTAGGTACCAAGGCCTATTGTGTGAAAATCCCAGGATTCATCTACGAGTAGTGAATATGCTCAATCCAGCGACTTTGCTGCCCCTACCAGAGGTAGATGATGAAGAATCACATGATTGTCTCCAAATAATGGATGAAGTTTATTCCAGTAGACCCGATCTGAAAGATGAACCATTGAAAAATCCAGATGTTGTATATTATACTGATGGTAGCAGTTACCTGCATGAAGGTGCCAGACGAGCAGGATATGCTGTGGTCACCAATGAGGAAGTTGTGGAAGCTGAGGCTTTGCCTGCTGGCACCTCAGCACAAAAAGCTGAACTTATAGGTTTAACTAGAGCTCTGCAATTGGCAGCCGGATGTAAGGCAAACATCTATACTGATTCTAAATATGCCTTCTTAACCCTGCATGCACATGGTGCTCTATGGAAAGAAAGAGGTCTAATAGGAGCCCACGGGAAGGCCTTGAAATATGGACCTGAAGTAGAAATCCTGTTAGAAGCAGTATGGGCTCCAGAACAGATTGCTGTAATGCACTGCAAAGGTCATGGACGAGGAAGGGATCCAATAACCAGAGGAAATCATGCTGCTGACAAAGCAGCCCGAGAGGCAGCCCAAAAGCCTGTGGGAGGATTTATAGCAGCCCTCATACCAGAGGTAGTTCCAGAAGAAGTTAAACCTCACTATACCCCAGAAGAGAGGAAGTGGGCTGAACAGGAAGGAGCAGTTGTGAAGGACGGTTGGATGATCCTGCCAGACAATAGGATTTATGTACCTCATCATCTAGCAGGCACAATTGTAAGAAATTATCATGAATCTACTCACCTTGGCGGTACTGCAACCAGAGAGAGTCTCAGTCGGAAGTTGTATATTATTAATCTATCACAATTAGCAACTTGCATTTCACAGAAATGTGTTCTTTGTGCTAAAAACAATCCCAGGCAGGGACCGGTACAACCTCCTGGAATCCAACATGTGGGATATGTCCCCATGGAAAGCCTAATTGTGGACTTCACAGAGCTGGTCCCTTCTAAGGGATTCAAGTATCTCCTTGTGTTTGTAGATACTCTTACCGGATGGGTTGAAGCTTTTCCCACCCGAACTGAAAAGGCACGAGAGGTAACTAAGAGACTCCTCACTGAATTGATCCCGAGGTTTGGATTACCTAGATGCATTGGAAGTGATAATGGGCCAGCGTTCATTGATCAAGTAGTACAAGAAGTATGTCGAGTCCTACAAGTGAAATGGAGACTGCATGCAGCCTATAGGCCTCAGAGTTCAGGGAAAACTGAAAGAATGAATCGGACTCTGAAAACCCAATTGGCAAAATTAACCCAGGAAACGGGATTGGGATGGGTAGATGTGTTACCCATAACACTGTTTCGTGTTCGGTGTGCACCCACAAAAAGACTTAAGTTGTCACCTTTTGAGCTCCTGTATGGGAGACCGCCCTCCTTTGTTCAGGATATTCCAGCTGATCTTAAACAAATAGGAGACCATGTGACACAGGGACAAGTGCAATCTCTCTCCCGTGTTTTTGTTTCTCTTAACAGGTGGGCCCTCGAGCGCACGCCGTGCAGCATTGCCGAGCCGATTCATCAGTTCCAGGCTGGCGATAGCGTATGGGTGAAAGAGTGGAAACGTGATCCACTTGCACCTAAGTGGCGTGGACCTTACACCGTCTTGCTCTCTACTCCAACAGCGGTGAAGGTAGCTGAGGTGACCCCCTGGATTCATCACTCCCATTTGAAGAAGTCCGAAGGCAGTTGGACGTGCAAAGGTGACCCCTCTAATCCTCTTAAACTGACTCTCTCCAAAAACCCCTGTATCTAGCCCTACCGGGAACGGGCTAGGTCACGGGCAACATTAGACGACCGGCCTGCTGCAGCCACAACCTGGAAGCTGGCTGACCTGCGCACGCCTGAAGCTTGAGGAGCATCTGAACCAGCGATTGTGAAAGGAAAGATTCTCTTATACAATTAATTGACTGCCCACCCCCTTGTGGAACAATTATCAGAGATATTACTCATTGGGGATCCTTGGGATATATGTTTTGGTCTTGGTGGTTCCCCATTCCTGTCACTGGGGGAATTATATTGGGACTAATATTTATTTGCTATCACTATAAGGTAATCTTTTGTGGAAGGAATGCATATGCTAGACATCAACATGATTCTATTATTAATCCTGATCCCTTGGGAAGGGGAAGGGTCCTTGAATCTGGCCAAATTGACTAAATATGGATTCCGCCATGACCACAATATGTGGGTAGGTTTAGCTGAAATGGTAGCCAATGTTGCAAATAGGACCAATTGCCTTGTTTGCTCTCTTGGGCCAGATGATTCAGAGGGAGGTATGCCCTTATTACCGATACCATTAGATGCCATTGGTATGGTAAGCGAAATACCACACCAAACAGAAGTACAGAATTTCCCCGGATGGAACTCAACTAAACCATTACGAGTTATACCTGTACAAGGGGAATTCTGTGTACATAAATCATCAGATGCAGCTGATTCTACCATGATAGGCTCTTCTCATTGTCACTATACTTGGGATAATATTAAGAATACCTGGGCACACGATACTACCTATCGAACTCGGAATGCCTTGCCCTGTGCACCTCCTTTTATTCATGCATGGAAAGTGGTATGGAACATAACTGTGACAGAAAAAGGCAATCTAACATACTGCACTGTGAACTCTCTACCTCTTCTGATATTTCGCCTTCTGTACTCCACGTACCAAAAACCTCAGACCCGATGGTTGTGGTGGATATGTGGAGAATGGGCATACAAGAAACTCCCCTCCAAATGGAGTGGGACTTGTTTCCTGGGATGGGTATTACCACCAATGTGGATTATGCCTACTAATTTGGCCAAGCGTACACGAAGAAACGCTGATATTTCTCATATAGCAGGAGGAAGTACCCAAAGTTGGAGCGGTACTGATGATTGGCCACCAGAGCGCATTATAGCCTATTATGATCCTGCCTCCTGGAATCCTGGTGAGCTCATACAAGGGGCACGGGATCCTATTTATAATCTAAACAGAATAATTCGATTGCAAGCAGTAGTGGAACTTGTAACCAATGCAACGGCCCAGAGTTTGAGACTTATTGCACAACAGTTGGATGAAAGTAGAGCCGCCATTTTGCAGCTGAAAATGGGAATGGATTATGTACTTGCCAAGCAGGGAGGCCTATGTGGAGTCTTGAACTTGACAGGGAATGCCTGTTGCTTTAACATTTCAGATAATGGTGAGGCAATCCGTGTGTTGGCCACAAAGATGGAGAATATAGCACATGTCCCAGTACAAACATGGGAAGGATGGGATATGGGATGGCTCACCAATTGGTTACCTAATGTCACAGGACTCAAAGGGATATTATTGTCTTGCTTGTTTTTCTTGACAGTAGTGGTAATGGTTTTATGTATGATGCCATGTATCATTTCATGTTTTAGAAGTACAATTAGCAAGATGGTTTCAAATGAAACTCTACCTCATATCATGGCCCTATACAGAGCTTTACCTCAGGAATATGATGAAGGTCAAGCTATCAAGGACACTTGGGACGAAGGTCCTTGAGCTTGAAAGGGGGGAATGAGGCATCAGGCATAAGCCTGCATTTTATTAATGTTTGATCAGGGCTTGTATATTAAAGAGGGCTTAGATTTTTAAAAGTTTCATGCCAGGCAAGAAGGCTAGCTGCTTAAGAAAACACTGACAGTGTTTTCTTCCTAGACAAGGGGCCCCTTGATTGATAGCAGAAAACAATTCTCAAAGTCGTAAAAGCTGAAATTACAGACTGAGTAAGGACACTGACCCTACATGTTATAGAAGATAAAAAAGGCAGAGATAAACATAATTAATAGTTGGTAAATAGTAAAATAATGCCAATGTGCCTCCCAGTAAAATGAGCCAGATCTTCTTTCCAAGGTTAAAAAGGCCAAGACCAAATGGAGAAGCATTTAGCTGGCAGAAATTTTGGGAAGTCTTTTAAAGCTGTTTCTTTCTTAAACTGAGAGAGTTTAAGGGCAATAAATGTTGGGAAGAGCTAATGAAAACAAAGCAGCTGGCTGAAGCAGCTGGCTGAAGGGGGGGGATGTAAACTGAAGAGGCTTCTTTTAAAGCGGTTTTTTACTGTGTTCCTTTTTTTACTGAGTTCCCTTTTCTACTTCTACTTTACAAAGACCTTATTCCTTTTAAGAGGCTACCTGTGTTGTGTATTAAATATATTGTCTTAAATGTAATTATGCAAAGGATTTAACAAATGCTAGAAGAGTTGTATTTTGTAATTAAGTCAGCCAGCAGCCTAGCCCCCCTGCCAGACAGGAAGACGCCGTCCGGGCAGTCCTGATATATTAGCTGTCAGACATTTGTTTAGAAACCTTCAAATGAAGGAGATCTTTCAATGTTGATGTGAAACTCAAGATCCTTGACATATGTTTAAGATAAAAATTTAAGATTAACCATTTGTTTTAGAAGGCAATAGGGCAAGGAGGGCAAGAGGTGAGCTGGTAATTAAGATTCCTTGTTGAGACACATGTAAGATATATTACTACTTATTTGTCATTTATAGATGTAACAATATATAGCTCTTTGTGTTCCATATAAGGACAGAAGGATATGGGTGTATCTTTTTGTGATTGGTTCTAGCAATCAGCCAATAGGAAATCCAACCAGGCTGATTGGACAGAGGCAGCCACAGGAGGAGCAAAGGGGGCTGGATTAAGGGAATATAAGGGCTGGCCATAATGGCAGGAAGCCAGGCCAGAGCTTGGTAACCATATACCACTGTGCCTCTCATTTATTTGTCTGACAAATAAATAATTATTTTAATTTCTCTATTGCTGCGTTGAATATTTCATTCCAGCTAAGCGTTAACCACAAGCAGGGTGCTACAATTTCAGTGGGGTGAGGTAGAACTTGTCCTTTTTAGTGTGTTGTTGGATTAGTATTTTAGATATTTTGTATTGTACAGTTTTCTGATTTTTAATTGATTTTATCCATTTGGATTTTATATTGTTAAGTCAGTTTGAGACTTTTTATATCAAATAGTATTGTGGGGGTAATTAATGGAGAGCAAACCAAGGAAAGATGAGACTGCCAAGACTTCCATTTTGTAAATGTGATTTTTGTAAATGGATTCTGTATTTTTCTGAGCACTCAGTTCTACATTGATTTAAAGGGGGATGCCCATAAGGATCAGACAACAATAACTAAAATTTTGGGAATCACTCTTCGTTTTATAGAATTTATGAACTCCTTTAAATATCCCCAAATGGTATACATTAATAATAAAATAATACAATCTTTAGTCCATAGACAATTGAAATTCCATACATTACAGTATACATTAGCATTATGCAACTGCAAGAGAGAGTTCTGAGGTTGGGAGAGCAGCCCAGTTTTAAAACTGAAAAACGTTAGAAATTGAAAGTTTTCTCATAATAGGCCATCAAGAACAAAACACTGAGACCAAACACTTTGGATAGAAATAAAGGCCCAATCAGTGTGGAACACCAATACTCCAACTCAGTCCAAAACCTGATTGTTTTTTTTTCTCTTGATTTCAATGTTTAGCAATTTTATTTTAACAAAGTTCCCAGAATTTAATTATCCCACTAGAGAGAATATGAGTTTGTGTAGCCCTATTAATGGATGTAAATCAATCTACATTTACTTATTTGGCAAAGAGAGACATGGCTGCTATAGTCATTACTAGTTGGCAAATATATCCCACAAATTGCCTGGAAACTTTGTCAGACTAGGATAAACAAAAACATACCAGTTGCCAGTGGTTCAATTTAATGTTACTCGGTATGTGCACCACGTCCAACTTTTGCAGCAGTAAATTAAAAATGTAATTAAGTCAGACCATCAAAAACATAATCAACCAAATCTCATAGTACTTATTTTGTTTTTGTAGCACATATTCCAAACCAAGGGTTAAATTGCATCTGTGTACCCAAGACCCAAGTGTGGGGTGTAATGCCTAAGCAGCATTTCTTGCAGGCAATTTGTCTAAGCGGAGTGTCCAGAAAAAAATTATTGCAAGGCAGTGATAGAAGCTCTCTGTCAAATATCAGGCAGAACTGGCTATGAGACAAGTACAGTTGTAATTTGCAGAAATATATCCCCAAACTCTAGGAATTCATCCAGACATATGCTTTTAATGTCCACAATTCTCCCGCTTCCTGCCCCTTAAGATTGCGATAGCAGCTTCTGTGCTATAGTGTAAGTACCATTATGAGGTAAAGGACCCCTGGATGGTTGAGTCCAGTTGGACATGCTTATTGGGTGCGGCACTCATCTCTCGTCAGGCCGAGGGAGCCAGCGTTTGTCTGCTGACAGCTTTCCAGGTCATGTGGCCAGCATGACTAAACCGCTTCTGGCACAATGGGGCTCTGTGACAAGTACCAGAGTGCATGGAAAGGCTGTTTACCTTCCTGCTGCAGCAGTACCTATTTACAGTGGTACCTCGGGTTACATACTCTTCAGGTTACATACGCTTCAGGTTACAGACTCCACTAACCCAGAAATAGTACCTTGGGTTAAGAACTTTGCTTCAGGATATGAACAGAAATCGTGCAACAGCGGCGCAGCGGCAGCGGGAGGTCCCATTAGCTAAAGTGGTGCTTTAGGTTAAGAACAGTTTCAGTTTAAGAACAGACCTCCAGAACGAATTAAGTACTTAACCCGAGGTACTACCGTATCTACTTGTGCTGTTATGCTTTTGAAAATGCTAAGTTGGCAGCAGCTGGGACAAAGCAACGGGAGCTCACCCCGTCACATGGACTCGAACTGCCAGCCTTCCAATCGGCAAGCCCAAGAGGCTCAGTGGTTTAGACCACAGTGCCATCCGCTCCCTTCTGTTATGTATCAGCAATGGTAAGAGAATGGTGCAATAAGGACTGAAGTGGTCACCACACAACTATAAAAACTTCCCCAACCAATTCAGTGATTTCCCCATCTTTTCCATGTATGTCTATAGCTGAAGATTTTTTTTTTAAAGGAATTTATGACGTAATATGGGGGTTATTCAAAATTACATTAACAGAGGATCAAAGTCTGTGGCCTTGTGAAAGACATCAAGGACATTTGTTTCAAAAATCAGGACTGCCAATACAAACTAGAGTCTGTGTCAGCCAACTGCTCTCTGAATCCATTTCAGATGGAATAATACCACCCTCCTCATTTGAAAAAGTGAACATTATTTAATCTAGAAGACTGCCACTCACCTGAAAATAATGTTGTTGCTAGTTGGACAGACAAGCGGCAAACTATGCTTGTTATGCTCTCATTCTGTACATCTGCTATTTCCTCATACTGGTACAATGATTGGCCAGATTTGTGAATGGAAGAGTGCAGCTGTTATTATACGATACGGTTTCCCCATGTCAGATGGAGATCAAAGCAATGCTAAAGCAACCATGCACACATTTGCATGGAAGCACTGTCATTCACCCTAACTAATCCCAGAAGAATTCCACCAGCAGTCCATCTACATTCTGTACTTGGATTATCTTATTACCACACGAGGACTCATTTCAGTAATGAAAACCAGCCTGTGGAGTTTGCTGAAACTACATTCATCTCAGATACACTGCACTGAAGAAAATGACTTTTGAGCCGATGCCAATTCCACTCAGGAACCTTATAAATTTGAAAACTTTGGGGATCAATCCATTACTTGGTAAGAGTTGTGGGTAAAAAGACATATCAAAGAAATTCACCCGTAATAATCTGGCATATCCAGCATGGGCCTTACTGAACTCTTGGACTACACCAAAAGCTCCCTGCTAATAAAATGTCCTCACAGCTCTTTGCCTCCCAGTTATAATTTACACAATTGAACGATTTTAGCACTTTGGACAGGGTGAAGATGAATGAAGATTATTATTTTTCATTACATTTCTATACCGCCTTGTATTTTAAAGAAAAAAAATCTCAGAGTGGTTTACAACACATCAAACATTGAATAAAATAATCTTGAATAAAATAAATTCAAGCTTCAAGGAAAATATTTCAGATCCTTCTCTAAGTAAACTGTCGCTGTCCCCATATTTATTTACCTACTTAATTGCTTGGCTTGTATCGTTGTGTGTCCATAAAGAAAAGTTTAACACCTATCTCAATGAGAAATTTATAGAAGAAATTATTGACTTTTTTGTTTAAGACCCTCAGAGACTCAAGTTTTTGTTTAAAGAGTGTTTAACTTTATATTATATTTTCCTTTATGGATAGACAAGCGTTAACAAAAGAAATTCTGTCTGGTTTCAGAACTTATGTCTGACATTCACCACAACCAAGGCAAATTCTATGTACTGAAATTCAGCCTTAGGGTTTTAAAATTTGGTTTGGAGTAGTATAGTTCAATGGGCAAACTAAAGCTGAGTTTTTCTAGTGCCTGTTATTGCTAAACAGACAAATGAAGCAATTTGTTACAAGTTAGTTCTGAAATATATAATCTCTAACTCTAATTGGATGCTTTTGCCACAGTGCTTGTCAAGTTTGATCTTCTGCTGTACTAGTATTATTGTTAGCGTCCCATACTGCTTTCAAACTCATATTAGAACCCATAACACATGTTAGGAGGTCCCTGTAAATAATAGAAACAGAACCTTCTAGAGTACCTACAGAGGCTTACAGAAACTTTAATTAAAAGTTAAGGATCTCAACTGGCTGTTAAGTCCTGAGAAGTTTAGTGAAAGTTTTTATTTGTAAACAGTTTTTCTCTCCACCAATTGAACTCTATTCAAAGATACATTATTATTATTAAACAAATTATGTAACCTATATAGGCCTTTGGATTTTTTCCATTGTTCATATTGAGCGTATTTGATAGGGTATTGGGGTGGAATTCAGTATTGAGTTCTTACATTCATTCTGTCTCTGCAAGCATTGCAGCTTACCAACTGAAATAACCCCCTTCTCTGGCTCTTGTGTACTGTTTTGGGGTTCTCCCCAAAAGGACAGAGCCCTGTCCTCTGCCTGCACCTCAAAGCAGAGCTGGTACATCCCATCAGGCTGGGCACCATTGGCAGTAGCCTCTTTGCCCATTCTCCAGCAGCTGCCCAAGGAAGGAGACCGACAGCAGCTGTAGTAGGTTGGGTATACCTAATTTGCCCTCACTATGATTTGTGTGCATTGTTCTTCCCATTAGTAATGTGACTATTGTTTTTACCATTGACTTTATTCCTTTAGTAGTTCAATAGAAAATGTAAGGTTCTGGAACAGGGGTAGAAATTTAGGCACAACATTCATTTTTGCTGCTCATATCTGCTCGAACCAAGTCCATTTGCACGCTTTGCATCTTTTAAATTGCATCAAATCTTTGGGGAGAAGAATACCAAGGTATTTAAAGCAGCTATCAACATTCCTTTAATCAAACAATTATCATGGAAGTTGACATGCAGCTGGTTCCTGGAACATTTTTTTCAAAGCTTTCTCAGACAGTGCAGTGCAGGTGCCATGCTCTGAAGGTGTTTCTAGTAGCTTTACACTGATAAATAAGGAGACAAGAAAGCAACCTTCAGACAACCTCATAAGTAGGATCTATAACATGTTTCTTAAAATTTTCTGTGTGATTTGTTTAGCTTTTTCGCTTTAAAAATCCACACAGAACCAGGATAGGATGAGAGAGGTCAGTTTTTTGGCATATTCAAAAACAAGATATAAAAGATTTGGACCTGAATGTTAATCGCTAAACAGAGGATCATGGTTTTGCTTTGTTGCAAGGGCTCATGGAAACTTTCCAGGATTAGAAGTCTGTATTCTTCAATTTTCACAACCAATGTCTATGTTTTCCTTCATGCCACAGCAATTGGCAGGTTATGGTGCTTATTTATGAATGCTCTGGCTGCTTGGCTGACTAGATAAATGTACTCTGACTGCCTACTAGATCCGTGTGTTTTCATCTCTTATCCCTGGGCTTTGTCTTCTACGCATCCTGTTATCCTTCCTCATTCCCATTGTAAAGTGAACACTCAAGCTCTCCCATCCATCTTGGCCTGAAGCTTGTGCACCTGGCCCTGTGGCTCCCTGCCCTACATTTCTATCCGCAGTCCAACTTTTTGGTTTCCCATCCTGAGGTCCTGCTACAGTCTGCTTACTGACTACACCACAGCCAAAATCATTTCTCACAGATCTGCTGCATCCTCTAAAAGCTCTCTTTCGCTCTCTTTGCCTGCCAATATATCATCCTTCCTGTTGCTTTTCTCATCCTCTACATACTGTCACAAAGAGCTCTACAGGATCAGCCTTCTGATGCCACATTAATAATTTTTAGCCCCATGACTTCTTCCATGCTTCTCACTGTGCTTTCAACAATTGCGTCCTTAATGTTTATCAGGAAACATTTTACTTTTCCTGTAAACTTTCCACCCTGTATGCTGGGACTCTTAGAAATATGCACCTGTATTCAGACTATACTTAGTTTATTTTAGAGCTGCTTGCTCGTAACTAACTAAATGCAGATTAGCACGCTTCTTTGTGAATCCTCCTTACTCCTGTCTGTTTTCTAGGCTACTCGGCTAATTTTGAATTTTGAGAGAATGGTGTAGGCACCAGTCACAGAATGGTTGCCATAGGTGTGTGGCATAACACAAAATTAGAGACAGTACAGTCATAGTGAAACTTTTTCCAGAATTGTATTTCTGTACTGGAAAAGCTTTGATTTGTTGAACTTTTGCCTGCCATGCAGCTGTTAAAGGGACAATAAATTACAATGTTAACCCTAAATCAAAGCCCATTTTCCTGGATGCAAGCTCCATTAAACACAGTAAGACTTACATCTGAGCAAGTGATAGTGATTATGATTCTTTTTCTAGCCCTGACTTTCTTGTCGCTGCCTTACCTGCTGGTTCCAGATTTCTTAATTCTGAAAGAGATCTGGCTTTAATTCTGAATATATATAGCCATAGCCATGAGGAAGAAGACAAAGTATCTGGACATTCCGGGAGTGGGGTGGAGCCACTCTTCTCATGCATTCTAGACCTGGCATCCCCAAACTTGGTCGGCCAGATGTTTTGGGACTACATTTCCCATCATCCCTGACCACTGGTCCTGTTAGCTAGGGTTGATGGGAGTTGTAGTTCCAAAACATCTGGAGGGCCGAGTTTGGCCATGCCTGCTCTAGTGGGACTAAATTCATTTCCGCAGAGCAGACTCTGGTAAATAAAATTTTGAATACTTGCTGTGCAGCAAGATGCACCCATGGGCTAAAGATATTTATAACAAGCAAAAGTTATAATGATGGGAAAGAGTGAGTAGAATGTGACAAGAAGGGGAAAACAACATATTTCTTTTGCTTTTCCTCTCTTCCTATACATCCCAAGGACATTCCAATGCAGTTGTTTGCACGCAAGACAATTCTGTTAATAGTCAAGTAGGGACGGGAAAGCATCTCCCCATTGCCTCCAAAATCATTAATATTTTGCAAGTATTCCCTTCAAATATGCACAGAACCTCAAGGGCTTTGCAAGCACTTAAAATAAATGCTTGCAAAAAAACCCAACAACACACCAATGGCTCTCTTCCTTTTGCAAGTCGAGGGAAACCGTGGGAATAATACAACTTTACCTTTGTTAGAAAGTTGGGAGATAACCACTGGCAGAGGAAACACACCTTACTGGCTGCACTTGGTGAAATTGTTGCCATGGGTGGTATATGCCCACCCACTGAAGAGGACCCTTGGAGCACGACAACCTCCTTTGCAAAGTAGTTTTTGGCCCATAGCAGAAAATTTTCACAGTTTAGCCCTTCAATTATTTTATCTGTGTACATCTTGCTTAGAAGTGTTGCACCTAAGAAAAATGCTACTGCATGTAGCAGAGAGCTCATCCTGAAAAAAGACTCAGGGTTGTCAGTGGGTGGGTGCCTCCCAGCAAGTTTCGCATCATAAAATCATCTGGGACAAGTCAGTCTTTTACAGGCCGATACCCTGTTCCCCCTTCATGATTATTGTTATTGTTATTAATCTTTCTTTCTTTCTCTTATAGCTTGCAGACATCTGAGTAGAACTGAGGAAGGGAGATCTGTCTGAGGTGGGCTGTGTTAAACTGAATTCTGCTTACAACACTTGAGAATTTTTTCTTCAGATTGCAGCCCCATCCCTACAAAGTGGCCACCTGCAAATTAGGCAATAGTATATGTTGTTAGAAGAAACAATTATTATAATTATGATATTAAATCAGAAACAAGAAACTGGGTAGCTGCTATAATTGAATTCAGGTCCCCCCTTTTTTTTAGTTTCCCATTCTGCAAAAATATCAACATAGTAGTGTAAGTCCACAAAAGTGTCCCTTTAATTATTAAAAAAATAAAACTTGCTTACACTAAGTATTAAGTATCATGCATTTAAAAGATGAAGGTGCTTTCACTTTAGTCTTTTTGGTGTCTGCTTAAAACATTTATGAGAGGTTTAAACAAATCTAGTGCATGTTTATTCAGAAGTGTGCATAATGGGATTTGCTTTCTAGCATGTGTTTGGTATAGCAGTTGCCAGCATAGTTCTGCATGTTTACTCAGACTTAATTCCTATAGCAGAGCTTTCCAAATGTGTGTGTGTTGTGACACGTTAGTGTGTCAGCTGCAGTGAGTAGGTGTGTTGCACGAAAGCTCCTTGCGCTCCTCTTGGGGCTAGAAAGGGGTTAGTTTAACCTCCGGTTTGCTAGTAAAACTGAATTACTGTGTTATGAAATTATGCATGTCTAAAACGTGTTTGGAAAGCTCTGTCCTATAGTATTCATTGGTGGTATTTAACTAGTGGTGGTGATTCACGTATCCAGCTCCGTCAGCAAATCTCCAATTGCACAACATGGCTGTCCCCACTCTCATCCCCCTGTGCAACCCCCTGGAATTTGGTTTATGGTGGTGGGGGGCCAGGAGGGACCCCCTGAACAAAGTATGAAGGGAGAAGGTGGATCATTCCATGTGAAAAGCTGCAGTGCTTACACAGAACAAGTGGAAGAGTATGGCACTGATTTCCAGTGTATTTAGAACAACAGCAAAGCACTCTGTTGTGTTCTCAGATGAGAATCAAGCTGAGTTTACCCCATAATTGCAATATATGAGGTCCATTTCTTGTTATGCCTCTTGTCCTCTGCTTCCCTGCCCAATCAGCTTTGTTGTGCATAGGGAACTTCCTGGTGACTTGTTCACTGAGCCTTCATCCTGATTTGTTTACAGGGAGATTAGTCAGTATTGGAATGAATGCTGATTAAATAGCCAATTTGTTTGCCTGTGGCCTTATCTGATCAATTAACTATCTTATGAAAACATTCACATACATATTCCTGGCCAAAAGAACAGCTTCTGAGTACAAGAAGCATTCAGGCCACAATCCTAACTCAATTTACTTGAGAGAAAGCCCAATTTAATTAAGTTGGGCTTACTTTTGAGTAGACATGGTTAGGCTAGTACTGTGGGTGGCTAAAGATACTATAATAATAGAACTTGAAGTTTGGCCAGTTTCCTTTGTAGGCATAGGAGACGAATGTGTATAGAGATTACTAGTTAAAATGACTTTCAAATAGTGCAGCATTTGTGTTATGTTTTTAGGGGGGAAACCTTACCAAAAATATGCCTGTAGAAAATAAATATGACAGTGTTTCAACAAGTATAACCAATGATGAATTTTCATGGCTTAAACAATTATTAAAGTAAAAATATATATTAAGAAGTTAGAGTCGCTATTCTTGTAATGTAGTGATTTCCAAAGATCTGACACTTTCAAATTAATTAGAGGAGCCCTAAGATGGATCATGCACTGAACCAACACTTGAATGAATTATGGGGTCCCAAGATCCAGCACACATCACTTTTCCCAAGAATACTACCCCATGTCCATGCCAATTTACCGTAACTGTACTTTACAAAGATTTTTGCAACTGAATTCTCATGCATTCCTTTAATAGCCTTGCCTTTTTGTAATTCCAAACCATCTGATAACCATTTTAATACCCCATAATTCAATGCAGCAGTGTAGTTTAAGCAAATTAAGGCCATTTCCTCCCATTTCTACTTCTGTGGCATAGCCTATACTTCTCTTTCAATGTGCCCTTAATCTTAACACATTTTGTATCACTCACTGGCAGCGTTTTAAATTTTCACTTTTTCAAAATTAAATGTTAAAAAATCAATACTACTAAAAGTAGATGCACTCTCATTTAACATCTTCAAAAGCCTGACAGACATCTAGACCTCTTTTCAGAATCATATTAGAGAACAGTGGCTGATCTGATAGAATTTAATTATAGCATAAAAGACATAGGCCACAATCCAGAGAGCCCATTTACATGCTCTCAAGGGATTGTTCATGCAGAACCAGGCTTTCTATAGCTCTCTTTTGGTGCATTAGGCATCAGCACTTGTAACCAACTTGTGGGGGGTGGGAAAGGGAAGCGCTTTCAAAAATCTGCTATAAAATTTGTGTAGAAATTAAGAACATACCATTTTGTGTAAGAGGTTCTAGCATGCCAAGATAATTGTGACTGAGATACAGTGAAAATACCAGTGTTACAAACTCAGTGAAATGATATTGCAAAGAATGAATGCTGCTGCTGTCTTAAATATAGAATTGTGAAATATAATGCACTCATTAGTATATGAGACTCTCACCGAGAAACACTTTGCTGAATTTATCAGTATGAGAACTTATTTCATGTCAGTGTCATGATCACTTGATGATATGCCACAAGGTAGTGACTGAATTGATAGTATACTTTATTTTTGAATAAGAATTAAGTGTTATTGCCATAACTATTTGAATGCGCAGAAAAAAAGTATGAACATCAAAATCTGAATTTACAAAATATTATCTCAGTCGTGTACCAATTATTGCACTTTTCTTGTCAACCCTTCATCCAGTTCTCATAAATAAGTGTCGTAAGATGATTCCCAACATGCCTGACTAAATCAGGGTTTATTCCAGCATATGGTATTTATAGCCTAGAAAGAACTGTTTACGGAACAAGGCTCACATTATTATTTAATCTTACTAACCAGAATAATATCCAAAAGACAAATACAAGGCCCACATACTAGTATGTTAGATTTCTGTTCTAATATCTAATAGATACAATATCATCACACACAGACAACCCTTCTCATCCCTACAGCACTGATGCAGAGAAACCACATCTACTGACTACAATGTGTGAATTATAGCATGTATGAGTTTGGTTTAGGAGAAATGCTCAAAGGTGTGTGTGTGTGTGTGTGTGGTGCATTTGAATTCTTTACTTTAGAACTGAAGCTCAGATTATTCATATTTAAGCCAGTGCACTTAGACCAGTTTTACTTAGTTTAATACTAATGTTTGCTGTCTCCAAAGGGACTTTCATCCTTATAACAATATTAATTTAAGCCTTATAGTTCTGCTGTGCACACATAAAACAACTTTACAACATTATTGAAATCCTGACGTGTCAATGAATTACAACATACATTGGTGTTTCAGAATGGCTTCTTTATCATACCTTTCTTTTTCTGCCTGAAGAATGTTAGCTTGCATAAGTAATTCTGAACACATGTACCTCAGACTACAGCTTTGGCAATATATTGGCCCTAACCTTAACCCATGCTCCCATTCCCTGTTGAAAACCATTCTCAGTTCCTGCTTCATTTGAATATTTCCCAAGGAACTGCAGCTCCCATCTTTCAGTTGTGCAACTATTGGGTACAACCCAATTTCATTTACAGAAATCAATAGTATTAGAAAAACAGGTTTCCAATAATTTGCATAAATCTCAGCCATTGTTATGGATACAACATGTGCAAAATCTGCACATCAATCTACAAACACGTAGTTCTAGTTTTTATTGCTAACATAAAAGCAAAGGCCATTCTGTATCTATTGATGGAGCGAGCATAGGCATAGTGTTGATACATAATCTAGTATTAGTTCCCAACCCTAATATGTCATAAAGATAAATTCTGAAAATATATTTTTTCAGGGGGAGCATTAACAAACAACAAGAAAACAACTATAAAATCAATTACAAAAATCATCGAAGTTTAACTACTCAAATCTGTCTACTCCATATTTCAAGGTCTCCATTGTATTAACAGCATCCCTAGACACTGTTGCTGTTTTTTTAAACTATCAACAAAAAATACTGCCTACAAACTTAATGAGCACTACAGGCAGTTATTCATAAGGTCCTAAGAAAGACAACATAGTAAAAGTGCCAACCTTTTTGTCTATCAAATGAGAAACAGCCTCGGCAGCTGGCCCTGGAGAACAATTTAAGCAGCAACACCTGGAACCACTCAATACTACATCTCCCACAGAATTTGGCAGTTCACCACTGAATCAAAATAGATGCAGTAAAAAGATGAGAGGAGGAAAGAAAGGAGGAAGGTGAGAAACCAGGAAAATATAATAGTGGTCTAGGGCAGTGTTTCCCAAACGTTTTTGGGCAACGGCACACCTGTTTACCGGAAAAAAATCTCGCGGCACACCACCATTAAAGCCCCGCCCCCGTGACGTCATTCGGGGAGCCGGCGGCCCGGGCCTGAGCTGGAAGGAGAGGCGGTGCTTTTCGGCACAAGGCAATCGGCCTGGAATTGTTTCCCGCGCGCTGCGAAAGGGAACAGCTGCGGTCGCGCGAACCCTCCGGCGCTGGGAGGGGAAAGGGCGGAGTCGCAGAGCACCAGCTGGCCGAGCGGTTGCGCGCAGCGTTGCGCTTTTGGAGAGCGTGCGGCTGCTGCTAGGGGATCCGGGGACGTGAGCAGGCCTGGCCCGACCCGGGTTGAAGGAGGACAAGCCGGCAGCGCGCCAAGTGAGTTCGGTTGCGCGCGACGGCCCCCGCTCCCCCCACCCCCGCCGGATCCTCGCCGCCGCTGCCTCTCGCCCGCCTCCCTCCCACGGCACACCAGCCGATGTCTCACGGCACAGTAGTGTGCCGCGGAACACCGGTTGGGAAACACTGGTCTAGGGATAGAAGAAGCAAGTGGGTAAGACAGGAGGAAGCAATAGTATATACAGTGGCTGGGAAAACCCAGCTAGATGGGTGGCGTATAAATAAATTATTATAAGTAGTAATAGTTGTATATACGGCCTAGTGCATAAATATTGTGATATAAGGGCTATATAATAACAGTGACCTCATTTGACAAATCTCAAGTCTTTTGGCATCATTAGGACATCTGGGTAGAATCTACACACATAAAAAATGCTGTGAAAATGTGTGTGTTTTTTTAAAAAAAGTTTTGGGAAAAAAATTAATTGAATCTTCCATAGCTCGCTGTCACCATCTAGTGCCACATTTGTATATTGCACTTTACAAGACACTGGCTATCAAAGTTTACCCACCAGATCCAGTTATCAATCACTGCTGTAGGTTGTAATGGATGGATTCAGAGAAGAAAGCAGTGGCATAGGTTAAAGTTTTGTGATTTTACAGTATTTGTTTTGCTGTATTGATTTTTAACATTATTTCAATACCCAGAGGCAAAAGAAGACACCTTTAAGAAAGGTGTTAAGAAAAGGCAACTTCAACAGATACAGTTATCATGCAAGCATATCAGTTTGTGAGAATTTTTTATTAGTCAATTATATGTTTCTTTCAGCATTCTCTTCTCTGCACTACCTGTGCCTAATCTTCCTTATACATCAGGACCTTTTCCCAGTTCCAAACTTGTTCCAGGAGATTTATTCACAACCAAACTCGCAGCTTTTCCCCATCTCACATAAGATGGTCTGCAAGCTGTTTAGTTTCTTGAGCCATACATGAGCTTATTGACAACAGTCACTACCAAAATGCAATAAGTTTTTTCATAATTCTTGTATAGATGCAGTTATGTTGGAATTATTTGGATACTTGGGCACCTGACGTTTCACAACATGATAAATCATAGGTTGTTCAGATATTCAGACCAAACATCAATACGAAGAAAATTCTCACATTAAGACCTCATCATCACATTAAGAGTTGGGTTGATACAGCGACTGGTTTCCCCTCTAATATCCCCATTCCCAGATCTTTCTATATAGTACTAAAAAGAGTATGTGCAACATACCATTGATCCATTTGGCTTCTGGATTGTGAACTATAAATTCTTTTCTGAAGAGGTCTTCTAAAGACAATCTGCTTTCTGATGAATTTGACAGTTCATCTAAAGAAAAAGAAAAAAGAAAATTGAAACAGCAAATCACACTTTTTAATATAGAAAACCCAGATTAGATTACCAAAGACTTCACACAACACCAGACCCATATTGAAAGCTGAATCCTTCCCATTCATGAAAAATACAGATTTTTATTTCAGCAACAGTAAGGTAACGGGACCCCTGACCATTAGGTCCAGTCGTGGCTGACTCTGGGGTTGCGGCGCTCATTTCCCTTTATTGGCTGAGGGAGCCGGCGTACAGCTTCTGGGTCATGTGGCCAGCATGACTAAGTCGAACCAGAGCAGCGCACGGAACCAGAACAGCACACAGAAACGTTGTTTACCTTCCCGCCGGAGCGGTTCCTATTTATCTACTTACACTTTGACATGCTTTCGAACTGCTAGGTTGGCAGGAGCAGGGACCGGGTAATGGGAGCTCACCCCAACCTTCTGATCGGCAAGTCCTAGGCTCTATGGTTTAACCTACAGCGCCAGATAAAATATTATTGGGAGGCGGGGGAATCACATACAATTTTGGCTGGCTGTAATCTCACACATATACATATGTGAGTTCTGTGGAATTCCAGGAAAGCACAGCTTCCTCCAAGATTTACATTTACAGGTATGTGGGAAAGCCCTTTGGTTGCTGGATGGATGCAGCCAGCTACAGGGTCAAAGCAGGCAGGAAACTAGTGACGGTGTTCCCTCTTCCAGTTCTGCAACCATATCACCTGCTGCAGGTAATGCCGTGGTCCAGGGGACATTATTGCTTGCTTGAGCATCTTTCCTGACATTTTAAAGCCATAGACTACTAGGTAAATTGTAGGAGAGAGAACTTGCAAATTAAATATTGAATCTCACTGTCACTTTATAATCTGAGCACATTTTCCCCCATCTGGAATTTGTTCAGGGTTCTTGTTCTCTCCCCCACCCCCATTTTGGCAAGACTAAGAAGCAATTCAATTAAACACGTTGTAAACCATACAGGGTAATCCAGTAGGGAAAGATGGGACTCCACAGCACCATCTAGTGCCACAGTGTTATATTGCATATACAACACATATAAAACACTTTTTCTTTACCAATCTAAGTAATCTGCACCTTTAAATACTTGCTGTGCAGATCTCTCTTCTCAGCTTTCCTTTATGAAATTGCTATTTTTATTTTTATTTTATTCCTTGAAGCTATTTTTTCTTTCCATAAAGGCAGAATCTATAGAGATATATGGTATTCAAAACACAGGTCACAGCATTTCACTGTAAGAGCTTAAGACAGACAAGAACAACCTTTTCTACAAGCTCATGCTTGTCTTTCCTGGCACCCACAGGGTGCCCCCCCCCCTAAAATTAGGCCTGAAAGAAACATTCTAGCGTGGTTCCTCTGGTTTGCAAATCGGCCCACAAGCCCTAAAAGGTTGGTGCCCAATGGAGTAAAAGAATGATTAGAAAGTTTGCTAAGTTTCTCTGTGAATTTACAAAGGGGATAAAAACAGCTGAAACTGGCAAGTCCCAATTGAGATGATATACCATTTACCTTTACCATTATATTTGGACTTTTAGATGACAAGTTAACAAAGAAAGAATATATAGAGATATACAACCAAATTAAAATACAATATATAAAAAATGTTGAACTCCACACTTCATCCGCATTTACACTAATCCTACTTCCTTTGAAGCAAACAACTCTTCATTTGAAAGCCTTAATTCCAGTCCAAATATAGCTTATGAATCCCCCAATAAACATGCAGTTTTGCCCCTTACATCCCATCTTCAACAGTATTAATACGCCTTCCACCATGCACTAGCAATCCAATACTGAATGCTGCTAGAAAAGGTAGGAGGCCCCAATTTCCAAAGGATGTCATGAGGCAGTGGCCATGCTGATACCATGCACTATTACTGACTCAGCAGCCATTTGCCACCACACTGCTCATGTGCCTCCACTGCCTCTTCATGATGCCCTCCAGTAAGGCTACTGGGTTCCCTCCTTCATTTAGCAGTGGTCAACAGCAGAAGCTAGTAGTCTACTGGAATTTCACAGAATCATAGAATCTTAAGAGTTGTAAGGGACCCAAAAGTTATCTAGTCCAATCCCCTGCAATGCAGGAATCTCAGCTAAAGCATCCATGACAGATGGCCATCCAACCTCTGCTTAAAAACCTCCAAGAAAGGAGAGTTCACCACCTCTCATGGGAATCTGTTCCCCTGCCAAACAGCTCTTACCTGCCACCTAATCGTTTTGGTCCCTAGGAAGCATTAATATTCACAATACATGTACAGGTAATTAATTAGGTGTTTCCCCCCCCTCTCTATGGCAACATTTTCTGAGCTCCCTGTTTCTTTGCTATAATCATCTTCAAATCAGGATTCTGTAAATTTATTTGAAAATCACTAAATGTTAAATAAAACTGGCACTTTTTTAAAAACCCTAAAAGAATCTCATGAAAGCACTGAGAGTGGGGGAGAACCCTTTAAACCATTAGACAGATGTAGCAGCTTTGTTGAAGATTCTGAAAAGCTGGCTTTGTTGCATGTTTTTGAAAATATACTTTACCATATAACATTACTGAAGATGGTATTGAGAGCCACACATTCTCTTGAAAAATGATGTATCTTTTTGTATGTAAGCTGGAAAATTCACATCACATCACTGTCCAAACTTTTATTTTTTTTGTACTAAATCCGTGTTGCTACCTTTGTCTAACGTTTCAATAAATGTTGTTCTGGCTTCAGAAATCTCACAAATTCACAATGCGCAGTTTATACAATGCAGTAAAAGTATTTCCCCTTCAAACTGCAAAAACTTTCTGAATTCTGTAACCAGGGGAACTTTTCTTTTGATACCTTTGTGAATTCAAATGCATACTTTATATTTCTTGCCTCTTACTGGAGCATATTCCTTTCTCCTTAATGTTTATTCTCACATTTCACAATAGGCTATGCATTTTCCATCTCCATTCAAGATTATATTGAATTATTCATTGACAGTATGACATTTCCCAATTCATTAACTGGCTGATCGATTTTTAAATTTGAAGATATAGATACTGAGTATAGATTGCAAGCCAGAATAGAATTCTGAGCTGTTTAAAAGCTCCACCAAAATCCAAAATCATGATTGCAGAAAATTAAGCAGGAGATTTAGCTAATGTTGCCCAACAGGAAAGTGTTCATAGTCATGTTCACCATGACAATGATCCAGTCCTTCTTGGAAAGAGTTTATACCCCTCATCCACAGTTGTTACAGCCCATGAAACAATGGGCCCACATGGACTGTGTGTGCACTACAGTTATCCCTAATTTGCTAGACATTATTTCAAGGGCTGGAATGTGGTCATGTAATCTGACTTAAGCAATCATGAAGACTGAGCATCAAACATACAACTAGAGTACTTGGAGTGTTCTCCTGCAATCTGTTTTATTATTCCTTCTTGCCGACTCCCAGACCTTAGCAGGCCTAGTGAACTACTTATATCCAGTAAATGCTGTATTGAGGCCCTCAAACTGGTGCTCCTTGGGATTTGATAAGACACAAACTATGATGGTTATAGTTTTGATAATCATTTTGCTTTATGCCTAACAGTGCAATTGTTCTGCTGCTGTTTCTTCCATTCTTCATCCCATCACCGAAATTCTTTCAAATCTGTAAATCAGGGTTTGGGCTGTAAAGATGCCATTGATAAAGGTGCCCTCTGTCAACAACACATCATAAGAAGTTGTGCTGCAGTGCCTCTGCCTAGCAGGTATTCAAGCTCAGTTTATTTTCCCTCATCTATCCCACCATTGTGTCCGGGCCTTAGTCCAGGTCCTGCACAACCTCTCCTGATTCAGATGATATGGAGAAATAGAGCTGGATGTCATCACTGTACTGATGGCACCTTGTCCCAAAACTTTTATTGATATCTCCAGCAGCTTCATGTAAATATTAAATAACATCAAAATAGTGCCCTGCAGCAACCCAGGCTGTGAAAAAGCACTCTCCCAATGCTAATCTCTGGACTTTGTTCCATAGGTAGGACTAGAACCACTATAACTGAGATATTTATAAAGAGATTTGGTTGTCCTCTATCAATCAAACAAGTTTCTGACCACACAACCCAAAGCCCATAGTTACTTGGCCAAACCAGACCAATTATCTACATACCTCAGGTGCAGATTCTTGTTTATAACTGGCCCAGTTGTATGTGTTCTGTGTACTGCTGCAAAATAACCTATTTTGATTGGTTGGGTCCCGAAAGTTGAGTATGCTTCTTTGCATGAGGGATTGGTGCCTGTCACCTTAAAGGAAGTAGTGGCACAACAACAACTGAAAAAGCCAGTCCTGGATCCAATTCATTATAACAACTATCATTCAGTCACAAATACTTTCTTTCTAGGGAAGTGATTGACAGGGTTGAGATGGAACAAATGCAGACATTTCTGTAGACTGATTATTTGGGTGCCAGTCTGGTTTCAGTTTGGTTTGGGACCAAGTCAGCCTTATAGTGAGACTGGCAGGCAGAGTAGAACCCTACTCCTTCTGCTCTTCTAAAATTTTGTTCAAAAACAAGCTCCCATAACTTTTGCTTGGATATCAGAACTCTAGCTGCTCATTGCTACATAACTATATCTAAAGAGTGTGTGTGTGAGCTGGGGAGACAGCTTCAGAATATTCTCCTTGACTTTACAATAATACTAATGCCAACACTTAGGTTAAGAAGTGTGCTTTATATGTTTGTTGGCCACCAGATTCCAGGAATCAATGAAGAAACACTCAACCTTCACCTGCCAAACACGTCACCACCAAAATCATACTGTGAGGCTGCGTTGATTTTCTCCTCATTTTTAAAGAGATGATTGTATCCAGGATGCAACAGGACTAAGTGTAGCCAAACAAGTACCGTATTTTTTGCTCTATAAGACTCACTTTTTCCCTCCTAAAAAGTAAGGGGAAATGTGTGTGCGTCTTATGGAGCGAATGCAGGCTGCGCAGCTATCCCAGAAGCCAGAACAGCAAGAGGGATTGCTGCTTTCACTGCGCAGCGATCCCTCTTGCTGTTCTGGCTTCTGGGATTCAGAATATTTTTTTCCTTGTTTTCCTCCTCCAAAAACTAGGTGCGTCTTTTGGTCTGGTGCATCTTATAGAGTGAAAAATACGGTAATTTACCGTTGTTTGGTCTCTTAGTTGCAGTCATAAAGCTTCACACTGTTGTTTGTTGTTGTTGTTGCAGCATTGTGACAAATGAAAAGATCATTATCCTATGTACCTTCTTTCACCAAGCTTCTTTTGTAAATATTATGCATAGGCTTGAATGTAAAGAAGTCAGTGTTTAAAATATGCAAAAAGAAAAAATCATGTAAAGGGACAGAAAATGCCAGATTATCTTCCCTGGAGCAGAGGTCGCAGTTTGGCGTGGCTGCGGCAAGCCACGGCAGTAGGGAGGGGGCACCCTCTGTCCATGTGGCCAATGCACAACAACCGTGGGGACAGTCCACCAAATTTTCAATTTTAAATTGCCCAAACATGGGCTGTCTCAGGGTGGGGTTTTGGGGTGGCACACCTCACTGGAGACCACCTCTGGGTGTATCCAGTCAGGTGTGCTGCTCAAGCACAAAGATTGGCTGCTCCTGCTCTATGCAGTGCAGCCGGCTTTTGAACTCCCATCCTCCCATCCCTTTATTCCATGGTTGCCCTGGTCAGGACGTTCCAGGGACCTTGCTATTCAGGGCCAGTGAGGAATTTGCCTGCAGATAAACTGGGCCTGTCTGGGGTTTTGTCTACTTCATAGCAACTACCAGAACTTTCAGGCAGAGAAGACATTGGAATTGGACCCCTGGGCTAGCTGGAAGGGACAGGCATGACTCTACCTCCCCTACACAACCCATGTTTTGGGGTACCCCCAGCATAGGGGTGCTCTGTCCAGACCACCAGATGGAGGTGGACAGGCTGCAGACTCCCACACACAGAGACCTAATGGCTTTTCAAAGCACTGTCTTGATTTGATGTGCGTCATGTTGTTGTTTAGTCGTTTAGTCGTGTCTGACTCTTCGTGACCCCATGGACCAGAGCACGCCAGGCACTCCTGTCTTCCACTGCCTCCCGCAGTTTGGTCAAACTCATGCTGGTAGCTTCGCGAACACTATCCAACCATCTCATCCTCTGTCGTCCCCTTCTCCTTGTGCCCTCCATCTTTCCCAACATCAGGGTCTTTTCCAGGGAGTCTTCTCTTCTCATGAGGTGGCCAAAGTATTGGAGTCTCAGCTTCAGGATCTGTCTTTCCAGTGAGCACTCAGGGCTTATTTCCTTAAGAATGGAGAGGTTTGATCTTCTTGCAGTCCATGGGACTCTCAGGAGTCTCAGATGTGCATCATAGGGTGGTCCATAATATAAGATCTATCCCAACATAACTTTCAACCAGTGGACCAGGTTGACTGATTTGAGATGCAAGCCCAATGCCTAGAGACAAGATCTTCTGACATCTGTAATAAATAAAGTTGATTTCAACCCAAGTGGTTTGTCCTGTCTATTACTAATTGTATCAACAGCCTTGACTCCTGCAAGCTCAATGTTCTTGGGCCTACAAAACAAATACAATACATCTGGTTCAATAATAGGGTAAGTACATGATAAATAAATCCTACCTGGTGTTAAAAGAATTACAGACATTGTGATGAGTGAACATACGACTAGGATCACCAGCAGTGCAATTGCTATTCCCTTCCAGTTCCTCTGTGGTGGGCCGTTGCTTCCAATTTCCTGGAGGGAGGTAGAAAAACAGTATTTCGTAATTCACACCAAACAGTATGAGATTCAGTTATCAGAGCTCCTTTCTCATGAGTTAATTTAATTATTTATAGAGGTGTAATTCATTCTAAATAACAAATAAATCTCACCTACCCACCAACCCCAGACATGCACACCAAAACAATAATCTAATTGAGGGTATAAGAGTGCTGTCAAAATATGAATGGAGATCTAATGTACTGAAGATAAACTTCAGGACAACATGAACTAGCATTTCTCCAGATAATTAGGGAAATAAAATACAGCAATTTACTATAATTCCACCTGAAGTGGTGTAGGCCATAATGGTTTAAATACACATAGTTTTTAATGTGCAGTGCTAAATGTCCTGTTCAGAACCAAATAAACATTTTTTGCTTGAGGATCTGGTCATTCCATTTTAAATTGAACATCATTTATTTATATCATGATATGTTTTATAAGCTGCTCTTGTATTACTCATAAAAATCAACATTATTATGTAGTAGCAATTCTAGAACTCCAAGAATATAGCTTCCTCTAGGATTTGTGTGTGCCCCAACTCCTACACACACTAGGCAATAGAGACCTAAATAAAACCCTGCAATAAAATTAATTCTCTCTGCCTATCATAAAAAGACAGCAAGAGAAGAATAAGAAAGTCTGTGCTAGATTTTATATTGTTATATCACTTTAACATGCTATGAAAACAAAGAGCTAACACAAATTTTGTTACATTCTTATAGACCAAAGAACCAATTAACCAATTAAAATTATCATCTGTGCTATGATACAGGGCTAGCAAGGAGGAAGACTTGCTAAGGACAGGGGGAAATTGCAAATTCTGTTGGAGCCCTAAAAGTTTGATATGGAGCTTGCAAGTGGTTTTCAGACTCATAGGGGCTACATGGACTGCTTGGTTGAAAGTAGCATGCAAAAGTTTAAAGTTCTTCATACTTCAGGGCAGAGGCGTAGCTAGGTGATCTTGTGCCCCTGGCAGAACGGTCCAGATTGCACCCCCTAGCCATGGACAAATTAGCTTTTCTTTCCACCTCTCCCCCAACCTCCACCCATTCAATTCACCCTCTATTTAAAACCTTTTCTCATGAGACAATCATCAATATTTTAATAGACATATTTATGGACATATTTTTAGCTGATTTTGCCCCCCCCCATCTGTCCCCTTGGGGGACGCCCACCTCACCACCCCCTAGCTACGGCGCTGCTTCAGGGGTCCTTGCACAATGACGGAGTCTCCTGGGATATACTGCACCACTTCTAATCCTACTAAATAGTAGATACACTACTGACTAAATGTGGAGATCCAAATTTTGTTATTGGGCCCAACTGTGTGTGCATGCGTGTGTGCATGCACATACACACACACGATAAAACAACATCAGTGTAACTAAATGCCACTGGTGCCAGCAGACTGTGGAGACATTTAAATAATGTTCGATATTCTAGCATGTAATACTAAATTTCACTCACACTAGTGGGCATGATGTTACACAAAAAAGAATACCATTGGACGTTGCTACTCCCCCACCCATTCTGCACATGCATGCTTCGGTTCCACTATAATTCATGTATGAAAATGGCAAGACAGGACAGTATGCTAGTATAATAATCCAAGATTGTTTATTATTATTATTATTATTATTATTATTATTAATATACCACCTTTCATCCGAAGATCACAGGGTGGTTTATAACATAAAAGCACAAAATACTACCTGCTGCCCACCAACACGTTTAAAAGGCCATAAATTGTTTAATCAGCCAAAGGTCTGATTGAAGTAGAAAGTTTTTACCTGGTGCCTAAATACACGTAACAAAGGTGCCAGGAGAGCCTCCCTGTGGAGAGCATTCCACAAATGGGGAGCCACCACAGAAAAGACCAATTTTCATGTTGCCACTCTCTAGACATCTCACGGAGGAGGCACACAAAGAAAGACCTCATGATGATTGCAGGGTTCATAGAAGGAGAGGCAGTCCTTGAGTATTACAATTCTGAGTCATTTAAGGCTTTATAGGTCAAAACCAGCACTTTGAATTGAGCTCTAATTGGCACCCTACTACAGTTGGACCAGGATTGGTGTTAAATGCTCAATTCATCTTGCCCCAATAAGCAACTTAGCTACTGAATTCTGCCAGCTTGAAAATTAATATACTGCATATTCCAACACTATACAATACTTTCTCTTATATGTCATTAACAAACCATGGCTATAGAAAATATGTAAATTTGTTTAAATTAGTTATTGGTCATGATTACAAGCAATATATTAAATGCACCAAAACTGCAATTCTGAACATGCTTATGTATATCCAATTCCTTTACAGAACTTACACAGCATAATAATGCATCATTCATATCATTACAAACTATATACTGAAAAATCTGATCACACAATTCACCCATTATGGAAAGTATGGCCATTATTGTCTTTGCTAATTAAGTCCCAATCCTAAAAATGTGGTACCCTGTTGCTTTTATTCAGGTTCAACATGAATTAATAATGTAGTAGGACTAATGCTTTCAAAAATATTTATGCTACAATTCTGAATCACCAGAATCAGAAAACAGATACAGAGTTACCACTAATGCTAACATTTTAGTATCCCTGACTGTTGTGTTATCACCATTCCCATATACTGGCCATTACTCAACCCTTTTTATCATGCTTAAAGGAGGAGACGATCACCTATCTAAAAGCTGGTACTGATTTGTAGATCTTGCATTGATATAGAGCTGCCTTACAGCAATGGCCTTGCAGATTCCCAGAACTATAAATACCACCTTAAAACCTCCCTTGGAGTTCTCTATTCAGTATTGACAAATGCAGACATAAACAGGTGATGAAAAAGATGATTGTAAAGACATCATTGGGAAGGATTTAAAGTTTGATTTGGTGTACGGAGTTTAGAAAGGTGGTGAAGGGGGAGCTTGCCTGTTCTACAAAGAAGTGTATGAAAGTTACCAAGCCAAAGAAGTAATGAAAGACACTGAGATTGACAGATCTTGTTGCATGTGTTTAAAGACGCGAAGACAGTGCCTTTCACTTTGTAAAATTGAGGCCATTACTGTGAAACTGTAGGGTGTTCAGATGACACCCCCGCAACACATCAAAACAGTGCCTGAAGAATGGGGTTGCACAGGCTAACCTTCCCCACACTGCCAATGTGACCTGGGACTAGATTGGTAAAGAAAAAGTGTTTTATAAGTGTTGTATATGTGATATAACACTGACACCAGATGGCACTTTCCCTACCGGATTTCCCTGTATGAGTTTACAGCATGTTTAACTGAATCGCTTCTTTGATGTGTCTACATCCAGCCCTGCAGTCATGTCCACTATCAATAGTGAGAAGCGTCAATCTCAAATGTGGGTGGACAGAAGATCATGCTATTCAACACAAATATCTTTCAATCAGGCCCATTCTATTTCAGTAAATTATATACTATTTGTAACCAATATAGAAGAAAAGAAAAATCTGAAACAAAATAATTTCCCCAACTTTGCAAAGGACTAATTGAAATTCATGTGTGTTTACATTTGCAACTCAGTGAATCTCTTCACTGCTGCAAATTTTGAAGTTCATTAAATGTATTTGTTTTTCTTGTGTGTGTATTCTACTGTTAGTTGTTCAGTTTGCAACTATGAATTCTGTTAATATTGCTTGTTGCTGCATTACTCTCCCAACTGTTAGGGCAAGAGGTACAAATTTTTAAGTACCATTTCATAAAGCAGAGGTTCCAGCTACTCATTTTTAATGTCTCTGACTATTTTATTGGCTTCGGAGATGTCTAAATAACCGTATTTTGATGTAATTTGTAAAGAATATATAAGAAACTGTGTTCTTGTTCTTTTGATTCTTGGCCTAATTTATTTATTAAATGATTTCTGTATTGTTGGTGTATGTATGCATTGTGTATAGAATGCATACCGATAAACCCATGGAATCTCATTTTCTTTGTACATACAAAACGTAAAGCTAGAGACAGGCATAGAAAGATGGGCTGTCCTTGCTCTGGCAGCCACTTGCCAATGCAGCAGCTGCTAGCACAGTATCAAAACCTATGGTTTCTCAAAAAATATGTTGCACAACAGAAAATGAACTTTAGTCATGCCCATGGATATGCTGAGCATGACTTTGTTGGATACAACCCAGTATCTCTCCCAAGAAGCATGCCACTAACAGAAACCAATAAGGTTATTTTTTACCTTCCATTAATCTGAATGGTAAAACACATTAAATAATCTGCAAAGAAAACTATTGAACTTGGGGTATCCTAAAATTGTTGTAACCCTGTATAACTCAATGTCAATATAGATGTCAAATGCTTTGGGATGAAATTATCACTCCAAAGTGGTTCCTCCCTCCTTTAGCCTATTCTCATATGTCAAACAAGCTCTCACATTTAAAAAATCACACATAATGAGTTTTCTTAAGACCATTTTACTGTATCAGTGTTACACTCAAAATTATTGTGTTATTTTGCTGGGTTTTAAAAAATCATTATATTTCTAATAAAAATGTTTCTTTGTGCATGCCTTCCTTTCTGTAATGTTTACTCCAAGAATAGTAATGTCCAGTCACCAGAAGCTGACTATTAAGACTCAAGAAGGCTGGATTCCACTGAGCAAACTTGAAGAAAAAGTGTCTTTTGTCCATTAGAATAATATGCAGGGGCACATTGGCAGTGAAGCTATCTGCTGGCAAGAAAACTTCCATAGTAGTAAAGTACAAGTGCATTTAAAGGTTAAACACATTGACCCGAAGGAAGAGAATATTTCTTTCCTTTTCTCCTGAGTCCATGATGAAGGAAAACATCTTGTAAAATTGACTTTTTGGAAGAAACTTTTTCGATCAAGGTGACTGACCTCATTCACCCTTAGACAACCTTCTGTTGGCCACATGGCATAGAAGGATGTGACCACCCCACACTCATATGTAACAGATGTGCACACAACATATATTTGGGAGGAAGTTTTCTTGCCAAACCATTACAAATATCTCACTGATCTGCAGAAACAACTATTGCTTACACTTAGTAACACAATAATATATGAGGTAATTTTAGACACAAGCTTTCTAAAATAACAATAAGTAAATTGATAATTAAATCACTTCTCACAAACTAGCAAACCACAGTGACAGACAGATTTTATTAATTTCCTTCATTTTTAAAAGTCATGACCAATTGCATGATAATAACTTACTATAAACAAAAAACTGGTTATTGTTGTCCAGAAATAGGTTTATCATATGCAAGTCAGAATACTTAAGGTCAGAATATTTCACTGAACAAAGATCTTATGCCAAAATCCTCAAACCTAGTGGGTTGCCTCAGAGCAAAAAGCAAATGTCCTCAATTCATTTCAAAATCATGCTTTTGTATTAGGCCAGGGGACCAGCTAGCAGGGGCTGAAGGACCTTGCTCCCCCAAAATTTTCAAGGAGGAGGATAGGTCCCTTCAATATCCCATAGCAATGTGCAAACACTTTGCATGTATGCCACACAACATGCTCACATCACTTGCACACACCATGTGACATGCCCGTGTCATGCACGCAAACTGCAAGGCACGTATGCAACACACGTGTGCGCGTGTGATGTGAGCATGTTATGCGGTGCCAGCCCCCTAAAACACAGGGAGCAAGCAGCCGTGCCTGTATTAGGCAATGTAGCAGTTTTCATGGAAAATAAGAAAGAGGTGTTTGCTACTTCTTATCTCTTTTGTATCAAAATTAATGTACATATTTTAATCTCCTTCCAGTTCTGAAATGGAGGCACTTAGTCAAGCTGTACAGTTTGGGGAAGGTGAATAATGGTAACCTAATTCAATTAAGAGCATATTTCAGGTTGTATGTCTGTAGAAAGGTTTTATCCTTTTATTTTATTGTATCGAATGTGCTTTTTGCACAGGATTGCAGCCTTAGAAAGCTAATAATATGCATCTTCCTGGAATTAAGTTATTATTATTCTTTATATATGCCACATTTATATATGATGGCCAATGTATAACCATATGAGAAGCAGATTAAGGGCCCCCTCAATTTTCTGTTAGAGTAGAGGGATGCATTTCCAGCATAAGAAACATATCTGAGTAGATATACTTCACACCCCACACAATTGGCAGATTAACAATGTGAAGTAAGTTGAAATTTTCACACAACTATGTGTGCTTAATGGTTAGTGACTGACTGGATCATCCCCTGTGTGTGGTTTTGCAAGTGCTTCTGACATGGTCTAGTATAGGTAAATTGAAATAAATCTGAATTGATTTTGTATTAAGTAATATAATGTATGTCTGAATGATGGTTAAAAATACATTTAGTGAATATACGGGATAATGATTGTTTATTCAATGACTGAAGACAAAGACCATAGCTGAGTGCCAAACTGGTGGAGAGAACCACAGAGAATTTGGAAACATCTGCTGTAGGACAGAAAGCCAAAAATCCAGACAATGGTCAGATTAAAAAAGAGTATTTATTTAAAGGTAGATTTGGGTGATTTGGGAAACATTCTCATATTTCTGATTTGGATCAAACCATTAACAAGGTATTTCAGGTTAGTTCAGAGCCTCACAAAGCTTCTAAGACAATCAGTGGTCTCAGCTGACTGAAAAATGTACAACCGTTTTGTTTATTTTTGAGAGTAATGAAACCAAGCTAATTTAGGAAATACCCAGAGCTCAATAAACAAATGGGCGGGGGGGGGGGGAGAAGTGAAGGAATCTTTCATTTTGATTAACTGATCTAGTTTTCAATCTTAGTGAATTATGTTCCTAGGGCAGTCTAATCCCAATCAGTTGCAGGAGGAATTAAAAAAAATAAACTGTACAAGGGGAAGGGCATAGGATAGGTTCACCACCACCAGTAATGGTAACAAGGTCCTTGCTAGGAAACTGACATTTGCCCCACCACAGTATTTCCTGCAGATCCTTGGTCTTCTCCACTCCGGACTACCAGCCTTCCTCTTTGCAAGCCAACTGAGAGATGTTTCTGGGTTAGGAAAAAGCTGTATCCCCATAGGTGGCAGAAATCCAGCCCCACCAATGACCTGGGACATAGTCTCCTTACTAGGGGAGGAGCTACATTTCTGCCATCACAAATTTCTTGGGAAGTTTCCTGTCTCCCCCCACCCCCCAGAACCACCATTGCCCTCTCTGATTGTATCCACGCAATTTGGCAGGCTTCCTTCCAGCGGAAGGGGTAGCTATGCTTGTAAATTTTCTGTCAATTCTAGCTGAAAATGTGTACGTTATAGGCTGTAAATTCAAATTACGATTTTTATACAGTGGTATATAAATCCGCTAATCCAGAACTAGTATCTCGGGTTAAGAACTTTGCTTCAGGATGAGAACAGAAATCGAGCTCCAGCGGTGCGGCAGCAGCAGGAGGCCCCATTAGCTAAAGTGGTGCTTCAGGTTAAGGACTGTTTCAGGTTAAGAATGGACCTCCGGAACGAATTAAGTACTTAACCCGAGGTACCACTGTACATTTAAAAGCATCCTGCATTAGCATACCTGGATGTATTTATTTATATTTGGGACTCTACAGGGGCTGCCCTGGCTGTAAATTTCATCCACTTCTATGAAAAGGAACCTTAAAGCCATTCTAAATGGGTGTGAAAGAGATTTGGGGGGCAAACTTCAGATCTAGAAAGGTGTGGCTTTCTGATAGGTGAGTTTTTTGGTTAATTTCTGGCTCTGAAGTTTCCCTCTTTAGTCTACAACTTAAAGGAAGAATAAATTGCACCAGTGCACACCCACTCCCAATTACACAACAAGTGGTCACCCAAAATTAACACAGAAGTACTTTTTAGGTAGTTTTGAACTGTATGCAGAGTAGACCCATTGAAATTGATGGACTAAACTATTTTAAGTCCATTGATTTAAATGAGTCCGAGTATTACTAATGTTGGATATAACCCATTAGTCTTGCTATACTGAAAACAACTCTTTTGTGAATTTACACAAAAATTAACTACGGTACTTCCAAAAAGGTAAAATGCTGTGGTTTCAATTCTAGCTGTTTTATTTATCATAGTTCCATACCGTATTTCATAACAGATAGTCTGAAAGTACTTACAGATACAATATGTAACTTACTGGGGAAGGTGGAAGAAGCCAAGACATTAAACCAAGCAGTTTTAGGTACATCTGTTGTATAATTATTTTTCATATATAAATATTCCTTGTAATAAATTAACCTTCTATGAAAATCAAGGGAATTGCACCAATATAAAATGTTTTTAATGTACTTCATTGTTCTAAATATATTAGTAACAGCCAAGAATGCTGAATGACTCAGCTAATATTTGTATGAACTCCTGACCTTCATCTTTTTAATTAATCATCTGCTCCCTAAAGCTATTTGCAGGTTACCTAGATTCATGCCAAGGACCATCTCTCTTCATCTGCAGTTCCCATTTCTATTAATACTGCATATGCTTAACATAGCAAGTCTTTCTGAAATTCCTAAAAATAATGAATAGTAAGCCATTTTCACACCAAAATGGTAATTAGTCACAAACTGGCAGTGAATGCATTTAGACTATTTCACAGTCTCTCGCCTCTCTAGGTGCCAGCAAGAATATAATATTGTGTCCAAATACCACATCTATCACATTTCTTTTTACTTTTATCCCTATATTATTTTCTTTTTGGAGCAATTCATACTACCATAAGCTACCAATTCCCTATTGAATAATTTCTCTGAATAATGCAATAAGCAAGAACTTCAGCGTGTAAACATTTTATCAGCTTTTTTTGGACAACAAGTCTACTCTGCAAATCACCAGACTAGAACTTTGGACAGTTATAAAATCACCTGTTGGGGCAAGAGTTTGGACAGAACATTCAAACTATCAGATACATAAAAACTCAAAAAGTATCTGCACTTACTGAACACAATAATAAAAGGGAGGAATTGTGCATCTGATATTGCAATAATTTGCTTGCTAAATTTGGTGTCAATCCAAGCCCCTATTCCAGCACACCATGTGTGGGGATGGAAGAGTTGGATGAGGCAGAGGTCTGAGTGAAAAAAATCATCACCAGCCTCTGCCCATGGAGCTTCCTATTATATACACACACTCTCCATCTCCATTGTGCCCATAAGTAATGAATGCCGAGCAGTAAAAAGAACCCCAGCCACCATCAATAAATCGGTCCCTGTAGATAAACTTGCCCCCCCAAAAAATCATAGGACAAAGTGCTTTGCTCCATCAATTTTCAGCCCATTCTTTATACCAATCAATAAATGTGTTTATTTGAACCCTTAATATTTCATATTCCAATACAGACTATAAAAAGGGAAATTCAATAATAAAAGTAAAATAATAAAATATTGCCATCATGTGTTATGCCCAGACGCAGGGGTGTTGTGTGGACGGGAAATATGAGACTGCACACAATATTTGTCAGACCACTAAAGGAAAAGGTAAAGGGACCCCTGACCATTAGGTCCAGTCGTGACCGACTCTGGGGTTGTGGCGCTCATCTCGCTTTATTGGCCGAGGGAGCCGGCATACAGCTTTCGGGTCATGTGGCCAGCATGACTAAGCCACTTCTGGTGAACCAGAGGAGCGCACAGAAACGGCGTTTACCTTCCCGCCTGAGCGGTACCTATTTATCTACTTGCACTTTGATGTGCTTTCGAACTGCTACTTTTTATTAAATTGTGGTTCTTATCCATATTTCACATACCAAGAAAGGGGATCCAATAACTTTGGAAGATGTCCTGATGCCAATAATACATCCCAACCTGACCACTGAACAAATGAACAGGGAACAAAGCCAGCACAGAGAAGGAAATAGCTTTTTCCAGCCAGCATGACCAACCCAAGCCCCCCTAATGGAACCGAAGTGAAACACTGTTCCCAAGACATTTTAAGGAAGCTCCAAGGCCCATTCTTGTTCAGCCCAGGTTGCAGCCCCTGTTTGATGCCCAGAGGCAGTCCAGAACTAGTTTTCTGAGCATGATAAAATTAATGTTTCCTATAAGGAAGGCAAAAACTCTGGAACTGACTAGCTAGTCAGGAACACAGATACAAACCCAATTCAACTAGCAATGAACAACCATCCTATAGCAAAGCAAGCAACCTGTAAAGAAGGTGACAGCTTGAACACTAAAGGAGTGAAGACAATTGGGCAAGAACGCATTCGCCTGAGTGAAACAGAAGTTTCAGTTTGTGTACAGTTTGTGTACAATGAGGGCATGGTCCTTCCAGTTTACACCAAATCTCTCATCAAGGGGTGTAAGGCTTCATCAAATGGCCTGGGAAAATGGGAAGATGCAGCCAAGATGACCACACTGAGACAGCTCAACCCGTGTTCCTGCTCACCACCCTGTAGCACTGGACAAAATTGTGGTGCAAAGTAGGAAACACAACACCCTCTCCCCCATAATAAATACTGCTAGTTTTATTTAAACATCTTTCAGTCCATTGTCTTGTCTTTAGATGTCTCTAAATTATCTCTGAAATTTCATTTTTGACAAAATTTTGTAACAACACTCTGCCACCAGAATTAACTACTGGTATATTAAAGGGCCTTGGAGAAATTTTAAAAGTCTTTCCTGATGCAAAAAATGACATTTATGTGGTTCACAATTATATCTAAATTGTAGTTTCATACACAAGATAAGAGTGAGATTCTCAGTGACAATTTGTTATGCTGAACTTGAGGGTTTTTTATTGTTCCATTAGGGGAGAAGGATGCTTCCACTCACTCAGAGTTGCTTATATAAAATACTAAATTACACAGCACAGCTAAGTACACTATGTACGTGCAATTTTGCATCACAATTTAGTTAGGAAGTTTTTGGCACGCTAAAACTGAATGCAGTATTTCTCCTAGTTACATAAGTGCACTGATGTCACTTGGACTTATTTATGCATAACTGGATACTAGATTGCAGCAGATACTACACATTAAAGGAGGGGGTTGCCACTGACTTTGAATTTTATTCTATTTAATATTTTGCACCAGTGCCCAACATATAGCAAAAAACCCCCACTGGTTCTACATACAAAATATCAGACTTGATTCTCTTTCTTCATTGAAATGCATCAAATATTTAGTTGTAAGAACTTGTTGTAAACAAGTTCCCAGACTGTATAGTAAGACGCTTCTTTTCACCCCTACTAACAATATCTGCAACATTCAGCATTATGGGGTGTTAGGGGAGTGTAGTACCTCTGGTAGGTTGCCTTTAAAAAATAGATTTTTTTGATTTTAATTTTGTATTTGCATGTTGTCCTCTGTGAGTCACCTTATGGACCTTTCTTATTTTTGCCAAAAGGCAGCACAGAAATAAACTCTAGCCAAAGCATAAATCAATAGGTAATACAGTGGTACCTCGGGTTACATACGCTTCAGGTTACAGACTCCGCTAACCCAGAAATATTACCTCAGGTTAAGAACTTTGCTTCAGGATGAGAATAGAAATCGTGCAGTGGTGGTGCAACGGCAGCAGGACGCCCCATTAGCTAAAGTGGTGCTTGAGGTTAAGAACAGTTTCACGTTAGGAACAGACCTCCAGAACAAATTAAGTTCTTAACCCAAGGTACCACTGTATATAAAATATGAATATTTATCAGTATTAAAAGGATAGTATGTTTGCTCAAGACTTGAGTGGTGAACCAGTAACACCAGGATTGTGTTATGTCACACTAAGGTTCCATTGAAATCAATGGAATTTAATTAGTCATGATTAACTGTCTGCATTTATTTCAATGAGACTTAAATGCAAGACTTAAGCCTAATATGATTGGGAAATTGTGCATTAGTTATGTTGGTCAGGGACTACCTGGGAAGAGTCTGTCTTTAAAGTTCAAAGTGCTGACCTATTGCTGTTTACAGCTATCTTTAGAAAGGCCCATTTTTTATTACTTGTGAAAGTGAACAGAACCATTTAGGTACCATATCCCTTGTACAAATGGGACAACTTCATTGGATACAACCCTATATATTTAGTAAATTAGAATTGCACAAAGCTGTAGTATACAGGTATTTTATTATGTTTAGCTCTCAACTCCAGGTAATTGCTAACTTTAGGACACACACATTGGACGTAAAGAACAAAGGCAGCTTCCTTTCAGACGAGACTTCTGGGAATAGGTGCATTTGTCACATGAACGTTATCCCACTTTGCCTGCCCCATTTAATGAAAGTCATAATTTTTGCCATACTGTTTCAGAGTAGTACCTACGGTGTAGTACTAGATACATCAAGTTAAGCTTTTTAAAATATCAGGAGCTAATGGAATAATTTCCTTCTTTCTTTTAACCTCAGCTCCTGAAATAATCCTAGTAAAATATTGTCTTAGGAAACATGGCAGAAGCCATATATCAAGGACCGGCTAGATGATGAGTAGTGAGAGGTACCAGCATAATGGGTAACATCCACTGTCACAAGAGTAGACTTCCACTCAGTAAACTTTCCTCTCCTCCCTTCCTAACTCCCACATCACCTTAGATCTGCTCTTAGGTACCCTCCAAACTTTGGGGACCTACAGGGAACTGTAAGGGGACAGGAATCAGTTTCACCAATGCTATCCATTATTTTGGGGAACAGATTCTTTTGGTACATTCTACACACTATGTCATTAATTGCAATATTGCAATATACAAAATGTTGCGAATAGTTTGCACATAGTGGTTTGGATTTCTAAGCTTTCATTTCATGTCTAGAATGAGTTTATATTCAGGAAAGTTATTTCACATACAGAAGGGGTCCTTCTCTGAACTGAAGCTCCTTCATGACTGGAGCAAAACCTCTGGATCAATTCCAAACTAGTGTTGGGAATTTTAAACTAAGTTTCTCGTCTCTCAATAAAGAACACTCAAAAAGGCCATTTCAAGGGCATATTCTAATTATAATTTTGACATAGTTTTCCCCCCCTTTTGAACTAAACATGAATTTAAAGTATACATGCTTCACTTGTCTTGTCTACTTCCTGTTTTAATATTCAAATTTTAATGGATTAAAGCAGTCAAGGATAAGATCTTTAAACTTAACCTTTTAATAAAACATTGCAGACTTGTATAAATAAAACCAAGTTCTATACATAACTCAGTTCTTTTTAAAGCTTGCAAGAAGATATAATAATAATAATAATAATAATAATAATAATAATAATAATAATAATAATAATAATAATTTATTAGTTATACCCCGCCTATCTGGCTGGGTTTCCCCAGCCACTCTGGGCAGTTCCCAACCAAATATTTAAAACACAATACAGCATTAAACATTAAAAACTTCCCTAAACACGGCTGCCTTCAGATGTCTTCTAAAAGTAAAAGTAAAACGACTACACTAATCATTTACACAACACTTTTAATTTGTAAAGCAATTTGCCATCTCAGAGTGGCTTCTAAAACAGCTACTATGAAACAGACATTTTGTGGAAAGCAAAATGAGTTTTCATTACACTGGGACAATTATAATGGTGACATCTACATATCCCTCATGTTGAATAATCCCAAACAAACGAGTATTTTAAAAAATGCCCTCCTCCTCCTCCCTTATTTTGAACAATCCCAGGAGGGAAAACGTGCAGAAAAGAAGCACAAAAACTTCCAGTGAAAATACAGGGACCAAATGTGCACATGGGCGTTTCCCTCCATATAAGGAAGGGAAGGCTTTTATGCATCTGTAAAGGAAATTATTGATGTGGGTGGCGCTGTGGGTTAAACCACAGAGCCTAGGACTTGCCGATCAGAAGGTCGGCAGATCGAATCCCCGCGACGGGGTGAGCTCCCGTTGCTCGGTCCCTGCTCCTGCCAACCTAGCAGTTCGAAAGCACGTCAAAGTGCAAGTAGATAAATAGGTACTGCTCAGGTAGGAAGGTAAACGGTGTTTCCGTGCACTGCTCTGGTTCGCCAGAAGCGGCTTAGTCATGCTGGCCACATGACCCGGAAGCTGTACACCAGCTCCCTCGGCCAATAAAGCAAGATGAGCGCCGCAACCCCTGAGTCGGTCATGACTGGACCTAATGGTCAGGGGTCCCTTTACCTTTAAAGGAAATTATTATTATACATCCCACCTTTTTCCCTGACCAGAAAATAGTTTCAAATGTTCAATTTCTTGCAGTTGCTTAACAGCAGTATAAAATAAAGGTCGCAATATTTCCAGATTAAGCCTAAAATAATATATTGTGCCCTCTGCAAAGTTGTCTACAATTTAAAGTACTCAGCTCAGTACCAGAAAGCACATCCAAGTTTGAAATAGTCTTCAAGTTACAAAAGGCTTAGCTAGATCCTGGGCCCCATATTCTGTTTCTGAAAGCAACATTAGCTATCTTTTTTTAAGAAGACTATGTAATCTTATTTGGTGTGGCGCAAGCAAATTTGATTCTGAAAGTGTGTCCCAGAGAAAAAAGATTGAGAACTTCTGGGGTGGCGCCATCGGCAATGGCAGACTCCCTCTGAACTGGAGGGACTAGCTCCGCGGGAAACAGGTCTTCTCCGCTACAGCGAAGCGGGGACCCTTTTAAAAATCACAGGCGGATGAAGCCTGTGACCATGGGACTTGGTGGGCACCTTTAGCGCCCCCCCAACTCGCTAAGGAACCCACTAACGGGCTCCGAAGTGAAGAGGGGGAAGTGGCGCGGTGCTGTGAGTCAACTGCTATTTCCGCGGAGCAAAGCCGCATAGCCGTTGCCGGAGAGCGCTGCCTTTTTCCTGGGACAATTTGGACTCTAAAATAAACACCCGTGATTACTTAGACTTTGAACAACTGGACATTAAATGGGGACTTGTGAGCAGAAAGGAATTGGATCTTAAAAATCTATTTTAATTTGGTACGGAACGGGAAGGTCTAAACAGGAAGTCAGCCTTCCGTTCTTTTGTAGACAGAATAAAGCAAAGACAGCGTAAACTAGAGCTCAGAAAATCGCCTTTAAAGGATTGGATTTCATCATTTAAAATTGTGGAACCCCCCTTCGACAGCAGGAGAAGAAGGGGGATCTTTTTCGGACTGTTTAAAGTAAGTAAAGCAACTTTCCTCCGTCCTGATCCTGGAGCGGGGTGTCAGGACTGACGTTTGAAGTTCATTGACCAGAGACAAATGTTTTTGACAGATAGCTAAAAGAAGAGAAACATAGTGATTCCACTGCTTCCCTTCGCACTTTAAAGGAATAAATATTGACAAAGTTTCTCAAAAAGGGAAACTTTGTTGCAAGAACAAACAGAAGTTTTCCCCCTAGAGGGAGACTGTGAAACTGTAACCAACTCCAGGGAGCCGGCAGCTGTTACAGATTACAATCGTGGGAATAGGCATTTGACCTTGCAGGACAATGTATTCAGAAGCTTTGTTGTGTGCTTTCTATAAAACAAATGCCCTACTGGAACAGTTACATGAGAAGTTGAATTTGATGACGACTTCGACTAGAAATTTTGAATAGGCAGTGGGAAATTTTGAACAGACAGTGGGAAAATATGTGGAGCCCACCCAGGAATTAAATCAGGAGTGTGTCCTGACAGAACAGGCCCAACAGGAATAGGGGTTTTCAGATTTGACAAATGAACTTGGAAAAAACCAGATTTGGAAAGAAAAAGTTTGGTTTGGCTTGGAAATGGGGGGCGACTCCCCTATGCTGGGATGTTTGGACTTTTCAAATCTGGCAATGGGCCGTGAGATGTTTGGGATTGTGGGGGCTCTTAATTTTGGAGGGTCTTTGAAACATGCTTTTAAATACCATATGGAATTCAGTGTTGAATATGGAAAAGGGGCTGATCTGTCGAGAAGGGTTAAAAACATTGCCAAGCTGGAGTTACCACGAGCAGGAGACAAGGGAAAATACAGTTACAAATATGAAGAAGAGCTGCGGAAGGGACATGGAAGAGACTTGAGGGCCTCAGATATAAGGTTGCCAGGTTAATGGGCTAGATCGATGGGATAATAAGGACTGACAAAACCCGGAACCAGGAGGAAGGGACGTTGGATGAAGATTGGATCTGTTTGTATTTCTTTTTTTACCATTATAACTGTTTTATAAAATTGATGAATGTTAGAAAAATGTTGGAATGAAATTACTCGGCTTTAGTAAAGATGTTTAAAGAATTATGAAAGAATATTATGGTTATGAGAAGTTGGTACGGATAAGATTTAAGTTTTAAGCTTTAAGGTTTATTTTCCTATAGAAAGATAAGATTAAAACAGTTTAGGGTAATGTAATGACAGAATATTATGAAATATGGAAAGGATTTGCTGGGATAATTAATAACTAGGATACAAAGAAAGGGAGGAGGAGGAGGTCTAAGAAAGAAGGTAATGACAGTTGAGGATTGGAGAATAATGAATTTGTTTTTAAATGTTCTTAATTGTTTGTGGTGTATTTTTGTATTTTTTTCTGTATCTTTTTCTTATTTTTGAATTTGTATTCGTATGCTTGGAAGGGTTTTTTTGTTCTTTTTCTACTTTGTTAACTATTTTTATTTTGTATTTTCTTCTGCTTTTATTTTATTCTGTAACACTTTGAAAATCTCAATAAATATCTTATAAAAAAGAGAAAAAAGATTGAGATAACAACAACACTGGATTCAACCATTCATGCTAAGTCCTAACACTAAAAATACCAGAGTATAATCCAAATAACTACAAAAGCAGGGAACCCACATCTTAACTAAAGCCATATTACCCTAAAACAACAATCCCTAAATCAGTCAGAATCCCTTGCCTCCCAGCTAGGTGAAATTGAATAATCCAGGAAAAAAGAAAGGTACTACATCTTGCAGGATTCACAGTCAGATATTCAGTGAATGATTAGAACATTTTCTCATTTTTGGAAGCTATGTTATCAAGTGAGAGATGAAGCAGACTGTGCAGTTGAGAAATATTATTTCATAAAAGAAAATCCTTCATAAATGGTAGCTACTTGATATGCACTGGAAATTATTATACATCTATACAAAATCTCTGCTTTTCCTTTTTTCACATCAAATTCTGATTTTTAGTTAGTTCAAGGTCTGTTTCTTTTGTGAAAGCCTCAAAGCATCTCTTTGCATTCTAGCATTGATTTCAGCATTGATCTCCATAGCCTTCTTTATTTAAATATTCATAAGAATTTATATGATATTTAGCTTCCTCTACATATATTGTAGCTTAATTTAGGCAAAAAGCAGTTTCCATAAAACCGCACTGGTGTCCGAAGCTACTGCAATAACCTTTGCAGTTTATTGACTACCAGAAATTATGGAACACAAAAAGATAAAAATGCTCTGCTGAAGTTGTGGCAGACATAATATCAATGATGCACTGAAACAGCTTTCAGACCAGAGTTATTTTCACATGATGGACTGATGATGAAAACAGATTTTTACACTAAAACTGATTTGAGGATTTAATGCAACTTCTGAAGGTTAGGCAAGATGAGGTCAAACAATAATTTGGCTATAACAAAGAATTATAAGGTAAACATCAATACAAATGTGACCCAGTACCTGAAAACTTTTTTTTTTTTGCCAACTGCTTACATGTCTACTCAGAAGTAAGACCCACTGAGTATAATGGGACTTATGCCTTTCCCAACCTGATGCTATCCTGAGTATGACAACTGCCATCAGCTCCATCCAGAGACAACAGGTTGGCAAATGATGACGTTGTGAAACATCTCAGCACAGGCTCAAATAGCAACATGGGTTAGAAGTTATTGTAAACCAAAGTTTGGGTTTATGATGCATTTCTGTTACGATAGGTTTATAACATGATGCATCTGGACTCAATAATAGGAAAGCAATTGACATGGAGGGTCTGCTCCAGGTTTGAGGGGACGCTAGGTATCTTCTAGTTATCCCCTCCTTTGTCAGTGGACTGTGGTGGCAGTGCTCCAAACATTGCTTGGTGGCTGCATCTAACTACTCTCTTAATTTCCCACAATATCGCAGAACAAAGCTGGGTTACAGGCGTTGTGGTAAGTTTGGGGACCCAAAGGCAGTAAGGCACTGACAGACACCTGATCCAAGTCAAACTGCTTTAGAAAATCACCAGGTACTGAAGTGATGTGAGAAGTTGCTTTTAAATTTTGGCAAAAGGCAAATTAGTAAGGGAGGTGGAAGAAAGCATTTACTTTATCATCAGTAACTAGGATGGCACTTATCTAGATAATAGTAGAACCAGTTAATAAGATAATAAATCAGTTTATTGAAGTCCATTATTAGAAACTGAACACAAAGTACATTTTTCATGTGCATCTTTCACGTATACTTATCACAATATTGCTTTTCTTTCTTTAGCTGGACTACGCTTTATTACTGTATGTGTGAGAGACTGACCATATCTGGTGTCCACTGAGTGACAGGTAAGATTAGAAGGTAATGATGGACTTTTGTCACTGGGAGCCAGCTGAAAATATGATTCTTGAGAAAATGTACCAAGTAGCTAGTTTCTGAGATAGTGAACAAAAATAATCAAAATGACCTCTATCTTAGCAGAGCAGAGTTCAATTTTCAAAAGGTTCAGTACAGTAGTGCAATGACTTTATACCAGCCTAATATGATCAAAGCATGGGAAAATGCATCCAACACACATCTGCCTCTAGAAGCAAACAATACGAACAGTGACTGTTTTATTAAGGATGGCATTTGCAATAATGAAAAAGTGCAACACATGTGAACTTACAATAAATTATTATTTCATATTTAGGGGAGAAAGATAACAGTGTATTTCCCTTGAGGCATTTAGTTCAGACTTCTAATGATTTGAAAATAAGATATATATCAATTACAGCTCTTGTGAATTCAGCGACACATTCCCTATTTGTTTTAACAAGATCAAGATCTCACACTGATCTGGCAAGGGTTGTTTTTTAAATGTGTTGCCTTTCATCTGTTTTCCAGAAGCATGGAAGGCTAAGACCCTCCATCTTTTCACAAAACAATGTGTTCAGAACATGTAAATCAATTTCCTCTAATCATTTATTTTCTCCCTAACTACATATGAAGCAACAGAAAAACATGTTCAAAAACCCTTATTCTTTCAGATGCATATCTGAAATAACCCATCCATAACTTAGCCATCTATTTAATGTCATTGTGTGTGACTATGATTTTTTAAGGAAACTAGAACACGACTAAACGACTAAACAACAACAACAAGAAACTATGCAGTTATTGGTATAAAATCTGTTTGTTTCACCATTGCAAAGAGTGAAAGGATATTATGGCTAAATGTCTTGTTTTTTGGCAGGATGATCCTGCTTTTGGAGTGTTCTCCTCCTTACCACCTGCCTTACTATGGCAGGAAAAAAAAGCTAGGAAAAGTCTAACCAGATGTTGTAACACCCCACCAGCTGACTCAGTAATGTTTTGTAACTCATATCACAGGGTTACAAAGCCTTCCATTTAAGAGAAGAGTCCTTACACATTCATTAATGTTTCCAAGACATGAAAATTGCATGAAAGAGGTACAGTCCCATAGCTACCTTAGTCCCGTTAAAGTAGACATGTATAGGGCTGTGCTGTAAAGCACCGGACAACTACTTCTGAGTAAACATATATGACTGGGGTTCATTACCTACCCACACTAAAAAAATAATGTTTGTAGCTCACAAAAAAGAAAAAATATTGTATGTCAATATACCTTATCTGGGTGTCCCTGGGTGATTTGAACAATTTATTCACCCTTAGGAAACTGCTATCTACACCAAGTGGCTTGCCAAAGCAAAACTATGTCTAATACATATTGATGATCCTAAACTTCTTAAGAATATAAGAAATTGCATTTAAATGCAAGAAATTGCATTTTAAAAAAAGAAAAAAGAACACACACCCCCACTGTTCTGGTTGATAGGAATTGGGTGATTTGAAGACCTGTAACATGTGGTGAATATTGTTAGACACCACCCTCAATTCTAAGGAGTTCTAGGTGCAGTTACCCAGGGTTCATGTTGTGGTGTCTTTATGATATATGGTTATTTCCATAGATATAGAACCTGAGGGGTTCCCAGCATTATGCTCCAGTGAGGTCTTGCTTCCTCTATAGGGACAGCCCTGGATTCAAATGGACATCAGCCATGGCTCTGCCTTTTCTGCTTTCTGCTTCTCCATCACATAACTCCTAATCCTAACTCACTAAACTCTGTGCCTTGATCTGTTGAGGGAGGGATGAGGCCCATTCTTTGGCTATCTCAGACAGAGTCCCTTGATCCTTTGTTCTTCTAAATGGCCCACCCAAAGGCTGGCATCTCATGAGGGTTAGCCTTGCTCAATTAGCTTTCAACACATGCTGACTCCAGGAGATTAGAGAGGGCAGCTTAATACACATGATCTAGCTATCACCTCACACAGGAGACAAGCATAGTTTATAATTTAATTAAGGCTTGGTGTGTCAAAAGGGAGCACCTACTGGACCCATGATATTAGGGTGTCTAGCACCCAAAAACTCATTATAGGACTACTTATAAAAATCTGTTCATCCTAATTCTTCCAAATTATTTGGAGAATTTTGGAAACAGACACACTTTAAAGGTCAGCAAAGTACACCTGCATGCATATGCATAGGTCAAATGATAAGAGCAAAAGGGAATTTTCGTGCCCTTGTGCAAGCATATGTAGATTCCCTTTCATGTGGTGATTTGATCAACACATATGAAGACTGAAAAAGTGTTGAAGATATGCAAGATGCAAAATCAACTATAGAAATTCTCAGGCTGAAGACAGAGATGAATGACATGGAATCAGAGTGTCTGAGAAGTTGACTTCTCCCATATTCATATCTCCATTTTTTTCCCTGGTGATCATCTGGCACCTGCTCTGTACCCTCCTACCTTCAGAGGGTCAGTGGGTGGCTAATATATATAAGGACTCTTCTGTGGTGGCACCACTCTTATTTATTTATTATTACCACTCATTCAACATAACTACCAAAAGTATCCCTTCCACTGATCTTAAAACCCAAGAGCATTTGTGGGGAAGGAGGCAATCTTTCAGATATTTGGGCCCTAAGCTGATTATGGGTATATTTCCAAGACATTCATTAAATATCCAACCAAATGGGGGGAAAGCTATTATTAGATTCTATGATAAATTAAAAATGTTTTTAAGCCTAAAAATACTATATCTGTGGAACTTATCATGGTACTGGTATTCTTTCTATTCTGAATAAACCAACATTAGTTTCCCAGCAATAGCAACTGGAGTAGGTTCAAAACCAACCCATCCAAATATGAAATTAGTGCAGAATGAAATGAAATGAAATGAAGGCTGGTGCCAATATCTCACTGTTCGTTGCTCTGGAAACACAAAAGGGTTGTAGTGAACTCTTTGAAGGTACAATATTTATGCCATGCTCTTTATTCATATGCAGCACTTTCAACCGTGTTAATCAGTCTCAACAAATAGTTCTATCAGAAAGCTCTGGGCAATCCTTTGATGCACAATCTGGTTTTGTGAAGGAAGTGCCATGGGGACTGAATTTAAGATTTTTAAAATAGAATCCACACAGAGAAGGCAGCTGCGCTCAAGGGCTTAGTAACAATGCTTATGGAAAAGTTATGTTCCAGACCATGATTTTTTCTCAGGCCCCTGAGACAGGTAGATACTGACATCAAAGAAACTTTGGAACTTGTTGCCTGATTTCTAGCATGCTGCTGAGAAATAAGCAGGTCTGTGCCAGGATATCTGACAGAGTTCAACATGCTCTTGCTTCATCCATTTTAATTAAGCTTTATCACAGAAGCAACTCTTACCGAGCATTTCAGATTCCCAGCACTGTCATGCACCAACTTAGTCCCATTTCCCCCATCATATCCTGATTCAGTGTTTGGAGAGAAAAAAGGCTCAACAAAAGTACAAGGACAGGAATATCCATAAATATAAGAAGGTCTTTAAAAAATAAATTATAGCAGCACAACAATGTAGTGATAAAGAAAAAAATATCTAAGATGTATTAAATAGTTTGCATGCTTGGCTACAATCCTAAACCCAGTTTCCTCCGAATAAGCGCCACTCAACTCATTGAGTTTCACCTCTGAAGAGACATGTATACTGCTAACGGAATTCAATGACCTTGTAAGACGAACTATTGAAAATATCAATGTATCTCCTCAGTAAATATATGATGTAGCTAGGAATTTGGCTACAGTATAGCTTGCATTTAGCAAGCAGGAAGATTAACTATGTACCCAGATTCAGACAATTTGCTAAGCCAAACCAGTGCAGTGTGGGAATAAAAATACCAGGAGAAGCAAACAGACTAAGAACTCCCCTCCAGGGCTCACACATTCAGACAGTCCCAGTAAGCCATAGTTTGGTTTGCCATGCCATGTGAACCAGGCCATTAGCTAAGATTATAGTACTGTACTAAAATGTATTTTGCCACTTAGGTAATTAGTTCCACATTTTAAATGAGATTCAACTGGAAGCTAGGAGGGTTATGTTTTTAACACACAAAGGGAATCAAATGGGATTTCAGGACATTGAAGTTGCCTTTAATGGCTCAATCTGGCTCAGGGATGTGAGAATATTACCCAAATCAGACCTGTTCCCCTTCTAATTCAGGTGGTAGTAAATGTTTCATGTAACAGAACGTGTAAGGTTTTCGGTAAGAGTTGAGACTGTAGGAATAACTTGTTAGAAATAGGGTTCCTTCTGGGTGCAGTATGACTTGGAGAATGATGTTATGATATGTGTTAGGTCGGGCCATCAAAAAGTTAAACATTTATGCATTCTTTTTTATCATTATAGTAGGTATTAAAACTGCAGGGGTTTGAATTCCCCAGATTTGTTATATGAAATTGGCCACAATATACCTGGACAACTGTATGTCCCTACAACTATCTCCATGCAAAACTCTTGCTAAGCAGATGCTCACAAAGGATATCTGAAATTGTATATGGGTGCATCTTCACTCTCTCCTAAAGGTAAAGGTACCCCTGCCCGTACGGGCCAGTCGTGTCCGACTCTGGGGTTGCACACCCATCTCGCTTAAGAGGCGGGGGGCCAGCGCTGTCTGAAGACACTTCCGGGTCATGTGGCCAGTGTGACAAGCTGCATCTGGTGAGCCAGCGCAGCACACGGAAACGCCGTTTACCTTCCCACTAGTAAGCGGTCCCTATTTATCTACTCGCACCCCGGGGTGCTTTCGAATTGTTAGGTTGGCAGGCGCTGGGACTGAGCAACGGGAGCGCAGCCCGCTGTGGGGATTCGAACCGCCGACCTGACAATCGGCAAGTCCTAGGCGCTGAGGTTTTACCCACAGTGCCACCCGCGTCCCTTCACTCTCTCCTAACAGTCTATTAAAAGTATCACTATGTCTATTAACCAGCCTTCCTCAACCTGGTGCCTTCAAGATGTGTTAGACTGCAATTCTCATCAACCACAGCTGACAAGCTGAGGCTGATGGGTATTGTAGTCCAAAACATCTGGCAGCACCAGGTTGAGTTAAGACTATACTACATATACATCACAGAAAATTGGAAGACGTTGTTCCTGGTTATTATTGCCTTCCTTCCTTCCCTACTTAAAACTTTGTAGGCTGGATCCAGAGAACAGGGTTGGCAAAACAATTGACTTCCACAACCCTCCTGAACATGCTGAATGGGGTGCTATACAACATCTTCATGCTTCCTAATAATAAACTCATTATTGCGAGCCAAATCAATCACTGTTGTTTGAACCTTGGGTGGGTGGGGGACAGTACTGTACCACATTTGAAAATAATGTGTTCAGTCGGCATACAGGAAAGAGATTGCACATCATTGTTTTCTGAAACTAAAGCAATAAATAGCACAAATACAGACAAAAGCCTGACAGATGCAGCTTCTTGATTTTGCAGCTTTCTTTTCATTCCTCCCTCATTTATTCTCGGGGGAGACTGGGGGCAGAGAAGAAAAAGCAGCTGTGCTCCAAGTCTTCAAGTAGATGCTCTGGCAGGTAGTACAGGCTGAATCAGTACAAATTCTCCTTTGAGTGTATTCAGTGTTTGAAGGAGAAATGTACTCATAACAACTTTATCTTAACAGATGTACAGATTCTGACTGGGTGTCAGAACCCAAGCTTAAACAATTTGCAAGTTAAATTTTAGAACAATGTTTCATTTCTAAAGTTTGTGAACAAATGCAATTGCTCACTGTCAACTACACTATTATACTTCTCTGATGCATTTCATCAAATCTGCAAAGATACCGTACATAAAAAGTCCCAGGTGGAGCTTACGCTTTGTGTCTCTAGAGGTCTGTTGCTGTGGAACAATCCACAAATCTGGGTGGTCTTGTCACTTAAGAGCTAGTGATTTGATATCACCAGCCAAACAAATATTCACAGCCTCCTAGATGCCAGGTTTTCCAATTGTATTGAGAATAAGCACCAGTTTGCTCATGAATCTATTTGCCATAGGTAGCAAAGGTAGCCCCACCTGCATCAAGCCCCCTTATGGCTCCAATTGATTAACAAAAAGAATTCCTGTCACAAAACCAATCTTAGTATGCAGAGAAGTGTCAAAGACATGCAGTGTTAAGAACAGCCTAGAGAGATCAAATAAATGTTTCCTAAACAGAAAGACATTCTCTGTACATTGTTAAGATGTACACTTAAAAAAAATAAGCACAGTTTCTTCAGAATTTGATTGTTGTCTTGCCAAGGAGCAAGCAATGCTTTTTGGATTTAGGTAAGTGATGAAGGGAGCACCAAGCTGGTTACTTTAACATATTTATTTACAGGTAAGGCAAATAACAGGTAAGGAAACAAAGCTCAGTTAACTAGCTTGGTGTTCCCTTTACTGCTTACCTGAATCCAAAAAGAACCCTGTGGCAAGACGATAAGCATTGTGGACAGGATCTGAAACTATACAGGGACACAACTGGAGTTTATATACTATTTTCAACATCTTATAATGACATCACTAGAGTTTTCTACTCTCCTAGCTATTGACTGCAAAACCAACATGGGACTTCAAAGAACTGGCTAGTGGGAAGACACAAGATTTACCCACCCGGGAAGAATGGCAGATGAAGTTGATGGACTATATGGAACTGGCGGAAATGACTGGCAGAATCCGAGACCAGGGAGAAGAGTCGGTGGAAGAAGACTGGAAAAAGTTTAAAGACTATTTACAGAAATACTGTAAAATTAATGAATGTTAGAAAAATGTTGGAATGAAGTTATATGGCTTTAGTAGAAATGCTATAAGGAACTAAGTATAAATAGATTAATAGAGTATTAAAGGAAAAAATAAGGTTAGAATGTGTTAAGACAATTATAGGATAGAAAACAGAGGAAGATGGAAAGGAATCGCTGAAAGAATTAACAGAAGTGGAATACAAAAAGGGAGGTGTGAGGAGGTCGTTGAAATAAGTGAATGAAAGATAAGATATTGAAATTGTTTGATGTGTCTTAAATGGTTTTTGTTTTGTTTTGTTAGTTTTATGTATTAGTGTTATGTAGTGTTTTTGTATTGTATTGTTTTTCTTTTTTGTATTGTATTGTATTGTTTTTCTTCTTTTTTGTAGTGTTTAAATTGTTGGAAAAGTAATAAATATTATTTTAAAAAACAACAACAAAGAACTGGCTAGTGGCCAAGGGAGATAGCTCACTTTATCTTGATGGCCTATAAGGGGATCCCACCACCCTAATTACTGTACTTTCTCACACTCTGAGTCCTACCAGAAGCTCACAGCTCCTCCTGATGACATAACACATTTCTAAACAAAATCAACTCCTTAAAGAGCGCATGTTAGACGGATTAATATTAATTTAACAGGTTCAGGATTATATATAGTCCCTGAATAAAGCATCAAAGAGGTAATCTGTTGAATGCCACTTTCTCCCCATAACACAATCTTCCACATATTCCATAACACATATTTTCTGTTTTTATCCAACAGCTTGTAAGCCAAAGGAGGAGCTCCAAGGAATATCTTAACACGTTAATGTGGAAAAGGAAATCCATATAGTATCCTGAGCTCAAAGTGTTTAAGGATTTATACATTAAAACCAGCATTCTTGATTCTGCTGTAAAGGAGCTACTGCAAGCTTCCTCAGTCAACCCTCAGAGGGAAAATATCCTGAAAGTTTCACAGAAGGTTGAATGAGTTTCTGAATACCACTACCTTGCTATTTCAATTTGATTAAATCAGTAAGAAAAAGGTGTCAACCCTGCAGCTCATGTTTCAAGGAGAATTGCAATTTATCTCTCTCTTCATTTCTTCCCCAAAGCCTCAAAATTACTATAGCTGTGAGCTCAACTATACTATACCATAACAGCTAAAATACAGCATAACAGAGGTATGGGTGATGTGTTCAGCAATACTGTATAAGCTGTTGGAAAGGAACAGAAAGCAGTTCTGTGGGGAAATAATAAAATTATACACAAAGCCCTGAGAGGGTGGAGATCAGGAATTCTAAGAAACATTGCTAGGTATATACATAACAATTTGATTTGAACATTTTAATCAGCAATTAAAACAGTTTCAGAAAGAGTGCCAGCTGGGATAAAAGCTAGTGTTGTACAGAGTTTTCAGCCACCATCAGATTTAAGGCTATTAAAAATAGTATTCGTTCATTTATATTTGACATTTTATTTATCACCCATTCACCAATGTTGGGACTATCCCATACCTAATTAGAAGGAACAATTGGCAACCCTTACCATGTAGGTAGTGCATAAAACCACTCAAAGACAAATATGTAGTTATAGCTTGAAGCTTACACTGAAATATTGCAGATGTTAGCATTTATTAGTGGCGACATTTTGAACTTCCACATTTTGTAAGTTTTGTGTTCAAGAATAAGGCAATGGCAGCAGCTACTAATATGCTTCTGGTTTAAACCTTTAAAGCCTTAAATCAGGCTTCCTCAAACTCAGCCCTCCAGATGTTTTTGGCCTACAACTCCCATGGTCCCTAGCTAGCAGGATCAGTGATCAGGGATGATGGGAATTGTAGTCTAAAAACATCTGGAGGCCCTAGGTTGAGGAAGCCTGACCTAAATGATTTGGGTTTGAGTTACCTGATGGTCCACCTGCACCTATATTTTTCTGCCTACATTCTAAGATCTACAAAAGAAACCCTCCTTGTTTGCTTGCCACCTGAGTCAATGAAATTTGCACATTCAAGAGAGAAAGCTTTTTTATTTTATTTACCTATTGATATCCAAACTTTTGGGGAAATTTTCTGGTGGCTTTTAGAAGGCCAATCAATGTTATTCAGCTGTGGGGAACTTTTACTACTGATTATAGAACTTGTGAACTGAATTGTTCTTTGGGACTTTAAGAGGGGGTAATTTGTTCAGTAATAGTTTGTGTACTTATGTTTTGACATGTAAGCCACCCTGAAGGATTTTTTATTTAGCAAGGTGGCATGTAAATATATATAAATAAATGGTTCATGCAATTCTGAACTTTTTGGTGTCTATACTAGACTTTCATAGCAAATGATGGCATTTCAAGGTATAGTCAAATGCAGTGTTCCAAATCTCTTTTTCATAAAAGTTGCCAGAGTTTTGGAAAGGGGCGGTGGAGATGAAACATGGACACCACTTTAAAAAGCCCAACAGCAAAACTGAATGGCACTAGTAATTTCAGCTGAACTCTAATTAAATGAACCAATACAGCATTTTATATAAAAGATATTGTACCCCCAAAATCAATCTTTCTTAAAGTGGATCTTTTCAAACTCAAGAGTATTCTCTAAACAGCACGCTTTGCTTATTCCTAAGACGGGGTGGGATCAATACTGTCGCCTACAGAATTTACCACGGCAAACAGCAAAACAAAGGTTTAAATAAATCTTAACAGTTGCAGTTGCAGGATTACAATTCCCCAATACAGGATGCGCCCCCCCCCCATTTTTTGAGTAAACATTAGCAATTGTAAAGCACCTCATGACTGAGCATCAAAATTGCTTTATTAATGTTTTCAAATATATCACTGTAGCTGCTCTGTGAACAACACATCACAGATGGAAAAAACAAGACCCTAATGTAGGAGATTACAACACCTTAAAAATAATATGCTAATAATTACAAGGAATAAATAATTAATGTTGCTGCTGTTTTCACACTGCTGGCGCAATACATTTTGCTTGCTAGAGTAGAGTTCAAATCTCTTCCCTGCCCTGCTCCTTGCTGCAGCAGAAAAACACCAGTTCCTGCTTTCATATATCCTCCTCTCACAGTTCCACCTGAAGCAGGTTGCTTCACCTTGCTTGCGAGGCAGGACTACCCTGTTGTTACTTACGTCCATTAATTATAATGAGTCTGCTCTCAGCATGATTTATTTGGATATACTCTGGATTGCACCCAATTAAGCTTTGCTCAGAGTAAGCCCACTGAAATAAATGGATCTAAGTTAGTCATGTCCATTAATTTCAATGGGTCTATTCTGAGTATTGCTACTGTTGGACACAATATCCTATGAGCATTATTACACAGACACATCTGCATACTTTTAATCAGGAGCAGTCAGTGAGGAGGGGCAAGCACTGCACATCTGGTCTCCATGGTACATATCCCAGTATGTCTGTTGGTTTCCATTCAGTCTAGATACAGTCTATTAATTCTAAGCATTCAACTCTGACTGGATTGAATAAGGAGGTTTAGAAAACACACTTCAAAATTTATGAAGTGAAAATCCTCCAGCTCTCGGAAGGGTTTGTCCCCACCTTTGATTCATTTAGTGACAATTCCCTGCTATCATAATTTAAGATATCCTGAAAAATATTAGATTGATTTCTTGGGTAATGCCTGAAGGCACTGCTTTCCAGATGTCATTTTGTCCGGTGTCAGTAAAGTTTCAAATGTAAGATTTTGCAGAAAAGTATCACATAGGCTTCAGTATAGTTAAATATTCACTGCCATTTATTCATATTTGAATGGATAGTCAAATGATACTTAGCTGACCATGTATCCTACTCTTCAGAGGATAATCCTTTCTTTAGGATTTAGACAATCCTACTGTCAGAGAACAGTACTCTGCTTGAAGGTATCCTCTCTTTGAAGACTGTGCTATCCAAGTCCAGCTTAAAGATGAAGATCCACAAGCAGAGAGAAGAGGAGACTTAATGTTGGTCACTGTCATGAACCCCTGGCCTACCTGACAGGAAGTCAATATGCCAAGTCCAGGGACAGTCCAGGGACAAGCCACATGCCCAAAGTCCAAACCGAAGCACAGTCTCACAGAGCATCCAAGCTGAGGTCCTTCAACACAGGCAGCTGAGCAGACACAACACCTTGCCTCTGCTGCCCTTTTATACTATGCCTACTGATTGCAGCATCTGGACTTGATGAGACACCTGCTCCAAGCCTACTCAAGCAAAGGAATCAAGCAAGTCCTCGCAGAGCTAGCGAGCCCCACCTAGCCAGCTAGGGAGCTGAGCTGTGGGCAAATTAGCAGATGATGCACACACATGTGCCACTATATTAGGATATAAATTTTATTGGAAGCAAATACTGAGTCACAGAGAGTAGAGATCTAGAGCTATCATCAGACACCACATAGTTACATATGAACAAAACTATATCAGAAAATGACACCACCAACTTCAAAAGTGTTAAGGATATATCATGAGTTCAGCTACTGAAGGCTATAACTTAAAAACCACCATGGATTTACTTCCTGGGATTATGAATGATATCAAAGTGTATAAAATCTTGATATTCTTTGAGATGGGTGTTAAAATTTTCAGTTGCCAAACTGTTATTTATGATGCATTATTCCCCTTAACATAGAACTCTTCTGTTTTGAACTACTTCTTTGCCATGGAGAACATAATGAGTTCTGTAATATTAATTCATTAATGACAAAGCTAAATATCTTTAACACACATTTCAAATGATCTATTTAACAGAAGGAGAAATGTTCAGCAAGTACACACTGAAGGCTTTTCTATATGATATTTCCATTTTCCTACTGTCTACAGGCTTACAGCCATTATGGGAAACTATTAGAATATAAACATCCAAAGTTCTATACGGCAAGCAATTCTCAAAGATGCTTCATCAATCATTAACAGGATAATATTGTCAGCTGTTTCTGAATGAATTTTCCTTCACCACAGTTTAATCAACTTCCATTCTAATAAGCATTCATAAAAGACTGGAACATCCAAAGTTATAATTAGTTTTTAAAACGTTCTTTAAAAAAACACTTGCTGAATAATTCATATCAAAAAGTTCAGCAAAACTTATAGGCAACATCTTTTTAGATTAGATCTGTGGGCCAAATCCAAAATCTTAACAATAAATATTATTTTAATACAGCTTCAGTTAAAAATATTTTATTCAAAAGAATCGTATGTGCACATCATTCCGTCTGACAGCACATCATCAGATTACATTAAAAAAATGGATTAAAAAACCAAACCAAAAATGTTATTCCTAATGTACTCACAGTTCTAAATCATTGCCTTTTGGGAGCTCAGGATATATTAAAACTACCAACATTGAGATTAAAATCTTGCCCCCTCCATGGGGGGGAAAGAATGAAACATTCCAATTTAAACAATGAAGAGTCTTTTGGCACATTAAAGGCTAACAAAATTATTTTAGCGTAAGTATCTTTGGACAAAACAGAAAACTATGTTTAATTAAATCCTTCCTGGTTTAACCACAGTGTGTAGTGAAGGGAGGAGCGAAGGAGTTCAGTGTGGCAACTTGATGTGTGAAGAAAAGGCATGCATAGGGGAAAAGCTTGTTCACAGCTCCATTTAATAAAATGAGATACAGGAACATGGGAAGCGAGCATATACAGACGGTTGGTCCATCTTACTTTCCAGCATTTCAGGTAGCTAGTCTTTCCCAGCACTACCTGGAAATTCTAGGAAGTGAATTTTGGACCTTCTATATGCAAATAATTTGCTCCAATGCTCCCAAACCTTCCAAGCATTGCTATAGTTTCTGTGCAAATGAGAAAACGGAAAAGAATGGTGAGGCACCTCCCACAATATCTACAAGAGGGATTATATTATAATATTATATAATTATATTTTCCACACTATGGTAGTTTGACAACTACCTTATGTTACAACAAAGGCTAAATTATCTGATTAGAGAGAGTTATGCAGCCATCAAGAGATGATTGCAGCAGGTACATCAAGGAACGATTATCCAAAGAACTTTACCAGAAAGGGAGGCTGTGTTTCTGGATAAGGATTAGCAGGATATGTTCTGGGTGTTGTTTTTTGCAGCTTTGGGGCAATTTGGTTTGGGCTGCCTCCTGAATTGTTTTGTGGGAGAAAGCCAATGAAGAGCAGAATGGAGTGACACATATGCAAAGTGGAATTGCTTCAGAACCACTATGTGTGGAAGATCTAGACCAGGCATAGACAAACTCGGCCCTCCAGATGTTTTGGGACCACATCATCCCTAGCTAACAGGACCAGTGGTCAGGGATGGTGGGAGTTGTAGTCCCAAAACATCTGGAGGGCCAAGTTTGCCTATGCCTGATCTAGACAAGCCAAAGAAATAACGCATGAAGCTTCTAACTTGGAAGGACCCAGAGAAAGCCTCTGTAGGGCAACGGATAGAGTGCAATGCCGTCTTAAGCATATCTGGCACCGTGCTGCAAAGATCCCTCCGGTGCCCTACCCCCCGTTTCCCAAAGTTGTCAACCTCTTCCCAAGCCTCTGCGGGGATCGCTCTCTTCCCACAGGGGCTTGGTAAGGAAGCTGCACAGCCACCAGCCATATAGTTGGCAGGGCGCAGCTTCCATCCTAAGCTTCTGCGGGGATCGCTCTCCTCCGCGGAGGCTTGGGAGGCAAGCTGCACGCCCGCCAGCCATATGGTTGATGGGGTGCAGCTGACAGGTGTGCAGGAGGGAAAGGGGAGGCTGCCGGCAAAGCCGTGCAGCTCCCCCACTCGCTGGGGCGCCCCTGAGAGGCCAGCGCCCTGGCACAACATGCCAGTAAACCCAATGGGAAAGACGGCTCTGATAGAGTGTTAAACTAATTGTACCTTGGATGTAAATGCTCCACTACATTTAATATGAAACAGCTTTTCCTTCCTACTCAACCACTCCCGTAAATATTTGTTGAAGAAGATTTGGCTAAGGACTGAACAAACAGTCAAAATGTGTACCTTTATAGTGAACCTATAAGCTACTTTTCCATTACTATGGAAGTAGTAAGAGAAAAATTAAGATATTCCCCAAATTATTGACAATTTTAGTACTTGGGTTTGAAATGTTGCACTGTAAATCTGAGGGAAAGTGTGATTTTATATGCATCCACAAAATGTGAAAGTGTAACAGAAATTCCACTAAACCTCTGGGAGAATAACACTCTGAAGGGAAGGATATTTTTTTTTCTTTTACATGCTGAAAAATGTTCCCATGTTGACATGATATATTGCTTTCCATGTGTTTTTTTCACAGGGTGTTTGTTATCTTGGCACATGTGCTGTTAAGATACTAGGTTACCATGGCAAGCACACATTTTTTATTGAACTTGGGGGTAAATAAAATAAAAAGATGTGCCATGTGTTGGCAACTCAAGTCAGCAATGCTTAAAAGCTGCAGTAAATTACACACTTAAAACTGGTTCAACTTTCACTTTTCCTAAATAAGAAACTTGACATGTTATATGGGAGGTGAGAAGTATCCCTGCCAAGTGCTTGTGGCTAAACTCTACTGTATTTAAACTGATTAGATTTTAAACATAATATTTAATGTTATATACACTGTATATACATAATACTGCGGCTATAAATAAATCTTACATATATATACTTCTAATGAATGCATTACATGCAGTGAGAAGATTATTTTTCAGTTTTGTCTGGTGTGCACTTTCTTTTCAAAAGGAATTGAATTGTGATTTACAATACTACTTCTGCCTTACAAGTATTTTAAGTAATAATACAAACTTCAACAAATCTTTAAAAAATAAGACCAGTGTTCCATTGTGGGGGGAGGGATTCATCTTTTACCAAGTGATTAATAAATTGGTCTATTCCTCTGTTTGCATATTTTATAACTCTGGCACTGTTTAAATTGTGTATATATTGTTCAGTTACAACAATTCAAAGTAATATGCCTAGGGATTCACATGATGGAGAAAATAGCTGGCTATATTTTAACTGAAAAATACTATGAGTAGTAGTAGTGGTAATAATAATTAATAATAATAATAATTTATTATTTATAACCTGCCCTTCTGGCTGGGTTTCCCCAGCCACTCTAGGTGGCTCCTGACAGAAGAAGAAGAAGAAGAAGAAGAAGAAGAAGAAGAAGAAGAAGAAGAAGAAGAAGAAGAAGAAGAAGCAGCAGCAGCAATAAAACATCAAACATTAACAACTTCCCTAAACAGAGCTGCCTTCAGGTCCTCTAAAAGTCAGAGAGTTGTTCATTTCCTTGACATCTGATGGGAGGGCGCTCCACGGGGTGGGCTCCACTACCAAGAAGGCCCTCTGCCCCTCGCTTCTCACAATTAAGGAACCACCAGAAGGCCCTTGGAGCTGGACCTCAGTGTCCGGGCTGAACGACAGGGGTGGAGACACTCCGTCACGTATACTGAAGGGGGAGCACCTTGATCAATGGAGGGCACTTTTCTTCTTAGCATATCCATGGCTGTTCTGGAGCAGGAATACTTTGTGACCTGGGAGCAGAGTGACAACTGTATACAAGATGTATTATAAGAAATCCCTGTTATGTAAGAAATACCCAATGTTCTATATATGAAGGAATTGGAAAGTGTGTCTCACAATCTGATAGCGGAGGACAGGAAGGCAGCTCCACAGAGGCCCATGCTTATCCTTCCTGCAAAAGCAACAGTATCCACATTGGAGTGAATTGTAGCCTAATAATTTGGAAAACAGAATACAGTTTACAGTGAATAATTGAGTGGCTACAGGGTTCTGACTGTAGTTTCAATCCAATCATGGTCTCATAGGGCAGCTTCTTCCAGTACGCTTTCTGCTTAGTACAGATATATAAACTGAGTGAAAATACAGTGGTACCTTGGGTTACATACACTTCAGGTTACAGACTCCGCTAACCCAGAAATAGTACCTCAGGTTAAGAACTTTGCTTCAGGATAAGAACAGAAATCACGCGACGGTGGCGCAGCGTCAGCAGGAGGCCCCATTAGCTAAAGTGGTGCTTCAGGTTAAGAACAGTTTCAGGTTAAGAATGGACCTCCGGAACGAATTAAGTACTTAACCCGAGGTACCACTGTAGTGTTAATATTAATAAGCATGATAACTTAGTATTCAAGTGTATGTTGCATCTTTTCTAGGCTCATTAAAATAGCTGTTATTTAAACATGAAATATAGAATTGTAACTAATTTCATTCAAGCGCTGGTTAGCATGAGCTTCAATTGGGCTCTCTTTCTGCCCTTCCTCAAACTAGCTTTCCATTGGCTACATGGATACCACATTGGCCATATCTTACAAAGTCTGCCTTCCATGTATTCATCCCACTGTTCCCATCCCCCAGAATAAGTCCCTGCTCACAATGTATCAGTCCTTAAGGATGGTAAGTATTGTTAAGTATTTTGAATTTTCTTCCCCACTTTAAAAATGTATGTGGTCACCAACAGTGCTATTTTTCTAGAAAAGGAAAAGCTGGAACTCACCATGAATGCCTCCCTTGTTCTCTTATAATGGCAATGGAGCCCATCTGAGAGGTGCCAGAACTGTGTTCCCATTGAAAAAACGCCCTGGTCACCAATATGGTATTCAAAATTTAAATGTTGAATTGTATCCTGAACATAAATACCAAATTTTCATTTTGAACAGTCAAATAATGTCTATCAAGTTAGTACGTAAAACTTACTCAGCCAATTTCCTAATGAGAGAATGCTTGGCCATTTATTATGAAATGATGTGTCAATGTATTCTTAAAATAGGTTCCAAATTCTAGAATATATTCTAATATTTAATGTTCATAATAGTGATTTTGATAGCTATTGAATTAAGGTATGAATAGCATACCGTTTCCTTTTCTATTTTTCTTGTAACAGTTGGTTAGAACTGAAATACTCTTGTTTAGTAAATTAAATATCAGATAAAGTAGATGGCAAGCAGAACTAATTTAACTTTAGTTAAATATTTTATCACGGGAACTGAGAGAAATAGTGAGTGAGAATGCGGTGGGAAGCAAAGAAGGAAGCAAAATGGAATATCAAAATATATTGACATTACATTCATTTTCAGAATCATCCCTAGCTCAATGTGAAGGACTATCATTATTTAAAGAGAATGAACAATGTGAGTAGATAGTTCTGGGACATTAGTGGGGTTCATAATTTGCCATAGCATGGAACTAACAATTACACTGCATGGAGGGTTTGGCAGATATTATTTCTGGGCTGCTGAATAGCAGCAGCAGAGGGAGTCCCCCTGTACCTGCCTTAGCTGTGGCCTGCTCCAGGTTGCAGCATCCAGAAGTCAGTAAGGGACACCCAGGGGGTTTGGGCTGGGCAAGTGGACTACACAAGGAACTTTCCTACACCATGTCTTTAGAGCTGAGCAAGGACTGTGGCACGACCCTTTGACCTCACCATCCACTCCTCCACCCTCAATTCTCAACCATTGATTTGGATGTATAATGGTTGCCAACTATTTATTAAATTTATATACTGCCCTTTTATATACTGCTCTATACCCGTAGGTCTCAGGTAGGCATTAGGCAGGATCCATAAGACAGAAATGGGAGATGCCTTGAGGATGTTGTACTATGGCAATATCCCTATTATGGAATTTTGTCCCAAAATATTACACACTTCATGTGCTGGAAATTTTGAACTACATTATCTGAAAAATATTAAGAACTAAGTTCTCTTTTGTTTTCACTTTATCCCTTGATCACAAAAAGAGTATCAAAAACAATTTAGCAGATGTACTGAGATATTAGTACCAGAGAAGCTGTGGTGATCCACTTCTTAATCATGTTAAGGATGATTAAGGAAGTTCTTAGCTTCAGCTCCTAAGACAGTAGGCCATCCAATTGTCTTTTGTAATGGATAAATGCAGTAATTTATCATCATCAGTCACCATCAGCATTGTTCTTTTTTATTATCTTGTATTCATGAATATTATTCGATCTAGCTTAGTAGGACATAAAAGAACTGCATGTTTAAAAGTTAAAAGGGACAGATATTGAGACAGCTCATGTTTCATTGGGACTTGCATAGTCCCAAAAAGCAATACAGGCCTTCTAATAGTGGAAATCTGCTATCACATTATGTCCAACTCTTGCAAGGATTCAAAAGAGTAACAGTGCATACCCTCCAACATTTGTAGCAGACTTTCTATCAAACTCCTTCAGTGCAAATATAATATATGAAACAAACTTTAAGAGGGAGATACAAAAGTTGGGTGTGCTGCAACAGTGTGAAAGAGAACACTCCCATTAGATAGGAACTAATGAAAAACAAAACCTGAATACCAAATCTAAATATGACTGTTATATTTCTAAACATTTGACTCAAAACAACAGTACCTTAGGGATTTAAAACAACAATATTCTATAAAAGTCTACGTATTGCTTATGTTTATTCCTCTGCAGCAGATTCATTATAAGAGTGTGTTAAATTTACAGTGCAGTCTAATGAATATTTACTCCGAATCAAGCCCCACTCAGACCAAAGAGGCTTATCAAGTAAGTGTACATTGCAGCATTGATACAAAATTGGGGAAGGGGAGGGGGAGAGAAAAGGGAATGCTTTTTAAACCAAAGAATAATGATTCAACTTTAAACTTCCAAGATACTTGGTGCTCCTAAATATTATAAATTATATTTTGGCCAACAGAGCAAACTGGCATTTTAAATTAACTCGTTTTAATATGGAAATAATGAAGGAAATGCATTGTGTTAACCACATGCTCATTGTTAATTGGTATTGTTTATATTTAACCTGAAGAAAGAAATGCAGTGCCCCTTTTATGATTCCCCTCCATCACAGTCTGTCTGTCTGTCTGTCTGTCTGTTTGTCTGTCTGTCTGTCTCTCTCTCTCACACACACACATACAAAGATTCTTTCATTCTGCAGAGTCTTTCTGCATAGCACTGTCAGAGGAACAGAAACCAATTTGCTAGAAGCAAAAGAATGAGATATTATTTCCTTTGCATTTTTACTAGGCAAGTTGGGTTGAAATTTTCTTTTGGGAGAAAGAAGGCAATTGTAGGTAAATGAAGGGTCAAAAAGTCATGGGCAAGGACTAAAGCCCAAAAAGGCACCACAAACCAACCAAGTATCAAAAGCACAAAACTCAATAAAGTCACCCTGTATATTGTAGCTTTAATAAAAACCAGGTTTGCCACTGCAAAAATATTATTTGCACATTTTGTAAGAGTTTCTACCTATGTTGCATAAATCTGGAACAAGGACAACATGGTACCATGAATGCTTTACCAGGCACAAATACTAACTGGTAAGCTATCCACCCGCTTCTCTGCTAACATCAGCATATCCTCTTCTGTTAGTCATGATTGGGATATTCACCGCTACCACCTTTAGCTTGAAGGTGTGAAGAATCATCGCCTACTACACAGTAGTAATTTTTCATAATACCCAGCATATATTATGATACTGTACATGGTTTTGTCTGAGATCTGAGTTATAAAAAATCAGGCAAGGGGTTATTTTTGTGAATGGAGAATAAGAAGAATTAGGACTTTCAATACACTTTTTTGTCAACAACAATATACACAAGCAAGCTGTACATAGCTTTGAGATACTACTTCAATTCTCCTTATCACTATTTGGGGAGTGATAGCCAGTGGTGTGTGTTCCACTAATGGAATGAATCTGTCAGTGGAATTAGAATTTTCAGTGATTCCTTCTCACCCTCAAATTAGGGAGGCAAATTAGGGGGAATACAAGGGAAATGCATGGGGAAAATCACTAAAAATTGTCTCACTCCCCCATTCCTATGACAGATGCTTTCTGTCAGCAGATATCCGTTGGATGCCATCCTTTATCAGTATAAAATCTTTTCACCTTGTACATCAGCAATTTCTGCCACACATCCTTAGACACGTTGCACCGAATCATCAAGCAAACAGAAAGTTAGACAAAAATCTCTAAACCACCCACAGGCATCCAGATATAAGCTCTAAAGTATATAAGGAAATTTATTTTATTTGCCTCGTTTGTTTTATAGAAATTAGTGGGGTGTATCTTTTGCCAGAAAAGGGCTGTGATGAGAAGCCAAACAGATAGTTAGTAGCCATATTGCAGAGGGGAAAGGTAGAATATTTATGCAACAGCCATGATGAATCCTACCCATATAGGTAAAAGGTAAAGGACCCCTGGACAGTTAAGTCCAGTCAAAGGTGACTATGGGGTTGCGGCGCTAATCTTGCTTTCAGGCCGAGGGAGCCGGCGTTTGTCCACAGTTTTCCGGGTCATGTGGCCAGCATGATTAAACCGCTACTGGAGCACGGAGGACCGTGATGAGTGCCAGAGTGCACAGAAACACCGTTTACCTTCCCACCACAGCAGTACCTATTTATCTACTTGCATGGACGTGCTTTTGAACTGCTAGGTTGGCAGGAGCTGGGACAGAGCAACGGGAGCTCACTCTGTTGCGGGGATTCAAACTGCTGACTTTCCAATCAGCAAGCCCAAGAGGCTCAGTGGTTTAGACCACAGTGCCACCTGCGTCCCTCATACCTATATACAAACATAGGAAGCTGTCTTATATGGAGTTAGACCATAGGTCCATCTAGCTCAGCTTAGTACTGACTAATGTGACCAGAAGCAGTTCTCCCAAGATTTCATACATGAGCTTCTCCCTGCCCTACCTGGAGATGCTGCAGGTGGAATCTTGGATCTCCTGCATTCCAAGCAGATGCTCTACCACTGAACTCTGCAGATATTAAACTAGATGACCCAGGTGACCTTTGAATCCTCATTGCTTTTTGACAACCTATGCTTTTTCATGCTGTTACCCATTAACTTTTAAACTTTTAAGACTCTAAAATGTGTCTGAAAGTATACAGTCATTTGTCAAGAAATACATGATTTATGGCAGAAGGAGCTATTAAAACATTCATTTGATCTATGAATGTTTTTAATATTTCATTCCAGTCCTTTAAAGCTGCTGGGTCTACTTCTATTCTTGTAGTAACACGATTAATGGAAGAACTTGTTCACATATTTAAAAGTCCTAGTAAGCTGTAATTCATAGACTTGAATTAAGAAATACAAAGTTTTAACATTTAGGTTTCTAGAATGGAAATTCACCTTTGGTAGGAAATGTAACCACAATATCAGGATTTGTCCTTCTAAATAAAAATGTTTTGTCTACTATTTTTTATTTTCACAACCTATACCTACAGTGGTACCTAGGGTTAAGTACTTAATTCGTTCCGGAGGTCTGTTCTTAACCTGAAACTGTTCTTAACCTGAAGCACCACTTTAGCTAATGGGGCCTCCCGCTGCCACCACGCCGCCAGAGCGCGATTTCTGTTCTCATCCTGAAGCAAAGTTCTTAACCCGAGGCAATATTTCTGTGTTAGCAGAGTCTGTAACCTGAAGCGTATGTAACCTGAAGCATTTGTAACCCAAGGTACCACTGTATCACAAATTACTATCTATTTTTTTTAAAAAATCAATATTTTATATAAAGCTAAGTAATATTACTAGTGAAATATCCACTAAGATAGAAAATACAGTGGGTGGGAAGGAGGAATGCAAATACAGTTTTGCTTATGTACTGGAATATTGCTTCTTGTTTCAAGCATATGCAAATATAAAATAAAATCAAGCCAACCACATAGAAACAGTTCCTAAGGCAATTGTTAACCAAGCTGAATTGTTACACACAGTAGTGAAAGTATTGAATCAGGCAAAGTGGTACATGCAGTATTCAATCATGCAGGCCTGCTAAGAAGCAAACAGCGGCAGCAGCAGCAACAACAACCCTCAACATCAAGTACATATTATAAAATGTCAAGTTTCTGTGTTACCAAGCAGCTCAATATTAATTCCTAGTGAATAATACAAAAAAGTTATTAGATACAATCTTATTAAATAAGATTAATTAATATTTTTGTGATTTTTGTGTGCATGTTGGCAGGCGGCATTTAATAGATTATTTGTTTTATATAAATAGGCCTCTGGTTGAATCTACCAGAGCTCTTTTACTTTTTGAAAAACTTTTTATTGAGTTTTATAAATGAGGATCATAGGGGTAGGTAAGGGATAATAAACAGTACAAAAAATAGAAAAAGTTTTCACATGTCATTTGTATATCACAAAAATAGCACAATAATTTTGCAGCAATGTCTATGACACATGGTTCATTATTAGTATAGTCAATTTCTTGGTTTGTGAATTGGTTTAAGAAGAAGAAGAAGAAGAAGAAGAAGAAGAAGAAGAAGAAGAAGAGTTTGGATTTGATATCCCGCCTTTCACTCCCCTTCAGGAGTCTCAAAGCAGCTAACAATCTAACTAAAACAATAACAAAGGGGAAACAAGATAGAACAGAGTTAACATAACAATCAACACACATGGCCAAACACCTTATCAGGAGCCCTTGTGGTTGTGTTTAGATTAAGTAATAGTTATTTTTCCTCTTAAGTTACTAATGAAACAATATAAAGTGTTGGTATATTGATGAACATGGGAGGGGGGTTCAAAGCGAAGATCATAATTAAGGTTAAGATTCAAATTTAGACCTAGCAGAGCTCTTTTTATGTTTGTATGTATTTAAGGGGGAAATGGATTTTTTGTCCCCCAAAAAGCCCACATACCCACCTGAAAATGTGTTCTAAAGGATTGGAAGCTCCTCCAGAACAGTGCATGAGTCTGTAGGGGAAGGGGAGATTGACAGAAATTTCATCCCCTTCTGCTTCAGTGTGCAGGAGTGTTTGCTGGTTCATATCCCCTTCCATTTGTAGAAGCGTTACTCTGGATTTAAACCAGTGTAACTTGTTGCGAATGTATTTTGAAATGCCCTTGGATTGTGACTGAGAAATGGTTTATGAATGGATTTAAATCTTTGTCACGCAAACCTATCCAACCATAACTCAATGCACAGCTGTAAAAACACAGCATTAAGGTTAATGGGAAATAAAGCTGCAGCTTCCAGCTGCCTGGAGAATGGGCACCACTGGGATGACTGCCATGAAATGTGTGGCAGAAAAGAGAAGTCAACAAGGGTGCCACCACAACCAGAAACCTTTCAACTTAGTTATGACTGTGACAGCAGAGAGTGAGAGGATGAAGCCACTAAATGATATAAAATATAGGTAACACATTCTAGATCTGCCCCATTGATATCCTCACCTAGTTCTCTACTTTTTATGCATATTCTGTGTTGAGCAACAGTTTTGCTTAATACCAGTTGATATCATCCCACAATGGTAGCTGTTGGTGACAAGTCTTAGTTCAGTTGTACTAATTCAAACAGTCTTGGTAGGTTGTCACAGGTTGTGAAGTTGTATTGGTGTCAAACAAAATACTCATCTGAACACTGGAATTCTTCATCCCATAAGTCCCATAGAAATGGGGTTCTTACGTAATTTATTTTGATTCAGTTGTGAAAGAATTCTTGAACAAAGTAGAAAAGGTTATCTAAAATTCTGAACACTGTTAAAAGATTTTTGGTTCATTGCATGCAATTATTTTGTAGGAGTAAGTTCCCTGACATGAGGTTTTTGTTCATGTGGTTTATCCTACCTGCCCCTTTGGGCCTGCTTGCAAGAGCAATTATTATGAGTGTCATGGGATGGCATTATGCCTCTGGAGCCATGGAAGCTGCAGACGTGATGAAGCCTGATGACATATCCAGGCTATCCAGTGCATTTCAACCTAGTAAATTATTCACTTGAATAGCAAGCACATCGGCAGTAGGACTGACTATGAGGCTCTTGACTTCATAGTGCATGAAGGTAATAACAAGCTGGGTATCATTTTAGTGTGAAACCACCACAAAGCATTGGGGCATAGGAGAGAACCCTCATCCAGTAGGCAGGATTCAACTAACAAGCCTTCTCAGAGGAAGCCCATGCAAAGACTTCTGCTAGTATAAGCACGGTAGAGAGTTTAGGAGAAGCCCTAAAACAGTATATGGGAGGGAGGAGAGGGCAAATCGTTCCATCAGGCAAGCAGAAATGTGCTGATAGAGCTATGTGCTTAGCACTACAGTGGTACCTCGGGTTAAGTACTTAATTCTTTCCGGAAATCTGTTCCTAACCTGAAACTGTTCTTAACCTGAAGCACCACTTTAGCTAATGGGGCCTCCTGCTGCTCCCGCGCCGCCGGAGCACAATTTCTCTTCTCATCCTGAAGCAAAGTTCTTAACTCGAGGTACTATTTCTGGGTTAGCGGAGTCTGTAACCTGAAGCGTATGTAACCTGAAGCGTATGTAACCCAAGGTACCACTGAACACTGAATTCCTCCTATAGAAAGATAGACGGAAATTTGTTGTTTGCTTATGTCTCTATTGGTTCCATGAAGAAAGAAAGACAGGATAGAATTTTTAAAAAGAAATTAAAAATTATGATATTTGTAAACAACAAATTACTGTGTATGTGTGTGGAGGGAGGGAGAGAGAGAAAGAGAAAGAAAAAGGGAGAAAGAGAATGAAAGCCTTGAGTTATGAATGAATCCTATGCCCAAATAACATACAATGTATATTTCACATGCTATGGAAATCTGCCTAAAATATGTATAAAATGTATGCAAATTTGATATTATCATTAGGTTCCATTAGAATAGATTACTCGTATCAATGAACTGAATGCTTGTTTATTTTTAATCTTCAGATAGTTTGCATAAACAGCAATAACCTCTACAAGATGGTACCGCTTAACTGCTTTTTTGTAAACAAACTAGTCTCTCACAGTGTTCATACCTGTAGGGATTATGTGAGTATTCTCATCTGTGGCAAAATAGAAGCATTCATCAACTAGCACCCCACATGGGTACATTATATTGAATGGCTGTAGTTTCTCTTATGCTCATTAGGGGCTATTGTTTGATATATTGTGGAAAGTTGCTAGAAGTGAGAGGCGGATAAATGCCATCTGATGAATTCTTCAAGCAGATTTGAGGAAGGTTAATTTAGGTTCAGAAAGAAGCATTTAGGTATTCTATGGTTTTTTAAAAATAATTCAGTTAAAGTCGGAGATGTAAAACAGGATGAGCTGACTTTTTGTGTATGTGAAATGTTATTGTGACATCTGGGATGTATTGCCAGAGTGTGGGTGTATTGGGGGGACAGAAAATTGGCGTTTTCTCCAATTTTCAGCATTTCTCTCTCTCTCTCTCTCTCTCTCTCTCTCTCTCTCGCTCTCGCTCTCTCTCTCACACACACACACACACACACACCCCTCTACATGCATTCTCTGTATCTTTTTAGTCTTAAATCTGGCATGGAATGTGGTATCCTAGGAACCTCAGTTTTCATTTGAGGGGGGGGGGGAGGAGAGGACAATAGCCATGCTTTCCTGCTCTTATGGCTTTCCAGAAAATCTTGCATTCGTTTGAACCACGGCTGCAGATGGCTAAAAACAAACAGTTGAGTTTGACGGTGACCTGCAAGTATATTTCAGGAGCCTCAACAGTTTGTGATTTTTCCCCGTATGATTTTTTTTCTTTCATTTTTTTATATTCTTAACAGATGAAAGGATATATCCCTGCTGGGATTCTATAGTTTTGCCTCTCTGTACTTCGTGGTCATAGCAAAATTGGATTTTGAAGAAAATACATGTGAGTAGTTATTCCACACATGGTTATAGCACTGACATGTGAAGGGATATTTAGAGAACAAAACAGATGCCAGTTTTGCCAACTTCCCTGAATGCGAGCACATCTGTGTGTGCCATTTCAGGAAAAGGGGGCATGAGTGTGCACATCCTTCATCTTCACCAACTCCACTTATCCCACTATCACTCTGAGCAGAAGGAGTTTACTAGATAAGAAGTGTGCACATACCTCATCTTCTGTAATGGCCTGGCATGGTATGAGAGAGGGGAGTAATTTTGTGAACCCCAAATATATGGAAACTGGAACTACCTGGGGAAGGATTGTGTCACATGTCTAAATAAAACTAAGAAATTTTCTTGAGCCCTGGGGTGAAATTCAAATGTAGAAGGGAGAACCTGTCTGTTTGCATAAATCTAACTTGGTGGATCAAGCTGCAAGGGGAAACTAGTAGTATTTGGGATTGAACCAAGAAAATGGTGTATAGGAAGATTAAACCAATCCCAGTGCTATTGCCCTGATCCAAACTGGCCACGCCACTGATACAATCAATAATATTGCCTCTATTTTTCTTTTCAGGAGATGTAATCACATAACTCCTTCTGTCACATCCAATAATTTGTGTGACATCTAATCATTTGTACCTAAGTGATTCCACGTTCTCATGCTCCTGTGAGAGCAAAAAAGTTTCTTTCTACCATTGATAATCATATGAATCACTTCAAGTTTCTAACTAAACCCTAGTCATCTTCCCTGCTCCCAAGTAAAATCTCAAATCTCTTTACACTTGGGTGTTTGAGTCATTTAATCGTTTTAGTTGTTCTTGTCTGTACTTTCCATGAGATGTGTAAACTATTGTTTTCCAAATATGTCAAGAGCAAGAAGTTCTATTTGGATACTTTGGAGAGCAATGGGGAATGGGTATTTAAACCTCTCTTGCCTAACCATTTTCCTAGTCTAAAGTGTGCTGCCATTACTTTCACAGGGGGAAACATACCTTATGTTTTTCCCTGCATAGTTAATGGTAGCTTCAGCAGCTTTGGTGAGTGAGAAAGAACAATTTAAATGATGGAAATGGTGTTGGGAAAGCACCTGCTTTCACAGCATAATTTTCTGCTCTTCAAAGTAGCAGTGAAAATCCTCATCACGGATCTCTGGCTGCTGGAAAAGTTCAGTTGGTAGAGCATGAGACTCTTGATCACAGGGTTATGGGTTTGAATCCCACCTTGGGCAAAAGATTCCAGCATTGCATGGGTTTGGACTAGATGAACATCATGGTCCTTTCCAACTCTACAATTCTAAGATTCTATGTCTAGCTTGGCCCTAAATAAGCTTTTTATTAATGAAACAACATACTGACTTTGTATGTTCAGTTAGTTATCTAGCACAGGTCTAACATCTGACTTCCATCAGCATATATATTTTATGGAAATAAAAAGTGATGGACTTTACATTTTTCATTTATCTACTGTAAATCACAGCTGATATTTAACTCAGCCCTGCAGGGGTACCAACTTGAATAAAATATCGGGGGAGCCGGTAAACCCCACTCTGCATAATCAGTCACATGACATGGCGTGCACACACTATTTTAATGACAATCCCCATCTACTGGGGTGGCAGCTCCCTCAAATATTTTATTGGGAGAGCAAAGGGAGTTGGCTCCTACAAAGCCCTGGGAGATACTCCTTTGAGGAACTCAACTATTCTGCTTGCGATTTCACCTTTCTGAATAATATCACCAACTAGGCAGGTTATTTCAGTGTGAATACTATTTTTCCTCCCTATTTCTATCTAATACAGAAGAAAGCAATAGCAGTAATGCTGTTTTTATGTTTATACAGTGGTACCTCGGGTTAAGAACTTAATTTGTTCTGGAGGCCCGTTCTTAACCTGAAACTGTTCTTAACCTGAGGTACTACTTTAGCTAATGGGGCCTCCCACTGCCACCGCTGCCATGTGATTTCTGTTCTCATCCTGAAGCAAATTTCTTAACCTGAGTACTATTTCTGGGTTAGCAGAGTCTGTAACCTGAAGCGTCTGTAACCCAAGGTACCATTGTACATGGATTTACCAGCAAAATAGTAACTGGAATCAAGTTGTGAGTGTTTACTGATCTGCAGAAGCTGAAAGTTATATGCATGTTATACATAGGAAGCTGCCTTATACCAAGTCAGACAATTGTTCTATCTTATCTGACATTCACCAGCAGTGGTTCTCCAGGGATTCAAGCAGGAGTCCCTCCTCCAGCCCAACCAGAGATTGAAGCTTGGACCTTTTGCAAATGCTGTACTATGAACTACAGCCCTTCACATTACATTGAGACACCTGTGTCCGAATGCTGCCACAGCTAGGGATTAGTCACTACATGGCCTAGGCAAAAGTGAAAGCTGCTTAGCTTGAAAAATGGAAGTGTGACCAACATAGCAATGCAAGGACAGCAGTGAGTAAGATGAGATTTTAGCAGGACAGGCTGCAAACCCAATTAAATTAATTACAAGGAACAAAAGTAGTAATATTTTATTCAATACAGAACTCTGTAAAATTTCAAAAAGCCACATGAATCTGTCCTCCACATAAGCATTAAGTACTGACTGAAAGAACCCAATCACCCTCTCCCAAACAAGTTTAATTAATGCATTGATTTTACTCAGAACATTAAAAGACTTCTCACAACAAAGCTGCAACTTACTAATTAAGTTTAGTATTTCAGAAAACAATGCCATGTAATTTGAGATGGAGGGCCACACTTAAAAATCTAACTTGGGCATTACCTTATTGTGAATAATTCAGAAAAGAAACTAAATAGGTAGTCAGTGCAAGATCTTCTACTGAGAAAACTGACATTATAAAACATACTGAATATGTAGTAAATGTTATATAGAGAGACAGAGATATATAAATCTTGTCCAATAGTTTTCACAAATACAATGGGGGGGGGAATCTTATTGCAAGTTGAAATATGTTTTGTGAAAAACATTCATTTTACTTGCCATTATTAGCCATACATGGCTTAGAGCTGATGTGCATATGTCAATCTCCAATATGCCTTTCGAGGTAGTGTCACAGGTTAATGAAAAGAAGTGGGGGGGGGGTGCCTGGAAAACTCGCAGGAAAACTGACAGCTAATGAAACAGTTTCTGTGATTCGTGAGCTACTGTAAGATACAGCTGCTTACTGTAATGAAACCCAAGATATGTGAATACTGAAAGGATATATCTGTAAACAGACATTCCCATCTTGACCACACTTTACAGTTCAGAAGCAAATTGCTCCTTTCCACCTTAAAAATGGTAGAGACATCTTAGTGCTCCAGGCAGTAAGATTTACTAATATAAACATGAAGCGTCCCAGAAAAAAAAAAGGGGGGGGGGAGATAAATATGTATAAGTTAGAAGTCATGATATGAAGTACAGTTTTGACAACTGAATACTTTGTAATTGCTTTGTTTAGTAAAAAAAATAAAATACCACTACAGTATCTCTGTAGCATGGCAGTGAATACTTTTGCAAGTGTTAACCGGGAGCAAAGGACAAGCAGCAATGATGAAAACCCCAAACGGAGCTCTAGGGAATCAATAACATTTTCCTTCTGTTTCTTGTTGCGGGTATTGGGCTGGCACAAGTTTCTGCATCTCACTCCCAAATCTCTCTCTACACACACCAGTTTATTTCACTCCTTTCATCCCTGCTTCTGGCAACAGAGTAACTGACAAGCAGAGAGAATTTCACAGATTCCTTGTGTCTATACTGAGCGCACAGCACCATCTCTGGTAACACCAGCCAGCCTTTTCTCCTCTCTAGAATGCCACTATTAACCAGTGACCTGATAGCTGGCAGCCTCTTCTGAGGGCCATTAATTGATGTAAACACAACACATCTATAAAAAGCCTGCACATTTTCTGTCTTTGTTTAGTGCAACTTGCAAAGAAAAAGAACCCCACAACCAAAGACAGAAAACCAAGGGAGAACAGCAAACATTCCTTAGGATGACAACAGAAGGCTCTGAATATGATGGTCTGCATTCTTCCTCATCTCCCTGAATTTCCTAGTGCTGTGTCTTCTCCTCCCCTCTGCACCTGTACAGCCATATCATCTCTCTCTTGCACACACCTATTACTTCATCCGATAGTCTTTTCCAAAGAGGAGCATAACACTAGACTCTTGTCTTCAGACCTCTGCATCTTTTCCCTTCTCGCCATCGAAGCCAAAAGCCTTCTGTTTCCCTTTGACTGCACCCTCCCCTCCCCCACCAAATCTTCTCTGCCCCATAAAGGTCAGTGGGTTGTACTGTTATTAGATGCATCTAAAAGCAGGGCTCCAGGGCTCCCTTTAGGACTTTGCCTGCCAAAGAGGGAGATGCACGCAGGTTCCCTTCCTCCCCTCTCAGGCCACGGCTCCCTTTCCCACCCCACCCACCTCACCTCCTTCCCCCAGCCATTGCCCGCCAATCCTCCCCCACACACATCACTTGCAGCCTGGCTGAAAGGATCCTTTCCGCACGCATAAGCAACAGTCTCCGCCAAGTGGGAAAGTCTTCTTTTCCAGGGAAAGAGGCGGCAGCAGAAGCAACAGCACCTGGCCCCATATTGTGCCTTCCTGGACGCTGATGCTCGCGCGCCAAAGCGTACTCTCTCATCTCTGTTTCTTCTTCCTCCCCCCAATTATTTGCCACAACTTGGGCTGCCATGCTAGTCCTCAATGGGCAGGAAATGGTGGACGAAAGCCCCCCCCCCCAGGAAAGCACACACAGATACACACACCCGCCCGGGCTGAGGCGGCGGAGTTGCTGCCAAGTCCTACCTGGTCTTGCTGGGGAGCCTGGCTCCCCCGGCTGCCCGGGTTCGGCGGCGCCTGCTGCTGCTCCTTCATGGCTGTCATGGTCGGGGAGGAGTGTGGGGGGGGGAGAGAGAGACACGCGGGCACTTCCTCTCACTGGTCCTGTAGTCCGAGAGCCGCTTCCCTCGGCCCCGCTGGCATGACAAAAGCTGCCCGCTCTCTTCCCGCGGCGCGAGCGAAGCAGCAGATGACGCGGAAGATGAAGGAGAAGAAGAAGAAAAAAGAAAGAAAGCCGGCGGAGGGACGCGGCGGTGGAGAAGCCCCCACCGGGCAGCGCGGGAAGCAGCCGCCTGCCTCGTCCTCCTCCGGCTACCGCAATTCCAACCCCCTCAAGCCCAAGCCGAACTGAGGGAAGCCAGAGAGAAAAAGCGCGCCCCCAAAAAGAGGACCGGAGCGGCCAGCTCCAAAGCCAGGGCGCGCGGGGGGGGGGGCGACTAATGAGCGCACGGCAGCCCCAAAGCGGCAGCCACCTGGGACGCGGGTTGGCTCCCCTCACCGGCACGGTCGGGCATTCCTACAGTGTGCCCCCCCCCCAAAAAAAAGCAGCAGGAGGAGGAGGTCCAGTGGCAGCGGCGAGTGGCTGTGGCACCGGTGGTCCCAGCGTCCGAAGTGCTTCCCTAAGAGCAGGTGGAAGAAGGGAGGAGAACAGCAGCCCAGGGCGCGCGCGCGCTCGCCTTCTCCCCCGCTCGCCCTATCTTTCCCTCGCAGCAGCAGCAGCAGCTGGATCCCGCAGCCCGGCGCCACAGCGAGAACGCAGGGGGAAAGGAGCACAGCGCGGCTCCCTCAGACGGCACATTCGCTTTCCCTCCTCAGCTGGAGCGGACCATTCGGAATCCCGGGCATAGGGGACGCTGCTGCTGCTGCTGCCTACCTGGCTGCAGCGCCTCTTTCCCCTACCCCTCCGCCTTTCTCACTTCCCGGTTTTTGCACGACTTCTGAAGAATGCCGCCTCCAATCGCGCGGCTAAATCCGTCACCTTGGGGTAGCAGGCAGGGCAGGGCGTTCGCTCCAAGGGTGGATCGAGCGCTTTGATGGGGAACGAAAGGAAAAGGTGGGGAAGAGGAGCAGGCGGGAGAGGAGAGAGGGGAGATTTGCCTTGAGCATCAACTGTTAAGTTATTATGCTTCGGCGTGTGACTTCTGCGGACATGCACAAACGCACGCGCTCGTTCAAACTGGCTAAGTTACAAATCAGCCCCTTGATCTCGTCTCTGAAATGAAACATTCCAAGCAGGGGGACTCATCGGCAATCCAGTAGCCTTTCTGAGAAAGGGAAAGGTTTTGTTTCCGACTGTCATCCATTTATACAGAATTGCACAGTGCCAACGGCATTGCTGGCTCTTTATGCTTTTTCTCATCTGATGTCGATAGAAATATTGTTTTGCAAGGTGGAATAGTTTTTGCACAGAGAAAGAGGGGTGGTGGGGTCCAACGTTTACAATACAAGTAGAAAACAGGGTGGTAGTCAACTAAGCTTTACTCAGAGTAGACCCATTAAAATGAATGACCATGACTAAGTGAGATCCATTAATGTCAACAATTGACCTTCTCTGAGTTGACTACTGTCCAGAGTGTCTTTCAAATAAATAGACTGTGATCCTGTGTCCACCTATGTCTCTACTTTGAAGGGGGGGGGAGCAACAGAGACTAGCTGATGTGCATGAGTTAATTTAATTTGAAATGTGCACTATAGGGTTCACTGAAAGCAAAATCTATTTTGAGAATAAAAGCCCTATATGTTTCCTAAAGGTCATATTCATGCTTTAGAAACTCAGGTGGCCCCCAGATGTTGATGAGTTCCAACTCCCATCAGGCCCAGATAGCATGGCCAAAGGCAGCGATGATGTGTGTTGTAGTCCAACAGCACCTGAAGAGCCTACGAAAGTGAAGCAGGTCTGATCTGGTCAGTTTTCAAACTTGCTGAATACTCAGTGCCTATTGAACCAATGATATCTGTGTAATCATTATTTAGCACTTGAATACTGAGCAGTTAGGCATAATCTAATCCACACATATCCTTGCAATAATCAAGAGTTTAGTCAAGCCCCAAGCCAGTATCCCAAGACCAAGCATATCTATGGAAAAAGTTGAGCTCAGTTTCCTAAACCCTTGTCTGACACCATCCATCTACAATGTATCTTGGAAACAAAAGTTACTGAAACAATTTGTTGTTCCTTACCTATATATCTCAATGAAAAAAACATGTTTATTAAAAGCTGACTACTTATTTTCTGTTTCTATTTCTTATTTTTTGCCTCCCAGACTTAGAAAGATTGTCCAGCTGGGAAAATCAACATCTCTTAACTTTCCATTTCCCTGATTCTAAAATTGGATTTTGATTTTGATGTTTTAGTCAATCTATAGCACTAATTTTCAAGATTAATGAAACAAACAGCCAAGGACTGTGTGTGCTAAATGTGCTACACATACAGTAAATGAATAATAAACAGCTAGCAGGAAGTTTGTAGCTAAGGTGGTCAAGTACAGTACCACTGTACAGTACCACATTCTGGAGGTCCATTCTTAACCTGAAACTGTTCTTAAGCAGAAGTACCACTTTAGCTAATGGGGCCTCCTGCTGCTGCTGCCATCACACGATTTCTGTTCTCACCCTGAAGCAAAGCTCTTAACTCGAGGTACTATTTCTGGGTTAGCTGAGTTTGTAACCTGAAGCGTCTGTAACCCGAGGTACCACTGTATATGCATCTGGAGAGTGCCCCTAAATTCCTCACTGACTGACACTTCACGTGATTTACAAGAATTACATACTTTAGTAGTACAGTGGCACCTCGGGTTACAAACACTTCGGGTTACAAACTCCGCTGAGGGGAAGGTGGCGGGCAGACTGTTTGGGCCAGTGTGGAGCCTGCGGGTGCCCAAGGCATCACTCCCAGGAGAGATGCATGGCTCAGGTGCACTGCAGGCCCCACAGTGAGTGCCACCCATTATTTTGTCAGCCCCTTCAGTGGTGACACCCGGGGCGCCCCACCCCCACCGCACCCCCTTTCCTCCGCCCCTGCTTAGGATATTGTGGGATTGTATTTTTGTCTGTTATTATCCACAAAATAATCCCTGTCAAAATGATACAAACATGTACTCGGTCATTTTATTCTGGCTTGTTAGAGCAACATCTCCATCTAATGAAGTATATTGTTGCCTGAAAAAATTGCATGTCATATTAAGGTAGTTACAGTCTTCTCTCCAGCAATTTCTGGTAACCTCAACAGCCTCTCTAATGTGCACACACACAAAGGTGCTCCAGCCACAAACAAGTCTATAGTCACCTTTATAAACAGCCAAATTTTGCCCCCACAAGGAAATCCTTTGAACTACTACATGTTAGACATTTTGCAATGCATCTGTCTGAAATGTAGCTGTCTATCATCTCCAACATGTAGATAATTCATGCAGCTTTCAGAAAGTTTTGATAGACTGTTCCCATTTTATTAACTTTTAAGACTTCAAACTTTGGAACGGTGGGATGTAGTTGGACCTGTTTAGGTTAAGTACACAGAATCAAAACAGTGTTTAAGATTATGTAAACAGACACTTGTACAAACTGGGACAACTTTAGGCTCTAAGATGCCCTCTTGGCAAAAAGAACAGCTTTGAAACAGAATCCATTTAATATATATAAGTTGGTTTTGACTTTCTTCTAGCTTTCAAGAATATAAATGATTGATTTAAATGCTTAGTTACAGCAAAGTTATGGAATACTCCTTAGAATTTGAGTCAGATTTAATAACTAGCTAAAGGAATGAATGACACATATATATATATTTGCAATGTTGAAATGTTTTATACTCCCACCAAAAATCCATTTGTGTTAGAATGGAAAACATTTTTTAATATAATGCACCTTTTTAGGATCTGAGCTAACTGACAGCTGTGGGGTGAACCAGCTTAGGGTCTTCCCAGGACAAACGGCTAAACTAGTTCACCTATGGTGTATTTATGGAATGCATGTTGTCTCTCTAGCAGACTCCAACCAGCAGTCAAGATTGCTGCAACCATTTGTGTGCTCTTAATAAGGATATAATATAGATGGGCGGTTGATTTTATCCAACTGACAATAATTTAATTCACAATTGACTCAATTATTTCATAAATGGTTTTGAATATAATATCATTTTAATAGTTCTTCTGTTATCCAGCAATTATACTCTGTGGGGTGCTATACCTAAGCATGTCAGTGATGGAGAAGAAGGCAAAGGAAATTTAGCAGATCATTCATCTAAATTGATTTGTGAGTAGGCACCTGGATACTACAGATAAGCATGGTTGCGCTGTAGGCATGTGGAGTGGGAAATGGGCAAGTCTGTCTTGCTCTTGGTGACTGATATTTGGAATGCTTCCACTTACAAAGGTTTGTACCTGACATTAGAAGCAAACACAGGTGCCTTGCCTTTAGGATGCCCTGGAGAAGGTCTTTAATTCCTTTACACCTACATCAGACTAATGCACCAGAGCTCTACTGAAGTGATGTGCTCAGCTCAGCCACCTAACAAATCCACAAGGTTCAATATTGCCATCATTATGCTACATGCTAAGCAATTATTCGTTAGTGCAGCGTCTGATGCGTCTGTTATTGTCTGAATTTATTTCGTACCTCTTAGAATGTCTACTTATATGCCGATATCCTATATTTCTTCCTTGTACTGTAGCTCAAGCACCATCAGACATACATTTTGGACAAGATGCCAGAATTAACTTGCTTCTGGTCAGCGAGTGCCAACATTTATCTTAGTTAACACTAGATGAAATAAGTGGCAGGGTGACACGTATCATAGCATGCATGCTGTACTGGCTAATAAGAGCAATATTCTGGGTGACTGGCCATTCTTTTTTTCTGTGATGTATTAAAATGCATGCAATACTCAGAAATAAAGAGCTAGTTCCTAGAAGGGAAGAGACACGGGGCTTTACCTTAAAAAGCTCTGAAGTAGGAATGGCTGAGCTTTGGCCCTCCAAATGTTATTGAACTCCCCAGCCAGCATGATTGGAATTGTGGTACAACAAATCTGGAGGGCCAATCATTCTCCATCCCTTCTGTAAAGAACCTAGTCATGCAAGTCCTGCTTTAGAACTCTGAGAGGTGGGTGGGAAGAGACTCTAGGCATCAAGATTAAAGAGATGCTTAGCACTGGAGATGGAGGGATCTGTCAGTTTTGGTTAATTCAGTTTCTCATTTTTCTGATCTTTAATTCAATTCTCCACATTACTGCAGCAATTTGTGTGTGTGTGTATTAAATATTCATCATGAAAATTCATCAGCAGCTTAGTGTGTTTTCTCCTAATAATCACATTTCCGTATGCAGTCTTGTTTACCTGAAGGAGCGTCTCCACCCCTATCATTCTGCCCAGACACTGAGGTCCAGTGCCGAGGGCTTTCTGGCGGATCCCTCACTGCTTGAAGTGAAGTTACAGGGAACCAGGCAGAGGGCCTTCTCGGTAGTGGCGCCCACCCTGTGGAATGCCCTCCCTTCAGATGTGAAGGAAATAAGGAGCTATCCTATTTTTAAAAGACATCTGAAGGCAGCCCTGTTTAGGGAAGTTTTTAATATTTAATGCTGTATTGTTTTTAACACTCGATTGGGAGCCACCCAGAGTGGCTGGGGAAACTCAGCCCGATGGAAGGGGTATAAATAATATATTATTATTATTATTATTATTATTATTATTATTATTATTATTATTATTACATGCATACTTTTGCAAGCAATTTCCCTAATGCATTTGTGTATGTTATGTTCACTAACTGTTCATATTTATGTACACTTCCCCCTAAAGTAGGCATTTTTTTAAACATTATTTGGTTGGACAACTGCATCACAAAATTCAGATCAGTGTTAATTTTGAAGGATAGCTGTGTTTTGGTCTGCATATTGTTTCAGAAAGTGTGACTTTGAGAGATTCACCTATAAATGAGCGCTAAATAGCCCCCACTCCTGCATCCCTATCATATGCCAGTGGCTTCTTTTCTCAAATGTCCAACTTGTGATTGTTTCCCCACTTTTACTTGCTTAACACAACTCAGTAATGGAAATGCTGAAGGGGAGAGCAGAGTACACTCTGCTCAATAACAATCTTCATGGGCACAGCAATTGTAATGGGCTGGACGGGGGAGAGAGGGCCGAATGGGACCTAGAGGTTATCCGACATATCAGAAGGCATTTACCTTGCGCTTAGATGATAGCTTTTTAAACCATAGAGATCAATTTGCTGCTAACATGTGTATGTGGCAGATTGTATGTAGCAGGCCTGCTGAAGTGCACTTCTGTTCAATTCAAATCCTCATATCTAACGATGTGTTTACACTACAGCACTAAACAGGTAGCCAAACTGTACGCAAATATTTTAATCTGTCGGTGGCAAAGCTTGCAAAATTATAGCATTCGAACTGTAAAAACTATGTTGGCGTCTGTTATTAAAGCTGTTTGCCAGAGCAAAAATAATGATTTTTAAATGTTTCAGTAGGAGTTGTTAAAAAGCTAGAAGTATTTTCTACAAATAACTCCTTCTGAGCATATGTGCTGTTAAATGGCATTGTCTCGTTTTTCATAACAATCCAAGAGAGCATATAAATGAGCTTCAAAATAAGAAAACTCTGAAGGATATTTGAGAGACACCACACACAGCAAATTCCCAATACAATACAAATGAAGTTTATTCCGTGTAGGAATTTGCATGAATGTACAATTATCATGCATCATAGGAACCAACTCCTAGGGGCCGAGGTCCCTTCGGCCCCCAGAATAAAATATTTGAGGGAGCCAGTCGTCGTCCCTGAGTTGATGGGCAATGCCTTTCAAATGGTGTGCATGTGCTGTGTCTGTTGAAAAATTATGTGGGGCGGGGCTTACCTGCCCCCCCCCAATATTTTATTCAAGTTGGTCCCCTGTCATGCATCTGTTTTGCTGCATATATCTGCAGCCCAAAGGAAACCACAGCAGGCATTGACCCAGTGAGGTTGTGTAGATTAAAATAACTGTGTTTATTTTTCAGGGTTTTTATGCTCTGAATACATAACCCAATGACTATGGAGAGCATCATACCAAGAGGGGTGATAGTGTCCAAGTGTTGGGACAGTATATACCACTTATGACCTGGTGAGTGCATGATCTAGAAGTTCTGTCAAATCCTCTAGATATAGATTTAGAGCCTAATCCTGGGCTACACTGCATTAACTGACTCAGTCCAGGAACAGACTTTGGTAATCTTTGGTAATATGGCACGCTGAGTGAGGCCAAAAATTGGTGCCCAAAATGGATCTTCTCATAGCTTGGCACCCTGTGCAGGGGAACTGCCTGCACCACCCTAAATCCAAGGTAGCTCAGTCCTAAATAAGCATGCACAGAAGTGAAGAATTAGACTGGCTCCCCCGCAAGACTTAAGTAAGTCTCACGTATTAACATTATATATATTAATTTAATAATGGTCAAACATAGATTCAATATATGGTGGGAGAGGGCTGATTTTATAGAAGAGTCCTGACATATCAGTCTAAAAGTCCATTTGTTATATCAACCTGTTCCCAGTAGTGGCTAATGGAAGCTCTTAGGAAACTCTCAAGAAGGGCCTGAAGAGCATGGTGTTCCCAGGTTGCCTGTGCACTCACATCCGGTATTCAGACTTATGCTTCTTTTCAGTGTGGAGCTTCTATATAGCTTTTGTTGTTAATCACTCTTAATAAATGCATTAGCCATGAATTTCTTTAATGTCTATGAGGAGACTGGGATCTGATTAATAAAACCTATTCCTGCGTCCCATCCTTACAAAACACTATGGGTCGGAGCCTAACCACCTCTGTAGATGGAAAGGCTCCTTCCATTAATGGAAGGTTCTTGATTTAGCAAAGGAGTTCTGCAGGCAGGTATGGAGTGACTTTTGCTGTATCTCCACTTGCCAATTCACTGTAGGGTTAAGGAACCCTTCACAAAAGTGTGGGAGGTGGGGCAGAGGGCCACACTGGGAGGGGAAGTAACCAAATCCTACTTCCTCCTTTCACCAGCAGGTTCATCCCATGAGTAAAATTCTGTTCAAGAGATGCTCCCACTGGCCTGTGTGAACTTTGTGTCCAACCTATGATCATTTGATATAAAAGAACTGAGTTTTATAACAACAATTTATGAAAATTAATTGAGCTCACTGCTTCAGGTCAAATGTTCATATTTCAGTCCATGTATGACATATTGCCCTTTTAAAGATACAGTGGTACCTCAGGTTAAGTACTTAATTTGTTCAGGAGGTCCATTCTTAACCTGAAACCTGAAGCACCACTTTAATTAATGGGGCCTCCTGCTGCCGCCACACCGCTAGAGCACAATTTCTGTTCTCATCTTGAAGCAAAGTTCTTAACCTGAGGTACTAATTCTGGGTTAGCAGAGTCTGTAACCTGGAGCATATGTAACCTGAAGCGTATGTAACCTGAGGTACCACTGTATATGCATTTATCCTAACCCCTGGAAGGCCATCAGGCTTTGCTATCATCATAGCAAACAAACATTCAAAGAAGAAAGACAGACTTCCAAGCTAGTGAATGCAATGTCATGAAGGTGCATCATTGCCCCAGAACTCCAGCTTATCTACATAATTGAAATTTGTGTCAACTAGTTTCGGTGGAACAGTTTCCTACTCCTAGAGTAGAAGGAGGGAAAGGGTTGATTTACAGAGTTGAAGGACCTTATGGGGTGGGGAACCATTTCCCTCTAGTCAAGAACATATTTCATTCAAGCTTATGCCACATTTTGTTCAAGCTTTGTTCCAGCTTCATTTGTGGGCTAATTTATATTTTTTATCTCCTTGCCTATTTTGTGTGGGGTTTTTTAAGTGCAGACATTATGCACAAGAGGCTCCCAGCTTGAAAAATCATGAAACTTATTAAATACTTTGACAAACATTCCAGCATGAATGCAAACATCTAAGACAGAGTTTGGAAATAGCTGTCCTTACCCTAAATGCATAATCAGCACACATGACTGTGTGTCTTTGGGAAAGCGCTGGAAGGAATAATTTATTACTGGAGGATTCGGAAGTCACAGCTTCATTAACATGACATTTGCCTCTCATTAAAATAAATAATTTATACTTTCAGAAGCAATACTATATCATCTTTTGACAAGAAAAAGTGATACAAAGCCAGACAGCAGCCAGATGAGCCAAGTATCGGGTGATCATTATTTGATTCAGTCATGTACCACGTTCACACAAAAGTCACAGACAATTGCAATGTATATCATTACTTGGAAAAAGAATTTCATTATAGCATAGCCTGCATCATCTTAGGTCACTAGGCAAGATTCTTGGTGCAACAAAGGAATGTCTGTTTCCAACAGTGGCAGTTGTTCAATATAAGAGTTCACTATATCTTCAAAAGTTCAGAAATGAAGAGAACAGAAGACAAAAATGTATGTATTATTTTATGTAATTTCCCAAGTGTTTACATCTCCCCACCCAAGACATTATCCACTTTGCAATCCAGAAGCTCCCCATCAGTCACAGAACTGAACTTTCTGATTTAGACATTGTAAAGATATGCAAGGAAAAGGGAGACTCTTAACTGCCCTGCATTTTTGCAATTAGCATATGCTCAAACCGGTTGGTGATGAAAGTGTCGTATTTGTGTTCTAACAAAATGAACACATTAAAAACCCATGACCAATAGTTGACTGGTCAGTTGACCAGATCTTTTCTGACTGGTAAAATGCCCAAAGTGAGACAGGTTACTTATATGTGGTAACTCAAGGTCAAACTACATATTACATAAATCGCACCTTTAAAAAAAAATCTGCTTAAACTGACCACTTTTATTTTGACTCCCCCCCCCCCTTTAAGGATCAACTAGTTGGGGAGGAAGAAGTATTTGGCAGAAAATTAACACAGATCCCAATCTGGGTTGGTGGCTTTTTCTTCAAAAGAAAAGTGTCCACTTCAAGCACATTAAAAAGAAGAAGTATGAGCAATGCAGCATGTATACTGGATTATATGACCTATTGGTCTGATTCAACCGGTTCTCTTAGTAACTATATCAGGATAATTACCTCATATATAGTATTTTCTGGGGGAAGCTATTATTTCTGTCTCATAGCTGATAATCAGGTCCATTTCAAACTGATATTTTAAAATAAAAAAAATTCCTTCCAGTAGCACCTTAAAGACCAACTAAGTTAGTTCTTGGTATGAGCTTTCGTGTGCATGCACACTTCTTCAGATACACTGAAGAAGTGTGCATGCACACGAAAGCTCATACCAAGAACTAACTTAGTTGGTCTTTAAGGTGCTACTGGAAGGAATTTTTTTTATTTTGACTATGGCAGACCAACACGGCTACCTATCTACTACTGATATTTTAAAAAATGCTTAGCTGCTTTGGTGTTTCTGCTGGTTGGATGGGTACTTGCCCATACGCAGGAAATGCTTTTATACATGACATTTAGATTACTTCCAAAACTCATTCAACTGCATTGTTTATGCAGCTGTGCTCATACAAGAAAAGTGAACTAAACATATTGCATATTTACAGAAGAGAGAAATTAATTTGGAAAGAAGGAGGAGGATAATTAGAAAGTCCAGAACAAGACTCCCTAAGACACAGGGTGGGATACAGTATTAGCTAGGCTTCAGCATTGAGCTCAACATAAGACCAGACATTATTATTTTTTCTTTGACGGCATATTAATCTAAAGGGAGTTTAAAATAACATCATGCATTATTACCATTTTAACAGAAATTCTCTTTTAACATGACTTCGCTTTGTATATGAGGTATTTCTTACAAGGGAGATCAATTAAAATGGGTTACAGACATGCTCTCTGAAGTGGTACTGGCCTTTGCCTGCACACCTCAGAATGTAGACTGAGCAAAAGAATTGGTCACAATTTTATTAATAGTACAGAAAGATCTGCAACAATGATCTAAACACCTGAGGGCTGAATTCTTGCAGAGAACAAGGAAATGCCAAAAGCCTTGCTCTCAGTGTCTGGGCAGCAACACCCTGGCTCAAACCCAGACTTGCCCTTTAGAACAGGGAGAAGCTCCAGTTGCCACCCACCAAAAAGATGAGCTGAGAGGGAGACTGTTTCCCCACCATCTCTCCACTGTACAGTGTGAAGCAGGGCAGGGAACCAGGGACCAAGACCATCAGGCCAAGCAAACCACGAGCTGGCTAGCAATGAGAGGCACCTGGTCAAAGAGTCTTCTCAAATTGACATTCCTGAGTTAGATAGACTAATGATATAACTTGCTACAAGGTAACCTCCTATGCTCAGTGTCTAAATGTATGATAGTATTTTGTGTTGTTTTTTTTGTTTGTTTGTTTTTTCTTGATTGATTGTGATGGTGTTTTTCTTTCTTATTGGTTGTGAAGGTGAAGTTTGTTGTATTGTTTAAAACCTTTAATAAATATTTTATAAATAAATAAATAAATAAATAAATGATAGATTAAATAAATAAATAAATAAATAAATGAGATATATATATATATATCTCAATAATACAGTAAGGTAAGTCATTAACAATTTTGTCCATTTAAATCACATAGGTTACCCTCTAAAACATACGGAAACAAAAGCCTTCAGAGTTGCCTTATTAGGCTAATATAATCCAAGCATATTTTATTAATACTTTATACGATATTGGACATTGTCTTGGATCCTAAAACCATGAACATTGGAAAAAGTCTGCTAATGAGAACTGTTCCTGGTCCTTAGTATACAAATAATTTATATTTAAAATGAAACACCAGTAGTTGTCTGTAATAGGCCATTATGCTAAATTAGCTTCATCTGCGTCATATCAGGAAACTAATCTATAGTAAAGTGGATAGAGTGTTGGACTTTGACCACAAAGACTTTCAGTTCAAATCTCCACTCAGCTATGAAGTTTAGAGGGTGATCTCTGGCCATTCATTATTTTTCAGTCTAACCTATTTTACTGGGTTATTGTGAGAGAGTGGAGAGTTACGTATTCTGCCCTGGGATCCTTTGAGAAAATGCAGGATAAATGAAGGATGGATGAATGAATGAAATATTAAGCACATTTTGAGAGAAATAAATATGATAACAAACATGATAGAAGCCGTTTGGTTGTATCTAGCTAAATCATACTCAGAATAGACATGGTTAAAATAAGCTCATTGAGTTTAATAGGTGTACTTTGAGTATGCCTTAGCTGGAAACTGATAATCTAGAAATGGTTATTTTGAGTGAATCATGGTAAATAACCCAAGGAACTATAGACAATTCAAGACATATAATTTGATCTCTTAAGTACCACCTTCTAGAAAAAGCAAGCAGAAAATTTATTAAACACAAGCAGGGGGTATTATTCATTTAACCCTCTAGAAAGACCAACCACAAGTGAAAGTTAAGCATTCTTAGATGATGTGCAGAACCAAAGAACTGTGATGAAATTTTATGGGTTGGCATCTTCAGCTCGTTCAGTTTCTAATTGCATTATCTTTCTGTCCCTACCCCTCAATGAAATAATGTGGGGCTGTGTCATTAACTACCCCACACATAACAATATATCCATAGTTTTATTGTTGTTGTTTAAAAAATGTAAGCTACTTTGGGAGCCAGTATTGGATGGAAAGTAGTGTATGAACAGAATATAACAGGATACAGTAGATCATTTCTGATGCATAATGGAAAGGCAAAGCAGCAAGCGCAATAAGGCAGATATTGCCACTGTAACCTTTAGAAAATTCCAGTAGGTACATTTCTGAAGGAAGCTTTAAAATAACTAAATAACACACACGTAAAAATTCAACCCCACCCTTATTATTGCAAGATGCAGAATCATTTTCTGCTTCCCTAATGTTAGTGCACAGTTCCCTCCCTGGGCGAATGCCCTTGTATTTAACACAAAAGGACCATTTTCAAGGAAATCATACACTAGGGAACTTGTACAAAGGTAAAAAGAACCACACACTCTCCTTCCTCCTTTATCTAAAGGACAGTGCCTTGTGAAATTATCAGAAATTCTAAGCATTTGCAGCATCACTGCTAAAAGTGACATTATCAGTGACATGCAATTGACAAGAAGAATGGTGAAGCTGCAAGAAAGACAAAGTAATTTGCAAAAGTACAGTAGGCCATCACAATATGCCAAAATAGCTTTAGGTGAGGGAAATTATATGTATGCTCATGTATTAAACACTTTGCAGTGGCATCTCCCAGCAGATGTCTTTCTTTAGGCTGGTCCAGGTTTTCAAATTCATATGTGGCATTAAACATCAGAATAAAATGCCACATATTAAATCTAAATAAAATTTGCTTTAGGTATATTTGTTCCTTTTTACTCACTACTGTGTTAAGCCACCCACCCATCCTCATCTAATTAGATGATTCAATTAATTAAAGGGTTCTACTTAAAACAATAGCTTAAAAACACTGGGTTGGGTACACTGGTCCAGATAAATGGAACTTCTATATTTTTTTGCACCGGATAAATGGAAGGCCTCAATTTTTTTGCACTAGAACTTCATTTCAGAGCAATCCCATAGACATATGGAACATTTCCCCCCACTGATGATCCTTTGGTGTGTTGGGATTTCATTCCTTCCCATTGCTGATGTGTGATTGTTTTCATCACATGTCTGTGTTGACGTTCCACACTGTTGGAGTCATGAGAACGGAAGTTCAGTTACAATGTTCCGTTATGTTATGCTTTTGCATTTTCTGTTCTCTCTCGGACGAGAAGGAGAGAGGAGCCATGATTTCTTTGTTCTGTTAACACTTGATCTTGTACATAATAAATTAGCTTAGTATTATACACCTCAAGTCCAGCTTCTCCTTTGAACCCTGCTATGTTTGTGTGTGCATATATCTTTGGATATATGTCTCAGTAGCGACTCGGGACAGAAGAGTGATGAATCATCCTGAGGGGCACTTCGGAGGGAAAGACGGAGTTCCCTGGCATCTTCCTAACATGTAGTTTCAGGCCTGGTTCCAAGTGGGTGAAAGAAACCGTCTATCAGTACTATGCCATCACCTTCCAAGTGGTATCTTTCTTGCCCTTCTGCACAGGGGAAGGGAAGAGGCAGAGGAAGCAGCAAGTGCCCTAGTAGATTCATCTTCACTAAGCTGTTAAGCTCCAGATATCCTGGACTATAAGTCTCATGAGCTGTGGCCAGCACATGATTTGTAGCCCAGAACATCTTAAGGACACCAGGCTGGCGAAGGTTTTTTGTAAGCAAGCGCTCAAAAATGGTCTGGGCAGGTTTAACACAAACAAGAAGATGACCAACCATTCCCTTTAGAAGAATAAGTGCTTCTATAATCTGCCTACTTAAAATGTTTTCACTATCAAAGCTCCTATACAAGCATGGAAATCACTTGCTAGAAGGATTAACACTAACCCTTTTGCACAGAATGAATTTAGCATATGGGGTAATCTTCACATTACCATAGTCCATGAACCAACGAGGTGGAAGCTCTCAACCACTCAGCAAATATCCTCATTGACCCAGCTTATGACTGTAGACCAATCCGTCAATTCATTTCTGGACCCCTAAGGAGAATTTAATTTATCACCTTTGGCAGCATGGCAGTGCCTGAAACTTAAGTAGCTACATTTGGCCTAGATGCAATTCGTGCAGCAGAACCTCCAGATGCAGAGCACCTGTTCCTCTCAGCTGCAAAAGGAACTCAAGTACATATGCACATGTTATGTTTTGTATCCAGATGTACTTCCACAGTTAGATAGGAATTCACTCAAAACAATGAAAAGATCAGCATATTTATTGTAGTGTAAGCTTTTGTGGACTAAACTTCACTTTAACAGATGCAAGAAGTGTTATTTTTGGATGGAACATATCTCTTTACAAACATGCACACACACACCACAAACACAGGGGAAGAAAAAATGGTAAACAGTGTGATCAAATGGCAATGAAATTTTAAAAGTACAGTATGTAACAATTCAATTAAAGTTTCAATTCATGCAAAATTAACACACTGACCATTCAGATGCTCTGGGGAATGCTCTTTACCCGGGCCTTCAGCCATTAAATAATATTTGACCTGATAAATGTGTCACGGGGGATGTTTTAATGATTATTTTATTATTATGCTGTCTATTATTCTGTTTTGTATTATGTTTTATTATTATGCTCTGTAAAATATGTTTATTAATGTTGTACACCACCCTGGGATCTTTTGATAAAGGGAAGTATATAAATAAAATAAATAAGCACCCTATATTTTCTGCATTAGTTAACACTTGCAGCGGAACATGAAACATTTGAAGAAGAAGAAGATGAAGAAGAAGAAGAGGAGGAGGAGGAGGAGTTTGGATTTGATATCCCGCCTTTCACTCCCTTTAAGGAGTCTCAAAGCGGCTAACATTCTCCTTTCCCTTCCTCCCCCACAACAAACACTCTGTGAGGTGAGTGGGGCTGAGAGACTTCAGAGAAGTGTGACTGGCCCAAGGTCACACAGCAGCTGCATGTGGAGGAGCGGAGACGCGAACCCGGTTCCCCAGATTACGAGACTACCGCTCTTAACCACTACAGCACACTGGCTCTCAGTGTGGTATTTGGGTGGTATTTGGGCATGAGCGGAATAACTTCCACTTGCACAGTGGAACTTTCTCCCTTCTACCTCTCCCACCACAAACCTATTCCAGAAGGTTGGGGAAGACCTCAGAACATATTTAGAAGATGCACCGGTGAAGAGGAAGGGGAAACACCCCACTGCACAAGCAGAAGTCCTCCCCCTCTCATAAAACCTCGAATTCTTCTCCCCCCTCCCCCCCATTGCTCCTTTCAACCCCTGTAGCCAGACTCCAGACCTTTGAAAGCACATAGTATTGTCTCATTTTTACTGGTCAAGGTTTCAGTATTGCCTTTCTTGTCTGGAGTTTTAGGGTGTCAATACTTCTCTTGCATGCAAGTTTGTTCGTAAGATCCACATTACATTGTTGTCCTTAAAATGTCACTTTATATTTTGTCCCTACTTAATCCAGATTTCCCCTTTTTTTGCAAGTGGGGGTGGAGCCAATAAGAAAAATACTGTTGCCAAAGACCCACTTGCAGTCTCTCAATGACCAATGTACAATATTAACCCCCTGGTGTGTTTTTTAGCACTCTTGGTTAATGTAGCTAATAGATGAACTTGCAGGACAGTTACTTTCCTTGTTGGTGGTATGGGAACCTTTGACAGGGTAGCTATCGACCTAGTGGCTCTGCTAAAAACAACAGCAACAAACAGTAGCTAGGCATATGCATATCCTGGTGTTAACTGACTACACGACTAACATTCCTGAAGCAATGGCAGTGCATGGGTTGAACACCAATAATGTGACCAGTGACCCTACGAATGTTTTTATTTTGGGGTCGTGCAAATGATGTAGGGTGTATTATTTATCTATATGCATATAATTTTAATTGTACAAGCACGTGGCATTTCATTTAAACCCTTTTAATTAAAAGGTAAGTCAAGGAGGAGATTTTGCTTTGCACATAGCTTGAGTAAGGCTACTGAGATTATAGAGAATATGGAACTGCTATTCTTGCTTTACAAAAAGAAAAAAAGAAGTGTCAAGTATTCCACCGCTGCCAGCTCTGTCAATGGCATAAGCCTACTTAAATAAGAAGTGTCTGAGTTAAATGTTGTGCATCTGTGTGTATAGCACACATTAGTGACTACTGAGTGAGTACACAGTATATTCGCAGACTCTTTACTTTGAAGAAAGTGTTTTCATTTCAGATCATCCACAGAGGTTGCTTCTTTGATTGCCAGTTAAACAGGAAAGAACAATTCATTTGATCTGATTTGTATTCTAATGCTATTCTTTGTTTACAACACCTAGTAGGGCTATGCATAGGAGCTGCATTTGGATTCATAGCATTATAATTTACTTACTGCTCAGATTTAAAAACATTTCTAAAGGATCTGCTCAGACAAGGCATCAATGACTGCTAAAAGTGTTTCATTATTCCAGTTTAATATACACTATTTCCTTAAAACAACAAGAACATAGGATTTGATCCTGCTCTGATGTGAGTGAATCACCTTCACACAGAGGATTTTCATAGATACTTGTTTCAACTGTATTCTCCTCACCGATGCCAAGGCAGCGCAAGAGGCTGGGCCATTTTAAAGGGGAATTAGATTAAATTAATTAGGCTATCAGTGGTTACAGGTCATGATGACTACTAGGGATCTTACTGAGAAGGAGTTAAAAAAGGGTAAAGGTAAAGGACCCCTGGCAGTTAAGTCCAATCACGAACGACTCTGGGGTTGCGGCGCTCATCTCACTTTATTGGCTGAGAGAGCCGACGTTTGTCCACAGACAGCTTCCGGGTCATGTGGCCAGCATGACTAAGCTGCTTCTGGTGAAACCAGAGCTGCACACAGAAAAGGTGTTTACCTTCCCATCAGAGCGGCACCTATTTATCTACTTGCACTTTGATGTGCTTTCAAACTGCTAGGTAAGCAGGAGCTGGGACCGAGCAACGGGAGCTCACCTGTCGCAGGGATTCGAACTGCCAACCTTCTGATCAGCAAGCCCTAGGCTCAGTGGTTAAGGCCACAGCGCCACCCGCACACTCTCTCACACACACAAACACAAGCACCAGACCCAGCTGTTGCTGCTACTTCTGCATTATTAGGCTATTAATAATAGAGACATTGGTCTATTAATAGAGGTACAGAGAGACACCCCTTCATGGATCACTGCCTTGCCATGGCGAAGGGGCTTGAATAACTCAGAGAAGCTATGAGCTATGCCGTGCAGGGCCACCCAAGATGGGCAGGTCATAGTGGAGAGTTTTGACCAAACATGATCCACCTGGAGCAGGAACCGGCAAGCCACTCCAGTATCCCTGCCAAGAAAACTCCATGGACAAAGACAACAGGCATATAAAAGTTATGACGCTGGAAGATGAGCCCCTCAGGTCGGAAGGCGTCCAACATGCTACTGAGGAAGAGTGGAGGACAAGTACAAGTAGATTCAGAGCTGATGAAGCGCCTGGGCCAAAGCTAAAAGGACGCTCAGTTGCGGATATGCCTGGAAGCGAAAGGAAAGTCCAATGCTGTAAAGAAAAATATTGCATAGGAACCTGGAATGTAAGATCCATGAACCTTGGTAAGTTGGATGTGGTCAAAAATGAGATGGCAAGAATAAATATTGACATCCTGGGCATCAGTGAACTAAAATGGATGGGAATGGGCGAATTCAGTTCGGATGACCATCACATCTACTACTGTGGGCAAGAATCCTGTAAAAGAAATGGAGTGGCCTTCATAGTCAACAAAAGAGTGGTGAAAGCTGTACTGGGATGCAATCTCAAAAATGATAGAATGATCTCGATACGAACCCAAGGCAGACCTTTTAACATCACAGTAATCCAAGTTTATGCACCAACCACTGGTGCTGAAGAAACTGAAATTGACCAGTTCTATGAAGACTTACAACACCTTATAGAAATGACACCAAAGAAGGATGTTCTTCTCATTATAGGGGATTGGAATGCTAAAGTAGGGAGTCAAGAGATAAAAGGAACAACTGGCAAGTTTGGCCTTGGAGTTCAAAACGAAGCAGGGCAAAGGCTAATAGAATTCTGCCAAGAGAACAAGCTGGTCATCACAAACACTCTTTTCCAACAACACAAGAGACGACTCTACACATGGACATCACCAGATGGGCAGCATCAAAATCAGATTGATTATATTCTCTTCAGCCAAAGATGGAGAAGCTCGATACAGTGAGCAAAAACAAGACCTGGAGCTGACTGTGGCACAGATCATCAGCTTCTTATAGCAAAATTCAAGCTTAAACTGAAGAAAGTAGGAAAAAAACACTGGGCCGGTAAGATACAATCTAAGTCAAATCCCTTATGAATACACAGTGGAAGTAAGGAACAGGTTTAAGGATTTAACCTGGACAGAGTGCCTGAAGAATTATGGATGGAGGCTCATAACATTATACAAGAGGCAGCAACTAAAACCATCCCAATGAAAAGGAAATGCAAGAAAGCAAAGTGGCTGTCCAACGAGGCCTTACAAATAGCGGGGGAGATAGTGAAAGATACAGGAAATTGAATGCAGATTTGCAAAAAATAGCAAGGAGAGACAAGAAGGCCTTCTTAAACAAGCAATGCAAAGAAATAGAGGAAAACAACAGAATGGGAAGAACCAGAGATCTGTTCAAGAAAACTGGAGATATGAAAGGAACATTTCATACAAAGATTACCATAATAAAAGTGGAAAGGACCTAACAGAAGCAGAAGACATCAAGAAGAGGTGGCAAGAATACACAGAGGAACTATACAAGAAAGAAATGGATGCCTCGTATACCCCAGGTAGTGTGGTTGCTGACCTTGAGCCAGACATCCTGGAGAGTGAAGTCAAATGGGCCTTAGAAAGCACTGCTAATAACAAGGCCAGTGTAAGTGATGATATTTCAGCTGAACTATTTAAAATTTGGAAAAATTTTAAAAGATGATACTGTTAAGGTGCTACACTCAATATGCCAGCAAATTTGGAAAACTCAGCAGTGGCCAGAGGATTGGAGAAGATCAGTCTACATCGCAATCCCAAAGAAGGGAAGTGCCAAAGACTGCTCCAACTACCGCACAATTGCACTCATTTCACACGCTAGCAAGGTTATGCTTAAAATTCTACAAGGCAGGCTTAAGTAGTATGTGGACCGAGAACTCCCAGAATTGCAAGCTGGATTTCGAAGGGGCAGAGGAACCAGAGACCAAATTGCAAACATGCGCTGGATTATGGAGAAAGCTAGGGAGTTCCAGAAAGACATCTACTTCTGCTTCATTGACTATGCAAAACCCTTTGACTGTGTCGACCACAGCAAACTATGGCAAGGAGTGCCTGATCACCTCATCTGTCTCCTGAGAAATCTCTATGTGGGACAAGAAGCTACAGTTAGAACTGGATATGGAACAACTGATTGGTTCAAAATTGGGAAAGGAGTACAGCAAGGCTGTATTTTGTCTCCCTGCTTATTTAACTTATATGCAGAATTCATCATGCGAAAGGCTGGGCTGAATGAATCCCAAGCAGGAATTAAGATCGCCGGAAGAAATATCAACAACCTCAGATATGCAGATGACACAACCTTGATGGCAGAAAGTGAGGAGGAATTAAAGAATCTTTTAATGAGGGTGAAAGAGGAGAGTGCAAAATATGGTCTGAAGCTCAACATCAAAAAAACGAAGATCATGGCCACTGGGCCCATCACCTCCTGGCAAATAGAAGGGGAAGAAATGGAGGCAGTGAGAGATTTTACCTTCTTGGGCTCCATGATCACTGCAGACGGTGACAGCAGTCATGAAATTAAAAGATGCCTGCTCCTTGGGACAAAGGCGATGGCAAACCTAGACAGTGTCTTAAAAAGCAGAGACATCACCTTGCTAACAAAGGTCCATATAGTTAAAGCCATGGTTTTCCCAGTAGTGATGTATGGAAGTGAGAGCTGGACCATCAAGAAGGCTGATCGCCGAAGAATTGATGCTTTTGAATTATGGTGCTGGAGGAGACTCTTGAGAGTCCCATGGACTGCAAGAAGATCAAACCTATCCATTCTTAAGGAAATCAGCCCTGAGTGCTCACTGGAAGGACAGATCCTGAAGCTGAGGCTCCAATACTTTGGCCACCTCATGAGAAGAGAAGACTCCCTGGAAAAGACCCTGATGTTGGGAAAGATTGAGGGCACAAGAAGAAGGGGATGACAGAGGATGAGATGGTTGGATAGTGTTCTCGAAGCTACAAACATGGATCTGACCAAACTGCGGGAGACAGTGGAAGACAGGAGTGCCTGGCGTGCTCTGGTCCATGGGGTCACGAAGAGTCGGACACGACTAAACGACTAAACAACAACAGAGAGACACACATGTCCTAATGTTCATAATATCAAGAGTTAATGATTAAATGAGTTACTTGCAGAACTCCCAATTAACATTATTCATTACTCCAATGGAACTTTTTAAAATAGCTTAAAAGTCTGGCACATTTTGTGCTTCTGATCTTTTTTGCACTTTAATTTAAAACAGGAGGCTTAAAAAGTGCATGCAAGTGTGAATGCACCTGAAATTAAGACAACAGTTCCTTTTGCGTTCCTATTAACTATTATTCGACTAGAACAGAATGCATGCGAAAATAAATGTGACATTTACACAAACAGAAAACTCTCTGAGAAAAGATAAATCTTTATTCCTCTCTTAAGATTCACTTTCTAAAATAAATTGTTGCTCCATAAATTCAAGGATTTTGCCTAGAGTCCAAATTAGCGATACATGTATATGTGTATGTCAGGGAACTGCCATCAGAGCCAGAGGGAGAGGGAGGGCTCCAGAGGGGTTCCGGAGAGCGTCCCGGGAGGAAGAGAAGCAGCACATCTTCTGGGGAAGGAAATCAGCGTAGCACCAGTGGAGAAGGGGGGTAGATGGGGGAATCGGCGAGGAGGCTCCATGACTCCTTGCCGGGGACCAGCGGGGAGAGCACGGGTCCTCCACTGCACACACCCTCCCTGTGCAGAAGGCTTCCGCGCAGGGAGACTAGGTGGAGACTAGGCGTCAAAGAGCTTCTTTGCTGGAAGAAGTTCAAGAAACGCCCACTGACGGATTCTGCCAGCGATTGAGACAGCCATGGGCGAGTGGCTGTCCAGACAGAAAGGGTTCACTCAGGCAACCCAGCCAGGTATAGCGTTGATTTATGCACGAGCAACCCCTAGAACCATTACAGTGTATTTGGAACTTTTTATTCCAGAGGAGTGTTTTGAAAGTGGAATTCTGCAGCTAAACAACAAACAAAGCTCCATCTGTTCTCATTGGTTTTCCCCACACCTGTTGCTCACATATTACAAAGACATTATGGTTGTTGTGTTGAAAATATTTATGTAGTGGGGGGATGACACTCGGCCATTCCCCACTTGCTGAATAAGATACTAAGTGGATTGGGTAAACACCCAAAGCTTGAGAGGTAAGCGATGGAGAGATCGGGGATCTTTCTGATTTAACTTACTAGGCTAGCTTTTTATCACAGTTTATTATTTTCCAAGAGCACTTACTTCAATCACACATTTTTAAAGGGTAGGGATAGAAGAGGAATCCACAGAACTCCCAAAGCAGAGTCACATGTAGGGATAGAAGGATCTGTCAATTTTTATCCTCTCAATTTTTTGTTCTTCTAATCTTAAATTCAGTTCTCCACGTTTTCCAGCAAGTTGTGATTTTTAAAAAGAATCCTCATGGCAATTTATTAGTATGTTAGCGTGAATTCTTCCTAATAAACAATTTTTTAATATGCATCTTTAGCCTGGTTTAGAATTTAAAGTCCCAATATGAAGAGATCCAATTGTCTCCGTCTGTTTTATTTGTTCCCCTTAAAAACCTTTGGAGATCATCTAACTGCTCACAAACTGGAGTAGCTAGTGTGTAGGTCTTCTTACTGCACTTTGAATAGCATAGAAAAGTCACTCTGGGAGCAATGGCACTAGATGATATCCCTTTGTTCTCAGGGGGATTTGTATTAAAAGAAAAAAAGGGCTGTGCCCAATGCTGGTCATTGGAGAGTGGTATCCATTGTATCTCCAAAACTCCAAGTAGGGGCAGAAGCCATATGGAAAAGAAGTCAAGAAAACGGAAGCTAATAAACAGTATCTATTAGGATTTTGGAGCTTCTTCATGTTTGGGATAGGCAAGCTCAGGACTGCATAGATTTTTCCTCCTTAAAGCTTGGAAGCTTCTCTGGAAAATCCTAGGCTTTTCTAGGCAACATACTTTTGTGCATGCACTTGGGATGTAGATTGAATGCTAGTTTGTAGGCACATATCCAGAGTCTCATCGTACTTTCTGAGTCAATGAAGAAGCCACTTGCTTCCTAATGCATCTGAACACTATAAGCTGTTCATATTCATGTTCATGTTCTCAACAAACTCTTATGATATCACTATTCTTGACACATGTAGATGTCAGTGGAGTCATCAAATTTCCATTTGAAATAGAGACAGAATATATCTGCTGAAATATTAAATAAGCATAGATATAGAAATATTTCTCTCCACCCCAGTTATCCAATTGTCCTAAGGAACCCACAGTGCCACTTCCCCTCACAAAGAATCAACTTTGTCCCAAAGTTATCTACACAGTATGAGAAGTTACCTTCATAAAGATACAAAGGTGGTTGAGGGAGACATAAATAAGTAAGAACTAAGGTGAATGGCAGTAGCTCAATGATGGCACACCTGCTTGGTATGCAGAAGATCCCAGGTTCAATCCTCCGCATCTCCAGTTAGGACTTGGAATGTCCCCTGTCCAAAATCCCCAAAAGCCACTGCCAGTCAATGGAGAGTATACGAAACAATACTGGGTCAATTATCTGACTATGTGCAGAGTGGACCCTCTGGATACAAATTAAATTTGTTCTGGGGATCCGTACTTAACCTGAAAAGTTTGTAACTCGAAGTGCTGCTTCTGCGCATGCATGCAGCACAATAGAGCGCTTCTGCACATGTGTGCGGTGCGCAGCGCACTTCTGCACATGTGTGTGTGGCAAAACCCAGAAGTACACACTTCCAGGTTTGCTGCGTTCGCAACCCGAAAGTTACATATCCAGAGCGGTACGTAACTCGAGGGTCCACTGTATCAGGTTTCTATGCTGACAAGAAAAGAAGCAAGCATTTGCTTAATTTGTAGCCTCTTGCTATCTAACATAAGCATCCTTCCTCCTTCTTGCAAGCAGTTTCCAATGAACACAGTTTTATACTGGCATGCATTTCACTGGTTTCCCCAAGGAAGGCCTCGGCCCATAGGCTTAGATAATTAGGCAAGTGGTAACCTAAACAAATATCCTAATTCCACTCCTGTATATTTTAGGCTAATTGTTTTACACCTCAAAGGCAAACATGTATTTAAATTTAAAATTAACACAGTGATATGTTTTAAGATACTCTTTGGATTATGCTTATTAGTATATAAATTATAAACGATATGAAAATAATAAGTGATCTAGTAACTCTTGCCATCTAATCATTCTGCTGTGTGGTCTGTTGGCTAGGTTTGAGATATACAGTGAGCTAAAAGAGCACAGAAAAAGGTTTAATGGTTCTGGATTAATCAAACTCATCAAATCGGTTACAGTAAATCCAAACTCCTCTTTCTGCATATTAGATGTAGAAAGAGTCAGGCAACAGCGAAAGACAGATGGCAATAGCAATAAGACAGATGAATTGATTTATGATTCTGTTTCATGCCACCCACACTCCTAACACTCCATTTGTCTGCAACATTCATTTAAGACAATTCTTTTGATACATATTATGACATCTGAGCTAATAAACTTTAATCATCTTTCAGATGGTAAGAATGATTAGAGAATGAAGAAATGGGAGGGAGGGGGAGAGGAGGAGTATGGGAAAGCCTAAAGCCTATGAAGAAATTGACAATTTCTTATGTGAGCTGTCAGACAGAAATAGTGGCACATATACCATTTTTCATCCTTACTGATTGCCTGGTATGTATAATCTCAGTCCTATGGAGTTTTCATGTTCCTCTTTCCATGAGTGAGGGTGAACACTGGATATCTACACCTGATAGTTTATTTTGCATGCAAATTTTGTTCAGCACCATTAACAGGATTAACTGTTTCCACAATAAATATTGATTAAATTGGGTGGAGTGGGGGAGAATATAGGATGGCATTTTGTTGACGATGACATCATTTTGTTGCATTTTGTTGCAGATGACACCAAACTGGGAGGGGTGGCTAACACCCCAGAAGACAGGATCACACTTCAAAATGACCTTGACAGATTAGAGAGCTGGGCAAAAACAAACAAGATGAATTTTAACAGGGAGAAATGTAAAGTATTACACTTGGGCAAAAAAAATGAGAGGCACAAATACAAGATGGGTGACACCTGGCTTGAGAGCAGTACATGTGAAAAGGATCTAGGAGTCTTGGTTGACCACAAACTTGACATGAGCCAACAGTGTGACGCGGCAGCTAAAAAAGCCAATGCAATTCTGGGCTGCATCAATAGGAGTATAGCATCTAGATCAAGGGAAGTAATAGTGCCACTGTATTCTGCTCTGGTCAGACCACACCTGGAGTACTGTGTCCAGTTCTGGGCACCACAATTCAAGAAGGACACTGACAAACTGGAACGTGTCCAGAGGAGGACAACCAAAATGGTCAAAGGCCTGGAAACGATGCCTTATGAGGAACGGCTAAGGGAGCTGGGCATGTTTAGCCTGGAGAAGAGGAGGTTAAGGGGTGATATGATAGCCATGTTCAAATATATAAAAGGATGTCACATAGAGGAGGGAGAAAGGTTGTTTTCTGCTGCTCCAGAGAAGCGGACACGGAGCAATGCATCCAAACTACAAGAAAGAAGATTCCACCTAAACATTAGGAAGAACTTCCTGACAGTAAGAGCTGTTCGACAGTGGAATTTGCTGCCAAGGAGTGTGGTGGAGTCTTCTTTGGAGGTCTTTAAGCAGAGGCTTGACAACCATATGTCAGGAGTGCTCTGGTGGTGTTTCCTGCTTGGCAGGGGGTTGGACTCGATGGCCCTTGTGGTCTCTTCCAACTCTATGATTCTATGATTCTATGATTCATGTGGATGCTGTGAGAACCTTGCATGAATGATCAGCACAGAGTCCTCAATAACCTGCTGTGCGGAAGTGACCTTTATTATAGAGAAATTAAGGTCAAGAAATTAAAAACATCATTAGTCTTTCCATAACTCTGTTTCAGTGCGTAGAAAGGATACGTACTGGGTGAAGATGAAACCAGCATTCTTAATTGAGCCAGGAAACAAAGTGAGAGACAATGGTGGTATTCATGATTAGTTTTTGTGAGATAGAGAAAAAGCAATCTTGACTGAATTAAAAAGTTGCCTCTTCTGTTCCTCTCATTCAAAAGCTGTAAACACATAGATTTGGAACATCTAGCTAAAAAGCACAAACCTTTGCAGGTTGGCTCAGAAGCAAGCCCTGCAGAATTCAATAAAAATGACTCCCAGCTATGTGGCTTTAGGATTCCTTAATTGCTCAAGCTCTTTCTTAAGGCCAAGGGTCTTCTTTCACCTTTAAGTACATTTATCGTCTGAGGCACAGAGCTTCTAGTTGGTACAGTTTTAGCTGAGAAGTCATGTTTCTTATCTACATTTCTGATTTTAAACTGAGCTCCAGGTGACAATGTACCTTCAAGCTATTATTAAAAATAAAGATCTTCTGTTAACTGGGCCAACTTTCTAAATGTACCAATGGGGTCGGCTTTCTTTTCCCTGTACAATTTTCCAGAGAGGGACAGGACAGCAAGATGTCCCATCCCTGCATTACTTGTTACCCCATTTTCACCATGCACAACAGCAGCCATTTTCTGACCACTCCAAGCAGTTTTTAACCTGTACGAAAAGGGAAAAAAAACAACATTTTTAAATTCATTGTTTGACTACCTTGCAGAATTCGGAAGAGTGCAGTTTCCACTCTTCTCCACATCTGATCCACATTCTGATCCACATCTCAGTTTGGTAGCCATAGATCAGGTGAGTTCACTGTAGCGTGTGTTTTTTCCTCATTGTTTTTTAACAGGTAATAAATCTATTACCAATTTCCCCACATTATTCTCATGCTATAATACCATAATGGAGGGGGCGCAGCAGGAACTCATAATGCAATGATTCCAAATCTGACAGCTTATGTTTCTGAACCAACCATAGCAAATTGAACATTACATATGGGTGAATATCATCTGAGAGTATTACAAACGCATCATCCCCCTACCAGTAGAATCAGTTCAGTACAAGTGCCCCCTTAACTATAGACTATCAAGTGATAAAACTGTTTGCTATGATTCTCAAAATTAGATACATTTCTGAATTACACCTAATTCGCTTTGGTGCCCTTTGTTTAACAAGGAGCACCTATTTTCACACATTCTCATCTTCATGTTGTTAGCAAATGTAACTGATTAATGGAAAACTGGTGAATAGAAGCCAAATCTTAAACTGAAATGTACAGTGTTCACAACAAATGCTCTCATAGAAATTCAAATGCCGTGCACAAGAAAATCACAATGTGCATGATAAGCAGGAAGCATAGGCCTTGCACTTCCTTAGAAAGGTAAAGGGACCCCAGACCGCTAGGTCCAGTTACGGACAACTCTGGGGATGTGGTGCTCATCTCACTTTATTGGCCAAGGGAGCCGGGGTTTGTCTGCAGACAGCTTCCGGGTCATGTTGCCAGCATGACTAAGCTGCTTCTGGCGAACCAGAGCTGCACACAGAAACGTCGTTTACCTTCCTGCCGGAGCAGTACCTATTTATCTACTTGCACTTTGACATGCTTTCAAACTGCTAGGTTGGCAGGAGCAGGGACCGAGCAACGGGAGCTCACCCCATCGCAGGGATTCGAACTGCCGACCTTCTGATTGGCAAGCCTTAGGCTCTGTGGTTTAGACCACAGCGCCACCTACGTCCCTCCTGCACTTCCTTAGTATCACCCAAAATAAAAGCTCATCTACCCCCTTCTGTATGGAAAAGGGCCATAGCTCAACGGTACAGGATCTGTACAGAAGTGTCCAGAATCAATCCCCAGCATCTTCATATAGGGCTGAGAGGGACCCCTGTCTGAAACTTTGGAGAACTTCACAGCCTGTTATATGGCCCAAGGGTCTGTCTCAGTAGATAGACCAGCTTCCTATGCCCCTCTCTCTGCATGGGAAAAGGGGAAAGTATAGGGCATTTTGCTTCCTGTTTACAACAAAAGCTGTCATATCTCAAGCTTGCCATAATCTTGCCATTTCAACTACAATTAAGACACTGAAAATGGTGTCTGACACCTGCTGCACACCAAATATTTGAGATAGCGGCATTTTCTTACAGCAGTCCTGTTGCTCTGCTCTAAAGCAAGGTGTTAATTTAGCACTTCAGATTCAGAGGGTTGGTAGCCGCCCACTAAGCACTGGGAAAATAATAGCCACCATAACACGGTTAAGTGTACTGCAGACTGCTAATTCAAGAACGTATGGCAGGAGTCAGGTGGACTCAAACGGATGCAAAGCCGTTGCATTCATATCTGCACACAGCAGGAACCATGCAAGAAAATATGGTAAGGATGTCTCTATGAATAAAATATAAACCAAGGTTGTTCCCTTAAAGAAAGTGAATCTATCCTGAATTTTAAAAGCCGTCTACTGCATACAATCTTAGATTCCATTTCAGGTTAGCACTTCTGTTTATTGACGAGGTTTTTAATCCTACCTAGTGCACTTCCTGCTCAGTGCAGCTGCTATGTGGATTAGAGCATGTCATGTTAAAACTGTGTAAAGGAAGCGAAGATGATCACCATGGCTATAAATCTATTTTACCACTTGCAGAGGACTTCTTTGAGTGGCAGGGAAGAATTCTGCTTTCCTACTTTGAAGTAGCTGAAGTGTTTCAACATTATTCATGAGATGTGATTACCCACTGAAAATTTAGGGCCACTTCACACAATATCCTTTCATGGGCACACATTGTAGGTTTGGAGCAGGAATTCCCTGAAATTCCCTGTCAATCAATCTGTTCTTCTCATATATTCACTGTAGGAAGCTGAAAATGACTGAGGCTCTGCAGCAGACCTAGAATCCTGGCCTTTTCTCAGACACAAGCACATAGCTGTTGCTTTCAGTATACCCAAGCCATCAAATAGAAGTTCTTGAAGAAGATGTATTTGGATGACACAGGGGAAACCATATTTAAAAAATCATTCTAACACTGGAATACTCGATTAAAGCTTAACCATGTTTTATCTATAATATTTGAAAGGAATAACCAAACACTATCATGTACTGTACAGCAATTTATCGCATCTGAATTACTTAACATGGTTGAAAATGGAATAAATAATCTGTTGGCCTTTCCAAGGATTGCGCTGGAGTTCACTATGCACTAAACACTGATGAAAGGTCAGACTGCGGTCTAAGTTTAGTTAGCTCCAGTTGAATACAAGATGTATTACAGTACAACCAAAATTAAATGCAAACAATATCAATATTTTAATATTTCTGTCTACTGTCCCAAGAGCATTAAAGATGAGTGAATTATATTTGCATAGCCAATGAACATATAGTAATAGTAAGAAAGAGCAGAAGGATAATGTCACATTTACATGAGATAATATCTGGTATAAATAGCTAACGTCTTTCTCATTATCCACTTCCATGAGACTCCGTTGCTGTCTTTTTAAAAGAGTCTCATGGTTTTCACAATAGGTTATAAAAATAAAAGCTGCATGTAGGTATTAAGCACAAATGTTAATTGCATGTACAAGAGCAGAGTGGTAAAGGATGACAATCACAATGCAAGGAGAAGATATTTCCTCCCCCACCCTGTGAAACCTCAGAAGATAGTGAGTTTGTTTAATAAGGAAAAGAAGCCAATGCCAAACATTGGGACCAAGATATTCCTTACAGCCAGTAGAAACCATATTATGGAATCCAGATATTATCAAAACCAATAAGAATTTGGATCTTTCTTTACTGGACATGAGTGTAGTTAGAAGAAAAATAAATGCTGGAAGAGTGCGAAAGTGGCACATCCATCTGGTGCATAGTGATCTTTATTAGGTTGGATTCCCACAGCCCTCTTCTAACACAGGTATGGGGAAACTTCTTGTGTGTGGCAGAGGGTCATGTTCCTTTCTTGGCAACCTTCTGAGTAGCAGATGGGGCCAGAGGCAAAATTGGCAGAGCAATGGAGATACCTTTCTTATAGCAGGCCATTTAGTATATACACTTACACATTCCTTTCTATCCTTCATCCAGAAAAGATACATGTTATTGAAGACACATTCCACCCATCTAAAAACACTTGGGGTGCAAAGCAAGAGTTTGTGAGGGGTGTGGCCTGGGGTGAGCTCTGAGGGCCAAATGAAGAGGTATGGAGGGCCATATTCACCTTCTCCCACAGCCCTAAAGGATAGTCACTATGCTCAGCTTTTGCAATGTCAACAATTTCCTGGGATAAGTAAGGAACTGAAAGCACACTGTGTCAGGGATGATTGGTGGGTGCTAGAAAAGATCACAGCCCAGGCCTCCAGCCAGCTTTACAGGATTTATTGAGTCCATTATCTTATTTACACTACGGAGCTCTCGAAAGCATGTCCAGCTTATTTGGTGTCAGTTGCCGAGACTGGACCCTCCTTTGGTTTTCTCCAGCATAACCATTTCTGGAGCCCTCCCCTCTTCCTTCCTCTTTTACGTGAAGAGCTAAACCCCGGAAGTTGCTCCCCCCTCCCTGATTCATTGCTTCCTGACAACCCTTCTTCATCCTCCCCCTCTGACGAGGTGCAGCTGCTTACGATCGGAGGCTTCTCTCTGTATTTCCCCTTCTCAGCCCCCAGTTCCCTGACACACAGTGTATGTGAAAAAGGCTGCCAAAAGCTGACCTTGTAGGCTGAAAGAACACATAATCTTGCATGTATCAATATGTGCATAGTCAACCAAATGACAGTATATAAGCAGATAAAAGAATCTGAATGCTTCTCCCTTCATGCTCTGGTTGTCAGCTTTACAAAGGCACCTGCATTACTACTATTTGAAACACTAGAACAGGAATGGGGAAACTGTCGCCCTCCAAATGTTGGTGGACTTCAATTCCTATCAATTGCAGACAGCATGGCCAGGGATGATGTAAGTTGCAGTCCAACAACATCTGGAAGACCACAGGTTCCCCACCCGTGGAGGAGAGAATCTGATCCACCATGGCTCTTTTGTAAAAGCTTTTGAGTGATTAGTAGCAGTAACATAAATATAAACACAAATTTATATGCATAGGACGTCATCCTAAGTTAGGAACATGTTTTAAATTCCTTGTAAGCCATGAGTGAAAAAATGACTTAAATTCTTGATGTACCTAAATATGAAGCAGCTTGAATGTGAGGGACTGAGACAAATTTAATGAGCACATGTTGATGCTTCTAGTCCTACAGGCCAGATGGCCTTATTTCTACAAAGCTCAAAGATGGTGGGAAAAGAAAATGCCTCCAGGTGTCTACTGTACATTTCAGTCTGTGATAATAGCCATAAAATGGTGTTTGATACACTGAAATCCTAGGAAGCCAAGGCAAAAGCAAAGGCAATACAAACAGTGATGTAATTTATACAAAGAACCAAGGATGCAAACTAGCAATTAAAGTTATCATCTGGAGTGGAGGAGCTGAAGCAAGGAAAGGAATTGTGGGTAATTTGTTGATTTAATTTTTCATTTCATTGCTAATCAGGAGAAAAATGCCATTTGTTCTATAATGCTGCCTGATTTTTATATTCCATCATTTAAAATTTCTATTAACTAACATGCAAGATTCAAACATTTGTATTTTGAATATAATCTCTTGGTAAATTCACTTGCACAAATGACAATGAATTTAAAATGTACAGATGTAATATAATAGGAATATAGTAAGACTTTCTTTCTTTCTTTCTTTCTTTCTTTCTTTCTTTCTTTCTTTCTTTCTTTCTTTCTTTCAAATTTACCTTAACATAGCCCAGAGGCTATAGGACAGTTTACAATGCTTTTAAACCAATATTATTTTCAGAGCCCCATGCTACCTGAACACTCCTATTTCATTCAGGATTAGCAATATATTATAATTGGATTTTATGCAGATTTTATGCTGGAGGGGAATCAAATGTACTGTACTAGCCTTCAAGTTATTAATCTTTTTTAAAAAACAGATACTCCCAGCCTATATACAATTTTATTTTATACAGAACATCTGTTGAACTAAACACAGCTAGAAAGAGCTAACAGACACACTATATCTGAGAGAAGGCCGCACCACTTCTGGGTGGGGTGGTGCTGCAAGCAGGCCACATGGTCTCCCACTCACAAAGGGGACTGGATCAGCCCCCCCCCCGTCATTGGGAGGGCCCCGGCTGTGTCACGAACCCCGGCTGACCATTCCCGTCAGCTGGGGGGCATGACTTACTCAATTTAAACTGCAGCGCAGCCAGGGAACATCCTTTCTGGCTTGGCTTCGCGGATCTCCCCCCCTTTTTTTTACGTCTTCGACTTTGGCCTTACTATGGACCTCGGTTGGTCGCTGTTGAAAGGCCTGGTAGGAATTTTTCCACCTGGCAAATTGGCACTAGCCATTTGGTTTTCACCTACTTCATAGCAATCGTCACAACTTTTGTAAGGTTTGGCGGTTAGGCTCTGGTATAACTTGGTTTGGGGGAGGGGAGGTATGGCCATCACCTGCCCCTCCATTTTTAAGGGTATTCCGTTAAAGGGATCTGGGGGTGTGGATCTTGTCCAAAGCCTGGGTAGGGGCTAGGGCCATGCCACAACCCCATCGGGTACCCTGGGGGAGCTCGAGTTGATGTGCACCGACAGGGCTCCCCCTATTGGTGGTTGACCCTTACCAGACTCCCTGCAGGGTGGGCAGGAGTCAGATATAGTCAGTTCAATTCCAATGCCTAAGCCAATACCGCTCACATTCTGTAACCAATAAAGTTGTGGCCTAAAGTTTGCAATTAATCATTAACCGAATATACTGTGTCCAAGTCTCTTTATTCATCATGGGGGAGGCCTTGGGTCTTGACGCACAAGTGTCCTTTAACTCCTATGCTACCTTTCGGGGTTGGGTAGAGGTTGAAATAAACTACCTTTAAGCTTCTTGTGATGAGAGCCACCTAAACAAATTTGGTTTGAAATGTGGTTGTTCTTACATTTCAAAGCTGTGTATTTAATATTAGAGAGCAACACATCTCAGTTAGTAAATATTTGACATTCCTGAAATGTCCTACATTTTCTTGTTACTGAATTTTGTTACATATTCAGGTTATTACATGATATACAATCCTTTCCATCCTGACAGTGGTTGTATTGAAACAGGATAGGGATCTTTTAATTTCCTACCCCTGTCTGTTATTCTTAAGTGATATTCAGCTAAGTCATACTCAAAGACCCACTGAAATTAGTAGACATGAATTATTTAAAGCCCACCATTTCTAGTGGGTTTACTTCAAATAAGAATAATACATGGTACCGTACCTCCCATATACAGGTTGAATGCCAGAATCTGGGACATGATGTCAACAGATGAAATCATTGGACATGCCCAATGCCTTTTCTTCTGGAGATTACCTTCACCATTAGTTCTCTTTCCTCTCATTATGATAACCAGATACTGACTCTCCTAAGTGGTCTGTATGTACTGTATTCATTAGAGTTTAAGAGAATCTATGATTAATGAGCTTTGCTGGGGGGAGGGGAGAACCCATTTTCTTTTCCATCTCTGTGATTATACTCATCTTATTCACCTTCCATACAACTTAAAACCTTGACTCAACCTTTCTCTTTCCTTTTGCCTTTCTTTTTTCATCTTTGTTTTCCTTTTTATTTTGAATATATTGTCATGGCATTTTCATTTCATGGAAACTGCAGGACATTTTGCATTTGCACAAGAGGGTTGGGGAAAAGAATGAGAGGTGCAGGAGGAGGGGGAAAGAGAGGGGAAGTTCGAATGTGCAAACACAAGCCCTTGCACAAATGGCTTGACATTGTTGGCTACAATCCAAAGCTTTTAGAATTAGGACTGTAAAGCAGGGGACGGGGGGAAATTTCTGACCCGCACACTTGGCCCCAGGATCTACAGCTTGTCCCATTACTCCAACCTTACATCTACTACAACTTTCAAAGGTAGTGGTAGTTCTTATCTATGTAACTCAGTTTGTATATTTACACACTTCATGCTCTGGCAGAACCAACAAGAAAAACCACAGAGCAATTGAAATGTGGCATAATGCAGCAGGCAAAAGAACAATCTCATCCAAATCCCCAAATATGTATCCAGATTGTCCACTCCAGAGTTTTCCTGAACCAATATTCACGGGTCCATTGGTGGCTGTGGCTAGGAATGGACAAATCTGACAATTTAATTTCTCCTCAATATCTCCTTTCCCCAGTCTTCATTTCCATACATTTCCATAATACTTTGTAAAAAAAAATTTAACAAATCCTCTTGGAAATTCATCAACTGTTGTTTGGGTTCAATTATTTACTTGTGTTTTATCTTGTATTTTATTCTTTGAACCGCCTTGGGATCTCTTGAAGAAGGGCAGTATATAAATAATAATAATAATAATAATAATAATAATAATAATAATAATAATATACATTTTAATGAGAATTTATCCGAATAAGCACATTTTTAATGCAATTTTATACACATTTTTACAAAGCAACCTCCCCTAGTATAATATGTATTTGTATGTTAGACACATTTTTATACACACTTTTGTATACATTATTTGGCTGGAGAACTGTATCACAAAATTCAGAAAAGTGCTAATTTTGAAGGATGGATGAGTTTGGGTTCAAATATTATTTTGAAAAGTTCAAATTAGGTAGGTTTATCTTAAAATGCAAACTGAATAAAATTTCTTCCCTATCCCTAATTGTGTGAAACTTTAATATATTATTCTCTTGAAAGAGGAAGGCAATATGAAAGGAAGGTGATATGAAAAAGTGAAAGCATATTTACATTCTCTGTAAGCAGCATGCTATAGACAATCATTTGCCTAATTCCCCCCAACCTCCAGATAGTCAAAGGTTTTTTTGCTCATACTGGTGGCCAAGGAAAATATGCATTGGTTAGAAATACCGAACTACAGCAAGGAAAAGATCAAAGTCAACCTCAAATAAGAAAGAAAATTGAGAACTTGCCTCTGTATTTTCAGCAAGCTTATATAAATGGAAAAGTTAATTCAGGCAGTGGTCATAAAAATCTACTTCTACCTACTTCTCACACAGGCAATAATTATCATTTCTCAAGTGGATTGTGTAGAGACACTAAGGTGATAGTTGGATATGTGGCTGGGAGCAGAATATCATTACTAAACCATAGGTTGTGTATATTCTTCAGTACACATACAGTGCAGACTTCCACTTCCACTTAAAAGCAAGAGATGTTTCCATACATACAAGTATATAAACATGTGCCATTCAACTGAATGGGAAACTCCTCATAGACATATACCTTAAAAATACAAATATTTTCAAGTACATAAAAGCTCAGTCAAGTGCACAGGCTTCCATCAGAAAATGTTTTCACTTTGTATCTTTGGAATTTAAAAGGGGTGGAGTAAGAAAGAGTGGCTATTGATTCACTGATTTAAGGCAAAGCTGTCTGAGTTGTGACATGCTTAATTGAGAGTAGTATAAATAAGGTGTCCAGAGAGCAAGATATTTATTTTATGTCCTCAAGCAGGCAGGAAAACACACTCTCAAGCTTATTGAAAAGACCCATGTGAGCAATCTTATTCCAATCTTCGTGCTTTCAAGTTTCTATAGTGAAGTTTTACAGTGTTTCATCGGCGTAGTGTATTTATGCTTTAGTCAAAAAAGCAATGCAATCCATATTAATTACAAAGAGCCATCTAGTACAAAGATATTACTCTTACCCACCCTCTCTATACTGAATCGACAATAAATATTTACAGGAAATATTACAATGTTTTCTAGGATGTCTTCTCAAATAACAACAGGGATATTATAAGTCACAATAGGCCAGACAAGTACTCTGTATGAGATGAGACTGTGCTAAAGATGGGGTGGGGGGATGTTGAAGCATGCTAGTTAGAATCTTAAGAGTAACTGCCCTGGTAAGTGCATTTCATAACCCTGAAGAGCAGCAAATGGTGAGACAGGACACCAGATGTTGGAATTAGTAGTCAGGCATAGGCTTTATTGACTACAGCGGGGAGGACTGGCATGGCAGTAGGGCCGGGATCAGTTCATCAGTCCACCCGCCCCTTGCTGGGAATGGAATCTTCTGGGATTGAACCATGCCAAACCCATACAATGGGGAATTGTCCAGTACTGAAACATGTTGTGGTGAAAGCCCAGCTTCCAGGGTCTCACTGGGAAACCAGGGTGAGGATTCCAACCAGGAACCTGAGCTTGGGAGGTTCTATGGCTAATCTTCCCCTCAGGCCCCTCATAGGGGGCTCCTTTGACTATGTTGATCCTGCCTTGTGCCTATACACCCTATAAACATTCAATGCTATTCAGCCTAAAAAAAAATGTAATACATTTCACTGAGGGAACCCCCATGGGATCTAATACATAGGTAAAATTCCACCCACCCCCTTTCCAGCTCGTCCACCCCCATTTCCAGCTTCATCAGGCCACTCACCATGAGGCAAAGCAGTTCCACACAGATTGGGCCTGAAAATGTTATGATTATTGCCATCACACTCTTGAAGAAGAGTTCTTATATAACAAATTAGAGAAATATAACAAACTTGAAATATAGCAAATTAGAAAACCCTGCAAAAACAAATCAACCAGATTAGCCAAATCAAATTTGTCCAGGCAGAAGAGTTATCCATTAAGGAGGGGCTTGATCCCTGTCATCTCTTGGGCATGTTTATGGCTGCAATATGTGGCCACACAGGAGAGGATTGGAAAAAGATTATCCCTCCTTGGTATGTAAACCTGACTCCACTCCCCAGCATTCATCTTGGTGTACATGCCAAGCCTAAATGGTACTCCAAGGGCTCCCCAAGCCAAAGGCACTGGAAGGTGACTAGACAGACACCTGAGGCATTACTCAGTTAAGGGTTCTAAAATTCTCTTTCCTGTCCTGTCTGGACTAAATGCAAATTAAATGGGGTGGGGAGCCACTCCAGATCACCTGACAGTGTGATGTAAGCATAAAAGAGGAACCCTAAAGGCCAGTCAGGGGTTGCCCATTAAATTCCTACTCAGACTTCCCAATTGGGGGAGTTAGCCCACACTCTCCTAATTGGGCTAAGCAGCCCTCGTGCCTAACCCTAGTCTTCCCCTGGGACAAACTGCTCAGGGGAGGAGGAAGGTTGCAGGTTTGCTGCAAAGTGGTAAGAGGAGATACTTAATCCTTTCCCCCAACAAGACAATCAAAACAACCCTTTCCAAGCTCCTCTTTCTCATGCAGGTGAAATGATCTGGAGCCTATATATTGTACCTAATGGGGGGACGACAATTTTAATTGTGGGAATGTGGGGACAGGTGACACGATTAAGGATCGAGCACTCTCACCCTGCCATTGCAGCTACAATCACATCTGAAAAATTCCTGCAGCTTCATTTCACTGGGGAAAAAATAATAACCATAAAGGAGACGTGCACATGGATATATCTCACATGCCTCTACCATGACTCTTTATGTTCTTATTAAAATCTTTCCCCTCTTATGCAGTAGTTAAAAGGGGGCTCTGCACATTAGATTATTATAGCTATTCCAATATTGTTTAATATAAGTCTTTTAAAGAGCTATCACGCTGGTCAGACCAAAGGCCAAACCATGCAGACTCAAAACGCAGAATTTCACACAGCAAAACATGTGAGCCTGTGGTGGTGAGACAGGGGAAGGCAGTAACTATCAAGGAGGAATGTGACTGGAAACCCAACACACAGAAGCAAAACATAGCCTCCAAGGAAGAGCAGTGACAAAACACTGAGCAGAACCAAGCTAGTGAAAAAGAGAGCTCGTGTCACTTTGAGAAGCTCCACGGAGGGAACATGAGTAATCAAAGGAATGAAACAGCAGCACTTCTCGTGGTTATAAACTCTGGGAGAGGGATATCTTCTTTCTTTGTGCCCTTAATCAATGACTTGAAAACTCCAGAGGGAAAGTAAGTGAGATGGATCACAGTCGCAAACACACCTTGAGTGGAATGTGGAACTAATTGGTAAGGGTAACGCGTGTATTGCAGACAGCAATGAGGAAGCAACCCCAAGAGCTGCCTTTGGGAGAGTGTCTGTGCAATGCACCTGTCAGCTAAAGGGAAATGATATAGAGCTTCTTTCCTCAGTGGTTCTCAATTTACCCAGCTCCTTTTGATATAAGGCCTCTCTGCACTGACAGCCAGCTTCGCCAACTTCATTATTCAGTAAATAGATGCTACTTTTATAACTCTGCTCTTGATAGAATATGCAAATCTCATAATTCTCAGGAACACGATGCGAGAATGTGCCAGAATGTTGCTTAGATATTTATACATACGTATACAGTCTACCTTTGAGACCGAAGATGCTCTTTTTTCTGAAACTTAAGCTGCATAAAAACACCATTTTGAAAAAATTGTTTATAAATGTTCACCTTGGTCTTTCTCTAAACTTTTTTTGTCATTTCTCTGTGTAGATTGCAAAGGAGACAATGCTTATTTCACGGGCTGTTGGGTGATACAAAGGTGATACAAAGGACAGAGACAGATGATAGCAACATGAAACACAGGTTGGAGAAGCCCTGAGTTGTTATTTGAGCATTGTATTATAGCTTTGTATTAAAGCAATGACAAACCTAGACAGCATCCTAAAAAGCAGAGACATCACCTTGCCCACAAAGGTCCGTATAGTTAAAGCTATGGTTTTCCCAGTAGTGATGTATGGAAGTGGGAGCTGGACCATAATGAAGGCTGATCGCCGAAGAATTGATGCTTTTGAATTATGGTGCTGGAGGAGACTCTTGAGAGTCCCATGGACTGCAAGAAGATCAAACCTATCCATTCTTAAGGAAAACAGCCCTGAGTGCTCACTGGAAGGACAAATCCTGAAGCTGAGGCTCCAATACTTTGGGCACCTCATGAGAAGAGAAGACTCCCTGGAAAAGACCCTGATGTTGGGAAAGATGGAGGACACAAGGAGAAGGGGACGACAGAGGACGAGATGGTTAGACAGTGTTCTCGAAGCTACCAGCATGAGTTTGACCAAACTGCGGGAGGCAGTGAAAAACAGGAGTGCCTGGCGTGCTCTGGTCCATGGGGTCACGAAGAGTCGGACACGACTAAACGACTAAACAACAACAATGTGCTTCAGCTTCTCTGTCACAGAGTTTCCATTATAATTAGCCTTCTTTCCCAGGTTCAACACACTTCTTCCAACTGTTGCTCATTATACTTGGTTTCCAGACTCTTCGGCATCCTGGTTTGCACATACTCTAGTTAGTCAGTGTCCTTCTTAAAACATGGCACTCAGAACTGGCAACTGCAAGCATGCCTGGCTGAATGCTTGCAAGAAATATTTGACAGCAAGAAATATTTGACAATATTGGTTTGACAGTGTTCTCGAAGCTATCAACATGAGTTTGACCAAACTGTGGAGGCAGTGGAAGACAGGAGTGCCTGGTGTGCTCTGGTCCATGGGGTCACGAAGAGTTGGACACGACTAAACGACTAAACAGCAACAATTATAGCTTAGGCCTCTAGTGGTGGTGTGTGGCAAGAAACATGCAAAAATGATCACATGTTTCATTCTCGTGCTGACTTAGTTCTTTTAGCATTAAAGAAACAGCGGCCAATTTTTAGCTGTGACAAAGTGAGCATATGTAGGTTACTGAGAGGAGCAAAGCACCTGGCCTAACCCACAGACTACTCCCAGGAAACCAAGCATTCAAAAAGCAGCAAGGTTTCCATGCTTCATAAGCAAAGTACATGCTTACTTCAGGTGTGACACAAAAGAAAAATATTAATTTTTCACTTTTTGTATGTTGATCAATTAACCTGAAGGGTTTGGGGGGGGAGACCAGCATTATTATTTTACATTGTTCATCAATAAATTCTTTGCTTACCAGCTGAGCCATTCTGAAGTGATTCAAGAAGTATAGCTATGGCTGCCCTTAAAGCTAGAGTTTCATCTTAAATAAACTTTTCTGACAGATAAACTGGTTATTCAAAATCCTGTCATTTCTAACAATAATAGTCTTAAAAGTTAATAAGAGACATCCTTAAGCTCCAGTTACTGCCCTCGGGCAATTTATCATAGCTACGGCACTCTATATGGAATGTTACTGTCATCTTTCATACTCTACAAATGAATGAATGATCATATTATCAACTATGGCAGCATTCTGAAAGTTTTTTTGCTGACAGAACATCTAGTGAAGGCAATAGGAAATGAAATAGGATTTGTGTCTTGGTGGGGATATTTACTGTTTGCCCAAAATTGTTCAAGTATCCAGAAGGACCTAGAATTCACTTCAGTTGAACATGTCAAGAATGGAAATACATATCATTATAAACACCCATGCCCAGGGTTTTCTTTTTTTCTTCAAAACAGTTGCCATTTAAAATGAAATTGAAGGAACGACATAGGTGCTACTTTTGACATTTCTCCCCAAAACAGTAGCCCCTGTCTGAGTGGAAAGCTGTGACTGGAATGAAGTTGAAATATGAATAGCTTCTCTTCATATAGTAATACTAGTAATATCTATTTTTAAAGCAGTAAATACTCAGAAGACCTACAAGTGCTTTCCGAGGGTGCCCTATGAAGTTTACATGCAAGAGGACGAGTTTATCCAAGCCATCTAGGCTACTTCTATCGCACTGTAGTGTGTGCATGCTTGTGGGGAGTGATTTTTAATTGCCATATATGTAGCTGAATCAGAGAAAGGGGAAAGGTTAAGAAATGTAAGATTCTTGAAATATTTGTTTTCCATTTTGTGTGAGAACAGAAATATGGAGTTTAAGAACTACAATTACATGATAATTTGATTGCAAAAGCTGACACGTTCTGCACTTTTCTCACACCTTGTTTAATAGATCATCCCTGTGATTAGACAAGTGGCACACTAAATGACTCATTAAGTATTAATGTCAGCAGAAACACGTTAAGATTTAATTCCATTTTCTTGATATGCATTGACTAGTCATCATGGCTTTCTTCCCCAGCCTTTCACCAACCACAGTTAGCACCAGTAACTGTAATTCTGCAATATCCAGAATATTTCTGGAACATAACACTGTTATATTCTATCTTCTGTAGCTGTTTTTCTGGTCATATCTAGTTGAGAGTAATTAGCACTCTACAACCTCCTGGATTGCAAATGGCGCATCATTTATATGAGAGAAGAACTGAAGAAAGGTCTACAGAAAAGCAATTTTTCTTGTGGGAGATTCTGAAATTTGGTATGGCATGTTTACCTCAGCCAAGGCCTGTTCAGCTAAGCCACACCCAGTGTTTTACTGCTGAAATTAATTAAGTGAAATTATTTCAGTGGGTCTGCTGTATGACTAATATCAGATTATTTCTTCCCTCAAAAACAGCCTTTAATACAGTGTTCGATAGTCATCATTATTCAGTTTCATTTTAACTGTAGATGCTAAAAATTTTTTGTATTAAATTCACATTTCCATTTAAAAAGTGTGTTTGTAAAAACAAAACATAAAAAGCTATATTTGAAATTTTACAGTTTTTTTGTAAACAAAAACCATTTTAAATGTTTGAAATCTATTTTTTATATAAAGAAACATCAAATTGATCTGTCCCCAAACCCAAAATGGGGTTTGTGATGCAGACAGATCATTAAAATTCTTTCAAGAAATTAGATTCAATTAAAAGAAAGTACTCTAGAAGCAAAGTTCAGTAAATTTCTACCCTTGTCTTGCCATCTACCAATGGAACAAATTTCTTAATACACCATATCTTGCTTATTTAAAGCAGACATGGTGAATGCTGTGGAACAATGGAATCAGATACTAATTTATTCCTGTTAGTGCATAATAATGAAAAGTCAGCGAGATTAATGTGCTGTTACTGTTTATTCAGTGCCACATTGCTCGTGACTAAGTACAATGGATGGGACCTTCTTTCTGCCTCATTAAATAAGTTAATCATGTAAATCAGGAGAAAAAACATTTTGGATAGTATGAGAGTTGGGTGAATATTAGAAATGCATTTTTCACAAGACAGTGTGAAAGCAAACCTGACAAATACAGGAATCCCTATTTCCAAACTGCTTTATCAGAACCTAAACAAAAAATCAGCTTCAAAAGGTCGAACTTGAATGATTACTGACTGAAATGTAGAAAGGTTTTCGTTTCGTTTCAGAAAGACAATAATTATCAAAGCATAATGGCCAATCAAGTTATCAGGAAGAGAGCATTTTAAAACTGTTTGAAAATGCCTTTTCCTGTCGCTTACAAAATGTAAATGAAACGTACCAATTAATTTGTCTTTCTAGACACAGTGATAAAATGTCCACAGTTTGTCCTTCCAAGCAGAGTTAATATGAAAAATTCAAGAACAGTTTCATTTTGGTACTTGCATTGGCTGCTTATTACAATGTTGTCAATACTTAATTCTACTCGTATTGTTTTATTTGAGTTAAAAGAAACAATATAAGTATAACAGAATATTGGCAAAAATTTAATGAACAGCCAAGCTAAGCACCAAAATGGATCCCTGTAATGCAATATTAGCAAATGTGAGCCTAACTCACATATTCACAAGATTAAATGTCAGAGTTGTTAGCATGAGGCAATCAACGTGCAATCAATACAAACCTTAGGTTACAGCCAAGAGAATAAATGTATGGTTGTGCTTCCATTCAATAATGTTTGGAATGGAGTAGCAATTTCATTTTTTTTACCCAGACAATAATGAAACCAACCACAAACCACCCAGAATAAATATGGAAACACTTTTTCTTTTTTCAAAAAAGAAGAAGAAGAAGAAGAAGAAGAAGAAGAAGAAGAAGAGGAGGAGGAGGAGGAGGAAGAAGAAGAAGAGGAGGAAGAAGAAGAAGAGGAGGAGTTTGGATTTGATATCCCGCTTTATCACTACCCAAAGGAGTCTCAAAGCGGCTAACATTCTCCTTTCCCCTCCTCCCCCACAACAAACACTCTGTGAGGTGAGTGGGGCTGAGAGACTTCAGAGAAGTGTGACTAGCCCAAGGTCACACAGCAGCTGCATGTGGAGGAGCGGAGACACGAACCCAGTTCACCAGATTACAAGTCTACCGCTCTTAATCACTACACCACACTGGCTCTGAAGAAGTATGTTATGCAAATAAAGATAATCCCGTGGGACCTGTAGCAAGTGGGACCTCTTTAAGTGGCGACCACATCCCCTCTCAAGGATGAACTGACTACCTCCAGAATCCAACTCTTCAAATCCATTCTAGCCATTATTATTACCCAGGTTGGTCAAATATTTAGTTGACAAGTAGTGGGTCTCAGACCTCCAGGCAGGATGTCTACATCCTCAAGCTGTAGGAGCTGAATACTATCCATAGCAACATAGCAAATTCTTAACAGACATAGACAGCAGCATATAAACTGAACAAACTGAATTCATTAATATTATATTTAATGAAAAATGAAGGTGCATTTGTCAATAATCTGTAAAATCTAATAAATGGAAAGGTGTGGTTTTTTTTAAATGCATAAATTATGTACACTAGGTAAGTGCTTTGATAATCTTCAATTTGTGCTGGGGGTTTTGGAGAGTGACTTTTGCCCATGTATGGTGCAATGGCAACCTAGTTGAAGATGAGGGAGGGATGAGGATGACTGAAACAATTTATGAATAATTTGATGATGATGATTATTAATGTATTGATAGAAATGTTTTTAGCTTTTAACTTTTGCATGGTGTGGATATTATGTATGTTGTTTATTAAGCTGTATGGCACAGCCCTGCATTTGGAGAAGGGTATAATATACTCAGTTCTTGAAAAATAATTAAAAGAAACCAATTTCTGGAAGACCATGATGATATAGTATCCTAATCTTATCCATCCCCAACTTTGTTAAAAGCATGGCATCCAATTAGATTAAATGCAAATGGTTTTAGATGCAAAAGTTAAAGCAGATTTGTTTATCTGTACATTTCTATCACCTGTTGTACTTACCTCTCTCCCTTTTCTTAGTCTGTCCTCTCCCTCCCTCTACTGCTGAGTTCCCTGCTAGTGTAATGTTTGCAGAAATAATAATGGCATAATGAAGTTTGTGTCTACTAACAGTGACATTTTCATTACTTTGGAAGAGAGTAAGCCTACATGCACCCATAATACACACCAACAGCACTTGAGCAAATCCCTATTTGAATAACAGAATTGTATAAGCATGGGTGAAATCACTGAGTAGGTAATTTGGAGCTTACCTGTAAAATCTGCTCTCAATTACTCCTATATTACTTTGATTGTGAACAGGGAAGGCACCACCATTTTGGTGCAGAAATATCCACAAGATCCTCAGAACAATTTTACACTTAGAACTGTAGTTTGCTCATATTCTCCACTGCAAACCCAAAATATCTTAAAGCTGAACAAAAATATATTTAGGTTTGACCTGCCTGACTTTGCTTTGCTCATGCTGCTAGATATGTGGTGTAGAATATAGAAAAGCTATCTAGTCTTCTGGTACAATGAATAATCCAAGTCTTTCTTCCACTGAGAAATATATGACACTAACTCGAAGGTTAGAAGGCGCAAGACAGGGGTTAGAAGAAGCTTCTCCCACCCCTTTTAATACCATGCTCCATAGTTCATCTTTTTGGGGGAAAGGATGTTTCGGTTATTGTATTCCAAGTTTCCCTAGTACCCTTTTTATGGTCAGATATCTTCCCTCCTGCCAACCTAGCAGTTCGAAAGCACGTCAAAGTGCAAGTAGATAAATAGGTACCGCTCCGGCGGGAAGGTAAACGGCGTTTCCGTGCACTGCTCTGGTTCGCCAGAAGCGGCTTAGTCATGCTGGCCACATGACCCGGAAGCTGTACGCCGGCTCCGTCGGCCAATAAAGCGAGATGAGCGCCACAACCCCAGAGTTGTCCGCTACTGGACCTAATGGTCAGGGGTCCCTTTACCTTTTTATCTTCCCTCAAATACTGTCCTTCCACATGCATTGCCACCAAGATATTTGTGAAGCTACGGAAGAAGAAAAGCAGAGAAATGTGTGGGGAACGGAAAGCAATACAACAGAGGTTCGGCTGCAATTGGAGCACTAAGGGAATTATGTTTTGCAGAGGGAGAGGATAGGAACTGGGAAGTAAAAAGACTTTCAAATACAGGTTGTTTTGAAAAAGAATAGAAACAAGGGAAATTTAACAGGACTTGGAAAGGTGAGAGGCAAGAATCAACCGCATCATTACTGAGAGCTAATTCATATTCTTCTAGCAAGACAAGGGTTGCATGAAAATGAGCATTTATTGGCAGATCAGTACAAAAGATAAGCTGTGCTGGATCAGGCCAAAGGCCCATGTAATCCAGCATTCTGTTTTCACAGTGGCGAAGCAGATGCTCATGGAACATGTATAATGGCTATACTCTGCCTCCACAGTTGGAGATAGCAATGCTTTTGAAAACTGGTTGATGGAAACCACAGAAGGGGACAGGGCTCTTGCTCTCAGGTGCAGTGTGAGGGTTTCCCATGGGCATTTGGATGGCCACCATGAGAACAGTATGCTGGACGAGATGGCCCATTAGCTTGATCCAGCTGGTCTTCTTCTGCTTAGGTCCACAAGCAAGGCGTGAGTGCTCCAAAATGGATAGGAAACACTGGAGTGTACTGGGGTAGCAGTGCCTAATGCAATAATCATGTACATTGTACAGCCGCTCTGAGTTGAGTAATTTCAAAAATGTTGGTTGACTATAGACCTGGGAAAAAATCTCTGTGATTATTAAGCACTATGGAACAAGTCATGTATGAACAGCCAAATCAGTAGCAAATCAGTAGCAAAACACTGCAATCTAGTCCTAGGTTGTGGATCTTTTTTGAAGGGAGAGGATGTCTAAAAACATCTGAAGTAGGTAGCATTCTTCTGTTTCTAAAACATAACAGAATGCTCTCCTTCTCAGAAATCTGTGACAGTTCACAGAACCAGTGAAAACCAAATACATCAACTTTACAACATTATTTCTTTGCCAATTAAGGAAAAATATCACACTAAACATCCCAGGAGTCCTTGCCTTTCTTTAACATCTTATTTATTCTGTATGTATTCATGGAACTGACAAAATATGGAATGCCACAGGCTGTAACAAGGCATAGGCACAGAGTTTGATGAATATGTACAATCTTCTAAGAATATTTTTTTAAAAAAAAATAACAAGTACATTCTATCCACTAGATCTTAGTGCTGATCTTTAATATCACCACCATAGTCATAAAATATATATCCTGCAAAAAACCAAGTACACTATGATTTACTGCTTAAGAGATCAATAAATATTTTAGTAGTAAACGAATATGATTTCACCAAAGAATGAATGGTGATTGCAGCTTGCCTCCAGTCATCAGTGATATATTCAAACTAAATTAAATCCCTCTGAAAATATACAAACCCAGTGCAGCCTACTTTCTAGGCCAGACATCTATGACTTTCTTAGCGCAATCTAACACCTGCGTACTCAGATGTAAATCCTGCAGAGTTTATGATGGCTAGTTTGTTATAGCGGAACATGCTTAGTAACTAACTGGGAGCACAAACATGTTTACTCTCAAATAGGTCCACTGGAGCTTACTCCCAAGGAACTCATCAGACTGCAATCCCAGGCACATTCAGCTATGAGTAAGCCCTGTTGAACATAGTGACACTTTTTTTCCGTGGAAATGTGTCTAGAATGGCACTGCATATAACATAGGAAGCTATATGACACCAGATCAGGCTATTTGTATAGAGTCCAGAGGTGAAATGACATGTGAGTTTTGGTTCTCTGTTTTTCAAATTTCTGGACATAAATTCAGTTTTGTACATTTCTGCAGTTGTTCTTTTTTAAAAAAAAATTCTCATGAAAAAAATTCAGCATTTTCTTCCAAATTTCTCCTAATACATAAGTTGTTATGTGCAGTTTTGACTAATGTATACATTTTTTGCAAGTATTTTATCCTAACATAATGCATTTTTGCATGTCATTTTTATTAATATATTCATTCCATGCACACTCCCCTCCTGCATTTTGTAAACACTGTTTGGTCGGAGAGCTGCATCACAAAATTCAGGAAAGTGTAAATGGATGGCTGTGCTTCAGTCCTCATATTGATTCAGAAAGTGCAAGTCTGATAGAATCAGTTTTACATGCAAACTGAATCAAATTTCTTGCCCATGCCTAAGATATTCAGAGCACTAGGTTCCAGAAGGATACTCATGGCAGCTTTGCACATGACCTTACCATGCCAAACGTTTGTACTTCTTTTGAAAACACAATGTTCTCCGCTATGAATACACATATATTTGCAAACCACAGTTTCCAGGATGAAGTGTGTAGTGGTGTGATAGTGCTTTAAATAAATGTAGAATGCAACTAGGGCCTTATTTGTGACTTTGAACTGTAGCCCTTCCAGAACCTTCAAGACAGCTTTATATATTAACAAAATAATGTTGATACATCTACCCAATATTCTAAGGGCTGATGACCCGCCCTGCAATGCTGAAAGAATTTAGGAAATTGCTTGTTTCCTTTTGCACCTGCAAAACTACCATTGCTCTAATCAAAACAGTTGGGCTGCTATGATTGTACAGCTGGTGGAAATGTTCCCCACAGAGTGCAAGGTTATACAGCGCAGACCACAGTTTTATTCTTAGCTAGGAAACACTGGCATCTGTGTGGCAACTTAAAATATATAGGCCGAATTCTACCGCAAGCCTTGTTTTATATGCAAGGGATAAGACTGCCTATGACCCAAGACTCAGAAGTGACTATTCTGTTTTGGAAGTGTGAGGATTTATATGATAATTCCAGGAAAAGAGAGCATATTTTATGAATTGACTTTTCTTTTTTGAGAGAAACTCTGAATCTGATAAATAAATAGGATGAATTATTTAGATTTGTCCCAGTTTCTGGATGACACCCATTTCCATCAGACATAAGTGAGTTTGTGGGTGGACTGGATGAAAGCGAACAATCTGATACTCATTCCAGGCAAGTTAGAGATACTGCTGGTGAGTAGATTACCCATTCAGGTAAATTGTACTCAACCTGTTCTCTAAGGGGTTGCATTTCCCCTAAAGGGTCCAGTTCACAATTTGATGGTGCTTCTGGAACCAACATTGTCATTGTCAAGTAGCTTCTGTGGCTTTATCAGCCAGCTGATATGGTAAAGGTAAAGGGACCCCTGACCGTTAGGTCCAGTCGCGGACGACTCTGGGGAGCTGCAGCCATATCTGGATGAAGATAATTTACAGAATTATATGGTCTGGAAACTGGAAACAGTACAAAATAGGGCTGCAAGATTGTTAACCCGGAGGGTAAATTCTGCTTATATTGCATCATCGCTTTACAGCTGTGCTGGCTTCTTTGGTCTAATTTAAAGTGCTCATTTTAACCTATAAATATTACTTCCCACATATGCCTACCTTAAGACCCTGCCTTAAAATTCTATTTTGCATCTCTGCTCTGGGTGCCACTGTCAAGTGAATTGGGAGTGGTGGCTACCAAAGAAAGGGCCTTTTTGGTAGTGGCACTCCAGCTCTGCGATAGCCTTTCCCAGGGAGACTTCCATGGCACTTTATAGTCTACACTGGCTGGCATGGCTCTCAAGGGGTTCAGCCAGGAACTTTTCCCAGCCCTACTCAGAGATGCACAAGACTGAAACAAAGATAATTTGCATTCAAAGCATGTGAACTATACAGAACTAATTTTAAAATAATTCCATCATCCAACCAGAAACAGGAAACCATTTTTTTTAAGTGGCAAAATAATCAGAATCTTGAAGACATGATGCTGCAACCATATTACTTCCAAAGACATCTGAACCATATTATGACAGCCATCTTGTTTGTTAGAGTGTACATTTTAACTGATTCAACAAAAAACTGTGAAGGCTTGCATATACAGTTGCAGACTGCTAAAATTTGCAAAATAAGTATGTGCTCCTTATTTCAGCATCATGTTTGATGTACAGATTTGATATGTAAAACATTGAAATGAAATAAATTGAACAGCGTGAGTATACCACATGGTGTAATCAGTGAAATACTTTCCTAATCCAAGGTTTTTTATTATTATTCCTGGTCACAAATCCAAAGTTATATTAGTTCAGACACTATTCATAAGGAGGGATTCAAAGATTAATTAGCTTCTAAGATAATATTAAATACAATGAAATTTGGAAATCAATAAATGCACATGCCAGCTAAGCTTTTACGATATGACATCTAAATATAATGGAGCCTTAAATACCAAGAATTATGTCAGGATTTCAATAAATGCACCCTAATTAAAATGACTTTAATGGAAAAATGGAATCATTCAGTAAATTTGATTTAATATTATTAAAAGTTCATTTTTTCACATTTCCCCCCAAAGGCATTTCCCCATATATCTATTTCAGCCTGTCTGAGATATGGGAGGTCTGATACCATAGCAGTGAAAATTAAAAATGGTTAAAACTGTCACCTCTGCCAATCAAGTTCCAACACTGTGTACAGTGGAAAGCCCAATATTGGTGTCAGTATAACATTGTTGGTGGTGAAGCATGCATGTGTGTGTCTCTGCTCCCTGTCCAAAGTTTCAGCTTTGCATATTCAGGCAAATGTCTCCCTGTCACTCAGACTAGCAATCAGAGTGTGGAAGGCGGGTGTTCCTGAGTTTATCAACCCCACACTCACAATGCATCCGAAGACTGGCTAAGTACCATCTACACTGCCTAGCAGTAGCACCCCATAATTCAAACAGAAATCCTGTCTGGAGATACTCGGGATTGAACCTGGGACCTTTGCATGCGTAGCATGTGCTCAACCACTGGCATCAACATTTCCCATCAACATTCTGTTTTGCTGTACAGTGGTACCTCGGCTTACATACACTTCAGGTTACAGACACTTGGGGTTACAGACTCTGCTAACCCAGAAATAGTACCTCGGGTTAAGAACTTTGCTTCAGGATGAGAACAGAAATTGTGCAGCGGCGGCATGGCAGCAGCAGGAGGCCCCATTAGCTAAAGTGGTGCTTCAGGTTAAGAACAGTTTCAAGTAAAGAATGGACCTCCGGAACGAATTAAGTACTCAACCCGAGGTACCACTGTATTTTCAAAACATCAGGGGAATGTAGACATGTACCTGGTTCTCTTTAGTTTACATGCATGCACATATTTAGTTTACATGCATGCACATATTTTACATGCATGCACATATTTTCCCTACTTGGAAGTTCCCTCATTGCAAATCACTTTTTAAACTCCCATATCTAAGATTAAATTGGTTATGTAGCAGTGGCTTTGCCACTTATAAAAAAAAGAGAATACATGCACACACTTTGTATTTGCTCAAGGGGTTTGTTAGTTTGTTGCCTTGTTTGGTCACTGTCATTGAACATGGCACTTTGCAGAGAAACATAAAAAGATAAGATCTCTGCTTCAAGGCACTTACAATCTAAATTTAAATAGAGAATGGAAGGTAGACAAAATGGAAAGGTGGAAAGAAAAGCAAGAGATGAGAGATTCAAGTGCAAAACGGGAAACCTTTGTTTGCACAATTAAACCGCATTGTCTCCCTAGCACAGCAAATCCACTTTAAAAAAAGAAACTGTCCTTTTGCCATTAGAGAAGTGATGGGGAAATGCATTGACAAGTGTGGAATGGACAGCTGATTAATAGGAAGTTGTATAAACACCCTGCAAGCAAATAAAAATGAGCACAAGACGAATGCTAATTGTTGTATAACCTCCCCACAAACAGATCGGAACAAATGCTCAGTGAAGACTAAATACAATCTGACATCCACATAAGCAAATCAGGACAAAGCTCAATAAATAGGCCATCTGGAGGAACTGTATGTGGAAAAAAAAATTAGGAACCTATGTAGTCTGTAATACCATGGGCACAGATGCATTCTCTACAGTTGCCTATGGAGAGGGGGGCGTGTGCACGCATGCACACACACACAAACACAAACACCTTAAAATGCTTGTGCCAATATTGAATGCTACTTGCCCACAGTCACTGGTGTGCATTTTAATTCCTTGTGGAAAACCGTGTTCCAAATCTAATTTCATATTTAGTGCAGTGTTCAGTGTTAAAAATTCACACTATTTCTTTCCACATTCCTTATCTTAAAGCCAGCATCCAGGCCACTGGTTGCTCTTGTTGCCATGGTGAATGTATACTATGTGAATAATACAGTAAGTTGTCGCTTGAAATCCCCGATACAATAAACTGATAGTTGAAATTAACTGACCCCAGCCATCCTTATCATATACGGTGACCTTCGAGAAGCAGAGGAGTTCCTCCCTTCATTCTAGCTTTAATGTTGTTGGCCACAAACACCATTAGGCGTTTAATGGGCCTTGTTTAGTGTGGCAGGGAATTGGGGAGTGGTTTAATGAATCTCAGTGCTGCATAATTTACCCAGAAATAGCCACTTCTATACACTTGAGCATAAGTGTGTAAAATTCATGAGTACATAAAAGTTATGCACCAAATGGAAACGCTATCTTTTCCTTCTTTTCTAAATCAATCTCGTGGCATCCATTCTGCAAGTAAAGCTCAGAGCTTGTAATGGGTGTTGCGTGAGAAGACTACAGGATGCTGCTATCAGACGACCAAAAGGTCCACTCTTGGAAATGTCAGAAGCCTTCCTTGTTGTGTCCCGTTAAATAAAGTTCACAGCGACTTTATATGGGAAGACGTCGCAATGGGTGAATGTATTCACACAGACTGTAAAATAGCCAGATGTGGACAAGACAAATGCAACTCAGTGGGTATCTTTGCCCCAGTCACTCTCACCTGGAGGTGGGCATAACCCCACCTCCCATATGATCTAATGAATGATGGGATTCAAATGTGGCACACAGAAAAAGAAAGGGGAGAAAGTCTAATACTTGCTTTAAGGGTGTGGCATTGTCAGGCCTCTTGCTCTGGGCATTGTGGCTCACCCAAAACAGTTCAGTGATAGTAAACAATAAATGTGACCTAACTTTATTACAAGTTGGGGGGGGGAATGGGGAAATGGGTTGGGATTTGTCAGGCAAGGGGGAACATTTGCATCAAGCCTGATTTGCACAAAAGGGACAGGCTCAACTTGAACTGAAACTGGTGCTCACTTAAACAAAAGAAAAAAAGGTTTTGGAGCAGCTTTAAACTGCCCCCTGCCCCCCAGGGAAAAGCTGATAGGAGCTGGGGAACATCTAGTTTAGGGTGAGGGTGAAACTGTTTCTGTTTGTCTAATTGAGGGCGGAGTAAAACTAAGCAATGAGTGAACAGTATGACATTGATAGCCAGTCAAATAGGTCTAAGGACCTGAGCAGAAAATGCACACAACAGAGATATTTGAGGAGGGATGCTTCAGTGCTAGAAGCTAAACATGACAAAGTGGTAATTCCTTCAGATGCACAGTATGAAGGATGTCTGAGAATTCCAATGAAACAGGAGCAGAAATTTCCAGTGTTTGCTTATTCATCCCATGTCTGGAACGCAAATCAATCCAACAAGTACAATTGGTATTTGCTGTTGTTACTGCTTTCAGTCTGCAAACTATTACATCCCCTCCAGTTGTTTTGAGTTTCTTTCGCTGCATTATTATTAAATTTCTATACTGCCCTTCAACCAGGGATCACAGGGCAGTTTACAATATAAAACCACAAAAATGCACAGCATAGCAACAAACAAAAACGATACCTCCCACCCCACAATTTAAAAAGCCATAGATTATTCAGTAACTAAAGGTCTGGAAGAAGAGGAATGTTTTTGCCTGGCATCTAAAGATATGTAACAAAGGTACCAAGCAAGCCTCCCCGAGGAGAGCATTCCAAAGTGGGGAGCCACTGCAGAAAAGGCCCGTTGTTGTGTTTCTGCCCTATCCACCTTACATGGAGGAAACACACAAAGAGCTTCAGACGATGATTGCAGGGTCCAAGTCGGTGCATTGAAATGAATGTGGTGGAGTAACCTAATGACAGCACAATACATAACAAATTAGTTATGCCACATAATTTTGCCAAAATGATCATTTAGACTAATGGAGTAGTTTTTGGTGGAAGGTGAACTGCAATAGTGGAGAAAAAAGTATTGCACACAATGAATACAGGACACAGCAGAAAACAATGCAGGAAACTACTTCAAACTTCCAATTTTTCTCTCATGTTTATCACAGGCTAAAATTGTGCTGCCTATAAAACTGCACACGTTTTTCATATAATTGATTCCAAATTATAATTATAGACCTACTTTCAAGGATTGTTCTCAATCACTGTTTCCCTTTCAGAGTCCACAGGTTAAGTGGCGCAAACATAATGAACAATTGTTTATAAATTTCACTTTTACCTGCTTTGCTTGTTAAAATATAGCAGTATTATAAAGTGTTTTACTTGCCTGCTTTGTGTAGCAATATTCAAGGATATAAGTGGCATGAAGTATATACCACAAGCATGATACCAACACAAGCCAGAATTTAAAAATGAAAACTTGAGCCCAGTAATAAAAAATTCTAAGCCTATGTGCCCATCCTATGGATCAGCTTAAGCCTCAGCAGAGTGACTTGGTTGCCTTGAACAGTGACTCTGAGATTGAGAACAGCCAATTTAAGGCAGTAGGCATACATACTGCGTTCTTTCCATGAATGTAGCTTACGTTTAATCTCTTGATTTATGACATCTGAAGTCACTTTTTTTTTTATTAAGCTCATGCCGCACATCTGAAATACTCAATGTAGAAGATTCCCTTAGGAACAGGAAAATTTAATAATATTATGAATTCCAGCCTATGGACTGAATGAAAGTCCATTCATTGGCATTCTTGTACACTTCCTGAAAACAATTAAGGCTTTTTCTCCCCATTCCTATCGTATCCAGCTGCTATTATAATTCCAACAACAGATGCTTTTCTTATAAACCACTGAATTTGTGCAAAATCTAAATGTCAGGCAGACTAAGCAAGTGCACAATCCATGAACCTGCTTTGGGAGGAAAAGAGCGCACATCTGTCTTCCTGTAATCTATTAGAGTCCTATTTAATTTACTTTTGCTCTTCAGTGTAATCACAAGCCATTTACCACCACCCCTCCCATGTTAAAGTGACTAGCATCATTCTGGTGGCTTCATTTTCTCACTCAAGGTGAAAAATATGTAACTGTTGCATGCTATATTCTAGTTATACTTTGTTCTTATGAATGCATTGTTTAATCAGTAAGCAATGCAACATAACGGCAGAAACGGGGGAGGGGCAGGCGGTAGCACTGATGAAAAAAAACATTGTCACCTGCAACAAACACACATGCAAATACATATGGGATGTTATTAATAGATTAGTTTTTTTTACAGATATGGATAATGCTGTGGGTTACCTAAATTGGTAGAACATAAGATTCTTAATCTCTGGGTTGTGGGTTCGACCCCCACATTGGGCAAAAATTTCCTGCACCATATCCATGGACACAACACAGCTATATTACTGGCTACAAGAGAATGCTTGTTTGACGCCTACTTTCAATGGGGGGGGGGAGCCGATGGGTACCAGGGAAAGCCTCTGTGGGCTCCACTGGTACCATGCTGACAATCCTTGCTGTAAAGGTATGTTGGTATGTCAGGCATGGCCCTAAACATGTTCCTTGACTATGGTTCCCATCATCCCTGATCTTTGTCCATGCTGCATGTGGCTTATTGGAGTCCACCAGATCTGGGGAGGGGGCAGGTTTCCCACTCCTGGGGTATGTAATAGCTTGTAGCCTAATTTTACCTGTCTGCTTCTTTTTGTTGGGGACCTTTGAGCCAGTGTTCTGCTGTTTTGATATGAATTCATTCATTTGTTGTTTGCCAATTCAATTTGTTGTTTGTCTTTAATCTGGGTCACACACAAACATGTCTGGAAAAAACACAGAGACCTTGACACCTTGGCTGTCTTCACTGCTTTTATTGCTTGCTTACCAAAACAAAAAATTCCCTGAAATCATTTTACTATTTTGCTTAGTTTTCTTCGGTAATTAAACATGTGAATAAATTAAAGCTAACTGAATAAAATTAATCAGATTAAGTATGGCTTCATTAAACAAATTGAGTATGGACATTACATGAATCTGAATATTATGTAAACAATTACAGCACAGCAAATTTAAAATAGGAAAGACTGTGATAAGAGACTTACTTTGGTCTGGAAAAAATCAAATAGTTAGGATAACAAAAATGGTCCCTATGACCATGTTGGAAAACTGGAAGGTAAGTAACAGAAAGCACAATACTTTGTTGCACCCGAGATATATTGATGATAGAATTTATCATCTGGACAATTTTGACTCATTCTAAATCCCATCACAAATATCCTGCAGCCATCTAACTTGCTTTGAAAAAAATCCTGAATCTTCTTCAACTTCCATAATGCCAAATGGTACACAATCACTTCTTTCAGACTGCTAAACATATCCCTTGAGATCCAACATGAACCCAAATACATCAAGACCACAGGATCCTTTCTTTCAAAAATTCTTGTGATATATAGCCATGTGATATATACCAAAGAGAATAAGATTCCAGAGAGTGAGCAAATGAATGAATAAATTCCATCTGAGATGATACTGCCTTCTTGCTAGCCTCAGCAAACTTGTGAAGTCTTAAAGTGCCATGAACTCTTTTAGACAAAGTAGGGTTGAATTCCATGTAGGAGTAGTTAGGTTGTGCCATTGCACAAGAATAAATCCTCCCCAAAGCAGATTTAGGGACTGCACGGGGAGAAGAGAGGCCAATCATGGTGCTAGAGCGACTGTTTGGTTTAACACTGCACTAACTCCCATTAAGTTCAACAGACCTCACTTCCCAGTCCACGGGTACAGGAAACACAGCCTTGCAGTACAATCCTATGCATCTCTACTGAAAGTAAGTTTCACAAACTTCACTGAGTATTGCAGCCTCAATCTGTTGTGTTCTGTCAGAGAAGTGTACTGCATCATGCATAAACCTGTTAACACAATAATATGATCCTCTTCTTCAGTCTTTTGCCCAGCTTTCCACTCCCAATACAGTGTGTGTGTGTGTGTGTGTGTGTGTGTGTGTGTGTAAGTGAGTGAATGACCAGGCACTAGTAGAAAATAACAAAAAAAGAATAAACATCACCTTAGTGGAACTGAATCTCTCAGGGTGTGGGTGATATGCTTCAAAGCTACTACTTTAGGATCCCCTACCATTTGAACCAAGTTGGTGGTCCCTTTAGCAAGCCTTTCAAACTCCTAGCTGGAGAATTGCAAACTACTACTTTCTGGTTAAGACAATTTCATTTCTGGGAGTATATGGGACCATTTGTGACACTGTCTTGGAGATCATGTGCTTCTGCTGCTGGCTTGTATTTGTTATTCATTGCTTCTGTCTTGTTCCTTTGCCATTCTGTGCTTCAGTGATTGTTTTGTTTTTGTTTCCATTTTAAGCCGCCTTGAGTTTCTTTAGCATGAGTTGGCAGATTTAAATAATTTTAATAATTCAGTTAATATAGGATCCATGTGTGCTTGGCAGTGGAAGTTGCTGCTATAAAAAAACATCAATCCAATAGCTAATTGTGATTGTGGACCTTGCCCTTCAAAATCAGTGGATATTGCTTAAATTTTTAAAAGTCTCTGTTTAATATGCATTAATATTTAAAATCTCCAAGCATTGTCCTTGGGAATAAAATATACCTTGGGGAATATGCCATTAGTAAGTTTTACTCTTATAAAAGAACTACAGTTATAAAGTTTTGAACAGTGTGGTAAAAACTTTGCAAAGGGAAATAAATCTGCACAGTTAAAAGTGTCTAGCACGTTAACGTAAAATTTAATATTTATCATATTGGATTAATCGCCATTTCATTTGAGTTCATTGTTTAATGATGAATGATGAAGTCTTTGACTTTTTCTTTCTAACCAATATTCCCCAAATACTACAAAAATCTGCCTAGATTTACAGCGACATTGGTCTCCTGAGTAAGTCCAAATGCTGAAACTTATTTGAAATCGAAAAACTGCAACAACTGTGGGGATTTTCGTGTGACTGCCACAAAAGCCAACAGCCTTGTTTTGTACAATTCCATTTCAGTCTATCCTTTTTCTTTTACGTAGTTCAGGGCTGTCAAGTTGCTCTCTTTTTCTCTGAACTCTTGAGCAGAATTACTGCTTGTTTTTGTAATAAAATATGTGCCTGTCCTTTAGCTGATTACAGTATCAGTGAAAACATTACAAGATAATTCTATGTTTCCAAAGGTTTTCACATCAAACACAATGTAGCCTGTTTGTAAAATGGTCTTGCCTTGTAAGAACTTCAGACATGTAACAGAGACAGAGAGGGACTGTTTCAGTCTTGAATTTTATATGTTGAATCATGTACCATGACAAATGTCACCTATATATGTCAAATAGTCACATGCAAAAGGACAGAATTAAAATGTGGACCACCATTTCTGCGAGGAAAAGCTTTAAGTGACTCCCCACTACAGGAACAACCTTGTTGGTTTTGGGGAGAAAGGGTCACTGTTTTATAGAATGGAGTTGAAATTTCTCTTAAGACATGTTTTTTAAAAAAATAAAAAATAAAAATCTCCCATTCCAGGGGGTGGGGGTGGGGTAGGAAATCCACTTGTTGGCTGGATATTCTCTACTATTTTTTCCTGGTGGCTACCACTCAACAGCACTGCCATGCTACAGTAAAACTCAATGTTAGACCTTGCGGAGAATTCTTCTGCTATCAGCTGCAAAAAAAACCTGACCCCCCCAAAAAGTCGTGTTAACAAAACTTCTAATGATGAGACCCATTCTAGAGAAAGAGAATTTTATTTCCTCCAGGATAGAATTCTCTACTCAGAATTAGGGTGGAGAATATTTAGGGCCATTTGAGCAGAGCTCTGTTATAAAGTGTGTAGAGGTGAGTTTGGTAAGTACTCTCAACATTCTACTAGGCTTGAAAATTATACCGGTATTTATCTGTTCTAGAGCCGGAGAGGTGGAGTATTGCCTAAAAAGATTTTGTCCTTAAGAGGTTCTGCCATTCTATCACAATCCAAATTCATGACCTAGGACAAGTTACCGTATGTAGTCCCCCTCACAAATTTTTAATGTTCTCTTTCCATTTGTATTTTAATGTGCTTGGCTTGGATCCAAAGAACCATGAGCTGAAAGAGAAAATACATTAGTGTGGTTCTGTGAACTCTTGGGCAAGCGGTAGCTAGAAAATTATTGCACTGCCGCATCACAAAACATCAGGGGCTCTGTTACAGTAAGGAAGATACAGGCTGGAGTTATATAAAGTGATCCAAAACAAAAATCAAGAAAGAGCTTCAACAATTTGTGCAATTTGCATGAACAGAGGGAAAGGGTTCTTAACTATAACCTGATAGGTTTCAAGGGATATGCGAACTTGATGCTCTTTTTCTGGAGAGAGTGTCAACAGCTTTCAACAGATTCTCAGAAGAGTTTGTGACCCACAAAACATTAAGACCCACTGGTTTACAGTCACTTTTTTGATGCCCTGGTCTTTTCCTAGTTTCACAACAGCCATTTTATGACCAGAAGAGTTTTTCTGCTAATAGAAGAAAACCATTGGAACCAAGTCCTCATGTTTAATTACATTTGTAAGCCAGAATGGCCATTTTGGGAAGGTAGGGTATAAATATTTAAAATTAATAAACGAGCAAGCAATCAAACATCTAACTATGAACTCTCCTGCCTTCTTTATGGGATACGAGGGCAGGATAGAGTTGCAAAGGTCTCTGGTTGCAAAAGCCAATGGCCAGGCCAGAAAATGTCTCCACACTGCACACTGAATAGCCAAGAGCTAAATCTATGTTGGAGCATCTAAAGAAGATGATTTAAATACCTTGATTTTGATTAATACAAGTGAAATACTTCATTCTACCTTTACATATGCTACAAAGAATAATAATAATTCCACTCCTAAAACCACACATCTGCTGCTAGTCAAAAGATCAGGAGTAAAACAATTAAAACCCAGGGGGTTTAATAGCTACGAAACAGAAATTTCCTACTTATAAGTATATATATATTCCCATCTTAAAAAAGAAAGAGCATTTTGGGCATAATCTGGCCAACTCTAACCACTTCTATATTCCATTAGATTCAATGGGAGAGGTTTAAGTGTGTGCTTAACTTTCCTCAATACTGGTTTAAAAGTGTTTAATTTTAGCTGGATTGTGGCCTTGGTAGGTTAAAAGAACATGGGACAGCCAAGTGAATCTTACACAATCCATCTCCTTGTTTTTTCAATGGGGTGGACCCAGCTTTCTTTGACTGCCATTCCAGGGGTAAAAGGATATGAAAACCTAGTAAATTCAATGGAACCTATTTCCAGATAACAGTCTACAGGAGTGCAGCCTAATTTACATTCTAGATCGTTGTTGTTGTTGTTGTTGTTATGTACCATTAAATGTCTGCACATTTGCAACGGTTAAAATTTGCAACTTTTACAGCCACAAGAGCATGACAATTTTATTCTATAACAATGAATTTCTCCTGTCATCAAACTCCTTTCATAGCATAGCCAAAACTGCTACCTTCAGAATATCTCATGTTTTAGATGACCTTTAAGCACAAAACAAGTGTTTGCTCTGTATTTCTGTACTCTCCTACAGTCAAGGCTAGTGCAAAACATTGTTCTGCCTGAGACGATGTAGACCAGCCTTGTCCTCTTCCTGCACTGACCTCAGCAGCCTCCTTCTGCTTTAGTTTAGTTTTGGGGGTTTTGCCACTAGCAGTGACAGTGCAGGCACACCTTGGGTCTTCTATGGAACAATACATTGTGAGCAGGGTGGCCGTGGAAACACTCTGCAGCAGCAAATGCTATTTAAGGTTTCACAGTAGTTAACTGTGACTTCAGATCAGTGACAGAGAGCAGGCAGGGGCGTGGCTGGCATGGGTCCCAGGGCCATGGTGCGTGTCCCGGGGGCATGGCATGGTGCCCGCAGGGGCATGATATGCGTCCTGGGGGCATGGTGCGCCACCTGCGGGGGTGTGGTGCCCAGTGTGTGGGGGCAGCAGTGATGGCACCCTGCTGACATCGTGCCGTGGGGTGGGGGAGAGCCCCCCCTTTTCCTCTGCCAGTGCTTCAGATAGGCATTCTCCCAATCACAACGCCTTGCTCTGAGGAAAGAGCTTCCTCAGATAAAGGCATAGCCAACTCAGACAGGCATTTAGGCATGTCACTGCCACTTTGCTGCAACGGAAATGTGGAAGTGGTAATCCTAGCATTTTAGGCAGTGGCTGTTGGGCTGGAGTTGCAGCTGCTCAGTTGGTGGGAGCAGTGGCAGATGCAGTAACCACCACAGTAGCAGGCAGTCCACAAGATGGTGGTGGGCAGCTCTGAAAATGGGCAAAAACAGCAACAGAGAGGCTGGGGGGGCACTGATTTGCCACTACTCCTGATCTGTTTAACAAACTGAAGGACATCGTCCTCTTTCTATGCTCCTCCCAATGGAAACATGCAGATGAGGACAGATATGACCCTGCTGGAAGTCATTTACATACTTTCTTCTCTTGTATATTAGTTACTACAAAGCTTGATGACTAAGCTCTTAAGCGAGGAAACATCTGATTACCAAACGGATGTCTGGTATACCACAAGTGGACTCTTTATTACTGTGTTTGCAATTGTTTAAGATAAAACTTATTTGAGAAAGAAACTACTTTTACTGTTTGTTTACAGATAGTTGCCTTGTTGATATTATCTTGTGTCAATTGCCAGTTGACACAAGGGGCTCACCCTGGCTCATGGATGGACTGGTCCTGTCTACGTTTTTCATATAAAAAAGACATGTGTTGATGAAGGGACACTGCTTTCACTGTTGAGGGAAACATTTTGGGTTTATAAGTAGGTCAAGTATGCATCTGGAAACAACTGTATACATCTCCACAGGTGTGGCAAACCAAGATGGATGGAGGGTTATTGTTGTTGTTTTTAAAAAAAGGTCTGTTCTAATTTACATCTCAATTAGTGTTAACGATAACGAATTCTATCTTGCCTGTTAGAAAGAATCAGATTACTTAAAACTGCTACATTCTAAAATGTGCTCCACTGATTATACATATGGTTAGAGCCAGGCAGAAGCTATGAATGGTGGTCTCTGAATCTAAGATGCATATGCCATTCCTGAAGCCTGTTGCTAGATATAGAGGCTGGAAAAGCTGGCGTATGGCAGTTAGAAGTAAACTACTTCTTACCCAAGCTCTATGTATGTATTTATTTACATACAGAGGTATCACACTATCAGCTTCCAACACGGACCACCACTGAAGCGTGGAAGGATGCAGCACCTCTACCAGTGGACATCAGTAGGAGACAGCCAGCACAGTAACGAGGCCATGTCAGCTCCATGCAGACCCCCTGAATGCCCTGAAATGATGCGACATTATCACAATGGAGTTCTGCTCTTGACTGCAAAAAAGACCTTTCTCCCCACAACATCATCTGCTATGGCAATACACATACAAATAATTATAATAAAAAACCTGCCACTATAAATGCCGATGCCAAAATGTTCCCATCACCCAATTTACCTTCTGCAGCTGGGGCAATAAATTCAGGACAGGGTTTTACAAAATGCTGACTAATGTATCTAGTTGCTTCCCTCGCAACTTTCAGCACATTTATAACAAATATCAACGGAGGAAGAAAGAGCTGTCTGGATTTCCCTTTGATGCAACATTTTTATTTCACCTAACTAGTTTTTCTGGTAGAAGCCTGTGCAAGGATTTCTGCTAGCACAATTGGGCTTCCCCCTTGCTGCCCTGTCACCCTGCTGCTCTGTCCCTGAAATGGGCTCTCAGGGGTGGGGTGTCAGGAGAACCCCTAGAGCAGCAGACAGGGAGGGATCATTCCACCTGGAAAGCTGGAAAGCTTGTGCTGATGGAATGATTGCCATAGTGCTATCTTGAATTCTTCCCTTAGTATATCCAGTCCTTTCTAGCCTTTAAAACACACACCCATCCTTTGAGACAAAACCGCAACATCATGTTATTTATAGCCAGAGTAGTTTGTAGGACTGCCAAAAATATTAAGATAATATTTAGACTTTTAATGGAAATAGTGCTTACATGAAATTCACATGAAATTGGGTAATGGCGTGGAACTGCACTGAGAGAAGTCAATTTACCTTTGGATGCCAAGCTTCAGATAAAGGGGATTTTATTTTGCCTGGGGTGGTAGCTTCTTTTGTGCATAAGAGCCTCAACCTAGTAAAAATGCACATGAAATTAATATGGTTTGTATTGTGCCAGCTGCACACTGTGCTCTGAACAGCATGCTAGAAACTAACTACTTACATGCAATAATACCTGAAGGATAACAAAGGTTGCCATCCTCAGAAGGGTTCGTGAGACCCATTTAACATCTTCTCACAACTTTATGAGATTCCATTGCTTGCAGGTGAAATAATCTGAGGTTTACATGGTTTGACAGCATACCTTTCAGCTACCTCTGTCTGCCCTGTTTTCTCTCCAGTGTAAGGCACCACTTGCTTCCATGCATTTAAAGATTAATTCCCAGCTCAATCCTATTCATGAGTACTTGTAGAGAAGGCTGTAGTTGGATAGCCCAATTCTCTGCATGTTTACTCAAAAGGAAGTCTGACTGCATTCCAGGAGGATGGCAGCCTTGGGACTCAAGATTGAATTAAATGCACCAGAGTGCACAAGTTCTCTGTGCTATGCATTCTTCTAACTATTTGGGGATGAGAATTCAATCCCACAAATATCCCATCTGCAATAGGCATGAGCTGCTGCATATCCTTACTTTTCCTTATAGCTTAGCATGCCTGATTCAGCCCAGAAAAGCACAACAGATGTTTTGATCCCACCAGATTCATCACTAGGAAGCTAAAAGATTTGGGGCACAGGTCTGTGGCACATATTTGCATATCATGATTTATATTTAGAGAAACAGATGTAAGTCTCAGAGCATGGTAAAATACTAAGTGGGGGTCTCACCAGCACTGCATTTTGCAGCAAACCCAACCCAACTCTGTAAGTTATGAATGGGGAACCTGGGTTCTCCAGTACCCATCAGCCCAAGCCATCATGGTCAATGGGCAGAAATAATTGAAGCTGAAATCTAGCAACATCTGCAGGGCCACAGATTATGAATCCCTGCTGTCACCCAAGATTTAAATAAAGTTTTTAAGAAGGAGGTAAAGGATATCTGGGACCCAGTACCAGAGACCTGGGTCTCAGGCCATTCCCTAACAATATCCCTGGACTCCACATGGTCAACTGAATTCATATATAAATTCTCAAAAATACATGAGCCACCAGAATATGCTTCCAATAATAATAATAATAATAATAATAATAATAATAATAATAATAATAATAATAATAATTTTATTTATATGCTGCCTATCTGACTGGGTTGCCCCGGTCACTTTGGGCTGCTCCCAACAAAATATTAAAACCACAGTAAAACATAAACCATTAAAAACTTCCCTGAACAGGGCTGCCTTCAGATGCCTTCTAAAAGTCCAATAGTTATTTATTTGATTGGAGGGCATTCCACAGGGCAGACGCCACTACTGAGAAGGCCCTCTACCTGATTCCCTGTAGTTTCAATTCTCACAGTGATTTAACTGCCAGAAGGCCCTCAGAGCTGAACCTCAGTGTCCAAGCTAGATGATGGAGGTGGAGATGCTCTTTCAGGTACATAAGGCCGAGGCCATTTAGATTACATATATCATTTAATCTAGTTTTTAATTATGAACACTTGGATTCCCCCCCATATTTCCTAAATATGAAAGGTACCCATTATTTCTTTCTTTTCAATATACCATGCCAAACTGCATTGGTAACTTTCTTCACCTCACAGAGGCTTTACTAAGGGAAACATGTGGAAATGCAGGTTGATAAAAGGGGCTGACAAGGAATAATGGGTTTGATTTACTGAACATACAGCGAGACGCATTTGTTTTGGTATAGGAATCTCATAAAAATTATTAGCTGTGTAAGGCAAAAATAAGCCAATTTAAATACCGCAGATGCCAAAATCAGTCATGTAGCACATTTTTTCCTGCAGCACATTAGAAGAGATTCGCAGGGAACTAACAAAATAGTATTAGTATTCTTCAACACACAAAAGGCTGGTTTAGGGAAGACTTGAAGAATTAATGACCAGATATGGTGATGCATATTAACTGCTCAAGAAGCCCTAATATGTTATATTAGAAACAGAAATAGAACAAACCACTTTGAGTATAAAATATGAACTGACCCCAACAGTGCTATTATTTCAAGGGAGGAAAAACAAATTCTAGTTAAAACAGGCTTACAAAATTCTATTTGGGCAGCCACTCATGAAATACAATTTTTAGTTATTTTATCCACCGAATATAATGTTTGTTTCCCCCCCTCTTGGTGGCAAAGGTGCTGAATATATTTTGTGCTTGGGCTGGTCTTTTTAAAGATGAATTCACAAACTTGCATGCTGGTAGAGTGCACACATCACGTACAATATGGGAAAGTAAATTATCATTCTGTGCTAAAATTTATGTCAAGCTGGCAAGTAAAAGAAACATTATTGTGCCATTTTCTCTAGTCACAGAATTTTGAAAGTGCTAGCTTTGAATGGGATAAAGAATGGGATAAAGTGATTGCAACACTGATGGAATGATAGATGTGGATGGGTTAATCTGTCAATTTCAGTTTCTCTTACTTTCCTTTCCCCCCCAATGTTAAGTACATTTCCACATCAGTTTGCATTTTTTTTAAATAAAAAAGGTCCTCATGAAAATTCATCAGCATTTTCATGCAAATTTTGCCCAATATACACATTGTTCCTAGCAGTTCCCTGCAGTATATCACATTTTTCTTGCAATATGTTGCATTTTTCTATCTTATTTTTGCCAGTATATATTTATATGCACACATTCCCTTAATACATGCATTTTGTACACATTTTGTTGGCTAGATAACTGAATTGCAAAGTTCGGAGAAGTGAGAATTCCGAAGGAGAGCTGCGTTTTGGTTCGTGTATTGTTTCAGGACATTTGAATTAGGTAGGTTGCACTAAAATATGAGCAAAACTGACTTTCTTTCCCTTATGTAATAACAGATAACACATCACCTCTCTTTGCATCATGGGGATGGAGAATCATCTCAGTGGTGGTGCCTCAAGGAGGAATGAGAGACCCACCATTGCTCTACTAGAGCTCTATTTATGGGCAGCTGACCACTACCGCTCCCAAAATGAAAAGGCAAGCATGCATGTTGTCAGAGGCAGAAGTCACCTATGTTTCCAGCTGCTCACTACTTACTTCTGGAATGCGCTACCTGCTCACTCACCCTCTCTCTCTTTGGGCAGTGAGCTGGGGAGGACTGGGAAAGAAAATACCACTTGGAGTGAGAGAAGAGAAGCTGCAGTGTAGCTTGCAGGTAGACCCAGGGGCAGTTTCTCTGGGTGCAAAATTGTTAGGGGCACAAAATTGCACCGCTTGGTTATTTTCTGAATGTTGAGCTGTTTCTAAATTTGTTCATTCATACATAAATAAATAAATAAATAAATAAATAAATAAATAAAACACGGCCCTCTCTTCATGGTGTCCAAAGCCACTTTCAGATAAATTGTAAAGCTTAGCTCTATTATGGAAGAGCAATGGGTGAACTTTTGTAATTTGAGTATGGCAAGAGAAGCAGTAACTCTGTGGTCTAAATTCTGTGCTTTAGGAAGGCATGAGTGGTCCTGTGTGACAGTATCTATAAAATATCTGAAACTCTGCCATAAGCAAACAATCTTGGGGTTTTCAATCAGACCTGACAAAGATACAAGCCTTTTTCAATTCTTTTTTAAGCCAGCATCTACTAAGGTGCTAAGAAGATGGCTAATGGTAAATGTTTGATAGCAGCATTAGCTAGGATGGAATCACCAGATACAATCAAAAGGGCACACTATTTAATCTGCAGTGCAGGGAATCTCCTTGCTACCAAGGCTAAGGAATTCTAAGAACTGGATCTTATATTCTTGTTACCTTAACTAGAAAATGTCACATCATTTGCAAATATGATAAGCAAGAATACATTCAGAAAGGACAAAAGCAACACAGGTAGTATGCCTTTCATCACGTTCCTGGAAAGACTTGCACCAATACTGCAAAGGGATCAGCAGTAGTTTGTTCTATTTTCTTGGAAACAAGATGGTCTGTGGGTGATAAGTGCAAAAGCAGGTTGATATGAGCAGCAGCTTAGTCCTGAACGCTAAAATCTCTATAAAAGTGAAAGCTGGTCTACAGAGATAGCAGCCAAAATGTCATGTTTCAGCAAATGGCATTCTGGGAGGGTGGTAAAGGGGGTTAACTAGAGGTTCCTGGAAATGTTATTACCACAGAGAAGGCCCACTATTAAGAGGGAGCTAACTCAGTGATGATATCCTTTTTTCATGCTGTACAAGCTACAGGAGCACTAGTTAGAAGTCATTTCTGTTTATCACTATGATATTTCTAAGGTGCAGTAATCATGACATTTCAAACGTTTGCCCTACATGTTTCCTTATTCTTGTGATGAACCACTTCTACATGGCAAAATTTCCCTAATATCTCTTGCCATGTGGATTACCCATAGAAATTATCTTCCACTGGCTCTAAATGTTGCTGTAATCAGTGGCATGAATGTCTCTGCGTAGTCAGAGAAAATTGTAGGCAGGGCCAATAATAAGGAAATGACTTCTCATGGTTAAATGTAATATGTAGACCAATGCTCAGCTATCACTTACTATAGGAAGGTTCTGTATCGTCCCAAAACAACATCGCTGCATAGCAACTGGACCAGACCAATATGGTTCAAGTTGAATCATTTCAGTTCAAAACCGGTTCATTTCTGGCAACCTGGGCTGGCCTGTCCATGACACATGCTGAGGCAGCTGCCTGAAGAGCCAGAAACCAAGGGGGTGCTTCTATGGGTGCCCACCACCACAGGAGGAGGAGATCCGGTGCCTTCTGGGTTCTGGCAAGATTGCTAATTAGGAAATTTCTCTGAATGTTTACCTAAAATCTTATTGCATGTCATTTTTACCTATCAGTTCTGACCCTGTCTTTTTTTTGGGGGGGGGGGTAATGTGCTTCAGCTTCTCTGTAACAGTGTTTCCATTATAGTTAGCCTTCTTTTCCAGGTTCAACACACTTCTTCCAACTATTGCTCATTATACTTGGTTTCCAGACCCTTCAGCATCCTGGTCTGCACATACTCTAGTTAGTCAGTGTCCTTCTTAAAACATGACAGTCAGAAATGGCAACTGCAAGCATGCCCAACTGAATGCTTGCAAGAAATATTTGAGTGAAAGCAACCATGCTTGCAGCTTACCATGAGCAGGATGTGCAGAGCTATGTTTATCCTGATCCTGCAAACTGCTAGTGCTAGTGCTACCACATCTCATTTCTCTGCCTAAAGGTTGAAAAAACCCCACCTTAATTGCAGTCAGGTGAAGGGAAATACAGAAATGGTGGCAACTGCAGGCGCTCTGCATCCCAGTGGAATGTTGTTGTTTCTCCTGCCTCCAAGTCCCAATATATCCAGTGGGAAAGTGTGTCAAGTGGGGTACACAGTAGCAGTTTCCAGCCAATGAGATCAAGAGCTGTAGTGGGAAAAGACAACTGGGAGGGGGGCACTTGCCACAGGTACCCCCTCTGCCTTTCACTTTCATCTACTCCAAAGTAAGTTTCTTTACCTGCAGGCAGGGAAAGAAGGAGGTGGCTGAGGCACCTTTAGATGCTTCTCAACCACATTCCAGGGGTTCTTGCATGCATTCACTTGCAGCATGCACAAAGTTTTGACCCCTTTCTGGTTAAACAAAGGGGTGTTAGTGAATTTCTTCCTATTTGCATCATCCCCACCACCACCACCACTCCATTTGCAAAGATGAAGGATGCTTCCAGATGACCCTTTGTTTCAGCAATCATCCTGATTTGTTTCCAGGGAGGCTAGATGATGCTGTGCCAAAGCAAGTGGTGCCCCACACTTTCCACTTCATTGTCCTTATTGCAAATTGCCCAGTTGTTGGGGGAAGTCGGTTTATTGTGCAATATCTTCCAATCAACTATAATTGCACAACCTGAATTTGCCAGTGTGTGACTGAATCTGACCTGAAAATAGCAACAACCTGGAAGCACCCTGAATCTTCCCCTCCCAAACTATGCTCTTGTGTGTGCAATATCACTCTGGACTGGACTCCTTTAAACTTAACATTAAAAGGTTCCGTATTCAAAGAGGTAATCACATTTGTGCCTATCAGCCGCCTTGGACATCGTCCCAAAACTTGTGCACGCTGCAACATTTTCCAAAACACTTAGAAGCCCTTTGATGAGAAGGCAACAACTGTTTCCTACCATCCCATATATTGGGAGGTTGTACAATCTTGCAGGGGCAGCTTTGAGGTGAGTGGAGTAGGAGACTTCTGAAGTATCTGAAAGCAGTAAGACCAGCCAGCAGCTTATAGAGTGACAATAGCTTGCAATCTTTCTTTAAAAAAAAAAAATTGCATAAGATACTGCATAGGAGTGAAGTGGAATCTTTTCCCTTTAAAAGGTCAACTTCAAAACAAAAGGTGCTGGAAGATGTGGAGAGAAGATGCCACGTATGGAGTACAGACTCCCAGAGAACTGAAGAACAATGGGCTATATATAGAAGACTCTGCCAGTCTAGATATAACTTGCACTCTCCTGAACCCTGGAATACTAAGACACTAGAAAAGGAAATGAAATAAAGACTAGCTATCGGTATAGAATCTCAGGAAACGGCAGGCCATAATGCACAGAGAACACTCTGTGCAAGGTCTGTTTTAGCATCTCTTAAAGGGGACGCTTGGAGGAATTGTCCTCCCAGCTCTTAAGCCATTCAAGTGCAGCTGTCTCAGTGCAAACTATTTGTGGAACACTAACTTCGTGCTATCTTTTATATGTGACAGATTGTAATTATGCTAATGATATGCTTGCAGCGTATGGACCTAAAGGGGGGGAAATGGCAAGATCTGTATTTTAACATCACAATAGATTCAAAAGTGTGTCAAAATCTTTGGGGTTGTGTGTGCTGCATATTAATCACCTCATAAATTTATTCAGCATCCAACAATAGCCACTGACTGAGACCATCTCCTGGTTAATTAACTAACATGGAAGCTGTCTGAGGAAGCAAATGTCTGTCTCTTATCCATCATTCTTTTATAAATTTTTATCCGGACACGGTTCAACTCTTTGAGAACCAAAGGCATGTAATTTAATTCTAAAATTTAAAATGTGTAAACTGCTGCAATTACACACACACACACACACACACACACACACACACACACACATTTCCAGAGTGCATCAGCCAAGAGTGCATTGTAGCAGAGGTGGAAAGCCTCAGGCCTGGGAGCCAAATAAGTCCCTTCTGGTCTCTCTGTCTGCCCCTTGGAATTCTCCACAGGCCACGCCCCTCACTGGTCCTGCTTTTCAACTTCCTTGTGTGTTTTTGCCTGGCTGGCATGTGTTCTTCAATTCTCATAAAGCCTCACGCTTTTCTGGATGGAGGAGAGAGAGGGATGTGGTATATGAGTATCTGCAGAAAGCAGCCTACTGTACAAACTCTGAATGCAGTTTCTCTTCGCGTTAATGGATAAGAAATGGTTTTAAAAGGGCATATATTGTTGGCATAGCAGTAGCTATACTGCTAATTTTCCAGAATAAAGGGGGGGACCCCTTTCCAATCACTGCCATCTTAGCAAAGTGGGGTTCTCCTCTCTGATGAAACACTTTCTGTCTACACTTCTAGCCTAAAAGAAATGCTAAACACTTCATTATTTGCAATTTTGTGGGTAATAATGGACAAACACTTTTTTTTAGTTTTTAGGATTACATAAATAATTCCTTTATTGCTCAGATTTGTTCTTCTCAAATGGCTGCTCGTGTGGACCTTTTCATTCCCCACACATAGCACCTATGTAATGCCCACCGGTTTGGACAGAACATATATAAGGATGAACATACATAAATAGTACAATATCCCCAATAGGTGCAAAAAAACCAATTGCTATTCTGCTTGCAGCTTGTAGCAGAGGAGCAATGATTTATTAGCACTAGGAGCCACCCATTGGGAAACAGCCTAGGAGAAACAATGAGCAGCGGGGGTGGGGGGGAAGAGCATCTGGGCAGGAGCTCCATAACTAAGGAAGGATGGAGGACATTTGAAATAAGCAGCCACACCTTTGGTTATTGTCCTGTAGCAGGACAAAGCAGAGAACACTTATTTTCATGTCCTATCTGTAGGGAAGGCTTAACTTGTAAACTAGCCTCAAATGATTGGCCTTCAGATGGTATACTGATATTGCTGCTTTCACAGTATGGGCAGCAATACCTATAACTCTCCAAAATGGGTCTAAAAACCTTCCACAGTGTATTTTTAAGTATGGATCTTATTTTAATGTACACTAAATAACAGCAATAGAAACACAAGTATACATACACACATTGAATAAGGAACACTGGCATGTGTGCAGTCATGCCCCATGTTGGCAATGGATCTCACATGTAAGGCAGATAGGGTGCATGGGCAAGAGAAGGGCAAGTGGAGAGAGAAAGACAGGTAGCCTTGATTGAGAATAGGCCTCAAAGACTGGGTGACAGAGAAACAGAAGGGAGAGTAGATGGGTGGGGGTTCACAAAGTGAACTGATTTAAATGCTTGATTTGGGGAAGTGGGGGAGAAGTGTGTGAGCATTGGAATGTACCATCCAAAACATCAGCTGCAGACCTTAGAGTCCAAGGGCACAGAAAATGGGAATAAAATTAAATTTAGAAAACCCAAATAAGAACACCATGAAGGAACAGAGTCCCAAAGGAGAAATGCCAGATAAATGGGATGTCTAAACTAATTTGTGCAAATTTGGATTAAGACTAGCATGCCGTCAACTCAGAAGATGAGTTGTATTGACATAACATTACGTGATTGTGCTGACAATGCTAAACCAAAAAACCATCAAACTGTAATTGTATATTTTTTTCGCCAGACAAGATTAAGATTCTGTGTCACAAACTTGCATCTTAAAAAAGCAGATTTGAAAAGTGACTTGGGATTTACATAAAAGTCATTCAAATTCAATACTTTTAAGTTTTATCTTGCTTAGCTGACTTTCAGACATTAGTACAGCAACATGAATTAAGCTGATCTTTGACAGGAGCAAATACGATATCGCTCTCGCTGTTTACATTTGACTGTTATCTACTTGCATTACAGCTGTTGATTAAGGTAGTCGTGCAACCATCATCTGGAATAATGTTTGGAAAATGACACTTTGGGAATAAATTTAATTTGTAAAGCATCCTAAAAGTGTTATGATGTTGTTTGGAAATTGATTTTCAGCAGGGTGCATTTAGTAAAGGGATTTTGCCCTAATGGAGACTGTCTCCTAATGGAGACAGAAAAAGAAAATATATCTTCCTTTGTTTCCAAAGGTATAGAATGCTCAGGGATCATGTATTCAAAGCAGAGGACTCAACTATCTTTTCAGTCATTCTTATTTAACAGCCGGGATGACATCAGGAGTCAGCATCACCAAGCACCAGCTGAAGCAGGGGGGCGACTGCTGACCATTAGAGACCCCTGGCCCTGTTTCTGCTCCTCCCATCAATTACCCCCTGCTCTTCTATCCTTTTCCTCTGGTCCAGAGATGTAAAGTTCCAGCAAGCAATAACAATAAGCAGAAAAAACAGCAGCCTGCTCAGTTGCCTGTCGATTCTGAGCAAGGGTGAAGACTGGGATTAGAAGCAGAAGGGCAAGTGGACGGTTGCAGCAAAAAGAGGGGCTTACTGAAGCCATATTGCCTCAGCCTCCTCCCAAACCTGGGCATCTTCTGTAAGCACCTCTTCTCTTCCATGCAGTTACCCCAACTTGCCACTGTTTAGTAGGTCTTTTCCTAATGTAACATATTTTGGCTCTATTTTGTCTTTTGAAGAGAGATTGAGGATGTCTGTATAAATATGGCCCTAGAACTGTTTTCAGTTTATGAATTTAAAATCCTTCTCCTCTTTGGTGGTACAGTGAGACACTCATTGCAAAAGCAGATTGAGATTTGTTTGTCCTTTTCCTGACAGCAGCTTCTTGCATTGCACCAGAATCCACCGTGGAAGCAGCTAGCTGGGTGTACTTGGAAAGACCTAACCTGGAAGCCACGCAGAAGTCACAGTTCTCATTCTGGAACACAGTTGCTCCAAGGACTAAATAGTAAAGACCATTTACCAAGAAAGGAACATGTGCAGCTCAGTAGTAGAGCACATGCTTTGCAAGCAGAAGGTCTCAGGTTCAATCTCTGCTGACTCCGGGTAGGGATGGTAAATGCCCCTGCCTGAAACCCTGGAGTCATTACCAGTCAGTGTTGGCAATATTTTGCCAGATGGGTAAATAGCCTGGCAGCTCCCTATGTTTCTGCTTGAAATGGCACCTGCATAAGCAAGGCAGCAAAGGCAGAGCGCAGGAAGGACCTGGTTAGACTGACAAGAGTCTTCCAAGCATGCTTAATGTATAGTTGGACTCAGAACAAGGCTGAAGATTCACAGCAAACCTAGCTAAACAATGGTGGTGTTTTGTGCGAGTTAAACCTTCCAAGTGGCTCAAGTGTTTTGCTGGAGAGCGAGGAACAAAAGGCGGGGAGGGGGAGATCTTTTGCCTTGAGAAAATTATATGTAACATCAATAATGAACAACAGCAGCATTTATTGCTTTGCTAATAGGCTACTATGGGACATTTTATTCCACTTCTTTGTTTCGACAAGCTCATTTTCTTTTAAGGGGACATTTACATTAATCTTCCCTGGTGTTCTGTTCTTTTTATCTATAGTTAATACTAAACTTCCTTGTGCTAAACAGTGTTACTGAAATTATATGATGGTACTGATACGGCTATTCACATACATTTTAAAGCCAACATCATTAGCTCTCCTGCTGCCTAGAAACCCAGGTTACCAAAGAGACTCTGAATGTGATTGCTGTCCCTATAATACTGCCAGATTTGTTAATGAGATGATAATCTCTCTCTCTCTCTCTCTTGTCTTAGACCAATTTTTGTCATTGTCTTTCAAACAGTACATTGGAATGATTAACATTTAAATAAGCTCCAGTATACTGCACTGTGAATCAGGTTTATGAAAATATACCTAGCATCCTGATCTAGGGGCTAAGCCACGTTCCCAGTGGTGTGGTGCCATTTCCTTTGGTTTATATCTGGAAGCAAGGATATCTTTTTAGTCATATGTAGAGAGAAAGCAAAAATAAATAACATAACCAACATAAAATATAGTGCATTAGCCTAGTTTCTGGAAGTGATGGCAACAGTGTTGAGTTGTGTAGCAGTTTCAGGACATGGTCCACCAACAATTAGTAGGATCTGTAATTGAAAACAATGGAATACCTGCAATCTTAGAGAAGTGGGCACCACTAAACACAGTGGGGCTTACTTCCGACTAAATATGCTCAAGACTGTGCATATTTCCCTCCCATACAGGGTGACCAAGGCAGTTTCTGTACCAAAACGAGGCCTGAAACCTGACTGAAATGGATCTAGAAAATCTGTGTCTTCAAGAGTACCTGGATTTGATTGGCAATGATCCTCTCTATGACCATGCCCAGAAAGGGGACATTTGCTACAGATCTGAAGTTATTAAGATCTCCTGGGTCTAGGGAAGGCTTCATCAGAAATGGTCTTACTATCGTATCCCATGTATTCTCATGTACAGAATATATAAATGGAAGCCGCCACCACTATCACAAGCATAAGCATGTTCATCATCAAAATTATCCAAACTTCAATAATGCCAACAGAATATCTTGGTATGACTTACACCTATCTGGTAGGTAGAGTAATTGTATTTTAGAAGAGTTGACCAGCAGGATGATCTTGTTTCCAAGTGTCCTTAAAAGCCCCCTGCTTATTATTTTACTTAGCAGCAGTTTCTCCATGTACCTCAACCTGATTTTTTGAATGACTTGAGTGTTTTATGTTTACTGTAGCTAACATCCAAATTAAATATTGCTTGTTTATTATTTGACATTGGATCCAGAGTGTTATTTCTATTAATTGAAGGACTTCAACTCTACTTTTCTTATCGTTAGAAGACCATGGAGGAACAAGTCTGCTTCAATATAGTTTCATGTCCCAAATGGCACCACCCACTTGACATTAAAAAGTTTTGCTGTACAACAGACATCAGCATCTGCCTTCATCCAGCTCACTAAATTATGTTGCTTGGAGCAGCCTGCTCTGCCTTGTTGCATAGAACAGTCAGCAGCTGTCCGAGGAATCTATAGTGCACTTACCAACAGAAGTTGAGTTACAGATAATACAAAATTACTCTTTTCATTCTCTCATAACATACATAGTAGCAACACTTTCAACTCTCGGAGGTGAAAATTTGAAAGCTTTAATGAAAAGGACTGAGGGATTGAATGCAATTGGTATGGTGACGCAACAGTCACCAAGTTGCAGGCAGCAATCAAGAGAGTTGAGAACAAATTACTCTAAATGTACCACAAAACTTAATAGAGCAGCTGCCCAAGGAAGCATCATTTTGAATTTAATTTTATCTTTGCAATCCCCAAACCATTTTTAAGGCATTAGCTTGCAAGTATACCAGAGTAACAGTGACAGACAGCACCACTCTGCTGACCACTACAATGTTTTCTGAAAAACAAAGAAAATGGCATTTGAACCAAACATCCATTTATAAGAAAAAATAAAGGGATAACTATAGGAGCTTTTTAACTATAGGAGTTAAAAACTTTTTAACTATAGGATAACTATAGGAGCAATGACAAACCTAGACAGCATCCTAAAAAGTAGAGACATCACCTTGCCAACAAAGGTCCGTATAGTAAAAGCTATGATTTTCCCAGTAGTGATGTATGGAAGTGAAAGCTGGACCATAAAGAAGGCTGATCGCCGAAGAATTGATGCTTTTGAATTATGGTGCTGGAGGAGACTCTTGAGAGTCCCATGGACTGCAAGAAGATCAAACCTATCCATTCTTAAGGAAAACAGCCCTGAGTGCTCACTGGAAGGACAAATCCTGAAGCTGAGGCTCCAATACTTTGGGCACCTCATGAGAAGAGAAGACTCCCTGGAAAAGACCCTGATGTTGGCACAAGGAGAAGGGGACGACAGAGGATGAAATGGTTGGATAGTGTTCTCGAAGCTACCAGCATGAGTTTGACCAAACTGCGGGAGGCAGTGGAAGACAGAGGTGCCTGGCGTGCTTTGGTCCATGAGGTCAAGAAGAGTCGGACACGACTAAACGACTAAACAACAACAACAACAACAACATAGGAGCTTTTTAGTTAAATACTTTCCATAAAGCTGATCCACTGCAAAGAAAATTTCACACTAGTCTATGTCTATTAATTCCCTGTTGTTCCATGCAAGCACTTAAAATATTTACTTAGCAAAACAGGTGGCATATAAGCTCCTTGATGTCATCCTTAGATTCTCCCTCCCCCTTCATTCACATTCTCTTAATCTGGTTTAACAAGTATTTGAGTGTGTCGGCTCTTTACTCAGCAATGATGCCTTTTTAAAAGTTCTACAGCCTCAAAGTTCCCACCCTGTGGCTTTGTGAGTGTTTTCAGTTAACTTCTCTTCTGCCATCTGCTGCAGGCAGCAGGACTTTAGTTCTGCCCCACAGCAGGCAAGAGAAATGGGTAGTTTCTTCCAAACTGGTTCTGTGTGCAATGTCTTTTTCCAAGGTATCACTTGGCACCACCTTCACCAGAAGTCACTCTTTATAGCATCCCGGTGTGGCTGCTCCTTCTTCTCCCTCTGACCACTCATCACCATCCCATCACCAATCCCCTAGGCTCTGAGCCTTCTTCCCCTTGGGGGTCCCTAGCCAGTGGCTCCCACCATTCCTCTTAATCCAGCTGGTCCATGACACATATTGAGACGGCGTATTTAAGAACTTGAACTGAAAAAAAGCTAACAAAGAAAATCATGCCAGCAATGCATCTCTTGAATCTTTAAAGAATGTGTATCAGTAGCAGAATATTGGATCCCTTCAACCAAGTAATAGATTAAGCCCTATAATCCAAACACAAATAAACAAAGCTATTTGTCAGCTGGCCCCCTTGGATGTTGTTAACAGGCAACCAGCATGCTGGTAGCCTACAGCAAGCTACGGGCCCTGTGGAATCCTGACAGCTAACAGATGAATTCCTTTGGAATTCTATTAAATAAATTAATAATCTGAGCAACATCATTAGAACAGGAAATCTATTTTCTACAACAGCTGTTGTTGATCAACTGGTTTTTCTTTCCTATCCATTGTAAGGCAGTGCAAGTGTGCCTAGGTGTTCAGGGAAGGCAGACAGGCAAAGGAGACACTCACCCTACACATCATTACAATAATGACACCACCATCTTTTCCCACCAAGTTAGGTTCATATCGCAAGAGAAAATGAACAGAAAAGATTTCTATGGATGGGGAGCAAGTTTCTGTTCTGTCTGCACAGCCCATTGCCGGTCAAATGTAGCCTTCAGCTGCATATGAACGTGAATATGATTTGGCACCTAGAATCCTATGTACACCACCCTATGCATATTTACTCAGAAATAAGTGTTGTTTGTGTAAAATGGCTCTTCCCCATTCATTGACATTGAAAGGGCTGCAAGCTGGTCAAACTTCACTCTTGTAATTACTCTGTTAACACCAGAAACCATTTACCACAGTTTGCTGTGTGCAAATGCCTGTAACTTCACAAATCTCTCTGTGGTTCACTTCTTAGTAATCATAATGTGTTTAAATTCCATTCCCATCCCTTTTTCAACTTATCTATTGTTAATGAAACAATGTTTCTGTGTTGGTTGCCTGCATACCTTAAGTAAAATTACAATTTGTGAAACAAGTACAGAATGCATTCTTTTCTTTTTTTCTAACTTTGGATGTTGTGTTGTTTTCAACAATTCTGGGGGAAAGTAAGTAACAGGAGCTAGGTTGGTAGCATGGCCACTCTTTTGCATTTTGTGGCCACCACAGTGCCCCAAACATCATGCAAGTCTGCTTTGGGGGGAAATGACACATTATTCTACACATCCCGCCTTTAATTCATGCTTGGGATTTTTTTTAAAAAAATGTAACTTTGCACTTTTGACAGAATGAGTGGAATTTGCAGACATACTAACCCCTCCACAGGGAATACAGCATGCCAAATTACAGGTAAATAGGTTCAGAACGAAAATACATTCACTTGCCTCACCTGAATCACCAGGATTGGATAAAACCATTCTATCTACTTTCAAGTTTGTCATGTCAGTCACAACACAGGTCTCTCTCTTCCCATTCTGGTATTTGCTCTATGCACATGCACACACCACATTTTCCTTATATAATGAAGCTAGAGACTTGGCTTTCACTTATTGCAGACATGTTTTTAGTTTTGTTGTTTTTGGCATCTAAGTAGATAAGGCACCACAAAGCTCTTCAAGGATCCCCAATTCAACTTGGGGTGTTTTCACACAGAACCTGCCCTACTTTGCATAAGGCCCCAAACCCTTTGAAGTACCCTGCTTCAGTTTGGGGTTCATCTGAAACCACTACATACTCCCAGCCTCTGGGAAGGAACATGCATATTAAGAAGACATTTTGCATTGCCAAACACTATTTTGGAAAGCAGAATTCTTCCACTGAAATGCTTCTATAAGAAAACACCTTATTCACAATGTCTTGGGCTCTGTGAAATTATTTTCCTCTAAATCCCCAGCCATTTCCTGGATCTTTAGAGAGTTCACTGCAATTCAGCACAGAGTCAGCTTTTCATTTGTATTTCCTTCATTGTGGAGATTAAAACATATTTTAAAAACTGCTTTATCAGTATAAAACAGTGTGAGCTATTATGCTTTTGTCACTTACTAAAGTCCATGCTATTTCCATGAGCTTTCATTGTCTGTGGCAGATAATGTTTTTATGTTTGTTTTTAACTGCTGCTCATGTCTCTCCTCAGCTGATTGTTTTATATTGTTGTTTTAAGCAATCATAATTTTAAATGTTGTGAACCTCCCTGAAGGAAGCTTTTGCACATGGAAGGGCTGGATGTAAATGTTTTAAGTAAAATAAAAGTAAAATAAATAAATAAAAAGGACTACATTCTTGGTTATTCAAAGTTGTGTTTTCTAACTTAGGGACTGGAAAATCAGTCCACTTCCAGCCTGTAACACTTTGTACCTGTTCACTTTAAAATCTGTTCCAGACAATTTCTTCATTAATCTGTAAGGTTTATATTAACCTGCACCAAAAAATCACACTGAAATACATTGTAGAAATGGTATTTTTAAAAACACATTTTATCTGAAAACCTTTATTTTATTTTTAATCAATCCTTATTTCAAAATGTATTTCTGATATGTTTTTTCCCAGGCAAGAATTGCATTTGTGCTCAATCATTCAGGAACTGTAAAAGCTGGTTGGAAACTGAGTCTAGGTGGATAACTAGTCTAGCAGATGAAGACCCCAGTTAAGGTCAAGTGATTCAAGCATCTCTATATCCAGCACACTGACATTAACCCTCTTCTCAGATGTTGGGAATGCCTAGAGTGTAAACACTGAGGGGTCGTGTTCATTGACTTTGTGCCTCCTTCCAACTTCCACACATTCAGCATTAAGTAAAAATAGGATCTATGCATTTTGGTTTTCCGTACGCATCACTGGAAGCCCTGGTGTAATCAGAAATCCTCATTGCAAGGTCCTCTGTTTTGTGTTCTGTGGCGCCGCTTATAACCTTTTGCTTTGTAATGTAATATGCATTATAAACTATAAGGCCTTTAGGACTCCACTGCTTGCTTAAACTGCATGATCAGCTGAGTTCTTGTGAAGATTAGTGAGATACAAGCAACAATTTTTTTTCTATTCTAGGAGTACTTTTTGAACTGTCTATGTCAAAGGAGGCTCAGGTGGCATCCGTGGCTGAGAAATGCCTTCTACCAGGTTTGGCTGGCTCTCCAGCTATGGTTGTCCTCTGTCTGGAATCTTGGATATCTGCTGCCACTCAGTGTAGACAATACCGAGGAAGATGGACTAATGGTCTGATTCAGTGGAACAAAGCTCCCTATGTTCCTACGATCACTCTTGATTACTCTATGTCTAACTGCTGCCAATCCTCATGAGAGCCAAGTGGTACACAGTAACTGCCTTTGGTTTCCTCCTGTGTGTGGTTCTTCTATTCTTTTTACTTAGCATACAAAGCTATCAAAACAGTATGTGATGCTCACAAATCAGCATGCCGTAGGAAACCTTATTATGAGCCTCCCAGTTGTTGCTGTGGCCTGTTATGCATTAGCTTTCAGCAACATGACACATCTATTTTTTAAAAAATTGTTTGAAACAGAGGTCCATAAACAATTGTTCAGATGGTTCACAAAACAAGAGAACAGTTTCATCATGTCAACTGTCTTCTCTCACTTAAAGACATTCTGTGTAACACGTGGGCTGGATTTATTTATTCCTTGTTATTTTTTAAAAAGCCCCCATTGTTAATACTTTCTCAAACTAACTACATTTCACATTTAACTGTGGTAGGACAGAGCGATGCCTGTAGTGCTGTGCTAAGTCTGGCAATGTGTTTGCAACCAAAGCTCCCCCCCCCCCCGAAAGTATGGAATGAGACAAATAACAGCTTATGACACAAATATTTAATTTTGTGGAACTTTAGACTGGGCTGCATGGCAAACCAACCACAGGAATGCTGCCAGGAATGGCATCCCCATGGAGAGCTTTCCCCTTTCCTGCCATAATGTCTAAGAGTGCTTACTAAATGATTCAGCTGCATCACACTGTAACTTTTGGGGAGATGCTGCTGGCATCACTGCTAGCATTACTCACATGTAGCCAACAGCCAGAAGGGAAAGGGGATCCATTTAAGCCTATGAAGATTCCCTTCTATGTGTGAAGGTCTGAAATTCAACATGCCCCTCTCCTATAGTATGGGTGTGTGCATCCTCTTCATGCATTCTCTTCATGATGCATCTCTTCGTAGAAACAACTTACCTCAAATTCTGGGAAATATAGCCATAACATAGGCTCAGGGTAGGGATCTTTGGTGGTAACTTCACTTGGGGTGGATATATTTTCAATTTTGTGCTTGATAATGCAATATATGTTGGGCAGGTACTCTTGATGGCACCCATCCTGATCTTATGAAATCTGATCATCAGGAATGGATGCTAAGTGTCCTGCTGACTGCTAAATGTCTAGTCTTAAGACACTGGAGGGGGTTTAACTCATCCCAACAGACAGCTGATTTTGCTGTATGTTTATGAACTCTCAGCTTGCTGTAGGCATCACTGATGTTGATCAGGCTATTTGGATTACTCATAGAAAGACATATGCTTGATGTGCTGGGCAACTTGCAGATCAGTGACATTTCTCATCCACAGAATATGTAGTCAGTTTGATCCTTCCCTCTCTACCCATAGGGCTCTTCCTCCCTCATGTATCCACTTTATGTTTCATGTAAGTTATAAGGAGAGTAAAAAATAAACAACTAATAAATCACAGTTAATATAGAAAATACAAATGACACTTGCATCCAGTCAATGCATCTGAATCTGTGCTAGATGAAAATGGACGACTGAGTTGCCACTGAACCCAAAGAAAACTTCTTGGTTCAAATATTATGTTGAAGAACAGTGAGAGAGAATGCCAAAATCCGCTTTGCAAATTTCTGGGGATGCTTGAATTATTCACATGCTTCAGGATCAGAATTCGCTAGTAACTGGTAGAAGACGTATTAATTTATTTACTATTTTTATTTTATTGTAAAACAAACCTATTTTTGCGGGGCTACAAGCAACAAAAATGGTGCTTCAGCAGCCCCCCCAATAGCCATGTCCTCCCATAATACTCCACTTGGAACAATTCTACCTTGTGGCATGGATCATCCCATGAGCATTGTGGGAAGAATGACAGCTACTAGCAGAACAGGTGAATAGGAAATACAGTGGTACCTCAGGTTAAGTACTTAATTCGTTCTGGAGGTCCGTACTTAACCTGAAACTGTTCTTAACCTGAAGCACCACTTTAGCTAATGGGGCCTCCTGCTGCCGATGCCGCCGGAACACGATTTCTGTTCTCATCCTGAAGCAAAGTTCTTAACCTGAAGCACGATTTCTGGGTTAGCGGAGTCTGTAACCTGAAGCGTATGTAACCTGAAGCGTATGTATCCTGAGGTACCACTGTACCAAGATAAACACAAAGTGTGAGCATTTCTGTAGGATGGGAGGCACATGCACGCTAACACCTATTGGAGCTTAAGACATTACCTTATGGACAGTATTGTAAATCATACAAATGGTGCAGCCAATCAGAAGCTTAGAGCTGTAATCATTGCATGTGCAGAATTACTTCTGCTAGTACAATGGGACTTCCCTCCCCTCTCCTACTCCCTAGGGCCTGAAATCTGTTCTGGGAGTTACTCAAACCCTCTGTAGCACATTTGGAGGCAGTGCAGGGTGAGGAGAGCTCTGTTGTGCTTGCTGAAGTCATTCTGCATGTACAATGATTTAGCTGGATTCAACTTATATGAAGCTACTTTATACTGAGTCAGACCAATGGCCCATCTGGCCCAGTATTGTCTACCATGACTGGCAGTGGCTCTCCAGGGTTTCAGAAACCAATCACTTCCCCCTTGCTGGATTTACGATGCTTTGTGTTGGTTTCCATCGCACATTGATATTGTTTTAAGGTTTTTATTACATTTGCATGTTTTGTAATAAACTGCTGAGAGTATTTGGCTGGTGGTGCAGTATGGAAATATCACTGATGAATACATTAAATTATACAAGTAAAATTCTATCAGTGTTTAAAGTGATTCTTCATGTAGTTAAACATGTTATTTCCATGTTTTATTGGATATTTTAATGGAAGCCATTATTATTATATTTTCTGAAACTTGTTATATCTAAAGTATCTGAAACCTTTTTTAAAAAATCCACCATTTTTATTTTGCGAGCATGTTTCATATGCAGTAATTTTTAAAAAGCTGAAACCACACTCTGTAAAACTTCTCAGTAAATAAATGTCATGCAGTTTTGCAAATTTATTCTGACTCATTTTCCTTTAAGAAGGCTACAAATATGCAGAAAATGGCAGTCTGAAATATGCTGTGCCTTATTACTTTATTAACTTGCATCATTTTTTTAAAAAAACACAACACATTGATCTTACTGTAATTAAATTTAACTATTTAGATTACAAGCAACTTCTTTCCTCTGCCAGTAATAAAGCCCATCACTGTACAGAGTTTTACTCTGCCAAAACATTAGTAACTCATTACTGAATATTTCATTATTTAGCAGAGCAATGTTCAAAGATAAGGCTCTTGTTCTTCCAGCATAAGCAAATTACATATATTCTGCGTGGTGCAGTGGTTAGACTGAACAGACTGAAGTTCAAATCTATCCTTAACACCCAAAAACTTACTAGGTTACATGGAACCATTCACTGCCTCTCAAAGTAGACATGGGCTCATTGTGCAGATAGAAATGGAGAGAATCTTATATACTGCCATGAACAACTTGGAGGGAGAGCAGGATGCAAAACAGTAACATAAAGAATGCTCATTCATAGATTATTGTGTTTTCATAAGGAAACACCACCTATCAAATCCTGATCAAAAACTGGATCTTACACAATCAATGGTGAGCTACTTCAGCATTGCTAATGACAGGGATGGAGAGCTTGAGGCTCTTCTGTTGTTGTTGAAGTATAACTCCCATCATCCTTAACCATTGGCTGAGGGCAGCTCAACAGCATCAGAAGGACCACAGGTTTCCCACCCCTGGTTTCCGGAAATACATTAGCTCTATCTGTGCATTCTGCACACCTGTATTGAATAAGCAGTACCTATCTTCCAAAGTCTGCATATACAGTGTGTATGTCTATAGGGAGGAAGCCTTTGTGCATATAGTTGTACATGCTAAGAATTCCCCATAGCATGGAACCATGAATGATCTGCATTCTGGAGAAGGCATCAAGCATAAAGACTGGAGCATATACCTGAATGGGGATTAAGACCCAGCAGAATAATATCAAGGGAAGCAACAACAACAAAAAGAGGAGGGCACATATGCCCAGTGCTCAAAATGAGAAATTATCACAACCAAAGTGTGTCCAAAGTGTTGTAAAAATAGTCTTCAGAGGCAAAACCGTATTGATTTATTTTAATTGTTAAAGCAAAAAGCTAAATTGGCTTTAGACTACAACCCATATAATATTATACATATGGACTGTTTCAGTTGATGGTATAAGAAAAAGAGATTGCTGCAGAAGAAGTCCATAATAATGAATGTCTATCTTCGTTGTGGAACCTACAAGTTGATTGTGCTCCCAACATCTGGTGCAGGGCTACTGGTGTTTTCCTTTTTAATTTCTCATTTTAAGAGGGGGGTTTTTCCAGGGACATGTCAAACTGAAAGAGCAGAAAGAAAAGGAAAGAAGTAAAAACAAAGAGAGACATATACTTTACCGAGAATAGAACAGGCAGGGACATATTAGGTTGGAGGAAGAATTTAAAATGGTTCCCACACTACAGGTTGAGGTTGAAGGTGGGTCAGAAAAGATTGAAGCCTAGATTGAAGGGTTAGAAAACATGTTCAGTAAATCTAATCTAAGTGGAACAAAGCCTTTGTTTCACTATTTGCCTTAAAGCTATGGCTTTTAAATGGAATCATTTGAAGAAGGAGAAAAAGCTTGAAAAATGCTAATTATATCAGGCCCTAAATGTGGTCCTTTGGAACTTTCCAACAAAAGGAAAAAGTAGCTAAGCGCTTTAGTTCACATCAGGCATCTGTTCACTCAAATTAAGACAATCATGCAATGGAGAACACATCGATGTTCCCTTCTTTGTAGCCCTCCTTAGGCTTGTTTACACATTACTCTGAACTAATGTATAAGCTGTCTCTACATATGTGGACAAGGGGCGCGGGTGGTGCTGTGGGTTAAACCACAGAGCCTAGGACTTGCCGATCAGAAGGTCGGCAGTTCGAATCCCTGCAACGGGGTGAGCTCCTGTTGCTCGGTCCCTGCTCCTGCCAACCTAGCAGTTTGAAAGCCGCTCCAGCGGAAAGGTAAATGGTCTTTCCGTGCACTGCTCTGGTTCGCCAGAAGCGGCTTAGTCCTGCTGGCCACATGACCTGGAAGCTGTACGCTGGCTCCCTCGGCCAATAAAGCGAGATGAGCGCCGCAACCCCAGAGCCGGCCACAACTGGACCTAATGGTCAGGGGTCCCTTTACCTTTACCGTTTACATATGTGGACAAGTGTACACATGTTGATTTGTGCAACTCAGCTATAGTGTGCATAGGTACACAGCCTGTAAACTGACTGGATATTACATGTGAATAACTGTATGAGTCAGCAGTGAGAGATTTTACTTTCTTGGGCTCCATGATCAGTGCAGATGGTGACAGCAGTCACGAAATTAAAAGACGCCTGCTCCTTGGGAGAAAGGCGATGGCAAACCTAGACAACATCTTAAAAAGCAGAGACATCACCTTGCCAACAAAGGTCCGTATAGTAAAAGCCATGGTTTTCCCAGTAGTGATGTATGGAAGTGAGAGCTGGACCATAAAGAAGGCTGATCGCCGAAGAATTGATGCTGTGGTCCATAACCGTTCCCAGTCAGCCATGATTATGTTATATCCAACATCTTGCGCCCATTTAATCATAGCTGATTTCACCGTTTCATCCTGAGTGTTCCATTTCAACAGCAAGTTATACATTCTTGACAAATTCTTAGTTTTTGGATCTAACAATTCTGTTTCCAATTTTGATTTTTCCACCTGGAAACCAACTTTTTTGTCCAATTTGTATGCCTCCATTATTTGATAATAATGGAGCCAATCTCGCACTTTGTTTTTCAATTTTTTCAATTTTTTCAATTTTTCAAAGCTCTGCAATTTTATTCTCTCTCCTTGTTCCAGAATTTCCCAATATTTCGGCCATTTGGCCTCCATATTGAGTTTTTTCTGTGCCTTCGCTTCCATTGGTGACAACCATCTTGGGGTTTTTTCCCCTAACAAATCCTTATATCTTATCCAAACATTAAACAATGCTTTTCTAACAATATGATTTTTGAATGCTTTATTTACTTTTACCTTATCATACCACAAATATGCATGCCAACCAAATACATTGTTAAAACCTTCTAAATCCAACACTTCAGTATTTTCAAGAAGCAGCCATTCTCTCAGCCAGCAAAAAGCAGCTGATTCATAATAAAGTTCAAGGTCTGGCAGGTCAAATCCACCTCTTTCTTTAGCATCCGTTAATATCTTAAATTTCATTCGAGGCTTCTTGCCCTGCCAGACAAATCTAGAAATATCCTTCTGCCACTTCTTGAAACAATCCATCTTATCCAAAATTTGCAATGTTTGGAACAAAAATAACATCCTTGGCAGCACATTCATTTTTATCACAGCAATTCAGCCTAGCAATGACAACTTCAAATTTGTCCATACTTCTAAATCCTTTTTCACTTCAGTCCAACATTTTTCATAATTGTCCTTAATTAAGTTCACATTTTTAGCAGTCATGTTAACCCCTAAGTATTTCACATTTTTTACCAATGTTAGTCCTGTCTCCTTCTAAAACTTCTCTCTCTCATTCATAGTTAAATTTTTCTCTAGAACCTTGGTTTTCATCTTATTCAACTTGAAACCTGCAACCTGGGGACAGAATTCCAAGGTTGGGGCACCACAGCAGCCATCTTCCTTGTGCATGAGAGACTACTTGGAGCTGACCCTTTGCAGAAGATCTTAAGACACAGGAAGGCAGAAGAGAAGACAGGGAAAAGAGACTCCTCCAGGTATTTGGTACCTGCAGCACTTTAAAGGATAAACACTGACTTATGTTTGGCTGAGAAGCAGATAGGCAGACATTTCAAAAAAAAAGTAGGATACAGCGTGGTCTGGCTATACCTGTCAAAATTCTAGAAGCTGAGTTCAGTACAATTAAAGCTTCCAGAATGCCTTTAAGGGTGGCCCGACATGAAATCCAATTCTGCAATCCAATCCAGACTCAGCTCTAAGCATCCCACCTCCCCACAATTATCATTTTTTTATATACAATCACCATCCATTTCTCTCACATTCTAAATGCTGACAATATAAACCATTATGAAGTATGTGTGATTAATGACATTCAGCAGCACTGGCCTATTTATTGTGTAATAGAATATTTGTCCTCAGTGCTGGCCTTGACAGAGACACCCTGCAGCTGACTGATGAGCCCAGTAGCATCACTCATTATTGGAACATGCTCACATAAAGTGATTATGCAATTTTCACAATGCTGCTCTGAATCAATAGCTCACATTGCAAGAATTTTGTGATCTGCACGTTGTTGAATTGTACATCGTGATCCCCGCTCAAAAGCACAGACCTCTCTCTAATAAGTGCAGTGCACAGCTGAATCACAACAGCACTTCATATCTATCTTATTGAGCATATTGGCAGACAGATTGCTGGTTAATAGCAAGGGATGGTTGATTGATGCTTCTCTAATCAGAGTGAATATTAGCAGACAGTTCAGGGGTGGAACTCTAACAAAAGAAGAAGATGAGTCTCCACTGATGTTGTGAGTCACTCAGTATATTATATCAAATTGCAGATCCTCATGGGATCCTCATTCAGAGTGAAGCATCCAGGGCAAAAGGCAAACCTAACAAATTTGAGAGGAAAAATGTGAACCTTTCCAGAGCTTGCTACAGTAATGATATGCATTTGTAAAAAGGTTTTGATGAAAGTTTTTTTTAAAGTTTGCTTTCAAAAGTTTCACTTTCACACACATGCAGGGCCACTGCTCTAGGTTACCAACCTAGATCTCCCCTGACCTCACTGTGAAGTCTGAATGTTTCTAATAGCATAATGTTGAATTGTACCTTATATATTTTCAAGTAACTATTGCAAAAACACCATAAGCCTCCAGTGCTCTCCCTTCAAATGGAATCCAATCCTGGTATCTCTTCTTTCCACTCAGGAAAGTGGGGAGTGTGCCATCTTAAAGTTGGAGTAGACAGCTGGTCTGTCTAACCATTTAGGGTTGGTTTTAACCCCAGTGATTAAAGGCTACCAGATCAGAAAGGAAAAGATCCAGAATAGCTTTTTGGTAGAAATTAAGCATTGTTTGGGGCATGCACATCTAAAAATTGTCTTATTTATATGGCTAAGTCCTTTGAGCACTGTCAGCTGGTCCATTTAGCTCAGTATCCTCTACAATGACTGGATGCAACTCTCCATGGTTTCGGGCATCCCTACCTTGAGATACTGGGAATTGAACCTGGGACCTTCTGAATGCATAGCAGATGCTCTTATCACTAGGCTATGATCCTTCCCTTGTGCAATAGTTAGAATGCTGGAAAGCCAAGAGTCCTGGGCTTAAAATCCCATTAAGCAATCAAACTCAGTAGTGGGCTTGTTGGCAAGTCTCTGTCTTTTAGCGTAACCCGCTTCACAAACATAAGACCGCAAGAAAATAATGCTAGATCAGGCCAGTGGTACATCTAGTCTAGCATCCTATTCTCACAGCAGCTAACCAGATGCCCATGTTGTTGTTTGGAGGGCATGGAGAGTAAAACCTCAAATATGCAGCACAAAGTGGAAAGGGTATGGTGCAAATGCAATAAAGACATTCATCACAATGCTTATTTTCAAGTCTCCAAAAGAAAAAGAAAATAAGAGAGAAATTATGGAAAGCCAACTAATCTGTGCTCCAGATCGAGAAAATATGATTGTTAAAAGACTGATAAAAAAGACTACCCTTATCTAAAAAATGGTTATAGGAACAAATTATCCCACGTTACTCCCCAAAGTCCTATTCATTTTTTTTAAAAAAAAATTCTTGACAATCCAACCTATAAAATGGTACTCTGTTCCTTTCGCCTAACTGCAAGATGACCACCACACCCACAACATCAATGCCAAAAGATTTCTCCCACCAGGAAAGCAGTGGCAAATGTTTAACCCCTCTGGGGGCACTATGCAAGGAGACAGAGGCTGCAACTTTTCCAGGCTATGCTGAAAGAAAGAAAGAAAAAGCTTTGAAGCTCCTTTGCAGTTTGCCATGCTCTATCCTTTCTCTTATTGGTTCATGTTGCGCAATTCCTAGGATCAGCTTTGTGATCACATGTCAGCATCCACTGCTACCTTGCAGCTTTGCCTCTATTGCATACTAGCAAATCTCTACCAGCTGCACAGGAACCACATTTTTTAAATGACAGCCAAACAGGCAGGGGGGGGGGGGACTTTTGGCCATATGAGAGGTGAGTTGGTCCCAGCAAGCCCTATCTTGGCTACAAGCCTGATTCTCGCAGCTCTTCGTTGGGGTAAACAGAATGACAATAATATAGTCTTCTCCGTCAGAATTGTTTAATACTGGTCACAAAATGGGGAGCCATTGCCAGAAATGACAAGGGCACAGACCACAGCTTCTACTTTCCTGCAGCGACAAACAGCAAAGCTGAATAGAGCAACACTGCTTGAAGTTTAGAGCAATGCTGCTTGAGTCCTTACAATGTCTCAGTTTTAATGATTTGTGAAGCAGAAATGAGTGGTGGCTGGATGATAGTGATGCATTCATGCTGAAAGCCATATATGAACTTCATGCTGAAAATATTTCTTGTATCTCTGAATGTGCCAAATTTCAACTTTTTAATTGGCAACAAGGAACAAAACACAAACAAAAGAACCTCACCAAAAGCTGGGTGATTTCTTCCTCTCAGTTTATAGCATTCACTCTCTTTAGTAAGTTAACAGTATAAAACTATTTCTGTCCATATTTTTGGACCCCCCGATGGCAGCCATTAACTGTAACATTTCTTAAGAAAACTTTCTATTCATTGATGCTATAGATGCTATTTCCATCGCCTGAAGTGATGTACCACAATAAACCCTTTATCGGGGGAGGGGGGATGCCATAAAAACAATACTGCAATAAATGATTAAAACTAAGTTCATTTAATCCACTTTAAAATTCTCTTCTGATTCATTCATCCTGAAGATCAAAGTTGGATGGGGGGCAGCAGGGGGGGGAATAGGGCAAGTGACAATTATGTGTCCACCTTTCTTTTACATTTCTGAATGAGTCACACCAGCTGAAGGCAGGTTTTAGAAACAGTTTTGTAAAAAGGATGATAATCCTTTTTCAGTGCTGTGCAGATACTAAGAGAATGCAGGACCATAGAATTAAAATGAAAAGCTCTGTGAGAGGTATGGGGGGGAAACAGGAAAGTAGATTTCAAAAATCAGAAAACAAATACTACCAGCTGCCAACTCTTAGACATTCTAGCTACCTAAGTCCATTGTTGCACACCAGGCATAGGGGTTATGTGTGCATTGTTTAAGTATCAATAGAATCAAAGTTCCATGTTATTTACTCCCAGGGGGAAAAAACCTGTTTGCAAAAAGTGTGTTCTTGAATGCTAAATGTGATCCATATTCCACTTTTGTACCTGAAGCTCCAGTATTATTAACAGTTAAGGGAACACATATTTAGAGAATAAACTGCCATGTGATGCAGCCTTTGAGTTTTTGCAGACACTGGCAGTGTCTCCAGAATGACAACTGCTTATATTAACCCAGACACAGGCAGACAGACAGAGAGACAGAGAGAAAATATTAAGGGATGATTTGAGATAATTTTAATTTATAGCACTGAAGAATTAGATTCCACCAGGGACAAGTTTCCTTGGTGTTAGAATGCTTTTGAGATGAATTCATGTGGAAAGCTGGTCACTCGGACAAGAATCAAGAGGACAATGCATCTGTGAAGCAGCCAAACAGTGCAGAAAGAAGCTTCAAATCATCCATTGCCTCAACTACAACAATTTTCAGTTTAAACTGCAACCCTCACATTTAGCTTAGGTCACTGAGTGCTGACTCACTGACTCATGTACACGCATGGATGAATCTGCCTTAGGAGGATGTCAAGAACACTTTCTCAATTATTAATCCAATGCCTGTCAAATGAACCAGATATGTCGGCAGGTGTACTGACTTTTCTTATAGTTGTGGTGACGATCACATGGTTTACTTATACCTGACTTAAGGAACCTTAGCTTGAGCACAGTGTGGCAATGTCTTCATGCTCACACTTTTCAAGTTTGAACAACTGTCATTTGCCCATGGTGAAATTTCACAACCTATAATTAGTTTGAAACACCAGTGTTTCACATAGTAACATGTTCTTAAGTATATGACATTTTAATATATAAACTGAACAGCCATTAGTAGGTAACAACTGCTCTAGTTGTACTAACAATGTACATTAAATAAAGGAAGCAGATAGCATAACTTAACATTCTGTCATTTACATCAGATTCTGACTGCACAGGGGTGGGGGCACATGTGTATCATTGCGCTGAGCTCCAAATGCCCTTGGGGAGTGGTGATCACATTATCTATTCCTAGCATAATACAACACGTATGCTAGAGAGATTAACCAGAATTATATAGATAGAATTAGCCAATGCATACAAATAAACATTTGCATGTTCAAATATAAATATATTTGGGCTATGGTTTCTTAAATTTCTAAAGACTAACTAAAAATACCCACAATTAATACTTTTTTGCTGAATAATACTGAGGAGAGTTCGTCTAACATTCTTTCAAGTTCTGATATGCCCCCTATTGACGAGGGTGGCTTGCTGAAATGCTAAAGCAAAGTCCACCTCAAAAAACAGAAAACAGTAGAGGCATTTTATTGATATCAGCCAAGGAACTAACCCAGTAGTATAATAAGCCTCAATTTAATTTCCAAATGCCAGTATATATGTGTGAGTGTTAAAAAAAGAAAATACATCTTTTTCTTTCCCTTTTAAAATGAATATTTAGCTGTCTTGAACAGCAACAAAGAGTACAACAGTACCTAAGTGGATCTTGGATTTTCTGAAGTAAGGGAAAGTATGTGAAGATTCAGATTATATATGAAATGGTCTTCAGATAAGTGAAGCAGGACACTTTGAGTAAGTCAGTCCCTGAGTGAACTTCAACACCCTTTGTGAAAATGAAGTCCTTGTGATGTTACTATAGCTCCTTAAGGAGCAGCATCCAGAATCTTTACCATCTATTGAAAGTCTAAATCCTTCCCTTATGTACCTTTGGGGGAAGGCACTTATTTCTGCTCTAGTTACTGAAGATAATAATGCTCAACCAGCTTTACAGAAAAGTTGCAAACCTGAAGCACAAGATTATTCTGTATTGTTATTCATAGAATTTATAGCCACCAGGCACCATTGTGATCATTGAGTCTGACCTCTTGAGTAATGTAGACCATAAAATGTCCCCTAAAATTCCTGTATCAGCCCTATGAAATGGAGCAGCTCTTTAATAAAAGTCACCAGATCTTGATAAAAAGACTTCCAACTGACAGAGAATCTATCATTCCCATTAGGTTCTAGCAGTTAGCTATTGCCACTATTAAAAGTGTGCATGATAAATACTCTTCGACTAGGTCCAGTTATCTGTTGGACTCTGTTGTTTTACGACTTCTGAAGTATCAGATGGGCTTTAAAAATTTAGAAAAGAATATCAACATTTCAGGGATCTGAAAGATGGCAGGTGAGGGCATACCAGCACATGCTGGTATTAAAGAAACTTAATGCAAAACCTCTTATACAGAATATAACACACACAAAGGTAATGCATTTTTTAAAATAAAAAACACACCACCACCTTTTCTATTTATGAATACACCTACCCCCTTCATGGCAGCAAGACACTTGGAAATGCAACAGCAGTCTTCAAAGTCACCCAACACATTGTTATGTACAGCACTGTATTCTTACATATTTCTTGCTGTGCATGTTATCCATAATCAAACAACGGCAACATTAATTATTAGGTCTGGCTTACTGTGTAGTCATAGACTACTATGACTGGATCTCATGAGATTAAAGACATCACAGAATGTGTTCTAAAGTGACAACCAGGGCAGACGTGACTTTCTGAGGGTCAAACTGCACATTATGAACAAGTTTTTAAATGCATTTTTCTTATACAAAAGTCAACATGGAGGGTGGGTAACATGGACTGAAACTTTAGTACATGGGGGGGGGGCGCTAATTCTTCCCTACCCATTCATTATTTCCACACACACACACACACACACACACACACAGCCCACAACACTTACCTACTGATAATAAAAATAAAATTAAAAATAATAAAAAGCTTTTGGGAACTTTTCATTATTGATAACAGCTGCACAAAGTGGGAGCTTTAGAGAATGATTAGGCCCCTACTCCAAACATACTGCACTCTCAGTCCAGATGGGGTGTGCACACTTCATTTTGAATAAGGAAAAGCACCTATGTAGGCTCAGACTATGTGTTATATAATGTGAAGTTTGATTCTGTTCTATATCATGATGCCCTCAGAGATTACTGGCAGTTTCTAGTCTGCAGCTCCTTGCTCAGATTAATTTATACTAATGTTCCTGGTCACTTTCAATGGCTTAATCAGGCAAAATTCAAAACATTGACCCTAAATGTTCTGTCAGATATACTTCAAAAGCTGTCTTGCTCCCTACCTCTTATCTTGATATACACTGACAGAGAATAAAGATGTGTTGAGCATGTCAGAAGGTGAATAAACTGCATATTATTCCAATTCATCATGTCTTTGGCATTTTTAGTATGTTTGCTGAAAACAAGCCTGTGAGGTAGGGCATTAATATTCCTATTTTATAAATAGGGAATCAAAGCCCAGGGATTACTTTGCCAAAGCTATCCATCAAACTCATACGAGATCAGACAGCAATCCACTCTTCCTAACCTCGAGACCACAATCACTCGCCATAAAGCCTCTACAATTGTTGAGCTGATGTTCATGTCTCAGAACCTCTTAAACCAATGTACAGGTTTGTTTTGAACTTGAACGGAGTTGGTGTTTTATTAAAGGTATAAAACTGACTTATTTGATGAAAGTTAGAGAGTTAGCAAGTTAGGGAAGTAAGGAAAAAAATGTGATTTTCCCCCCAATTATTGTAGTAGAAACTCTAAACTTACTGGTATGAATTGGATGAAACTATTAATTAACCCTAAAGATAGTTCATGGGCTGAGATTGCCAAACTGACTTATAAGAGAGAGAGAGAGAGAGAGAGAGAGAGAGAGAGAGAGAGAGAGAGAGAGAGAGTACAGTGACATTTTGTGCAGGGGTCTATGTTCTGGTGTGTGTATGCAAAAACACATATATCTGAACTGCCCCTGTTTTAATCACCCCTGTGTGAGCATTCTTACCTTCCAAGGAAGGCAGTGAACCTTTAACTCTCCACCTTGCTTACTGAGCTCTGGGATGCTCATGTGAGATGTTGTGGGGCCATCCGAGGTCCTGTAAGATCTCACCAGGGCATCCCAGACCCCATGTGAGGGAATCCCAGAGCTCGGTAAGCAAGTCTGAGGGAATAAAAGCTCTTTCTGCACTGGGAAAACCCACTACAAAGAGCTTTTAACCCTCTGACTTGCATGCAATTAACTCACATGATTTCAATCAGCTGGCTTTCAACTGTGCACGGTTGAAATTGTGTAAGTTAATCATACCACAAGAACCTAATTTATACCAAGTCCATCCATAGTCCTAAGCTGTGGTCCTTGAATAGGAAACTGGAAATCCCATATAGTAGTGAGATATCAAAATAATAATTTTTTAAAATAGGATTGCTTGAATATTTGTAACACTTGCCTTATCCACCCTCCTTTCCCTACATATTGCTGGTCTGTTCTCTGCCTGCTGTGAAATGTATCAATCTATTACACAGCACCCTGTCCTGCCTAGATTCTGTAGCAAAGCTGTGTTACAAAAATGGCCATCACAATTTCTTTATTTTTATATTATTATTATTATTATTTAAAGGAAGGGGAGAGGAGAATATTTATCAGAATGTTTATTCTCACAGCAGACCTTATGTATTATAGAATAATCACAGACATATTTACTGTTTGGATAGACAGTTATGGGAAGTAGGTTGAGATGAAAGTGTTGCACTGGCAATTTGTGTCCATGTTTATGCATCTATATCTTTATATAGATATATGCACAGTAGAGTCAAGATGCATCTGCCCTTCACCTAAAGAGCTGGGGAGACACCTACAAGCTTCAAAGGTTCAACACATTAAAAAAGGGCCCCCTTAAATCCTTAGCAAAGGCAAAACAGAGATAGTTATTTAATAAAATATACATAGCTAAAATATAAATAATAACATAATATAAATAAAAGATATTCTTGCTGCAGACCACAGCCTGCTTTGGGGGGAGTAAGCTCCACTGGACACAATGGGACTTAATTCTGAGTATGTATGTGTAGGTTTTCACTACCTGAAATCTACTTTCAGCATCTGTAATTAATTCCTCTTACAATTTATGTTGGGGGGGAATCATATTCTTTATTGGATCCGGCTTGAAAATCGGACTCAATAAATAGTGTGAAATGCCATCCAATTTTCAATCAAGTTTTGCATTTGGCTTATGAATGTAGCTTTCCATCTTTGCAAGCTACCCAAGCAGTAAACATCCATTTTTCTCATTCTCTTTTATTCATGGCAAACTGGTTCGCTAGTAAATAATGAAAATCTAAGAGCCCATTTTTAATATGGCTGTCATTCATTCATTTCCGATTCTGCCTCAAACCAATTAGTATGCAGAAGTAAGTGAATTTAAGCCTTAGTGCCACATATATTCTCCATAGTTCCATGCATGCTATAATGAAATCATATGCCTCATAGGGAGCATTATAACTTCAGTGCCCCTAATGCTGACAGTGTCATTTATAATAAACCTACAACTTAAAATAGATGCAGTGTAAGGTGTCCAGGTATCTTAAAGAACAGCAGCTCCCTGCATTGTAAATGCAAATTAGTGAGGAAATGAATGTGCTTAGAAAAAGAAGGCCCATGACACACCTTAAAAAGTCAGTTTTAACCCACTCTGCTACAAATGGTATATGACAGAGGAGGTGGCATATATCAAATCAATTTGGAGCTCAGTATGTAGAAATGCCATTATGGGATAATATTTCATTAAGTTAAGGGGTAATGGTCTGGCAGAAAAATCAACCATCTAAGATCATGCCAAAGCTATAGAAAACAGCAATGCAACTCAATGCGGGAATTCTGATCAAGTGTGGGGGAAGCACTTCCAGAACAGGTTCAAAGATTGGTATGGGATAGAAAGTTCTTATTCTCAGCCTGTATTGAAAAGGTGTGTAGTGGAAGGTAAAAATTACAGTTTCTGTCTCTGGTGAGCAGCTTCAATCAACCAGATCCAGTGGGCAGAACTACAACAATAATGTCTTTTTATAAGCTCATCAGGGTCACCTTCAGTCCTAGTCAATTCCTGGGCACCTGTACAACAAATAACCAATTATAATTTGAAATATAGAGGTTTTTGTGGCTTATACAAATCAGAAATGATGCTCAATTATCATTTTCCCATATATGATCCAAGGATTTCCCATTTTCCTCCTCACTAAGCAACACACAGTGCAATGCAATCCTATACATATCTGCTCAGAAGTAAGTTCCACTGAGTTCAACATAGCTTATTATTAAGTATGCATGTACAGAATTACAGTCTTAGGCACCATATGTCTAAATATTGATTTTTTTAGTATACAGTAATCATAAAGGTCTTACACATGAAGACTAAGCAAAAATGGGCAACTCAATTGCGGGAGTGGGACAGTTACAGGGCCTGTGGCTAGCCAGCCTCTCTGCTAAAATCAGGCTTTGTTGAATAGGCCAAGAAACACTTCACTGCAATTTGCAGGAAGGACAATTAAATGCTGCAATTTAAGTGGGGATTGGGGATAAATCTGATTTGCATTTAAAGTCACACCTGGGGTGAGGCAGTGAACCCAGAATGATGCAGGGTGGGTCAACATGATACCCCAAAATCAGAGTCATGGGACGGATGGAGGTTCCCTTGGTGGAGTGCCGTATAAAGCATTGGCACACATCCAAAAGACATGTGCATGCTATAAGGCATATCAGCAGAGTCAGTGAAAGCAGAATTGTGTAGCAATTATGACATCAAGTATTTTATTATTTACAGCAAAAGAAACAAAAGAAACATGGCATTCTGTGTGAGCTCCTTCCCACACATCCTCTCCAGCTTTCTAGCTGGACAGAGAACAAAGAGCGGGTGTTTGTCAGCTTGACTTCTGCTTACACACACAGTGATAAGAAATGAAATCATCCGCTCATGTGGCCCTCTGCAATAGTGGCAGTGGAAATACTGACAGGGTGTAGGGGCTGTACACAGCCCAACCTTTAAGTCCCCTTGATGGGGAAAAGGAAGACTGTTTAAAGCAGAAAGGGAAGAGGCTCTCCAGGGCATCTCCTGGCTCTCTGGCCACCATATTGAGGAGGAGACGCTTAGGAACAGGTTTACTTATCCATCCAATTTCTCCTTGACCAATGTGAAATTGAGGCAGTATTTCCTATCAGGAACACGCCATTAGGCAGAACGTGAGGCAGCCAGCTTTGGCAGTGAATGCTAGAGGGTACAAAGTGGCAGAGCTGTGTGTGCCATGCAATCATCCTACATTTTATACAGAACACCAATAAGAGTTCCAGTAGCTCCACCCAACATTCCATCACACTTTTCTGCTGCCCAACACTCTTCTACTCACTCTTCCGCTGCACATGTGATGATCCTTATGCCTCCATAGCTATGCTATTGCCTTCAGCCGTGATGGTGGATGCTGTCCAATCTCCAGTGCTGAAGTCACATTCAGCAGCTTCTGTACTTTTCTAGCATTTGCTATCACAGAGCAATCTCACTGCTCATGCAGTCAAGGGCCCAATTTCACAGGTGTTTACAAGGGTACTCCACCATTCTTCATTTAAAGCACAAGCAAGAAAAGGTGGCAATTAAGTGATAAATGAGAAGGACCCAAGACCTGAGACACTTTATTGCAGGGGAAAGAAAAAAGCTGTTAGGCGCCCATTCTTCTAAACATTTTAACTCTTCGGAAAATTAAAAGCATTCCTATCTATATTCCATTGTCCCTTGTATTTTTAGTGGCACTGCCAGCAATGACAAGTAGGACTGGAGGGATGCTTTACTCTGAAACACTTCACAGCATTGCAATCAGTTGAATTTAAACAGTGAAACTCCATACTTTTGCAATGATGAGTTTTAACATTATTCAGAGAAGCTGGGAATCAGAAATCTCTTGTGCACTTCAGGTTTGTGCTGGCTGCTAACTCATTGCTGTTGACAAATAATAGAGTTTTTGTGCCTATTTAATACAGAGAAGAAATGGAATGGAAAAGTAATAAATGCCATGAATGTGATATATAGCTTACCCTTTAGGCAATTCCCGTAGTTCTGCTAGGTAATTACACAATGCAACTCAGATCTTTTCAGCTAGAGTCAATAAAAATCTGTGAAGTAAAATTCTAGAAGAAAACAGCAGAAAACTATCATCACGGGGCTCAGTATTATTGACCCTGCTGTGATATGGCTTATAGACAGCTGTGCCTCTGTGGGTGCAGGAGTGTATGCCTGCAATGAGATTATATTATGCCTTATATATACATACCCAATATAATTTGGGTCACCACCTTTTCTGGTCTGGCCCCCTTCCTATGTCTTTAACGGAAGCTCAGTACAAAGATACCTAGCAGGTGAAGCTACATTTTTCCATGATGGGGAAAAAACTCAATTTTCTCAAGTATCTAGTATGTCTGACTGCTGCTTGTCATTCAGGTCATTTTGAGGCGGAACCAGGGTACATGCTGAGGATGATAGGCCAGAGAGCTATGAAGCGGAATGGAAGCAAACTTTGGTCAAGAAACTCAAGAGGCACTCAATGTCTTTCTTGAGGACAGAAATATCTTTGCCTCTGGAATGATCTCTGGAATGAGGAGACAGAAATGCTGACTAAGCCTTAGCCAAGCTAAGACAATACACGATTGTGAAGAAGATACAGGATTTATTACTCCTTACAGCTAGCAGCTCTGAGTGACCTTTATGGGCCTTGCATATACCCCAAGAACACATAAGTATTCCTAAGTCCTCTAAAACAATAGAAAATATTAAAAGCCTGCTCCTTAGCAACTCAGAGCAAAGCTTTCAGCTCCATTATGTGAAACAGGATCTCTGCTGAGGTATGACAAGTGTCCACTATTTTTGTTTTAGTTTTGACGAGCTTTTGCATCTAGATGAGAGTGGAGAGCATAATTATTTTTAGGTCTCTGTCTTGGATGTTTATTTGCATTGCTTGAAAACCAATTTATGTTGTTTTTGTTGTGTGATTGCAAATCACTCTGAAACTTATGTGAAAGGTAATTAATAAATCACTAAAATATTGCTATTATTAAGTAATTGTTATGGTATCCCGCTCTTCCTTCCAAAGGAGTCCAGGGCGGGTGACAATAGCCATAAAAAGTTTTAAAAAGCAGTTTTAGGAACAAGGGAGAGATTCTCCTGCAAAAGGCAGTGACCCAATGGGTACTGTAAAGGATTAGGCAGTCTCTTAAGTATCCTGGTTCCAAGCTATATAAGGGTCATATACATTAGTACCCAAACCTTGAACTTTGCCCAGTAGCAGATTGGAGCCAGTGCAAATCCTGCAGAAAAAGTGTTTTGTGTTGACTGTAGTTTGCCCCCACCCACAAGCAGCCTAGACACACATTCTGCAGTAGCTGCAGCCTCTGAAGGGTAGCCCCACATACAACACACTGTATTAATCCAACATTCAAATTACCAGTGCATGGGCAAAGGATGGCTGTGACATTATGTAAAATGGAGATTGTTCAAACAGTAAGTCAGGTGCAAAGTTACGTGAATGGAAGGCAATTTGTGCAATAGTTTTATGTTTTCTTTATACTCCTATGGTTCCTGAAAGTTCCCACCAGAAGGACAGATACCTGTCCTGAACAAAGGGGGCTATTATACCACAGTTTGGAGGAAGAGGAGGCAGTGACCCAAATTTGTATGGAGGCAGCTAGCTTTGAGTGTTACAGAAGAAGTGCAATACCAGGAACCGAAACTCACTCCTACTTCTTTGAATGTGCAAGCATACAGTGCCTTAAGAAGTTTCATTCATTTAAAATAATTCTGCTATATATTTCCTTTAATAAAAAGTATTGAATGCAGCTATCAATTGAAAGCAGTAAAAAAACCAAAATCCCACTAACACCCAACAGTAACACGCAGCTGTAGCATATTGTACTGTGGCATCAGAAAGGGAAAGATGAACAGGCTTCAGGAGTCTAATGGCCTACAGCTGAGGCACCAGATCAAATATTCCAAAACCTCTTTCAAAAGCATATACAGCTCTGTCGGGCTGTTTACTTCAGATCAAAGTAAGCTATGTATGAAACAATGCATTGAGAGACTTATTTGCAGAGTAATGAGACGGCTTTGCTTCTAAAAAAGAATTAAACACACACATACATTAACAGTTCTGGCAGCTTCTCAGATCCAATAATAAATGATCTGAGACACAGTACTGTTAGCTTGCTGAGGTGAACTACCTATGGCTCTAGTGTGCCATAGATGGCCCAGTAGAAAATGAACGCCATCAGCTGGAATTCTAATCGGACAAATGTGGCATGGACAGAATTATGGGCATATGCATGTACGCACCTGTTTGGCAGATTTCTTGGGTGTATATCTATCTCATGGGCCATGCAAAGATGGAGGGGGCAGAAGCTCAGGTGTCTACAAGCAATTAGCTTTTAAAGAGCAAGAAGGCTCTTGCTGTGCTGGATGTCAACAAGCTTCATTACAGGTGTCAGCTGCAGAGTCTTTGGCTCCTTGAAGCAAAGCTCTATCCCCCTAGGTTGCTAATACAGTAGCTAGTATATTTATCCCAACTCACATGATAAACAGTATCTTTTTAAGCTGGGGAAAGGGGGTATTTGTACTACAGTGTGCTTAAGAGTGTGCTAGGCACTTCTAGAAGGACGAACAGCAGTGCCAAGCTTTTAGCCCAAGAGAATCAGACTAATTGGGTTTCTCCTGGTCAGTTCAATGCTTAGGGTTGCTGACTATTTTAGCAGATAAAAGTCTCCCAGACGTATCAATAAAGTGATGGAAAATGCAATTATGACCTCCAATATTGATTATACTAGTCTTCCTTTTCTTTTCTCATGGGATTTGTCTTGCAGCCTGGATACCACCCTTACACCTTTAAATCTCTGGTGGCAATGGGAGGCAAAACAGTCCCTGTTCCTCCCAATAGTTCCTTTCCTGATTCTAGTTCACTTCCCTCCATCTCTTGTGTGGCTTATCTAGAGCTCTGCTTCACACAGCAGACAAGGGATGTGGGGTACCTGTAGAATCAGGGAGGAAACAGATTGAAGACACTCTCGGTGTCTCTTCTCATACTCTAAGAGGAGATATAAAAGTCTGGGTCAAGGCTGAGAGACAGCAATTCTCCCAAACACAGACATTTAACAAGTCTGGCATTTTCCTGGTATAGTTGGTGCTGGGCAGCTATGAAAGCCTCTATATCAGGGCCCGTAAAAGAAGAGGAAGAAGAACATAACATGTCAAATATGCTTACATGGTAAAAGAAAGCACAACTTCCCAGTTCCAATAAGCTATCCACTACCTTTAAGAACAGCAGGGGATACCTATCTACTGTCCCACTGTAAAGTAAATTACATGCTGTATTGGCACAGAAAAGGGCCTTCTCTAGGTGCTACCGCTCTTGCTCAATGTTCTACCTTCTGAGATGTGTCTGGTGCCACTACTGTTTGCCTTTCAGTGCCAGTTAAAGATGCAGCTCTTTGCCCAGGCTTTTGGATGAGGTTGAAATAATGTGGTCAGTTGCTAATTGTGCTCACAGTCTCCTGTATTATTTTGAATAGTTTCACTCATTTTCATTTCATCATCATCATTTTTAATTTGTATACTGTCTTTCTATCTTACAATACTCAAGGCGGTTTACAAGCTGAAGAAACAAAAAGTGTACACCTTATAACAATCTAATGAAATACAAAAATGTGATAATAAAACATAACTTTAAAATAAGCAACCTACATCAAAAAATAACATTCAAAATCATTAGAATAGTATTAAATAATAATAACATATAAAAGTTAAACAGAAATCCACTCAACAGTTATAATAAATAATTTCTAAACTATAATCAACAAAACAACAGCAAGCCACAGTACATAAAATAATACAATACAAACTGAGAAGCAGAGGGTAGGGCAAGGCAGGTAGAAAGAGGCCTTGCCTGATGGAGTCTCTCCCCTCACAGTTCTTCCTCCAGACCAGCTCCCTTATGAGGACTCCTAGGGTCGGAGGGTGGGGCAAGGCCCTCGTTTTTCATTTTAAAAATATTTTTATGGAAATGATTAACACTCTTGACATGATCCTAATTTGTTTTATGTAGGTTTTATGTTGCAACCATCCCTGAAATCATTACAATGAAGGGTTGGTTTATAAACACAAAGAAATCAATTGAAGGAAGGAAATATCATAAAACTTTGTTTTTATCATCCTGACTGACATTGCATCATGGACTAAACTAGTGCAACATATTGTTGTTGAATTTGTTATTTTTCCATGGCTGAATTCGCTCCAAAGCAATGTACTATAACTAACAATAAGTAAATTAAACTCCTTGCTTTATCTGTTATTGCACCTAAATGTCTTCCATTGTGGAATGGAATTTTGTTCTGACACACAATAACTGCTGTCACAACACACACAATAATAATGTGCTATCCCGTCATTAGCAATTTTGCACGGTTAGGGTAATTAGATTTCCCACCTGCTCAATACTGAGGATCCAAAGAAAATAATAAAAGTAGTATTATTCAGAACCTACAACAGCCACAAATAATATAGTTCAGCACTGCAAGTTAAAATAACTGTACAAAGTATCTAAATAATCAGAAATGCTATACACCATGCAATACAGTGAAATTCAATTTCTCATAAATTTTAATTTATTTTGATGACACTGAGGCTCTAAAGGAATGATACAGGCATTCCAAGGCATAGATTTTAATTATTTTCAAAACAAGACTTATAAAGATAAATAGACAAATATATTTGAAAGAATAATCCAGTGTGGTCTCTGAGTAACTTTAGAAGTCATACATTAATGCAGTAGGACCATCACAGTTGCATGTCCATAAGCCAAGCCTCAGTGGTGCTGAAGATATGACAGGCCAATTACAGTGTATTCACTATGGTTAAGGGATATTGGTGTAAGTTACTGACAGCACTCCATTTTATCTGAATGTCTGGTTATTTAAATAGTTTGGATATTCCACAATACATTTAGATACATAAAACTGTAATCACATTATAAAGTCTTGATTATCTATAGCCTCTTGTAATTGTATTGTCATAATTACATTGCTGTAAAAAGACTTATTTGCCTACAATAATATTTTAAAAGGTTTAAAAAGTGTAGATTTCACTTAGCTGCAATATTCTAAGAGTTTTGGGCATGCTTCTATAATGTTCAGTTATAATGTTTATGACAACTTCCTCTGCCTAGAGATAATTTAATCATATACATGCAAACTTCTGAGCTGCAGTTCATAAGAGACACAGTCCACATACACAGAAGACTCTGAGTGTCTGTAGCAGCTGTTGATCATAACAACTGCTACAAGCACCTACGGTTGGAGATCCTGTTCTAAAATTGTTATTATCTTATGATAGCCTATTATTTGGTTCATATACTGGACAGAGATCTTCCATACACATATCTGAGATGCAAAATCTTAGAAAAAAATGAAGGTTTTGGTCCTTTCATCAGTCTTTTTTCTTTTTCTCCACCATCATCATCATCACTGATACATGCAAGTGCAATGCACCAGGCTGAGAAGTCTTGAAGTGAGAGATCCTATTACTAAGCTTTTTCTTTTGTTGTGACCTTAACTCACAGGGGATGCAGGGCAAAACAGACATCTTAGGAATGGAGTTCCTAGCCGAAGCTTCTGGTTCTCAATTTCTGCATGTCCATGCACATACTCACACACATTCATCACATCGCTGTCAACTTACAGATTTGAAAATAAGGGACCATCAGCCAAAATAAGGGACCTGCAGCCTCACCTGTTCCAGGCACTCCAGTCTTCCTGTCCTCCTGCAGTCTGGTCAAACTCATGCTGGGTAGCTTCGAGAACACTGTCCAACCAACTTTGTAACCAGAGGTTCAACTGAATAGAATCTGAATCACATGCACCACAAGGCCTATGCAGCCTCAACTTAAGATGGCTTCCCGGCCTGGCTTTGCACTGCAAAGTTTGCAGCAGCACGTGCAACAAAATGGCGTCCAGCATTCAAAAAACCCCTCAGCTTGCATTAACTAGCCACACACAAGGCATGCAAGCTCCAACCCCCAGTCGTTCTTAGACTTCTTATTGGGTGAGCAACACAGCCAAGCAACACAGTTGGAGCCTTCCCTCCTCCCTGGCCGGCAGGGAGGGAGGGAGAGGAGTTGCTTCCTTTGAAATTTAAGGGACATCATTTAAGGGACATTTAAGGGACATCCATCAATAAGGGACAGCAGCGGGACATGGCGCTGGAATAAGGGACTGTCCCTTCAAATAAGGGACACTTGACAGCTATGATTCATCATCATCACTTAGCAGCTGAAGATGTTCCTCAGAGTACTACATAGGCAACTTTGAACTCTGTTCTGTTTTCTGGAGTTTTCGTGCCAAACAGACATGTTCCAGATCTTCTTCTTTTTCAATTTCTGTCATATAAGCATTCTTATTCTCTGTTTTCAAGGCATTCATACCCATGGATTAATACCCATGCTCAGTTACTGCATCAATTGCTTACTGAATTGCCACCAAGTTGTTTAAAGTATAACTGAATGTTCATCCCCCACCCTCCACTAATAAATTGATGATTTGGGTTTGACTTCAATTTTTGGTGTGGGTGTAAATTATTGAATTCAATACACCTTTCTGGATGCATTTTCAGGGCACCACATGGCTGACCAATGTAAAAGAACCTACTGACACTCTTACAGACAGGTGTAACAAATACACACCCAGGGCAAGATCTCTGCTTGTTCACTCAGAAAAGGAGGAAGCTGTTCCAAGTTGTTTCCCTTCCTTGTGCTCTACTACTATTCTCTACATTTCCCAATGGTATGCAAGCCTGGTCTGGGGTGTTTGGCTTTGTGAATCACAAATTCTTCAGGTCTTTGACATCCTCTGTACACTAGCAGAGATTAGTACATGGATCAGCACAATCTCTGTTTCAATAAGGGCATCGGATAAGCTGATTTCACACATTATTCAGAGAACCATTACAACTGCTACTGTTTAGCTCTACAGATCATCAATGGGCATGCAATACCACATACATTCTATGGTAGAACAGGGATGCCAAGGAAGTCTGACAGGATGCACCCGCCAAAAAGTCAGATATGAATCCTATTGTCTCTCTTAAGCAATAGCAGAACAGATCCGGGGAATGCCTGACACCACCCAGATACAAATCTGTCCGGTGTCACTTAGTGACTAAACTATATAAAGGCACTATTCACATAGGGGATATTCTATTCATCAGGATGTTTAATCCAAGATGTTTGCCCTTCTTTTGTTTTGTTGGCAATGAATACTGAAGTTTCAACAAAGAAATATTCATTGAAGGAGCAATTTTGCAATCATTCATATTCCTTTGCCTGCAGAGTTAAATTAAAGATCTAAAGCTGCAGTGCTGGTGTTAATGTGTAGGCTAATTGAAGGTCTAATATGAATCCATATACTCTATTGCAAAATTGATAAAAGCTGCCATATTAAAAAGGTACACTTAGCCAATATATTTGTTCCCTCTTGATAGGTTTCTTGCTGAGATTCAGCAAAGAAAAGGAACAAATTAACTACCAGGGCTAAAGGGTCACATAAAAAGGACAAACATTCTTTAACTAAACCATACTCTAAAACATACAAAAGTTAAAATACTAAAACAGATTAAAATGATCTCAACTTCCTAAGCATTACATCCATTTTCTAAGCATCTGGGTAAGCTTATCTAAGCAAGAATGTTTTTAGCAGACACCGAAAGGAGTACAGTGAAGGTGCCTGCTTGATCTCATTAGACAGGGAGTTCCAAAGTGCAGATGCTGCCACACTAAACGTGGAATAGGTATTACGTGGCACCTGTAGTGGTGTGAGTTCCACTGACTGAAGCAGTCAAATGGGCACATGGGATAAGGCGATATCATAGGTAGACTGGTCCCAAGTTGTTAAGGGCTACATGTTGTAAACTACATGAGCTTTTATATCACAGGATGCTGACAGTGGAAAATTTGCTTTTAATACAGCCCTGCATGTTTTGTGACTCTTGAGTGGAATACATCCCACCGATTGTAGATTGTGGCCAACCATGTGCTTGAACAACTCCAGTCCAAACAAGCTAGCAGAACTAGGAGGCTTATTCAATTACCATGTATGGCTGATAGATCTTATTCAGCCTAGTGGGTGGTGAGTTTTGCCAACTAGTAATGACATACCGTATCACAAAATGTGCAAGTACTCCTAGCATTTTGTGCTCTCTTTTAGAAAAGATCCTTTAAATTGGAAGCCTTTCCTTTTTTCCTTCCTACCTATTAGGTCAAGTTGACTCAGTTAAGTGACAAGTCCAGCTCTTGTCCATGACCAGCCATCTATCACTCCTCTATTCCTGTACTGAGAATTTTTTAAAGCAGCATTATCTATGAATGCGAAAAAGCGCATAAGAATGCATTGCTGAGTTTAATGCCACAAACTCACAAAGCATGGCCAAGAAGATTGCTATTGTGATGTCACACCCATGATATATTATACTGTGGTGGCAACAAATGGTTCAAAGTAATGAAGCATCATTTTAATACATCACCAGCCAAATGTAGAATAATGATGTAGCTCATTGATAGCCCATCAGATCATCATCATTCAGGAGATGTATCATAGTTAATACATTATGATAATGATCTGCCCTAATGAAGCCCTGTATTTTTTTTAATGCCAGCAGGAAGTAATCTATTCAACCAGTGTAATAAGTGTGTACTTATGCTGCTATTATACATAACATATAAAGAAAAGGAAACTGAATATGTTAAAGACATGCCCCAGGGGCTTCCGTTACATCACTTCATTGGGATTCCATAAGGTGTGTAAGTGTCTTAAATGAATTCAGTTTTGCAGCTTTAATGTGCATTTTTCAAAAGGAAATGTACCAAAATATGTAGCTTTGATTCCCATTCACAGAGGTTTACATTACGATAAATGTAGCATACATGCATTCAAACACTCACAAGCCTTCCTTCTCAGCATGGTGTAACTATAAAAGCAAACCTTTTTTAAAGAAAAACCATACACATTTTAAAAATGATTGATAATATAGCACTTACTATGCTATCACACCTCTCAGTATCTAAGAGCATCTCTTCACACATGCCTGGGTTGTCAATCTGCAAAACTCTTCACCTTCATTTTCCACTTCTCACTCCATAAGAATGTGCAAGGCAGATGTACTGCATAGACACAAGATGCAGAAGGCAGCTACTCGGGCATAGGGTTGAAATTTTCTTCAGAACTGTTGAGCCATTTCCCCTCTCTCCATTTGCCTGTATATTAGTTTCCCAGAGGAAAGCTGTGGCTTTGTGATTCAATGGCACAAAGTAATGATTCTCCTGTAGAGGACAATCAAAATCTATCTAGTTTTGGGGCATCTGCCTTGATTGCCATCAAAAGGGAATAAGGTGCTCACACTGATGGACTTTTGCTCTACTACTTAGAAGTTTAACAAGGCCTAACATGCAGCTCTCTTAAATGGGATGGGAAAAGAAATAGAAAAAGATCAGAGAGTCTACTTCTAAAATAACAATGGAATGACTATATTTTATGTTCAGATCTTAAAATCCACCAGCAGAATAGGTTGAAAGCTATATTCTATTTCCAGTTTTATGTCCAAAATACATTTAATTCCATACAATTTTTCAAATTGCTTCTTTGTTTACCTGTGATTCAGTTTCCATAATAAATAAATCCACTCATAATAATTCAAAAGCATAAAATCTGGTTTGAATACTCACACAGTTGTTGAGTGATATGGATGACTAGTCTGAAAGACGCTAGGGCAAACAGAAGCAATCAAGATGCTCAGCTGTTAAATTAGCCTCTCAAACCCCACTCTTTCTTTGCTACTTCTTTCACAACTGCCCAGTAAGCCAATGGTCATCATGGTACCAAGAGATCAAGAAGGGCTTGGTTCCTTTTAGAGGAGCAAGAAGAATTTGACTTAAAGGCTAGCTCTTAATGCATTATTCCAAAAAAGGGTACCAAAGGCAAAGAGAAGATGGTTCAAGAACAAGGTAGGAGGGACACATTAGGTAGCAGAGCTCTCTAAAACCCTTCAGATTTTTCCTATCTGTGAAAAGAAATGCAGATGAACTGCTCAGAATGCCAAAGGTCAACATAAAAAGTCAGTTTAAGTTCTGATGAATTCCAGAAGGAAAGACATTCCAAGGTAACCAAATGAGGAGATAAAGGCAAGAAAGGGGCATGACACTTTACTCCATATATGACCTTGCAAAGTAATACAAGAGCTTTCCATTGATATGATTGACAGCCATCCATAATTACGATTCTTTTTTTGTGATGGTGGGGAGACCCATGCATCCACAAAAGTTGGGAATGTTTCACGGATTGACTCCCCCCCCCTTTGGGAACTGAAAATTTTTGTAGCATTAATAATCAACAGTATCATATTGCACCATTCATTTTATATAACTGCATTCATAGTTAGGCCTTTAAAGGAGGTTAGGGTGAAAGATGGTGACTTCTCCAAGGCAACCCATTATGATTTATGACTGTGACAATATTTGAATCTGAATTTATACCAAAACCCTACCCATCACTGTCTTCTCTCCCCATGACACTCAGACACATATCACCCAGACACATATATGTCCTAAATAAAGCAACTATTGATGATTTGTGAATTATTAATATATATGTCACAATCAAGCCAAAGTTAAATACTTTTAAATACCATTGATTTAAATTACAGTTAACCATGTGCTTACATGTCTCCATTGTAAAGATGCAACAAAAAATAAATATGCATAATTTTGCTTATTGTGTATTTCTAACACAAATTAAAAGAATGCCTATTCATTTAAAATCCTAGGTTACTGGAGAGCAAACACTGTATTTAACATCCTGATCCATTAAAATGTCTACCAAAGCCTCTTCGCTGGCTTTGAGAGGATGGTCAATCATTGCTCTGATATAATTGTGTCTTGCTGTTTCCTGTTTTTCTCACTCTAAGCAAAAAGACTGTTATTCCAAATCTCAGTGATTTTATCTCACTTTTTCTCCAAGGAGCTCTAGGTGGTATACATGGTTCTCCCCCTTTGCATTTAATCCCCACAACAACCGTGTGTTGTAGCTTAGGTTGAGAGGCAGTAGCTGGCCCAGGGTCACCCAGTGAGCTTCATGGTCAAGTGGGAATGTGAATCCTGGTCTTCCAGGTCTTAGTCTGACAATCTAACCACTTCACAACACTGGCTGTCCAGTTTCCCATGGATTACCTGCATTTCTTCTTTGATCCTCAGAAATGCAGCATTTGACCTTAGCAACCCTATGGGAACCTGTTTGCTTTGCCCCCTGAAAGATCTGGCACACCGTATTGGAGGAAGAAGTTGTAATTATTAAACAGAACAATAGGATCTGCAACTTCAACCAAAGAATTAAGTATAGGCAAGCAGACTCTATCACATTGTTGACTCCTCAGCCAAGGAGTAGGAGAAGATTCTGCCTCCTTGCTAAGTGAGCCTTGGGTAAGTGAAGTCCAACCTGCACACCACTAAGGTGTTCGAGCCAGACCGTAAGTGCACCCCAAAGTACTCCTGAAGCCTCACGCTATGGGTGGAAACCCCAAGGTGCCCCTTAACCCACTAATGCTTCAGAGTGGCAGTGCCATAAGATTTTGCCTTCTTTTACTTGCCCACACTGAACTTCAGATAGCCAGTTGACCCAAAAGAGCACAGGTGTGCCTTACAGTATAACGTAGATGAAAATGCAATCCCAACCAGGGGCTCCACCAAGCTTCCTTCTCAGCCCATAAAAGGTGACTAGTCAAAACCCACACTGTAAAGTTGAGGAGGGAGGGCATTGCTGCTGCAATAGGAGGGAGAAGAGGGGGTGGTGCAGTCCTAAATGCAGTTCTGAATTACACATTCTTTTGGGGTTCTTCTTCTCCTGAGAGATCAAGTCTCTTTCAAGGAGAGAGGGGGTGGGACAACAATGTCCTAACATGATCTGTCTAGACCGGTTATAAACTATTACCTGAAGTCTCTCTCCTTTTTCCCTCCTCCTCCTCCTCCTTTCCTCTTTGGTTCCCCTTTATCCTCACCTCACTCCTCCTCCTCCATTTCTTCCTCTCCTTACCTAGAACCAAAATCTGTGGGTATACTTCTAGAAAATACAAAAAGAATCAGAATGCTATTTAAACATATTAAGATGCAAACATAATTGCACATCTCTTTATACTCCACTATTTCTTAGTGTTTGGTCAAATGTTTCTGATGTATTTACTCAGCATTAAACTTAACTATAGCCATGAACACCAGCGATTTAATGGATGTTACACCATGTACTCCTGGAATTTCACAGTGATTGAACTGATACATTCCTGTGCTTAAAAAGCATCATCCGTTAGCTTTGTGAGTCAGAAGAAGCCCTACTCACAAATTTCATCCACTGACTAATATTGTGCAGATATATCCTTTGATGTAGAAGATATGAAAGGTTCAAACTTACTTTACTATTATTAACAGGTTTGCTAATTTATCCAAGAATAGTACAGAAATTAAGCTTTGAAAAGTTGGGAATAATTTTGAAATGATTAACCATTATAGGCATACATAGCCATAAAAATAATGTATGCTGATGGATTATGTTAATGGATTGCATTTTTGTTTAACTCTTCTTGGCAGAAGTGGAGTAACATATTTTACCTCTCTCCAGTTGGTTTTCTATGTAATCAACTGGTTTCAATCACAAACCCCTGGTTACATTTCAACTAGTTGCAATATTACTGGGAGGTAGAAGTGCGACATGCCGTGAAGGTGCTAATTCTCTTTCCCTTGCCAAATGGTTTCCCCTAGGTATCACATGATTGATTAAATAAACTGTACCCAAGCACATATATGTTCTTCCAGACTCTACTGGGGTTGTGAGCAACAGGCACACATCATGTCCCACTACTTGCACATACGATGCCTGTTTGCATGAATTAGGGTTGTAACATCCTGAAACTCTCCCAGTCTTTTCTTATCATACTATTTAACCAAGTTTTACCTCTAGCTCCCATGTGCACTGACCAAGACACTGATTGTGCATCTTCCACTGCCTACTGTATACTCTAGAACAAGGATAGCTGACCTGATACTCCCCAAACACTGTAGAACTGTAATGTACCTTAGTCCCATGCCTCACCACCATGGCCAGCAATCAGGTATGATGGGACTTGTAGTCCTGCAACATCTGGAGGGCACCATGTTGCCTACCCTGCTTCAGCTGAGTTAACTTCAGCTGAGTTAACTTTTTAACTCAGCTGAAGCAGGGTAGGCAACATTAAAGCAATGCCCGAAGAGGGCCATAGAATACCAGCATAATGAAGTGATTCCACATTACCAGTATATTTATCTAGACACAGCAGTTTAAGAGATGCATAAAATAAATATGTTTTGCTGAACAGAGGTAGCCTGCACAGTAAGGCAAAGAACTGTAGTGATGCATCTTTCCACTAGAGATGCTGTGATATATTTAGTATAACAAAACAATGACTTAAAAAATGTCATGGATGCTCTAGCTTGGAATTCCTACACTAAGGAGGTGTTGGATTAGTAGATAGCCCATAGCCCCCTCCAGTTCTATGGTTTTATTTGACCAGAAAGAATTGGGGGTTGGAGGAGAGGTAATACTATCTTCATGTCTTGGCAGAAAAGGAAGATGGTACATGGTGACTTCCTTGGGAAGTGACTTCCTTGGGACTTCCTCCTAGCTCCTTTCATTGTGTCCGGATGTTAGGGAATTATTTTCAGTGGGCCAAATACTAACGAACTGAAGAAACAGTGGCAGTATTTATACCTGACAATGGAAGAGAGAGAGAGAGAGAGAGAGAGAGAGAGAGAGAGACCAGCAAGTAGATTAAAAATATGCTATTCACTAAACAAAACATGAGGGAAATTGCTGTAAAAACTGCCCCTGACAGAAATAGAAGTGTATTTCCATAGTCCAGGATTCTACCTTCAAGTAGTTTCAAGGCTGACTACTGAGCTGCACAAACTAGAACTGCAAGATCTCCAACACTGAAGGTCAAATTTGCTTCTATTATTTCTAAGGCACCTGCTCTTGATGAGACATGCAGTGCTATCTAATTGCAAGTTGTCAACAAGATAGCAATGTACCACAAGTTTATCAAACACAGCAAGCTACCATACTTGCATCTGGTGAATGCTATGCTGAAAAGTGGAATATATTTCTGAAAAATCTATTGAGACTTATGGCCTCTGTAATACACAGGGCAGTTTGTAATTGCTGAATTTCATAAATATATATTCAGTATATAAAGAATAGGTTTTGATGCATTTTGGACATGTACATAATCATTGTGATTATGCCTTTCATGGTAGCTATATTGATACAAATTCTACCTGGTTGTAGCAGAGGGAGAGATGGGAAATGAGGCCCACTCAATTAGCTCTCCTGAGAGTGTGGATCCAACCAGGTGCTTCCCTCCATCAATTGTTATCTCGTAGCAGCCCTCTGGCTTGGCTGCAGCTGAGAGATGGGGTGGCAAACTACTCCTTTATGTGATGAGAGAATAGGTCCATTTGGTTCCTCTTCTCTGTGTTTTGATTCAAGCTGGTCATTATAAGAACTTCATAACATTAAGAAGTATCATCTGCATCTGCCTATTTTCCTCCACTGTTCCTATCCTTTTTATGTTGTGTCTTTTACATTACACGCCTCCTGACAGGGTTGACTTGTTCATTACTGCTCTCAGTTGTTCTGGGCACTTTTTAAGCTGAAGAGAGGTGTAAAATGCTGTATATACGTAAGACATTATTGGTACCTACCCTTGAATGTGTTCTGCCTGTAAGTGGAACAATGGCCCCCTACACTCTCAGAGGGGATGATTAGGGGCTGCCAGACATAAATGATCCATATACAACTGTTCTGATTTGGGATTCAAACCTTCAACAGATGCTATATCACATTCTACTCACATCCCTTAATATCAGGAGCCATCATGGCATTCTGTGATCTCTTCGTCCCATTTTAACATTTATACTGTCTAGGAAAGCTTTAGGCTGTCATGAATTGAATGTTGCCTATAAGAGGCTCTTTAACATTCCTGAACAGTAGCAGAGTTTCTGTATGTAATTTATTTTGATAATTTTATCCTATATCCCTTTTCAGCAAGTGTCCATATCACATGGTGAATGTTTCTTATTTCTCAGCAATACAGATATATAGAGCAGATACTGAAGCTTCAGAGATACATTTATTTTTGAACAGTTGATCTGGGAATAGTGTCATTGAGCCAGAGCAAGTGCCAGTTAATCTGGGGTCTCAGAAAGGTTCTCCTCTATTGACACAACAGTGTGAGCAGAACAAGCATGTCAAAATATGTGACCAGTGTAGCAGAAAAGTCATCATGAAACAGTAGCCTTATTTAGCACATCTCTATTCTGCTATACTATATGAGGGCGGAAATCCTTGTCATTTTGAATGATAGTTTTGAAAACACCCATCTGTTTTAATTGACAGTGGAGACAAACAAGGACAATGTCAACATCTAGTTGAAATTACTAACTTTACATGTTGCCTAGTACGTAAAATTGAGCTTATGCCTTATGTCAAGTGAGACACTGGTCCATCTAACTCAGTATGGTCCACATGGACCAGCAACAGCACTTTGGGGTTTTAAACACAGCCCTTTCTCAGTATTTCTGGAGATGTCAGGGACTGAAACTGGGAGCTTTTGCATGCACACCATGTGATCTGTCAGTGAGCTATATTGCTTCTTCAATTAAGACTGAATGTTAAATTAAATTAAAAGCAAAATAGCAAAGAAACTCTGAAGTGCTGTTGCCAGTCAACATGGACAATACTGAGGTAGAGAGAAGAGTGGTTTCACTAGGCATAAGGCAGCTTCCTATGTTCATAGTTCAGAACACAAATGGGAACAACCAGCTATCTGACAAGAGCTACATGATCTGGATTTGATTGTAGCGAAAGTGCCTTAGACTAAGTCAACCTGTTGGTCCTCCTAGCTCCTACACTGGTAGAATTTTTAGGGTTTAAGGTGGATTTTCTAGGCCCCCCCTCCCCATATATGCTAAGGATTGAACCAGAAGAACATATGCCACTGCTTCTGTATTCAGATCTTTAGCTATTTCATAATCTTCTAAGCCTTAATTTCATCTGCCATTAAATAGCATTTTGATTTTGTCTTCTGACGAGTTCTTATATTCTTGAATCCATGGAACAAGCCTTTGTGCAGAATATCTAATTTTCTTTCCAATAGTCTTTAGGGCTTCTTTTCCTCTGACTTTCATAATGATAACAGACACAGAAATAACACAGTTGTTCTATTTTCCTAGGAACATAGAGCCTACAATTAAAGCCGATAGTCTGCAAAGAATTCTTAGATGTTGTGCCATGCTAAATAGGATTGAAAATAAAATGTGGCATTTCTGTGTCATTTAGGAGTTGATTAAAGAAGTCGGAGCTATGTCTACAGTTGGGAAATCTGAAGGGCAAATTTCAAAACCATCATCAGGAGGATAAACTAGACCTGCATAATTTAATACATGGCAGAACCTTCACTCTTGCCCAGCTCAGCTGTGAGAATGCACATCATTTTGGGTGAAATATTTGGCATAAAAATGACCCAAGATAATAATAAAACAAGGCCTTCTGTAGATACAGTATAATGACCTCCTTGACCCATACCATAATATGCACCCAGGACACTTCCATTGCAGCTGTAACTTCTCCTGGCACATTAAATACAACTAAGAGAGTCCCCCATAGTTTCAGGGACGGTTTTGGAATGTTCAGACACATACAGTATTAAAAGGTGACATTGGTGCATCACTTTAGATGCCATCCTATTGGTATACAAAGCAACATGGAGAGAAAAATGATAAACAGGTGGTGGAAAGTCAGTGGCCAGCACTGCATTCATTTATGTATAATAAATTTAAGTCAACTTGTTTATACAGTGCATTTCCTCCAAATAAACTATGTGTTCAAAGCAGTTCACAAAAATAAGCAGTCTGCTGTACAGTAAATGCCAATGTGCCTACATGTTCCAGGGCGGGATAAAACATAACAAAGCAAAGGATATAAACACCTGGCCTTTTCAGCAACCTACCTAAGACTTACCAAGGGTATGCAAAAAGTGTATGTGTGGCATTACATCTTTCATTTTTGTTGTTGAAAAACATAATTCTTACCTTTAAAAAACACACATTTGTGTCAAATTTTATTTAGATAGTATTTGTTAGGTTAACCATATTTGTTTTTTCCACTTTCAATTCTTTCTTTAACACCCCATCACCTACCAAACTGCTATCTTGCCAGTATTAACCAAATTCATACAGCATGATGTTGGCCACAGAGACCTCCGTGTTGGCCAAAATTGTATTCTGATAATATAATCATATTTACCCAATGCTGCTAGAGCAGTGGTGGCAAACCTTGGCACTCCAGATGTTTTGGAACTACAACTCCCATCATCCCTAGCTAACAGGACCAGTGGTCAGAGATGATGGGAGTTGTAGTTCCAAAACATCTGGAGTGCCAAGGTTCACCACCACTGTGCCAGAGGGATGGTAGCTGGAGTATGTGCATTGTTGCATTGACAATGGTGTGCGTACTCTTCATGTGCACTTTTATAGCCATTTGATTGTAGCCACTGTCTTCCAAATATTTGGTGGTGCTTAAATAATCTCAAAACAACCTGGAATATCAACTTGTGCTCCATCCATTTCACCTGTAACCATCTAACACAGTTCTATTTTAATATATGTCAAAACTGATTAAATCAATTCAGCAAGTTGATTTAGTTAGCAGAACAATACTGCTTAGAGGATCTATTATCTACCGAAGATGGCAATATGTTTTCTGGATATTAAAGCCCAATAATGTTAAAGCTTCACTAAACATAGACTTACCAAATATATGTAATTATTGTAAAGACAGAATGTTAATTAAAAGCCTCTCTGGTCTGCTCTGAAGACCAAATGTGAAATAGATAATTAAAGCATGCAATGATGAGAATAAATGTAGATTTTATTTCAGTGGAGCCTTCAAGCCACTTAAGACATCTGGAACAATTTTCATAAGTCTTTTGCATTTGTCAAGGAACTGTGTGAGGAATTTTCAGAAACATTACAGAGATCTATAACACACACTGTAGGGAATGCTTTTACATTAAAATGAATGCATTTAAAAATTCTAGCAGTCATTAAAATAAGTATCCTTCCTTTTTCATATTTCTATGCTCAGTGTAATGACATGTACATTTAATGATACCAGCTTCGCAAAAGATCTGTTGATGGGATGGGTACTCATATTTTGCAAGAAAGATCTGCTGCATTTAAAGCCTTTCATTTTCATATTAACATTGATGAAAAGCACAATTAAATCAAAATATATTTTACATGACAGATTTCCTGTGAATTTATAATCCTAACTGATGGCAATGTTTTTATACAACTGCAAGGTATCCTATTGGTTGGTAGTGGGGAGTGCAAATTGCATGAATCTTTTGCAATGAGAAGTATATGAGCAGCATAGATTTGGTCACCTTAGGGACACCTTTCTTTCTGAAGTGGGTGACAAAATGTGAAGCTTTCCATATATACATGGGATTAATGTAACAGTGCATAAATGCAGCAGATGAAGAAGCCAGAATTATTAGAATAGTAGTCTCCTAATAACTCCCAGCACCCTTAATAAACTACAGCTCCCAGGATTCTTTGAGAGAAGGCTTAACTGATTAAGAAGACATGGCTCTTTAAAACAGTGTAATGCTGCTTTAAATGCTGCTTTAAAACAGTGTAATGCCCTCAGAGGGAAGGAGGATAAGGTAAAACCAGAATTAGATGGCTCTAACTGTCATTAGAAGCTACCAACATGAGTTTGACCAAACTGCGGGAGGCAGTGGAAGACAGGAGTGCCTGGCGTGCTTTGGCTCATGGGGTCACGAAGAGTCGGACACAACTAAACAACAACAACTGTCATTGGCTCTGGCACTACAATTGGTCTCTCTGTCACCCGCTCTGCCAGTCCCAATGGGCTGCAGCCAGCACTCTTCTGAAGTAAGAGATTTCAAGCTGAAACAGTCTGTTTTACCCCTCCTACCTTCCCCAACTATACCAAGCAAAAAAAAAAAACAACCCCAACCATTCATTATTATTCTCACATTTCTTAAATGCAGAAACTCTATATTGTAGATGAGATATCTATGATATCACACGACTTTTATACCTTTCAGAAATGTAATACCTAATATCTCTCCTTCATCAGGCATACTCTCATTATAAAGGGCGAAGGAGCAGCACTACAAGATGGCTTATCTCCAGGCCAAAATGGAGAATGATTGAAATTTTATTTCATTTCCCACTTTGTTATCTTTGTCATATGCAAATGAATTCTGTGTCACATGGGAACCCAGTTACCGTGGCACTTTAGGACATATCAGATGAGGATATATATCATATGACAATGACAAATTTCTACATACTTTGTTCCTTCTTTTATAACCTATCCCCCACTAAGAGGCTTCCACTTTTAGATATCAATTAACAGATGTGAAACTCAGACAAAAATGTTGTGTGAAATAAAAAAGGCTGCCAACTAATGCTGAAATGAGGGTGACTTTTTTTTAATGCCTGCCTTTCAGACTACCTGTTCCCAGGAGGATAATAAAGCAGTTAAAAGCCAGCACAGTGGAATGGCTACTCACATTAAACTATGTTGAAAAGGTCAAAGCAATACAGCACATCAATATAATTCACAGTTCATTCATGACATAAAAATCCAAATACCCCATTCTTTAGGAAAAGAGTATAAAAATGAAGACAAGGTTGCAGAACATTAGTTCTGCCATGTTAATATTTGTGCAAAAAAAAGCTTCAACATATAACAAAAGCTATGCAGTCTAACACTTGCCATCTAGGTGTGGTTACACATCTAGATTTCAGTTTTCAATGCTAAAGTGATGCCAAAAGACAATGGACAAGTTTTCAGATTGATGACAATGATATTTCAATATGTAAAGCAAAGCTGGAGAACCATTTGCAGCCTGAAGGACACATGTTGGCTGCAGGGCAGTGGTGAGTGGTACTAGAGACAAAAGTGGGCAGGGATATGGGTGTGACTTTTACCTTTGTACAGTGGGCTACATTCCGGTCATGCAAAACTGGATATTCCCTTGCTCTCTCCCATCAATGAAGCATTCCAGCAGCACAAAAGGACTCGAGGGGGTTGCAAAGTTTGGGGCATGGCCTAGAGAGCGGGTGCGGCCTTCAGAAGGTCTTGACCAGATAGAGAGGATTTGTCTGCTAGATCAAAACTTTTCTGTGGCTGGAGCAGTCGTTCCTTCCATGGAAGGCAAAGTCCTAGCCCACTACCAAATGTCCAATTTAAACAAAAATGTAAACAAAAACAGAACATATTTCTAAGCTGTTACATTATTTGTTTTTTAATTATAATACAGCTGCAACTATTCAAGGGCATAAATAATACTTTCTTACAAGGCATGGTACATTCTACACTGCTACCAACACCTGCATAGTTCACATATAGAATATACACTGTACATGTGACAAATAGATTATTTCAAGCTGTGTTTTTGGTAAGACCAACTGTAATATTTACAGTTTACGATAGCCATTATTCCTGAAGTGATAAGTTACCATGAAAGAGATAATAACTGCCATATAATTGTCTTCTGGGCACTTAAGACAAAAATATTGGTGCCATAAACACTGGTTGTGTTATGTATATAATGGACTTTATGGGAATTACAGATATAGAGAACAGCACGCAATTATTAAGTTAATAACATAAAATCTGTGGCCACTTAACATTATATGTAGATCTCATTGGGCTTAATAACTGAGAAGGTGGGAGAGTCTGGTACCTGGAAGAGCAAATGCATTTCTGCAGAAAAAAGACCCTGTATTAAAGTTTATCCCTATGTTTCTAAATCCACCTGTTTGTTGATAAATTGCTAAGGTTTCCCAGAAAACAACTGTGTTGGGAAGGTGAAGTCAAACACAGCGTAGCTGAATGTTCCTTTCCCCCATGATTCAAAGCTAAACTAGATGGTACAATAGCTATGTATCTATGTCCTTATACGCAGGATTTGGTTTTTTGCTTTACAAAAATCTCCAGTGCAGTGACACCAATACAGATCAGGGCCCTGGCCTAGGGAATATGGGGCTTTAATGCTTTGCTTCGTCCTACCAATGGTCTCAGTCTTGATCACCTGCCCCTGCTCAGCACAACACATTTCAAAAGGAGGTTTCATTCAAATACACATTTCAACGCATAGTGGGGCAATCTGGATGGAGACTGCAAAGGGTGAGAATACCTTAAACTGCATGCTAAGGTCCCATTCTGGGCCAGGGGCCCTGCATTGGCAATTTGTGTAAAAAAAAGAACCATGCATTTAAGAGCATAGATACCTAGTTAATGTATCATCTAGTTTGGTTCTACAAAAGTGACAGATAGTGGAATAAACTTCTAGGTTGCTACGAATTCAAGTAACTGTGCTTTATCACCATCAAATCCTTGCTTGTTTTGCAAGATGGCTGCAGGCTATCAGAGCCCACACAAGCGATAAAATCAAAACAAGTTTTTGTTGTGCAAATTCTGCAACTCTTATTTGACTGTACTGATTCTTGCACTTACAGTACACAGCTGAAACAAATCAGAGATCCATGATGAATCATTGGGTGGGGGAAGAGGAAGAAAATGGGTAACTTCCATCTCCAATAGTGAAAGGCTTTCTGCTCATCAGTGCCTGTACTTCAGCAATTTAGCACTATGGCTGATATATTTTGCATGTGCTGTTATTTGCACAGCTCCTTGCAGGAGGCTACAATACACACCTGTGCACAAACAAATTTCAGGGTCCAGTAATAAAGAAATCCAGTCTCCAACTGACCACCCCTGGCCTCAGACAAGGGAGGGAAAGGGCCACCTCTTTCCAGTTCGCCCCTTGTCCTCCAGCACTTGGTGTGAAGTCATTTGGACGTTGCCCCCCCCCCCATTGACACAAGTGCAATGGTACTCTCAGGCACCCCACAAAGCACCCTTGGTTTCAGTCTGGATCAGCAACTGCTGAGTGGCACGATTCATTTCAATAGGAGCTTTCAGTGAAATACAAGTTGCAAGTATCACCTGAGCAATGGAGCTGTGGCTGGCCAATGCAATTTTTGTGCTGTGATTGGCCAACTTGCATTTTTGGTTGCAAGTTCCATTGCTAGCTGCCTTTGCTGCCCACTTCCATTTTGGATGGCTTGTTACGTCCATCAACCTCCCTCATGTGGTCTAGCCTTCCACGGTGCCACAGGTAGGCTTACTGTCATACAGGGTCTCAAGCCTATATACGCCTCATAGCTTAAATCATCCTTGGAGGAGTGATTGATTAGAATTCAAGAAGGCAGCTTTCCTCCTGTCCTTTTAATCATTCTCCCCAGATATTTCAAGTGATCAGAATCCTTAAAATCCATCTGTGCAAGCTGGGTAGGTGGGAAAAAAGACTTTGGAAATGTGCACCTCACTGAGCCCTCGGGGACATCAGTAACTGTGGCAATCCCTCAGCCTTTTTTTTTAAAAAAAGGTCTGCATACCTGAGAGCAGAGTGTATTCTTGAAGGCCATTACAACAATACAGGAGAAACCTGGAGTTACTTACAGAAAAAGAAAGCACCAACCATTTAATCTAATTATGTGCTGTTTTGCCTATAAGTAAGGCCCTACAGGACATGATGCACATCTGTGAATGGTTCAGATTGCAGGCAGCAGGGCTAGCGCTACCATGAGCCTTGCTGAGGCAGCTTCTTCAAGCCACATTCTACAAATTGCTGGGAGAGGCTTCATTTCAGCCAATACTTATTATGACTGCACCCTAAAAGCCATTTTGCAGCATCAGGCTTCAGCTACAAAATAATAATAGAAACTACCTAGGAAAATGTGTCTTTCCCTATTATTATTATTATTATTATTATTATTATTATTATTATTATTATTATCATTATTGATTTATTACCTTCTAAACCACTGTCTCAAGATAATCTGCATATTAGATAAAGACAGTTAAAAGAAGACAAACACAATTCACTCAAGGTAAAGTCCCATTTATCCAGCTGGGGATGCCTCTTGGCTTTCCTTGCTGCGGAGTAGCCACACCAACCACAGAAAACACTATGACCACTTGAAATAAGTAGGGATTGTCTCCAGCTTAAAGATCTGTTGCAGCCAAATTAATCATCCTCAAGAGTAGACCCCTTGAAATAATGTTACTGATTTCCTTTTACCAGTAACAATTCACTGGGGGGAGGGAGTGGCTTGACTGCTGTAGGATATAGGAATAGGATACATTGTACATTCAAATTGCTTGGTTGCAGAAAAGAGTGGCATATAATGCACACTCAGTTAAATCAGTGCAGATAAGTCAATAATCAAGAGTTGAACCATCACTACTGAGCACCACCACGATATAACTGTTATGTGCAAGGAAATCAAGAATCAATGTTGCCCGTAGCCACAATTCTGAACCTCCATGCATATTGCTTGCAATATAATTTCAGTAGTTTATGCCAGCAAAGTAAAGGGTTTTGGAAAAACTGCTAGTGCACAATGAGGTATTGATTTTGACACCTAGTTCAAACGTTTATCAGTTCTCCAAGTTCTAATACATACTTTGAAAAAGACAGCTGACAAGTTGACTATGGGCCAGTTCAGTGCTCAGTCCACTTGTTGCAAATTATGCCACTATCCCTAGAATGGTGTGAATATCTTTTTCCATGGAGAGAGAATGAGTTTAAGTGGTGGTAGTTTTGAAATGAAAAGTATAAGAGGAGAATGGTATGTTGCCCTCCATTTCTCTGCTCAAATCCACTGCTTTTGGTTAAACAAAACCAGGGATAAGACTATGTGTCAGGATTAGTTTAGGACTCAATTGCACTGAAGCACCAGTTTAGAAAGAAAAGGAATGAAGGCACCAGCTTGGAACTGTTAAAGTCACCTTCTTCAACTAATCCATTGCATGTTCCTTAAGAGTTGTTCATCCAAGACATATAATGACACTGCATTTTCCTTGACAAGAAAGAAATGGCAGCACAAGGTGACAGAAATATGACGGGAAGTCACACTCTTTGTGCCAAGTAAAAGCTAATTAGCTGATACTCACAGAATGTGGGGAGAAATTGGCCATGCTGACTGAGGCTGATGGGAGTTGGAGTCTAACAACACCTGCAGGCCCACATGTAATAAAGTTACATGTATAGAATAAATCTTCTTCTCCGTCTGTTTAGGCCTTCATAAGGGGAAGATCTCTTTCACACAGGAGAGAACGTTTTCATCTGAAAGCACTTTTAGCACTCTTTCTTCCTTGGGGGGTCAGTGCACTGTTGCCACCTTGACCACATGTGGTTCTTTTCTTTTCTTGTCAACAATACCTTGGTATGTTTTTAACAGTTTTTATATATGTATATAGTTCTAATTCTATCAATGTTTAGTTATATTTGATTGACTGTACCCCACTCCAGGCTTTCAGCAGTTCTTATTTTTACCTGTAAGCTGCTTTGAGTCCCTATCAGGGAAAAGGTGGGGTACGATGTATGCATAAATCAATCCAATCCTTGCTCATTCTGATGGTGTCGGCTCTCAGGGGAGAAACAGATGGTGCCAGAGCAAATGAAATGTTAAAGAAACAGATTGCAGATGCAGGTACACTGTGCAATGGCAGCAGAAGATCCACAAATGCTTTCTGGAAATATTCTCATCTTCTCTATGCTAAATTACAGAATTTAGCAAAGGCGACATAAGAATTAGATCTTAGTCTCTACTCATCTTAAGACTACATAAATGTTCTTCTCTCTACTATTTATTCTCCCTCTCAGTTTGCAAATGCAGAGCAATTTAGAGATTGGCTTTGCATCAGCTGTAACAGTGCACATCTCCAGTAACGAAACGCTGACATTGCTTTGATACCCATTTGAAAAGCATTGCCTTCCTCATTTTTGAAACACTAAGTAATTAATATATAGCACTTGCACAATTTCACCAAGTCATTTCACCCAGCAGTGCTCTTTCAAATATTTAAAACTCTCTTGATGAAATATATCAACGTTCTAAGATAAAAAATAAGGGAAAGAACCTCATACTATTCCATATCTCAAATTTTAAAATGAAATAGGAGTCGGGAGAGAACAGTTACAGCACAAGTCCTTAGAGAGATATCTCAGTGAGCTGTCTTTTTTCTTTTCTTTTTCTCCCCCCCCCCCCAGAGGAGAATTTTTAAACTTCAAAGAAGTGGCCTCTCATACATTTCCCTGGGTGATGACCTTTTGTCTTAAACTGCTAAATCCCAGGGTGCTGTTGGTCAAATAATGGCAACAGAACTATCTCAACACTGATAGATCCTCTGCAGTAATTTAAGGTCCATCTGAAATCAAAGAAATTCTCTCTCTCTCTCTCTCTCTCTCTCTCTCTCTCGCACAAAAATGATTTTACTGTGCTGATGCTGCTGTGACAATCTGGGTTATTTGAAGAAGCCATTTTCCAGTTATTGTATTGGAAGTCAGTAATTACTTTTTCAATAAAGCAACTATAAACTGTTAAGAGAAAAGTGGGAAAGCAAAATAAATTAGCATAATGGCCTATCCTCAACTGAACTAACATAGTAAGAAAATAATGATTTAAGATAATTTAAGGAATGAGATTCTACAAAGCGTGTCATTTAAACTACCCTAAAATCTGTTTTTTTAAAAGAAGCTTTAGATGCATGTATGTAGCACTGGTGAAACAGACAGGCATATTTTTGTTGTCATATTTTGGAAAATATTATTCTTCATTACTCTTCCCTCCCCAGCCTACTTTTTTCCCCCCGAACAAATTTCACAGCAAGAATTGTGCAACTCTGCTTGTTCTGTCACTTCTGAGCCAAGTCACAAGGAATGGGAAAGAACAACAGGAAAAACCCAGAATTATAACATCCATAATATATTATTTGCTCTTAGGGGAAACAAGCTAATATTGCATCCCTTCACATTAGCATTTAATTGTCACTAATGTATTATGAATTGTTGAAATCCTTCTGCTATACTGCATTAGGGTAAATGAAAGAGAAAATGATGCAACTGCAGATTCTTAATGTCACGTAACATAGGTGTTATAACGCAATTCAGTGGGAGGAGCTTCCCTTACAACATTAATTAAAAGTATGACACACACGCCTGTGCTGTATGCTTTTCACTGTATGCATCGTTGGACAAAATTGCTTGCATATTATGACTAAAACATGCCTGATTTAATAATGCTAAATTCAACACAGAATAGAAAGGCTGACATTATCCAATGATTCTAGCTTCAAGAAGTGTGTGAAACTGGGTGGCTGCACCAGCGGAATTATTTGAGGCAACAAAGCCATGTCTGGGATTCCTCCAGACATAAAATGAGGCATGTTCGGCTGCTACTCTGCTCCTTGAACAGCTTTTGAACACACTCATTTCTTCCATCAGAATATTGCACAGTGAATTGTTACGCAGGTCCAGTCATGCCAATGGAGTTGTGGTAACAGCATTAGAGGTGAACATAAGTCTGAGTTACATCAGACCACCTCCTGTCCCCAGGAGCAGATAGCTGTTAGTGCTCTAAACAGATCAGATCAAAGAAATCTGCACTGATGAGCATGTGGCAGGGCAGAACATGTAGATTTCTGACTAGGATTTTTCTTTGATTCAAATCTTTCAACCTATTTATAAACATGTACCGATGCAAGAAGAGTCTGAAATTAGTGTCTATTGCATAGAGCAATAGGAAGCACCAGGAGCCGGAAGGGAAGAAGGTGCCATCTTCTCAAATCGCTCTGGCATGCACTTGGCACAGACTGTGTGTGTGTGTGTGAATTTATAAAAATACAAAATACAGAACTGAATAAAACAAAAAAGTGAAAGAAATAGAAGAAAGAAAAATAGATAAATTACATCAATCCATAATACTCCAGCGACTTCCCATCCATCCTTCTGTGGCTCCCCAAAGTTTCCCATTCCTGCTGCATATTCTATTTTTTTCTAACTATTCAAACATTCCAATTCTACTCATAAACTGTAACTGCTGAGTTTACTCCAAACTGACTATAGTTCTAACATTTTTACAATGTTTTTTTAGGTAGTCTACAAATGGCTTCCATTCATCTTTAAAACTTTTCTCTTCTTGCTCTCTAATTTTGCTGGTTAAGCTTGCTAATTCTGCATATTCCATTACTTTCATCTGCCACTCTTCCTTTGTAGGTACTATCTCCTCTCTCCATCTTTGTGCATATAGATTGTAAATTCTGTTGCACTTTACATTATCCTATCCAATTTTATATACAAACAGTGAACTCACTCTTCTCATGTAGCAAAAGTGGGATCATCCATACACAAGAGTGACCAAATAAATCGCAGTAGGATAGCAAAATATTCAGGGGAAAACTTAAGAGCAGGGGAAGACCTAAAAAACAGCCCAGTGAGGAATGAGGCTGTTCAGTGAGCATGGAATGCTGAGTTCCTATTACGGAGCAGGTGTGTGAAAAAATAGGAGCAGAAAGGGATGAAAAATCCTGGAGGAGGGCATCCACAGGCTGCATGTCCAATGCAACATTTGGTGGCAGGTACCACCTGTTCCGTTCTATTAATTTTATATTGTTAAACAACAGTGGCAGCTTTTAGCAACATTTGGTCATAGTCTTGGAAAAACTGTTGTGGCTTAAGGCAAATTGTGTGTCTCATTTGGATCAACTGCACTTACTTTTTTGACGTGTGCAACATGGGTGGACCTATTATTTTTTCCCTCCATGTAGCTACTCTTTCAATTACTAGATCTCCTCCCCCACCCCAGAATAGCTTCTTCAGTCAATAGAATATGACAGTGAAATAAATGCGCTAATGATTCCTGATGGCATTACCTTCTTGTATGTGTTGTGTAGTTGAATATTTAATACACTGGTATACTAAGAATAGCGTGACATTTTATGATAATCATTTTGCTGAAATGTTGCTCAATATTTAAATACCGTTTCTTGAAGTGAGACTGGCAAATAAGTGTGTTGCCAGTTCCCAAGGGAATGTGAGACAAATTGATTCTGACTTTAGGGGGAAGATTTGAGCTGAGCACAATTTGCGTAATTAAACCGACCTTCTAGTTTCTCACTGGAGAAACTCAATAGAGTCTGGAACAACTCTGCAGACCAAACTTTGTAATTCATCAAATTGTGCCTGCTTTGAAATATGCACTGTTAGTTGAAACTTCACTGATTTGTTGTTTTACAATATGAAATATAATGGAGTTTCTTTCTTCTCCTTTTTTGGAGTTTCTTTCTTCTCCTTGCACCTTAATAATGAAAGAATGTACATATCCCTAATAATGCTGTTGTAGTCCAATTCCCATCAGCCACAACCAGCACAGCCAATGGTCAGGAATGATGAATGTTGTAGTCCAACAACAACTGGAGAGCACTATGTTGGCTACCCATGATTTGGGGCAATGGTGCTATTGTTGTTGCTGTTTTGCAGGTTATTACTTAGAGCTGCATTCCGTAATCCTGCAGACGGATTGACGACAACGCCCATCATCACTGATGCTGGCTGGTGCTAAAGAGAGTGGAAATTGGTTGGGGAAGGCTGATTTAGACTTTTAACCTGAAGATATTAACAACTGATTTAAAACTTTTTTTTTTTGCACATTAGGGCTGACATACATAAGTAGTATGACTATTATTGTACTTGCTTTTTTATATATTAAAGCAACTGAAGTGACTGTCCGCTCATCTGTTGTAGTTCTGAAAGCTCTGTTGAAACTGTTGACCCCAAAGCAAGGCGTTTGAGCGTCTATGCCTCTCTTTCCACATCAGACACCACAGGACTGGCAAACAATATGTCACAGCAAGATAGAACATTGTTTTCTATGTGTCATAATCACAAGAGCAAAGTCACATTTTCATGCCTTTGGAAATGGGCACATGACAACCTTGCTATAGTTTTTATTTCTCAAAGCATTTCAGTGGATCATATTGCAAGATAATCTGGTTGGTGCCAAGGAAGGGTTTTGACATGCATATGGCAGCCAAGACCCCTGCTATCATTACGTACAGCTGAAGACAATTTCCACACAGAACACTGTTGTTACCCAAAGGTCTCCAAGCATCACAACACATTAAAAATGTAAATACGTACTGGGAATCCAGAGAGGCACATTACTCTAATTTATGTGCTAATCCTATGGATCAGCATTAGATGCTATGGGGCAACCAGTAGTTCATGACACAGCAGCTGAAGTAGCATCTTGTAACTGGAAGGTTACCCACTTTTCATAGCCTCCTATGTTAAAGAAAAGAGTGGTGCTCATTTCTTCCGGTGTTCCTTGCTCTGAAGGAATAGTGATATTTATTAATGATCAATATGGAAGGGTGTGTGGGCCCATCAACCTCTCCCTCTCACTTACGTGCTTTTCTCCTTGGTATGGTTCTGTCACACTAGGCAAGGGGAATGCAAAATTCCTTCAAATTTGCAGAATTGGAAGACACTGAAGTGAGGCCTTCTGTTAGCGGCAAGCCTCTATTCTTAATGTCCCAACACTTTAATAAGCTTTGAACCAGACTTGAAAGAGTAGGAGTACTATGTAATTATTATTACTGAAAATATCCCATACAATCCTAATGATCAGTCCTGGCTTGAGTTATCTTCTACCAACTGGAACAAATTAGTTTGATTTACTGTATGCTCTACCGAAAAGGGACGGTTTGAACACTTAAACTGTTCTGGTTGGAAGATGATATACATTTCCTAAGTGAAACATTGCAGGAACACACATTAAGGACTTAGCCAAATCCATTTTTCCCTAGATGATAGCATACTATACAGCTAGTGTTCCATGCTACATTTTACAAATGGTAGAAAAGTCAATTAAATATTTATGGCTTCTTGGTTCACATTTATTGCTTATTACCAAATTCTAATATGAAGGATCCCAAATTTAAAGGCTGAATTCCATCCATGTGTGGTGATTATACAAATCTTTATTCATTTCACTGTAGAAACATTTCTTATAGAAATAATCAAGTACATATAAAAATCATAGGCCTCTGTCTTCACTCCAATTCTTTTTTTTTTTTTTTACTGCTGCTACTAAACATTGGTTTTGTGCCAACAGCATGCTAGGTAATGTAATTACTTGTTAGAGATTTTGGGGATTGCCCATTTTGAATATGTTCAACACTACAGGTTAAGAACATATGTGATATAGCTAATTGATGCAATTGCTTGATGTGTACAGATGAGCATTCGTGTCTTGGATGATGAAGGAAAGTAAAACAAAACTCAGCTGGGATAGTCTGGGCAACCTTTGGGTTGTAGCCAATTAAGTAATTCTGCTGCTCCATATAACTCCCCCCCCCCCCACTTACAAATATGCTTTGGTGATTCCCCAACCCCAACATGTTTAAACTCTTTAAAGCAGTTTCAGGATTTTGATACATTGGACTAAACCTCTCAGGATGAACTACAGAACATCATGGCTGATATGGAGAAATGGGAGGTGCTGCTCAATCCTGTGCAAACTTTTTGGAACCACATCCCATAGATCTCACTGTGTTCAGAAACAGTGAATTTGCTCCACTGCCACTTGTACCTGAAAGAGACTCTGAAATAAATTTCTCAAGGGGAGTGGGTGAAGAGGTCACCTGTGGTGCAGTCACTAGCCATATGAGAGTGGGCTGGAACAATTTTGGGCTGCTCCAACCCTTCACTGTTCCCTTTCTGTTCAGTGATACTCTCCCTGTACAGTGTGGTCTGGGGCTAGCTGGGACCACACAGAAATTGTTTGGGGAGAATTATCCCTCTCCCTTTTTTTCACCTACTTCACATTGCAGGGTATTTGTTAGCTTATTTAATCGGTGAATCTCATCTGATTGGCAATATTTCCATTGCTCAATTGGGTTTATCTGGTCTAATTGGCAATTGCTCACAGAACTGAGGAAAAATATATATGATTGGCATAAGTTCTCATACCTTGATTTGGTTAACCTGGTTTGATTGGCATTGGCGTGCTTAATTAAATCACTCAATGTGGTCTCACTGGAATTAGTTGAATTTGATCAATTTCTTCTCATTGACATTTAGTGCGAGCAGATGAGCAAATTAAGATGTAATCCTATGCCCCCCGAGTCAATGAGGAATATTGGGTTTTGGGCAGTCAGCACTTATACTCAAAGGTTGGGGGAGGGGTTCTCCATAGTGTTCCCAGGGATGGACAGGTACACATGGGTGAACACCTGGCTGCAGATTCATGGTGTACATGCTTAGTCCTCACACCCCAAGGTTCATCTAGCAAGAAGGGAGAAGTTCATTCAATCAAATGAGTACAACAGCTGACATGCCCAGGGCATTATAAGAGGGGTGCTCCCCTTAATATGATGAATAGACAAACCTTCTTTCCCTTATTAACTGGCTTTCAATAAACATAACCACTGTGCCAATATGCTGGTTTTTGAGTCTTCTTTGGCAGTGAGAGTGCAACAGACACAAGGATTATAAAACCCATTTTGTGCAGGACTGCTAGTCTTTTACACATTTACCAAAAGCATAAACAGTTACATGCATTCTGAGAAATGAATATCAATTCACTGGGGCGGAGGGAGGAATCTAGGTAAATTCTGCGTTGAGATATTGGCATTCTGTATAACAATGGAAGGGTGTCATCACAAGCATTTCTAAAGTACTGTTCGGAAACAAAAGGTCAATGTTAGCATATTGATGCTGGAAAGTCAAAGACGAGCTGTCTGTCAGTTTTCAAAGATCAAGCTGATATGATCTAAGGATTCCCCCTCCCCCTTACTCTTTCAAATACATGGAAGCTATGATCCTAAGCATACATTATTTGGGACTTATTTATTCACTGGGAATTATCTGTATGCCAGACCCAATTCAAACATCCCTGTTGTGGTGTGTGCTGCCACCAGAAATGAAAGCTGTGATAAAATAGACTCCTAAAAGATGCAGAACTGGCACGGGTACTTCACACATGATTCAGTGGACCAACCTAGAAGGGAAAATTATTTGAATAGTTTCACAATAGTGGCTGATTTTGGTGGACAGCAACAGTACAAAAAACACATTGCAATTAGTTACTTGAAGCACTCTGTAACACATTGAAGAAAAGAGAAGAAATATGAATGCGTCTCCACAGTTGCTCTTCACCTACTGTATAGTAATAATGTTCACGACTGGCAGCCAGCCTTATTTTTGAGCCCTCTAATGCACAGTTCAGGAACACCTTGGGGATGGGAAAGAAAAAGGTTGTCATTTCCACCCTTCCTTCCTCTTAATCCTTTTCTATATCACATATGGTGTTTGCCATCTTTGCACCATCTGAAGCAGCCAGTTCCTTCCTATAAAGGCACTGTGGAGTCTTTAATATCCTGAAGCACTGATATCTGCTGGACCATTCTCAATTTTAAATCTAAAGAAACATAACATAAAGAAGCAAATGCAACTTTCCATTTAGCTGAATAGAACACTCTCCCTTTTCCAATTGTCTCTGAGACCCTAAACATCCAATTTACAAAATACCAATCAACATTTATAAGCAAGTATTATGAGTTTGGCTTTCCACAAAGCTCCAGATATTTCCTCTAACAACATAAGAAATGCCAAAGAACTCAAAGCTGACAGTTCATAAATAGACACCACGAGGAAGGGACCCTGTAGAATCAAACAACAGGTGTTTGGGGTTTGATTCCACAGATCATAAAAATAAGTAATGAGTCACAAAGCATTTTCCATTGGAAAAAGTAGTAGTAGACAAGATGTAGTGAGGTGCTTGTGGTTTCTCTGGCCACTTTGTGCCTACTATGTCTCACACTATTGAAAACCGCTGCTTGGCAGAGTGTTCTGCTAAAACATGGATGGCTAATCTATGACCATCCTACACTGTTGAATTTCAACACAATGCCAATAAGTCAGGGATGTCCAGCAACATCTGGAGGGTTTATAATTTATTTGGTAGAGTGGTTATTATCTAAATCCTCATTGCTTTCTGCCACCTTCATCCCAATGCTAGACTTATTATTATTTATGAAATCTATACACTGTGCCTTCCTTCATCAAGAGACTACGGGGGGGGGTTACAATATAGAACACAACAACAACAACAACAACAACACACAGACACATCACTTTAAAAGGCTATGGATTGATTAACAGCCAAATGGAGTAATGTTCCCATCATATTCAGCAACTAAAATCCAATTCCAACAGAATAACCCCAGCCTTTGGGGTTATGGGCAAGAAGAAAGCCCATTAACACTGGGAGAGGCTTTGAGAGTTGGCTTTGTGACTTAAGCAAACATGCTGTGGCCAAATCTGAAACCCGCAAATACATAATATATGCAAAGTAGTTCAATAGTATAATATGCAAACATCATTTGCTTCAAAGTATTCATTCAGCGTTTTAATTTAAATCCACTCCTTGTGGCTATGGTCCGGTATGAATAGCTCAGCTGCCTTTGCGTTTCAAATCAAGTCATTTGTTATTATGATGATGGACTGTCCTAGGAGGCTTTTTGCCAGAAAATTGAGAGCAGCAACAGAGAAGCTAATGAGTAAAGCAATAAGGTACAGTTGGATCCCCTTCACTGGCATGTATCTCTCAGGAGGGAGCATCTTCTTGCTGAAAGTGACTGATGCCCACATTGGAATACAGCATATATCAAGCTGCTATCATTTCACAAGTGTTCATATTTATTTCAGATGTTATTATCATCTTATCTGACAAAACAATCTTTCTAAGGTATTCAGAATTGCCAGCCTTCACTCAGTTAACATAAATTTCATATGAAGCTAAAACTGTTTATGAAAGTTCAGTAGTTCAATATTCCACTGTTATTGCTTTTCCTTCAAAATATTCTAAATGAATTAGCTCTGGAAAATGGGATTGACTGGCCATAATCACAGTGCATTTTTGTAAGCAAAAGTGCACATTTTTACCTAGCTCTCACATTTGGGTAATTTACTATATTTGAATTGGTATAATAACTTTCCCCTACAATCATATATTTTCATTTTATTTTGTAACCATTGAAGTAGCGCTAAATGCAATTATAATAGAGGGCTGAGGAACAACAAAGTTTCTCCATTTCCTAATGCAGAAGAGTGGAATGAAAATCCTGCCTGACAATTTGAAGGCAGACCCTTCATACCAGAAAAGGCAATAATCCTAGACAAACCATTCCATTAGGCTTTGTCCCTTAGGGCTGCTTAACTCATTACAGTAGATGTGAGAAAAGTAGTCTGCACTGGCTTGTACCCAGTAAATTTACTACTGCTATTTGCATTTATATCTCACCTCATTTTCCCAAGGATTTCGCAACTACCCTGTGAGGTTAGGTTTGAGGGAGAGGCTCTGGTGACTCAAGGTGACCCAGTGAGCTTCATGGCTGAGTGGGGGATCTGAACCCTGGTCTCCCAGGTCCTAGTCTGGGGTTCTAGCCACCACACCACGCTGGCTACAATGTGTGAGGTGGCTGTATGAAATTTCCATTGCATGTACATAATGGAAATACAGTACAAAAGGGGGGGAAAGTTCAGTGTAGAGCACATCATCATCATTTGCTGTATGCATGCTTTGTGATGTGTAATGATCACATTGTGGTCCCAGGTTCATCATACCAGTTGCAGATCTGAGGGGAAATTGGCCAGCAAAATTTTAAAAAATCAGGCAGTGGGATAAGAGGCACTTCAAGACTTGTAATACCTGACAAACTTTTGAGTTTGTGGGATTTTATGAACGGGCACATTTCTTTGTTTAAACACACACACAATATATATATTCACCAAATGCACACACAAACACAATAGCACTGTCCCACTGTTGTTTCTCAGCAACTGGTATTCTATGCCTTTGAACAAGTAGATTCAATTCGGCCATCAAGGCTATCATGGGCTGCTATTTCCATTGTTGGAAGCAGCAAGCTTCTGAATACAAGTTGCTGAGCCATGCAAGTGGGTAGAGTTGCTGCTGCACTTATGGGCTTCCGATGGGCATGTGGTTGAGCAAAGTGAGAACAAAATGCTGGACTAGATGCTTATTTGGTCTGATCCGGCAGAACCCTTATTACGTTTTTATGTAAATTGTCAGTGATATGCCCAGCATCTATGAATTCCCCTTCAAAGCAATCTAAGCTAATAGTCTTCATCAGTTTGTATGAAATAGAACTGCATAGATTAATTATCCATTGTGCAAAGAAGTACTTTATTCTGCCCCATGAACCCCTAGAGGAGGCTTGGATGATAGGAATGTCTGTTATATTTTAAACTTAATTGTGGGCTGTTCTTTCTAACGTAATGTACAGAGAGATGTGTCTACCATTCCATCGAATTACCTTCATCCGTCTATAAATATTCACCTAACATTACTGCTCTCCACTATGTAACCAATTCATAATTGAATAAACTCTGCTCTAAAATGTGATTAAATGTTACTTATAAGAATCTGTCCCTTCCTGATGTATCGTATTGGTTTATTACTTACATACCTGCAGGCGAGCCGGCTGAAAACTAATACATAAATTCCATCTTGATTCATATTGCATGATGCGGCTAAGAAATACAGTCCCAAATAATAAGAAAAGCATGGGTAGGTGACAGTGTACGACACTGTCAATATTTTAACTATATCTCCAAAATGTACATGAATAGGTGAATGAAATTGTTAGGCCGTGGAGGTAATAATACTCAGAAAAAAACAAGTTTACATCCTTACATTTATTGTTACATAACTAAACGCACAGTACCTGTCAGTAATAAAAAGCACCAAATTTATCAGGGACATTAAGACACAACTTTAAATCAACACATCTTCATAAAGCTTCTACAGCAAACTTTAAAAGGAAAAAATATGTAAATGCCTTTTAGGAAGGTACCGTATATTACTGTGTCATTCAGGTGCTACGTGGAGGGTTAATGTAGCGTTCTGACTTCTTATGGTTTCGCAACTTGGGCTCAGTCTGGAAACCATCTCCTAGCAGAAAACAATGCACCATTCTATCAGAATTAGGGTTGCCAGCATTGATGAAAGGCAAACTTTTGGAATCTGGGTGCAGCCTAAGTGAAGGGCCTGTGATTTAAGAATGGGTGAAAGGGCCAGGGCCAGTGATAAATGGATGGATTGTTGTTGTTGTTTTTTTAAAAAAACAGCAACATAGAAAAGCAACTTGGGGCTGGGTGATGAATGTTGATTAGGTAGGAGTGGGCAATGACATATGATGGGTTTCCAGAAGCTGCGGAGTGAGGGATGGAATGCAGAAGAACTAGAGGCTGGGGAAGCAGTAAGTATTGAACATCCAGACACTAAGAATTATGTATTGGTAAAATTGAAAATGGGACAGGAACTGGAAAATATATTCTTTACCTCTGTGTCGATCGCCTCCCCTCCACTTGTCAGACTACCTGCCTATCTCTCCTCCCCCTCTTTAACTGCCATAAACCACCACCTGATTTGCCAGTTCAGCTCTGAATTCACTGGAGGAACCATGGACCAGTTACTTACAATCCCTCTGTCTCAGTACAGTGGAACCTCGGTTTTTGAACGTAATCCATTCCGGAAGACTGTTCGAGTTCCAAAATGTTTGAAAACTCAATATGGAGCCTCAAAACAAAAAAAATAATATGAAAAACTAAATACGGAAGCCGCCTTGGAAGTTTGACTTCCAAGGTGCATTCGAAAATGAAAACATTTACTTCCAGGTTTACAGTGTACGAGTTCCGAATCGTTCATCAACAGAGGCATTCAAAAACCTAGGTTCCACTGTATCTTTTTGAACTAAAAAAATGACCTATTTCATATTTGGATAAGAACAGATTTCAAATTGTGCTAGCTTGCTGTGTTAATTAGGAATAGGAGCAGCATCCCGCAGCGCCCACAAATTTAGTGGCTCTACATCTATGGCTGAAATTTGTCTTATTTGGAATCTAGACAGAATACATTTTCTTTGGTTATGTTGCTCATTTGCTACAATTAGGTTTAATGGAAGCTTTGCCGCACTCCCAGGACTGAAGACACAAAACAATAAAAGGGGTTAAAAGGTCATGGCTTTTTTTTTAACGAATAAGGAGGTACAAAAGTAGCATCTACACATAACTTTTCCACCCATGTGGGCATCCTGCAGACTTACAGAGAGAGCTGAAATAACCTCCTACTCTCTTCCTTAGCCAAGTGAGTCCACATGCTGAATCAGTCATTTAACGGATCTGCGAACAGTGTTTCAGTGGCTCACCTTACAGGTGAATAAAAGAGGCATCTGACTGCTACATCCCATCCTACCTGGACAGCTTTAGAAAAACTCCCTTCTCAAAGTGGGATGGCAATGAGAGATAGCTTGGGTAAGCAACCCTTCACTGTCAATATGCCTCAGAGTACTCACTACTGCAGCCTGTCTTAACATCCAAGCCAGCCCACACAAAGCTGTCAGTTCTGATCAGCAGTAAGTTGATACATCCACTTAGAGTGAGACCAAAGTGCAAAACCATATTGCTGTACACTTTTGCAGTGTGGAGTAGTAAACACACACACAAACAAAATTGGTGAGAATCACCCTCCGACCCCAAAAAACCCTACTCAACTGGCAAATGGACAACTTGTTAATCCACACTGCTGTATATTGAGGTTGCAGGGCCCAAAGAACCCAATAACTAGTTCTACTTGCCCAATGGAAATGTGTACTTAATGTCTGTTTCTCAAAGTGAAGAGATTTTCAAATCAATTTGAGATATGATATAACTGGCGTAAAGAGCTAGAAGCTTCAGAAAATATAAAATGTGAGGCTTATCCACATGGATTTCCCCCCAATTCCCTTGATCTTGATAAAAAGTGAGTTTAGAAAATCCAGTTCTGCTAAAAATAGAAACAATTCTCATGTGTTATAAGCATTATTATATGTATAATGGTACATGTATGCATCAGGTTTCCTAAAGTAATCCGATAAATACAACAGTACATATAACTCTGTAAGAACTCACAGAGAATTATGCTGCAGAAATACAGTTACACATGAAGCTTGACCCTTTTCTGCATGTTACTTATATAGCACACATTTCAATTGCATATAAGTAGGTTTTTAAAAAGCAATTAACAAGTGGCTCAAACAATGCACAAATGATAAGTGGGTACTTGACGCAATAGTTGGTCTGAAGCAGGCAAAGATCACTCTGCTTGCATCTGCCAAAGACTGTGTATAAACTTTGAGGTGCCTTACTGGAAGTGATTCATAAATGAAATAAAAAACAATTCTCTTTAAAACAGATTCCTTTTCCATCCCTAGTGGAGTGGAGGAACAAATTTCTTCAAAGAAACAAAAATCAAATTTAGGATGTCCTTTGCTAGCCAAAGAAGCTGTTTGGATGTTTTATCTTCTCCTACCTACCCCACCCAACTATACTGCTACAGCTATATTTTGAAACCCTACTGAGTTTCACATGTGGCTCTTAATGCAGAGGGCAAAGGTTGCTATTAGGCAAACGAAGATAAGATCTGCTGAAGACAGATCCAATTGCGTGCCTAACTGCATTGCAGCTCAGGTCTCCATCATCTTATCACCTGCTCCAGCATAGGTGCGCTTGCTCTTAACGTTTCCAAATTACTTTCTCTCTTATCCTATGTTGTGGAAGTAATATGGACAAATTGGTTGAAAGCCTTCTCAAACTGATGGATTTTTGATCAGCTCAGCAGGCCATGGTATTTGCAGAAAGGTCAGTTTGCTGCAGCCATCAAGCCCACACACTGAATGCAAAAATCCGAGGCAGAGTGCCAGCCTTAGACATTAAGCAAAATATGGATTTTCTCAGGACTCCCAATTCCACACAAAACACTAATGACACACCTACATGAAATTAAAATGCAAGGGGGAAACCCTGTAACTATCTGTGGCCAATAATTCCAACCACATTCCCTATACTAGCAACCAAAAATAGCTAATAACTCAAGTCACAATCTTTTGGCTATCACCCTCCAGCAAAAGCTGAAAAATGTGGGAGCCAACTGAGCAGACGGCATCAGGAACTACGTTCATCTGCAACAAGGTATCAAAACGTAAGGGAAGTTGTCAGAATTATGTGCAATAGACAAATGCTTTGCCCTACTGCAGCAAGGGGCTGCTGTTCTTTGCCTGTGGCTAAAGACGAGCCTTAGTTTAGAGAGCCTCAAGGAGGAAACTTAGGAACAATTCACCCAGCCAGTTCACAGAGCCCCTCCATTTTCAGCTGATAAAACAGTCTTAAGAAAAGAGTCCCAAGTGGCACTAAAACAGCGGTTTTATAATTATTTCAGCTTCAAGAATGGTTCTGTGAACAGTCAGTTAAGCATGTATTATTAGATTTCTTACCCATGCTTCACCACAAGGTCCCAGAGTGGGCTACAACAAAATACGCAATTATAAAACAACTAAACCAGTTGCAACCAAAAAACAAGGGTAAAAACCATTCAAAACAGTTCCACATACTAAAAGAGTTAAGAATAGCTCCAATAAAGATGCAGCCTGGAATAAGAAATTAACTATCTTAAAAACAAACACTAGGAACAAGAACTGGCTACTATACCAACTAAACCCTGGTTAGTTCTTGGTTACAGCTAATGGTCAGTGAGAAGATCACTTAACCACAAACCCTGGTTTGTATGACATAGTAAGTGAAATCTTGGTTTTGCACAACATGGTGCAACAAATAAAAGGACAGGGGAAGAGTGAAGTGGCTGCAAGCCCCTATCTGGCACCCGGCACATCTGTGCAGTCTTGCGAAGCAAATGCAAACCAGGCCATTGTTTCATTTAGAAATAAGGTAACGTGCACATCTGGCAATCTCTTCTGTCTCTGAAACATTGGGCATGTTTTTATGCTTAACAGAAATCTGGACAAATACTTTGCACTTTCTTCCCGGCTTCCACACTATGACTGTCACCCCACTGTAAAGCCAAAGTGCTTTTGATTCATTTTTATTCCATGTTGTTGTTTAGTCGTTTAGTCGTGTCCGACTCTGGACCAGAGCACACCAAGCACTCCTGTCTTCCCCCGCCTCCCGCAGTTTGGTCAAACTCATGCTGGTAGCTTCGAGAACACTGTCCAACCATCTCGTCCTCTGTCGTCCCCTTCTCCTTGTGCCCTCAATCCTTCCCAACATCAGGGTCATGAGGTGGCCAAAGTATTGGAGCCTTAGCTTCAGGATCTGTCCTTCCAGTGAGCACTCAGGGCTAATTTCCTTTAGTATGGATAGAATTGATTCAAAAGTCCCCCCTCCCCTGGTTTCAGTGAACACATTGAGAGGGATACAGAACTGCAACTTCTGGCCCCACCCTCAGCAGGTATGGCTCTTCCAGGTGTTCCTGGCCTCTACACATTTTCTTTCTAAAAGAGGACCTTACTTACATAGAATTGTATGAACGTAGGATCCTCCAGAATATTGGTGTGTGTGTCCAGTTCGGATTGCCTGTCACATGGGCAGCTGTACATGAAGGCAACTATATACATGTTGGCTCCCCCTTCATATATTCCGTTGAATGTATGGTGGTAAGTGAAGACATAGCTGGCAAAGACATGCATTTGAGCCAGGGGGCCATAGACCTCCTTTCACTTCCACACATTCAGTAAAGTGAGCTTCGCTGCCTAAAACTAAGGTTAAGCCTACTAAATAGACTTAGAAGAAAGTCTCATATAAAGACTGTACCCTTTATATTCTTAAACAGAAATATGATATATTCAGTGTCTGCATATTGCTCTATTTTGATAACAGATTGGTTTCCTACATTGTGAAACTTTCAGGAATAATGAATTAGATTCCTAGTAATCCATGAGACTTCTAAATATAATAATTGGGGGGCGTGATATATATTTCATTTTCTTTAGCTTTCTTGTCTGAGAGTTTAAGGTTAATTGGGGTCATGTTTTCATGTTTCCCCACAGCCAGGAGGCTAGAACCCTATCTTTTAAATTAAATTGAGGACTTTTTTATATTCATATCATTTCAGGAGCTAGAGATGGGGTGGGGAAGAAAGAGACTATTCCTTATTGTGAGCCTGTTGATAAAATCATTGGTAAATTGTCTCATTTTGGACAGATATACTCTTCATTTTTATCAGTTTGTTCTTGATACAATGCATGTTTACATATATCTAAATCAAAATACACAAGTTACATTTCAGTTAAATTCACTAATTGCAAATGAAATAAATGGCTAAACAGAGTGCAAAGTTCCTTTTAAAAATATGCCATTTTAACACTCAGGTTTTGTGCACGGACTAGTTAGGAAAAATAAAGCCTGGTTTCCCCCAACAATGACCCAAACTGACACAAACATAATTGTACTCAAGCTATGGAGATTCTCAGAAAATTAACCTGTGTTCTCAAATATAACTGCTTTCTGGAGAGGATAATTGCAATAGATGGGGACGTTTCTATTTTAAAGTATTCTTTGACCACTATTATTGGAAAGGCCACTGGAAAATTGGATACCATTCAAATAACACTGCGGAACAGTGATGAACAAACTCTGCTACCACTTTTGCTGATGCACTGCAGGGAGCTGTATTCCTGAAGCGCTGTCCTACTCTCCTTCCAAAACCATTTGCTCTGGGGGCACCGTTACGACAGTGCTAAAGACATGTGCTTTACAATATGATGCAGAGTATTGCATCCTTACATTTATATCCATAATGTAATCCAATATGGCATACATGTGGTTCTAAGGAACTCATCAGATCGAGAGCTGCTCAGTCTCAAGAAGGTGGGGACCTCATGCACCTGCAGGCCATATCCTGGTTGCATCATACACCTTCGTTTCTTATTCCCCTTCTATGCCCTCTTCTCAAAAGCATTCCACAGCTGAAGTGCATTGCATCAAATGTTCAAAAACAGAACACCCCTCTTCCAAGTATTAGTCTTGTAATGCCAATGGGTGCTGCTGTTGTGATGAACTCAGGTTGCAGCAGGAGGTTTGTGGGGACCACTCTGCAGAGCTACATGTGTGTGAAGAATGGTGTGTATGTGCAGAACAGTCGGTGCAACTCCCATTCAATGAAGCTGTTGTCTGTGCATGCGCAATGCGGGACTGAAATGTCACCTCAGCTTATCCGAGGCTTATGTTTTCAAATCAGAAGCTGGCTTGAGGAAAAACACATCAAAGCAGTATTTTGCATGAAAATACAGGATACCCATGGATTGTAGTTAACGTCGTGCATATGCAGCTTCATATACCAGCGGTGGGATTGCACTGGACCCGGAGTAAATGGTAATGTGCACATAGCCTCAGTGTCTGCATATCTCTAACGCAGGCTGTTTCTGTCTGCCAAGATGAGCAAGATGAGCAAGCCAAAGGGCTATTTACAAGCAGCTGAATTTTTGGCAAATAGTTATTCAAGAGCAGTGACCACTCACAAGGAAATGAAAATGACAGGGTGATGCTTCAAGCGCCCTGCTACAGCATGAGAAAACACAGATCATTTGAAAGTGCAGTGAACAATCACTTGCATTGGATAGTGCTCACAGCATATGCACACACCCTACTTGCAATAAGCACACATGTACACATTTAATGAGGTGGTTTATGTGGAACGGCAGCCTTTTTAATATGTTTTCTCAAGCTGCTTGTACAAATAGAAATACTTGTTATTATAAAGGATTGAGGCTGCATCAAAATGCCCTTATTTGCAGGCCTCTCTTGAAATATATGGTGGGATGGCAAACTGGGGGTGGGTATCATCCCTCTTTTAACCAGCAAGAAACCATAGTAGGTACAGGAAGCATTTCCCTCACTCCAATTAGGCTTCATATATCATCACATAGGCGTATCTCAGCAAAAGCCAAATCTGAGTGAGGGCAGGAAACATGCTGCTTTTTGTAAAATAGCAGCAGCAACAATAAAATCAATATTTTTTGTCCAGCAGAGAATGCAACCCTGCTTCTGCCAGGACTATAAGCAAGTAGTGAAAATGGTTAACAAGGGTGGCAATTGTATGAAATCTTTCATACAACATGAAAATCTTTCTTCCAAACCAAAAAGAAAAAGAAGAAAAAGAAAAAGCTTGCTAGCAAGCTTCTGTCTCAGCCCTTCAAAGAATTCGATAGTTCAAAACTGGTAAAATGTTCTGTTACCTTCCTTTCTCCTAGTACTTACATATTTTACACTGGAAGCCTTTTGAAATAATGGTGAAAGTAACTAGGGCATTGAAAAGAAAGGAGCATCCAGACCACGTTCACAAATTATTATTTTCCATGTTCTCCCCCAGAAACATTGAAAATTTGTTAAGTAGGACACCTTAAGTGGGCACCATCTTCTTTATTCTCCCAAGGGTTGAGAAAATGTTCTGTATCTGTTTGCTCCATGACACTAAAGGGATTTCACAAGTTCCTACTTTTATTTTAATAAGCAAATCTTATGAGTAGAAATCTTATGAAGACAGAACTATTAAGTACTGGCTGGTTTCAATGTGGCTATTTCTGTAAAACGTGGACTCATTGCAATATGCTCTCAAAATTTGGTACAGGAATTTGTGGCCATAAGATTGCTACACTCACTCCATGCTGGGGCTAGGCAATTTTAGCCTCTGAACCTGATGGTCTTAGTTGGAACACTCACCTCAGTGCTACGTATTCACAAGATCTCTGCTGGGATAAATTCATCCAACCCTAGTCAGCTTGGCACCTTCCCCTTCTACTTCCTTCCACCAGGGGATGCATTCCAAAATCCTTGGATGCATTGCAAAACAGAAATGTCACAGAGCACTGACAGCATCAGCCCCTGATAAAACTCTCACCTAGGTAAGAAGATACAATGGTAGTTTCTTGAATCATAACCTCCTCACAGTCTCTCAATGGCAAAACACCTCCATGGTTAATCTTGGTTATCAATTGCTTCTAAATTTAACCATGGGTAGGATTCAACTGAGGGCCATCAGTAGAAGCTCTGCACAATCACTTACATAGCAAAAACAGAAATTGTCCTTCCAAGATGGCAAGATAATACAAATGAGCAATGTAGTTTGGTTGTCTGTATAGTCTCAACATTATCTGGTACAATCTGTCTTCAAACATTCTTCTGTATTAATGAGTTTCTGTGGATTAAGAAGCTCACATCTGTATACAGTTTGGAGCTGTTATATTACCTTTGTTCAAAAGTTAAATGTTTTAATGAGCTGAAAGTGACTACTTTAAAAAAACTGGAGTGAAAAAAGGTCAGGTAGCAACTACTAGCTCTGTAACTAGCAAAAGAAGTTCAAGTACATATTTGGCATTTTAGAGAACCTTCAGGCTTAGTTTGATGAGTTATTAAAATTATGGTTGGCCTATGGGGAGAATCACGATAATTGGTAGAGGTCATAGATAATCAAAAGTGTCTCTCCCAGTGGGATGAAACCTATTAAAATCAGATATTTAAATCTCTATACACTTAAGTATTCCAGTCATGTGCAAAATGACTTGTCCCAAATCTTAGTCTCCAAGGAAGAATGCAGACATTTTCCATTGTTCTTTATTTGGTGCTAATTAACATTTTCAAGAGGTTTAGAGATGGAATGTGCTTACTATACCCCAAAGAAATAATTCTTTATAGCTGCCAGATCCTTGCATTATCTTGTTAGAAGAATTCACTTTCAATATTCTGAATGTTTAGATTACTTTAAATGACATCTTGAAAGCTAATAGCACACACACACAAAAGAATACAAAATACAGCCTATTATTACTATTGTGAGAGGCTGATTTTGAGAATCTTGTTAATCAAATCAGGTTTTGTCAGTGTCTCAGAAAGCCCACTTTGAAACCAGAATGACAAAGATTATGATTGCTGTTTTGTTACTAATATGAGTGTCATTTTCCCCCAATGTACTAGCCATGTTAAAATAGACTAAATTAAAATACTAAACCTTTCAACACTGATTTATTTATTCATCATTTACATACTTGGATTCCTATCTCACTCCTTTTATTCTTAGGCCTGCATAAAAATGTAAGTTACATTTTTAAAATCAGTGTAATATAGAACATACTTAAAAACTTTATATGCAATCAACATATGATATCTTATGCCTTGGCTATAACAAAAGCCACAAGGAACAGAACAATCTTGGAATACTTTGGAAAGTGGTTCACACTCAGTGAGTTTTTAAAGAACTGGATTCCATAGTTATAATGCTACATGCTTTTCTATTACTCCATTATTTATACATTAAGATTTGTCACATAGAAACTAACAGCTTTCTCAGGTTAAAGGCTCCATGGACAGTTGTGGAATTCCCATAAACATCTAGCTGACACATACTGGAAACCACAAAGGACTACATGGACATTTGCTCTGCTCAAGTGTGGCAGTTCTTATGTTCCTATGGGGTGCGGCGCTCATCTCGCTTCAGGCCAAGGGAGCCAGTGTTTGTCCACAGACAGCTTTCCAGGTCATGTGGCCAGCATGACTAAACGGCTTCTGGCACAACGGGACATAGTGATGAGTGCCAGAGTGCACGGAAACACCGTTTACCTTCTCACTGCAGTGGTACCTATTTATCTACTTGCACTGGTATGCTTTCGAACTGCTAGGTTGGCAGAAGCTGGGACAGAGCAACAGGAGCTCACCCCGTTGCACAAATCTGAACCAATTGGCAAGCCCAAGAGGCTCAGTAGTTTGGACCACAGTGCCAACAGTTTTAATGTAACAATGCATATTGCAGACTGGCCTTTACAGAATGGATGAAGAAGGCACTCTTAGAATATCTAACAGATTTATGAGACATCCACTCTGAAAAACCAGTCCCTAACACTTCACATTTGGCATTCCAATTGTTGCTGGACAGCAACTCCCATCATCATTGACCAGTGGCCATGCTAGCTGGGGCTGATGGGAGTTGTAATCCAACAAAAACTGGAGTTCACAAGTTCTTCATTCATAAGGTAGAGATAGGTAGCCGTGTTGGTCTGCCATAGTCAAAATTAAAAAAATCCTTCCAGTAGCACCTTAAAGACCAACTAAGTTAGTTCTTGGTATGAGCTTTCGTGTGCATGCGCACTTCTGAAGTATATCTGAAGAAGTGTGCATGCACACGAAAGCTCATACCAAGAACTAACTTAGTTGGTCTTTAAGGTGCTACTGGAAGGATTTTTTTTAATTTTTATTCATAAGGTAGTCACAGACAAAACAGCTCTGAAATATATTCAGAGTCGAGAGTGGATTTCATGCTCTTTATTTATTCAGCTCATAGTGGTGAGGAAGAATGGAAGTTCCCCCAGAATGTCTGCTTTATATGGTACATTATTTACACAATGAGCCCCATGTGATTGGCTAATTCCGGGATTCTCCTGCAGGCCAATCAAGTTGCAGATTCACATACACCTGGAGCTGGATTGGGTGGCTCCTGTGGACCAATCAGACTGCTGCATTTTGGATCCTATTCAGCTCAGCACATAACAAGCTCATTTCCATTTGACTAAAAGCTGCACAACAGAAGCCAGTTAAAGCAATGCAAAACAGAACTAACAATCCTGAAAGACACTAATCCTTGCTGTAGATCAGTTGTGGTTCCTTCCTTGAGCACTTTCTATAACGTTTTTCACTTTAAAGATCACCCTTCAATACCAGCTTTCAGAGTGCAGTTAAGTGATGCTATTTAGGCTTCATAATGTCATTCTAAACTTGGATGTGATTAGAATTGCTATGTCAATTATACAGTATTGTTTGTTGCTCATTCTTTATTCATTCATGTAGCCATTCAATCATTGGAAGCACTGTGCTATGTACCTCTCCTCTTGAGGTGTAAAAATAATTTATCTCCTGGAGTTCAGAGTGTTTATCCACCAAAATGAGGGAGAGAGAAAAGGCATGGTTGGTTGCCAATCAAGTCAGTATGGGAAAACAGGCCCTACACAACTTGACTAAGTTCCAACACTAATATTGCAGTCAAACCATGCCCGTTTGCAATTATTCCTCTTTTCATCATCAGCATGAAAAAATATCATGAAAGTGTTAGATCCTTGCAGTTTGAAATAAAGTAAGCCTGGATCTGCATTCCATATGTGCCATAATAAAATGCAAATAAGAACTAGGGAAAATTTTATGAGCGGTAATTTGTGGCATAGTTTTCAAATCTACCTGGAGTAAAATGTTCTGCTGTCAAAGCCAAATTAATATTTTAGTTGTTGCCCTGGGAATGCCTTTTATATGGCTTTATAAGCTCCTTTTAAAAACTGTGCATTGCATGGGATTCATCTTCACCAGCAAAGGAAAAAGCTCGCTAATGAGGTTAGGTCAACAGAGTGACTGATCTGAAGGCACCTGGAACAAAAACGGAATGAGCCAGGCTTGGTGTGGCTTTCACTAATAAATGGCCTGTGCTCTTCTAACCACAGTGACTCCTATTAGGAAATATATTTCTATGGCTCTCTGTGTGGGCTCTAGGAAGAAATTGATGCTGAACCAGCATGGTCCTCTGCCCTGAAGCTCATCTCTAGCCAGGTTGAAAGAAAAGGGCAGCCAACAGTACGGTGGCCATTGTCCCTTCTCCCAGGGACGGGATATTGTGCAATTGTCATGAGGAAAAGATTTGCCAAGTATGCTGCAAAAGCTAAAATGGTTTTATTTCACTAAAGCACAAAAAGCTGTGGCAATACAAACAATGTATCGGGTCCATGCCCTAGAAACAATATTTTAGGGCTCTAAAAGGCTTTTGGATAATATGTGGAAGTTAAAGACATAGATGGAGAAGATAAAGGAACAACAAGACAAGCAGAAGTGCAAATATCAAAATATGCATCTGCAAGTACAGTGCAAGTTTCCAGCAGAGGACTTGGGGCTGCATTCTGATGTGCAGTTTATTGCATTAGTTGCACTGGTTATAATGCTAGCATTTGTCCCATTTCTAACATTCCTTGTAAATAATAATAATAATAATAATAATAATAATAATAATAATAATAATAATAATAATAATAATATTTATACCCCACCCAGCCACTCTGGGTGGCTTCCAACCGAATATTAAAAACAATACAGCATCAAACATTAAAAACCTCCCTAAACATGGCCGCCTTCAGTTGGGTTTTAAAAGTAAAATAGTTGCTTATTGCCTTGACAGTACCTGTTGTGTTACAAAACTGTGGGTTTTTTATCGAAATACCTCCATGTCATGCTAGATTTTAAATGCCGACAAAGAAATGTATGCCAGGATACCGCCTTAATTTTCAACACATGAGTGGTGATGGTGTTAAGATGAAAACTGCAGGGAAATTACAATGCAAAAATCTCACAATTTCCTGAGCAAATTGATTTTTATCTGGAAACAATTAACATGGCAATGAGCACTAAACTTCTGTTAGATTCCACTAGATTTCCAGAAGTGCCTTTTCTATCATGTGAAAGGAGGGCCCTTGATGTTGCCAGCAACAGTGAGTACCTGGACAGCATATACACAAGTCACTTGATCAGAGTCTCCCCCACTATGGCAAGATTTATTGTATTTCTGCTTCAAATTACACTAATTATTCCTAAATTTGCATCTATATATACACATTTGAATAATATATAAACTTGCATCTTCTTTTGTCCCTTTTTTGATGACACATTTCCTCATTTTTTCATGGTGTGTCCACCCTAGTTCTGGAAGAAAGTTCCAGGAGCCAAAAAGCAGTTTTATTCATGTCAAAAGTTCCAAGGTGCATGGGCATGGCCCTTGCAACTCATCTGAATGCTTGTTACTGGCAGGGGAGACACTTGCAAGAGAGGAATGTCAAAATAGATTCACACACAAGGCTCTGTACATGAGTCATGAGAAGAAACTATGCTGCAGTGGCCTTAATTGGTGCCCAGACTCTAAAATGGTAACACCTTCAATAAGGAAGGACATGGAATCTCATCTACGCTCTCCTTTTGCTCTCTTTCCATTTTTTATTAATTTTTGACATTTATATGCTATGCTTCGATGTCCAGTTGACTGGATTGGAATCATTGAGACATCATGCCTCCAGTTCCCAACTCAGGCAGCCTATCCAAAGGGAGATCCTGGGTGATGGGACTGTTAATACCACTGAACCATCTGGCAGAATAAATACAGTCACACTCCCCTTGTTCCTTTCCCAGTATGAGTCACCAAGGCATCAGTTATTCTAGAGTCCCGCCTGCCATGTAGAAGATCCTTGAATAAGCTGATGGCTTCTCTTCTGTATCAGTCAACTATCTGAACAAGCCTCTCCTTTTCCTCTCTCTTTTTCGCTATCACTTATTCTGGGGTACCATCTACCACATCAATGACACGGCATGAAAGAATACAAAATGAAGGATGTTATCCCACTGCTACAAGAAGGTAGCAGAATCCTTGCATTATGTTTGAGATAAGCAGTGTGTTGTGCTGCTCTATTAGCTATAAGTTTGTGTTTTATAAGGTGCATCCCAAACCAGATCCAGAAGCTGGAGGGGGAAGACAGGAGAAACAGAGCAAAATAGGCAGAAAGAAATAGGCTGAAGATGTGACTGGATGTCATGAATAAAGATGTCCTGAAGAATCACGAAAATCTATTTTTCATTGCTAAAGGGGTAGATACAAAACAGTAGGCACGTTTCTTCCCAAATGAAAACAGATGCTCATTGGGGATATGTTAAATTTATCGAGACTGAGCAGCTGTTTTGTAAAATTTAGGCTACCAAGTTTTGAGACTAGTAATGGCATAATATCAGAAGCTGCAGTTCTCAGCACCATACACTAAACTACTGTTTTGATCTGGTTTAACTAAAAATGTTTGTTTGCCTTATGACTTTTGATCTGTTGAGTAAAATATATATATAACTTGGACGATTTCCAAATGAGGTTTAGCCACACCATTGCCCTCTTCAGGCATTCAGAAATAATGCAAGAGGCTCAAACTGGGGAGGGGAGAAGGTGCCCAACGCACCTTGTTCAGTCTCAGCAAGAACTATCCTGCACTGATGCAGGAAGGTGCTTAGAAGCCTGTGACTGAGAGCCCTTTCAGACTTTCCTGCGCTACTCAGCAAGGTTATATGTGGTGTGTGTGTGCAGATAGTGTGACTTGTTGAATTAATGATCAAACTGTGCACTTGGGGACAGGGGAAATAATTCAGTGGCCTCTTTTAACCCAAGGCTTTCTGGCCAAGTTTCTGACAGGCGATCTCTTCTGCATCCCTATCAGGCATTTGCACATCTTTCCGTTCACTGACATTGATGGTTGAGAATGGCAGGGAACAGTCACAGTTATATAAGGCAGCTCCAAGCTTTTGTCTTCTTAGCAAGTATATTCACACTGAGTTTGTGGAGGCGGACTAGTTAAGAAGGATGTAGATCATGAAGGGGGAAATGGCACATGCTGAAACCCATTCAGTGTCTGGCAGTGCCTTCATTCCAGGGCTGTGGGGACAAACTACAATATCCTCTGTTACTTGCACAGAAAACAACCTCCCATGTTTTAAATGTAGTCCCTTCCCAAGCTGTACATACTTTGATTCTTCTACATGTGGAGTTCAAAGGAGCCATTTTGAACCATATTTCTGCCTATGTGAGAAAAACGAAACACAACTGAGGGAAATCGCTTGCATACAGGGGATGTTGGCGAAGCTGTTGTGTCTGTCCAGCTGTTACTTCACTGTAGATGCTCCCCTGAACAGATTGAAAATGAAAGTTGCCTTAATTATACTGGCAGGCAGCATTGCAAATTGAATTGGAAGTTGAAAAACAAAAGTTGTGTGTAGTTCATTCTATTAGTGGTAAAGAAAGTATTTTCTGATTTAGAATTATCTAAAAGGGAATGTGTATTTTAAGCTATGTGACAGTTTGAGAGAGGGAGTGATATTGCTGCAACAGGCTTCTCTCCTGACCTGTGCACAACAACTGCACATTTATTATAATGTCTGTAAAGAAGTGGTGAAGTTGCCGATTTCACAGTGAGAGAGCCCTCAGCACAGAACTGTAAATCCAAGGGTTCTCCATATATTCTAATGAACCCATGTAGGGTGGGGAACAGTGTAAAACACTGCTTCTTTTTCACACATACTCATTTAGGTCTAGATTAAAGTCTCAAAATGGCTTTTCATTTCATACCTTTCATTTATTACAAGGTATGCGAAATCACAGTATTCCAACCTCTTCACTTATTCATTAACTTCAGATTATATGTAATAGTGTGGGGTTCTATTGTGCTGTTTCACAGATCATTAATAAATCATACCTGAACTTTCATGCTTGGTTGTGATTTTCTTAAACTTCATGGGGGGTGGGGAAGCTTTCAGCTGAAAGCAGCTGTAGCAGAGTCGGTGCCAAGCCTTCAAGACTATAAGAACATAAAGAAGAGCTTCTACTGGATCAGGCCAATGGCCCATCTGGTCCAGCATCCTGTTGCCACATTAGCCAACCAGATGCCTATGGGTAACCTGAAACCAGGATCCAAGCACAGGAACCCTCTCCCATACTGTGACTTCCAGCAATTGGTTTTCAGAAACATTACTGCCTCCAAATGTGGAGGTAGAGCATAGCTATCGTGGCTAGCAGCCATGTATAGCCTTACCCTCCATGAATTTGTCTGGTCCAGATTACTTATGTTGTAAATGTAAAAATGAGACTTAAGTAAGTTGAAATAGGGATCACATTTGGATTCTTCTCCCCCTTTAAACTGAGTTTCCCTTTTCATGTAATGGATATACTTAAATACATAGCTGTGTCCAATACCTCAAAATAAATTCACATCAGTTTTCAGTAATATTATGATGACACCATTTCAAAATCACCCACATTGTCTGGCTTTATATATAAGAAAGACGCACATTCATTTAGGTGGCATCTTTGCAAAGCAGGAAGCCTGAGAGGGACTTCAGCTCGAGCCTTTGAAGACCCACAGATGAGAAATGTAATCAAAGATAAAATTAGTCAGTTGTCCTATAAAATCTTTCAAGACCTTGATGCTTAATACATTTTCAACAAATGTATGCAGTGCTTTCTAATACTCCTGAATTAAAATGATAAATTATTTACCAAGCTTACCAACTAGTCAATAAAAGATGCAATTAAAGTGCAGAGTCTTTGTAATTCAGACTACTGTTATCTGCTTTGGGAAACTTGAAAACACTAGCCTATGTGAATTCATGCAGAGCTTTTCCACTTCCAGTTTCTGTCAAACTCTTTCAGCAAACACTACTGCCACCTCCTGATGATCTGCTGTATATATGTGTGAGTGTATGTGTGTGTGAGAGAGATATATATAATGTTGGAAAGAATCTGAATTTTAGAAAATAAGGAACAGAAATGCATATGGTATGACCTCTGAAAGGGTTGAGTTCAGTGAGACTTATGCTGTGTACACGCTTGTGTTTACTCTCCATCCAATGTGCTCACACTGCTAGTTTCTGTAGTGTACACACAATGTTAGCCACAATCTATATCTGTCCTGTATCTGTCCTATTGTTTCTTATGAAATGCTGCATTTTCATGCATTTCCCCCCAAACCAGCTTTGATCCAAACTGAGGAAAAGAACAACCTAATTGCATTTTTAAGCTGCTAATGTGTACACAGTCTTACTTGCTTAGTTTGTTTAGGATTGGAGCCTAAACCTCCACACTACTGTTTACTATCATATACATTTTGTTTAGCCAATGGAGTTTAGAATACCAGTTTTTAGCATGGACCTTTCCCTTAATGGCTGCTCCAAGCATCCTCTACATTGATGCTTAAAATTATCTGCAGTGTTGTACCCAGACCCTGCACTTGTCATCTGAGGCCCTTCTCTATGTCCTCTATACCAGAGAGGTTTGGAGGGTGGCAACAAGAGAAGGGCCTTTTCCATGGTGGTTTCCCAATTGTGGAATGGTCTCCCCAGAGAGCCTTGCCTGGCACCATCATGGCAGGCATAAACATTCCCTTCTACCCAGGCCTATGGCTATTAAACAGTCTATGGCCTGTGAAAGTGTAGGGAAGTGAATTGTTATTATAATGATTATTTTTAGTATTAGGCTCTCTGTCACTATGTTTTTATTATGTTTTTATCACTGATGTTCTGTAATGTGTTTTTAATGTTGTACACCACCCTGGGATCTTCTGATAAAAGGGTGGTAGTGATGATAATAATAATTGAGTATAATAATATACTAATAATAATAATCGACAGCATCATCTGATATATTTGGGAAACTACATCTTTAAAGCTTTTGCTATTGCATCTTGCATTGCATCAATAAATCTTATGACTCCAGATTAAACATAACTAGGTTGTAAGAAGGCATTATGTGCACTTTTTAATGTTCACCTTGGTATGATCACTAAGTAAAGATGGACAGATCAGTCTATTTCTAGTCTGTTCTCCCTAGTCCATTACATCCCATTTCTGAACCACTCTTTTTTTAAAAAAAATGCACAAAATTCAGCATTTTTTAATATGTACCTATGTCAAAAACACATATTTTTGAATGCATTTTATTTTACAATATGCATTTGTATACACATTTGAACCTAAAATATGCATTATATACATATACATTTTGGTATGGTTTTTAGAACCAAAAACTGTACTGTAGAATTTGGAGAAATGTGGAAGCTGCAGAATAGTTCCATTCTGATCCCTCTTTTAGTTCCAAAAGTACGTATCAAGGCAGTTCACTTAAACTGAATGTAATCCTCAGACATCCCTAGCAGTAACCCCCTTTTGTAATTATTAAGAAGGCTGCAATCCAATATACACTTCCCTGGGAGTAAGTCCAATCGAAAAACTGGTCTCCTAAAAGAGCAAGGAATGAATTAGACTTCTTGTTTCACAACCCCCAACAAATCTATGCTTCTCTAAAAAGCAATTTCCCAAGAAGTAGCAGCATTAGCAGATTTGAAAGAATATGCATCTTTAAGTGGAAAGCAGGAAAGGTTGCTATATGAAGCACTCACCATATTTTACAGCTTCTTTTGCTGCAAAACACCTTTTAATTACTACAGAAGATTTTGGCATAGATAGCTATTTCAGTGGTGGCTGATATATCTACTAAATGGCATTTTTCTATTAATGCAGTTGTAGTTGCTGTATTAGTAGCAGAGCTTTCACCTTCCTCCAGGAAGAAGAATTGTGATCTCATTCAAGGCTAACATGAGGAGGAGAAGTGGAAAGTCAGGATATAATTTATTAAATTTATACACCGTCCTTCATCAAAAGACTGCAGGGCAATTCCACAGAATACATATAAAAAGTGATAATGATGAAGTTGATGTTGTATATGTGAATGAATTGTGTAGGCTTTATTTCAACCTTGGAGATATTTAACCGATACAGACAAGGGTGCCATCTTGGCCTCAGGATTGTGGGTGCCCATGTCACATGCACATGTCTGAGTGTTACGTCGCATGTATGCATTGCAGGGGCCAGCAGCAACAACTCCTCTTACTCCTCCTCTCCACAGCCAGTGAGGCTCCCTTTTCCACAGGGGGGATTGAACTCTGCCTCCACGTCCGAGCCTCACCCCTAGAATAGGGTGCCTTGCTGGCTAGCTGCAGAGGGCAGATCTGAACCACTTCTCTCTTGAAGGCAGCGCTGCTGCCACCTGCCAGCTTTTTTCATTTACTTTGTGGGTGCCCAAGCACCTACAGCCCCCTGGAGTTTGCTCCTATGGATACAGATGTAAAGAAAATATTCTGGAAGATACAGAGGGAGAGAGATAGAAAAAACCTCAATGCTATACAACTCCAGTAATTAAAAATTTGTTCTGTTTTCAGTAAAAAATAATGATTTTTTAATGCCTTTCCAAATGGGCGATTTTTAAGTATTCCCTCATGGTATATCAGTTTGCTGCTACCACAGATAATGCATATTGACTTAAGAGAGAGGATGCTCTACATTTTTATGAGGCTTCAGCTCCCCAGTGCAATTATGGACCTTGAAGCAAATTCTCTTTGGAATTAGAGCAGAGACACCCTGTTAGGAACAGAGCAGGATAAAAGAAGCAGGTTCAAAGACCCCTTTCATACTGCCATTGCCTGGTGTCATGTTATATTCCAGCAATGGCTGTGTTACAGTATGTGAAAGGACAATGAGAACCTTTAGTTGTTCTTCTTATAACTTAATTAGAATTCTGTGCAGTGATGACTTTGAAATGGGATGTTTACCCTCCCAAGATGTTGACAGGATAATCTCTCTTGAGGCAGGAGTAATTATTTCGCTAAGAGCCCACAGAAGTGTGAGGTTCAAAAATATGATATGGTATGGGTAAAAATAATAATAATGGGTTTGCACTGTATGATGAGTCCGTACATGGCTCAATTATCCATCAGTCCATCCTGCCAACTACATATGGTGGAGATGTTTTTCTTTAACACAAAAATGTTCAATGAGTGTAATGAAGAAGCTAAGAGGTCTGGTTCTTCGGCAGATTGTTAGCGTTAGATTTCATATTGAAATAAGGGCTGTAAAACATCCCAAGAACTAGTACAGCACAGCCCAAGCGTTCAAGATTTCCTGAACAGTAGATGTGGCACTCTGTATTCTGTATTTGCATTGAAGCCCCACCCCTTGCAAAGCAACCAGGGTCATGGGGTACAGGCTATTTGGACCACACTTGAGTGATTTCTTTTATTGTAAAAAATGTTACAGCTGTTCACACCATGTAACTAAGAGTGGCATATGAGGCCTTTCTTCGTGTTCCTTTATTATCTGGTGATTGGGATAAGGTACATGGCCTTCTCATTGGGGGCAGCACCCATCACTGTGAAACTCCCTCTGAAGAAATGTCCATGAGGGTAACCCTTTCCCTCCTACATGTTATAACTTTTAAACACTCCAGTAGTAATCACCATAATAATTATTTTATTATTTGTATGTCACCCATAGGCAGCTCCCAACAGAATATTTAAAACATGATAAAGCATCAAACAATAAACATGGCTGCCTCCAGATGTCTTCTAAAAGTCAGATAGTTGTTTATAAAAGTCAGTTAGTTGTTTATTTCCTTGACATCTGATGGGAGGGTGTTACACAGGGCGGGTGCAACTACCGAGTAGGCATTGAGAGCAGGCCTGGCATCCTAGGAAGCTGCCAAGATCCCAGCATCATAGTAGCATGCAAGTTTGACTCCTACCCTGCTTCTCCCAAAAAGGAAACTGGTTCTGAGAGCTGCCATTTTAATTTTCCACCATGCCTCTCAATCTCTTTGAGTATTGTGGAATATCAAAATGACCACTTTAGACGCCCAGGCCCTCCTGAAGCTGGTAGCCAGCTCTGTTGATGAGCATGACCTGGTATATCTTAATATGCCAGTTACAGAATATCTGGAAGCAGATGTCATTTTATTGCTGCTTTAGACTGCATACACTCCATAAAATTAAAGCACATTTAAAGCAAACCCACCCAAGAATCTTGGGAACTGCAGCTTGCTATAGGTGCTGCAAACTGTAGCACCAGGAGGAGTAAACTATGCTTCCCAGGGTTGTTGTTTTTTTTGAGGGGTGTGCTATAAAATGTGCTTTGAGTGAATGGTATGTATGTAGTCTTATGTTGTTGGTGGTAGTTTTGATGACTTTAGTTTTTGTGATGTATTCTGCTCCTGTCACTTTACGTGTGATATGGCCATTTGTGGTGGGTGCTTTAGATGAGTTTCCTGCAATGCAAGGGGTTGGACTAGATGACCCCTGGGGGTACCAACTCTACAATTCTATGATTCTACAGTGCAAGAAGCTTCCCAGAGGGTGCTGTGTAGCCAAATGGAAGGATATGAATTGCAAAGCAGAATAAAAGCAGGCTTGTATCTGACTGATTAACACTTGGAGGAGACCCAGGCTGGATCTAGACACATCAAAAAAGTATTTCAGAAAAACGTGTTGTAAACTTTATTATGTCCCCACTGGAAAGTTAGTTAAATTAACTTAGTTGGTTAATTTAATCAGATTAGAAAGAGACATTCTTGAGGATCCTTTGTTTTTGGCATTGCCTGCAGACGGTGAAAACTGTCCTTAGTTTTGAAAGCAGGGCAAAAGGGAGCTCACCTACTCCTACTTTGAATCAAAATAAAATAAAAAAATTCCTTCCAGTAGCACCTTAAGAGACCAACTAAGTTAGTTATTGGTATGAGCTTTCGTGTGCATGCACACTTCTTCAGATACACTGAAACAGAAGTCACCAGACCCTTATATATAGTGAGAGGGTGGGGAGGCGTATTACTCAGAAGGGTGGTGGGAATGGGTGATTGCCTGATAGGTGTGGTAAACCTGTTGATGACTGTTAACAACTGCAATTGGTCTTACAGGAAAAAGCAAGGGGTGAGATGGCTAAAAATAGCTTTATCATGTATAATGAGATAAGAATCCAATGTCTCTATTCAGACCAGGTCTCTCCATGGTTTTAAGTTTGGTAATAAGTTGCAATTCAGCAACTTCTCTTTCCAGTCTATTTCTGAAATTCTTTTGTAATAAGACAGCTACTTTGATATCTTGTATAGAATGTCCTGGGAGACTGAAGTGTTCTCCTACTGGTTTCTCTGTCTTGTGATTCCTGATATCAGATTTATGTCCATTTACCCTCTGGCGTAGCGTTTGGCCTGTTTGTCCAATATAGAGAGCTGAAGGGCACTGTTGGCATACTTTGTTGCTGAAGGACCCACAATAACTTGGAACCCATTCTGACAGCGACTTTAAAGCCTTGGCTTCATTACCAACCTCTGGCAGAAAAAGTAACTACCGTAGCTAAGAAAGAAAGAACACATTTTGCATGTTTATTTTTGTGCTAGGGCTCTAATGCTCCTCTCTCTTAAAATAGATCTAGTTTAATCAAAAGAGTGGGATATGCTGGCCCTTGGGTATTTGGAGATTGCTTTCTTGCTTGGTTCATGTTTATCAAAGGAGCTGCAGGCTCAGTTATTTTAGCTAGGATTTAAAATATTGCAGGGCAAGGGCAGGACGTCACTGGGCTTGAGAGAAGTTCCAGCCACAGTTTGTTCTCCAAAGTCCAGAATAGTCTGAGTAAAATTCATGGTCGTGGCCGTGAATATCCCAGTCACATCAACAAAGTACTGGTTTAGATGACCGAAGAGTAGCTTGTGTGCTTTAACAGGCATACGTGTGTGAGCTCATAGTTGACTTGCAGCAAATAAATAAATAAATCTTATCCTTAAGATCATGTCATCAAATAATGTAATATTTTGTTTTCAGGGCTTAGAAATTGACAGGCCTTAGCAACAGCCTCACTCTTTGTGCACAGTGTGATACTGGGCAACCATGGAAAATTATGTGTTAAATCATGTGTGTGAAGGTGTGAACAGAGGCAACATATCTATCATTTAAATGTGCAGAAGCTTTCCCCATGTAATCTCATACCATGCAAAAAGCCAGATAACATATCCTGCATGCAGAGCCTGAATGTGCAAAGTATGTACACTGAACGTGCAAAGTATGTGCATTGGTAAACTATGGAGATTGGAAGCGAGGGCTGCACAATAACATTCCCATCTCCACACATTACGGTAATTATCCGTGATATTTCTAACATTTAAATTGCACTGCTGATCAAAAGAAAATAAGGCTTTCCATTTAACCTATAAAACATAGTTAAAAGAAAAAGAATTAGAAAAAGAGCAATCCAAGTAAAGTTTAGTAATAGTATGTCCTATTCAATTCAAAATGACGAAGTATGTGGCTAGTCCCACTACATTCAATGGGGCTTAAACCCAGGACTGCAAACCAAAGTATGTAATTTTGCGTGTATATTTTCCGGTGTTCATATCAGACTGTGATTTTCCAATTACAGTGGTACCTCGGGTTAATTCATTCTGGAGGTCTGTTCTTAAACTGAAACAGTTCTTAACCTGAAGCACCACTTTAGATAATGGTGCTGCTGCTGTGCCACTGCTGCACGATTTCGTTCTCATCCTGAAGCAAAGTTCTTAACCCACGGTAATATTTCTGGGTTAGCAGAGTCTGTAACCTGAAGCGTATGTAACCCGAGGTACCACTGTATAGTGACTGTTAATTGCATAAAACTCTGTTTGATTCTTCTGTAAGGAAATACTATAGCCTACAGAAGTTGATGTGGACAGACATACTAAAAACTGCCGTTTCCCAACCTGATGCTCTACAGATGTTTTGTACTACAGCTTCCATGATCTCCTATCACCATGACTGTGCTTGCTGGCACTGATGAGAGCTGGGGTCCAAACATCTGGAAGGCACTAGCTTGGGGAAGCCTACTGTAGACATTTCAATATTTGCCTTGCCTATTATTTTTCAGATAAATAGGTATTTATTTCCCATTTTAAAACTACTTGGTTTTTAAGTACTTGATCTTGTGGAGTTTCATTCCTTAAAGTTATTGTCCGTGTGATTTTCTCATTCTCATCTTTGTAGAATATAAAATTCTAAAGCGCTACTACATCCAAAATATGCCACATTCAATGTGTCCAATTGCAATTATAAATAGCCTACATGCCCAGATGCAGCCTTTGATGCAACCCTTGCCTTTTATAAGAGCTGACCCAATTTGATTGGTTGCAAAATAAAAGAAAAAGCTACAATATCTGGGTGGAAAATTATATTTATCTTTATGCCAAAGGAAAAAAGCCCAGCATTTCATATGTCTTATCACATTATGCCCCTTTAGTCAAATAGAGGCAAAACCTGGAAATGATATCAGGTTGCTAATATACAGTGCCATGAGAAATGTTATCTTTTCCTATGTTATAGCTGTCAGGCAGCTCAGTTTAAATTCTGAATAGCGACTTTTCTTCCATTTTCAAGCTTTAGCCACTCAGTTTCATTTTATGTATTGGAAAATCATTAAAATTTAGAACAACCATTATGTTGCTGCTGTTGTTCCTCCTGCTGCTGCTGCTGCTGCTGCTGCTGCTGTTGTTACTACTACAGTGGTGCCCCGCAAGACGAATGCCTCACAAGACGAAAAACTCGCTGAACGAAAGGGTTTTTCGGTTTTGCGCTGCTTCGCTAGATGAATTTCCCTATGGGCTTGCTTTGCAAGACGAAAACGTCTTGCGCTTTTTTCTTAAAGCCGCTTGAAGAGGCGCAGTTGCGACGGACCGTTCTTCACAAGACGAAAAACATCGCAAGACGAAAAGACTTGCGGAACGAATTATTTTCATCTTGCGAGGCACCACTGTATTAACTTTTCTTTCATGATTTTGGTGCAAATCACCCTATGATGTTTTTTGCTGAAAGGTAGAATAGAAATCTGTCAATAAATAAATACATTAATTAATTAATTAATTAATTAATTAATTAATTAATTAATAATGCAAAAATTGCAGGCTGGCCAAAACAAATGGCAAGCAAAGTTGAATCATTCATATAAGCATTTTATCAATTTGTTTGTTTGAACCCACAATGCTTAGCTAGTGAGAGTAGCTCTCTTTGTTGATTACCATACACAGAACAGCCAATGGCAACTATAATTTTTTCACTTCTGTGCCTGAGCTTTTGCTTTTGGTTGAAACACCAGCAACATGGAGCTCATTGGCAACAGCAGTTTCATACAGATGTCAATGCACATGGGGAAACAAGATAGAACCTATGGCACCCTGTAACCTAAAGGCCAACAGGGCCAAACAGCATTCCTTTAGCACCACCTTCTGGGACCACTACCCTGCCTGCCCCCCAAAAGCACCAGGGCCAGAGCAAATCAGGACTCCCAGTTTTTTATTTACTGCCCTTCCTCTGTAAGGAGCCCAAGTTCCCACCTAGTGAGCCATGATAGAAAGATACCGTGACCGATAGTAATGAATCCTGCAGATAAATCCAAGAGAATCTACAATGTCACACTTCCCATTTCTGTCCTCCAACAAAGGACATGCACCAGGGCAGTCAAGACAGTTCCCATTCAAAAATCAGGGCACAAAACATACTGGAATAGATCTAACAATAGCAGATCTTGCCTTGATAACATCTCACTTTAAATTAAACTATGCTCTGAAGTGAATGTGCAGGATTCTGGTGCATACTGCACAAAAATCCCCACAGTCCTCCTCCCTTGTTCCTTCCTTCAGCGCACCGGGGAGAAAACAGGTCAGAGGCTGGATTGCTCTCATACGTGAACCAGCAATGGCTGTTTGTTTCTCTGCTGAAAAACCACAGTGACAAACCATTGTTCTTAGCTTACCGTTGTAGTTTGTAAGGAGAGAAACAAACCACAAGTACTGGTTTGAATATAACAGGCCACTTGTTTGTTTGTTTTCTCCACGTGGAAATGGAAGGAGCAGGTTTGAAGTAATTCATTTCTTTTGAGTAGTGTACACCAGCATGCTACACGTTCTTGCAAAAACAATAGTTAATTTTTAACAATGCTTCAGCATTATGTGTGGACTGAGGCTTTAAGTTGAATACCAATGCATATTATGTGCACTTCTCCCCCCTTTTTTAATGTTCCTCCTGGCACCAGTTATATTTAGCTATCTGCAATTTTGCTTGAAGTTGCATGCCTGTCAAAGGGATTGAGCCCTCACAAAAATCTCAGATGATGCAAAGGGAAACCTGTTCCCAGTCTCTAAACCATTGAAGTCTTGTCATTTTGGTAGAGCTGAAGATGAAACACAACTCCATGAAGTTCTGTACAAGCTTCTCCCATGCTGTGTTAGTTATTTTTGTACCTTTAATAAAATAATAATAATTGGGGGGCAGGGAAGTGTATCCTCTGCATCCAGATGTCTCAGCTCCACATTCATACTTTGTATTTGCACAGTTCCTTCTATCATTTGTTTTCTACTATCGCACTAAGAGCAAAGTAGCCCCCACAGCCTTACAGAAATGAGCATAATTCACCCCACAGAGCAGGGTGGGGTAGGGAGGCTGAATGAAATATTAAAAAGTCAAGCAGTATAGTTTGACTTTCCCGCTTTAATTTCCTATCTCTCTTTCAAGCTAGAGTGAGATTACAGAATAAAACAACTAAAATTAATGGATTTAGTGGGTCCACTCTGAGTATGATTTACTTGGTTATTATCACCCATTGAGCTATTCTTTTAAATAATATCCTTGCTTGGATTTGCTCCATTAGTGCTAAAGCTGGCTTCTCATGACTGCTTTCTATCCAGTTTTATAAACACAATTCCTTGAAGTATTTATGGTAATTAACTTTAACCTGAATGCAGCTGTGCAGGCTCTGAAATATCTCTACCTTGGGATAATCGTGACACTGTTTTTAAATAGATGTGATAGCTTTTTAATACCTGGATCTCTTCTCTTAATTAGGCTCAAAAGCCACTTACAGCTTCTGTTTGATAAATTAAGACTTCAGAATTAATAATTAAAATATAGGTTCTAAGTACTGGCTGATTTTTTTTATAAAGGTAAGCATTTTAATGGAGACTGTGTCATGGAACAGATTGCAGGGCATCTAAAGAGTGATCATACAGGAAATGATTGAGAAACCAAACACTGGAATGAGATGGGCTAGTACTATTGAAAGTTTCCATTGAAATGCAAATTATGCTGCTGATGTCACTGGGAAGAACCCATTACATGCCAGCTAGATCTATGACAGACTTACCAGCTCTATGGATTTTGGTTGGAAACAGTTCACTAAGGCGTGTTTCTCTCCTGATAAAAGCAGGCATACCTCATTTTATTGCACTTCACTTTCTTGCATTTGTAGATATTGCTCCTTATGAGGACATGGGTGTAGCTGCAGGAGCCTAGCCTCTTCCAGGGGAAGGTAGCCCCCTGTCACTACCACCCCTCTTCTGGCCATGGGAGTAGAGCTGGCTAGGGCTGGAGCTGGGTTTTTCCCATCTTGCCCCTGCAGCTGTATGGACTGGCTTAATAGTCTACAGTTTAGTGTAAACATAACTTTTATATGCATTGGGAAATAAAAACAAAAAAGTGTGGCTTGCTTTATTGTGGTATTCACTTTATTGTGGTGGTCTGGAAGTGAGGTGGTCTCCGAGGTATTCCTGCGCTGAATTTGTGCTGCTATAAGCCAATATTCATGCAACTTACAAAAATGTTGTAAATGTTAGTAATAGGATATTGTATGAGAAACGCTTTGGACACTCTGATATATGCCAAGTATAACTGTAATTAAATACAATACAAAACACAATGGCAGTTAATGGACTATAGCTTGTGAGTCAAAGGTCCTCCACAGATAGATCAGTTTAATTGTCCTAGTACAGTTAGTCCTATATCTACAAGACAGGTAAGGAAGGTCCATAAAACTAGATCAGCACAATACAAGAGAGACAGTAATGTATTGACTTCAGTACAGGCTTACAGAGTTCCTGGCTTACAGAAGACATATTGACAATGTTTAAGGGGAAAAAATCAAAGAAAGCGAAAAGGTGCTTGTGCATTTGTTGCTCCACTGGGAGATATTGAACCTTCTTTTCAATATTACTTAAAGCACCTGAGTGTTAAATAAGCTCATTGACACATGGTACTTTTAATAGAACCGGCCCTTTGCACTAAGGCACAGCAAAATTCAACACACACTGTATCATCAGCTACCCTTTAAGCATAATATGTTATGCTCTACTGCGACATTGCTAGGAGCTGGGATTACAGGGAACATCATTATGAGGCTATAACTCACCTTAAAACAGCCTTTCACAACCTGGTGCCCTCCAAATCATTTGGGCTACAATTCCCATTAGCCATAGTCAGCACAGCTGATGGGAGTTTTCATCCAAGACTGTAAACATTTTGTGGGAGGGATTCAAGTGTATACTACAACTTAGGCTGGCATTGAAGTGCTATTTTGCCCCAGAATACTTCCACTTTAGGAAAGAAAGAAAAAACCCTCAGTCATTTTGCAGATTGGAAAGTGATGGCGAAATTCATTGAAAAAGTACCGGGTGGATGATTAAGAGGAAAAACATGTAAACACCCTGCACGGACATAAAGATGAATGCAGGATGAATGCTCACTGTCATATAACCACCCCATAAACAAATCAAACGCATGGCCAAGACAGACCTGGCATAATGTAACCACTTTTTAAGCTTTGTGCAAGCAAATCAGGATGAATCATGAATAGATAGGTCATCTGAAGGAGTCCCTAGAGAGCACAAGACTGAAGAAGGCTCCCTTAAAATTCATGTCATGTTACCATATGCTTTGTCAGGACTGTGCCAGAGGAATATAAGAATATAGCTGAATTGTCACAATGTTTTCCTGTGAATGATTCCGCTAGTGCCAGAAACTAGGGCCTGTATCTAACACTCCCATTACAAAATAAAAAAAATCCTTCCAGTAGCACCTTAAAGACCAACTAAGTTAGTTCTAGGTATGAGCTTTCGTGTGCATGCACACTTCTTCAGATACATCTGTAACTCCCATTACACTTATGCAAGAGACTTGTGACAGTTCCCTGCAGGCTCCACCCACGTGCACCCTCAAAATCATCTCCAGAGGGCATTGAGGGACCCTCTAGCGGAGATTTTGGATGTGCACAGACGGAAGAGTTCTGCTGCACCAGTGTGACTCTGCTAGTGCTGCTTTCTGTACAACTCTTGGGTATGTATAGTTTCTGGTTAGACATGGTTTATTTCCTGCCACTTAGGATGACACCTGCCTTTTACAGCAGTTAAAACAAAAACCTTCAACTATGATCCTAACAATCTTCTTTCTCCAACCCCCTGTACCTTCACAGCCCCCACTGCAGCAGTACACTACAAGAGAAGATATCCATAAATCAGTCAGAGTTGTGGAACTAGAGCCATGCTCACTGTCTGCCAGTAGAGAAACATGACTATTATGGCCAGAATCACTTTGTAGCAATTAGAACCTTCCTCTCCAAGGCCTACTTGACTTGATAAATGGTTTCTTTTGCAATACTAGATTGTGAAAGTTATCTTAGAAAAAGCCAAATTGAAGTAACGGCGGCGGCAGGCGGGGTGAGGGATTCCTAGGCACAAAGCTCTCAGCAGCAGAAGCCTTGTCAGCATTTCAGCTACTCAGTTTAACAAGGATTTCCATTTTCTCTCATCTGTTTTCCTTCACCTCAGTCTCCTTTGCAGCTTCCTTTGCTCTTGCTTACTCTTATATAACTTTACAAAAATACTACTAAAATGGAAGCAATAAGATTTATAACTTCTCAGAAATGGGTTTTTTTCACATCAACCATCTGCATATGCAATAATTGGAGAAGTGAGCTGGTGATGTGGCAGAAGCTTGTCCTTTTAGGAAGATGTTTGACCTATTTTGAATCCAGTGCAAATACAAGCAAACATACCACATTTTTCTCAAACCAACCTCATTCAGTTGTAATTGCTGGAGTACACTATTTAAGTTGCCATCAGTATTAACACCCCAACTAAACGTTGATATTTTGATCTCATGGCTTTTTTTACAACATATCAGAATTAAAATTAGGGGTTTCATAATGCAATACTGCACTAAAATAATTGAATATCAAAACTTGAATGCTTGAGAACTGAATATCAAAACTGCTCTGCCCCATCTTTCCTCAAAATGACAGCCGCAATCATTAGTGCTAGTGCCCTTGCACTGTAGCGGTTTTACATACTAGATGTTTTATTTGCTCTGTAATATATATAATGAGCATTTCATTTGGATTATAAAAAAAAAATGACAAATGAATAACGGCTTATCGATTAGGCCTCCACAGCAGAAGTCTGTAATCATTCTGCTTTCCAAGCTTTCAGGCCTACAGAACAGGAGGTTAAAAATGGTTTAATTAGAATGTGGGAAAGTATCCCCTTCAATCAACATCTGGTAACAATGAAGATAAAGGGTCTAGAGCAGAAATGTCTAATGGCTTGCTATTGGAAATGTTAAGTGATGAATGATTCCAGCAGTTGTTTCTCAATCACTCCCTCAAGGTTAATATTAAGCAATTTTGTTTGGTTTCAAACCCTTATTGAAACCATCTACAAGGCAATGACTTTAAAAACAACAGCAGCATTTCATTTGAAAGGGAATAAGGGAAAACATTTATCAATGGCTCTTTTTGAACATAACATTAAATCAAGTTTAGCTTTCTATTTAGAACCTGCACTGGCCCCAGGTTCAAATGCTGCCCCTACCCACTTTTAAGGCTGCAATACTATGGCCCCTGGGAGTTGGAAGGGACCCTGGGGAACATCTAGTTCAACCCCATGCAATGCAGGAATAATATGCAGCTGTCCATATGGGGACTGAGCCTGCAACCTTGACGTTATTGGCACCACACTCTAACCAACTGAGTTAGCATAGATTGGATCTCCCTCTCCAACATCTGAAAAGGAGATCAGATTTCACATCCACTCCCTGCCATTGCAAAGCATTCCAATGCTTTGTATCAACATAAGTTGGAGCTCCAAAGGCAGTAGGGCCAAAAGAATATAATATTAAGTATATGCCGGGAAGGGACCATAAGCAGTCGAGATCGAAAGGACTAAAAGCCATCCTGATTGGCAGTCCTGCCTTCAAAGCAGGAAATAATTCAGAAACATTCAGAAGCATGTTCACTTTCCCTACCATAGTTTTCAAGAGGAAGAATATATGCACAGAAATGTATGGCAAAGACTTTCCGGCCTCATTTCTCCCCTGTTGGCTCAAGCCTGGCAGGGTGTAGAATAAAGCAGTTGAAGCTCCTTCAGACCTCCCTATCCTTGGGTACTTTAGGATTGCTGTCCAAATGAATCAGATTTCCCCATTATTTCCAAACACAACAAACTCTAACTAATTTGAACTAGGATCAAATCATAGATCATGATCCTGGCTTGTTTCACTGATCAGTGTCCTGATTTTGGATGTAGTGGGTAGCTGGTAAATTATCTCTTCATCACAATCATGCCAGAGGAGAGGGAAGGGCGAGCACGCAAGCCCAACACCTGTACATGTAATGTTAAAATACAATTCTCATTATGCATGAACTGAAGCAGTGGCTAACAATATTTGTGTAAAAAAAAATAATGAAAATGGTTTTGTCATACATTACTAAAGTATCCCAGTATGGGATATCTATCCACTATTTGGGACCAATTTGATGGTGTATGGAATGAACAGCACATGCCAAAAAGGACATTCAGGTTAAAATCACCTCACATTTTCTGACTCTCCTAATCAAGTCGCTCCAGTGTCTTTAAAAGGCTAGATGTACTGGACTGTCCCCAGAAAGAAGAGCAGGAATTGCAGGGAGCAGTAAAGAGATGTGTGAAAAAGAGACCACTTCCCAAGTGCCCCTATATAGCCCTGCTTCCCCAATCTCTATATTTATTTATAAGCTTCTATTTCACATGTATCTATCTTTCTATCTCTTCCTTCTTCCCTAGTGTAACAAACAGAGGGACTGAAAAGTGGGTAGACATATTAGCGAGCCAGTTCGTGAGGGGGGACTTCCTTTTCCCAACTAAAGTGGCTGGCTGATAAAACTAGATTAGTTGCCAACCAAGGCCTTGTACTAAAGTTTCAATATTTCCCACCACCACTGCTGATCTGTTGTGAATATAAACACATGGAAAACCTTAAAATCAAGTCAGGTTTTAGTATTATCCCATCCAAACTCATACTGGGGAAGTTCATTGCATCCCAGAATCAGTTGGGTGGTTTCATTTTACTTTACTACAAAGAGCCATTTTTCATTATTCCATCTTTCCAGAAATGACCTCAGCTGTATGGTAATAGATTGCATGACTTGTAAAACATGAATTCACATTGTACATGATTATATTTCTCTTGTGACCATATTCTAGTCTAATTCAGGACTATTACAAGATGTTTGGCTGCAGAAGTGCAGCATGTTGTACAAATGTGTTAAAACTGGAGATCAATTGAACAAAAGTAACAGGCGCCCTCGAACCAAGAGCATAATGCTTTATATGGGAAGTCGATGATCTGAACCTTCAGTCCCTCATGTATTCCTACAAGATATTGAAAAGCACCGTTCAGCAGGAAAGTGTCAGAGAGTAGAGCTTTCAATAGTCATTGCATGACTGCACTTTTCATGACGAGAAACAGACAAGAACAAGTAGCACAATTTCAGGCTCGCTGATAGGGTAGGGAATGGAGGCAGGATTCTTGTTATACTTCTACAGCCTGGTATCTCAGTCTAAGCGACACCTTGTTCCCATCCTTCACTCTGCAGACTCCTTGTCAGGTTTTAAAGCAGAGGACAGCAAGGGGATAATGTCGGGAACCTTTGCCGACTCAGCTAGTGTGAGAAAATTCATCTCAGCTGAAGTTGAGTCAATAACCCTACTAAACAGGGGCCAACATCATATATGGGATCAACACATGAACAGCTGAGTAGCCAATATTGAGAATTACCTTCTCCAAATCTTTCCAAATCAGCATGCCATATTTTCATTCCCCCCCCCCAGATATTATAAAATAGAATGTTATCAAATCAAATATTGCAATTATGTATACCAAATTCACTACATTTGTATAAATAATGTTTCTTAATGTGCAGCAATTGCTCGATATATTTGCCTATCAACTTAGTATTGTGAAGGAATGTAGGGGAATTCTGCTCAATGACCTGAACAAGTAGGGAAAAGAAATTCCAGATTTTCCTAATCACCAAAGTCCTAGGAAAATTGAGCATCCCATAACTTCATTTTATCAATTATCCGTTATTCCTGCCTTGGATGGAGGGAAGCATAGAAGCAGACTGTCTTTTCTTTCTTTGTAGCTACATTATAGCCTAGTATGTCAAAATGAAATTGCCTTCCTCCCACATCATGTGCAAGCTGCAATTCACAAGTACTTCTAATAGGAGTATATCTTGTACAAGGTTTTCAAAGCAACGTTTGTTTAGCCTTGTAGCTTTGTGAATGAACTCTCACAAGCCAAAGATGCTTTCATACATGTCTTGTAATCATTATGTGATCCTGTAAATATTATGTGCAATTATGTGGTCAATATATGTGGTCCAATATGTGCCTCGTACTAAATGGGATATGTCTACAAGATACAGGGCAGGATTTACCTAACAACTCCCAACAGTGGAAGCCTTGCACAAGGGCTTTCATTTGTGCAAATGAGTTTTTCGCCTCGAACTGCTGTGGTGCTCCCCTGTGATGCTCCCCCAATGGCTCTGAGGTGTATTGGGAGAACCCCAGTGTACAGGCAGTGGAGAATGGGGAATAATTTTGTCTGGCAAGCTGCAATGCTTACATTGATGAGACATATACCATAGTACTACCCAAAGTCATCATCATTGCACTGAATTACATTGAAGTTTCAGGTAATGTACCTGCTTTAGAGGGCAATACTACAGAGAGAAGATTCCAGGCCTGCATCCCTCACACCTAACCCTGTATTTGCTTATTCCATAGAAGCATATATATTTCTAGGATACTCACGGCTTTACACAATAACTGATTATTATTAGAAACATTTAAATGAGCCCATGTAGGTATACGCTCCGAAATAAATGACGTAAAATAGCTAAGGGTTTCTTCTCCATTGGACTCCATTGGACAGTGGTCCTCTGCTTTTTTTCTTTTTTTGCAAGTTTATATTGAATTAATTTTAAATTGTTCTTCAAGCATTTATGGGAATTGTGCCCCAGCTACACCACTGAATTCCAATGGGGATTTCTGCCTTTACTCAAACACACAGAGACTTTGACCTGAATGCTACACTTCTTACTTCCATGGTTTTTGAGTTATTTCATAAGAGATAGCACAATAAGGCTTCTATTCACTTTGCTCTGGAGGCAAAGTAAATGATTCCCTGACCTTCTATTAAGGAAAGGACCACATTCTACTGTAACTGAGCTGCAGAAGAACTTATTTGTTTACCCCATTGGCAAACCCATTACAGTAAACCACGGAGCATTAAGTCTACATAGATACCATAGGGAAGGACACACAACAAAATAGAAGGCAGGAACATTAATGGTGATATGTATACATACATAACATGGCTGATTGTTAGTTGTCAAAAGAGGGCTGGGTTCTGGAGCTATGTTTGAAGAAATGAAAACAAAAATGTGGATAGGATTTTAAAGTACTCAACTTTTCAATATTTAGCCGGTTGGTTTATTCAAAGAATGCATTTTCATTTTAGAAAAGGATGCAGTTGGAATAGGCAAATGCCATGGCCCAGATGATCTCTAGACAGAAAGCAAATGTCTTGTTTTCCAACCCTAGAAAACAAGTCAGACGCAACACTAGTACAGTCTCTGCTTACTCAAAAGTTTGAATTATATTTGGTGGTGGTTGTAATTCTATGCCTGCTTACTCAGATGTTAATGGTACATACAGGGCTTACTCTCAGTTAAGTGTACATAAGATTGCAGGCTGTATTAAACTTTAAAGAGACCTAACAAGATGTATGTCTTGCTAGCATTTTAAACTGAAATAAAGACGAGTTGACCTTTTATCACTGCTCTGCAGTCTTTTGTTACTTTGTCTTCTGGGAGATCAATATATTTGTCAGAATGTTTGTGAATGTGAGATAATTTTTCAGGTGTTCAAAAGACAGCTGAGTCTGTTGACCTTTTCATCACCAATACCATCACCACTACCAAAGATAATTCTACATTTCCTTTACTTCTCTTTCTGATTAGGAGGTCTTTCAGTAAATAGATTCTACTTTCCTTTCTTTTAACAGACAGCTGGTGCTTTGAACATGGGGTGAATATTTTTATTTCCATTACTAGATTTCTAAAACTGTTCTAAGTCATTATAATTTATGAAAGACAAACCCAGTTATCACTGGCCCTTTGATAATTTAATCCAAGGGTTTAATGTGGCAATGTGACAAATATTTGTTGGACTACAGCTGTCATTAACCCTAGACAGCATAGTCAATGGTCATAGGCCAGGGGTTGTGGGAGTATAGCAACATGTGGAGAGCAACAATTTTCCCACTCCCTGTATAACCTACACTGAAGGTAATGGATTGACTCCTAAGATGCTCTGAAAAGAGGTTTGCTTACAGAATGGACACTCTCTGAACCTGCTAAGTGAAGGGGGAGGAGTGATTGTCACTTGATTAGTATTGTGCAAGTGACAATTGCCTACAATGTCTAGGCAACGGGTCTCTGATTGTTCAAATTCTTCAGTGAAAAGTGCAGCCTGGGTAGGATTTTGTCCCACCATAGTTTAAAACTGTCCATGCAATCAGTATCTGCTTGGTATCATTTCTGTGGCTGCAATCCTATGTACACTTCCTTGGAACTAAGCATTGTTAAACTCTGTGGTGTTTGCTTGTGTGAATAAGCAAATTCAAGATTGGACTGTATACCATCAATTTCTTCTCCAGCTGCATATTCATTTCATTTCTCACCCAAATCTATATTACTGCAGGAAAGTCAGTCACTGCTTGTATCACTGGGGTAATTAATGTACTCGTTTAAATTTACATTCTTGTTCTTATCTATTAGCTGCTCTTCCAGTACAGTGTTTAAATAAAGATGCTACTGCCAAGAATAATAAATAATTAAGAATTTCTTTGAGCACCTCACAAGGTATAAGTAATTGCTCTTTACAACAGATAAGCCTACTAGTGGGAGACAGGGAAATAATAAATTTCAAGGTGCATTGCTGGAAGTAGGTGCTGATCCTGATGCAGTTACTGGTGATGGAAGTATTATACTGCTGCTTCTGCTGCTGTTTTTTCTAAGAAAGTGTGTCCCTTAGCAAAATTAAACAAAACACGTTCTTAAAAACCCAGATACCTTCTAATAAAAGGAATCTAGCCCCTTACTGTACAAAATATTCCTGAGATCCATGTTTCATATTATCTGTGGTTATACATCTGGAATGTATAATTTCCTAAGCAGAAATGACATAATAGTGATAAATGATAAGATAACAACACAAAGCAAGTATGCAGCCAATAGATATATGGCCGAGATGTTTTCTCCTTTGTTCTTTACACTGAAGAAAGAACACTAAACACTAGGGAAAAAAGTAAAAAATATAGCAAACATTCGGTAGTTCTACATGACATTCATGTCTCCATTGTTACCAGTACTGAAACAAACTCTTTCTAAGTGGGGAAATGTACATCATTGTTTGCCCATTTCTAGTTTGAGGCTTATCACTTTAGAATAACAGAAACCAAACTGGGATTTACTGAGCATGCATGAATATTCAATAAAGGACTTGAGAATTCTGTAGCTTTCTGATTTCATTATCATTAGAAGTATTCTATTCTATTAATTCGTCTCTCTCTCTCTCTCTCTCTCTCTCTCTCTCTCTCTCTCTTACACACACACACACACACACACACACACACACTAATATTTCAAGTAAGATATCATCTCCATTATGTTTCAAGAAAAATGGATATCTATAGGGAATTGGAAAATAGGATGAAAAGCAGAATAATGAATGATTAGACTTGAATCAGTGACTGTAGAATGCACAGGGCTTTCAGTGCTGCAAACATGAAAAATTCACTACTATTGGAGAGAATGGCAGCAGCTCATACAATCACAATGCATTATAACATAAACTAGCAAAACACCGATCATTTATGGTCAGGATAGAGAGAGGCCTATATGGCACAGAGATGAAGGTTGCACACAGAGACATGGAATCAGGGCTGGTCACTGAACTGAGTTAAGCGAATGCCTCAGCCAGCAGTTTTGGGTGTCATGAAAGGGCAGCAAATGGTTGCCTTTTGATTTGTTTTTAATGCACTATTACTCCCTGGTAGTACTTGTGGAATTTTCTGGTTCAGGTGCCAAAATAACTTGGCGAGTCTTCTGTGCTACGCATCTTAATTGTGTGCATGTGGGGGCGGGGGGAGTTGTTCCACCTTGGACAGCCAAAGTCTTATACCAGCCCTCCACAGATCACACATTCCTTCAGGGTCTCTGTGGATTGAGTTACCAGAGGTCAAGGTCATGCCCTAGACCCTGGGGTTATCTTACAACCTGCTATTCACTCCAATGGTAAAAACAAACGAAACAAAATAATTGAAAACACTGTTGTGGAGAGGGTGTGGGGCAGGTTTTGCAACTGTGTCTCAGACTGTCATTTACATACTATAGAACTGAATTGGAACTGCTGAGAATTGAGTCAAATCACATCCAGATAACCAAATATTGAAAATGTCATATTATTGCTCTTCTTACCCTTTGTTGTTTTCTATTCTCAGCTGCTATGGATAGGCATTTGTCCAGCAAATTATACTAATTTTTGAAAATATGTAAGTAAAATATCATGGCCAATGGAATATCTGGAAAATAGGCATGCCTACCTGTCTGCTACCTTGAACAGGAGCATTCCACAGTCCAACATATCATTGCAAGCAGCCTCCAACTTTCCCATCTCTATTCCTTCTAATATCCCTTATATTCCTTCCAGCATTCCCACCCTCCATTCCAACTCTCCATCTATCTCCATCTCTATATATGGCCATTTCAACCACCAGCACAGCTTTGTGGTACCCACTGATAGCTTGCTGTTGTTACTGTGGATAATGAACAGCTGGGTGTTTGGGAAATATATATGTTCTTAAGTAAAATTATTTTATGGTTTACATTAGAATCAGTGCACATTGCTGTTGTGGCACATGCACTGCAAGGCATTTTGTATTGCTGATAATGTAAGGTCCACTCAGCTGTTTAGTGGCCTTCTCCTCTTCAAGCCCCAGCAGGCATGCTCTTCCCATCATAAGTATGAGTATGTGAGACACTTAAGGTCCTGGAGAAGCAAATGATGTGAGGTACAAGTGGTCTTAGATTAGTAACAATGCTCAAACTTTTTTTTTCCAGTTGTGGCGCATCAACAAATCTGTTGTGGAACCATCATGGAGTGACTGGAGACCAATCTTTAGCTAATTTGCTATTGACAGCCCATCTACAAATGCAGAGCATGGTATGGAGCTTGAATAACAAAAAGCTATTACTTGTTAGTGGCTAAATCTACAAGGAGGTCAACAAGAAGACCACCCCAATCACTTTTTGATCCTCTATTCCCATACCTTGCCCTGCATTTATAGATGGGATCTTAAAAACAAACCAACTAAACTTTAACCCAGTAGATGAAGACAAACAATAGGGCCTTCCCTTTTGCGGCTCTCCTGGCAGCACAGATGGCAGAGACCTTAATGGGCTTCCACCACCGGGGCCACCATTCTCACTGATCTCTGGACTGCTGCAGTAATGTTTTGTGTTTTATTTGTCATTTTATTAAAATGTGCTTTTCACTTAGTTATTTTATGTTTTGGAAATTGCATTGGTATTATTAACTGATGAGAAAATAAACATTTGTGCCCAGTCTCCGCAATACAAATTAATATAGTGGCATCCTAGTTTGGTTTGGTAATGTGCTGTCACTCTGCTGGACACTTGTCTAAAACAAGAGCAATGTGTTTTTATTTACAATCATTCATAAACTAATGTACAACCTTGAACATTTTCCATACTTCCCAGAATGCTTTAGTAAGTTACATTCCTTTGAATGTAACTGTGCTCAACAATAATTCTGTTCATTTCATTTTAAAGGTCAGGGCTGTATAATTCTGAGGGTTTGTTTTTGTGTGTGTGTGGTTTTTTGCAAATAGGAATATTTTCAAAAGATCATGTCTAATTCCAATTGGCATACTTAAATATTCATAACTCTGTCTGATGTTCAGATATTTGTAATTCAAATCATTAAAAAATTTCTTTTTTTCTTTACAAGCAAGGCCATGCTCAAAAGTGTCATAGTTCATCTGCAACAAATTAAAAATTTAACAACTTGCAACCTCCTTGACTAAACAGAGCAAACTCCTCAGTGACACACATAATTCAGTTGACCCAGCTAAGCAGATCTTACTTTATTTCATAAGGTTTAATGCAGATAAGTGTTATGCAAGCTGTAAATGCAATATTGGTATTATAGTTCACAGTAATATGATAATTAAACAGTATTTACCCTTTTAAAATATGGTCTCCTGATGGTTTTGCCCCAGCCATTTTTAATCCTTCATAGTTTGCACTTGTATGATTAATATTAAATAAATGCCTCTCTTCATGTGCACAGAAGTAACCAAAGTAAATGGTTTTTAAATGGAATTTTGAACTCATCCTCTCCCACAAACAAAATGAATTAACTTGCTAAAAACTTAAGGATGAAGATAAGGTTATAGTGGGAAATTGATACTGATTTTGACTAACACTCTTGCCAGCACATACACATATAGAAGTTGTGCTTTCTATTGTCCCTAATCATTGGTCATGTTTGCTACAGCTGATGGGAGCTGTAGTTCAGCAACATCTGGCAGTACATGCTTTCTATGTGCTTCTTTTCACTTTTTATGATGTGCTGAAAAAATAAGGTAAAAGGTAAAGGACCCCTGGACAGTTAAGGTGACTGTGGGGTGCAGTGCTTATCTCGTTGCAGGCCGAGGGAGCCGACATTTGTCCACAGCTTTCCGGGTCCTGTGGCCAGCATGACTAAACTGCTTCTGGTGCAATGGAACACCGTGACGGTAGCCAGAGCGCACAGAAACACCGTTTACCTTATATATCAAGAAGTGACTGCCTGGCAAGGCAAAAAAACATGCCTACCTATCAATCTTCAAGAGTTTGAAGCTAGAATGTCTTCCATTTGTGAATATTATTGCTTATTCTGTCAACATCAGAGATGAATGAAAGTCTCATTGTACCAAGTTCAGAAAGTGTGAGAAACTGAAGGTCAATGTAATGACATAATTCTGCCACATGAATAACTCTGCTGAAGATACCTATGGAATTTCTGAACTAATTTTATTTAAAAAGCCTGGAAATCAGTCAATAAACAAGGGGACAAAGATCAGCAGAAAATAACACTTGCCAGCTAGATAGCTGGGAAGGAAATATGGGGGACTGAGGCATATGCAGTGAATAGTTAGGCGAACTTAAATCAATGTGTTGGATTGTAGCTAAGGAGTCTCACAGTCCGGCACTTAAAAAGAAATGGTGGGCAACCCTCTCCAAAGCAATTAAATAAAGAAATTTTATTTTTAGGATTTCCAGAACAGCAGAGCACATTTAAGCCTTCATCACAAGACAGTTATCAAATGTCATTTAATACTGAGTTGCAAGGGAAACTTGGCATTCTGCTGTCTGAATGACTGTAAACATTAAGTAATGCTACAAAAAACTGGGAATCCAAAGTTTTTGGACTTTGTGAACATCAGAAGAAGGCAAACAGAAATGTTTCCTTATGAGGGAGGAGCTTTTACCCACACTCCAGTGTTACTGTCGCTTTTGTATAGCTAACACCAACCATATTCACAGTAGAACTATTAGTTCCTTATAATGCTTTAGCCTAATAGCTGTTACATATAACTGCATGAAGTCACTGCAACACTAAGTTGAAGACATGCAGCCTAGCCCTACTGTATTTATTCAGAAAGTTTCAGTGGGACTTATTGTCAAGTATGTGCATAAGGGGAATGGTATGATAAGCCTAAGAGGAAAAACCTCCCCCTCTACACACACACTCAAGGGTTACATGAGACCAGGATGTTATAATGCCTCATAAAACAACCATTTAGTTGGCCTTGACTAATAAACCACGCTATGTCAAAGGATTAGGGCAGGTATTATGACAATGATACTGGTTTCGTACAGTAAAAGCATGAAATGAACATGGATTTGAACCCAAAGCCCAAATACAGCCTTTTTCTACTATAAAGAGAGCATAACAAAGTCAATAAGTTTACTGAAAGATCATAAAAGCATGTGTTCATATGAATCCCAAGTGCTATGCCATCTAGTGACCCTTCACTGCTTAGGAAGCATACATACAGTACTTGTTTTCTTGAAATACAGAACTGGTTAGATGAGCAATAGGATATACTAAAATTCTTAATCATAAATTGCTACAGGGGAAGTAAAAAGAACATTTAATGCAATGGCTACAATTCATCACCAGTACAGTAATATGTTTACTTAATGCATCTGTTTCTAGTAGATTGGATTTATCTATCATTTGCCGCAGCTTTAGGCCACAGAAACAAAAACACATATCCAACAAACATATCCAACATATCCATCAAAATATATGACTTCTGTTTAAAAATACTGTAGAACAAAACAATAAACATACCATATACAGATAGCAGAATATTAAAATATAATCAAATCCCCCAACTCAAAACACAAGATACAGGAATATATATCTATATAGAGTAATGTTACTATTACAGAAATCAGGATGAGCTAAAATGACTAACATGTTGATGTTACTATTTTTTCCAGATATTAATATTACTAAGCTGTGTCCTCAGTTTTGTTTGGCAAAATGCAAAAGCTGCCCTTGCATCAGTAATTTAGGTGATATTGATCACCCTCAATTTTTTAAAGGAATTTGGCAAAAGAAATTTCTTTCTAGAAACGGTCACATGTACTTTCCTACAATAACAATAACTATTATTATAGTTATTATTTTGTTTATATCCTACCCATCTGGCTGTGTTTCCCCAGCCACTCTGGGCAGCTTCCAGCAAAATATTAAAAAATATAAAACATTAAAACATTAAAAACTTCCCTGAACAGGGCTGCTTTCAGACGTTCCCTAAAAGTTATGTAATTCTCTATATCTCAAACATCTGATGGGATGGCATTCCACAGGGAGGGTGTCACTGCCAAGAAGGCCCTCTGTCTAGTTCCCTGTAACTTTACTTCTCGCAGTGAGGGAACTGCCAGAAAACCCTCGGAAGTGGACCTTAGCGTCCAGGCTGAATGATGGAGGTTGAGACGCTCCTTCAGGTATATTGGGCCGAGGTCAGTACCAACACTTTGGACTGCGCTCAGAAACATACTGGGAGCCAATGAAGATCCTTTAGGACCGGTTTTATATGGTCTTGGCGGCCACTCCCAGTCATCAGTCTAGCTGCCACATTCTGGATTAGTTGTAGTTTCTGAGTCACCTTCAAAGGTAGCCCCATGTAGAGTGCATTGCAGTAATCCAACTGAGAGATAACCAGAGCCTCTACCACTCTGGCGAGACTGTCTGCGGGCTGGTAGGGTCTCTGCCTGCATACCAAATTTAACAAATATACACTTAAATTAGCAATAAGTTCCAACCTGTTCTTAATTAAATACCTATAGATTCCAATGAAGGAAAATCACTCTTTATAGCATAATTATACAAATGGAATATGTAAATTAAAGCCAGACTGAATAATAGCTTCCATGATGCAACCAGGCATTTTCTATAATGTAAACATTCTGGAAGCTAGTTTGTTTCCAGTATTAGTGGGAACAGATAAATTTGCAGATTTAAAGTTTTTGGAAAGTGGAATGTATTGTATGAAAGATCGACTGTGAAAAATAACAAGAGAACTATGTAATTTGATTTATATGTCTGGTTAACCATCTGCAACTCAATGAAACCCTATAGACGCAGCATTTTGATTTATCAGAATCGTATTACCAAGCGCCTTTTGTTCCTGATAGGTGCCTCAATAAATGATGGTGCATTCCCTTCTCAGGCCCCCCCCCCCACAAAAAAGATACATGACTCCTGTGGACAGTTAGCAGACTCCTGTTTATCAAGAGAGACCAGGGACTAGTACAGCATCCTGTTTCCAACAGTGCCCATCAGGGATGAGGAGAAGTTTGATTCCATATGCATTTTAAATGATTTTGCACTTTCTGAAACAATATGTGAACTGAAACACATTTATCCTTCAAAATTTGCATTTATCCAAATTTTGCAAGGCAATGTTTACAAAAATGGATATGTTAGGGGAAAGCGTGCATAGGAAAGAAGATATTCATGATGATAACATACCAAAAAAAAAATGCATGGTGTTGTGGGGAATGGCTTGCAAATGGAAACTAACTCCTTAATACTGTGTTTTAAGGAGAAATTTGCACTTAAATTCTGATGAATTTTCATGAGAATTACTCATTTAAAAAATCTCAAATTGAAGAACTGAATTTAAGATGGGAAAAATGAGAGAACCAGAATGCCATACTGCATTTGTTGATGTACTTAAACTCACACAAGTGCCTTCTATTATTTCAAGTCTAGGAACAAGCCTTTATCACTTCCCATAAATATTGCACAAGGATCGTTTCTCTGAACCACTAAAGCGAATGGGTTCGGCAATATGTGTGTTTTTCATTGCATATACCCACTGCCAAGAATGGAGAAGGGGAAGGGGATACATGACATTCTTCATTTATAGAAGACGTTGTCTAAACCAGATTATAAGTAGAATGTTAATTGCTATTAGAGTTAAATATGCCATTTAATTTATCCAAATGCCACTAACAAGGCAAATAAAAATAATGAGCACAGCCATGAAAAGAAAACAGATAATAGCCACGGTGCATATTACTTACAAATCCTATAGACAAGAAACATGACATTTCCATTTACCATGAGTAATCCATTTATCACGAGTAATGCATAAGGTTTTAGGGCAGAAGTATTGATAATTAGGATTATATATTCTAATGTGATTTGTTCACTTCTAAGGAATGGCTGTTCATTGAATGTAAAACAGGAATACAGAAGCTGGAATCAAATGTGCATCTAAAGTACTGAAACAAGTCCACAAACTTCATTGACTCCATTTTCTTTCCGAGCAGCAAAGAAATAACAACAAGCTGGTGGCTTTATACATTTAAGCAAATAAATGTACATAGTGGACTTCTCAAAAGTGGATTTTCTTCAGGCAACAAATGCACACAACCCCTTTTGAGAGCAAGAGTTCCCCCACCAAAATGTCTCTCTCTTAATAGTCCATTATTCCCACCTAAAATAATAATATTGAATCTTCATCATGTGATATGGAAATGAATTAGTAATACAGCGGCATCTATGTTTAGGACTTTATTAAATATGAGAGGACATGTTGCAGCCCCAGGAGTCTTACAATTACGATTAAATGACTCAAGGGAGCCAACAGAGCAATGTAGTGAAACAAAGGGAAATAGTGAAAGAGTGTGCTATTATGTGCATTTAGACTTAGTTACAGTATGGCCAAAGAACTGATGCTTTTGAATTATGGTGCTGGAGGAGACTCTTGAGAGTCCCATGGACTGCAAGAAGATCAAACCTATCCATTCTGAAGGAAATCAGCCCTGAGTGCTCACTGGAAGGACAGATCCTGAAGCTGAGGCTCCAATACTTTGGCCTCATGAGAAGAGAAGACTCCCTGGAAAAGACCCTGATGTTGGGAAAGATGGAGGGCACAAGGAGAAGGGGACGACAGAGGATGAGATGGTTGGAAAGTGTTCTCAAAGCTACTAACATGAGTTTGACCAAACTGCAGGAGGCAATGGAAGACAGAAGTGCCTGGCGTGCTCTGGTCCATGGAGTCACGAAGAGTCGGACACGACTAAACGACTAAACAACAACAACAACAGTATGGAAACCTTTCACAAATTGCTGCCCTCCAGACATTTTCAGACTGAATCTCCCATTAACTCTAACCAGGACAGTGATGCTGATGTCTATGCTGATGAGAGTTACAGTAGCAGCCAGCATGTACTTCCCCAATCACTGTTTAGAAACTGAATTCTGACCACTCATTTATGAGTGGACCATTCAGGGACTGGAGAATCTGTGGCCCTCAAGATGTTGTTGGATCCAGCTCCCATCATCCCAAGGCAGCATAGCCAGCGATTAAGGATGATGAGGATGATAATCTAGTAACAGATGGTGGGCCACAAGTTCTACATCCTTGATTTATATTGTTTTATGGAAGTGGGAATATAAAAAAGGAATGCAACACAAGAAATACCTATACCTCCATTTGCACAATGGAAACTGGTCCACTGGGGGAAATGGGTCATTGCCCCACCGAGCTTAGTTTGCCCTCATCCAGAACCTGTTTGGCTATCTCCTTACATACTTATACTGTTTCAGCAACCTATATATTCATATTTGAATAATGCTCAGTTTCCCCCACTATGCATCTCATAAACCCTTCAGGGATCAGGGCTGGTTCTTAAATTAATGATAAACCTAACTTGGAAAACTGAGCTTTGCATACTCCCCAGAGAGCAATCTAGCTACATGTGATTTTGTAGGTCTGTGAGCTAATTCAGAAATCCAAGAACAAAATTCAGCACTGGGGAACATTCTGCAGATTTGTAAGTCTCCCAGGGATCAGTGCCTTTGCAGAACAAAGTAATAGTAATAATAATAATGCTATTTTTCATACAAATCTCTTTGATGTAAAGCTTTTCTGCTTTTATGGTTTACTTGCACAAAATTTCTAGGCAATTTGATTTCCAGCAATCATTGGGTTGTGTATTTTGGTTTCAAGAAGTGCACTGGAGCAAACAGTGTACTATAGGATCTGACAGGTACAGCCAGTACCTGTTCATATTACACCTATTTTGAAAGATCTGCACTGGATGCCTATTCACTTCTGAGCCCAATTTAAGGGCTGGCACTCACCTTTAAAGCTGATGCTTACCTTTAAAGCCCTAAACACATTGAAACCAAAATACCTGAAGAAGTGCCTCTTCCCATGCCTGCCACCCTGTGTTTTTAAATCTCTTGGAGAACTCCTGTTCCAAGTACCTTCTTAAGTAGAGGTACACCAAGCTTCTAAAAAGAGGGAATCCTTTGGTGATGGTTTCTCAACTTTGGAATTGAGTGCCAGCAATGCAAGGCTCTCCCTGTGATTTACAACCACCCTGGATGGAGTGGGTTGGAGTGGAGGCAACAGGGTTGAACTGAATAGGGTGGACAGATTATGGCCAATTCACAGAATGAAGGTGACCCAACTGACAGTGTCTGTTATCATTCCTAAAGCTTTGAATTACCAACCTGCATAGATGTTTTCTAGATGGTCCTTCCCATGCTTAACTCCTTATTCATATAATGTATTATCAAAGGTGATGTGACCTGTAGCCTCTGGTTTTGGACTGATTACTTTCTTGAGGAATCTACTTTACACACAAGTTAGTTCCTGGTGTTTTTTGTTTTGTTTCGGTGGCTTGCTTTTCTAACTCAGTTGTAATCTGAACTATATTGGTCTGCAATGGCCTAATATTGCATGAGGATGGTATCACTCAATAGTATGGAAACTGGTAGGTCTTTGACCCAGCAGTTTCCACCTGTAGACTAAACAGGCTAAACTAGACTACACTTCCTGATCTAGACCCACTCTGGTGGAAATGCCTTAGCAGACTAGATGAACTTGTAGCAACCACCAGAGGTTATAGGCATGTAGAGGTTAAGTTTAAGAAGAAGACCAGGATAAACTGAAGCAAAGTAGCTGCAAGTAGTTCTTGCCACAACTATTAGAAATATCACTGTTCAATGAGCAATTGGGGAGTGTGCATTTGAATCCATAAAGATAAATTGCCCGAAAGAAAGATTTTTTCCTCCCCATTATCTATAATCTAGAAAAATACCCTACAATCCTACAAGGTAATTTCTTTGACCCTAATCATCAGTGTTGCCAAATTCTGGCTGCTAGTCATGTCTGGCCACTGAAATTTAACAAGCTTTCCTGCATCGACAAAATTATGTCTTGTTCTCCCCAGAATCAAATATAACGAAGTTGCTCATTAAAAATAATGAGCTGCCTTAATAATGAGCCCTGATCTACAGCATCTATCTGCAAAATATCTCCTTTTCAATTGAAAAATAATTAGATTCAATCAGGGTCCTCAAGCTGGGATATAAAAGGTAACCAGAAAAAATCATACTTAATTATAATAACTGGATACTTTGAACTTCTGAAAGTGCATGGAAGATAAGTTACGAATCAGCATTTATATCATGGATACAGCATGCTGTATTTTAACTGAGAGCTTTAGACCAAATGCCTGCGCCAATATTGCATAATATATCAAGTTCAGCTATTTTGAAAGTAGTGTTCTAAAATATACTGAATGCTTGGACCTTCAGTCTGCAACAATTCACACTTCTTGAGCCAATATAATTCATATTTCTAAGAGCCCGAAAGCTTTGAAAATGCCATAATTTATGCAATAATGGGTGTATGCAGCATCCCAGTTACTACCTGACCCTGGATCAAAGCAAAACTACCAAATAAAAAGCACATTCTATGCTGAAAATCATCATCATAATCATAATATATTCCACAGTTGGAGACTGTTGCGTTCAGAGTGTTGAGACTCTTGGAAATAAGAAATTTGGGTGCCAGAATTCTGGCTATTATACTTTGATGGAGTCATATTCCGTCATTTCTAAAGGAACTACATTGGCTCCGTATTCACTATCTAGTCTAAATCAAAGCACTGGTGCTTATTTTTAAAGCTTGACTCCAAATAATTGAAGGAGTGCTTACTTCCATACTAACCTGCCTGTGATAATCAGAAGAGGCCTTCTTCCATGTTCTGTTTGTAGCATTTCTGTACAAAAAAAGAGGGCCTTCTCTGTGTTGATAACGTAACTGTGAATCACCCTTACGATATTTATAGCTGGTTGAGAAGTTTTTATTAATCCTAATTGTACATCATGGTTGTAATGTTTGTTTTACATTGTATTTGCATTTTTAAATGTATTTGTATACCACCATGTAATAAACAAAGAAGCAGCATGATAAATCCGAACAGAATATGGATCAGTCATTACGGAGCTCTGCAATATTTTGGTTCAGTTATTATGCAGCTTGTAATGCTAGTATGAGACAGCAGATGGCAGCATTTCAAAAGCTCCTGCAGCTTTTCCACTGAGTTACATCAATCTGAGCACATACACGAAAAGAGTGAGCTTTATGAACTGCTGAGGTTCCTTCACATATTTTGAAATGCCTTTGCTTTCACATATATGCTGTCTAAGGTGTTGCAACCTAATGCCGAACTAGACATGCTGGAATCTGTGTGTGAGCTGAATTTATTTATGCAGCTGTCCCATTCACATCTAAAATGAGGGATGAGTGGGGGGGGGGGTCCTACTTTTTGCAATAAAAGGGCTGCATGGAGCGAACCAGTTCAGTTGCGCCAGTTTTATCAGTGTGCATGGCACTTTATCATACAAGAGGATAGGTCTTTGCTTCCAAAGAGTTGACAATTTATAATTCTCAACGTAAAAGAGTCTAGAGATACTCAGGTTATAAGAGTGCGATAAGGCCATAGAGAGCTGAGTTTTTTTCCTAACAGTGTTACCTCCAGCAAGTTATGTGCAAACCGGAATGCCAGGGGGAAGGCCAAACGTCACATGTCCCTATGTCTGCCTAAATCTGCCCCCTGTCTATCTAAATAAGGTTTGTGTGTGTCATTGAACGTATGCTTGGTATGCATCACTCATGGCCTCTTCGAATATCTTTCATATTACAGTCAAGTGTTGCTCTGTTTAAGTGCTTCATATGAAATGTTCCTAGGTGTTAAAAGCTCACACACCCTTTTTGTTTTCTGAAGAGCTGCTGTATCTGCATCAGGCTCCCCACACATACCACACAAAAGCATACATGCTAGAATTTACCAGTAACTTTATCTTTTCATTTGTCCCAGCAGCTACCTTCAGGCTAATCTAAAGATAGGGAGAGCATGCTGACCACAATGGGCACGCACCCACATGGCACCCTTACCCAGCAGCACTGTTACAGAGCCAGTCTCCATTTCTGCTAGGTATACTAAATCCAGGGTCTGTATCTGTCCTACAATTCTGAAGGGGGAGAAGAGTATGGGGGAGAAAGTGGATCTGTGCCTGATACTTCAGTACTACTAAAAATATCTGCTAACCACCAAATGATCTTAAGAGGACTAACTACAACTGACTCTCAAGGACAGATTTCCCCCTTCAAGTATCTGCACGCCAAAGAAATTGATGAGGGTGTTTGGTGACCTCTTCTGTGCCATAATTCTGTTGTTCAGTAGTCACTCTGTTTTGTTTGCAGGGAGATTAGACAACATGGGCTATTTAATGAGCATCCATACTGGTTTCTTTGCAGAGAGGTTAGATGGCAATGCATCAAAGTGAGTGCTTCGGTCACACTTCCAGTGTACTTTCACAAAAAGTCTGATCTTTGGGGGGAAGGTGGATTTGTTGCACAAGACTTCCCACCCAATCCGCTTTAATTTCACAACCTGAATTTGAAGGTTAGTGGTTGAATCTCACCCAAAATAGTAACAGCCTAGAAGCATTTATTACTGAGCAGAAGGAATTTTTTAAAAAATGTTTCAGAAACTCTGGGTTGGAGGCTTCTTGTCTTCATTATTTATAGCAATATTTCATATATGTACTGTGAATACACTTGGTTTTAGTGATAGGGAAAAGCACCAAGAGATAGCCTTGTTATTAGCAGGAAAGCCTCTACTGAAGAATGAATAAATCAGAATTGACCAGGAGATTAAACTTCCAGGAGGTAAATCCTTAGCCAAAGCAGTCAACAAAGCTCTTTAAAAGTAGCTGTCAATCTATTTGTGTGGCGTAGGCACCTATATAATGGAATAAGAATGAACATTTTTTCCTACTCCTAAATTTCCAAGACTCTATCTATAAAAGAAAATGTTATTCACAGAATGTTTGTTGTTGCCCAAATTTAAATCACAGTTATGTCTCAGAATTTTCATAGCTCAAGCGTCTAACATATGGTTCTTTAAAAATCAGAATCTAAACACTGGAAAAGCACAGAATTCAACTTCAACCCTGACTGACCGATGAACTGGTTATGTGTACACCTAAATTATATTGCTTTCTCTGGATAATCTTATGAGTTAGTGGAAATTATCAGCTGGCACTCCAAAGTTATTAATTTGATTCTTAAATTGTCCTGTCTGGTTTCTGGAGAGAAAAAGAAATCCTAAAGCACAAGAAAGAGAAGTATGAATGTCAGGGACAGGAATTTATAGCTGAACATAGGCTGAAGCTGCAAAATTCAGTTTTTCTCTCACGTAAAAATGATTTTCACAAGCACTTGACACAGAAGGTATTTTATCAAGCACCTCACATGTGGAAACATTCATAAGAGGCATCCAGCTCAAGTTTATTGGAACATTTCAAAAGGCCCAATGGATCTCCACTAGCTTTACAGGATACCTTTTTAGAGCTGTACAATTGTTTCTGTGATCCAGGTCTGCCATACTAAGAGAGGATGATCAGTGGAGCAGTCACCCAGGTGATTCCAATCTAGTGGTATGAATGATGCCCAAATATATTTAAATCAAATTCTTCATACCTTACAGCATGTGCACATTGACATTATTACCACATTAGGTAATATCATATTAGGGTTGTTCAGCACGGCTCAATCCTTGTTCTTTCACGATTATTTGGACTCGGAATTAAAATGACAATTCTATTCAACCCTGCAAAATAGCATTATTCCCCACAACAACCCCACAGCGCCAGCTCTGCTGCATAGCATCCTCTTTACTTAGAAGCTAATTCCCATTGCATCCTAGAAAGTATGCTTACGAACGCAGCATTTAGCCAGCCCAGATGTGGTTTCAATTAATTCCTGTTTCTCCCAGTCATTGGCATTCCTGAAATCAACTTAGATGGTTCCAGGAACAGTTTCCTCCTGGCCCTTGGCTTATTAAAATAAGCCATATTCTACACTCACTTACCTAGAAGTAAGCCCATTGAATTCAATGGGACCAACTTTCAGGTAGATATGCATAGGGTTGCACGATTACTTATCTGCTCATTGCAGGCATGGCAATCTCACAATGTGCTCATTCATTTGTTTTATTTATTATTGGGGGGGATTAAGGGAGAGTTCATTTTGTACATGAACAGAATCCAGAATTATTTCACAATCATCAGCTGTGATATCTTATTTCCCATTATCGATGGTGGGATATATAGCAAGAGGCTTAAAGAATCTGGTAGAGGTGGAAGGACCATTACAAGCCCCTCCTATGCATTTTCAAAAGGTCATTTTTAATGTTTTTGTCCAGCAGATGGTAATTATGAATTCCAAAGCCACAGTTGTAGAAAATACAATTTTACCTGTTTTAATATTCATTTTTCATTCCTCTTTTTAATCATTTGCTTCATTGACCACTTACTTGCTTAATTTCATTGAATTATTATGCTGCATCAAAGAATATTGTACTTTTCTTGGTGTGCTTGGAAAGGTGCCTCATTAGAAGATTTTAATAACTTTAAAATAGACTTTGGCCGCGGTCAAGAAAGCCTATAAAAATGTTCAACAGCATTTACTGTGGACTGAAAAGTGAACCTCTGCTTATTTAACTAATTGAAATGCTAGAATAAGTGAACGAAGAAACATTTTCTCTCTCTCATGAACACACATTTATAAGAGCAGGAGAGAAACATTACAATTGTGGTCAACCCCCTCCCAACTGAAACTTTTCAGTTCCAGATGGTCTTGTGGAACATAACAGCACATTGTTCTGGTGCTGGTTATGTCGATCCTAAGAAAAAATACCTGCATCTTCTTTGCACACAGAAGGGCCCAGGTTCACTCTCCAGCATCTCCAGATAGGACAGGCAGAATTCTTTGTCTGAAACTCTGGAGAGCTGCTGCCAGTCAGTGTAGACAATACTGAGCTAGATGGACCAATGATCCGGCTCAGCCTATGAATTATAACGCACATGCCAGCCCAAGCAGATGTAGGGAAAGCACAGAAGAGATGAATAGGAAAGATCACATCATAAAAGGCAGGATGGGCAGAGATATATTTACACACATATTAAGGGCAACATTAAAAAAGTAACCTAGTATGAAATGAAATATGATTTTCATATGAGCATGCTAAAGTCACATTGGAAATACACGGAAACTAGTTCCGTGTGTGTCTCAGATTGTATGTAAACAGCCAATTAGACATGAATTCATGTCACATTTGCTCCCATCTCTGTACGTTTACTAAAGTGTCCTCAATGACAAGTTCAGTAAGGCAAGACAAGTTTGCTTGAAATGACCGCTCCCCACTTAAAACGGGGGGCGCCCTTTGCGTGGACGCGTGCAGCCCCTAGATCTGGAGCGGCTCCAACAGCACAGGCTTGGCTTTGCCTTCCCTCAGGTGGGATACCTGGAGGTCTCCACCTACCTCAGTCAGTTGCCCAATCCCACCTGGGGGAAGCGTTGCCAAGGAGACCAGGCCAGGTAGGGGAGGGATTACCTGCCCACACAATAGAGGGAGGATCTTACCTAGGAATCCTCACTTGGCTCCAGAGCTTCTCCCACCCTACCCACCCTCAGTTAAGGTCTTATTTTGCAGGCTAACTTTTCTTCACAGGTTTTGCAGGTTAACTTTTCTTCACAGGTATGCGGGCGCTGCTATGTTAAGGTCGCTGTTAAAGGGCCGGAAAGGAATTTCCCTGCATTGGCAGGTTTCGCCTTTCCCGTAGCAAAACGTCACAACTTTGGCGGTATCAGGCCTTGGGCGGAATCCTTTTGTCCATCTTCCTCTTGCGGCGGCGATACCAGGGTTCCCCGTTAAAGGGGTTTTCGGAAGGGAGGCTTTGGCCGTACACCGAAAGGTCGTCATTGCTCCCTCCTGCGGCGGCGGCGTTACGGGGGCGGCCATCTCTGCTTGAACATATGTTCTCCAGAGCCGGCCCATCCCCCCCACACACACTGGATAATCCTGATGCTCCCTAGGTCCCCGGCTGGGGACCGGGGAGGGAGAACGCCCAATGCCTGAGCCAAGGTCTACCCACATTTGAAATTTAATAAAGTTGTGGCCAATTTAATCCCATAGCACGTTGTCTTGAGTCGTTATTCACATGACGGGGGGACCGTGCAGGATCTGGGGACTCCGCCTGTCCACGCAATATACCTTTCCATCACTCCCTGGTAGTGAACAGCCAGGGGATTTATTCTAGCCCTAGGTGGAATCTACACACATATAAAAAACAGTGTGAAAATGCTTTTTTTTTAAAAAAAAACATTTTGAAAAATATATTGAATTTGCCATAGCTCACTGTCGCCATCTACTGTCACATTTACAACACACGTAAAACGTTTTATTTGCAGCTGTATAGCTGAGTCCATAGTCTTGGTTCATGTGAGAAAACAATGGGGCTCAGTAATAATGAGCACAGGGTCTTTTGCAACCTGGCAAAGGACAGATTTCTAAGAACTCCTTGCAATGTGCAGTAAAGGTTCCCTGTCAAATGTGCAAAGAATTCCTTGACAGACAAATCAATGTAGCAAGCCCCCCGCTTCCGAAGATATTAAAACAATTGATCTAAGCAAATAATGCACTCTGTTAAAAGACATACATAGGTTTTATAAAAGCTTTGTCACAGAGCACCTACACGTTGCAAAGGATTCTAAGAAATGTTTTCAGAGTACATGCTCAGTTTATACAAAGTCTTGTCGAGACTTGTTGAGACTCACTGACACCCTGAGCATATCTAGTATGCACCCATGACACTTCTGTGACTGTTTATTGCAAGGAGATATCTATTTGCAATTAAATGGGCAAGAGGTCCTTGGCAGGAAAAGTACTGCTCTAAGCAGATAACTCAGCACTTCAAAGGGCATGTGTTTGTGTGCTGCATGGACAAAGTTCTGAATTATTGTATGCAGTTGTAAAAAGACTCTTTCAAAGTACAAACCGATGTGATGTAAGTGTTACAGCAGGCAATTAATATGCCTGCTTCTTCAGAAAATATATTAAACATAAAATGAGAAAAATTACTGGAGGTTTTTTTTTTAATCAACAGCCATACTAATGGAAACAAAATTAAATTGCCCTGATTTAAAATCAAACCACCCTGCTAAAACATAAACTATTCAAGGTGGAGAGGGTTAGTAAGATTCTAGCCCACAAAAGCATGTGTCATGATGACTGTGTTAGTCTTTAAGGTGCTACGGATCACTTTATTCTTTTTGAAAACCAAAAGGATGTAGTGTTACAGCACTGCACACTTACAAATTGACTTGGGAGGCTTAAAGGGGATTCATCTCCATTTGTAAATTATCTGAGATTCAGTACCTACCTTGAGCCTCTCTGCATTCTTTCTTTTCTGTTCTTCCTGATACTGTGGCAATTTCTTCTCACACTGCTCCATACCCACATCTTGCCAAGCTTTAAGAGCTAAACAACCACAGGGCACACTAGGCAATTACTTGCAAGGTGCAGAAGCAGCAGTTGCCTTTGCCAGTGTGGACAGCTGGAGTACCCCTCCAGAGATGGCTCAAATGTCCATGGAATGGGATGCCTTCTTTATTGGATGGAGCCAAAATAAAGGAGGATAAAATTAGCATTTTATCAAAAAGTGTATTCTCATCTGAACACCACTGAAAATCTTTGAAGAGGTTAACATGGAAGTGTATCACATGGCACTTGTATCACTGTATCACATGAACTCTGTATCACAAAGAATCAGCTGCTTGTTGCTTTGTTATCATGGTATCAGAGAATGAACAATAGGTACAAGCCAAAATGCTAACTATCTTCCAACTCAGACAGGGACAGAAAAATGGTAGGTGCTAGATCCTATTCTATCAGAAGCAAGCTGTACTGTGTTAAATGGGGCGTGTGTTCTAGCAGCCTTACAGTTGCAGCCTTAAGAGTTCAACTATACAGGGAGCAAACCATTGAATTTCCCCACTTTTAGAAATGTGCAAAGGGAAACACTTTGCTAAGGGGAAACCACCAATAGATACATTTTCTAATAAAATATCTGCTTGGACAACATTTTATGGTCCTGATCTACAGATCCCTATGTGCAACAGATGACTCACCCTGTCAGCCTTGCCACTGCTGGTTACCTGTTGATGCAGAAAGAGGGAAATAATGCCCAGATTTCGTCCTTACTCCCAAACATCAAGAGCAGCATGGATCAGTGGTTCTGGACCTCAGGCCTGGGGGCCAAGCATGCCCCTCCAGGCCCCTCTATCTAGCTTGCATAACTTTTCCCAGGCCACACACCCCACTATCGCTGCAGGGATAAGGTACTTAAGCCCCAGGGGCAGGGTTGCCATATTTTGAAGAGGGGAAAAAGAGGACACATTTGCCAACTTCTACTTTTAACTATGGATCACTATGAGGACTCTACCCATGAAAAAGAGGACGTGTGATGGAAAAAGAGGACATATGGCAATCCTATAGTCAGGGGCCAAATGCAGCCCCCCAGACCTCTTTGTCTGACCCTTAGAACTTACCCCAAGCCATATCTCCTCTTCAGTCACATTCCTTCTCCTTAGGTCACACCCCTTACCAGTCCTACTTTACACCCTCTTGGAATGTTTTTGCCTGGCTGAAATGTGCCCTTGGACTCTGATCATGCTTCTTGCTTGGCTGGATGGAGGACAGAGCGGAATGTGTGGGTACACAGAGACTAGACTACTGCACAAAGGCAAAATCTATTGCTCCACCTACTTTTGCCTCTGGTCCTACTCATCCCTGGAGGGATGCCCAGATGGGGATGTGTTCCTTGGGTTGAAAGCATTGTCCTCCCTCTGCTATGATTGTGGCTTCAAATACTGGGCGTAGTTTTCCTCTAGTACAGCACCCTTTTGTTTGTGCAGATATCCTGTTCACTAGGTGGTCAATCTGCACAAACCTGCTTTCATGTGCAGAACTGGGCTAGAATGCTCGTTTTCAAACACAGAAGGCATAAAAAAAATGCTTCGTGCTTGCTATTCTTTGTGTTTTAGTGAAGTTCTTTAGAAGCTTATACTCTGTGCAGATGATTGTTTGTTCAAATGCAAATACTACTAGCAAAACTATTTAAAAAATCCAAGGGGTATCATCAATGGACTGCCTAGATAATGTATTCTTCCACTAAATATGAAGCACATTTCACTCAACATGACTCTAATTTGCTAACCACATCAAGAAATCAAATGTAATTTTCATTATATATCTCACAACAATATCTAATTAGTGCATTCATGTTATGATCAGTGTTAATTTTGCAGGGAGGTGAGAAGGAGAAGGAAGCCTATAGTCTACTATCTGAATCCACCACAACCCCCGTAAAATTAGCAATACAATAATATAATGGTTACCAATTAGTCAAAGTTATTTACAGCATTTTAAGCAAATGAAAATCAAAGCTGGAAAATTTCCCATTAACAGAGAAAGTAATCAAGTGGGGGAGGGGAAACTATTCCAGGGGGAAAACATTGCTTGCTTAAAAAAGAAAAGGCGGGGAATTGTTCTGTGAATATAAATAATATTAACTAATTTTATATTGGAATATAACTATGTTAGAACAAATTTTGTTTAAAAAATTGCCCTGCACATTTTCACCAACGTAAATTTTATTGGACTTTTCTGCAAAGTACAGAGAGGAGATACTAATAGAAGTTATTTTAGCTGCCAGCAATTTCTGTCTATTGACTTCTACCCTCCTTTTGCCACAGGGTCATATATCCTTGTGTGACTCTTTTAGTATGGCTAATATGTGTAATTTAGCTTTATCTCACTCTCTTGTTTTGTGTAACAGTGGTAACTAAAGTGTTCTTTGAGGTCTAATTTACAATCGCTAATGAAAGCGTAATTTTCCTATGCTATATTTAATACAATCCTTTCTTTTTTCATCACACCCACTGCATTTTTTCTAATTGACCAAATTCAATTAGATTTCAATCATTGCCAGTTTATTAAGCCATTTCACTGTTAAATTAAAGAACATATTCCTCTGAGATACCAATGTGCAAGTAGGCTTCCACTTCAACAGCTGTGCTTTCAAGTAAGACCAACAGCTCATCAGATCCGGAAAAAGTGCTTGCCTTAGCTCATTCATAATGTGTAAATAAACTCACAGTGCCATCCGGATGGCATTAAAAGTGATAATGGAGCTTAGCTGAAAGTTTTATCAGTAAATTCCACTGCAACTGGAGCATAGCAGGAAACTGTCTCGGTTGTCACAAGAGCAACCTAAATTGTTTAACTTAACAGTAGCTATAATCTCTTTGGTAACAGCCAACGCTATAAAGCATCGCTGGCAATGCCTGGACACCTCTATGGGAGAGCAGCTGAGGAGCAAAGAAGGCAGAGGAAGAGTATGCATTGCCCAGTTTCGTCTGGATGGTGGTGGCACATCATCAGTTGATACTGGTGCATGCATTTATACGATTCTGCATGGCTGCAGGGGGCTCCACAAGTATGCTATATGAGGTTCCACACACATGTAAAGCTAAATATATGCTTATAGTGCTACCAGGAGGACTTCTGAATGTGATTACCCTGGAAGCTCAGTTGCTTGTTTATGAACATCAGAAGCTGCCATGTACCAAATCAGAACGCTGTTCCATTTGGCTCAGTATTGTCTACACAGACTGGCAGCAGTTCTCCAAGTTTTCAAACAGGAGCTTTTATACCTACAGTAAAAAATGATTTGGATGGTTGTTGCCTGGTGCCTATCTTCTCCAGCATAAGGCTATAGAGAGACCACATCAGAAATTACCCATTTTCCACCATTCAACTGGCATAGGACAGATGGTGAACCTTCAAAAGGGTGTCATATTTTTGAGGATGACAAACTAAGGCAGTTAGCTCATGTGAGTATGCATTCACTTTTGAGTTCCGCCTTCCCAAATTAGGTTGGCATAACAGGATTCTAAATAAACTTCACTATCCAATAGGTATCAGGTTGTAATCTGCTGCCAGCAACTACCCAGTTATTGACTGTCGTGACAGAAAAGACTCCACCTGTTTCTGGATCCTCTCTCTGGGATTTTGTGCACACAAACCTCATCCATTTGTGCCCTCAACCAAGAGTTGTACCTCACCATTTGATGGCCAAGGAGAGAAAAATAAGATTAAGCTCTTAACAGTATTCATAGTACTATAGCCTTGTTACTTACATCTGAACAGCCTCTGTCCTTAAACAGTCTTGGGTTTCCACTCGTGACGACAAATATATTCAGGGTATAATGTGAAGTCCAAAAAGACATGTAGCAAACTGCTGTTGTGGAGCTGATTTGAATGGCTATTAGATCACCCTCAGAGGATAAGTGAACTGAATAAATGTTGTCTACTGTGGAAGCTGTAAACATTCCACAAATCTGCATTTATGAGATCAGTCCTTTCATACTGAAGAATTTACACCACTGGTATTTATTTCTTCCCATAAAGTGGGTCTTTATTGTCCTAATACTCTGTAGTTTTATGTGTCATGAATAATAAATAATCAACATCTCTTTCTCGAGAGGCGGCTTGTTTGCAGTCCTGTATTTCAAATGCTTTAGGTGGCGCACACAAATTATCACAATTGTTTTATAGCTTTGTGATAAATAAAACAACTAATAAACAAGAAGCTCACCTGCAGCAGCAAGGCTTACCAGAAGCTGATGGTGACACAGTCCTCAAGTTCTGCTTTATAAATTTGTGATATAATAGCAAGCTATCCTCGCTAAGGAAGCCCGCTGCATTAAACATCAGGAGTCAAGAGACAAGAAACTATGTTCACGGAGAACAAATTATGCCATTCCACATCGCTTATTATAATTCAACGTCTACCACAGATGCTCAATCAAGTAAGTGTACTGCAAGCATTGCACATACTGTACAACCAAGAGATGCAGAGGTGCAGTGTTGGACTCTGTTGGTCACACTGAGAGCTAGTGCTGTGTGGTGGATAGAAGGCTTGACTAGGACAGAGAAACTCAGGTTCAAGTCTACACTTAGCCATGAAGTTCAAGTAGGGTGACCTTGGGCCAGTAACTGTCTCTTAGGGTCATTATGAGGATAGAATAGGGAGGAACAACAGACCCCTTGGAAGAAAGGTGGGATATAAATGCCAGGAAGGAAAGAGTAAGGTTATATTTATTTGGAAATGTATAATATGCTTTTCTTTATCAATATAAAATCAAACTGTCTTACAATAATTAAAAACATACCCCATTTAAAACTGGCTCTTTATCATCAGATTGATTTAGAGAATGTCTCCACACACACACCCCCAATAAATAACCAGATGCATTCCAAATTGACAGGGTTTATATGAAAAAGAATATATTCTTATTCGATTTCTTTGTCACCTTTCACCATGAGATGCAAAGGTCGCACCAATTTAAAACTACAGTACTGAAACAGTTAAAACAGATTACAATGAAGAGAATAGGGTAGGTCCTAAAAACTTTGTCTCAGGTGTCAAAGGCCAGAGCAAAAGAGATCTCTCTAAAGCTTGTACACAAAGAGTGGCTGAGCCATGGCCAGTAGTTTAATGTGTTCCTCCAAGCCCTCCCCAAATTTGTAAGTTTTTTTATTTATAAAATTTGGCTCTCCTCTGGGGTTGCCCCCCAAATTGTCCCCCATGTGCCCCCAGATTTGTCCATTAAAAAAAATTAAATAATGACTGTCCTCATGGGTATGTCACTATGATGCCCAAGGTTTTCTGTGGCTCTATATCAGTGTTTCCCAACCGGTGTTCCGCGGCACACGAGTGTGCCGTGAGACATCGGCTGGTGTGCCGCGAGATGCCTGGAGGGAGGCGGGCGAGTCGGGCGGCGAGAGGCGGGGCGGCGGCGGCGAGGAGAGGCCGCGCCTCCTGCTGCTGCCTGGCGCTCCTCCTCGCAGCCGGCAGCGCTGCCTGGGCGCCTCCGCGCGACTCTGCCTCGCTGGGTTTGGTCTCCCAGCAGAGACGGGTCACACGCGCACCTCCCTCCCTCCCTCAGCCTGCGCGGAGGGAGAGCCAGAGAGAGGCATCGCTCCTGCGCGGCGGGAGAGGGAGCAGCCGGAGCGATGCCCCAAACGAGCTGAATTCCGAGCGAGGGACTGAGGGGGGAGGGAAAAAACTTTCACTTTCGTGCGTCCCTCCCGGCGTGACGCTGCGCGCTGACGTCACGGGGCGGGGCTTTAATGGTGGTGTGCCGCGAGATTTTTTTTCAGTAAACAGGTGTGCCGTTGCCCAAAAAAGTTTGGGAAACACTGCTCTATATCTAGCATCTAACATCTATCTATCTATCACACTTCTTAAAAACTTTTTACTGACCACTCTAATGCGTCTCCTGATTCTGTGACAGCAAAAGGTTTTTCTGACCCCAACCCCCAAAACGTGTCATTATTATTATTATTATTATTATTATTATTATTATTATTATTAAATGTACCACCCATTTTATGCTTTAGCCTCAGCCACTTTTACTGCCTAGAGGGCTGCCCATGGGTCAATGCAGTCCTTGGACCAAATGAAAGGTTAGCCAAACCTGCTGCACACGGTAAGCGCTTGCCCTCTTCCCTTCCCTTCCTCAAACATAACCAGCTGTAGGGATGGCCTTGTACAGAAGCTTCCACCAGAGGTCCTGAGAACTGGGAAGCACTGGTAATGTAATATAAGGCAACGCCAGTGTCCCTAGAAGAAATGGTACACAAATCCAAAGCAGTACTATTTGTGCTCACAGCATTGCTCCTTGCAGAAAAGCAAGATGTGGGCTGGACTTCAGATTGTACCCACAGCTCCATTAGGATGGCTAGTATTGCATGTTTATAGACGGGATTCTCCAGCCACTGCACACAATGAGAGATTCTCACTTTTTGCAAGAAGGAACATGGTTGGCTCTGTTTTGCTAATATGTATTTGTGAATACAGTTAGTTAATTATGCACATTGTTCTACTAAAGCCTGCACGTTTATTCATTTTGATCAGGAGGCAAGCTCATCTACCCACAAATGTACTAAGATCTTGACAAGTCTGTATTCTAAATTCTAACCTTGTCTCTAACCTTGCTATAAAATCTATTTTTAAAAGTATACGGTTCTCATTTTCCTTTGATATCGGCATTTCATTGCATTCCTACTTATTGCTGCCTCTTCTTTTTCTTCTTTTGCCAAATAAGGATTCAGTCTGCTTTTATCTAAATTAGGTTTTAGAGCAAAGCATTATATGGAAATATCAGAGCCTTTGGTCTTTTTACAAACCTAGTTAGGATTCTCTTGCTACAGTTTTATTTCTCATAATACACTCTGAAACTAAATCACCACCTGAAATAATAAAAAGCAGCTTTAAAAAGGGGATTAAGCAACCACCCTGGCATCTAAGGGTATGTATTTTTCAGTTTTGTTCTAATGAAGTCCCACACATAGCTTATGCCTTCTTTGTCTGTTTCACAAGCTTATAAAGCTGAAATAATAGTTAATATGAGGAACAAGTCTGAAATTTTCTATTAAACTCCTGTGTAAGGCTTCCTTTAGATTGTTTAAATTAGCATAAAGCAGACACCAAATAGAGAGGAGAGGAATATGTAAGGATGGTTTTTATTGGACAGAACTTTCACATTTACCTTCAACTCATTTAGCTTCAAATGCTTTAATGAATGGAAGTAAGATTATACCACCATACCAATGGCTTTACCACAACTGAGCAATGCTGAGCTTGTTTTTTACAAGTTTGGCTGGCAACAAAATGTTGCATCATGGAGGACTCCTGTCCACTGCTCAAGCCAGCCAGCCATGGGGACCTCCTGCATCAAAGTCCATTCTGTTCCTCATTTTCCGTTTCCTCTCCAATAGTTACTGAGCATCCTCTGTCCACCGAACAGACTGAGGCCACGTTCACACCATACATTTAAAGTACTTATCACACCCCTTTATTCAGCCATGCCTTCCTCTCAAGATTATAGGAGCTGTAGTTAAGGGAACTGAGCATTGTTCGGAGACCCTCTAGTCCCCTCTCAAAGTTACAATTCCCAGAGTGGTTTAACAATCAAGGATTTGTAGAATGGAAGAAAGGACACTCATAAACACTTCACAGCCAACTCTAAAATTAAGTAAATGCATAAAAAGAAAGTCTGCACCCACCCATGATAATTTCTTTCCCTTCTGTTGTTTTACTCCTGGTCACTCTTTGGCTATCGAAGTCTCATGGCGAGGGGTTTTTGGTGCACTCTTCACCAAGAAGCAAGACATTGAAATGTGTGGGGGACCAGTTCTATTTCTGAAGCATGACAAAACTTTCCAGAACAGTGGGCAATATTTGAGGGGAGAAATTAGTCTACAGTACTAAAGCCTGTATGCTTACTACAAGAAAGTCCCACATTTCTTCCAGAAAAGAAAATGAGAAGAGTCAAAACAGAAGCTGCCAAAACATGGAGGGGTTGTTTTTCTTTTTATGCAACTAATTGGAAAAGCAACCTATGTTTTGAAGATAAGCAGATCCGTGGGTTACCTAAAATATTAAAATGTCTAGGCTGGACACATTAGTGCAATGCTTTTGAGAATTTATGGCAACTGCTGACTGTAAGAAATACCTAAGTCACTTTTAGCTGATGTGAATATCTTCCTTTGATCATATTGATGTCAGAATATGAGCAGGCTTTTGGTACTATGAATATTATTATCTCTCCAGTAAGAAAGTCTGTATTACCAGTGACAGCATCTTGTCTGATGAGCTAGCTGTGTAGACATTAAAAGTGCAACATCAGCCACCACCATCCGCCATGATTGGCAGGCAGTATGAAGCCTCTGAAAAGGCCTGAAAGTTATCAGAAACCCACAATCTGCCTGCTGCACTTCAGATGCCAGCTCAAATCTTCACACTGCTTGCAGCTCCTGCAGTTTTCCTCAAGAGCCATGAACCAGGTCTGGATATGAATAGAGTCACCCATGACACTAACCAGGTTCCAGTGAACACTCTTTGAAGGACATAGTAACTCCATGCTAAGGGATGGTAACAAAAGCTAGTTACAGAACTCAATGGCATTAACATGAAATAAAGGGATAAGGTATAAACCCTTACTGGACTTATTTTCAAAAGGTCTGAAGAACCACTCATTTAAAAATTGGATCCTCAAATTGGTCACTTTCAAAAATCACTATGCTTGCAATTCCCAGCCTTGCCTTCCCATTAGTCTCCCACCCCCTTTTGGGGGGCCATAATGTAGAAAACTGGAGTAGGCATTATATCCTCAATTATTTCATTATGTGATTAAGGCTGAAATCATATGAACATTTACCTGGGAGTAAGCCCCACCTAAATGAATGGACTTTACTCAATGGGGTAGCAATACACTATTGGACTTCAGAGTTGCCTGTCTTATAATACTATTCTAATAGAAATTCAGCTTCATTTCAGAGGACTTGGAAATTCAAGGCGATATTTACATGATGCATACTATCAGATATATATGCTTTAAAAAGGTAAAGGTAAATGGACTCCTGACAGTTAAGTCCAGTCGCGAACGACTCTGGGGTTGCAGCGCTCATTTTGCTTTACTACACCCCAAAGGCCTAATGTGAAGATTTCTAAAGTTTGTTTAAGCATTTCCTGTGCCAGATACTCAGCACTCTCTCCATCTGTTTGCTTCCTTTATAGAATAATGATTAATTCAGCATAGCATAGTGCACTGTAATGTATGCGGAAAGCATATAAAGCTAACATTACTACTTGCAAATTTCATAGACTGTTTGTACAACCTAGTGGGGAAAGCTGGCCAGTGCACCTTTTTACTTACATGTTCAGTGCATGCAGTTTACTCATTAGCATTCAAAAGTAGACTTCTGCAGACACCATATGGGAGCTACGTTTTCCATTATAGTAAATAATGAATTCATTTGAAGAATATTTCTGTACACAATTGCACAGATTAGAACTTCTCATATCCAAAGACCAATACGGGTTTTAATATAAACAAACCCTTACACACCATAGATTTAAAGCAAAGTATTACCAAAAGACACAAGCTACTTGCTGTTAAAAGAGAAGCAATAGTGGAGTGAGTTTAACTCCTATTTCTCCTGGAATTGGGGAATCTGTTCTTGGTGATTCTGGTCTGGGAAGTGACCATATTCACCCTCTTAACCTGCTTCCTTCAGACGTTACCAGACCAGTGTAAGAACAGCTATGTCGGGACTTGCATTCCTTGATGTGACTTGCTTTGTTGGGAATAGGATCATCTTTATCCTAAATTTAATAATTACCAGAGGTGGAAAGACCACTGCTATTGAGGGTCCCAGAAACCACAGGCATGCTGCAACCAGAAGCACTTTTGCAAGTCATTTCCTCAAATATAATGCATTTTTATGTGTTTTCTCCTTAAAATAAGGCACTTTCATAGACATTATTTGGTTGAAGACCTGCACTGCAAAATTCAGAGAAGTGAATTTTCAAAGGCTAATTGTGATTCAGTTCAAATATTGGTTATATAAGTGTGAATTAGGCAGCTTCTTATTAAAATGCAAACGGAATTGAAATTCTCCCCCCTCCTCACAGACATGATCACCTAAATAACTAATCGGTACTGTCAAAGGTGGCAGTGCTAACCAGTTGAAAATCCATTACTGAATCCCCGTTGCTGCACACAATGATCCCCAGGAACTATGCATGCACTGCCATTTTTGTACACAGGTCCACATCTACCAGGGAATGACTTTGCAGATGACTGTTTCCACATTCACATCATTCTTCCCTAGCTCAAGGTCAGCTATTTTTATTTTCATAGTAAATCAATAAAAATATTAACTCATCAGGTGTGGGGGGGCATCTTCTAATCATAAATTCAGAAGCAGCTCACCAGGTGGGGCAGAGCCACTACAGTAACTTGATGGCAGGTAGATCACTGTTACTTACTGGGAGGGAGGTTGAGGTGGTGCAAACACAGCAGCAGGAGCACCAGGCTCTGACACGGTGTTTGCACCATGCTGACCTCACTGCTGCCTCTCCCTCCATGTAATCAACAGAGACCCACCTACCAGGAAGCTAACATAGCAGCTCTGCTGTAGCTGACAAGCCACTTCAGCATGTACTGGTAAATATGTATGCTAATTAATCTATTCTTGCAGTTCACAAGCAATGCATGGCAAAAAGGACTTTAATATAAATGCTTTGATAGTATTTCTCCCCGTTTCTCTTTTTCCAACATCTGGTGGTAGACATATTTCTAAATGCTCTCAACAGTGATAAATCTGCATCATATATGTCTCATAAGGTAATGGTCTAAATATTTTTTCTTTTCTTTAACAAGACAGCCTCTTAGGTTCTATGCTTCTAGTTACTGAAATTTTACACTATAAAATAATGGTGCCATTTGTTTACATTAGAATCAAGGTTCCATTTTGAAACTTAATACTGTCATCAATTCTCAAAATAAAAGTGTGCCAACAGTGTGGAACAAGGCAAATTAGAACTATATTTTACTGATGTATGGTGTCTTGAAGTTTTGACAGCAGCTTCACAGAATTTACAAAGCAGAAAATAAGAATGTGACATTTAAGACTTGAATAAGTTCTATTTTAAAAAACATAGAGACTGTTATTAAGTTTCATGCAGACTAATTCTATGCATGTTTACTCAGACATAAGGCCTACTATGCTCTGTGGACTTAACTGTTCAAAGAATTGCAGTCGTAGAAAAATACACATACAGGGACAGTCACTCAATTAGAAATACAGAGCTGGAGAAGGTCTTGCAGACTATCTAGCTCAGCCTCTGCTCAGTGCAGGAAATCCAGAGCTAAAGCATCTTCAACAGAGGGCTATTCTCCATCTTTTCCCTAAAGACTTGGTTTTGTGCAAGACTCAGTTGGATTAAACGTATTCCAACACTTGGAACTCTGTTTCAGTATTTTAATCCCTGAAATTAATGTGGAAATCAGAACTTAGATATCAACTAGATTTTTGCATGTATTCAAATGTTGCAATAAATTTTGTCAAAATATGGAGAAAATATATATGTTTAAATATGTATTAACTTATGAACTAAAATATGATTTTGGAGAGGGCATGGACATCAATAGGCAACTTCCTTAGAGACCCCTTAAAACCTCTGGAATCCTTAAGTCTCATAGATATGATCATCTTAGTTGCTCTGTCACCTTTAAGTACCTGACCAACTCAGCTAGAAACACAGAATATATTATGATAAAATATGAGCATTATAGCTTATCAGGTGGGATAGACCATTACAATAGCTTCCCAGCAGATGGGTCACTATTGTTTATCAGGAGGAAGAAGGGTCAGAAGTGGGGAGGTCAGCACTGTGCAAATGCAACAAGGAGCAACAGGAAGCAATAGTATCCCTCCTGCTAGGAAGCATGCATTGTGTCTCCACTCCACCTGGTGATATGCTTCCGTATATGAGTACTGATAGTTAGCTTTTACAAGGGTTTTTGTTTGTTTATTATTTAGAGGGGGGAACCAAATAATGAACTAGTAAGGCAAGAATACAAACACACACACACAAAGAAGATGATCTAAAAATTTGGGTTGGAACATATTAGAAGTGATGATGGTGGTGATGATTTTGCTAGTCTAGATTTTAATTGATTTTTTGTTAATATTTTATCAAAAAAAGTTGTAAGGCAATAAACTGAAATGAACAAAAAACACAACATTTTAAAACTCCAGAAGAAGTTTGAAATGGAGAATTATGCAGTAATGGTACAATTAATAATACAGAAGAAATCTTTGGAATACAATACCCATTACTGATAACTCGAGAGCTAGGGCAGAGTACAAAACTTTTATCTTGGTTTTCATGAATATGATATGCGGATACATTTTGTTAAAGTGATTTTGATTTTACTGAATGCAGCTATGTCTTAAAGCAATTGAAGATATCATTTTAAAAGATTACTATTTTAAAAAAATTGAACATGCTATCCTTAAAAAAATACATAAAAGAGATGAATACTACATATTGCAATCTTTGATAATGACAAAGAAAATGAAAATGTAGAAAATTGTGCTTTAAATCTTTAAAAGGACAATTTTTTTGGTGCAGCAATGTGATGAGAAATGAAGAGAGGACTATTTACATAGCAGATGTCTGGAAAATTTGTTTTGATATTTTAGATATGTGGTGTTCATCAGGAGACAAAAGTTATCATGTAAGGTGTCTGCTTTGTCATCTAATTCTTCAGCAAAATTAAATCATTTCAATTTTAGCAAGTCCCAATCATTAATATCCTGTGGCAAAGAGATATACTAAGACTTTATGACTCCAGACCCAGAGCTCTAAGCACTATCCCTGTATTTAGCCTTCCCAAGCCTAGTGGCCTCCAGGTGTGTTGGACTACAACTACCACCATCCCTGACCACTCTGCCTGGGGCTGAAGGGAGCTGCACTCCCAGATATCAGGAATGCTGCTCTAGTTACTTATTTTCCTTTACCTCGGGATGGACTTCTTTGCTCAACCCAACCTGATATCCCCTCTCCCACAAGCCAGGACCACTTGTAGGGCAGGTGGCTATGGCATAGCCAAAATGGCACAGTCCTGCTAGTTGCTCCTGCATATTCATGCAGAATTTTCAGGACCCTTTAAACACCACATAGTTTCAGTTGTGATAGATGCCCATTTGAAATGTCTGGATGGTTTTCAAAATGAACTTGTTAGTTTCCTGTGAATTTGCTTTTAAAGCCAGATGCAGAACAGTAAGTAATGTTATATAAGCAGAAACAGAAATAACTCCTTTATCTGGTTGGAAAAGATACTTAGGAACCAACCCTAACTTAACTTTGACAAACCTTTCCCACAGTGCATTTAAGGGTCATCGGACATGTAAATTTGCCAGTAAATTTATACTGTACTGAACTGGCAGGGAGTGAGATTACAATAATCTCTGATAATGACAGAAGATAGTGTAACAATTTAGGGTCTCAATAATTCTGCCATAAGAGCATCACACATTTAGACATTTAATTCAGGGGCAAAAACATGTCATGATGAAGTTCAGTTTGACTGATTAATTTTAACTGTGCAGTTCTTCACTTGGGAAAGAAGAAGGATGACTATGATAAATTGTTATATTACCTTTTTGATTAATGGTTACTTTCCATTTCATATAATTATCAAGTGATAGTTTCAATGGAAGATGCTGCGAAATGAAACTTCACTCTAGATAACAATATCCCTGTCTGGCAAGAAAAATGGGTCTCCATTTTCTACACATTGCTGTGCAGCAAGACCAACAGAGAGAAAACCTACGGTTTGTGAATTTTGAAGGATAAGATGAATTTGCGAAAGCACCTGTCTAAATGAAGTTGCAAGTAGGGTGGGCCAACATGGATTCCATGGCCACTATAGAAATAAAGTAGAAGTTTAAGCCAAACATTTCTGAGATAAAGATTCAGAGAATACTATAGATACTGTGGTGCATATCTCCAGCTATACAACAGCTACTATATAAGGCAAGTGTGAAAGAGCTTTCTACCTGCCAATTCTCTCTGGCTGTGACATTAGGATTAGATCAGCTCTAAACAGTCGCTTGACCTGCAGAAACCAGCAGTGAAAATTTTCACACCCTAGAGATAAGCATTCATTAGGGATAGGCAAATCAGCCTGTATACATTCCATGTAGGTTCTGCAAGTGTTCAGTTCACACAAGGACCTGTGCTTGCAGAACAGAACTTCCCCTTCTTTTCCTCCCTCTGCATGTCCCCTAGCAAAATATCTGCTCTAGGGGTTTCTCAACTTGCAGGAACAGATTTTTTTTTTGGGGGGGGGGGAGGTCACAGATAGAAGATGGAGGGGAAGTTCCATTGAGCAAATGGGACTTCTTTGGAAACAACACATGTTATATGTTATTCCTTTTTTAAAAATTCCATACTGACATGATGATTTTTACATGTATGGATAATGAGCTGTATATATACTTTGGTTTCCTCCACCCCCCCCCCCTTAAATTACTGGTATTGGGTTTATTGGATATTTATGTACCTGGATTCTTTCTTTTTTTAAATATAAGGCGCTTTGAGACATATTGATAGTTAAGTGGTCTATAGTTAAGTGACTTTTATGCTTGTTTTTGCAGATTAAAACAAACCATAAATTGCAATTTAAGTGCATATATCTTTTATGCATCTTGAACTTGTTATTCCCCTAAAATATGTATTTTTTCATTTTTGCAACTTTTTGGATTAACTGTTTTTACCAAAACTGCATTACAAAACGAGGTATGTAATCCAACTAGTTGCTGCATTATAATCTGTTTGTGACTGCAACCAATTAACTCAGTTAACTTTGAAATGCAGACCAACTGTTTTTTTCTTCTTCTAATATCTGCAAATCAAACTGTTCTCAAAGGCATAGGAGGAAAGCTACTGAGCATACCAGGACACCCTACTTTGTTCAGATGTAGGGAGTTATGGCTATGGACTTTATAAATCAGTGATAGACATCTATACTCCTTCCAGATTGTTCCTGCTCCCCCAAAAAGTCATATAGAATTTTTGTTTTTTATAATGCACTTGAACTGTAATAAAGATAATTGCTGTTACTGCTGCCCAGAGCTAAATCCCATGCTTGCTAGTGGATTTTCAACACTTTAATTATTTTCATGAGCTATTAAAAAATCTCAGTCCAACTCTCTCTCAATTCACTGTGCAAACATCCTGTGAGAAAGTTACCTCCATTCTCAATTTTAGTTTTGCTAAGTTAATTCACAGCCTATTGATTGGTACACAAATATTATAGCCTCAATTAATTACATCTGATACTATATTCATAATGCACTTTGATCATGTATTTCTCCTTTATTTTCAATTAGTCTTGCCATATGTCAGGAAAATTCCTGACATGTCCTAGTTTTCAGGTGTAAAAATAGTGTTAGGAGGGATTTTTGCTGAAGCGGCAAAGTGTCATGGAAAACCCAGATGTATGGCAACATGATGGGAAAAGCAGTGAAAACAGCTCTAAAAGCTTAAAACCACTATTTCTGACGGAGGCTCCCCCCCCCCCCAAGCTGAATAATTTTGGTGGTTTCCTTTAAAAAGCTCAACAATTGTGCGAGTGTATATTTTACGTTCTGAAATATGGCAACCCTATTTCAATTACCTCCCTCCCCCAAAGCATGATCATTATTTTACATTCTATCTCTGAATTTCAAGAGAGGGTGCCCACCATTATGCAAACAAAGTGGCACTCCACACACACACACACACACACACACACACACACACACACCCTGATTTGGGTGAACCCCTGAGGTTTGCATGAGTTTACATAGGAAATTCTAAAAGGGAAACCTCAAAAACAACCCTCTAAGTGTTCAGTGGCACAGAATGCTGGGAAACTGTGAAGAGGGGAAATAGCCAAAGAGAGAGGGGAAAATATTGGAAAGGCTGCAAAGGGGTCACATTGATATAAGAAAAGTGCCCACATATTGTATGGGCAGGCCATTTCCTGTTCTACACTAAAGAAGCATTTTTAAATGTTCCCAGGGATAGAAGGGAAAGCTGCCTTTAGAAACCAATGAAGAAACCTGAGATTTGTATGTAACTGAAACTGAGCACCAGTTTGGACATCCCACCCGCTTGGCTCCATTCCCATAAGCATTTGTTGATTCATTTAATTAATTTATTTCATAAAATGTATATACCATTTGCTTGCAAAGAAACTCAAAGTGGTTTACAAAGTATATGTGATTAACATGTGCTCACATTTAATATTTGTTGCTCGCCTTCCCTCTGTCGTTTTTGTCCACTGTTGTGATTACATTAATAAACCAGCAGTGGAAGGGTCTGTTTCTATTTTGGCCTGTCTTCAATTCAGCACTAAATTAAAGTCACTTAGTGGTACATACTGTATATGTATTGGTTGGCAAACTGTTTTGTGCAACACTGTTGTGCAAGGGAATAAGCAAGCAGGTTGCTTGCAACTTTGTTGCAATCTGTTGCACAATTACAGTACCTTTGCTAAGGCAACTGTTGCTTTGGATTCTGATGTGCAACATTAAAACTCATCTAGCACAGGCCAACCTAACTTTCGTTTATTGCAGCACAGAAGTTTTTTTTAAAAAAAGTCTGAGGGTGAGCAAAGTAGCTCCAAGTCCTTCTCTTGAAACTTTTGCATAGTTCCTGCAAGCGATAGTTTGGGTTACTGTGGCATGCGGACAAGGGCATTGGGATAATTTTTATTGGTGAACATGATACAAGATTTGAAATTTAGCAAAGCCCTGTCCCATGAATGTGGATGTTGAAAAGGTGTCACTGGGCCTATTTTACCATGTCTAATCTCATGTAAGAGTTTATGTATCCAGGCAATTTCTAATGTATTTAATTTCATAACAATTACCTGACTGAATGACTTTAGCCAATGGATTTTTAAACAATTAAAAACCCAAGCAAGCATATTTTTGGCACAAATTCAAATGGTTGAGCACTACAAAACCATTCTAGGCTAGAAGAGGTACTTTAGCTTCCCCTGAGATAATGATTTTTGTATATAAATATTCATGCTGAACAGGAAATAATTAGTTTTTGGTGCATGTCCTTAGTCTAATTTGTGGATAAAAGCACATTTTTTCCAAGAAAGGAAGGCAGAGAAAAGGATGTGAGATTTGTGGATTTAAAATATTTTGGATATGATAGAAGGCTGCTAATAATATAATTTCTTCTGTTACAAATCAAAGGAAACTTCAGGAAGACTAAATAGTGTTTAAAATCATACATAAAGAATTACTAGTAATGTATGGTTCCATCCAGCAGGGCTCTCCCATGAAGATATACTTGGTGACTGAACCGCCCATAAGGTTACTGATCAATGCAACAGCCTGGGTGTTATATACGTAAAATAAGCTGCAACCACACTGATCAGGAATTCAGAGGGTAAGTGGCAGACTAGATTTAGTTCCTCCTGCGTACTCTGTCCCCAAAAGTGATTGGTGTAACTGAACGTCATTCTGCAGACATCAACGTATGCAGGTCCAACATGCTGTTGGATCAGGGCTGCTGATGTGCATCAAAATATACGCATCATTTGGAAGAAGAAAAATATGGGTTTCATTCACTTCACTTTGAAGCACCTGAATGCAGAGGTATGTTCACAGAGCATAACAAAGCACTTGATGCACAGGTTGTTTATGGGGAATTGGGGGCTTCTGTGTCCCTCCCCTATCCATGTTCAGCTCTCTCCTTTCTCCACACAATTGTGGCCTTGATCAAATGGACAGAGTAGCATGTGGGACAAACAAATGGCCTCAAGTGATGCTTATGTATGTACTGCAGGGGAGTGGGGGGACTTTCTGATGCCTGTAAAGATGCTTCTGCTCTTGATGAACTGGAGTGTGTCTCATATGTTTGATTACTAGCTCACTGTGCCACACCACTGGTGATATAACAAACATTAGTAATGTCTGAGAAGAAGATTATTTTCTGTATGAGGAAACTGTGGTTTAATTCTCCATTCATTCTGCCGGAGTAAAGAATTTCCATCTATACCCATATGCCAAGTTGCGATGCATAAACTATAGCTATTTATTACAGCACTGTGTCATTTGTCACTTTTATAGAATTCACCATATTTTCCAGGCTATAAAATGAAATAAAATTATGCAGCAATGATGTATGCCATCATTACTTCTCATTTCCAGTGTTTGGATTATATTCAGCTTCACAAAACAAGCTTGATTTATAAAGTGAATAAATAACAATAGCCTTCAACTCTATATATCTACTGAGGCTTCATTAGTGGCCATAAGATTCTGCAACATTATTCAAAGAACACTCTTGGATCAAATTAAATCCAGCCTCCTACAACTAAGAAATTTAAATGAAAGGGCAGTATCAAATGTAGTCTGATAGACTAATGGCTAATCTGCCTCTCTGCATGTCTACATTTGCTTTTTGTTTTGTTGGGGGTGGGGGGGTGGAAGGCGCTTAAAAAAACTATACAAAGAAAATACTGCAAACAAAGTGCCTTAGGATGAAATGCAACTCACCAGGCGAAGTACAATGCACTAAAGCATGAATGGAAATGAAAGTAGCAGCTAACAAGATTAGAATGAGATAGAAAATGGGGAAGGAAATAAGGTAAGACAGAATTAGATTAGATTTTTGGTAATATTTCCCAGCAAAGGTATATTATCTTAAAGGTTTCAGTACAGCTTATATCATGGTGTACCAGGAAGCAAAGGGAGGAAAGGATTTCATGTTTCACTCAAAAACAATTTTGAGCATTACTAATGTGTTTTTTTAAAATGGCAAAATGCTCAAGACACTTTTCTGCATTATACTACTGCTGAATAATTTCTAGCAAATAACCTCTCTGTAAGCATTTTGAGCCATCATATGTCCTAATTTGTAAGGATTCTCAGAGTAGCAGATTGGATCTTTCTAAGTTGCATGGGCTGGCTTGTTTTTACTCCCCAGTCACCTCTGGATAGCAGCCAAAGCTTTATTTTTGCCTCTGTGGGTTCATGTTTACACACAGTTTTTTGGGAAAGATTATTACGATGTTTGATTTAGGTTTTCAATCTACCACCTGCTTCTCCCTGATAGGTCTAAAGGGGAGTAGCAAGGGAGGATGAAAAAGTAGGAGACCATCTGGAAACTGTCAAAGAAGCAAAGATATCACAGCCTCAGGAAGGTCGCCTTTACAATGCTTTATTTGTCGACTTTGTCAGGAACATTCCCCCACCAACTCACTGGAACTTCTTTAGCATAGTGCTAAGCACTTCGTCCTTCACAGAGAGCCTTGAACATTATCAGTCAGGCACAGCATCTGAAGAAAACCATTCAATATCCCTAAGAAAAGAATCTATCTTTGTGGTCTTTTCCATAGGGTAATTTCTCATGGGATAAATAATTATAATTTTTTGCACTGGTATTCTGATTATTGATGCTGTTATTCAGTAGACTTGCTAGCAGCTTGTTACTCAAAAGCATCCAAGCCATTTACAACACATTTCAAAACATAAACACAAATCCATTAAAGAAGAAATGCATACCCAAAAGCAAAGGGCTGGCCAGGGCGGTCGTCCTCTTATATACCTGCTGGGATTGACAAGGCATCTGACACTCACCTGCATCTCATAACTCTCCTGACAGGTGATCTGGTCTGCAGCCACAGTTTGGAAATAAAGGATGAGATTGCCCACCGGATATCACTCTACTATTCAAATTAGCCCCCAGTGTTTTCGTTACAATCCCCTCCTCAATTAAGTAATCAATTTTAATCTAGAATTTAAATTCTCAAAACTTTCTTATTTGTTAATTCGAGCAAGTACGCTACTGCTCTCACTTCATTACAAGCAGTATTTCTACCTGCAACACACTTGAGCAAACCTGTTCCTCTTCCTTTCACATATATATTTTGTTGGCATTTGCAACTGTAGCTGTCTCTGATTAGTTATCATTTAACTCTTTGGGAAAATAATTAGCATCACACATCATGTGCATGGAAGTTGCCGAACCAATTAACCAACTAGAAGGATTACTGTTAATAGCACCAATTTTCCTATACAGTGGTACATTGGGTTAAGTACTTAATTCGTTCTGGAGGTCCTTACTTAACCTGAAGCACCACTTTAGCTAATGCGGCCTCCTGCTGCCGGAGCACAATTTCTGTTCTCATCCTGAAGCAAAGGTCTTAACCTGAAGCACTATTTTTAGGTTAGCGGAGTCTGTAACCTGAAGTGTATGTAACCCGAGGTACCACTGTAACTTGATATTGCTGGATAGTTTTGATGAACTGCAAAAGCATTTTTATTTTGCTTTTTGTTGCCACCCTGGAACTTGTCTTTATTAGTGCCACTTTGTTTTGTACAATTCCTTGCAAATGAAGGAAAACAACTTTTCTGCTTGTATATGTTGATAATATAGTTTTGGTTACTGAGAATGAACAAGATTGTACAAAAACAAGACTGGGCATAGGCCTGGCCAGGACATAGGCGTCCTGACTGTGACAAAGGTGACCTGTGTGCTTGCTTGCTTGCTTGAGTAACAGCTGTTGGGAACTTCAAGGTACCTGCTCTCCCTTCTTATGGTCTTTGTACTGGACCTGGAGATTCCAATAGAGAGCATTCCATTTCAAGAAGGAGGGCAAGTGGGCACCCTATCAAATGACAGCGCAGGAGCTACCTTTTCACTGGTGGTGCCCATTGTATGCCTCGTTATTCCCAGACCTGTTCTCTTTTGGGCTGTATTTTGGAGCTTTATAATTTAGGAAGGCTTTGGAAGAACTGGTTGACAAGTCTTATCAGTCGCTGACGTATGAGTGGATTTTCTTTGCTGCTATTCTGGGCTTCTGGTGCACCAGGGTTTACACCAGTGTAATAGAGTTAGCCAGGATGCCAGAAGGGATGCAATTTGCGAGCTTTCTCCATTATCTGCACAGCAGGGGGTGTTCAGTCAACAGTTCAAAGGCAGAGCTGAAGGGTTCCCTGCTGGTTACCTGCTTTCAGCAATAGGGGTCGCTGTTTGGTAGTACCCAATTGGTTAGATGTCAGATTCTAGAGCTCCCTATTGGTGGCTCTTAGGTAATTCACAAAATACAGACTCCATTCATAAAACACAGTGTTCATTCATAAAGCAGTAACATAAATCTCCATTGCTACATATTGGGTGTATATTTCAGCAGTTGAACGTACAGGTTTATGGCCATGCTATAGTGTAGTGCTTATGCGACTGTGAATAAAAGGTGGCTGGGTTCATTGTCTCAGGGGTTGTTTTTTTTTGGGGGGGGTGACAAAACTGATTTTCTTTATTTCCATAACAAGTCCTTGAGTCTGTACTCTAAATAGTGACACCAGGGACCTAGAAAGTGCAGGGCTTGTCAGTCCAACCCCTGCACAGTCTCATCAGGACTGACCTTAAGGAAATTGGAGCAATTTGGCCAAATTGGGCCCCGCGTGTTGCTCCTAAGTGAGCCCCCGCATCAGGGCAATCTAGATGGAGTCTCATAGTTGTTGAGCCTGAGTAGCCCTACCCTTGCATGAAGTCTTGGGTTTGCAATTTTGGGAGAGGGGAGACTGCCTGCTGGGGAGCAGGTGGGCTGGCGAGGCCCCCTAGATTTAGAGGCCCTAGGCTTCAGCCTACTTAGCCTATACATAAATCTGGCACTGATGATGGCTGCCAATTTACGTGGCTTCAAAAGAGTATTGCATTGATTAATGTAGCATAAGATTATCAATGGGTACCAATCATAATCAAGTGATATGCTCTCTCCAGGCTCAGAGCAAGGCATGTACCTCTGGATTGCAGTTGCTGGGAAACAACCCAGGGAAAGAGTTATATTGCCCTTGTATTCTGTTTGTGACATCTGGTTGGAAACTATTAAAAGCAGAATGTTGGACTACAGCTGGACCCTTTTTAATCTCATTATGCTGCAGGAGTTAATGAGAAAACCCTCAAAGTTGCATGAACAGCTATAAAGAATTCTCTTTTAGACACCCAGCTTTTAGTGACAACAATGGCAGCTTGCTTCCTCAGCCCAATCTTAAATTTAATGAATTCTTATATTATTATAACAATTGTTATATTATTACAGTGGTGCCCCTCAAGACAAATGCCTCGCAAGACGAAAAACCCGCTAGACGAAAGGGTTTTTCGGTTTTGCGTTGCTTCGCTAGACGAATTTCCCTATGGGCTTGCTTCGCAAGACGAAAACGTCTTGCGCTTTTTTCTTAAAGCCGCTTGAAGAGGCGCAGTTGCGACGGACCGTGCTTCGCAAGACGAAAAACATCGCAAGACGAAAAGACTCGCGGAACGAATTATTTTCGTCTTGCGAGGCACCACTGTATATTGTTAAAGTGGAAAAGTTGTTAATGAATATTAGATTTCATTTTTCTTATTGTTGCTGGTAACCCTGTGATCATTGGATGGAAGCATGTTTTTAACAGTAATTGCTTTGAAAATGTTTTGAACTAAAACTGCTTTTAGATACTTTTAATTCTAATTGTTTTCAAAATGTTTCAACTGTTTTAGAGTGTACTTGTTTTAAGTTGTTTATCTGTTTGCTGCCCTAGGCTCCTTGGGGAGGAAGGATGGGGTATAAATTCAATAAATTGAAAGAGAGGAGGGAGTTGGCTTTTTCCAGCACTGTCCCCACATAACTAGCTTCGCTTACATGTTTGGCATTCCTATTTTGCCCCCTAGACCTGCCTCTTACAAACATACCAACAACCTATTTCCAAAAGAGATGGGGAAATGGGGAGGGGAATAATGAGATATGTGCCTTGTAAACTGTCTGAATGAAAACCAACAGAAAAGAAACAAGAAAAACTATGAAAAGGTGTGTCAGTAGGGGTGCTCTTTTGGTGTTGCAGTGATGACTTTTTCTGTATTTCATATTATATTAGTACTTGTTTCAGCATGTCTAATGTGGTGGTAGTGTCCACATTATTGTTTAGGATAAGGCTGTGTGCCTCTGAATATCACTTGCTGGGAACTGCAGGTGCTGAGCGTGCTGCTGCCCTCAGGTTGTGGGCTTCCATTTGAGGTACCTGGATGGCCACAGTGAGAGAAGGCTGCTGGACTAGATGAGTGTTTGACTTGATCCAGTGGGACACTTCTTACATTCTTATTAAATCCCATTTAAACAGAGAGAGTACTTTTTAAAGTGGTAGCCCAGAAAGTAAGAATGACACAGAGCAGATGATATATACCAATTCCTTCAGACCATTTTTCCTGTAGTCTAGAACATAGGGGCAGTAGGGCATTCTGCCACTCTACAAGTGTACTGTATGAAGTGGTTTTATCGTAACGATCAGTATTTTATTCACTTTCAGAAATGACAGGGAGTTCCCAACAGAGCACGGTTCAGTTTTTTTCTTCTTGAGAGGTTTGTTTTCTTGTGTGATCTGACAAGAAGCAGCCAAGAGAAGCAAGAAATCCTCTTCAAAGCCTTATTTTCTGTATGTAATGCTTGAAATAAATACAGTAATTGATTTGCTCAGCCTCAGATCACAGAACCGGAAGAACTTTTTAAAGTTATTTTAAAAAGAAAGAAGAAATCAGCTGGATATGTATTTAGAATTAAAGAATGTGTGTTCTCACAATGGTAGAATGGGAAAATACAACACGCTGCCTAGCCACTAGGACTGGGCATCATTTATTGAGCACCAAAGTCGCAAACCCCAAGGCCCTCTCAACCACTCAACCCTCTACACACACATAACATGGACAAACAAACAAACAAAGCAATCAATCAATCAATCAATCAAACAAACAAACAAAGCAACTTTTCTCCTGGCCTTTTCCTTCCTCAATTGAGGGCTTTGGTGCCATCCTGCCCAACTGCAGGGCAGGGTTCTTGCTTATCTATGTACCCTAACCCAATCAACCTCCTCATGCTACAATGTACGTCCTTGGAGAGTACCTTGCTTTTCAAACTTGAAAAACCAAGAGCAATTGACTGTTCAGAACTGTAACTTGTTCTGTTATTTGCATTCCCATTTTCAAAAATTCTAGCACAAAACTCAACCACAGTTTCACTGAGATTAAAGGGTATCATCAACATTACATGGAAAATGCTTCAGCAATAGCTGGAGCTTTTAGTGCTTAGTATGATAAATACAGCTCATGAAGGCACACCATTGGCACACATAAAACCCACAACAGTCTCAGTTTAAATTGTGAGCAGAGGAAGAATTTAGGGAAATGGAGCTCTCCATGAAATACATCCATGCCTTATGAACAGGATGGGAAAAAACTCAAACAGCTGTTATTTTAGAATTTCAGTGGCATCACTGCAATCTTAGCGACTGCTCTTCAGCTCAGAAAAGCTTTGCTATTTTTTCAATATGATTCAGTAAATCCTAAGGGAGGAATTCAATGTTGCATTAAATTAAAGTCCTTTAGTGCTATACTAGTTGTGCTAGGGAATGATTTTCACCAACAAAATTCTCACACTAATGCCCCAGCCCCAGAACTACAGTCAGAGAATGTTGAATCTGGGCTTAAGCCTCTTTCAATTGTAACAGAAGACCTATCTGTTTAGAATATATTTATGGACCAGTTTTCTGTTCAGTGATCTATAATGTGTCTTTAAATGTATATTATTTGATTTTCTTATTATGTTTACGTATTTAAATTAAATTTTAGACCATGATTCCATGAGCCTGTAGCTACTCTCATCCCATGCCTCTTATTCCCAGTTCATGTTGGATCAGCCCTGAAATAACCCAGTGAAAGGGTGGCAGGAGTCAACCACACTGAATTTACAAGCTAACCGAGACCTAGTGTTCATCGTCTAAGGTCCTCCTCTGAGGGAGATCCAAAGGGTGTCAGCATGAGGACAGGCCTTTTCGATAGTGGCTCCCTACTTATAGAATGCCCCCCCCCCCCCGGGAGACATGCCAGGAGCTACCACTGGCTACTTTTAGGCGCCAGGCAAAAACATTTCTATTCAACTGGGCTTTAGGCCTTTAGAAACCGTGGCCTCTTGGTGAGTGGGATTTGATTTTTTTATGCACTAATATTTTAAGCTTTTATTGTTTTAGATTTATATCAGTTTTAATTTTAGTATTATATTGTAAATTACTTTGAGTTTACATTTCATTCAAAAAGTGACTAATAAGTCCAAATAACAACTACAACTGCAACTACAACTCAATGCATTGCTAACTCTGTTGAAATTCTCATAATTTTTTTGAAGCAGTTTGCAGTGTTGCACTTCAATCTGCTGTTCTGAAATCAAATACAGAATGTAATTAAGTGCCCATTCAATCTCACTCATGGTCACATGAGAACTGCTTCAGAACGTTGCTATCCCACATAGCTACAGAGCTGTATGAATATTGCTACTACATAGGTGAAGCAAGTTGAGTGGGAAAGACCCACCTTATTGGTTCCAGCCATGTGGCTCGGTATGCACTTAAATACTGCAGCTGCATGATGCAAGAACATTGTGAAGCAGATACCATGCAGCTGGATGAACATGCAGAAAGTCTTAATTTTGCCATCTAGATCAGGGTAGCCATGCAGAATTGTGTACTACAGCTCCCATCAACCCAGACCATTGGCTACACAAGCTGTGGCTGATGGGAATTGTAGTCCAAAAAATATGTGTAGTACCTCTATTCCTGATCATGCTTTTATAGCACAATCTTCTCAAAAGTAAGACCCATTGAATCCAGCAGGTATTACTCCCAGCTAACTGGGTGTATAATTGCAGCTTTGGCTTTGTTTTATACATTTAAATAAATGGCAAGGGGAGAAGGTTGCTTACCTGCTTTCCATTTTTCTATAACAAGCTGCATGCAAGAGCAGCCACTTTTAAATTTCCTCAAGTGAAAACGAAAGCAAACTTTCCAGCATGATGGATAGCAGATGACTGAAATCATTCTAGCCTCTCTGTAGCAATGAGTTTTAAAGCCCTTGGGAACAAACTGAGAAGTATTGTCTTTAGAGGAACAAGATTGCTTCTTCACAATGAAATGACAAGACAGCAAACACACTTAAGAGACCCAAATAAGAAAGCTAAATTTCAAGTTTGAATTACTTTCTAAAGCAGGACATTATACACAGGTATCAAACAGGGCCCATGGTTTCCATTGTGCTCATAGGTCTTTCACTCTGTAATTATGTTTAAAGTTTCTTCTCTGTAATTATGTTTTAAATTTCATCTCCAAAGAAGTTGCATGGTCGTAAGTAAGTACAGCAGATAGGGCAATAAATAAGACTAGTACCTGAGCTTATGAGAATCTTAGATGAGGTCTAGCTTTGTATACTATCTCCTATGGCTACTAAGAAAATGAGGTTATTGATGGCTCTGCCTACATTGCTGAAGGCAATAATGCTTCTGAATACCAGTTGCTGGAAGCCATAGGAGGGGAGAGTGCTCTTGTGCTCAGAACCTGCTTGTGGGCTTTTCCACAGGCATCTGGATGGCCACTGTGAGAACAGGATGCTGGGCTAGATGGTCCTTTGGTCCAACCCAGCCAGCTCATCTTGTGTCCTAACAATCTGTGCATCCTTAGCTTCATCACTTGCATACTCTGGTGCTCTCTGCTTCCTACCTGCTTGCTGCATTACTCTGACATCTGTATCCCAGATCACTGAGACTGCCACATAATATTCAGGGTTCTTTACAGATATTGCTACCTCCCTCCCCATCACCAATAAAGATTTAATCCTTTCGTTATAAGAATTATAACCTCCTAATCATTTTCTGCTGCAATCCTATACCCATTTACATGGGATTAAGTCTGGCTGAAATTAACAGGGCTTACTTCTGTGTAGAGATGCACAGGATTAGACAGTTAGTCTTTCTCTTCTGTGACATCTTGGGATATAGGGAAAGCTCCTGATGCAGACTTTTGGTCCACCAGTATTGTCCAGCTCAATATTGCCTATACTGATTGGAGGGAGTTCTTCTGGACTCCAGACAATAGCTTTACTCAGCCTTACCTTGAGATGTTGGAGATGGAACCTGGGACCTTTTGCATGCAACACAGAAGCTCTACCACTGAGCTTCAGCCCTTCCTCTTTTGCATTTTTCAGGAACTTCAGCGTATATTTACACACACAGACACAAATGAATAACTAGAATTACAACCAATTTTCTTAAATGTAGAGAGACTAGAGACTTGGGTAATAGCATTTTACATTTTGTTTCTAATTCCTTTTCCTATTCATTCTTAACACTCTGTTTGCTCTGCCGATTGTACCAGATAAAAAAGGTATCTCTTCCTGATCCAGCCCATCCACATGGAACAAAGAACACCTAACCCTTTGCAGTCACTAATGATTCTTGCACCAGTTCTGACATTGCTAAACATCCGTGCAAAGCCATAACTCTTCAATACACACCACACATTGGCCCAGATCATGTGACTGATTTTCCATATTCTGTTCAATAGATCAGCTATGCACACCTTGGGTTGTGGCCAACTAAATCACTGTGCGTGCAGAATGGCTTCTATGAGTACAGATGCTCAAAGTGTGAGTTAGCCCCCATTGAATCTATGCACCTGTAGCCATATTCATGTGTTATAAGCCTTACATATTAGCAGAAAGCAGGCCCTGCCCTGCCCCAACACCCTAGTGCTAAATAGTGTGCACACATGCACACAGTGTCCACAGGTACAGTGTGAATGCTTGCATTTTAGTGTATTTTTGGTCTTTGTTGGAAGCCACCCAGAGTGGCTGGGGAAACCCAGGCAGATGGGTGGGGTACAAACCTATTATTATTATTATTATTATTATTATTATTATTATTATTATTATTTATTGCATTGTGAGAAGGCATCCAACTGAATAGGACTTCAGAATCAACCTATCAGGCCTATCATGCAAATATGATGCAATTCTGTGTGTTGTTTTTTTAAAAAAGGAACTACAAAGTTATGGATTTCTAGTCTGGCCCTTAGTAATTTATTATAAGGGAACGAACAGACATTTTTAATTCACTCAGAAACAGTTATTTGGCAGAATGATTTGAAACGTAGCAATTTCTGTTTACAGAAAGACTTCTGTCAAGACTTCTTAATTGAATAAATACATCAACAATGCATTTATACATTCACTTCCCCAGCTGGCATCAGTTTCTAGCTGTCTGGAGTATATTTTCAATCTTTTTTTCTCCCAGGCATGCCTGTGGAACTTAACAAGGTCGACACACGTATATTTATTCACTGTGTAGAAAGCGTGAGACTCATTCTGATGATGGGAAATTGTAAGTTTTCTGAGAAAGATGCTATTCAGAAATGATTAATGAATGCATAATACATACATAAAACCTATTCTCCTGCAAGGCTTTTAAATCCTGCTTTTAAACTAGTGTATGAAGGGAATGAGTAGTAGGGTATTTTTAGAGGGGTCTTCTTACAGTTCCTATTCTGTTTAAAAGTTTACTAGTTTTATGGAGTGATCTGTGAGTCTTACTCAACATAGACCCACAGAGACCAATGAAGTTAAATTAATCATGACTGACTTAAAATCCATTTACTCCAGTGTGTCTGCTGCTCTGAGTGCCACTTAGTTAGATACTATATATGGTGATCACCAGAGAGCTAGTGGCAGAAACAGCAGGGATACCGCTGGAATTTTTTCAAAGTTGTGGATCACAAATACATTTGCAAGAAATAAGACTTGCTGTGTAAAATCATACTCTGTGTTCTTGTTTTTCTTCAAAAGTAATTCTCTGGCCCATTGAGAAAGAAAGTTATGAAATATAATGTGCAGCTACCCATCTAATTAATTTCTTTTAAATGATCCAGCCTGACTACTCCTGACTGACAGTGTATTTATCCAATGAATTAAGCCAGAGCTGTGTTTTTTTAAAAAAATAATAATATAGATTTTCTTGGTTTACAAAAGTATCTGCACTGTCTCTTTTCCCAGGTTGTAAAGTCTTTTCTATATACCAGTTACAGTACATATGATGTGAGACATTAGTGTTGTATACAGGATAAGGTTGGGGAAGAGGAAAAGAGGGAGGCTGGGGGGAGAGCTGTGGTTGATAAGTAAATTGTTTGGACAATAGGCAGTAAGAATCCCTGGGATTCTAGCAGAGCAGGATTTATAATAGTGCATTGGAGTAAGTGCACCAAGCCCCATGCTAGCAGGGATCTTGGACTCTGAACTTTCATTTAGAAATAAAAATAAAAAAACAAGTCTATAGCTCTTCTAGAAGGTAAGTTCTGAAGCCTATAATGTGCAGGCAACCTTCGAAACCAGAAGTTGCCAACTGACGCAAACAGAGAGATGATTATAATGATTCTTCTGGCTCTGGAGTACAGACCATTGGTTGGGGTGGAGGTATTGCTTAGGGTGGGTTGTTGCTGTTATTGATATTAATTTTTTGTGTCTTTATTTTCAATTCTCTTATGATTTATGTGGGAATTGTTCAATTTGCTTGTGTACTTTTTGACGCTTTTATTGTTTATGACTTTTGTTATGTTTGTAATGATGCAATTTTTATGTCTTGTAAGCCACCTTGAGCATGGTTTTAATTTTGGAAAGGCAGCATTCAAATAAAATGATTGATTGATTGATTGATTGATTGATTGGTGTTGGAAGGGCCCATCCACTTCCAACTGAATTTGGCTATGACTTAAGTCCTCCCCTTCTTTCTTAAAGAAAGTATTTGCCTGGGCTGTTGTTTTTGAGGAAAGAAGGCAAAGGAGCGGAGAGGTAGGAGAGCTGCCACTGCTTTGGGGTTTTGAAGGATGTTGTGGCTGAGGAAGTGCTGAGACTGCTCCATCTCCTCTGCTTTGGCTGACCAAGGACTTTTTGAAAAGGGGGCAGAGCTAAGAAGTGCCACAACTGTCCATGGGAAGCCTTTTGAAAAGTGGGAGGAGAAGTTATTTCTTGTCCACAGAGACTTTAAAAGGGGAAAAGGAGCACAAGGGCCTGTTTGCCTCATCTTTGCTTTGCTGTCTGCTAGACTTGTGAGGCAAGCAGCAGGCAGCTGCTCTGGTAATGGGAGAGTCCTTTGAAAGTATGTGGGTGCACTGGTGGAGGGAGAAGCATGGGATCCATCCATTTGCTGCTCTATGTCTTTTGTTTTGCAGCCTGCCAGACACATGGGGTAGCAGGCAGGCAGCTACTTTAAAAACAAGTGAGGGGGGATAATCATAGTAATCACACATCAGTCATTTTCTACCAGTCAGCCACATGGCTGGCAGCTGCATGAGGGACTTTTTTAAAATGCAGGGGAGGAGGGCTTGGAGGGAGAAACATGGGACTCATTGCCTTGCTGCTGTGTTTGTTTTGCTGCCTGCTGGCACTTGGAGCAGGCAGCTGGCATGAGAAGGATCTCAGTTGAATTTAAGGGGGGGATATGGCAACTCTTGTTTCTGCTGCATGTCGTACAGCAGAGATGGTTCCAAAGCTGTTGGGGGGGGGGAGTGCAGTCCAGTGCAGAAGTGGCATCATCATCGTCTCCTCTTTTCTTGTTCCCCAATTGCTTTTGGTGGGGTGAGGGTGCAGTGCTGAGGTGTTACATTATTATTATTGTACCAGGGGCCATAGTGTGGTGTATCATCCTGTCGTTTTTTGCTATTTATCATTTGTTTACAGATCCACCACTTCTCATGGTGGTGCCAGTCATGCTTTTGTCATATTCAGAGTACATGTCCAGACAGATGACAGGATTATCTTGTGCTCCATGTATCCAAAAACAAGAGACCAATATATTCTGCCCAGCAGACAAAGATAACCGACTCTACGTGAGAATGTGAAAAATGTTGCACTGCATAGCACATTTTTCATCCCACCTGCAGACTAATTACAATGAATTTGCCCACTTTTGCTGCTATATTATCTATTCAGTTTATAGTAACTGTGAATACATGGTTTAACCACCAGGAGGCACCATGTGTTTTACAGAATAAATCTACTTGCTTCACTGCTTTGCAATGCTTCCCCAGGTAGTCAGATTTAATAAGAGTGCCATTAGAACACACTTTCAATTTTGTTCCATCCAGAGATTGGGGAGGGGGATTAATACACCAAATTGGTTACTAAATTTCTCATTTCTATTAGCACTGAACTATAAACTTAATCTGCCATTCTGCTTAGGCTTCTGGGCAGCTGTGTAGCCCTGAGCTAAGATCTAAGTCCAGTAGGTAAAAGAACAACAACAAAAAGATTTCTGCTTTAAGCGCTGGATTAAATGACTCCGAAAAGATGAAGGCTGCTGATCACTTGTGAAAGACTAAAGAAAATTGTCATAAAATTTTGTGCAGATTAATCAAAATGTTGAGGACATTATATGGAAAAGAGAAGGAAAATTATTCAACAGGAAAGAATTGAAAGGTTTATTATTACAGCTATTACTAATAACGATTTTGAACTTTCGATGCTGATTAGGAAGAGCTAAATTGTGTTCGAATCAACCATCCATGTGTCTGTATGATAATGGTTTTCAACCACACTATGCAGTTACCTGTAAAATAAAAAGAGATTTGCCTGCTTTTTATTTCAATTGCCAGTGATGGATGGCAATATTGCAGTTTGGTGCTGGCTTACAGATGTAGCCAAACCACTGGCTAGCTGGTTAAGAAACATTGCTAGATCAAGAACAGCAAGAGACTGAGTTTGTAGAACCCAAACACAGGGCCAAACGACACGTTGCACTAAATTTTACATTATATTAAACCTTCGTTAAAAAAAAAAATTGGAGTTCCCAATTTTGATCGCAATCATAGCACATGGGTTGCAGATCGGAACAAAAATCCTTCCAACACATCTAACAGACATATGAAAAAATGTTTTCCCTGATGCCAATGGGAATCGATTATTAATTATTTTTAAGCCTTTTAGCTATGTTGCAGGATAACCTTTGTACAGTTCACATTAATTAATTAAATTTATATTCCATCTTTCCTTCAAAGAGCTCAAGGTGGTGCACATGGTTCTCACTGTTCCCATCTAATTCTCACAACAATTCTAGGGCGTAGGTTAGGCTGTAAGATATAATAACTTACCTAATGCCACCCAGTGAGCTTCATGGCCAAGTTGGGATTTGAACTCAGGGCTCCCAGGTCCTAGTCTGACACTCCAACCACTACAGCACATGGGCTCATTGGTTGGGGAGGAAAGGGATACACTTTCCCTTACAAAATACTGTGGTCTAAAAATCAGAATTGGGGATACCACCATGCCTGTAATTTATTAGGAAAATTCTAAATGTAGCTTCATACAATACATTTAGCATATTTTCCATTTGGCCCTAAGGCGAAAGTTATGAAATACCACGAGACAGCATGTGCCGAAAACACATTCTAACACACATGTGGGCTTTTTCACTGGTAGCACTTGTGTTGCAGAATGTGCTTCCTGCTGGAATATGAGGCCCCATCAGTATTGGCATTCCACTGGATCTTGCATATACATCTGTTTAGACAAGCATTCCCCTGATCTCCTGACCTGAACCTCCTGAACTAGTTGCTTTGATTGCTGTTGTGCTGTTTTAATGTGTTTGCTTTATTGTACATTGTAAGATGTAAAGGGACCCCTGACCAGTAGGTCCAGTCATGGCTGACTCTGGGGTTGCGGCGCTCATCTCGCTTTATTGGCCGAGAGAGCCAGCGTACAGCTTCCGGGTCATGTGGCCAGCATGACTAAGCCGCTTCTGGTGAATCAGAGCAGCACACGGAAACGCCGTTTACCTTCCCGCTGTAAGGTAAAGGTAAAGGTACCCCTGCCCATACGGGCCAGTCTTGCCAGGCTCTAGGGTTTAGCGCTCATCTCACTCTATAGACACTTCCAGGTCACGTGGCCAGCATGACAAGCTGCATCTGGCGAGCCAGCACAGCACATGGAACACCGTTTACCTTCCCACTGGTAAGCAGTCCCTATTTATCTACTTGCACCCGGGAGTGCTTTCGAACTGCTAGGTTGGCAGGCGCTGGGACCGAACGACGGGAGCGCACCCCGCCGCGGGGATTCGAACCGCTGACCATGCGATCAGCAAGTCCTAGGCGCTGAGGTTTTACCCACAGTGCCACCCGTATCCACCCTTCCCGCCGTAGCGGTACCTATTTATCTACTTGCACTTTGACGTGCTTTCAAATTGCTAGGTTGGCAGGAGCAGGGACCGAGCAATGGGAGCTCACCCCGTTGCGGGGATTCGAACCGCTGACCTTCTGATCAGCAAGTCCTAGGCTCTGTGGTTTAACCCACAGCACCACCCACGTCCCATTGTACATTGTAACTACATATTAATTTTTTTAATGAAATCGCTTTACTGAGTATTTTACTTAGGTGTGGATATTTTCCTATGATTGCTTTTACACTTGTGAACTCCTTAGAAGCCATTTCTGCAAGCAACCAGTATATGAATAAAACAAAACAGGTCAGCAACAGCAACAATATTGCACACATATTTCTCTCCTCCAACAGAAGGGATTAGCTAGGGAATTTAGGAAGAACAACAAAGCGGGGGCGGCTGCTCCCAGCATTTGCCACTGAGGTGGTTGCCTCACTTTGCCTAATGGTAGAGCCAGCCCCGGTAGTATAGGCTGCAGTCCTACACACACTTCCCTAGAGGTAAACTCCACTGAACTCAGTGGAATTAACTTCTGAGTGCGCACATATAGAAGTGAACTGAGATCCACGGGGATTAAAAGAAGAAGAAACATATTGCAGAGTAAAGGTGGTTGGTTTTAAAGTTCAAGCAAAGCTGTGGGTATATTTTCAGGGATTTACACACAAAACATGAAGGCTTATAAGCCAGCTTGCGTTAAAAATATGGTGGTTCCTCGGGCTTTTCATGAAGCCACCATATTCGGCTGGAAATATCCTGATTCCATTGTTTGATATCCCTTATTATACTTCAATATGCTTGTGTAGTCAGAGGTGCAGCTGCCCTAAATCCACCACAAATGGATGCAGACTTCATCTACAACATTGTTTCTTTGCTCAGAAAAGCTGGAAATACTGTATAGTGCTGTGACTTAAGGCTTCATTTCTTTTCTTTTCATAAATCCATAAAGTTTGCACAAAGAACAAATTTCCCCTAAGGAGGCAGGTGACGACACAGATGAAATGAGAAGTCACATCACTTGGCAAATTTAAAATTAGACTAGAAAGGCAGTCAAACAATCCTGGCCGGAAAGAGACAGACTAGATGAACTAATTGGTCATTTCCATCCCTCACTCCTCTTCTGCTTGTTATTAATGTGCCCAAAGCCTTAGCTCATCACAATACATCATGGAAAAAATACCTGAGACATCAAGGCAATTTATACACTTAATTGTCCAATATTCTCTTAAATGTAGAATCAATTTTGATCTGCAATTTACAAATGAATTGATTTTGCATAGCAGACAGTCATTATTTATTAATATCCACCAACCTTGTAGTAGAGTTATAGTAAACAAAGCAATGCTCACACATCACCTAAGATTATTTTTCACATATTTAACCATAATTTTGCAATAGTGTAGCACCCTGCTTGTGGTTAAAGCTTAGCTGGAATGAAATATTCAACGCAGCAATAGAGAAATTAAAATATTAATTTATTTGTCAGACAAATAAATGAGAGACACAGTGGTATATGGTTACCAAAGCTCTGCCCACTCCAGCCCTGATGGCTAGCACTTATATTTCCTCAGCCCAGCCCCCTTGCTCCTCCTTTGGCTGCCTCTGTCCAATCAGCCTGGTTGAAATTCCTATTGGCTGTTTGCTAGAACCAATCATAAAAGATACACCCATTTCCTATAACCTTTTGTGGGAGACAAAGAGCTATATTTCCTTCTATCCATAAATGGCAGACAAGTAGCCATATATCTTACATTTGCCTCAACAAGGCACCTTAATAACCTTTTGCCCTATTGCCCTATTGCCCCTCCACTCCAGAACAAATGGCTAAAACAGATGGCTCATGGTTTTAAATTCTATCTTAAACAGAGATCTTGGGTTCACCTTCTCACACACCATCAATGAAATAAGAATCTAACATAAGAATCTAACATTTCTTACTTTCTAAATCCTTTGCATAATTACATTTAAGCCAACAAATCTCATACATTAACATAGATAGCTTTTTAGAAGAAAAGGCCTTTGCAAAGTAAAAAAAAAGAACTCAGTAGAAAACAGCTTCAAAAAAGCCTCTTCAGTTTACACCCCCCTTTCCCCAGCCAGCTGCTTTTCCTTTTTTTTTTTTAATAATTTTTATTAACTGGCCAATCACATCAAATTAAATCATATCACATAAATTCCGAACTACAAAGCCGAATTTTAAATTTTGTTGGGGGGACCCATATTTCAAGATCCGAAGGGGGATTCTGATCATCTTCTTGCTGCTGCGTTAATGTCCCAATCAGTCCAAATCAGTCCAAACAAAGTTCATAGTTCTATCCCATCTTATCTTGCTGTTTCCACATCACATCTTGTTCATATATTTTCTCTTTTTTCTTTATGATCTCTTCTGATAGTCTCCTTAAGCCGATAAACACCAATAGTAATAATAGTCCTGTGTGAATTTTCCGTTCTTCCAATCCTCAAATCGAGATGGTTTCCATATATCGTCTCCTTCATAGATAACATCATTATTTCCATCATAGTCTCGTAAAATTGTCACTCTTAAGTCCCACTGAGGAGTTTAACCCACAATATGTAAACAGCTCTATTTCTCTCTTTCTCCTCCCAGACTCAAGACCTCCGACAGAACCTCCCAATATGGCGACGGCATTTTTAACTGCGTCATTCCTAAGCTCTTACACATTCCACGCTCTTCTTAAAACGTGCTTTGGTTCGAAAGTTTATCTCCACACAACCTTAAATCCACAGCTTAAGTCCTTAAAACGACATTTCTGACTTGTGAGGGGAGGGGATTCTTGTTTAATCACATAGGGAAAGAAGGGAGAGTTTTTCCCCCCTCCCCCATCAGTCATTTGCCGTACCTTGTCTTGGCGTATCTTCTCATGTTTTATTCTTATCTTGTTTTGTCAGAGATCTCTTCTGTTAGCAGTCTTTACTCCCCCTTCTTTCTTGAAACATGTGCATTCCTTTCATCCAAATTGTTTCCTTTGAAGTTCTGCATCTAGTGGCACGAATCAGGGACGGCGTTCAGGAGTGCCGAAATCCCACAGGAGGGCTTTGTGCCTAGTGCCCCCACCCCCACAAATTCGGGGGTGGTATAGGGCACAGCAGGCAAGGGCCGCCGCCCCCCCAATCCTGGGGGGTTAAGGAGGCTAATTACCCCCATCATAGCCTCCAAATTACCTCGTGTGGGTCGGAGAGATGTTATTGTCAGCCATCTTCCAATGCGCCCCCTAGTGCCCCCCCAGCCAGCTGCTTTTCCCATTAGTTCTTGCCCTTTAACCTTAGGAAAATATGGCTGTTGTCTGATGGGAGGCACATAGTATTATTTTCTGTTAAACAATAAATCTTACTATTTACCAACTCTTAATTAGTGTTTTTGCAGCTTGATTGTATTCTGTAATTTGTAGGGTCAATGTAACCTTTGCTCCCAGCCTGTAATTCCCTTTTACAACTTTGAGAAATGTGTCTCCTGCTACTGCTATAAATCAGGGGGGCACTTGTCCAGGAGAGCAGGAAGATAAACAACTGCCAGAGTACTTAGCCAGCTGCTTTATGCCTGGCATGAAACATACAAACATTTGCAAATATATCTTTAAGCTCATTTTAAAATACAGGCCTTGATCAGATGCCTCAATAGGAACACAGTTTTGTGCAGGGATGTGTACACTTTAAAGCCCACTGATATCAATGTGACTTAGCACTGTGCTGGGTTGCTCTTTAGGACACTTTCCAAGATGCTATGTGTTCAGTGCACAGGTGAGCCAAAAGCATATATTGTTAATGTCAGAGCTGCCCTAGGTCCCAGCTCACAAAGGACCAACGCCACTCCGTTGTTATATACAAAAGTCTTTATTGAAGTTCATTTTCGTTATCTTTATTGAAGTTCATTTTCGCTGAAGCTCCGTCTGAGTCTCCTCCCCCCAGACACCAGTTTAAGACCCTAGCCTTGCTCCACCTCTTCCTCCGCTCTTTCCTCCTCTGGGTCCGCCTGTCAGCTGGGGTCTCGCCCTTCCTAGACTCTTCTGACGCTGATTCCCCTGAGTCTTCTCCCTGCTTCCGGCGGGCTTTAGGACCTGGTTCCCGATCCGGGCTTTCTGCTGTCCCGCGCGCCTGTACATTTGAACTTGGCGCGCGCGCCCAGCCGGTAACCTTCCTTCTGACCGTTACACTGCTCCTGTCACTGCTTCCCCCACTCTCTGATAGAGGCGTGGTCATTCTCGACTCATCTTCTCTCCCTGCTGGAGGAGCCGTTGGACCTGACACTTGGGACTCCTCCCCCCCACTACGCTCTGGTGGGGAAGCTGGCCCTGATCTCCAGCTGCTGCTTTGGGAGTCCCCACTGGCCCCCCTTGCCCTGACCCTCGGCGCCTCCTTCTGGGAATCTTCTGATTCGCTGGAGAAGCTCATGGAATCTCTCGGGTCACTGTCATACTCCCCTATGCTGCCCTCAGATCCTTCCCCTTCGCTCTCCATCTCCTCTCTCCCCTGTGCCTCTGTCCCTGAGCCCCTGACAGTTAACTTCTCACAACTGCAAGTGGGAGGAGAAAAGGATAGAGAACTGGGACTCTATATGTAATAATTCTCACTTGGTTAGGGCATATGGTGTAGTGTACTACTGTTCCACTGTCATCCATAAAGATTAGCAATCACACTGGGTGAAGTTGATCGCTGTAAAGCTATTTACCCCAGTAAAATGATATGTACACAGTGCTTTTCAAAATGTATCATTTCTCTCTCCTGTGAATATAAAGATCCTGCTTGGAGAATCGGAATAATTGATCCAAGCATTTCATGGTTTGGTGAGTGTGTTTTTTTACACTTTGAATACAGCATACTCCCTGTAGGTAAATGGGGAAAGGCGCATTCGAAATAAGAACACATACTTATTTCCCTCCAAGTACTTTTTGCTCTACACCCACACACTGCTTCTGGTACATATTTTCTTCACAGCTAGTACAAACCTCTGATTTATCTTTCATATCTCCTTTAATGTTTTTAAATGGGGGGGGGGAATCACATTCAGATATAACGACAGCTTTTATGCACACTGGGCACTATGGTCTTGATAGGAGAAAATAATGAATGCAATCACTCTCTTTCCTTCCTCTACTTTTTCTTTTCTTTTCATCTTTAGGAATTACATACATTAGTGCTTTTTCTAATGCATTCTCCATAAACCAAGACTTCTGCTGGGGTAAGCAGATAAGTGCTTGACAATGAGTTCATCATCCCAATTTTTGTTATTTCATATGCCCACTCTTTCACAAAACTGTGCTCGATGTGTCTCACAACATCTCGAATAGCTTGTGCCTGGACTAGATGGGCCTTTGGGCTGATTCAACAGGGCTCTTCTTATGTTCTTATATCAATGATGGCGAAACTCGGCCCTCCAGCTGCTTTTGGACTACAATTCCCATCACCCCTGACCACTGGTCCTGTTAGCTAGGGATGATGGGAGTTGTAGTCCCAAATCAGCTGGAGGGCTGAGTTTGGCAATCACTGTCTTATATGAATGTGATGGCAACCTGACGCATACATGTGGGTCTAAAATCACAATAAGGAATTTTGCCCTCAGTTCCTTCAAGCTATATTTCTAAGAAAACAATTACAGAATATTAAAAAATATCCCTGGGTATACTGTATGCCAATTTAAATACTTGCCTTTTTAAGGCAAAAAAGTAAAATGACAACATATTTCACCATAAAGAAGTGTGACCATGCTTATTTACATTGGTGTGCATCCCATGAAGCCCAGAAAACACACCACTGTCACAGGTTACTGAAAACAAAATGCCTGCAGCTTACTGATAGTAAATGGTGTGTATTAGAAAATAAATTTTCTTTTGATCTGAGTAAAAGTAAATAGCAAATATTTTACTTACTGCCAGGGAAATTCAAATAGTGAGCTACTCTTTTAAAGTAGGCTATTTTTGTGGTACGTGCTTTTATTTTTATGCCCATCAGCAGCAGCTTTGATGTCTGTTCAAAGAGCTAGTAAGCAAGTGATAATATGGTCCTCCCTGCCCACTTCGTATGCTAGAAGAGAGGAGGTATGGAAACATCCCATGTTGCAAGGTTTAGAAAGAAAATCTCTGCTATCAGTGGAATGGGATTATCATATTTTTAAAAATAAAATCTTGTTATAAGGTCTCATCATTGAAACAAACACCAATGTTAATAGCAGATGGCATGGTGGGGCAGGGGTATTTACCTGACCTCCCAGCAGGTTAACTACTGCTGATTACTGGGAAAGAATGGGGCACAGAGGTGGGGGGTGGGGTGGCACAGTGTGAAAATGCATCAGAAGAGACAATCCCTGCACCACAGCCCTTCCCTACTTTCTTCTGGTAAACAGCAGTGATTCACATGCCAGGAAGTCAGGTAAGTTTATCTGCCCCACCATGCTGTCCACTACTGACCTACATGTGAACTAACTGGACAATATAAAGGTTCTCAGCTGTCGTTAGTGGTATTGTTAAGATCACCATCTATGAAGTTTTCTAACTTCCATATTGAAGTCCACAATACAACCTGCTGCTCTCACCTTTAAACCCTTACTCGATTCAGAACATAGGATGTTTTTTGAATAATTTTAGAGAACTTTTGAGATAAAATTTGTAAACCCCTCCCTTGGAAAGTTGCTCCACAACCTGATCCCTTTGCTTCCAGTCTCCCTCTTCCTACTTTCCCAAACTTGGCAAGCTATAAGGAGGTTTGGTGGCACTGTCTTAAACTGTAACTTGAGGGACCCATTGCAAAAAAAAGCTCACTGCTGATAATAAGCATGGTTACATTACACAAACAGGTCATGTGATATATCTAGCCCCCTGAGGAACTGGTTCCTCATAAATTCCTGACAAATTTAGAGAATAGCCATTCCTACCCCTGCCCTCTCCCCAACTCACAAACATATGCCCAGTTGCTGAACATTTAATATTTAGCTCACCACTTCACTAGACCTGCCATCAATAAAGTTAGTACAGCGACACAGGCAGTGGTAATGGAGTAAGTGGTCATCTGTTTACACACTCAGATTGTATGGAATGAGCCATGAATGCTTAGCAGGTCTTTCTGCAAGCCATTCTCCCTGGATTGTACCATAGCTTGCACCAGCAGTGGTGTCTGGTGACGATTCAAACTGGTGGGGTGTAAGATAGGAGGCTAGGAGTAGGTTGAGCCAGAGCCAGTTTTGGCCCATCTTCCTCCCTGCTGAATTCTTCAAGGGCAACCCTGAGACTAAGAAGGAGACAGCTAACTGGCAGTGCTTCCCTCTGGCCCAGTTGTAAGAAGGCAGGTAGGTGGGGTTGGCTGAAGGCAGACTGAGGTAGATGGGGCAGTGCCTCATTTGCCACGATGAACCAGCCACTTCAGACTCAACAAAGCACATTTTCGCTTCTTGTCTGGAAATGTCAAAAGAGGGAAGTTATCAAGCACCCAATGCGCGTCCTGATTCCTTTATTCTTTTGTGAACGAAAAGTGACACATACATTAAAAAAACACAAAAAACTACAAATTCTACAGAAGCTTCAGCTGGATAAAACGTACTGTACTAAATATCTTAAATATCTACTGTACTATGTACTGTACTAAATATCTGTATATTCTTCAAACTTGGAAACCAAGAAGTTGTGATACACACCAATTCACCAATGATCCCGGAGCCCAGACACATTGTTTGTGGGCCACACTCCCACTAGTCATTTCATGCTAGAGAACATTTGTACATTATCAACAAACCTCAGCAATTGATAAGCGACTTGCATTAGTGTTCCTGTCCCCACTCAATAGTCACTCAATATTCTATTAAAGCAAACATGTTGCTTTCATCTGTCACACTAATCTCTTCATTATGCTTCTCCTTGGTGGCACATATATTATGTGGTGCAATATAATTTGCCACCATAGGTTATTAAAAACCATTAGCCTGCTTCATTTTTAAATGGCAAGACTATCTGTCTAAATAACAAGCAGTGACAACTCTACAAAAGGGTGGGGAAGATGCGGTACCTGTCATGAATGCAGAAAAATATAATGCTTCATCACTAGCATATTCTTGGAGTCTAGAGTGCTGAAATGGGCTTCTAACAGCAATGAAACCCAATAACTGATAAAGTACCTTATGCCTTCTCATTGTCACCATGACCCTTATTTCTGCCTAGACAACTTATTCAATTATTTGCAGATTTGAGGGCTGTCACCAAAGTCTACTAATACTGAAACTCTGGTCAGAATGTCTATCTGGCCCAAGGCGAATCTCAATTAAAAACAACAATAGCAACCAAAGGCTTAAGGTTCTCATGTGGCTGGCTCTATACTGGCACCCTTCCATGAATGGAATAGTTCTTCTTTTTGCATTGGGACCGAGACCCAGTGGCAACTCCCATTCAAGGACTTGGGAAACTAATTTTTGCCAATTCCCACCTCTTAGGTTGCTTAATCCCCCAGCTCTATAGGGAATACAGGCGACTGCAGGGATATTGGTGAAAATCATCCTTTCTCCACTAGGAGCATTCCATAAGTGGAGCTTCACTCAGTAGTCTGATTACATTCATATCATCTGCAATTATTGCAAAATAAATAAATAAAATTCATTTCAGGAGCAGTTGTACTATGTACCAACAGATTCTAAGCACCTCTACAGAATTGATAGAATGTTGTGATTCTATGTGGACAAACTTTGAATTTGTGTGCACAAACTATGCCTTATTTTAATTTATACCTTCACACACAGTTTTCCTTTCAAAGTGCGAGGTACTTGCAGTGTCAGTGGAAAGAGATGAAGGTTTTTTTGGTGTGTTTTTTTTAAGAAACCCAAACTTAAAACAAAATGATAGTACATAGAATGCTATACAAATGAAACAACAACAAAAACAAAATCCAGTTTAAACTTCACTTGTGGAAAAACATTCTTTAAAAAATAATTCCAAATAAGGAAACCAAACACATGCACTAATAGTGGGGAAAACATTCATGAAGAGAAAGCAAAAAAAAAAGGAAAGAAAGGGAAACTAAATTCACAGAATCATGCTATAATTTTATTTATTAAAAAAAAACAACAACAAGGAGGCTTAACACATCTTAAAATCACAGCACAGATTCAATCACCAAAGCATCAGTATTAACAATTATTTAAAAGCACACACCAGTTAAAGGATAAAATGATATAAATCTGAGCAGTAATTTAAAAAACTGTACAGTACATTAAAAAAGTATTTACAGAGCTTTTCAAACAGCAATCTATTGATGCCCCTTGAAAAACCTATTTAGTAACTAAGAGAAGTTTCTAGTGCAGTTTGTTATACTGGACTGGGCTCCATTGTTCCATTAAATGAAGTCAAAAATTTATCTGGAGAAGCCTAAAGTTCCTGCTTCAAACAAAGCCATTATGTTTGAAGCAGCTGAGCGAAATTAATCTCACTGTTGGAAAAAGTAACCTGTGGAGGAGCCTATAAGTCACACCTTAAAAGATAAAATTGTCTCAATCCTCTAATTTTAAATCTGCTGAAAGGAAGGTCTGAAGCCATTTAAACATGTATTTCCATATAGTGCATTGCTTGCTGTTGCGGATCTTTCCATTCATATCCTATTGAGAATGATGATCTGCTGACAAAGCTACAGAGCTTGGGGAGTGGTCTTTAAAAGCCTTTAAAATGTAGCACACAGAACTAAATAATTCAACAGTTTCTTGAGTGCTCCTTCCAAGGCAACTTATGACTTGCTTATTTTCTGGAATGCCCACCTGTACCACAAGCTGAGCTCCTTGCATTGTGCATTACCTACACACATGTGCTTCTCTACACACCACCACACTATTCCAGAAGTTCCCTCCAGACCAGATTTTTCTAGAGTTACAGGGGGCTGCAGAAGGGGGAAATGGAATTTGTAGAAATTGCCTTCCCACTTTCTTTTCAGTGGGAACATCCAGTGCATGGGGTGCCATGTGCAGAAATTTTGGATCCAACAAAACATCAACATTGTAGTGAGGCTTTGACAATCACCTGCTGTGGTTGGCTGCCGCAACAAACTCTAGGTGGGTAGGCAGAAAAATTTCATGCATGAGAAGAACTGTAATGTATATTCCAGGAATTATCTTAATAGACCAGTTTTTCCTCAAGGGGATCAAAGTTGCAAGGTCTTCTGTTTTTCCTTGCCTCTGTGCTGACTCAGGAACACTTGCTGGTTTTTCATTGATATACAAGTCTTATACCAAGTGCTGCCTATTGATAAGAGTCAGCAACAAAAACTATGAAAGAAATCTTGGAGGAACAGAACTCCCCATATTAATTGGTAGTCCTGTTTGTGTTTAAAATTCACACCAAATGTGACAGAAAACAGTGAGCTCTCTCTCTCTCGCTCTCTTCTTTCTTTCTCCAGTATAAATTGCTTTCTAAAAAAAGGTCACCATTCTGCTAGTAAAGGCATGATCCACTTTGACCTCAGTTTTACTGTGTCCTCCCAGTTTATAAGACAGAACATAAACCCATCTGTGTAGAAAGCACCAGTGGAGTCACCAGATTTTTGTACGAAGAGCAGCACACAGGTTGAAGTTGAACTGCTGTCTTTTATTACTGGTCCCTCAGAAATACCAAGAGATATTAGATGTCAAAATATTGACAACACCAAACTGCAATTAGGGATAGGTGAATCTGTCGATTTTGGTTTCTTACGTTTTCGTTTTCTTTCCCCCAGTCTTAAGTTCATTTCTCCACATTTCCACATTATTTATTTTTAAAAGTCATCATCAATAAAATGCATAAACTGAGATTAACCGGGCTGCAACCTTGCTTTGAACAGAGCCTGACTACCCAGCACACACAAAAATAAAAATTGTGCAATCTTCTAAGATCTATACATCAAGGTGGCCAAGTAAAATGATGGTTGGCCACTGAGAGGACAGGATTCTGGACTAGATGGGCCATTGACCTGATCCAGCAGGCTCTTCTTAAACTTCATAATCTAAAGGCTGTTCCCCTTCATCTATAAAGTCATTGAACAAAGTATTAGTATATTCATTTGAAAGTTCATTTGCATCTGAGGTGTGTGTGACTTTCAAGCTTTCCCCACAGCAACATGGATGTAATTAGATTTAAGAATGAATTCAGTAGTTTCTTAATTAGCCAAACGACGGAGCATTCTAATTGTTTGTGCATGTAGGCACTAGGATGAAAAGAAATTGCTTTTTCATAAGAACTGAGTAAAGATATGGCTCTGTGGGGAACACACCATTCAACCGTGGGAGGGGGGAACACAGAGAATCTGTAAAGAACAAATGCAATGCCTGTATTTCAACAATGTACAAGCTTAACAAAAAGATAAAAGGACCCAATCCAGAGAAGCAGTAGAAAGTGGTGTACACAAGTAGAATCTGGGAACATATGCAGTGAGAGGACACTGACAAAATAAATAGCCATTCACATCTGATCCCAGCATTGAATTGAAAGCTATAGTGCACTCAGTTTAAATCTAATAACCTACACAAGTACTGTTCCTTCTGCGTGCACAACACCTTGTGATTTACATGTAGAACATTAGATGGGATCCATCCTATATGTCCTGCTTTCCAGCCGCATGCTACCCTTCCCTACATGACCAAGTTTCTTTCTTTTTTGAAAATTAATATTAGGTAGAGAAGGACAGCTCCAGGGTGGACACCACTAATGGGATCCCCACCGACATGGCACTGGTCTGCCGATATCAGGTGCTTGCATCAGCACTGATGTACAGTACAAAACTGCAATTTCAGCCAAAAGTTAGACCAGGTCCAAGAAAGAACTAAGGTATGTGGTTTAGACAGCTAGTATGATTGCCTTGGCGAGCCTTCACTTTGGCTCACAACTGTGTTGGCATGACCAAAGTTGCATTAGAGGTACCTACCTCTCAATTATCTTCTTTTCTGAACTTTTACATTACCTGTTGGACAGACCTGGGAAAACTGGGTTGTAACAATGAGAATAATGTGACTATTTGAGTGTCAAAAGAATGTTAAATGCACGCACTCTATGTAACTGATCTACAGGCGTGGGGTTCACTTTAGACAGGAATCTCACCTAGGTGTAAATTGAAAGGATGAGCAAAACAACAGGTGTTCATTTCAGGTATCCTGTCAGACCAGGAAACTATATGCTGAACCTTCGTTTACAAGTAGATGATGTATTCAAGGGGCTATTTCAGAAATAAAATCCTCTCAACGTACATGCTGTCATGACCTTTCAGATATAAACTAGATTTTCCCACCTAAAAGGTGCATTTTCCCACCTGGTTCTGTCTTCTTTTTTGAGCCCATCCACTTATGCATCACCAAACCCTTCATTTTACATCTTTAGACTCCTTCTTAGTTCCTACTCATCTGCAAAATTTTAAGATCAGTTTTTTGCAATATTTAGCTAGCTCCAGTCATTTCCTGCTCCTGTTACACTGCTCTCAAGAACCAGTCCTATCATTTTCCATTGTGCTAGGATTGCTCTATTGAGAGCCAGCATAAGTAAAACTTTGCTCCTATCACTATACTCTTGGGTTTCCATGATGAAGGGTTATTCTCAAACCGCTTTGTTTCCTTTTGTTGATTAGGGCTCTAATTCATTTAGATTTAGGTGTATGTGAATGTGAATGTATTAGTTATAAGTGCTGCCTGCATATCTCCATAAGGTCAATTCACATTAGTTAATCTGGCGGTTAGTTCTGTTATTCTTTTCTTCTAATAAACCTATCTGTGTGAGGATGTGTTTGTTGAATATATAAGGATTTGATTAGGGACACATTTGGAACGGTGCAAGGTTTGACTCCACACACAAGATGTTGTTGCTCCCAAAAAATTGTGCATTAGGTATTGTGGGGGGGGGGTGGACACACATGTTGCACATGTACTGTACATGTGCAACAACTTGTATATAACACAGCAATGTTGTAGGTTCAAGGGTCAGGGGGATGCAATGCAGGGGGGGGGAGCTTAGCATGCTCCTCCCCACTCTCCCTTCCCATGTGTAGCTTTTACATGCAAGCAGGGCACCCATTATCAGGTTTGGTGACCTGATTTCTATTCTCACCAAGAGAATTTCCCCAGAACATTAATGCATCCTTACAACTATTCTCATGCTTTAGCAAACTTGTGCTTGCAAAGTTTATGACTGCCTCGGGCTTACATTATGTGTGTGTATATACACACATACATAAATGCAATGCATAAATGCTTTTTTTTCAGAAGCTATTCAGTTCAGCTTCTTCTGCAAATTTAGATAGGGCCAAATGCATTTCCAAGAGCACTGTTTCTTGAGATTCGTCCACATTTGTATTTATTTTAAACATTCTTCGTGAGGCAATATTCTATACACACACCAAGAAATGCTATGTGTGTTTGCTCTGGTTTTTACTTTTGCTTAGCCGTTGTGTATTTTCATTTCCAGGCTGCAGAACATTTGGTCCATTTCTGTCTCAGTGTTGTGGACATTTGTATTCCAAAGAGCTAATTACAGAGGTGACCTGAGGCTCTTGAAATGCATTATTAATGCATTTTCTTAGTGATGGAGAAACACTAATGTGAACCACTTCTTAGATGTTTGTTTGCCATGCTTCCTAGAGTGAATTAATTTGAGGGGAAAGGGGGAGTAGGGAGATTCAAAGAACCCTCTTCTACCATCACTCTATAGTACATGCAGCATCCAAGCAGCAATTCAGGGTTCTTATAGACCCACATCAGTGTCTCATCTATAGGAGCAGCTTGTAGAAGTCATTGCAGTTGTTACCAGAGAAGAAGGGCAAGGTTTTGAGTAGATCAGCGCAGTGTAAATATGTTGGCAGGAGCACCAGATTGGCTCCATTGGTGCCTTTGCATCATACCAACCTCACCAGCGCCTCATCTCTCCCCTTCTTCATTCTGGTAGCTGCCATGAGTCAGTCAGAGGGAGGTAAGGTTAGCAGGGTAGCCCCACCAAACAAGTACTGTTTGAATTGCAAAAAAACAAAATAACAAAAAAGCTTTGGCGAGGATGATTAAAAAAAAAAAATCATGACTGTCGCAGGGAAAGGAAGATTGCAACTCCACAACCCTACCACCATAGTGCTAAGACTGTCCGATGGTTACTATTTACATAACAGCAACAATAATGTGCACACTAATTGCATTCATGGAATTACCATCAAATCTAGTTTGGACCTGTGATAATACGGATGCCAGTTCGTACAACATTTCCAAGTGTTCACCACTGGATGATTGCAGCAGCAAGTGATGCTTTTAGTGTTCGAGTGACCCATCACAGCTAGAAATCCAAGTGGAGTTGATACATCATTGAAATGCAAAGGCTTTCTAATGGTGCTCATTTACAGATTCAATTGATAGGACATACATATTCATCAAATGCTGTACATATGTGTGAAGTGTAGCACAGTCGGAGAAGACTGATACAGAAGTGTGCGTGACTCTTCAAAGATAGCCACTAAATGACAAGTCCTCTAAAAAACTACAAAACTTTGTGTGCCCTATCTTTCTGGATTGTGACCCTGCAGGAAAAGATCATCTTAGTGCTGGTTTTTGTAAGCCACTCTGAGAGACTTTCTGGCAGAAAGGGAAGTGTATAAATGCCTAAAATAATTAAATATATAAATAACACTCTGGTTAATGCTTACATATGCCCTTCTTGTTTACTTATTTAAAATTTTTATATGCTGCCATTTGTCAGAAAGGCTACAGGGTGTTTTACAACACAGTTTCATAATAACATAATATATGCACATAACATAAGATTCATAAAATACAAAAAATATTAGTACATAAGCAATACATTATACATAACAGACAGCACTGCCAAATTATTCACAGTGCCAACTCAGCAATAAACTGCACTTTAAATTGTACATAGCCTTCTTATGATTGCATAGAATAGCCTGCTAGAAAATAAGTCCCCAAGTACTCAACTAGAATATCTTGCTGTATCAGAATATCATAATTCTGACTCACAGGTGCTGAAAACGGTCACTGAGTTGGTAATTCACCTTGATTCTATTTGACTTTCAGTCCCCATGTACCTAAATTCTAGGCTCTTATTCTTCTCGTTTATTCCCTTGTAATTCTTACTAACCTCCTGTCATTGTAGCTAAACGTATATGCGCCTCTGAAGTGGTTATACAAGGTTTGAAATTTCAAAACCTTATATTTGGGGCATCTAAAACCTGTGGCAAACACTTGACCTTTGACCTGAAAGTCAAATATATGCAGTAAGCTATTGTACAGGTTTTTGCTTCCTGCAGAAAATAAGTAGAGATTATGCAGAGAAATAGATAACCAGCCTGCAGGAAAATTCCCATTGAGTCAGGCTTGGAACCTAGCTGAAAGATTCAAAGCATTTTCGTTAGAACTCGGAGAATAGATTTTACTTATTTCAAGTCCAGTTCTGAAACAAATCAAACTCTGTTCCACCCTCAATGATATCACTGTGAGTGCACCAGAGTCTAATCCCTTTGCCAATTCCCGGCCCCCAAACCCTCTCCCACTCATTCACTTACATGGCTAGCAGTGCAATGGAGTGAATATGGAGTCATTCTCCCCCCCCCCCAACACCCACTGGCGCCTCGCATGCTGTTCCAGAGCCAGCTCATCACAGACTCCATTTTGCAGAGCTCCCTTCCTCCCCTCCATTGCCAGGGCTGCAAGGCAGGTAAGTGGGTGTGTAGACTGATGGAGTGATCAAAAGGAGGAGGGCAGATGAAATGGAGGAAGGAAGGTGGGAGGAAAGAAGGAATATTTAGTTTATCTGGATGAGATTCTATTCTAAACTTGAGAAGAACTCAGCTGCTCATGTTGTATTTGAGGCGAGCATTATGAGCCACCAAAATTTGTTTTCCTGAGCTGGTAAACAAGAACATTTCTATAGATTAAAAGAAATACTAACGGTATTCAGTGCCCTCAGTAATGTTATGCTATACAATCCAGGAAGAATTACTGAAAGATAGGAAGAGAAAAAGAAGCTGCTGTGTCTTTTTGCTCTATTCAACTGAAGTCTTGTACTTGGAGGTGATGCTGGATTGGAGTTGTGCCAAGAAGCTGGATTCTCAATAGACAGATATGTTATGTATCCCAAGTCCTCATGTCTGGGAAGTGAGGACTGCTCTCCCCTGGAAGAAACAGTCCCATACTTTGGGGGTGCTCCTGGATTCAACACTGTCACTGGAGGCTTGGGCTCAGTGGCTATGAATGCCTCCAGCTGGTTTGCCATCTCTGTTGGACAGAGTTCATAGGGCATTCTCTGTGGCAGCCTCTAAGTTGTACAACTCCATCCCACACAGGGGTACACCTAGTACCTTCATTATACAGCTTTTGGCAAATGCTGAAAACAACCTGTTCACCTTGGCTTTTGACACTGAGGTGCATATTTTTAGGACTTGCCTGAATTTTGAAATTTTATGTTGCTTGAAACTGTTTTGAAGCTATTTTAAATATTGTGTGATCTTGTGCTTTATTAATAATATTGAGTTAGGGTGAAGGGTGAGTGATAAATTGCAGCAGCAGTAGCAATCATAAAGGGTGGTAGCACTGACTGAAAAGTGACAATAAATGTGGCAGCCTTCTTCTGTGCTAGCAGTCCCTCCTTTCAGCAAAAGAACACTATCCAAAAGAAGAATGCAATAAAATGAACTCCTTCCATTTCTGGTGCTTACAAGCAAGGGCTCACTGCAAGAAAAGTTTCATCTATCGATTAAAAAGTAGAATGGAATCTTCAAATACTGTGTGAACTAGTGCAGAACAAATAGTAGAACCATAGTGTCATTGCACAGTATAGCCAGCCAATTTATTTGTTTCATGTCCTAAATGCAAAACAAAGTCTACATTCACATAGCTATTATCTGTTATTTATTAATTATGCATCACACCTTCAATACATTTCAACAATTATTTCAGCTTTAAAATATGATGCTATCTATATTTGATAAGAGTGGGACCAAAGCTTACATTAATCGTATTTGTATCATTCTTCTAATTCCTTCAGCGTTAAAAAAAAAATGCAGTCAACCGTGCTGGCATCACCCTCAAGGATGTTATTAGTTAAATCTATTATTGTCAAATCTAAGAACACAAAGATCTGACAGAGTTATCGTTTCACTAGCTTGCCTTTGATACCATCTACCCCCCTGAAGAAATGAATTTAGAACAAATGATTTATAATTTAGCAGTATTCATAACTTCAAAACAGTTTTTTTTAATGACAGTCTAAGAGCTGCATGGGCCAAGGTGACTGATAATCCATGCAGTCAACAGGGACCTGATATTTAGTGGAGTGGAGAAAAATTCACTTTTGGGGTGGGGTGGGGACTTCATTGCCCAGGTTCCAGTCTGTTGGAGAAACAACGCATTTACCAGCTTCCCTCAAGACCACGTCTGTTACATGTCATGAACAGTTTGTTTGTGGTTTAATTGTCTATTGCCTTGAACAGTTTGCTGCAAAGGGGACACAGAAGCTTTATGAACAAACAGATTATCATATTTATACCAACCTAAAACCATGCAGTTTCAAAAGAAACACAGTGCCAAGTGCATCAGCACAATAGCCCACATAGGAACTGGGTTAATAGGTTTTGTCCAGCTTTGGATGGTGCACTAGTTGTGCCTATTCCAGGTAAAACTGGGCTTGGCCAAGTTGCATCTTTGACTACTGGGGTACCATCTATGTGGGCTGCCATTGAAAACCACTCATAAACTTCAGCTGGTGTATAATGCCACTACTAAAAGTAGGGCATATAAAATAATTCCATTAGATGCCTTATTTTTCTCTTTACTCCTTCTTACTTTGTTTTTCACTCAAGACCAAAGATTACTGCAAATTATCCAGATCATTTGCATATATTTTTGCACCAGTTGTATTTTTACACACAAGAACTAACTCTAGCCCTCAAAACTGATAATGATAAGCTAACATTTTAGACGTGTGAAAAAAGCTTTGGTGATAAATATTACCACTGTCATTTTTCTTTGGCAATGCAAAATGTCAGTATCAGATAAAAAAATATTGTGGCAGGGGAGGGGGGGGAGTGTGAGTCATACAGGGAAGTATAATGTGAAACAATTTGTTTGCTACGCAACATGCCATTACTGATCTGCAACATTTTGCATTAGCTCAGATTTGGAATAAGGCATGATGTGACCTGAGTTATGAAGGCACTTCCAATTTCTGTCACACCATGGCTTAAATTAGGGTAGCTGCAAAAATGTCCCACATGGCTCAAAGTGTACTATAATAAAGACTTTTAAGCCTAAAGTGCTATCCCCATCACCCCATAGCTATTTTCATTCACAGAATCACCTGCTGGTGGAATTTGCTTAGTGGCTCAGTGCTCTCTGTGTTATCATTCTCTGACAAACCCACAAGAAAACCCACATGGGAAATTAAAGCTAACCGCAGCTCATGCGTTTCCATTCCACTCTGCCAAATGACCTCCACTGTGAAGGGAGTAGGCAGCACGCACGAGTGGGAAAGATATTGACAGACAGGGCTACGCAAGGAACACATGGGCCTAGGGGTCACTTGCATGGTGCCACAGCACCAGAAGAATGTGTGGGCTATAAGCCTCTAGAGAGGGAAGCTCTAGAGTTCCTCCACAGAGAGCTGACCACAAGTTTGGCAATATTATTTTTACTGGAGGGAAACTTTCAGTTTTGAAAGCACTTGCCTTTCGCAAAGAAACAGAGGCCAATGCATTCAACCCCAACTGAACAAAGGGCGCATTAAACAATCAAGCATTTCTGAACCTCTCCTGTTTTCATGCACATATAAAATCATATGCCTCACTAAAAGGTGTGTTTTTCATTCACCCTGGAGGAGTTTCCAGCTCTATGGGAAATGCACTTTCCCACTCTCCGGCTTCATGTTGTAGATGAGGTGCTGCTACCTCCCTGAATGAATGAATGAATGAATGAATGTACAATGGGAACTAGCACAAAGCTGCTCCTTAGAAAATCAGAGAAATGAGTCAAGCTAAGCTTATCCATCACTAAGTATTGGGGTTTAAAAGTTTCGTAGCAGTTATAAATGTTAGCATATCACTACTAGGTAAATGTCAGACACTAATCCAGCAGCTGCAGAAATTTAAAAGAAGGAAAATGGGATGAGCACTGAAAGGAGGCATGGTTCTCTAGTAAATCAGGAATGGCTCACCAGATGCTGTAGTTAAAACTCCTATCAGCCTCAGCCAGCACAACCAATGATCAGGAATGATAGGAAATGGAGTCCAACAATTTCTACAGGGCTGCAGGTTTCCCAACCCCTGTAATAAATTAATCAGGAGCAACAAGAAGTACCAGGAGTAGCCAGCATGCTGGGATGGTGCCATGCAACGACCCTTCCAACAGTGGTCTCATTGCCACTTACTTGGGAGGTGTGGAGGGTAGGGTGTGGTTGGAGGTGTGTGGACACAGTGTTGGGAAATTGGCTTCACCAGTGTGGCCATGTAGCCTTGACCTCACTGCTACCTTTCCCTGATAAGCGGCAGTGACACTACTATTGGAATGGTGGATCTGCCGCACTGCTCTGCTACACAAGGTTCTATTGAAACTACACTTCCCCAAGAAGCCAATGAAGGCTCCAACGATGCTCAGAAATCTCAGAGTGAGGAACAGTTTACCGCAGTGCTTTTTTCTGTAACAGTGTTCACCAGCGCAAACTACCAGCACCTCCCCGCCCCTGGCAACCATTTGCACTGATACCCACAGCACTTCTATCAATATATGAGTGTCAGCATATCTTTCTTTTTTACATACAAAAAAAACCACCCTCACTGGTTTAAAGAGTAAAACTGTAGTGTTATTTTTAAAAATACATTACTCCTTCTTGTGAACAATGAGTCAGATTTTACTTTGTCAATGTCTAAATGACTTTAAAGTAGCCATCCGTTTTAAGCTTGGCTGAAATTTTTCCACCTCTGCCCTCCCTTCCCCTCCCCAGAGAAGCTGGTAAATTTGGGAAATGTAAGGGGAGAGAACTTGGCAGATGGGTGGGCTTGCTCTGAGCCTTTTGCAAGCCAAGACGAGAATTAATTTAGAAGAGGGTTGGGTCAGCTCATAATTGCTCTGGGATTTCTCAACTGTGATAATTCATTTGCAGCCCCACTTTCCTGCAAGTCTTGTCCATCTCAATGAAGCTAAAGCGAATATTCCAGTTGTGACTTTCTCCTTTGTCTCTGTCTGTCTATCTATCTATCTATCTATCTATCTATCTATCTATCTAAATCTCCCATGCAGAAATGGTGCAGTTATTGTGCTGTGGCCCTTAGTCACACAGCAAAATGTCCCAGATGAACAAGTGCCGAGTGTACAAGCCTATTTTTTCCTTTGATTCAAAACTGAACAAGAATTAACAGTCCAAATTATGTGCAGAGGTAGTATACAAGTACCTTTCCTTACTGATGCAATTTCCTTCCTCTCTTTTACTTTGTGAAAGGCACTATTCTGTGGAGGCCTTGGAGACAGCACCCTGCTAGAACTAATGAACAAATTCACGGAATGCAGACGTCTATTTCAGCAAGCCACTGAAGTGGAGAACAGTAATGATCAAGTTTGAATCCTGCTTATAACACATCCTTTGAAATTTACAATAGACTGGATGGCTGATCTTGGCTTAGCCTTACATGATTTGAAAAGGGGGATAAAGGTATATAATTGCTTGGCTGTCCACCTGCTACGTACTCCAGATGCATGCTGTGAGGGTTCAATCAATTTGTTAATGTTTATAACATCCTCAAAAAATTATGCTGTGAACTAATCTACTGTGCAGCCCTATCTCAATGGCTCTGTTTAAGTCTCAAGACCTCCACAGTGTGGCCCACTGAGTTGAGTACAGCCCACCAACCACATGTAGTGGTGTGCTGGTCCTTCCAATTTCCCCTGTTTGGGCAGTTTCACAAAGGCATCATCATCATCAACAACAACAACAGAATGGGCACCTGGTAGCCCCAAATATGTGGTTGTAAGTCTATGCTTGGTTTGTTCAATCATATGTGGGGCATGCTATCTCAAATAAGAGACAGTGTGGTGTAGTATTAAGACCATGAAGACCTAGATTCAAATCCCCACTCAGCTATGATGAAGCTCACTGGATGACCGTGGGCACATCTCTGAATGTCGGCCTTGCCTACCTCACAGGGCTGTTGTGAGGATAAAATGAGGAGGGAGAGAGAGAGAGAGAGAGAGAGAGAGAGAGAGAGAATCATATGTGCTGCCTTGAGGTCCTTGGAGAAACGATGGGATATGAATGTAGTATCATAAACAAAATTGCTATTAAATTAAATGTTAATTATCTTGATTTAAAAGCATGCAAATGTTATGCAAAGAGCTTATGTTTTGTAATTTACAAAAGAATAAGATTGGGTTCATATGTCACTTGGCTTGTTTAACGCTCCTTACTGTATTCTAAATCGAGCACACTTGTAGGATACACAGTGCTGGATTCTGATGAACATCTATGGAGAGAGTGATCAATAGTTTTAGCTAAAATCTTTATTTGTGTCAGTCACAAGCCATAGCAAAGGACTCAAATACAATAAAATACAGATGTAGCTAGATGGTTGCTACTCAAAATGGGTTCTGAAAGTTTACAACTATAAAAATCAAAGAGCTAATATACAAATTAAAAAATTAATACAAATAAATATATAAATAAAAGAGTCAACTCTAATAAAGGCCTCTTATGATAAGGACACTTGCTTTTTCTGGCGCACAATATCAGGTTTTCTAGAGAGTGCATATAATGCCCCCCACCCCACCCCATGCACTATCGGACCCAAGGAATGGATGCAATATTACTACTCACTTTACTTTGTTCACGATGATGAGGCCAATCAAATAACAGAATATTTACCACACTGACCTCTTGTTTCCATAACCCAAGCCAAGAACCGCATCTCACAGTTAAAAAGTAATATAAAGTAATAAAGCACCAGGCAGAGACTACCTGCTCCCAGACCTACTAAAATATCACACCAACTGGTGGGCTGCCCTGTTGGCAGTTATTTTCATTAATTGACTAGTTGGGAATAATGCTTGATGTCTAGGTCACAGCTGTAATTATCCCTATATTTAAAAGGGGTTCAACATCTGACCCAGCTAACTATCATCGAATCAGTCTGCTATCTACAATTAGCGAATTATATGCAAAACAGCTCCATAATAGGTTGGTGGTCTGGTTAACTGATGAAGCTATCCGTGCCGACGAGCAGCCAGAATTTAGACAAGGTAGATCCACCATAGACCACTGTTTTGTACTAGCCCATCTAATATACTAAGAAACCTGGTGGTTAATTCGTTCTGGAGGTCTGTTCTTAACCTGAGGTACCACTTTAGCTAATGGGGCCTCCCGCTGCCGCTGCGCGATTTCTGTTATCATCCTGAAGCAAAGTTCTTAACCCGAGGTACTATTTCTGGGTTAGCGGAGTCTGTAACCTGAAGCATCTGTAACCTGAAGTGTCTGTAACCCGAGGTACCACTGCATGCATGTTTCATTGATGTGAAAGCTGCATTCAATTCAATTTCTCATGGAAGACTGTGGGGCAAATTGAATTCTTCAGCTGACAATGACTTGTGCAAGCCCTCTCAAATGCCACTTTTCCTTCTTTGCCAAGCTCCATAGGCTTGCAAAAGGTTGCTTTTCACATGCATGTTCAGTATTTTGCTGTTTTGAGAGAATTCAGATTAACCATTATATGACTTAATCAGCCAAATTTCTGGGGATGGATGTTCACTCTATTAGGCATAAAGCCATTTGGGTCTTCTCCAAAGTTGCCATTTAAGGAAAAGTCCAACATACATTATCTAATATCTAATGGTGACACTGGGAAATGCAAAGGCAGTTAGGCATCCCAGCTAAAAAAATTTTTTTAGTTGCAGTATTTGTAAAAGTGTCATGTATAGATTTTAGATATATTATCAGAACTACATAAATAATTGGATGGATACTACTTATAACCAAGCATACTCTTATATAAGCATATACACACTTAAACATGAAATGATGTGCATATATGCTAACGTTTTCCCCCTTACAGAGTTAAAATAAGCTGGGAAAGTGTTTTATTTTTAATAAATGACATGCAATATCTTTCCTCATAATACAAGCATCTCCCTGCCGTGCTCATTTCAAAAAACCTTCTACTTTTTGCCTGCAGCCGTCAATCAGCTTGTTCACTGATTTTAAAGTTTTTGACATGCTTCAGTCTGGATTTGGTCTTTAGTTCAGTTTATCACTGTCCCTAGATCTGCACGGTTTTGTTTATTTGATGTGTCTCTTAAGTACTGTACTAATGTTACTGCGATCATTTCCCCTTTGGCAAGTAGTCACACACTTTGCCACACTCTGACCAGGCTCATGCAGTGGGGGTGGGCAGCCAGATGCACTTGCCCTGGGCCTTGGAGGGCTAAGTTGCTTAGGGCCCCCCGCCAGCACTTATGCTGTCATGCTAAGAACAAGACTCCCACCCTGGGCCTCAGACAAGTTCTACACAGACCTGACTCTGACCAAAGTGAGTTGAATAGTAGAGTTAATGCACAAGTGTAAATTCATCCCACTGATATCAGTGGGACTTAGCTTTGCCTGAACTTTGCCCATTATGATTCCACAATTTCAGATTCACCTTGTTGAGCAAAACATATGAAGCATAGTTAGTATCTCCTCAACAGAAACGGATTTGAAAGCTGAAAAGTACTGTGAGTTAATTTATCCCAGTTAAATGGTATTGCTCTTTGGTTTCATAACTCTAGGCTAGTAAAAGACAACAGACCAATTTCCATCATGATTGCTTTTTTAATGTAAGGAGCTTCCATAGATGTGGCAATGACAAAGGTCTCTGCACTGTACCTATGAGATCTATACATTGGGTGTGGGGATTCCAGTAAACCTCCAGAAGCTATGCCAGATATGGATATCTGGGATTTACTAGTCACACCGCTTGAAATGAAACCTGCTTCAATTTTTAACAGCAGCAGAATAAAAGAAAAGAGTAGATAATAATGGAGGTGCAGTACTATTTTCTAGAGCAGTTAAGCTTTCTAGATGGGCTGTTTGAAAAATGTGTTTTTAAGCAACAAAACCACCAACTGCACCATTTTAAAAAGTCAAAAAATACTGCAGTGTTTGCAGGAACATTTCCAATATCTTGTGAGACAGGTTTTCTGCAGTGAGTGCAACATTCATCAAATGAGAGCATAAAGTGTTTCCTGGGTCTCACAGTTGAACAGTGAAACATGAACTTCTAGACTCTCAAATGTGCTTTTTGTTTTCTCAATTAAGCATCCCTTTCTGTTCATTTTGCATTTCATCCACATCACACTTATGTTTATCTTTAGTGCTTAAGGTTGGGCAGTCTGAGGACAGCCAGTTCTCAGTTATGGTAACAGACCTATTCATAGCACCTTCTGTGAAGCGAAGGCCCAATGGCCAGAACTGGTGGAAAGGGACAGTCCAGAGACTAGGGATATTATACTACTCAGGTGGATACTCCACCCTTCAGTTCCACAGCTTACCACATGAGAGAGATCTTCACACATCCAGTTCTAGCCTGGATACTGGATATTCTAGCAGATACAACAACGGCAAATAATCAATAGCCTTTAGTCAAAACTAAATGGTAAAATTTGGAAGGCTTTGTTTTCCTGGTCTGCACCGGGGTGCCAACTTGAATAAAATATTGTGGGGGCCCAGGTAAGCCCCACCCCACACAATCTATCACATGACACAGTGCACACATACCTTTTGAATGGCAGTGCCCATCAACTTTGGGGAGGGGCGGCCCCCTCAAATGTTTTATTGGGGGGAACGAAGCCCCCACAACTTCTAGGAGTTGGCTCCTATGGTCTGCACTTTGTACTTTCAAAAGTTAAAAATTCAGCTTGGATATTCAGAAATAATATACACTGAGACTAACAATAGGCTCAATACTGTCTAGAAATCACATCGTTAGCCTTGGGGTATTAGTAGTATGGAAGGTGGCTGTAGTTAAAAGGGGACAGGCCTTCTGCACATGACTAAAGGTGGTCTTTTTCATATATGCTGGGGCCAAGCATAGATCAGGTCTTACAATTATACCCTGAAAATTGCTAACTTGACTTGAGTCTTGTCCTGGCAAGATGCCTAGCATTGTGAGCCTATACATGTCCATTCAGAAGTAAGTTCCATTGAGTTCTGTGGGACTTACACCCAGACACGTGCATATAGGATTGTATCCTAACAGATTGTATCCTAACAGAGTTAGCACCTGTGGTCCACAAGCTTCATTCAGGTGGTCCATGGTGTGTCAGTTAAAAGAAAACTAAATATGCATCTAGCACAGCCCATTGCAATTGCTACAACAGGAATAATAATAATAAAGTGATCCATCAAGATCCTCAGCAATTTTCAAGTGGTCTCGTGGGGGGGTGGGGGGACAGGGTTTGGGAACCACTGCTCTAGAATATCAAGTGTGGGTCAAATAAAGAGCACTCAGGGGAAAAAGAAGAACACTGGGGTCTAAGAGTAAGAAAAGGACAGCTTTAACATATTCTACAGTTAAACCGCTAACTTTCCAACTTTTCGTGGCAATCCTATTTTTCTCTTTCTGAATAAATATCCCACTCATGTACTTTGCCCCCTCTGTGCCCCCTCCCAGTAATTTTCAGGGTGTGCTGCTACCTTCTGTGTACAAAGGAAAAATGAATCTCATTTCCATGGCAAGCACATTCCCTTGTACTATTTCAGCCTCTTATGTTTATCTTCTTCTTCATTTCACCCTCACCCACCCTCCGCCAAGGAGTGCTACTATACTTTGTCCCCAGCCTTGAGATCCAAGTATTCTCCTCACAACTTACACCGTGCACTTTAGAGAGAGAGAGATTACTGCACAGCATCAGGTCCTAAATTAAACTGCCTGCTGAATCAGGTGTAAGAGTCAGTCTAGAGGAGGCCAGCTAATTGCGGGAGCTCTATTCTGGCTGTTGTGATCAATAGCACCAGGACCTGAGTGCATTAGAAATAGATAGTGTGCTCTAGACAGCCCCACCTCACTGTCAAATAGGTCAGGCTCCTAGACAGCTAAAAGTTCTCGAGCCTCTTGGCAGAGACTTAATGTTCAAAGATATAAATGGGCTAAGTCTTAAATGACCATGACAAATGCCACCTACCTTTGCAGTAGATGGTTTAAGTTGACTCATAAATAGTTTCTAAGACTGGCTATGTACTTCCCAAAGCAACAGCAATAGCAGCCCTCCCATTTTGATGGGAGTTTTGTGGCAATCATAAAATGTAGAACCATTACCAAGGTTTTCCAAGGAAGGTTTGGCTCTTATAAAAAAATAAAGGTAGAATTTGTTGTTGTTGTTTGTTTAGCTGCCCCACACAACTGAAGGCATGAAACGAGAAAGCAAATAAAAACTAGCCTCCTGGTGTAATTATTTGTAAAAAAAAATGCTAAGAAAACTGAAGCAAACATCCATAACCAATTCCATACATTAGAATTCATATGAACTGCAGATTGGCACTGTGCAAACTGTATTAGAGAGAAATGGCAATTCCTTTTAATAAAGGAATTTTTTTATCATGCATAAGTTGGGGTGGGGGGGGGTTGCATCGTGGAGCCATTTCCTCTCATGGGAGAAAAAGACTATAACAGCTTGTGGCCTGCACTCTCGCTATGCCACCCATCTGTGGTTCAATAAAATTTTCGCTGTTATTTTAAACTAGTGCATGCCTGATCTCAGTGATGGTCCAAAATGCTGGGACCTGAAGCAAAAGTCCAAGTACACCTACATAAGCGTGGCAAAAGTATTTATTTTTTAAATAATTTCTGTACTGCTTCATACGGTAGTTTCTAAACAGGTTACAGCCTAAATAAACATTGGTTAAAAGTAACCATAAGATCAGACAAATTTACTTAAAACGGCTACTAAAATAAAATTATAAGTCATCACCAAGTGCCAGAAATTCGTAAGGGAGGGCACTAGCAGAGGAAGGGGGGACCCTGGGTGTCATCCCCCTGGGGGGGGGTGACATCGCCATTGCCCAAACCCTCCTGGGATGCTCACTGCTTGTCATGACGCCCCCCTGGGACGCTCACCACAGGCATCACTGCCCCTATTGGCAGTTCGCCCTGCCCCCAGGTGCACAACATGTGCGCCGCTCTGGGTGCCGGAGCAACTAGCTCCACCTCTGAGGGAGGGTAGCTGTCTGATCTCAGTCAGGAGACAGTTCCACAGAATTTGACCTGCAATACTGAATGCACAGCTACTGGTGGATATGAACTCTGCATCTGAGCCACAGTGGACAACTAGCAGTGACTCCCCTGAAGACTTCAATGATCAGGCAGGAATATAAGCTATCCTTTTATAATAATGAACTGCCATCTGAAGCGGGCTGCTTCACACTGCCTAACTGTAGGACTAATCCTGCATTTTAAAAAATAATAAAAGAAAATAGAGCTTTAGAGCTTTTCAGTTTGGCTAGGTACAGAACCAGTTCAGATGAAATGGATCGGCATGTCAAGACAATAATGGCGGAACTGCAGCAGCCCGGGCCACTTAGCCAATGTGCTTGCCCCACCACCAAGATAGATGCTCATCTCTTTGGACATTACTCAGACAGGGCCTTCACAAATATTATTCATCATTCACAGGCCTGGATTAAACAGTTAGTTACCATATATCATACTCCCCAACATTTCTCTGATGAAAATAGGAACAACCCATTCCATAATGATCATTTTACTATTTATACCCCACACATCTTACTGGGTTGCCCCAGCCACTCTGGGCAGCTTTCAATATATATAAAAACATAATAAACCATTAAACATTAACAAAAACTTCCCTATACAGGATTGCCTTCAAACAGCTTGGGCGTCGGATAACTCCATACCCTCCAACATTTCTCCAATGAAAATAGGGACATCCTAAGGGAAAGTGGGACAACCCAGGATCAAATCAGAAACCATGACAGCTTCTCTAAATGAGGGATGTCCCTGGAAAATTGGGACACTTGGAGGATCTGAGTATAAGAACCACATAGCTCAAACAAGGCATGTAGGCCTTGTCCAAACATTATATCAGATGCATAATGATGCTGCACACAAGCTGCATTGCTTTTAGAATTTGTCCAAACCAACCTGCGTTTCTGCTCGTGTCAGATGTTTGGGTTAACCACAGCAGGCAGTTTTTCACATACTAGAATTCTAAGTAGGTTGATCGGTGGCATGAAAAATTATGATCCATGCCTATAATTAACTGTTGACGTCCGGTTGAAGCAAAAGCATTTTTTTAAACACTCAGGTGGAAACGAAGCTATTTCCAAGCAGGTTTACCATTCCTGCAGTTTATAAATGTGATTCTCGAAAGACTTACAGCTACAGTATAAAGAATAAAGAATATATAGTATATAAAGAATAAAGTATATAGTATAAAGAAGGGATTTCAGCCCAAATGCTGTATACCAAGGGGCTCTCGGATGTCTGTGGTGGGTGGGAACTTAAACAAAGACAGGCAGAACCAAAGTGGGCAGCAATGGATGATATTCTTCCCTGTGTTGAATTCTTTCCTCTGTAAAGTAGGCTACATACCAGTCATACCAAGGTAAGAGGTTTCCAGGCATACTCATACCCACACATCTTTCTCTCCACACTCAGGCAAGCAAGAGGCACTGTCATATTACAGACAGGGAAAAGTACCTGAGGAGGGTCTGTGAGGTGTGTAACCTGAGCAAAAGGGGAGCAGCTAAGAGAGAGTCCCAAAGGTCTGAGAGAAGCGCATGGAGGGCCCCATCCAATCCAAGGCCTGAGGTTCTCAACCCCTGAAATAATATCTGTATGAAACAGAAAGTCCCCATAAATTTAATTACGATTACACAAGAACATGCAGACTGATGCTGGAAGGTAGGCACAGTGAGTTAGCCAAATGATTCGACCCGAATTTCAGTGTTCCAAACAATTTATCCCCTTGCCCTCTTTATTCAAAGGGCAACATGCGTAATTATTGATATTTGAATAAAGTAAGTAAGCAAAGCCATTAGTCTGTCATTTCCGAGCTTCTAAAATGCTTTAATGATTTTAGATGAAAATGGTGGAGGGGTAGGGGACTTTTACAGGGAACATAAAGTAATGCATCTCAGAAGGGAGAAATTCAAAGGCTTTATAATTTCCTTTTGACCTCCCTGATGAACAAGGTTAAGATACAGCTTTGATCTGGAATCTCTGTGTGTGATCACATCCAAGATTTTGCTATAAAAGAAACTATACTTTGTCCTGGAAACAGAGTTTCAAATTACATAAATGCATAGACCTTGGAACCACCCACCCCAGTGCCTCTGTCTTATCAGGATTCAGTTTCAGTTTACTGGCCCTTATCCAGTCCACCACTGCATCCAGGCATCAGTCTAGGTTGTAACTGCCAGGGGTCTGAGGCACAATTACCCAATATTACTCTCTGGAACTGGCCCAGGAACCAATGCAGGAGGACACCATGGACAATGGTGTCAAAAGTCACTGAGAAATCAAGCAAGAGTAACGTGGTGGCAGCCTTGCTGTCCCTTTCCCAATAAGCATAATCTGCCAAGTGATCAAGGTGAATTCCAATCTAAACCTGGGCCTGAGCCCAGACCTGGAATGGGTCCAGAAAACTAGTATCTTCCTAAAACATCTTGCCCAAAGAAGGGGAAATTTTTGCAGGTGGTAGTTATTGTAAACGTCTGGGTTCAATGAGGTCTTCTTTAGGAGTGGTCGCATAATTGCTTCTCTTCTCATAATTTAAGGAGCATCCAAAATACTGTAGTAATGCAGGCATAACACTGCAAGAAAGGACGACCTTTACAGAGAACCGTGCTGTTCAACACACTGAGAATACAGGGGTGGGGGGCGGTCTGTAAGGCTGTGACTAAATGCAAGGATATTCAAGCCTCAAAACTTTGGCAGTCTCAATCAGAAATTGAGCTGGCAGCCGCAACCTTCTTACCTGCATACATCTTCATTGTGTGGGTTTCCTGGAAAACACATTACTCATGTATATCGAGTCAGAGCATCCTAAAATAATTGGATCATTTTCAATGTAAAGTAAACCCAGACTTCAATAATGTTGGTCTCTAACCTTGCCACACTCTTGCTGCAAGGTTGTTTTGCTAAAAGGCATTTGCTGGATGTGCATAGGATTGAAGGAAGACTCCTATTTTCCACATGAAGCAGGATTATCAGTGATTGGTAAGTAGGGTATTTGTTTCATTTTTATCTTCTCCTTTCTCCAGGCTGCTCAAGGAAGCATCTCTTGCTCCAGTTTTCCCTTACAACATCCCTGTGAGGTGGGTGAGGCTGAGAGATAGTACACAGCCTAAGGTCATCCAGTAAATTTCATAGCTAGGTGGTCCAACTGGCATCACAATATCGCTGGCAGCTTTTCTTTCCAGAGTCAGTGTGATGTAATGGCTAGAGTGTTGGACCAGGACCTAGGAGACCAGGTTTTGAATCCCCACTCATCCATGAAGCCCACTGGGTGACCTTGGGCCAGTCACCATCTCTTAGCCTAACCTACCTCACAGAATTGTTGTGAGGATGAATTGGGAGAGAGGGGAACCATGTACACCACCTTGAGATCCTTGGAAGAAAAATGTGGTATATAAATGAAATGAATAAATATGTTGGAAGCCACCCAGAGTGGCTGGGGCAACCTAGTCAAATGGGCGGGGTATAAATAATAAAATTAATTATTTTTTATTATTCACCAGCTGGGGCTGAAATGCTTCTATTATCTGCCAGAAGTACACAGCGAGTTAACTGGGATTGTCCAGGGGTTGGGTTTGCCCTTTGAGCTATTGCCATATACTGTTGCAATAAACCATTTTCAGTACTTCTGCTCTGTCACAAGCTCCTCCGCCCACCCTGTATGTTGGATGCAACATTTAGGAAAGCAATTCAGAATTACTCTACGGCAAACAAACTGCTAAATAACCCACTGACAATCTAAATGTTGTAAGCCATTTAGTAAGGTGCATATCACTTGCTATCATTTTCATGTCCAGGAAATAAACTGTTACTGCAGTGCTGTGTTACAATTCACTCACAGGGACAGTCATTAAGTGTGTGTGGGTTTAAAAATAAATAAATCTAAGAAGCTTTTGGCTATTTACTCATCTTGGGATTTCTTGTCAGGTGGTTTGCTTTCTATTTTATCACGTGTAATATAACACATAAGTGATTGCGATGAATTTGTAGTGCTAATCTTACATGAGTTAACATTAGTGCAATACAAAAAGGTGGTCTGGATTGAAAACAGTTGTGGTCGATGTAAGGATCAGTTTTACCAGCTACTCAAAATGGAGTGTGGTGGTGAGAATGCCCATTGCTAGAAACTGATGCTAATCTTTGGGAATTCATTGAGGGCATAATCTCAGCACACCCCAAAACACCACCCCACTCTGATGCTGTGACTGTGGTGGTATGGATCCGCAGGCAGCCACAATAGGAATCCAAGGTAGCACTAGAGGCACTTAACTCAGAACTCTCCCCTCTCTTCCCTTCCCTAGCAGATGACTGATTCTAGATTCTTCAAGTCGGGACACTCCTCTGCCCTAGGACCAGCCCAGCTAGACAAGAAACCTATACTTTAGGGCATCATCATGAGGGTGGGACAAGTGAAGGCAAGACTTCTTATAATGTTTGCCCTAGCACAGCCGTGGGGGTGACACTGGCCTCTTCTTCTGCAGGCAGCCAGATATCTTGGGCCAGCACCAACTTCCTCTCAACTCCAATTTCCATCCCACTTAACAACAGACTGACTGGCACAGTGACAGTTTTTCTGCAAACCAGCCCTCTACTGGCTCCGCGATGAGACTGTGAGAGCAGCAACAGGCACGGAGCCTTTTATAGTTCTTTGAATTCCAGCCAATGTCTGAAATCATCTTTAATGAAAAAAATAAACCACTTAAGCCCGTTTGTTTAGAGCAGACACCATATATGCACACAAACACATTACAAACTGTATAGGCATGCCGGGAATGGAGGGAATGTGCTCCCCTAAGGCTCTCTCATAAAATAATTCAGTTTTGATCTAGAAAACTGCCAACCCTGTAATAATGTGGCATGGCACTGAAGCATCCTTATTAAATTACTCTTATGTTGTGGCTGGGTTTCTTGGTGCTTTTTTATGGGGGAAACACAAAATATAGATCAAAGCAGTGCTCGCTATTATAGATTTGGTGATTTTATTTTTCAGGTTGCCACTGTTACTGCTTAAATTGCTAGGTGATCTGAAATTAATCTGGCACTTTTAGCAAACACGAGCTTAGATCTCTTGAGGCGTCCGAGGATGCAGGTTAAGCATTGTGAATACTTAACAATGATTTTAAAATTCATTTTAGGTACTGGACCTTCAGGACCATTTATCAACATAAACTGAGAAAACTTTAAAAGCAACAGACTTAAGACTCTCTCGAGCAGTCAAGTTCCCATCAATCACTTCAGCGTAGCACAGATGACAATCTCTTACGAGGATAATTTCACATGCTTCATTCTACTTTACAGAGAAATACAGCTACACAAGGAGCAGTGTATTTCTTCGAAATACTGATGTAAACTAAATCTCCAAAATATCTACTTGCTTGATACACATTTCTATTTAGTATTTCATTGTGGATAGAAAATATAACAAATATAACATATTTGATCACTCACGTGATTTCATCTACCCCAATAAAAAATCAATAGATCCATCTTTTAAAAAAAAATTTAAATTGGATAATGATTGCACTTGTTAAGTTTTAATTAAATTTATGGTCTTTCCAGACAATCTGTAGCATAACAAAAGTACAGTTATTATTGATTTATTGCTCAGTATCAACATCAAATCCCTCAAATGGTTCTTTCTGACTCTGATTATTTTACTGTTTCAGCTTCAGTTCATTTGCCTATCTGACATCTAGCAAAGTTCAAAAAGCTTCTGGGAAGATCAGGCAGGTTTTGTGTAAGGTGCTTCCAGAATCCCCCATGCCCAATGACATTCTGCTAGCCTTCTCTATGATAGAAACCTGATTATGAAATGCACTTCCATTGGAAGCGCAACTGGGACGGAATATAAGCCATACATTCATTTTCTCAAAAAATCCTGGGAATAGTTTGTTAAGAGTGCTGGTAATTGTGGTTCTGTGGGCAGAAACTGTAATTCCCATAAATCTTTTGGGGAAGTGATGTGTTATGAATGTATGATTTGTACACACCCTGAGGGCCAAAGATGTTTTTGTTTCAGCTCAAGGGTAATGACTCACATTTTCTGGGCTTTTGTCTCTTAGTTAGGAGCAGTGAACCCTTGGCCTGCCAGATGTTGCTGAACTACAATCCGCATTAGCCCAAGGCCTAGAACCCCTGGAACCTCACACCACTCAGAGTTGGGTGCGGTGCAACAATATCATGGCTGTAAATTGTAGCCAAGAAGTACCCAACAGGATGCCATGTAGTTGTTGTTGGACTCTCACCACCCCTTACCCTTGGACATGCTGATGAGAGTTGCTGTTCAAACACATCTGGAGGGCACCACATTGGCTAGTCTTGATGTATACAGCCTAAGGCAGGGCTAATGTCTCACAAATCAGCAGAACAGAAGAATCCAGTCTCAAGCACCTTAAAAACACACTGAGGTTTTACAAGTGTCCTTCAGTTCAAAATACAAAAAGAAACAGTGTGGAAACTGCTACCACATATCATAGCAAAAGTAATTATTCAAAGGTCATTTTTTATCTTTACAAAATGATTTTTTATGTTTGAAGGCCATCACTGCAGCAACATGAAATGAGTTTTTGGGAGTTACTATACTAGCCAATACCAGGTTTTTGTTTTGTTTTGTTTCTTACAGCTGAACAATCTTTTATGCTTTCCCACAAAAGCTGTTGTGCAGAGGAGACATGATACAAATGGTTTAATCAGGAAGACAGGCTTCCTCCCACCTCAGCAATTGATTATATTAAAGAGCTGTACAAAAATAGAGTTGGGGACAGGGCCAAATCTCCCTCTCCTGTTCCCCAGTAGGAATCTGCTCTTCATTTGTAGCCAAAGAGTTCACCAAAATAATATAACTTTGTCCCTGTGCAGTACTATGAAGCACAAGTGACTTAAATAGACAATAGGTATACTCAACAATGGTAGGCATCTCATGGGGGGAAAAACCCTCATATATTACCTATAGAACAGATACTTAATCCAACATTGATGGCTGGGATTTAGAACTTGGAAAATGGAGTCCCCTTCATGTGTGCATCACAATAAAGGGACTCATGCATGGAATAGAACTGCAGGGGTATATAGCTGCCCCAGCACCTCCTGTCCACACACCTGGAAAGCAAAGTTTATGTGGGGAGCCATAGCTTAGTGGCTGAGCACATGTGGTGTCTACAACAATGTCCCAGGCTGAATGCCAAATATCCCCTTGTAGAGCAGGAAATCCTGGTAAATCCCCGGAGAGCCTCTGCTAGGCAGTTGAGAAAATATTGAATTAGATGGCATAAGGTAGCATCCTAATGTCTATACATGTAGGTTTTCTCTGTGTGCTGGAAGACTGAATAATTGGTGTTCCAGGGCACGGAGACAGCTTCACGTGTGGCTCACTGGTCCTTCTTCCATAGTATCCTTGCTCAAGTGTCAGGAATAACATCTTAGTGTCCCTAAGCATTACAGCATCACTGAGTGCCACAAGCCAGAACAACTACATCCTTCCAAAAGTATTGGTCACAGCCTGCAGATCACCTAAAGGTAGGGTACATAAGATTTTTGGCAGTAACCAAGAGAACTGTGCAAACAACAACAAACAAATTGAACTCAAAGTCATGGATTCTGACTGTGTGCTTTGGAGAAGAGCATTATTGGATTTGTGAAGTACCCATAGCTCCCATCCAATGAAGCAATCATATTTTCAAAATGTATTTTGTTATGTTTGAACAAATGCAATTTGTTTTGTTACAGCAGGTACATATGAGTGCAGAAGCATTTGCCCAGACATACATTTGATCATAAGCTGTCCAAAATGACATAAAAAATAGCAGCTTAGTAAGGCAGATGATGACCTATTTACATCTAATACAGTGGTACCTCGCAAGACAAATGCCTCGCAAGACGAAAAACACACAAGACGAAAGAGTTTTCCGTTTTTTGAGTCGTTCCGCAAGACGAATTTCCCTATGGGCTTGCTTCGCAAGACGAAACGTCTTGCGAGTTCTTGCGAGTTTGTTTCCTTTTTCTTAAAGCCGCTAAGCCGTTAATAGCCGCTAAACCGCTAAGCCGCTAATAGCCGCTAAGCCGCTAATAGCCGTGCTTCGCAAGATGAAAAAACCACAAGACGAAGAGACTCACGGAACGGATTAATTTCGTCTTGCGAGGCACCACTGTATATAAATAATTCAACTGTCATAAGTCTAAAAAAAAATTTATAATTTTGCATTCTAGGAACAAATCTGTCTATTTTCAGAGTGTGACACTTTTGTACATTTTTACCCACAATCCATCCCTTTCCCACATTCATCTGCATTAAAAAACACACCTCTAAGTACCTATATAAATAAGTATTTTAACATATCTATGACTTATAGCGGGAGTTATTTGGGTTAATCTACGCAGAGCTAAAGTGTATAGCTTCCTCTGCTGGAATCAAGTGTTTGGAAGAATGTTTTCTCCATCCCTTTCACAAATTCACTGTTTGTGAAATATCTCTGCATCCTGTGACAGTTTTGCATTTATCTGACAGATCAAAGCCACATTTTTAATTGCTACTGAAGTGATCTCTTTAAGAGTTAGGAAATAACAAAACACCCACTATGAAGGTCCATAGCACTTAGAGGTGTAAACAGTCAGATACAAAGGCAATGCAAACGGACAGATTTGATACTTGAGCAGCAGTATAGAAAAGTTCACAGTCAAGGCAGATTATATTGCTTTGAAGAAGAAAATTGCAATCAAAAAGAATCCAGATCAATATACCAGTCTCCACACAATATTAATTACTGTTGATATTACTGTCCGCAAAAGCACAATACTTGGGGGAGGGGGGGTTCACTGTAGTGTTGCTTTACTATATTTGCAAAGAAAATATTTCATTGCCTTAACATCAGTTCTAGGCATCTTGCAAAGAAATGCAGTAAACTGAAATTCTCAAAATTCAATTTGTGCCCTCTTAGCAAACTACCTACAGACTCAAAATATCTTATAGTTTCTTGCTGCGAAAGTAAACGCTCCAACTGTTTAAGGACTCAACTACATTAGTCAAATTACACCGCTATAAACGCATTATAACACTGTGACACCCAATGGTGCTTTAGAGCTGAAATAGCAACTCCCTGATATTTTCCATTGCAAGCTTTACAACGGGTTTTTTCCAGAGCATTTTTTATAACTGTTTAGATCTAGTGTAAAGTCTTACACCTGTCCTTGAGCATCAAACTCCAGCATGAATACACAAGACAACCTGCCATTTTTAAGCCATTTAATTAGTTCATTTAGTCAGAAGTGGTGAAGCTTTTTCAACCCAAGAGCTAAATTCCCTCATGGGGAAACTTCTAAGGGTTGCATGACTGTGGTGGGTGGAGCCATAGGGAAATGTACATAGGTAGAGCCAAGTATGCTACTCTTGCCTCTACTTGTCTTCAGCAGACCAGTCATGCCCAAGTCAAGAGATGCCCACATAGGTCTTTCCATTCTACATCAATGCAATCAGCAAGCACATTATCACAGCTCAAGGCTAAGCAAGAGCTCTTGAAGAACAATGCCAGTGAGAGAAAAATGCCCCCAGAGGTTTCCCACCCCTGGCTTAAATGCAGCTGCTGTCCACTAACAAAGGGAACTGAAACCCCATATTCACTATACACTTAAAGAAGCAGCATTCTACTTTATGGCTTTCCCCCAAAGGATGGTGGGAACTGTAGCTTGTTGAGGGTGCTGCGAATTGTTAGGAGTCCTCTATTCCCCTCAGGAAGCTACAATTCCCAGAGTTAAGAATTGTAGCTCCAAGAAGAGAATAAAGGTAAAGGGACCCCTGACCATTAGGTCCAGTCGTGGCCGACTCTGTGGTTGCGGTGCTCATCTCGCTTTATTGGCCGAGGGAGTCAGCGTACAGCTTCCGGGTCATGTGGCCAGCATGAATAAGCAATTTCTGGCATACCAGAGCAGTGCACAGAAACCTCGTTTACCTTCCCGCTGAAGCGGTACCTATTTATCTACTTGCACTTCGTGATTTCGAACTGCTCTGTTGGCAGGAGCTGGGACTGAGCAACAGGAGCTCAGCCCATCATGGGGATTCGAACCGCTGACCTTCTGATCGGCAAGCCCTAGTCTCTGTGGCTTAACCCACAGTGCCACCCACTTCCCTTCATGAAGAGAATAGAGATAGCCTAATGACTTTCAGTACCTTTAACAAACTACACTTCCCAGCATTTTTTTTTATTCCCTCGGGATTTTTTTTTTATTATTTTTTTTAAGGGGGGAACCATGGGGGGGGGGGAACCATGATACTGCTTTAAATGTACAGTACAGGTGGTGGGGTCTTAACAGCTGAAGGGTGAAGATGACAAATAAAACACCATTCCTCTCTCATATGGAACAGAACTTTGTTTTATGGCTCCTTTATATTCCCCATCATTCCCTGTGGGAAAGAACTGGCACATTTCCATGCTCTACTAAATTAGGAGTTTCTTCTTCCCCTGCTTCTGACTCCCAGTTTCTTACAAACTTGCACATACCACTTGTTTAATTCAACATGCAGTGTGCGAAAGGAGAATCTAGATCAGTGCCTAAAAGAGCTGCCGCAAGTATATTTTACTTGGAAACAAGCACTGACTTCTGCAGGCAGGGGTCTTTCCAAGAAACACATGAGGCTGCATTATACTCAGTCAGACCACTGATCCAACTAGAACTGACCGGCAGTAGTTCTCCATGAAGTCTTTCCCAGCCCTACCTTGTATTGCCATGGATTGAATCTGGGACATTTTGCATGCAAAACGCATGCTTTCCCACTGAGCTATGGCCTTCCCTCTGTAAATAAGCATGTTTAGGATTGCAGCATAAATCTGACTCTCAAGATGCTTTAGTGACAATAATGGGAGGAAAGCGGGGGTACAACTACAATCTACATTCCTCACAGGACAGAAATGGCACCCGGACCTGTAACCTGTCTCCATTATTAGCTTGCACTAAATTGCTAAGAGAGTTGAACTGATGGGAAGAGATAAACAACAGTGGCTGCAGAATTTTCCTGCAGAATTTCTGGCAGGTGTTTGATCCATCTCATAGTTTTATGAGACAGGAAAGCAAGGAACCCTATAGCCCGCTTGTCTGTGACCCAGCCATGTGCCCATTTTCATCCTTGGAAACTAATACCATCTGCACTTCATTTTCAAGCAGAAGGCAGGTACAAAATAAAAGCTGGTAGACATGTTGAAATTCATTGTGTTTTGCATCTTTTGTTGCCCATATGTGAGGCACGTACCTACGTCAGCAGTTCAAAAACTGATTGATAAGTGGACGTGGAAATATTGAGAACTGAAAACAAGTTTTAGCCTTTGCAAGGTATATTACTGTTAGCCCCATAGTTATTTTGAATCCTCTGAATTCTAAGAGTACCTGCAACCATGAAAAAAGAGTCTGTATTAATCCAGTCTAAAGTCAATTACACCGAGTTCCAAGCATCTGTGTGGGATGTAATAGTAGACCTTTTAAAATCCCCTTGCAGTTTCTGGACAAGAAACCAGAAGTGAAATGAAGCACATCTTTTACTGCTCCCCTCCCCCCTCAACTGCCAATGTAGAAATCCCCTAGAGAAGCAGGCATGATGTAGTGCAAGAAAGCCCAGCAGCAACATCGCACATTGATTTGCACAGTTTGCACTGTCCCAGCTATGATCCATTTCTGATCATAGCTGCATTTCTGATCATCTGCAGATGGCAGGGGGCTGGTCTGGGCTCCACTCAGAAGGGTGGTATACTGCAGAGGAGCAAAATCCACCAATCTCACTTCTATCCCCCCTAAAAATGGGCTTATCAGCATCTATTCATTTATTGCTGTTGTTACTATTATTAGTACTATTGCTACTATTATTATTATTCATTAAATTTCTATACAGCCCCTCATCTGAGGCTTACAGGACAGTTTATAATACAAAAGCACAAAAATGCATAATATAGGAACAAACAAAAACAATACCCACACACACAGTTTAAAAGGCCATAGATTGTTTAATATTTTGACCCTTTTTTCTTTTCATCACACTGCAGTTCATTTCTGCAGCACAGATTGTATGGACTAGGACCCAAACTAAACACAATGTTCATTGTATGAATACAAGTAATATACATTATTTAATATATTTTTAAAACTCCCTTTGGTGGAAGGCTGTCTTGAGTAGGACTGGGACCATAAGGAGTAGAGATGAGAGTTAACCTTTCCTTACCCATGCTGTAGACTGCCTTGCCCCAAAGCTCTGAAGTACTGTGAGGGAGCTTCCATTAGAACCAATAGGAATTCCCACCCCCACCCCAGGGCTAATACCAGCTTTGAAGGCACAGGGCGTGTGGGCTGTTGTAGCCATGGCAGGGCACAAAGGCTTGAACTCTCTTCCCCAATCCACCATGATCTTGACCCCACTCTGTCCCCAGAACAGCAGCTATTGCATTTTTAAGTGCAGGTTATTTGCTTTCATACACTCCATGTCACAGCTGGCTTGGCACTTAACTCAAAATGGAGGTCTGTGGCAACTGCGAATCAAAACAATGGAGATGTATCTAAATCCACATATATATATATCTATAACAATAGGTGCAAATCCTGACTCCATGCAAAAGAGCATGCACTGGCTGTATACACATGGTAGACACATGTTCAAACACATACCTCACAACATATACACCTTTGAAAACCAGCACTGGTTCCAGCAAAAGCATTTTTGCTCCACATAAGAATTCCTATAGAGCAGAGATGTTGATGCCACACCCTAGACCCGGCCTACCAACCCATTTTTAATGGCTTGCCAGTCCCCCTGACAAACATTTACTGATTTTACCAGTTTTCATCCATTTTACTGATTCCAACTGTGGCTCTGGGCAAACCACTACCATTGTGAGAGTTGGTTGGGGTACTCTAACTTACACTAGTGTTTCACAACTGCTGGATGCCCCCCCCTTCCCGGTGGCTCTCTCCAGAGTGCTTTAACCAGCTGTCAACCACCAAAGTCACCAAAATGCCCAAGCACTGAGGAGCAGGGTTGATGAGAATGGGTGGGTGCACTGTATGTGTAGAAAGGGGGTGGCTGTATGTAGGGCATGGCAGTGAATGTGCATTATCTTTGTGGGATGTATACATGTGGTGAGTGCACTGTGTGTCTAGCATGTGTGTGGATGTGCATGGTTATGGGTGTGATGTGCACCCACTTGGCCCTACCCATCACTGACTTGCAGCCTTCAGAGAGTTAGCCAGCTCTCGATGCAGCTCTTGGACTAAAAAGAAATAAAGGTTAGAGGCCCTCTTTGCTATAGGGGAATGAACATAAACCGTTGTTGTCGTGCACTATCTATGTGGAGCTTTCACTGTGACATGTTTTCATACATGTTTTCTCAAATGATATTTCTCTACAGAGGAAAAAAATGTAAGATTAGAATTAGCCTACAGAAGAAAGCAAATAATAATAATATTTTAATGTAATAGCTGTTGTTCCTTCCTTCAGAGGAACTATAACAAGAATATTAAATCTTTTTCATAACTCTTTTGTACAGCTGGCAACTGCTCTGCATCCTTGGCAGAACAGAACCCTGCAAGGGGTACTTAACATATTATAATTTTAAATCGAATCATGCTCAAACTGCTCTGTTTTCTGAAAACATTTAAAACAGTGCTGAAAAACTCCTGACTCTTCTGAATAGTGGGAAATAATACTCCTGGTGGTACCATTGGATTATTTATTCATGTTGCCATCACTATCCCATAGTGAAGTTATCCTATAGCCAAACCTGACTGGCTTTGGGGTGTTTTTAACATTATCCCATTCATTAGCCCTAGTCAGGGGTTCAAAAGACTACATGAGGGCTCAGACTATATAGCAAGCCTGACAATCGGTTGTGGTGCATGTGATGGCCCTAACCTAACTCTCCACATCCCTTGGCATGCTGGCTCCACCTCTCCTCTCCTGACATGTGCAATGAACAGATCTTGCTCAGCGAGTGAAAACTTCTGCAGTGTCTAAGCATGTTAGAATCTTCCTTCAGATCTTCACTCAAAGGCTGGAGGAGCAGTAGGGATTGGGGGTGCCTAGGGATACTGGGGGCATGGCCAGTGAATACACTCCTGCCCCCCTCCCTATGCATGCCTAAATAGAGGTACTGTATGCTCCCTAACAAAGCGGGATCACACATTTGACTAATCCAGAAAGGGAACAAAAGCAAGTGGCAGATAGGTAGCCGTGTTGGTCTGCCATAGTCAAAACAAAAAAATTCCTTCCGGTAGCACCTTAAAGACCAACTAAGTTAGTTCTTGGTATGAGCTTTCGTGTGCAAGCACGAAAGAAGTGTGCTTGCACACGAAAGCTCATACCAAGAACTAACTTAGTTGGTCTTTAAGGTGCTACCGGAAAAAAAGCAAGTGGGTTTGAGGTAGAAATTCTACCATGCCAAAAATCCTATTTTCTGTCTAAAAATTGAAATTGGAGTGTATTGAGTCCAGCATAAACTTTATATGAGCAGATGTTGCAGACCTGCATAATGCATGCTAAACCTCTTGTGTTTAAGGCATTGTGCCCATCTTTCACCTTTGTAGACCACAGGCACCAAGTAGACATGGCTGGCACCAGCTCCTTAGCCCATGGGTATGCAATGTACTCATACATTTAAAATGTAGGCACATATAAGCAACACTGTTCGGTAATTTGTGCTCACTAAAGGCATGATGTGCGGAACAGCTTTGTGGGGCTGGGAGGAACCAAACCCATGACGACTGAAATAGAAGAACGGCTGGTGTTTGGAGAGTCATTTCATAAGTTCCATTAGAAATGGCAGTTATATATAGTCTCATACATTAGGCTTCTACAAATCACACAGGAACATAGTATCAATTTTTCTCAGTGGTAACAAGGATTTGTGAAAAGCAAATTTAGCTATGATTACATCCCAAGAAACTACTGACCTTGCTTTAAATAAGGTTTGTTACACCTTTTGTAAACATTTGGTGCCTACCTGCTTTAAAATAGCCTTTTTTCAACCATGCCATTAATCTAAAAGCTATTAATGACCAGGGCAATGCTCACAGTGCATGTAGTTCATGCCTAGGACAAGCAATTGCACACGGCCAGAGTAAAGATCCTTAAGTGCACAAAAATTTCCAGTTATTTGACAGGGGTGAGGGGGGCTCACAGTGCTTTAGTCATTTTTTAAAAAAGTAAATTGGAAATATGTTTGAAAAATTGCCAGGAAAGTTTAAAATACTCAAGCTTTACATTGACAAATGACATGATAGCAACTGGAAGATTAAAACAAAACAAAAAAATGCCTTGTCAAAGTCCAACTAGTGTTGATCTATAAGGATTTGATCCTATATCAGTTTGGATCCACTTAAGCGCATTACACTGCCAGTGGGACCATTTACATGCTCTTAAAATGCTAAATAGATTACAGTGTATTCATAGGATAAGGGTAGGAAGTTCAATATATTGCAGTATTGATCTTTGGTAGATTAGGTATAGCATAGCACTGGAAAGAGAGGCGATGGGAGTGAGCCAAGCTTTCAAGTTATTTACAGGCCATCTTTCCCTTCTCTAGGTGTCCCCTGTCTCATCTACTTTTACATACCATTTCTATTTTTGCGTTCCCGGTGATGTTTCTCTGCCATCTGAATGCAGTCAAGGACCACAGCACTCAATATAATCTCTATGTATTTATATCGAGTCCAACTCTAAAATACAAGAGATACTTGTATCATTTTGAAGATAGAAGGATTTCATGCATGGATGTGTCTGCATAGATAACGGTTTTACCATTTTCTCTTTTGAATTTTTTTAATGATGTCAGAGTCAGACATGGACAACAATGTAAATACATCCCAGAATCTAATCACAACCTTCTTTTCCAAACTCTTTTTTTGAGTCCATTTAATTTTTAGATTGCAAGCCTTCAGGGAAAGCCCAGTGCCATAAAATCACTTTTCTACAGCACTTTGTAACCTGCAGTGCTCTCTAGAGCAAAAAAACAAAATTAAGATGGTGCCCCACATGCCTAGAATTCTGCCTCCTTTATCCTGAATCACTTTGTCCATGTGGGAAGAGCAGATGCTGTAGGGAAAATGAAAGACCAAAGGGTAGTGAAAGCCTTGATATAAAGATGCAGCAAGCAGTGTGTGTGGTGGGGCAGAGACATTGAGCCTCCCAACCCCCACCACCCACCATGGCCGCCGCCGCTGCTGCTGCTGCTAACTTAAATGGGGCTGGGCTGAGTCAGGGTTGCAGTAAGGTTGGAATCACATGGTTACACAGATGGGAGTTGCCATGACCAATCTGGCACTCCTGTAGCTACAACAGCCTTCTCCACCCTCATGCTGCTAGATGAAGCTGCAGATGGGAAAGGAAGCCAAGGGATAAAGAGAAAGGCGAAGGAAAGGTGATGGAATAGAAAGGTGAAAGGAGTGACATTCACTCATTTCCTCAACTCTAGCTCAGTTTTCTGGCCACATTTTTCATACATGCACCCCCATATTTGTTTCCTCCTCGTGGATGATTTTTAGACATCAGCTTAAAACACAGTCATAGAATCCTAGAATCAGGGTTATAGAATCATAGAATAGTAGAGTTGGAAGGGACCACAAGGGCCATCCAGTCCAACCCTGCAATGTAGCAACCTTTTTGCCCAATGTGGAGCTCAAGAGATAAAGATTCTCATGCAGGGATGGGGAAGTTTTCTCAACCTAAGGGCCACACTCCTTTCCGGGCAGCCACATGCCAATGGTGAATGGAGCTGGAGGCAAATGTGGATAGAACTTCTACCTTTGTGTCCTAGGCTAGTTTTTCAACACCTTCTCACACCCCTCTCTGTTCTCTATGCAAGCAAGCAAGGGGTGCTATCAAAGACACATTCCAGCCAGACAAAAACACTTAAGAGGAGTGCAAAGCAGGGATGGCAAAGGCTATGGCTTGGAAACAGGTCTACGGTGTGATAGAGAGGCCAGAGAGCCACATTTCCCCCCACCCGGCCAGAGGATCTCTGCCTCTAGTTTAATATGCATATTAACAGACATCTTAATTTTATTGTTATGTTGTTTTCGGTTGTTTTGTTCAGTGCCCTATGATTGTATGGGATGAAGGGCAGCAACAAAATAAAAATAATAATAAAATGCCACTGGCTCATGGCAATAAATGGGCATGTTTTGACCAGACCTGGTTAATGCCAACAAGAGATAAGCAAGACAAAATGACAGAGCAAGTGGGGGAAATGGAAGAACCGCAGGTGATTGTCACAGTCAGCCGTTTTAGTTAGAGAATGGCAGGCTGCCGATACTGAATGCTCAAGTTAATCCAATAATGTATGTGTTTATATGCTTGTTTCTTCTGACTGTGTAGCATGATCCTAGGTGCATTTACTCGGATACAAGTTGCACTGTGTTCAGTGGTGCTCATCCCTTAGAAAGTGCACCTAGGATAGCAGCCTTAAATTCCGTGTTCCCAAGCGTGTAGGCACATTGCGGCACGTCTCTCACAATATTGTCTCACCTCTCAGAAAATTCTGCCTGACAAATGACATTACAGTGTGCAAGAGTCAGGTTTATGGATAGCATCACTGAGTAGAAGAAAAGTCTAATTATCCAATGCTGAAAATGCCGACAGGGAATTGCATCGCTGCTGGGACAAAATAGAGCGGTAAAGCCTATACAAGGCCATTAGAGTGCTAAGCGCTCAGACAGTCTTCCCATTTGATGTCATTAGCTCATATTAGTGATGTGTGACATTTGTTACACACTGTATAGAATAATTCTTAATGGACCAAGCAATCAGGCCATTTCTCAGATATTGACTTACATTATAGCACGGTACATTTTGGCAATGGTCTGCTCCAGTTTATTAAACAGCTGGAGTGGGGGGAAATGGTCATGAATTTCCAAAACGCTGTATACATTTAACTGATTTGCTCGTGCAAATCTTTGCATATAAAATAGAATTGTGGAGCTGAGAGGGAGAGGGGGAGAGAGACTGCATCCACTTCAGATATGCATATATACACTAGGGATGGGTAAATCTGTCAGTTTTTGTTTCTCTTTTTTCCAGTCTTGGGTTAAGGGCTTCACATTTCCACATTGGTCTGAATGATGCAATAATATCCACATCTGAATGCACCCTAAGAAAGCTGCAGTATCGCATGGGCAGTTCGGCAATTCCACCCCACCAAACGGGCCACTACCGTAAGCGTCTGACTTATTTGGGGTAGGAGTGGATTTATTGCACAAGAATAATATTTAGCATTTGCTATTAATCACAATGTACCCACTTTCTTTGTGGTGTGTTCTCGAAGCTACCAACATGAGTTTGACCAAACTGCGGGAGGCAGTGGAAGACAGGAGTGCCTGGCGTGCTCTGGTCCATGGGGTCACGAAGAGTCGGCACAACTAAACAACTAAACAACAACTATGAAGGTGCAAGATCTGTGCAGAAGTGCTGCAGTCTGACACAAAGACAGAGACCAGATCTAAAGTGCATCCTATCATAACATCTGCTGAGCTGTGTTGGTATGAGAAGAAGCTTCCAAATTGCTGCCCTACCAGAATTTCAGACTCCGGTTCTGCTTAAAAATAAAATTGCTTGCTTTCTTACTATCAGAAATATGCTAATAACTTTGGTACAGATTTTCTGAACTTGTACGCATACATGAGCCATAAACTTGTGGCATATATTGGGGGGAAGAGTAGTCTTTATAATGCTCCTCCAGACAGCAGATTCTGCATTACCGGCTTTTTGCAGCGGCAGGTGAGTATTTCAAAGTAATTCATGTGCCTTTCCCAATGGATATTTTCTGATGTGCTGCTACAGTTCTATGCCATGCCCCTGTAGTCTAGCATTATTCCAGCTTGATTAGCGTTCCTCATATGCCTGGACTTATATGAAGCACTAATCACACATCCAGTTCCTGAAAGAAGGAACATTTTGGGGTGAGCTCAAGAGCTACCCAACCAAAGACGAAACAACAATGCATGGTGTTCAATAGCAACAGGAAAGTCTCCCAGCGCTGCAAAATTAAAGATTCCAACACCAAAACAAGAAAAGTAGCTTAGTAAATTGCTCTAAGCACTCCCTATTCCAGGGTACCCCTTGATCACTTTCCTGCATGTAACACCAAATCATATCCATTCACCAAGGGGTGTAAGGCAGAAAGCACCACCAGGAAAATGTCAAAAGTATGAAATGCACAAATCTTCACTGTGTTTTTTTTCCAGGTAAATTTAACACAAACAAGGTGGAAAATATTTCTACTATGCAGTGTTCACACTTTGTAAGATGTTATATATTCACACTTATGTTATCAAGAGATTCAAAGTTGTTGAATTTATCAAGCCCAAGCTATTGAATTTTTTTTTAACAAGATGAGCAAAGCTTTAGCAGTTCTCTCCCTCTGTGACACAATCTTTCCATTTTGCCATTAGTAAAGCATAACGGTACACCCAACAGTGGTGAAATTCTGCGACAGGATCTAATTTACTTTCAGTGTTACAAGATGAGCCAACAGTGTAAAGAATAAAAACAAGTCATTTGCCCAAGGGGTGGCTTCTGAAGTCAAGGTTGTAATGAAAGAGAAATAAGGTGGGTATTTAGCATTCCCAGCTAGACCCTTAAAAGTTTTCTGTATTACAGATCTAAGTGAAAAATCATTAATTCAGAGAGCTGCTTAGCTCTCTAAGATTTGAAAGAGTTTCAGAAAATGCAGTAAAATGAATCTCAGTTAAGAGAGGGTTTCATTAGGAGGGTGGGAACTTTATCTAAAGTCAGCTGAAATGCTTTTGCATCCTCTCTCCTGTTTTCCTTGGAAGGAGACTTCACTGACAGAGTAGAGAATCCGAATGTTTTGGACTACAATTTCTATCACCCGTGACTATTGGAAATGCTGGCTGAGGTTATAATCCAAAACATCTGTAGGGCACCAGGCAAGAGAATGCTACCATAAAATGACTGTTTAAAAAAGAAATAAAGAAACCCAGAGCCACACATTATTCTTCATGGAAATAAAATGAATTTTATTTATTGATGTTTAGAAAAAGTAAAAAAATGCCCATAGTTATGCCTTGTAGTGAGCCAGGCAAATGGCTCCAGCTGGTTCACCATGGCTTACCCTGTCTAGCAAAGGCACTGAGGCAAAATATTTTTCTTGGAATCATCTTCTAAGTTTAAGCTTCAAAAATTTTATATATAAAGTGCTGAGTTGACTCATGGGCCCTTTGTAAGTCAGGTTCCAACAAGTGTACTTTAGTTTGAAAAAGAGCTATGGGTCAGTTTCTTCAAAGCAGCAGTCACCACCATGGCAGATTATAAATACAACTGGGAAATGTGCAAATTAAGTGAGAGATGCAAACAAAATAACCCCAAGGTTGCATATATTTCCTTTCGTCCAGTAACCACTCAGCCCTTGTAGTGTTCAATTACAGCTCAAACCACTCTCAGATCAGCTGCATCCAGCACCATTTTTAAGGGCTTCTATTCAGACCAACAGCAATCATATATTACAAAGCTGTTGAATAGCATAAAGTGGAGGTTTTTACTTTCAAAATATGGACCAAAATCTAGCCTCACCATTTGAGAACTGATCACAGTTTCATATTTTTGCAATACACAGGCATGAAAATTGGCAAATCAATCCACTGCCAGTCTGATACAGGGTCTGTTTTGTCTGCACAAAAATATAGTTAATATAATAATCCGGTCTCAAGGTGCCTCCCAACAAAATGTATCCATAGTTTTATTAGGTGTCATGTTGCACTTTCAAACAATATATGCAACTGCCTGCCAGCCTTGCCACTGCGTAAGTAAAAGCAAAACTTCACCTTGTTCTAGTACTTGCTTTATAGTGCTACACAGGGGGAAATGATTATTCTTATAAAACATGGATCAAACCGGAAATTTCACTTGCAGTTCAAAGATTCTAATAATGACCTTTTTGTGGGAGGAAGATTGCTCTTGCTTTTCTTATTTCCATGAAATGGAAGATGCTATACAGTTGACTGAAGCTAATGAACATGCAAACAACTCCAAGACCACTGTGTTTCAGAAACATTGACTATGGTTTGTCTGTGGAAAGTGTGGCAACTTAAGATTTGAATTCATGCCATCCTCCTAAGTTGATCAGCCTTTGCTCATGCACTGTTTGCCAGAAGCCCTCAACCAGATTTTGCACTGAATGGTCTGTTTCCATGTTTTCTACCAATTTTTGCCCCCTTTATCCTCCCCATCTGTGTTGGATGGAATGTGTGGAATGGAGGCTGCACCTGGGAGCTTGAAAAAGGTGAGAACACAGGGCACCGTGCACAGAATTGTGATGATGACAGTCTCAGGATCACAATGGCACAGGACATCCATCTCACATGACTGCATATCATGATACACAAGGAATAATGATCATACATGTTTGGTACAGCTTTTCCAGAAACACTAGGTGGTGGAGCCAGGGCAGAATCACTGCAGGCAGAACCCTGACAGGAAAAGGAAGAAGGCACCATGTATCTTCTAACTCTCAGCTCCAATGCTGTTGCAGATCCAGTTGTTCCATCAGCAATTCAGGCCCCGACAGACAGCAAACTACCCAGAATTCATGTTCATCATGGCCAATGCCTATCTTCTCTCCGTTTCATTTTGGATACAATCCTAATTCCCGCTGCACCCCAGTCTGATTCCACTAAAGGGTACTACAACAAAACCTTTTCACAGTGCCCAGTAGCATGCCAGACACCCCAGCTTGTAGACTGTACACCTACAATGGCTGCATTCCTAACCCTGCTTGCCTGGGAGTAAGCCCCCTTGAATTCAATAGGTTTATTTCCAAACAGACGTGTTTAGGATTGCAGCCTAGACTATTAAGCTACTCCATGTACAATTTTAATGTTTTTGTCACTGTCTCGCAGTACATTCCAGCTGATTGCTGAAAAAAGGGATTAGCACTTCCTCCCTACCCCCAATTTCTTTTAGAAACACTACGTCTAAGAAAACATGCTAAAGAGCTGGTGTTTTTTCAACTACTGAAGCATATTGTATCCCAACTTCATATTTATGTCAGCTTCTGCTACCATTTCCTTAGCACTGCAGTATCTTGAAATGTTTTCAAAGCACATAATACACCTGACATCATAAAGAGAGTGCAAAATATCAAAAGGTTTATCTTGGGCATTGTTATTCTTATGACAGCTGTAGCACAAAGGGTCCATGGCTAAACACAATTCGCTGGTGTTATTTCTTCTCTCCCCCCCCCTCGCTCGTTCACTCACTCACTCACACACACACACACACACACACACACATTGACCAATCTGGGTTTTTAATGTGACACTAACATTTTTGTGCTTTATTCCTGGCATGTGGTCAAGTGCATTTAATAACTGCTGCCAACAGTGAAAAAAATAGTTTCAGCTGTAGCAGATATGATACAGGTCCCATACTGCATTGCACAGCCTTCATTTAGTACTCACAGGGTTAGGACTGCAGATCCTTAAGATGAGTGGAGGGTGACTTTATCTTAACTGCAGTATGATCGGTTTAAATGCAATTCATAGGATTTTGCTTACCTTCATACGCAAACATGAAACAAGTGGTCATTTAGTTTCTATAGATACCATTACAACTTGTGTGGCTGATCATTACAATCTTGTGAGAAACACATACCTTACGAATTACTCTTCGGAAATGTAGCCCATTTACACACACAAGAAGATTAAAGCTGAAATCCTATGCACACTTACCTAGGAGTGAGCCCCAGTGAACTCACTTGGGATTTGTACTGTATAGGATTTTATTATGTTTCCTATATTGTGTCCAAAACAACTAACAAAGCTAAATTTGTTTTAGAAACTATTTTCGTTGTAACCGTACTTTACATCATTCATTTCTTTAAAGAGCCTAGATCCTCACTGTTCATAAGAATGCAGGAAGCCGCTGGATTTTGCCATATCACAGGGTGCCCAGCTGTGTGCACATTTACTTGCAAGCATGGCTACCGTCCTTCAGATACTTATTTGGGAGTAAGTATCACTGAATGCAAATTGCATAGGGTTATGCTCCATGTCCCACTGCATTCAGTAGAATGTAGTTCCAAGTAAGACTGAGCCTGATTGCAGCTATAGCATTTTTATGCCCCTTCTGGAAGAATTTCAAACTTGGCATTCCATGTTGTGCTCTATATGGTCTTTCATATATATTGCTAAATATATAAAATACCTGCTTGTGATAGAATGACTCCATAATACAGCCCAGAAAATAGCATTATGCAGGGCTCCCATACACACATGTAATTGTAATGTAAAGGAAATAGATTAAGAAATCCTTACACCACCAAAAAGTCTGTGCCTTGCCTGCAAAGTTATTTTCACTGCTATACATTTACCTTACTGTAAAGGGTAGATAAGTTTATACAGAAACCACTGCAGTACTTCTGTCGGCCCTTTTCACTGTAATATTAGCAATGTCTATCATTTGCCACACATCGAATATGTATGCATGTGGCTCAAATGCAGAGTAAGGAGAACACAAAATGATGAGAGAGCTTATTTCATGTTGTTATTAGATCAATCCACGTCAGTCAAGACCGTTCACAGAATGACAGGGCCATCAATAAAAGTTCAGCTTTCCACAATATCTCTAGGCTATCCCAGCCACCAAAAACATTTTCAATTAACAAGCCAACAGCAAGCCAACTATACTCTATTTCATTTCAACTTGGCTCACAGATCTATTCATACAACTGATCTGACCTTACCATTAAAATGATTGACAAGAATTCAAAATCCCAGTGCCTGGAGCATTCCATACAGTACTCAGAGAACACAAGAAACTAATGGAAAAAAATCAAACAGGTTGCTAACTGTGTGTGTGGTGTTTTCCTTGGCTGTTTTGCCCCTCCTTGTAGAAAGTACTGCCAAGCCTACCAAACTTGCTAATCATTATAACCCATTGCTAATATTTAAACTTAGAAAGCTCACCAACTTAGCTATCCTAAGTGAAAACTAGAAATAACAATGCAAGCATTATTCAAAAAATTCAGAATCAAAAGATTCAATACTCTTCTTATAATCCACAAGAAATCAAAATTAGTCAAGCAAATATGTCAGAGTTTCTTAAATATGCAAAATAATGAACACCACATATTCCTATATATATGCACAAAGAGAGAGATGCACACACAATTTGCAACAATAATGAATTTTCCATACCTTGATCGTCTTGGATGACTGGCATTTGACGTGATGGGACACTGTTGCAGTTTGGTTCATGTTTCAGCACCCAGGATAGCGCACAATTCCACAATGAGTTATGGAGCAAATGGCTAGAAATCCGTCCTCGCTCAGACTTCTGCTGTTGCTCTCTCTCTTTCTTTCTTTCTCTCTCTCTCCCCTCCTACGAGTGCTTATGGCTCTAGAGGCTGGGATGCTGTCAGATTTGTACAAGTCTGAATCTCAGCCTTAAACTCGAGTATTCATTTGATTCATCGTTCTTCAGGTTCCTGAAGCCTCTGCACACAGCGAGCTCAAATGCTGCTTCCATTCACTTGCACTGCACCTCTCCAGCACTGAGAATGTGACAGCTCCTCAGCGCAGCCAATGATCTCGACTCACCAACCCTTTGAAAAGAACAGAATACCAGCAAACTGCATCAGTATTTACTGCAGCCCAGCACACTCTCTCCTTCCTTGAAATTAATCTAACTCAGGGGGTAATTACAGATTAGCTTTCAAATCCTAACTGCACAAACACAACGCACCACAGACACATACATACACACAATTTCAGTGTTATCAATTAATTTCAGTTTCCTGAGGTGGTGCTTGGAAAAGTAGCTGAAATATATGCAGACAATGAGACATCCCATCCAGATGCTTGCATCAAAACTCCCTCCTAATTTCTCTTTTGGAAAATCTGAAAGGAACCACCTGTTCTTTAGTCACACCATACACATTCCTGTGTTGAAATGGCCCCATCCCTTGACATTAGGTTAGTACCTGGACTGTATTTTCCTACAGAAACGGGATGCTGATATTATACCTTTGATCCTTTTCAAGTAAGTATAAGGCTTACACTATGCAGAATCAGATCAAATCCCTGCAGTAGCTCCCCACTTCTCCATTTCTCTTACAAGGGCTACTACAACATGACTGACTTTCTTGTGGTCATTTTCTACAGTTCCTATGGTGCACAGAAATGCACCAAAAATGAGGCAGCTGTATTTGTAGACATGACAATCAATGCCACATATGCTGAGGTGTAAGTATGAACATGACAAACGGAGACAAAGGGAGAGGGACAGTATAGTTTATTGTTGACATTGTTTCTCTTGTAATGCTCTTCACTGAGCTAAATCAAGTCAAATATCTTGATTTTCAACTTCATGAAAATCAGGTAAACCAGCTCATTCCTGCTTTATACACTGAGGTTGCCTTCATTTGATGCACTTATTTTCTTGATATCACATGCTCAGCTCATCACAATGGGTGATATGAAATATGAGTCATATTCAGAGCAGACTCTGCTTTGAATATGACTTAGTCAGATTATCACCCAACATCTACAAGGATGATCTTGAATATTAATGTTTTCTATTATGCATACAGTCATCCATATCTATACATGGGACATTCAATGAATGGGAATGTTGATGTAAATATTTTATCCATGCTAATCATCAGGTGAAGATGTAGGAATAAATAAGAAATTCTGTTGCCCATTTAGTAAAATTGAATGTTATTGCCCTTTTCTGTCATGAGCAAAAGAAATGTGGCAGAACAGCCTCAGCTTTGTTTATATACATGGTGGCCATGCTTTTAAAGCCCAGAGGTCTCCCGTGCCTTGGGAGGTTGATGATGTCATTGCATGCCACGCTAATAGCTCTAAGTGGCAAGACCTATCATAGCCTCACAACTTAACAGAAATCAGCTTTTTGTAAACTGCTTTGAGGCTTTGTTGCACTCAAGTGGTAAAGAAACCTCGTGAAAATTTTTTTAAAAAGGAATTTAAAGAAATCAATGATCTGTTAATGGATTCTGATATGACCTGCTCATGATTCAATTCCACCCGTAACATGAACTGTATATTTTGGAGCAGATTCCATTTGTACAGAATTTGGCTGCATTTCTCCCTGGCAAAGTGACATAATTCACTTTGGTAACACGTCACTCACTACTGCCATTTGTAATACCAGCACTAAACATGGCAGATATGTCAAAGCAGAATGGACCGCTGTGTGTGTAAATGTGTGTGCTTGTGGTAGCCTATACAAAAACAGACAACCTGAGAAACAAAACCTACATTTTCCATATCAATTCTGTGAGAAATTACATGTCACATCCTATGAGGCTGTGCCTATGCTGGAACCTTAACTAGTACAGGCTAATAATACTAAACAGTGTTTGTTTGTTATTATGGTATGCATTTTTTGTGTTTTTGTATTGTAAGCCACCCTGCAATCTTCGGGTAAAGGGCAGTATAGAAAAGTAGTAGTAGTAGTAATAATAATAATAATAATAATAATAATAATAATAATAATAATACAAGCATGCTGATTTCCTGAAAACATGAGTCCAAGCAGGGCTGTGTCTGGATTCAAGAGGAATTGATAAAAGAGTTCCCATAGGAAAACCTAGCTCAAGGATGAAGAGCTGCCTAAAGGCACTTTCACGTGTACTAACAGGAAGAGCAGTCTAGAGCAAAAGTCTGCCCAGTTCCAATGAGTCCATTTGCAAGAGGTTTGACCAGTCCTGAGGATCAATGAGGAAAATTCCAGGCAGGTGGATGAGCAAACAGAGAGATCCAAGGGTGAGCAGACATGGATGGAGTAAACTGCAGGAAGTTAATCATACGTGTCCTTGCCTTTGCCCCCAAGAAGAGATAATGGCTAAATGCTTTCCCCCTGAACTAGAAAAAACATCATTTCATATTTAACAAACTGTGGCACACAGTATTTGAAGCTAATGAAATTCATTGCTAAGAGTTTGAGGAGGACTAAATATGCACTGAATTTTATGAGACCCAATAAGAACTTTATTGGAGTCTTTATGTCTTGTTTCATGCTTTGGCAAAAACCAATTTTCTGTGCAAATTTCCCCAAAAAGGCACCTAAATTAGACACCTTGAAGCTGTCAAATAAAATCCTTCTTTAGACAACAAGAGATGAGGGGGAGGGGGAGCAGACAAAGACATACAGCGTGATCAATAACTTGCTGGCATTGTGTTTGGATGGACTTCTACAAAATGTTAATTTATCTGTCCCTAGGAGGCATAAATTTCACTGATTAACCTCTCAGTCTTATTTTATCTGACCTAATTATAATATAAGCCTAACAAGGGGTCTCAAGAATGATAATGACTCTTTAAGTGGATCATTTATCAAGATAAAACATCATAGGGACAACTCCAATCAATAGGATGGGATTCCATAAAACGCTGCCTAAAATTCTCTGCAGGGCTGTTGTGGCGCTCACTCTTTGGATAAATGCCATCCACTTCTAGTCCTTTCTTTCTTTAATGCAACTTTTAATCCTTCATAGTGCTTGTAATCCTCTTTGGTAACTGGCCGCTTAACTAAATTCAGTTCTTCTTAGCGCTGCACCTCGCTTGTTGCCTGCTAATGTGCATATTTGCCGTTGGCTTGTTCCAGAAGGAGGAAGAGGACAGATTGAAAAAAAGTATCATAGCCTTCAGGGTGCAACTAAATAACAAAGTGGATTCCAAAAATGTACTGGAGAGCATACAAAAGCCATGGACAGCTGCCTAGATTTCACATTACAGTACAGAGGAGGAAATCATAATGATGACTCTCCTCCTCCCAACAGCCCTAACAGGAACATAGGAAGCTGCATATCCTCAGACCATTCGGTCCATTTAGCAGTGGCTCTGCAGGCAGGGTTCTCTCCCAGCCCTACCTGGAGATGCAAGGGATTGAACTGGGTTCCTTCTGCATGCAAGGCAGCTGCTCCACCATTGAGCTATGGCACCTCCCAAACAGAAGCTCGATCATCCTGGAAGAAGGGCAGAATTGAAATACAATTAATTAATCGATCAATAAATCATCAAACAAGCTGCTTCCTTTGAAGACAGAAAAATCTTTAAAGAACTCCCATAAGTCCAGAGGACAGCATCACCAAAACTTACGTTGTTCAAAGCCCTGCAGTTAAAACACATCAACAGCAACTGCAGGACACTAATACCATCATTGCAGCCATCTAATTAGAGAGACTATTCCCTGCAGCACTTGATCGTTATTCAGATCTCTCAGTACCCTGCTGTTAATACTCTAATTCCCAGTATTGTTCCCTTGCCACACATATTTGCCTCAGCCTTACTTCCAAAGCCTTATGTTCTTCCTTACCAGCGCTGCCAAAGTCAAATTTTTCAAATTATGATGCATCTAATGGATGTGATAGCAAAAGAGATGAGCAAACCAATATACTAAAGTTTTGATAGGCAAGGAGCACTCAAGGGACGATCCCAATTGCTATTTTGCTTTCCTTCGACAAAATGCTCTCAGGCAGTATTTTTTCCTTTTATTGCTTCTTATACGCTCTGTGAGCTGGACCATGGACTTACTAAACACTAGCAACTACTGATATCAACTGATCATATTCTAATTAGAAGGGGTAGCAATAAGCTTTTATGAACAAGTGCAAGGCAGATTTCTGAGTGATTGGTAACCCCGTCCAATGGCAAAGAGCAAAACCTCAGAATCTTGACTAGCGTTAGAAATTGGGGGGTGGGGGGTGGACAAGTTTTGATCCTACATAAAGTAAAGGTAAAGGTACCCCTGCCCGTACGGGCCAGTCTTGACAGACTCTAGGGATGTGCGCTCATCTCACTCTAGAGGCCGGGAGCCAGCGCTGTCCGCAGACACTTCCGGGTCACGTGGCCAGCGTGACGAAGCTGCTCCGCCGAACCAGCACCAGAGCAGCACACGGAAACGCCATTTACCTTCCCGCTATAAAGTGGTACCTATTTATCTACTTGCACCCGTGGGTGCTTTCGAACTGCTAGGTTGGCAGGCGCTGGGACCGAGCAACGGGAGTGCACCCCGCCGCGGGGATTCGAACTGCCGACCATGCGATCGGCAAGTCCTAGGCGCTGAGGTTTTACCCACAGCGCCACCCGCATCCCTACATGGGGGGGGGGGCAAAAGAAAATGGCATTGTTTCCACTTTACATTCCTTCAGATCTAGACTCACAGTTCTAATCATGTGAGGGTAAAGTAGGAAATAGGAAGGCCAAATTATAATTTTTTAAAAAAAGTTGAGGTGTGTTAATTAAGAAAAAATTAAAACACTCACAAAGTTCTTAAGGTTGGTTCTGCTCATATCACATCATGGAGTACCTCACAAGAAGTGGCAATGGAAGTGACCATCATCTAGCCTCCCCTATTACCAGTGGAGCAGTATACTCCATAACCCAAATACAGTGACATGCAAAAAACAGAAGACCATAGTATACAAGTACTAAGATGACAGCATGCCACAAGAGAAGAGCAAAAGGAGTGAAGTTTTACATGCCATGGATATATGTAAGACAACAAATAAGATTATTCCCAATGGATATGTTAAAGACAGGCTACCACACATACACACACACTTGGCAGATCACCAGAAGGCAGGATACAGAAGGCAGGATAGAAATTGAATAAATAAATTAAAATATAATATTTTATATGTTATTTTGTAAACTGCTTGGCGAATGTCTCAGTGGTAAGTGGTGTGAGTGGGTGTAAGAGCGATTTATAAAAATGACACTTATCTGAGCTCTCCATAACACAACAAAGAGCATGCAGAGACCATTTATTTTGTCTGTCTGTTAAGTTATCCTGCCTTTTATCTATCAAACAAATGACCTTGTGATTTGATGGACTGCTTGTACATGTGGCTACAGGGAAACACAGTACTTTTTAAAAGTGTCAGCTCAGTAAAATTTCTTAATTTGTCTTTTCCTTGTGGCTCCCAAACAGATGACTACTATTTTTTAAAAAACAAACACATAGATAAATAGGATCATACACTAGATTATGTTTGTAAGAAAAGCAAAATAAATTTGAGCCAGTTGCTTAGAATTGGCTTCATGATGTTTAACTTCAACCAATATTGAGGGGAGGGAAATAATGTAGCACTCTGACCCACTAGAAGAATTAAGTGGGGTGGGGGAGAAAGAGAAATGGTTTAGATCCTTCCTCACTAAAAGATATACTGTCACCCACACATCTCACTAAGTGTTTGATGCTTTGATCAGAAAATATTCATGGTACTCAGTACAATTCTAAGGTTTTCTCACATTATGCATTTCCACATTAAGCTTTTTAGTAATTGTGTTTCATAAACACTAGGGCATCATGAAGCTACGCCATTATCTAAGCACTTGAGGTTATTTTAATTTCAGCAAACCCTTATTTACACCAATCACCTATAGTTAGATTCTTCTTTATAGCTCTATTCAGGTGTTATAATTCCCCAGGTGAGTAGCATTGAGGGGGGAGAGCAGGCGTGAATGCCTGAAACTCCACCCTGGTCATATTGTCCTCCACAAGTTGATTGTCTGAAGTGGGAGGAGCCGCTGGTATTTATGGAGACTATCAGCATGGTTCTGAATGCCCTTCTGACAGCACAGGAGACACTCTGCTTCAGAGGTTGATTCTCCAACTCATAGAGGGTGATGGAGATGAGATACAGCTTAGCACACACATCTGTGCTCCTACACACATGGTGGTACTCATGTGGGGGATTGCAGCACCTGAACAAATCTAACTTCTGCATGTTTTGTGTCATACAGCACATTGTTGGCCTCTTCAACCCATTGCAACAGAACATTCATAGTGGAAAAGAATCCAAAACAATGAACCAAATTTCATGTAAGAGATGAGCTGCTACCAATATTTAAGGCACTCCTACATTTCCAGGCTATCGCGAATGGCCAAAATATAAAAATTACAAAAGAGGTCATTCTGTTTATAGCTTTCTATACTTCTTCGAACAGCTAAATTTAACTAATGGGGTGACAATGGGACCAACACATTATTAAGTAGCATGGCAGCATTCCTTATCCACCATAAAATGAATGGAAAAAACAGGTGGGGCAGAAAGAGAGAAATAATGTGTAGAAATTTTTGGTCATTTCTCCTCTCCTCCTTCCTGATTTCCACATGTTCCTTACAAGGTAAGTGGGGGAATGCTGAGCAAAACAATGCAACTTTCCAAAAGCTCTCAAGGTGTGATGCTGGCCTTTTCCATAACCCTTTCCTTGGGCCTCAGGTTGTTCGCTCCCCTTCTCCTTCAGCCCTGAGAGAACTGCACAAGCTTGTCTTGAAGATGATCATAGAATGTCACATCCATTCCCTACACATAAGGGACCCTGGCGATAGATTCAAGGCAGGTCACTTGCTCCCATTTGCCAACCTCAGCTGCGAGTGTTTGCTGACCAAGGACTACAGCCCTGTGTGCATTGTTCTATATGACAGAGATTTTCTCTGGCAGTGTGTTTGTATAACCCTCAGCCCATGACAGTTTCGAGTGTCTACTGAGGCAGCAGAGGAACTTGGATTAACTACAAAATTATAAGATGAAGTTTGCCTTTTTGACAGAAACATTGGGCCCTTGAGAAAGGCAATACCTCTGGACCTTTAAGACATGCACCATTCCACTGCCAGTTAGAGAAGGGCTCAACTAGCACAGAAGAAATCTCTCCAACCTTTCTAACAAAATTGATCAAGACAGCATTAAGGACTGTTAAGAGGGCATCAGGACCCCAAAAAGGAAGATTTTGTATAAAGAGTGGGGTAGATAATTGGGAGGAGGTATCAGGCATGGAGAACTTGTGGTGCTCTAGCTGTGGTTAGGCCCCACTTTCCATCAGCCCTATCAATGTGGACAATGTTCAGGAATGATAGAAGTTCTCACTGAGCAACATCTGGAGGACCACAGGTGTCCCATTCCGCCTTTAAACATTATCAGCAACCACAATGGCAGAGGGTGCAGCACAAACAGACCTCCTATATCCAAGTTCATATTAACATACAAATGCTGCCTAATTAAAAACAAACACTGGGTTATGTCCAGAGAATTTCCAGGGGAGTTAGCCTTATGCAAGGGTACTTTCCCATTGCCACCTTCACGCTTCAGCCCCCATCACCCTCAAAGCCTGAATAAAACTAACTCTTGAAGGTGCTCTCCAGAATGTCATGGAATGGGACATGGGAGGCTGCAACTGGAGAAGAGAATCAACAGAAGTGGGAAGTGTGTTAGATAACTTGGGATCAAACATATTAACTAAAACTAGGGTTAATTTATTTTACATCTTTTGTTGAGGGCTGCATGTAGAGGCCCATCATAGTACCAACCCAACTCATTATGCTGCCCCAATTTTCCAGTAACTATTCCAGCAAATGGTTTTAAATTTGGAAAGGCAGCATACAAATAACATGACTGACTGATTGATGGGATTTCCAGCAGCTAGAAATCCCAAATGTGAAGGGTGCTATTGCATTCAGGTCCTGCTTGTGGATTTCCTAAAGGCACCTGGCTGGTCACTGTGTGAACAGAATGTCAAGCCAGATGGGCCTATGCATCGCCTGATGCAACAGACTTCTTCTTAGGTTGTTATGTAACATAGTCACATCCAGGATACGCTACAATGTTTTGTTAAGGGAGTATAACTTGTTAGTTAAATTATCCAATTTAACTAATGGAGGGGGGAATCCCTTTTTCTTCCTAAGAAACGCATACAAACAAAATCCAGAAAACCTTTTGCAGAGCTGCAGAGCTGTTAGGAACCCCACAAGCTAGATGGAACAGGAGTAAATGTCCTGAAGCTGGAAATATTACTCAACTCTAGCCAATTCTAATTCAAATGGTCTTCACCAGTGGTCCTAAAAATAAAAACAAATGTGAAACCTGCTAATGGATGCTGGTCATACAACCAGGATTCTTTCTTTCTCTTCTGCTTTTAGTGAAACAGATATTTACAGTCACTTCTGGAGAAATGTTCCCTTGGTCTGCCAATGTAATAAAACAGTTTATCTGGGAGTTTTCCACAACCACTTTGACGTTACAATACATTTTTTTCAATATTTGCTGGTGGGTTGTATTTTTTATTTCAGGTCAACACCTTCTGATATATGTTCGTACAAACAGGGAGGGGGGAAATGGCAGGTATTTATAGTTAGCATGGGAAGAGGGTATTCCCTTGAAATATATATAGAAAACATAAGCAGTGTATTTGGGATCCAGACGCAAACACACCACCTCAGCCTTATATTCCAAATTTACCGTTTATGTTGCTGGGAAATGAAAGTCAATCTGATGGGAAAAGCCTGGGTGGCAGGTGGGGGAAGGATTATAAAATCTCACTACTTTACAAGTAAATATAATTGTTTGTCCTTCCACAGACCTGTTTTCTTCACTGGTTTTCAATTGGTGGGTTGGGGACTCATAAATAGGCAGTGTCCCAAATTTAGGTGAGTCAAAGCAGTAGATTCAATGGCATTTTCATTTCTTTCGATTTTGTTTGAAGGAGAGGGGTAGACACACAGACCCAAAACAAAGGAAGACAGAACTACAGTGGTGCCTCGCAAGATGAAATTAATCCGTTCCGCGAGTCTCTTCGTCTTGCGGTTTTTTCGTCTTGCGAAGCACGGCTATTAGCGGCTTAGCAGCTATTAGCGGCTTAGGGGCTTTAAGAAAAAGGAAACAAACCCGCAAGAACTCGCAAGACGTTTCGTCTTGCGAAGCAAGCCCATAGGGAAATTCGTATTGCGGAACGACTCAAAAAATGGAAAACTCTTTCGTCTTGCGCGTTTTTCGTCTTGCGAGGCATTCGTCTTGCGAGGTACCACTGTAGTTTACTTTTCATACTTGTATAGAAAGGGGAATTTTGTCTGGTCTATCGTGTCATGTAAGATTGGAAAGATGTAGCCTTCTACACAAATGCATCTTGTCTCCCTACAGAGAAAAACAGGAAGATGACCATATGGCAAAACATTACAAACATGCCCTTGGATTGCTGTTGATGTCATCAATCAATAAACAACTGATTTGGGAGTGAGTTCCAGTTAAGGATGGGGCAGAAATTTGATTTTGTTTGCATTTTAATGGAATTTTACCTAATTCACACTTTCCAAACCAATACACAAACCAAAACATAGCTATCCTTTGAAATTCACACATCTTCACATTTTGTGCTACAGTTCTCTAATCAGACAATGCATGCAAAAATTCACATGTTAGGGGGGGATGTGTATTAAAACGAATATATTCATGTGGGAGGGGGATACAAAAGTTCAAAATATTAGGGGAAAACTGCAAAAATGCTTATATTAGTTAAAACTGCATTAAAAATTGTGTTTACTGGGAGAAATTTGCACTAAGATGCTAATTAATTTTCACAAGGAGCTTTAAAAAAAATGCTGAAGAAATATAGAGATCTGAATTTAAGATTGGAAAATAGGGAAAGCCAAATCTACAGTCCCAGAAAACTCAGTGTCACTAACTTCTGAATACAATATACATTGTACTGGACATGTATCTCGGTGACTCCAGAAAAAAAGACTGCAGCTTGTTGACAGACAAAACAGTAGACAGAATGTGAAAATGAAACCTGCAGGATTTGTCACCTGCAGCAACCCCCAGTGCTAACTGAAGTTTTCTTTTGGCAGAAATATAATTTTAATTGGATTAGACATTATAGGCATATATAACAAGGCAAGCTAAAGAGCACTGAGACACAACAGAAAGGTACAATTCAGGAAGTGGCTTGTAATTCCCTTGGCTCTGTTGGAAGAAAGTGGATTTACATTTCAGGACATTCAAGTTAAGGTGCTATGAATTGGCAGCCAGAGACTGTAGACAATCAACTGAGCTCATTGTCAGTTCAGTAGGAATGAGATGAATGAGAAGATATGAAAAAGAGAAATGTGCTTGGAAAACTAGCAAAAAAAAAAAAGGTAGTAATAATGGTCAACAGGATCTAAAATGTTGCAAAAATAGAAAGTTGAACTGCACCACACTTGAGTATGATAATATTAATATTTCCTCTTCCTGCCAAAAGCATTGCAATGGAATTGGATATCAGTTTTAAAAGATCTATGTAGGAACTAGGAGGAACTTCACATGACACAGGAAATAACACTGACATAATTAACTCTTCATCTGTAAAATGGATGAAATATGGAATTACTACCTTGCAAGTCAATAAGGTTTATCACACCAATGTATGAATTAGAAGAGTCCTCCTGGATCCAGTACAGTGGTAACTCGGGTTAAGTACTTAATTCGTTCCGGAGGTCCGTTCTTAACCTGAAACTGTTCCTGAAGCACCACTTTAGCTAATGGAGCCTCCCGCTGCTGCCGTGCCACCAGAGCACAATTTCTGTTCCCATCCTGAAGCAAATTTCTTAACCCGAGGTACTATTTCTGGGTTAGCGTAGTCTGTAACCTGAAGCGTATGTAACCCGAGGTACCACTGTACCATCTTTCCTACAGTGATCAGCCAGATGCCTTCAGGTGCCCCACAAGAAAAGGAAGAGTGAAATCATTTTTTCCTGTTTTCTGCCCCCCTGCCCCTCCCCCTTACAAAATGCTGTCTCTGAGTCTGGGTGTAACTTATTGTAATCATAATTCATTGCCACTGGTGGTCTTATCCTCCTTGAATTTGTGCAAGCCTAACTATACATCCTATTGAATTCAATGGGGCTTGCTCCCAGGCAAACTGAGTTAGGAATGCAGCCTAATAGTGGCATCACCAGGACTAGACAATGTAGTGGAACAGTGACACATAACAACAGTGCCATCACTGCTTATTGTGATGGTGCAAAATAAGGGCTATGTGATGCTGAGGTTGTGATAGTAATGTGGACATACAGGCAAGAGCACTGGATTGCCTCTACCAGTGCCCCCCACCCATTCCTGACCACACCACCATTCTTCCCTGTGCCTGCACAGTGTTGGTAAGTGGCACAATGCCGCTGCTGGGAAGGTGGTGCCATGGTACTGCCCTACCATATTGGCTGCTCCTGGGCAATATCTCTGTGGAAAAGTACTTCCTTTCTTCTGTTCTGAATCTTTACATAATTCATATTTAATAGATTATACCAAGTTCCCAGCATACATAAATTTATGCACATCTACCACCACCACCCCACTATGCAGCTTTTTCTAAACTAAAAGTCCTCCAAGGACATATTTTTTTCCAGTTACTCCCTTATAAGTGCAAAGAACACTACAAAAGCACCACACAAATGTAAGCATTACTGTATTGCTATTTTATTTGCTAACATGGGTGGATTTGTAATCATGTACCTCCTGCAAGCGTCTCATCTTGTACTCTAGTACTCTAGCAATATAAACCTATGCAAACACTTCACACCCAAGGAAAGTGTGATTCAACCAAACTTGTGGGTTTATTTACCCCAATGGCTGCAGAGTTTTCACTTACATTAACACTGGCTGTTGCTTCAGATTTGTAGGTTTTGCCAGCCACACACAAATGTACACCTTAACATATTGGTGTTTGATGGTGTCAGTCAACATCAAGGCTGGCTTACCAGTGCCATATTGTTATAGCTCTTCTGCATCCTGGCTACAAACCAGACTTACTAACGTGACCATTTCAACAAACATGATTCAGCAAACTAGGTGGCTAAAATACCACTCAAAACAACTGAAGACTGCTTAGGTAGGTTTTCAAAAGCTCTCTGTTTCAGTGACCAAGATAAATTACACCACAGAAGCTCATTTTCTAAGTGTTCAAGCTGTCTTCCTTGCCCTCCTACTAGTATTCAAAAAGCAGAATGAAAAACCTTAAATCAAAGCCACAGCAAACACTTCCCCACCCCAAATTGAAACCATCTCTAGCTTTAAAACCCAAATGCCCAATTAAATGCAAGTGGAATGTAATTATTAGCATTCCTAAAGCAAAATAAAACCAAAACAACAAGAATATGTTAATTCAGCAACCTTAACGAAGAATCTCTATGGAAGTTCGTGGGAAGAAAAATATGACAAAATATGGTTATTCACTGAAACAATAAATGTCAGCTAAACCACAATTCATGTGAATTGCAATTTCCAACACAGTTCTTTGGCATTTTAACACAAGATAGTTGGGGCTGTTTAACTGTTCAGATAGCCATATGAGTGTTGTCAACTTAACTTTCAATGAAAAACAAAGTTTCATTTCTTAGTCAAGCTGGTCATCCTAACCTGGCTGTAATGAGACCTTGAGGAATTCAACAGACTTTTTTTTTACTCCTAGCATATCTTGGTTCCACAGTGAACCTGAAAAGCACCTGCAGTTTGTGCCACTTCAAAATCAAAAAGCAAATTGATCAAGTATTACTTTTAATTCAGAGCATTCTGCTGGCTACGTAAAGAATGATAACCAACTGTGTATAAAGGACTTCCATGAGCTGAACATGACTCCCCCTTTCTCTCCTGACCCTGGAACAGCAAACAGGTACAATACCATGGTAAAGTTCTCAGTAAAGTTCTGGCCATTTTCAACCAGTATTTGGACTCCTCAGCAGCATCCTGCCACTATCAGTAACAGCTTCCATAACTACTTTTATGTATGCAATTTGAGACTTTTGCAGAACTATATACCCAGTTTGCAGAATCAGCTGAAGAGCGGCTAATGTCAATAAAAAAGTACTTAACCACAGAAAAAAAATCCAGAACGACATGCTTTCACCACCAGCAGTCAATTTATGCTCTGAGCCTAAAAGCGCCAAGCTGAAAGAGGCATGAAATCTACTTTGCATGTATTTCCTTTGAACATTATTAACGCTGAATATATGTGTCTTCCAAATCCATATCCTGTGGACTTCATCCCTACCTAACCCCACCTTGGCCTAACGTCATTTTTCCAAATTAGAGTTGAAATGCATACAAGTTTGCCTTGAGGTTGTGAATGCTACTTTGGCAGTGTGCTTACATGCAAGTCCTATTGAGTTAAATTAGGCTTACCCACAGAAAAAATAATGCATAGGAAATGTCTAACTAAAACTGAAAAATGCATTCAGTTCATTTGGCAACTTCCTTTTTATTTTATTGAATAGTGTGATAATGATCAGGTGGCACACAGGGTTGGTTCACAGATGCATGTTCTATTGCTTGATGGCTTCATCATCAAATAGAGCCATCACACATCAGTGTCCCCCATCATATATTTGAGCAGCTAAGTGTAGAACCTGACATTTGTCCCTGCTGAAATTCATTTTGTTCTGGCCCAGTTCTCCAATCTGTTAAGGCCATCTTGAATTCTGGTTCTGCAATACCTACTCTTTCCAATTTAGTGTCATCTGCAATTTTTATGAACATCCCCTCAATTCCTTCATCCACATCATTTATAAAGTCATTGAACAACAATGGGTCCTGGACAGAACCCAGCAGCACCTCACTGGTGGCTTTTTCCAGTTACTGCTGGGAATATTCCCTGCCTGAAACCGGGGAAAGTCACTGCCAGTTGATATAGACAATACTGAACTTGGTGGACCAATGATCTGACTTGATACAAGACCACTTCTTCTGCTCCTAAAAGTAGCATTTTTAAAAAATGTTAATAATATTTTCTGTTTCCCAAAATTTCATCAAAATTGGTCAAAATAAGTGGATGTCAGCCCAGCCTTCTTGGCTCCTACCCTTCTATTAAGTACAGAAAGGAAATGCACATTAGAGAAAATACCTTAATCAAACAAATTCCCCTCAAACAACCTCAGAAGTTGAGAAATCTCCCTGACTAGACTGTAGCTGTGTCTGAGAACTTTTTTAGCTCAAAAGCAAGCTAAATGTTTTTCACATTAATCAATCAATTAATTATAAAATGGCTATTTCTCATGCCAATATTGGCATATAGTCTCTGTCTCGGAGGTCAGAGTTTTTACAGACGTGTCTATATGCTGGTGGTTCCATTCAGAGCAAGCTGGCTCATTTCTAGCCATGTGCTCAGCAGATGGGCTGCACTTTGCTAAGCGTATTTGACACACAGCATTACAGAACTTGCTGCATGAGGAAAAACTATCTGCAGTGCCCAGAGAAGAGAGCCCAGCTTCTATAAACAGTGACCATCCTGCATTCTCATAGGATGGCAAATTTTAGATACATTACTCTGTAAGTATAATGACTTTAGAGAAAATCCTTCCATCCAAGCTGTGTTCCTGTCACACTTCAATCGTGCTGCTCCCTATCAGTTACGGTATACATATCTCTCAAGGCCCCTGTTATTTATGGAAGTGTCAACAGAAAAGTGTGGGGATAGGGCTTTATATATGTAATTTCCCCGTTGGTGGAGGCTGATGGTGGTGGCCCAGAACAGTGCTCTGGCTGCTGCTGAATAATTCTGAATTGTTACATTGCAATTCTGTAAGTTCTGTAACTCAGACATAAGGTCCACTGAGTTCAATAAGACTTTGCTTCAGAGCTATGGCTGCAATGTGTATAGCAGAGCTTTCCAAACTTTTCAAGCTGGCAACACAGTAATTCAGTTTTGCATAATTGTGTGACACAGTAATTCAGTTTTACTAGAAAACCGGAGGTTAAACTAACTCTTTCCAACCCCACTGCAGCCAAAACACGAACATGTCATGACACACAGTTTGGAAAAGCTCTGGTGTATAGGATTGAAGCCTCCATGGTGCTTTTTTCTTTCTCTCATTGCCATGAATTGTTTTTTCCTTAATGCCTTCACCCACCATAGCTGTCAACGTTTTCCTTTTCTTAAGGGAAATTCCCTTATTCCGAATAGGATTCCTCCCAATAAAAGAGAAAAATTGACAGCTATGTCACCCAGCCCAACAATATACAATATTAAATTTATGTATCTACTACAGATTTTCCTTAATTTCCCCCAAGTTTAGGAATTTTTACAATCCGCCAAGTGTAGGAAATTGTACAAATGGTTTTTTTAAAAAAGCACACATTTCATGTATTGCTCCACTGTTGTGTGTATGTGAACCCTGATGGTTTTCCCATACTGTGAAATCAGTCATTAAGTCCAAACTGGAGGCAGGGCAGTGTTATACCACTGCAAAATTCCTGATTTAAAACCATGAGGTGAAGGCTGAGTGCAAAAGAAATTGCAACATTTTATATTATTATATTATTGTTATGTGTGTGTGTGTATATATATATATATATATATATATATATATATATATATATATGTTAATTAAATATAATAGATATTTAACCCCATCTTCAGTTGCCTAAGCCAAGCCTACAACAGATACTTTATTTACAGTCCCCTTATGATATTGCTTCCGAAAATGAGCTAACCAAAATGGGCACATCCAAAGTTTAGGCTTTGTTTGCTTTTTTAAGGGGCAGGGGGAACCTGGAATACTTTTTCCACCTCTGGGGCTTTCTTTTAATGGCCTTTGCAGAATAGGAAAAATATTTCCGCTTCTGCGGTCCTCAGTAAATAGCTTTCCAGTTAATTGTAGAATGTTTCCAAATAATACTGTTTTGCTCCCTGTTAACTTGGTTTCCAGCTTTACACAATTAATTATGGAAGCATTCAGAGGCCTCCATTTTAGACCACTTAGTTAATAAGGAATGAATGTTTAATGGGTGCTCCTTTCAGACTATTTAATTTAATGAGAGAATTTGCAAGAAAAGGAAGTAAGGAGGATCAATTTAGCATGTAGCTACCTGCAACAGAAAAAAAAGCAAGACAAGAATGTCAAGGGAAATAGCATATGCATTCATTTATTATTCAAATGCACCACAAGTCCCATATTGAGAGCTTGGGGTGTTGTATAATCACAAGACGTACAATTTATTAGGCCAAACAGGTTTTCCATCTATCAAAAACAGAAGGGAAAACAACTTTAATTTTAATACATTCCATCAGTTAAAACTTGTAAACACTGTGTGTTCTGCAGGGGAATAAATGTAGACTATAGCAGGCCCTGGCTGAGTAAAGCAGAAGCCAAATAGCTTTCTCTGGGGGTGATATGGGCAATGTAAGCCACATGTGGCACCATTCATCTCAAGGATGCAACCACATGGAGAGAAGAGAATCATACTACAAATCTGCACTCAATCAGAGAAATAGGATAGTGCTACACTACTCTTCACAATGTGGGTGAATGCTTGAGTCAAATGGCTCAATGGTTAAGAACTTTGCTTCAGGATGAGAACAGAAATCGTGCAGCGGCTGCGCAGCGGCAGCAGGAGGCCCCATTAGCTAAAGTGGTGCTTCAGGTTAAGAACAGTTTCAGGTTAAGAACTGACCTCCGGAACGAATTAAGTACTTAACCCGAGGTACCAGTGTAAGTCCAGTACAGAAAGTTATCACTTAACTTCAAAGATAAGTCATATGGATTCAACCTCTGAGATGTTGCTTTCTACCAGATTAAAAGCCACAGGTTTTAAAACCTCTGTCCATGATCCAGAGAAAGGCACAGCACACCCTCCTTCAGAATCACATGGCAAGCTACTTTTCAAAATAATGGTCAGAAGTAGGTTTTGGTGCAGAGTTGTGGTTGTTGTTTTGTTTTTAAAAGCCGTAATTTCTGGTAGATACATATACTGCCTTGATACTGATGTTGGCCCCTGCCTTAAGGCCAATACACACATTACTTTTTAATACCAGTTTTGCATACTACAAATCCATTATGAAGATCAGGAACTGTAATTTTAACTTAATGGTATGCATTTGATCACCTTGTTTCCAGGGCAACGTTAAACCAAACATTTCTCAACTTACAAAATACATGTACCCCATGTATTTCTGAACATGCACTTGGAAAAATAGCACAAGAAGTAGCTCATATATCTGGGTAGTCAACTTACAATTTTTTTGTCGATTTTGTGCATCAACAAGGAAATCCCTGTTTAGGGGAGCTTTTAATGTTTGATGCATTACGTTATTTTAATATTTTGTTGGAAGCCGCCCAGAGTGGCTGGAGAAGCCCAGCCAGATGGGCGGGGTATAAATTATTATTATTATTATTATTATTATTATTATTATTATTATTATTATTATTAAAAGTTTGCCACCTAACCACTTAAAAAGTGGTCTGAAGGATTGTAAGACACGGGTCTTAAGAGCTCTCTTGATCTAAAGTATGCATGTACCTGCATCCTATTGAGCCCTTCATAATTTACCCTTCCAACTCCCCATTCAATACTTTATACAATCATTATCCATGTGTACTCTCTCTTCTTGCAATTACTGGGTGGTTTGGGGATTGTTGAATTCATGCATTTCATTAAACCAGTAGTGCCAAAGTTGTGCACAAACACCTATAGATATTGCTGACATATTTTGTTAAGGGGCAAGAAAGGACCAAGGAAACATCTTTGTACCATTGCAAAACAGCTAAGAAGATTGCCTCTTCACCATAAAGTGAGTGAATTAGTAAGAACAAGGTGTCTGAGGGAGATGGATATATAGACTATCCACTGAAAGCAAGAGTAGGAAACCTCTAACTTGGGACCTGAATGTCTGGTGGAATGCAGAGAACAAGTGGTAAACAGCTAGGTATCTCTGTATATTCATTATAGGGAAGATGTACTGTAGGTGGTGTCACTCTGTACACCACCTACAAGAGGCCATTGGGCAGTCAACTAGAAATCCCCAAGGGGTAGACATCCCCAAGGGGTAGACATGTTGGGTGGTGATACCGGGCCCTACTAATAGTTTCGTTCTGGGGATGTGTTCTCATCCCTTTGATCAAAATGCTCAGGGAGATCTTGAGGTGAGGAATGAAATCAAGGTCCAAAAGTAGCATCCAAAAGAGGAAATGTTGTAGTCAGTGCTTTTTTTCTGGGGGGACTCAGGGATATGCATACTCCTAACATTTTGTGAATCTAAGTTTGGCCTCATTGAGGGGCAGTATTTCAATATGAGCAGGAAAATAAGAGTACCCCTTAACATTTTTTAAGAAAAAAAAGCACTGGTTGTAGTCATGGGTCACTTCAACTATCCTCACATAGACTGGCTACATATGTTCCAGTCATGACAAAGATGTAAAATTTCTAGATACTCTAAATGGCTGCACCTTGGAACAGTTGATCATAGGACGAAGCAGAGGGGAAGCGACCCTGAACTAAGCACCTACTGTGAGATATAAATGTTGTTGAGCCAACTGGGAGCACTATTGAACTAAACATACATGTAAACAGCCAATAGTCAAGAAAATCCAGCACGGTCACATTTGACTTTAAAATGACAGGAATGGCAAAAAGGAAGTTGAAAGGCAAAGTTAGAATGGTCAAAACTGCCAGGGAGTTGTTTAAAATCACAATATTAGAAGTTCGATTGGAGTGTATAGCACAGATCAGGAAAGGTACCACAAGAGTTGAAAGGATGCTGATATGCTTACAAGCAGAGTAAAACATGGTATTAGAGGCAAGAATGCTTCCTTCATGCAAATGGAGAGAACACACAAAAGTGCAAGCAGAGAGTAAGCAATACTAAAAACATTAAGACCAACAACCAGTGCTTCTTTTTCAGCTGGAACTCAGCAGAACTCAGTTCCGGCACCTCTCAGGTGGATACCAATGCCATTATAACAGAGTTCCAGCACCTTTTTCTAGAAAAATAGCACTGCCAACAACAGAAAGTTATTTAAATACATTTGTAGCAGGAGACATTCTAGGGAGGGTGTACGACTCTTGGATGACAAAGGAGTAAAAAGTGTGCTAATTAGGGACAAGGAGATTGCAGAGAATTTGAATGATTTGCATCGGTCTTCACAGTGGAAGGTATAGAGCAGATCCCAGTGCCTGAACTAACTTTTGCAGGAAAAGAGTTTGAGGGATGGAGGCAGTTTTTTATTTCAATGGGCTTTTTTATTTCAAAAAAATGAAAAATCTTTCTGACAGTTGAGGTGGGAAAAGGGTTATGAAATATATGCCTGGATTGTGAAGAAAGCGGATCATAATTACAGTGCAAAAATAATCTACAGTGAAGTTCTAAATGGGAGACTGCCACAAGATTTTGTGTCAATTGCATAAGCTCTGTCTGGTGTATATTTATTGAAAGAGATCATGCACAACATGTCAGAAGCAAACCCAGACTGCTCTACAGTACAAGATCCTGCCAATTAATATTTGGAAGCTGTTTTCTTGAGAATAAATCTAGCACAAGTAGAAACAGTGCCTGCAACATGGCCAGTATCCAAACTAAAGGCGGAAAGATTCTGTCCAGTAAATATTAGTGTTTTTCCATGTCAGAGAAACAAAATGTACGCAAGTGCTGCACTCTGTAGCTTACCCTGTGAGGAGAAGGATGAAAGAGAGAGAAGCAGCTTTTCCCTCATCCTTTGGATAGAGGCTAGGGTATCTGCTGGAGGAATCTGCCACCGCCAATGGGATGCTGGTGTGGGTGCTATTTTAAAGAGCTACTCTTCTTCCAGGGCTTCTGCTTTGGTGCCATGACATCTGGCCTTCTAACAGGGTTGAATGAGGCAGCTGACACATATAGGCCAATTTTTTAAAAAAAGGTTTTGCTATGCTCCCCAATTGGTTGAAAAGGTGGGGAGATCTTCTTCTTCTTCTTCTTCTTCTTCTTCTTCTTATTATTATTATTATTATTATTATTATTATTGACCTACCCTGCACTGACAGATGGTTGAAGTGGCACTGTATCCTAAGCAGGAAAAACTGGAGTTTCTGTGCAGGATGAATGGGAGGGAAAAGGCACGAAAGAACAATGAAGGGTATCCTAATGTACTGGAGGGGTAAAGGGAGGCTCACCTAAAGAAGGGCTCTCTCTTTTTGTAAACCGCATTGAGGGTTTATTACAACCACGTGCTATATAAATATTGTGAAAGAAATAATGAGAAGGGCACAACTTTTGTGCTCTTCTTGAGAGCAGCATGGAAATGCATGAACTTTAGCACTTTGATGTCCTAATTGGCCCCAATGCTCTGGACCAATGGCTGCAATAGGTGGTGCCCTCCAGATGTTTTGAGATGTGATTTCCATCAGCCCCAGTCAGCATGATCAATAGTCAGGGGTCAGGGGAGTTGTAGTCAAACAACATCTGGAGAGCATCACATTGCCTACCTCTGCTCTGGGCTGCCCTAGTGGCTTTCTTCTCATACAATTAAGTGTGGAGGCAAAGAGTACTGACTAGTGTGATCCTTGGAACCAGAGTGGAGTCACCCATCCAAGGTGACTGAGGCAAGTGGTGGGTTTTCTGTATACTGGTGGCTCCCAGCCCTGCAAAACAAGTCGCCCAGTCAGTACCAGGGCGTGTGACTCTGAATTTATTTAAGGCCAGGTATATCTCGCCTAGTGGGACGCGGGTGGCGCTGTGGGTAAAACCTCAGCGCCTAGGACTTGCCGATCGCATGGTCAGCAGTTCGAATCCCCGCGGCGGGGTGCGCTCCCATCGTTCGGTCCCAGCGCCTGCCAACCTAGCAGTTCGAAAGCACCCCCGGGTGCAAGTAGATAAATAGGGACCGCTTTCTAGCGGGAAGGTAAACGGCGTTTCCGTGTGCTGCGCTGGCTCGCCAGATGCAGCTTGTCACGCTGGCCACGTGACCCGGAAGTGTCTGCGGACAGCGCTGGCTCCCGGCCTCTAGAGTGAGATGAGCGCACAACCCTAGAGTCTGTCAAGACTGGCCCGTATGGGCAGGGGTACCTTTACCTTTACCTATATCTCGCCTACCCACTCTGCTTTGGTGAAGACACCTAGAGCAGCAGGATTCAATTTGATTTTCTTTCCACATGCATATTGCTATTGTTTACTTGTGCCAGGTATAAGTAACCTTGTTTTATCTGCTTGTTACTTTCTCTCACAATGAAAGCAGAGGAGCCTCCCTGACCCCATCTGGCTGTCTCAGGGTGGGATTAACTCTTGAGCCAAGCTTGGTGTCAACTGCAAAAATAAAATTAAAAAACAGAGGATTACTGAACAACTCATGAACACAGAAAAATGACCCAGGATTTAGGAAATGACCGTGCCGAGTTTATTAGTAACAAATATTCTAAGACATTGGCAACAGCAAAGCTCTTATCCATTGCTATTAATCACTTTGTTAATGCTAAGAAATCCAACATTATCGATTGTTGGAATTCATCATGATAAGTACGTGGTTATGTGCATGTTTTTTCCTGCTTACTTTGCCCAACACATCCTGTGCATGTCACATTGAGTTGTGTCAATAGTATAGCAAAATGAATGGTTTGGCTAGGCTTAGGCAATAGATCTGCCAACTTCTCGCAAGAAGAGATTGGCTGCATTGCAAGAACTAGCTGCAAATACACCAACTCTTAGGGCACAAGTCCTAACCTGTGCCTAACAACCTGTACCTAACAACCTGTGCAATGATTTGAAAAATGGAGCTTTCTTTTCGTCTCCTCTCCCTGCATACCCTGAAATTGGCTCAGGGAGGTTCGGGAACCACCCCCTCCAAAAAAAAAAACAGCACATGAGGAGAGGAGAAGGGGGGTTGTTCTAACTGTCAAACTGAAATGCCCAATTCATAGCACAATGTTGAATTCCACCCTTAAAAGTTTCATTTGCTGACTATAACTTATGGCTTTTTTTTAATGTTACCGCATCCTGACGTTATTTTTAATGAAGACCAGGTTAGAAAGCTTATAAATAAGCAAACTACCCAGAATAGCTACAATGAGTCCCAATCAATGATAGCTAAATATCTGTAAACTGTGCATTAGGAAAAACCAGTGAGCTGGATGAACTTTAAAGTTTTTTTAAAGCTTTAGTCAGCACATAAAACGTACTGGACATGCTTTCATCTGTATTTGCATTGGAATTATATGGATAGATGTCTCCACAAGGGATCAAGAGCAATGAGCAGGGTCTTTATGACTGCATGAGTGATGCCAGTGAGGGATTCCCCTGGTGCCTCTTTAAATAGAATGGTCTCTATCCTTTCAACTGCAGCTTTATTATTTACAGTGTGAGCACAGGAAACAGAGAATTGGCAGGAAGCAGAAAAGCCCAAAGATCACTTTGTAAAACCTGAAGATCACTTTTAGGAAACGCATGCTTTCATACCACTATGCTTTGCTGACTGTATTCAGTCCTAGAGGAATGGGTTTGTTGGCTTGTAAGCTCAATGAACTTACAATTACACACAATATTATTAGTTTAACTGATTGTGGCTCTGCTGCTCTGAATTAGTAGAATAATTTGCTTCTTTTTACTATTCTTAATTGTCTCAACTGTAAGGAATGGCTAGCTGGGCAGTCCTAAACAAATTTCTTCTGATGTAGTTCTGATGTGAATTTCTTCTCATGCACCTGAAATTTACACCACTCCAAAAACATTTTGCCACCGAAAAATCATTTGGGATGTTCTTTCGCTCAGGACTTACTGTGAGCCCAGGAGGACTTCTGAATTTACCTGTTTATTATTTTAAAGTTATATGTGGGATAATTGAAGAAAGACATTTAGAGAACTGCATTTCTTTACAAGCAAAATCCCAGATGATATTTTGAACTACTGATTCAGTAGATATGATCCCCAGGGGGCTAGGGAATACCTGGCTTCCTTATTAAGTAGTGAGAGAAATGCACTGTGCATACATTAATGCACTTCCCTGCCTGAAAAGTCCAAAACAATGCTAACACAGCTATTTTATTTTATTAGTAATTTATAGTCTGCCTGTCAGTCAAAAAGATTCTTAAAGTAGAGCATAGTTACAAAATTAACACTATAATTAAAATCAAATTACGTGGTCACACTTAAAAGAAGGAAGGAAGGAAGGAAGGAAGGAAGGAAGGAAGGAAGGAAGGAAGGAAATTTTTGATCTAAGAAGTTTATTAATTCCAGTTTCACCTTACAAAGAACATTTATTTTTATTTTTTGAAAAAGCTAGTAATTTTGGTAGTGATGATCCCTGAAGGTGGTACAGGATTTTATTTTACTTATTCTTAAAATTTCTAACTGACCTTCCATCATAAAAAAATCTCAGTATGGGTATCAACAATTTAAAACCCAGTAAGACAAGACAAACACAATCAACAGCTAAAGCTGCCAATGTAGCTCATATATGGGATGGCCCTACAATGTCAAATGTCTGGCAGAAAAGGTAGATCTTCAGCTGGTGCCAAACGATGGATGTTCCAGCCTAACCTGGAGGGCTGTTCCAAAGCCACTATGACATGGTTAAGAAGGCACTCTGGTGGGTCACAGCCCCTCTGGCCTCAAAGATGGTGCTACCCCTCTGACATTACAAGATTGTATTGCCAGAAGGCTCTCACAAACTGGCTGTGGGGAAGAACAATGTGTCCAAAAGTATGTACAGGTACAAAGAAAATACACAGGTGTGCTAAAGCTGTGCTTGCTTGATACAGAAATAATACAGAAAACACAAATGCTATTTCTACAGTGCTCCCCCTCCCCAAACTCCAAAATTTGCTAGCCATCACTGCAGTTTCACTGAACTTCAGAGTCAAGAGAGAAGCAGACAGAAAGGCAGAATCAATCAACTCTGATTGGGTGAAATACACAAGGCTTCTCTTCCTTTTCAGAGCAGGAAGTTGTCATCCATGAAATTGACAAGCCTTTCCCCTTGACCTTGTCAGAACTTTTGCCAAAGGCCAGAAAGATGAAAGGAATAATGATGAAATGTGTTGGCAAGTAATGCAGCAAGGCTGTCATGAATCACACTGTGATGGATTGCATCAAATCACAAGGAAATATGGCCCAAAATGTCAGGGTAGGTGTGGGGAATGTCTTCTTCTGCATTATTTGCTGTGGCGATTGATGCTGTGACAATTAAAGGAGGAACAACGTAACTTCCAAATGGCAGAATGTATGCATTAACTGGAGTAGGGGAAAGCTTCCCAAGCAATCATGAAAGCATTTGGATATGTGTATGGGATTTTGGCTTACATGTTTAATAAGCGAGCTGTTAATAATTGGCTTTCTACCAATTTAGAAAGTAAAACTTCTGGGACAGAAGTAAAGCTGATAAAGTGTAGGCAAAGAAGTCACTAATTTCCTGGATCCCTGTTTTAAAAATTGATGTTAGATTGGTTGCTCCCCATTCCTCTGGTAAGGATGCTGGTTTTTAATGCCAAATTGCATATATTTGTTAAAAGATCAGCAATTTTACATCTGAGTTCTTTAGGGACTCTCAAGTGAATGCTATCCAACCTGAATTATTTGCTAATTTGTATTTTGCCAATTAGTTCTAAAACATCAGTATTCCTCTCCACTTAACATAGCTGCTCAAGTGCTTTCATGTAAAACTATTGCTCATATGTGGTTATTGCTTCAGTATCTTCCACAGTGAAAACTGATACAAAGAATTTAGCCGCTTTGCAATCTATCCTCCCCTCGGCACTCTTTCCACACTTCTCTTGTCTGAACAAGGCAAGCCAATGCAAAATTTAGACTGTTCTGTTTTCTAAAGACATTCAAACTTTGTTACATCTATAATTACCTATGAGTAATTACTTGTAATTGCAGAATGTTATCATTCATGCAATTACCACTTTCGCCTGGGTTTTAAATTGATATGAGTCATACATCTCCCATTTGGAATTTAATTTTCCATGTGCATAGTACTTGCCAAGTAGACTTCAGTCCCAAACAGAGATACATGGGGGTCTAATTTATCTATAGAGTGACTCCATTAAGTCAATTGCATTTCCTCTCCATATAAATAGAGGTCACTGAATGAAGGCTTCCACAAAAATGTGCAGAAAAGAATAAATGGCCACATATAATCACAGGTATATAAATTGCCATTGGTTCTACAGTGCAAATAAAAGTTGAGAAGAAACTACTGGCCTCTCATCTTTTTTCCATTTGGAAAAGGTTCTCTTCTAACCTCTGGCTAACTGGACACATGGCTAGGGTCCAGACTTTGCCTCCCATGAAGCAAAGGAGTCATTCTGTCTACAGGCTTTTTGGTTCAGGGAAGAAATCTGGCTGGAGGAACACGGAGGGCGTGTTTTTTGTAATTCTTTCCTCTTCCTGTACCCCATTTTGTAGTCCCGTAAAATAACTGCTTTGGAGTAAGGATAGGTCAATCTGTCAGTTTCATTTCTTTCAGTTAGCTTTTCCTGCTTTCCCCCCACTCCCTGTTTTCTGTAATATCTTGGCTGATGAAGAGTTCTGGAGAACTCAAAAGGTTACCATGATTTTGTGACTTTTTGGTGGTCTTAATCAGGAATAGATGAATTTCAGCTTTTCATTTTTCCAATTGTAGTTAATTTCCACATCAGTTCGCATTCATACATGTTTCTGCAAAGCAATTTTCCCTAATATAATACATGTTTGTATGTTTTCCCCAAAATATGCATGTGTATACACATTTTACCTTAATATAAACATTGTATACACAATGCTTAGCTGAAGAACTACAATTTAAAGAAATGTGAATTTCAAAAGGTGGCTATGTTTCCGTTTGTGTATTGTTGCAGAAAGTGTGAATCAAGTTGATTTACTTTTAAATGTGAACTGAAATTTCTCCCTCATCCCTGCTCTGGAGCGTTGTGGTGATGGGGCTATAGGAGGAAAGAGAAGTGGCAAAAATCACATTCTGTTTTGTGCCATTCACTCACATGAATGTGTTCTGTTGGCATTGGGTAATGGTTAAATGCCTCTGTTGTATGCCTTGGTCTAAACTGTTGAATGGTTACTTTAAATGTAAAGGTTCATCATTGTTACACTCCATGTGTATGTCTTTAAGGGGCCAGAGCAAGGGCCAGAGCAAGATAACGAGACCCAGCTTTACAGCTGTGTAACATAGCAGGTGCTGCTGAGTTGTATTTGATTAAGGTGTGTCAGCATCTGGGTGTAGTATATAAGGAGCAGCACCTAGCTCTCCCATTACCCTGGGGGATGGGTTGGTGGTTGGGTCATGTTTGTTTGTTAATATATTTAGTGTAAATGGAGTTTTTGTTTTTCTTATTAAAACCTTCTTTAAGTTATTTTTGAGTCCCTTTTTAATGCATGGTCTCCCCAGCAAGCTCTCTGCAGCGTCACTATACTGCAAAAAGCCAACATAAACATGTGTGTTTTCATGCTGTTATCATAGCTGCCCCCAAGTATTTTGATCTCGTCTCACAAGGAGAGTACAAAATAACTTTTTAGCATTAAACTGCAACCACTGGTAAATTGTGGGAGTTGCTTTGTAAGTTCCCGTACTGTACCTCAAGAGTGTGTGTCTATTCTATTTTTGTGAACATCCCCCAATGGAAAATAAAGAGCTTTACTCATCCACCAGGGGACCAGCAACCCAGCAGAGGTATATAGGCAATTCAGCTGCTTTTGGCAGAATACGGTTTGTTGTCACTGTGCCAATGATATTCTCTGCTTGAAAGGAAATAGCAGAGCTACAGTTCTCCAGTTCCATGGGAGACATGTGCCATACCGTGGGAAACACTAAAAGTCCCTTTCCTCCAAAAGAAGTCAGAAGGCTGAAGTTCGGAACAAAGCCATCAGCTGTAATTGGCACAGAGATCATGGAAATCCAGTCATGCTCAGCCTGATTGCTAACTTAGTCTGAATCCAAAGCAATGTGTAAACCAGACCTTATTTAAACATTAAGTCTCTTTTCTGACTATCTTGGCAGGGAGTCTCTCTTCCCATGTCTTAGCTTACTCAAGTTATATATTTTTGACTCCCTACTTGTGGGAGCAAGAGCGAAATCTGAAAGGAAAACACATTGTCACTTTCTCTCCAATATGACTCCAGGCATGTACAGGTTTTCTGTCTATTATTATTTGAGAGAGTCCTCCTAAACTTTTGAATGTGGATTATGCAGGTGGATGTGTATATGTCGTAAGTATGAAACAGCTTTTGGAAATAATGCTTTCTCTATCAGGAATGGATTTAGTCATAAGTATAGTGCAATGCATAAGACACATTTAGACATTTGAGTGTACAGGATGCAGATCAGACCTTTGCATATTTATTGCAAAGGTCTACGGGGTTTTTCTAAGGCCAAACATACCTAGGTTCCCTTGCTCCCTTGGCAAGGAGAGGTATTGGCACCTCCAAAGCAGGAGAAACCATGGACCAGAAAGTTTGCTTTTCATCACCTTTCATGCTCCACCAGTGACTTCCTAGACAACAGCCATCAGGGTCAGGTCAGGTCTGCTCTGCTCCTCTCCCTCCTCCTCTGTCAGTCTATCTGCCTGCCTCCCTCCACTTGCTGCTTTTCCTTCTGTCTCCTTACTCCCTTCCTTCCTTTTCCCTCCTCCTGCAACTCTCACCCACTCCATCTTCTTCCCTTCGAGCCCTACTGAGCACTCTGCTCACACTTCTCATAGCACTGGGGAGAGCCCCTGCAGGGCTGCTAGGACAGCCCATGACAGCAACTGGATTTCTCAACTGAGCAACGAAGAAGCGGCCCAGGGAATGGATAGACTGGTTTGGTTCCTAGCCACTCTGAGCCAGTTTTGTGCCCCCTGTGCCCTGCACCCTTGGCAGGGGCCATCCTGCATTCATGCCATACATTTAAGGCACTATTATACCACTTTATGCAGCCATGGTTTTCACCAAAGAATCTTGGGATCTGTAGCTTACTAGAGAGTTGTTAGGAGACCCCCTATGCCCCACAGAGAGGTGCAATTCCCGTATTTTCCTGTGAAGAGGGACTGACGGTTGAACCACTGTGGAAACTGTAGCTCTCTACGGGGAGTGGAGCTTTTTAAATCCTAGCAGCCAAAGAAAGAACACTTAGTTTTCTCAAAAAGTTTCATGTGCACAAATCATAAATTGTGCAAATATTAATTGAAAAATATTATTTTTCAATGTTAGTTTTGATTTGTATATCATTTTTTCAAAGAAGCAAAATCCAAGGAGGGAAATTGCTTAATTCTGGCACCAGGCATTTCAGTGGTAGTATGGCAATTCTGAATGGAAATTGGAATTGTTTGGTGCTTGATGTAAGGTCAGGAATCTCCATGCTGTAATACAGTTGCATGGGAATAAATGGGTTTTTATTGATTTTTTTTTCCAGGTTATGCAGGATCACCCTGTGTATGCTATTATGAACGCCACCCCAAGGAAACAGTGGGATATATGCAAGTTGTAACTACTTTGCCCTGTTGAGTTCAATGAGACTTACAATGTAGTCTAATGCATTCTCACTCAGTATGTCCATGAGTTACTTCCAGGTACCGGTAAGTATAAGCCTGCTGCCTTAGTATAACTAACATTCTCTGAATTACCTAATATTATTTGATAATGACTACAGAGTAAAAAGAACGCAGAGTTTGAAGCTACTCTCAATTATTCAAAGAAGGACATCAATGAGCAGGCCATGAGGAGAATTAAGTGCTCTGGTGCCTTAGTTTCACTCTCAGGTGTGTTTTAAAACTTTCTTCTCCCACAGCCCAGAACCTTTATACATCAGCTGAGGGCTCCAAAGTATAATAAAATCCAGTCAAATCAGAAAAAGCACCCATTCACTCCCGCATACACAATTGTTTCCTGGCTTTTAACTCAAATCTCCACAATGAATGCACAGCCTCTAATTTATTTGATGCATTCGTATTGACTATGTAAATTCTCTTATCATTAGCTCATGCCTCAATTGTCAGATAGCACCTATTGAAATAAAAAGTCAGAGAGTAGATAGTAGCTATTATGAACAGTAACTAATGGCTGTAGACATAAAATTAAAATACTTATCTCAGGGTCAAGTGCTCTACTTGTACCAAGCATTTGACCTCTAGAGCTAAGGTTCACATTTTAATCATAGTATCCAAACTTCAGTATTTCATGCTAAGGAGGCTGCATGTCTACTTACATCATGGTCCAGGAATTTCAAGTACAATTGGTACTATCCATCACACACAGCTTTGTTTCAGCAACATGCTTCCTAAACAAAATAGGTACTTCATATTGTTCAAACTTTTTGGACGAGTGGGCACATTTGGAATTTTGGGGGGTGCTGTGGGCTCCAGTCATAAAATGGCTGCCATTTGCCATTGGGGCATAGCATATCACAAAATAGCTACCATGGAGGAAATACTGTAGGAAATGGCTGCCATGGAATATGGAATGACCCAAAATCGCTACTGTTGGGATAGTGTCTTCAATGTAGGAGAGGCTGAACCCATGTAAACAGCAACTGACTATGAACACGAAATTTTGAGGAAATAGTTACTTTTGTGGGTGCCATAGGAAGTACTGGTGGGGACACTGTTATCTGCAGGCACCACACTGATTACTCTGATTATAGTTGTTTTTATGCATGATGAGAAGCATCACACACCCCAACCTAAACCTATAGACTTCTGGCATGCTAAGTAGAAATGTGAAGTCGTCCAATATTCATCCTTAGGATTATAATCAATCAGTAGCAGCAGCAATGAATAGGCCAGTAATATTATACTACCAAAGTAAGTTACTATGATTGTAGCAGATTGCTGACTAGGGAGGATAGGTTGAGGCTGAGTTGTTCTCCAAGATTTGAACTAGGGACTTCTCAATCCACACTATACCAGCTAAATGAGCAACTTTTACATATTAAATGTATTTCTGTTCTAAAGAGGAATTAAATGTAAACACTTGTTAAGTAGCCTTCTCTGAGTGACAAATGAGAAGAGACTGGCAAACAAACCAGATATCGGATTCCAATGCGTGGTGGCCCAGAGAATATTGATTGACTCTCTCATAGATCAAACTTGCCAATGGTTATTGGGTTAGAGTCACTAGAGATTCTGCCAGCATATCTGACCTCTAATTAAAGAATGAGCTGGTAATAGTGACACTCCATCACAAATATGCCACACTCTGGATGACATCTCAGGTTTGAAGTACAGTACCAAGGGAAGAAAAAGGGAAACAGACACAGATTCTCAAAGGCTGATATAGATGTAGTTTTGTGATATCAGTAGTCAGTGCTTTTTTTCTTTAAAAAAATGTTTAGGGGTACTCTCATTTTCCTACTCGTATTGAAATACTGCCCCTCAATGAGGTCAAACTTAAATTCACAAAATGTTTAGGGGTATGCGCCCCCTGCACACCCCCCCCAAGAAAAAGCACTATCAGTAGTGAAACATCTGGTAAACTGCTGTTCACTGCATTGCAGTGCTTATTAAAAAGAGACCTTTATCCTAGGCTGTGTGCCTCTTTCTTATCCTAATACTTATTGTCTGTTAAATAGTACCAGAAACAAAGTACAAAGATTCCTAGATATGTACAAATGTAATCCATTGTTACATATTCAGTATATAATTCGGAGGGAAGACACTGATACACCTTTCCTAAGATGAGGTAATGGGACAATGTCTGCCTAAGATTGGTGCCTAACCCACACACCTGTAAATTGTTATGTTATTACTCTCTGCATTCAGATTTCACATTTCCAATCCTCAAAACCATGATATGAAGGGTCAAGAAGCCCTGTGCTCACAAGTTCCCTCCTCTTCTGCGCTTCTCCCTGCATGTGTGCAATTTAACATATCACTTACTGGTTTGATCAAACCATAGTATACTGTTGTGTGTTTATTATGATTTGAGCAAGCCCTCCAAACCAAGATTGCAAACCACAGTTTGATCCTGGTCTGCCATCCCATGTTGAGGGCTCACTCAAATAATTGTTTTACAGTTCAAACATAACTTCAAGCACACTGAATGACCATGCCAGGAAGTATGAAGGAAGGAGGCATGGAAAATAAAAAACATGATGTCGGAATGCAGCCACTTGGTGGCATTATTTATTGGTAGTACTGGAGCAAGCACCAAAGAAGCATCATGTTTAAAGCACACTCTTCAGCCTCAATAAAAATCAAACCCATATTTATAATCTATAGGTTTACAAAAATGAGCAAGTGAGATGCAAAGGAGGAAAACTATCCTTTGAATGCAAGGATTCTGTTTTGAACTTTTACAAGAACCTCATGTGGACAGTATGTATCTAAATGCATTTAATCAGCTTTAGAACTTGAAACTTAAACACATCAACCTCATAGCTTTGGGATTGCTTAGGTTTAAATGAGAGTGGGATATTGGCAAGAGCTGCGAAACTGTTCACTAGATCTTGTTTCCACCCTAAAAGGGGGAGGGGAGGCCTCCATGCCTTCCAGGAGATAAGTTCTGCTGAAAAAAGTTGTTTTCTAGTCATTTATAATGTACTGTATAGTTTATAGGGTGGGAAACTGGTTTGCAAAATTTATGACCATGGGGGCAGGGGGTGTTTTTCTGTTTAATGGATATGTTGTGATCTATAATGTGTCCTACACCTCAGATTTTGCCTTCTGCTGCATGCAGCAATATTCATCCCAAAGATACTCAGAATGCTATTAAAGAAATACAAGAAATCCAGTAGGGAGTCGAGTTAAAACTGCCCCAGCTGTAATTACAGATTGGAAATATCCTAAATCCCTGCTTTGCATAATAGTGCTGGCCATTTCTAGACTGTAGAAGTGCCTGTGAATTTTGATGCAAATAAAGCATTTATGTACACTGAGGCAGAGGTTCTTGTGAAGCAGCATTTGGGCAATATTCTAATGACTGCATAGAATAGAATCTTGATACCTGTGTTGTGTTTGCGTATATGAGCGGGATGATTTAGGGCACCAGCAACCTGTACTTGCCTCATTGCATATATATGAGCTTTGGCTTCTGCAGACTAAAAATAATCACCTGCCTTGTACATCTTTGAATAAATCATTCAACCAGAACTACTATTAATGTTACATTTACTTTTGGTTGTTTTGAATGTCAAAGTGAATTTAGGCTACATACAATTTTTATTCAACTGCTTCTACTTAGCTCGATTCATTATCATGGGAGACTTCTGAAAGGATCTCTTCCAGCTTCAGTGGGATAGTGGCAACCACTTTCAATTGAAAAGCAATTCCTATAAAGTACTAGTCATCATTTTTCCCTCTTGATCATTTGTAGCGGCTATCCACAGAGCAGAATTTAATGAATCAGGTCACCACTTCTGGATGTTTCTAGATCTGAGCAACATGGTTCAACTCCACTGAGTCCTAAGGAGGCACTCTGTGGTCCAGTTTAGCCATAATATGTAGACATATTTCCCTGCTATAGAGACAAGCCTCTACTGAAAGAGATCAATAGCTTCCACTTTATATAATCATAGAATTGTAGTTAGAAGGGACCCTGGTCCAACCCACTGCAATGCAGGAATCTTGCCCACAGCCGTCTCTGGGTGGGCTTAAACCACCAACCTTCTGGTTAACAGCCAGAAGCACTGACCCGTTGAAACAACTTTTAAACAAATCATAGTTCTCCTATTAACTGTAGTTTGTTTAAAACTATCATTAGATACAGTCCAGGATCAAATTGTTATTTCAGATTCTGACTTGTTCTCAAACCATAGCTTAAATAAATAACTGTAGGGAACTGTGGTTGTTAAAAGTGAAATGGAAGTTTTCATCTGTCTCGTCTGGCATGTAAAAGAGGGAGGGTGGGGAGAGGAGTGTCCAAGCTCAAAGACTGAATATTTTATTTATTTACTGGAAATTACTATTCATGTTGTGGGAAACCATGGATGCCAGCTATGTCTGAACTGGACCTATCAGTTGGTTTATGAATTACCTTTCATTCCTATAAATTATTATGAATAGGTATGAATTAGTCTATGTCTAAACCAAGCCTATGAGTTGTCTCATCACTCCACATTTTATGAAAGTTGAATGCGTGAATGAAACAACATTACACTCTACTTGTGGTCTGTAATTTGTGGTGGTGCATTCACACATCCATATAAGTCACAACTTGCTTTTATTTGTACAAGATTAACTTGCATGCATGAACTGTCCCTTCCTCAGTTCACCCTACTAAATCCAATTACAAAAACAAAACAATCTGCAAGTTAAGGGGTGGGTGGGGAATCCAGTGTTAAAGTTTGACTTGTATCCTGTAGCAGAATGTTTCCATCGTAAAATTGTGGTCTTTTCTGTTCCTAGGAACAAGGTGAACTAAGTGTACAAATAAAACCTTACATTTCATGCAGTTCACAAAAGCTGTATTTCCCTCCCACAAAACAAAGGAAGCAAAATATTCACAGCCCACTGTTCTCCTTAGATATACACTTCAGTTACAAAGCAAATCACCTGGATTCTGGGGATTTTCCAGAGATCACAAAATAACATTAAAACACATGCTAGATTCCTCCCTGCCACCGTCATGTATGTTATAAACCTCACTTGAGATCAACATTTTTTTATCTGTACAACCCAGTAATTCTCCTCAAAGTATTTTCTGTAAAAAAAAATATGTTTTGCTAGTATCCAAATTATACTGGCTGCCGAGTGAGGCTATAAATGCAGTATTTAACATTGCAGGCATGCCGGCTGAACATCCCCTGCATGTTCATCTCAACTAGATCATCTCTTGGGCGACTCATTGAGACTATGCAGGGAAACTGAGAGGCAAGGTAAAGAGGATGGGTGAACTAGGTCACATTTACTAATATAGCACAACAAATCTGCAGCCGGAACCATGGTGCAAGAGACAAACAGCTCATAACAAACTGTAGGTGAGAAATCCATTCCTGTTAGCTCTGCTGCTAAGTCTGCTACCAATTTAAAGCACAAGGACATGGGAGCTACTGGTTGTCGACATAACTCAGTATTCTCTACAATGACAGACAGTGGATCTCCATTTAGGAGACATTCTCAGCCCTATTCAGATGTACTGGGAATTGAAACAGGTATCTTCTGCATGTAAAGGATGTACTTTTCCACCAACCTAAGGTGATTCATTGTTATCAGACAAGAATGTGCTATTAATTAAGACTGTCACCAAGCAAATTTGCATGTTTACAAGACAGCAGGAAGAACAAGTACATAAGTCATTCATCCATTCACATTTTTTGCTTATCTTACAGGATTGTTCATAAAGGAAACGTAAAACAATTGGTGTGTTTTAATAATAATAACTTAATTTATATGCGACTTTCAGCTATTGGACCCTAAGTAGCTTCCAGAATATGGATAAAAACAGTACAGTATAATCCTAAATGTACAAATGACATTGATTGATTGATTGATTGATTGATTGATTGATTTACTGAATAACCAATATGAAGAAAACCAATAGTACAGAGGCTAAAATGGTGTTCTACTCTTAAAGGGGGGGGGGGAACCAGCAGCAACTAAACGGTATCATACGCTAAAAGCCAATTCAAACAAAAGTATCTTCAATTTCTGATGGAAATGATGTACAGAAGGATGGATTTAGATGAGGTAAGCACTTAAAACTCTAAAAGCACTACATAAATGCTAGGTAGTATTTATTTCTCCACTGCTTGAAACATAGAAGAACCTCTTAGGTACCTGCATTATGACTCTTCTATCTAATCACAAATTTGGTGTATGCCAGCTCCACCTTTTTGTAATCCCATGCTGTGCCCAGGAAGGAAATTCCCTTAAGTGTCATAGCAGGAGTGCGGGAATCTGCAGCCCTCCAGATGTTTGGGGGCTTCAGCTCACATCAGTCCCAGCCAGCATTGCTGATGGTCATTGATGAGGGGAGCTTTGTTGCCCAACATATGGAAGGCCACATGTTCCCCATCCTTGGTCCTGAGGGATGATAGGCAAGGCCAATGAGAGGCAAGAAATTCTGGCGTGTGCTGTGGCTTCACATGATTAATGCAGAGCCATCTTACCTGCTTTGTGATCAAATATGGACTAGAGGTGCAACCCAACAAGCCTGAAAATCTAAACCAAGAAGGTACTTTCAACAGTGTTTTTAAGAAATGTTTACATTCAATCTGCACTCTTTTAAGGCAGTTTCACCGTAGCTCCCAAGCTAGAGTTTCCTTGCATAGCAACTTATCTTTAGCATTGACTGGACTGACCTAGACTTCCAGACCCTAGTAAAATAAGCTTCCAGTAAGATATGTGGTACATGCCTATATAATCAAAGCTTGACTAACTTGAAGCTCTTCACCTGCTTTATTGATCAAAAGGAGTTTCATTTAATACTGTCTGAAATATAATCAAATTCAGCCGGCAATATACCAAGATGGCTCTTGCTGACCATTAGACAAATTAAACTGCAATGGCTGATCATTGATCAATACTGAACGTCTTGTTATGGGCTGGTAATCCAAATAATGCAAAGAATTAAAATGCAGTGATGGCCTGGAAGGTGGTGTGATGGATAAGAAGGGGCTAGGAAGAGGCCACCATTGCTGAATGGAGACTGAAGAGGAGAGGACCCCCAGTACTTTATTAGTTGAGATTATATGCCAACACAGAGGATCACCAGAGTTGGCATCATTTGAGTGTGCAGCTGCTGACTCACTATGAGTCCCCAGTGTGACATTAGTAGCATGAATGTGTAAAATGCTCACAACATGCAGGCTGTCTGTTGATTGGCTAGGAGTTCCCGCTGCTGACATTAGCAACCTACACTGGTGGTAACTCTTAAAAATGATACAGGCAGCCACATGCCTGCATGGTTGTGAGCATTTCCCATATTAACTGCAGGGTGTGCATATGCAACCAAAATGAATGAACATGCACGCAAAGTCCCCAATACTGTTTGAAAGCTAGGAATATTTATGTAAAACCATACTTCCCTGCTTATGCTGTACATTTGTGCACACGACATGGTCTTTTATGCACATTTTCTATTAACTACAACAGATACTAGATCAGATTCAAGGCTTCCTCTGTCCACAGGAGTCTTTTGATCCAGTGGCAAAATCCCACTAGTAGGAAGGAGCAACTCGTGCTGAGTTCTCCCTCCCTCTGCAGCTGACACCTCCACATCCCATACTGGGAACATGAAGGGTCCTCCATTCATCCAGGACACTGTGTGAGAGGTAGGGACTGAGAAGAAATTCAATTCAGTTCACAGTTAAAGCCATATTAGCACATTGTTCAAAATTCCCACATGGCTGAATTTTACAATGCAGTTCTCCAAAGGAAGAATATATACAAAAATGCATATACAGTGGTACCTCCGGTTGTGGACGGGATCCATTCCGGGGCTCCAGTCAGATCCCGAGGTTTGCACAACCGGAGGGACCGATTCTGTGCATGCATACACAGCGAAACCCAGAAAAATACTTCTGGGTTTGCCGCGTTCACATCCTGAAGGATACGCAACCGGGGGGGTGCATATCCAGAGGTACCACTGTGTTGGAGAAACTGCATATCAATATGTTAGTGAAGATAGCATACAGAAATGCATTATATTATGAGGAATTGCTTGCAAATAATTATACATTAGTCAAAGCTGTATGCGTAAATGTGTTTAGCAGGAGAAATTCACACTAAAATGCTGCAGAATTTTCGTGAGTATTTTTTCTTTAAAAAAAAATCACAAATTACTGGTGAAATGTGGAGAACTGAATTTAAGTTTAGAAAAATGAGACTGAAATTGACAAATTATTTCATCCCTAGAAAGAGGTTACAAGGGGATCTGAAGAGGGGGAGAAGCAGAATGAAGTCTGGATCCAGCACATATTATATCTGTTGTACTGTCTTGACCATGATTTTCAGGAATAGTTTTCACATGAGGGTCCTGTCAGAAAATTATTCTGCATGGCAATGACTCTGGACATGAGTTTTAACCTTTGAAAGCTGCTCAGCAAGTAGATTTTCCTCATCACATGTGAGTATTTAGGCCACCAACAATGACCACACAATAACTAAAAAGGAAATGAAAAATGGCAAAAATTCACATATCTATTTCTATTGCATATACAGTGGTACCTCTGGTTAAGAACTTAATTCGTTCTGGAGGTCTGTTCTTAACCTGAAACTGTTCTTAACTTGAGGTACTACTTTAGCTAATGGAGCCTCCCGCTGCCGCCACGGCGCGATTTCTGTTCTCATCCTGAAGTAAAGTTCTTAACCCAAGGTACTACTTCTGGGTTAGCAGAGTCTGTAACCTGAAGCATTTGTAACCCAAAGCGTTTGTAACCAGAGGTACCACTGTAACAGGAAGTAAAGCGATGGCTGTAAGTTGACAAATCCACAAGTGACATTGGGGAGCAGGGAGCTTGAAGAGAATATTTTTACTATAAGGAATTAAGGTAAATGGTAATGGGTGGAATAAAAATTGTTTTCATACTAACTTCACTTTGACATTCAAAACAACCGCAAGACAATGTAACATCAATAGCAGTTCTGGTTGGATGATTTATTCAAGGTGTACAAGACAGGTGATTATTTTTCATCTGCATAAAAAGCCAAAGCTCATATTCACACTCATAATAAGACAAATACAGGATGTTGGTGCTCTAAATCATCATGCTCATATACATAAGCACAATGCAAGCACTAAAATTCAATTCTGTGCAGTCATTATAACCTAGCCCAAATGTACCTGTCAGGCTCTTTTGCAGCATGAGCCTCTGCCTTGGTGTAAACTAATGCTCTGTTTGCATCAAAACTCAAAGGCCCAGAGATGGTTTGAACTATTATGCAAAGCAGGCTTGAGAATATTTCCAATCTGCAATTACAGCCAGGGCACTTTTAGCTCAACTCCCTACTGGGATTCTTGCATATCTTTAATGGCATTCTGAGTATCTTTGGGATGAATATTGCAGAATGCAACAGAAGGCAAAACCTGAGGTGTAAGGCACAATATATATCACATCATATCCGTTAAAGAGCAGGGTGGGGAAACTAGTCCAGGAAGACATAAATTTTGCAAGCTGAATTTCCCACCCTGTAATTTGGCGTTCTGTAGTACAGTTGATCAATGTTCTCTGCTGAACTGATCAGTCCAACAGGAGAGTGCAGGGACAAAACAACTCCTGAGTGTTTTGTACACCATTTCTAGATGCTTTCTAGTGTCAGCATAGTGTTGCTTTGATGATGCCTGTACAACATATGGCCTACAAAATGCAACATGTGGTCCATCTATGGATTGCAGTGCATTCCCAGCATGTTTACTTAGAAGTATTTTTCACTGTTCAATGGCACTTACTTCCAGGTAACTATGCATAGAGATTACAGGCTTTATAATTATTTTTGTTTGTTTGCCCTGCAAACCCAGGGGGAGGCAGTGTTGGCTCCATACCATATATGTGGCTGGTATGCTATGGTTGGCTTGGTGGTGCAGGTCTGCTGTTTGTGCAGATGCTCACTCTTATCTCTAGGCAAAGGGTCCACAGTTTTGAAATCCAGTTTCAGATGTTACACACAATAGCAAGAGATCCCTTCCATGTCAACTTTTCACACTTTATGCGTAACATGCAAAGTGAAAGTTTGCTGAGCTTCCACATGCATCACATAAGAGTTGCATGGGTTTCCCTTTAGAGGTGCACACTGAGGAAGGAGGAGTGATGGGGTTCTTCTGTTGCCACGGATAACATCAAAACATCTATCCCAAGGCAGGTGTCACTAACATGGTGGCTGTGAGTGCAATGTCACCCTCAGTGTCTTTCCCTGACACCCAGAAAGACTCTGAGCCCTCCCACTCACTGTCCCCTTTGTCATGAGATGGTGAGGGTGGTTACCCTATTCTCACTGGGGAAAACGTAGAGCTAGAAGAGGAAGTTGTAAGAATGGTGCTCATTTCCACCTTTTTTCACCTCTGTGTTTTCCAAGGCACAGGTTTGTTCTGCTGAATCTGACTTCTACCCAGATTCCTTGGAAAAGTGAAGAGAAGAAAGGGCTTGATCCAGGGGAGGAAGGGGAAAAGTGAACAGAGAGGCTGATGGTTACTCAAAAATCTAAGTGTGTCCCTGGGCCTAAAGAAGGTTGATGCCCTCCCCCAAGGCTGAAGATGCCCCCCAAAGACTTAACACTCTCATCATCTCAGATGGTAGCCTGGCCAATACAGGTCACAAATCTGACATAATAGATTGCTTCAGAACCTGTTATAATGACCACCAAACATTATTCTGTCCTCCTGCATCAGTTATTTCCTTCTGTTTAAGCTGCCTGGTGTCTAGTTCTGTATTTAGCAGCCAAAAGGTCCGTCACACATCACCTTCTTATTTAAAAGTCATCTAAAATCTGCTCATGTCCCCATGTTAATTTTTGACAAGGTTGTTCAGCTATATGCAGCTTCCCCATTTTATTTAGACATCCAGCAATGACAGATGCAGAACTAAATGTCTGTGTTCAGGGCTATATCTGCCTCTTTCCAGATGGACTGTTTTCTGAGGTTTTTATATGGATTGGAATTTGGAGATATGGAGAGGGAGAGAAGCATCTCTTACAGTCCCATCATAACACTTCAAAGAAAGAGAATTTAAATCAGGCTTTTACTACATTCAGCCTGCACTAAATCTGTCTAGGGCTAAAATATTAAAATGAAGGTAAAATTAATTATTGATCTGCATTCTTTATTCACTGACACTTTTTGTCAATTAAATCAGGCTGCATTTTGCTAGGTACCCTATATTATATCCCATAATAGCCACTAATAATTTTTCTACACTTTTCTTTGTTGCTGCTGTGGATTTAGCAAATTCCCTTAACTCTTGGCTGACCAAGCTAAAGTGCCTTGAGACCATTAGGAACAACACAGTGTTATAGGGATGGTGTGAAAAAATAAATAAATGTAACAAGTTACTTCATTAAATACCTTCCACTTCTAAGGTGTGACTTATTCCCTAGTTGTAATTCACCTTATGTGGTCTAGCACAAGGATTACCATTCATACGTGTCTGAGAGCATGAGAGAGATAGAGATTCATACACACCCCACATAGTTAATCAATAATTTTGACACCACACATTTGCCATCCTCATGTACTTCTCACCTCACAACTTTTCAGCAGTCTCAATACATCAAGAGCAGCTTCTCAACACAACTTCCCCCCCACCCGTAAGTTCTTCACACAGACATTTAAACCAAAGTCATCCTGTTGTTGCCTGACAGCTATTGTTACAAAAACAAGCTCTCAAAGTAGCACCTAATGAGGTAGGGAACAAGTGTAAATGGGGTTGACTCTCCTTTTACTGGCTAGCTCATTTATAACCACTCCACTACCTCAGGAGAGATGACACAGTTATGAGGCATCCTTCACTTTGTCCTGACAAACCGGAGAAGCTTGTGCCCATTCATTCAGCAGATGGGCAGCAGTGCTGAGAAAAATGGTGGGCTTCCTTAACAAATGTAGTATAACAGCAAGACAACAATACAATAGGAAGTTGGAGGGAAGCAGAGCTGGCAAGTCCTGGGGGGTGGGAGTTAATGATGAGAATTAGCAATGGTTGGAAAATCAGGCTGGACCGCAGGAGCATAGTTTAGCACACCAGCACATACCTCACAACAGTCCAGCTGTCAGGGCAGGCCTTTGACTGCATTCACCTAAAGCAGAACTGGCTTACCACATTTTGAATGAAATGAAACACATAGCTATCTCAAGAGGGGGTGGTCCAGTCTCTAACACTGCCCATCTTTACTTCTCATGGCATTTGGAAAGTGCATTCATGCTTACTTGCGGAGGCAGGTAGTGTGGTGGGAGAGAGCTACAGACCCCAGCATCTCTGCAGCTTACCTGGGTGCAGGCTTGTGCAGAGCTTGCATGAGGTCCAGGGCAGGAGTCCTGTTAGAATAAAGTTATAAATTCAAACAAAAATGCAGCCAGCCCCTGGCAGGGCTCCCCGTCCAGCTTTTCCCTCCAAGACCCAGGGCAAGTTTACCTGGCTGCTCCACCCTGTGCATGGGCCTGCCTGGATGGGGCAGGGCAACTAGAAGTAGTTCAACTGCATTTCTGCTAGTGCATCCACACAGCTATGACCCCATTGCCACTCTGGATTACTCCAAACAAGTCTGAAGTGCAAGGTCAAATTCATTTGAATGTCTATCTAGGAGAGTGATTCTCATTACATCCCCCACAGTTTGCACACTGTCTTGATGTGTCTTCTGACTTTTTGTTCCATTTCAGCCAGACATCTCTGCATCCAGCACTTGTGATTTATTCCACTGATGTCTTATAAACCAGACTGTGAAAATTATACTATGTTTGATGCACCAGACTATCCAGAACTGCAAAATCTCAAGGTAGTCTGGAAATTATAGAGACCCAAGGAGCACTAAATCTTACCACAGAAATAAAGAAGCTTCATTGCATTACTGTAAGCTCCAAATGATTAAGAACTGCAATTTGCTTTTAAATACTCAGGCACTTGCACACAAGTTAATCTGTTAGCAGTATGATTCCGAAGCCTCTGTAAAATAGATTGGCTAAACTCTTGCCCACATGCACAATTCTGTCCTAGATGTAGAGCAAAAGCATGTTTCCTCTCTTTCCAAGCAAGCCTGCCTCATCTCCAGTACAACTGGCCATCTATCTACACTTTGAACATATTTTTTAATAAGGTGTATATGCATAAAATCAGACACACATAGGGTGGAATATGAAGGGTGAAAGCTAGGGCTGTGTATTTTGGATTCTGCATTTAAGAATATTACATACGTGTGTGTGTGCGCGCGCGTGCCTATTTTTATGATTATTTCAATTTGTAACTGTTAGTGAAGCATACAAACTTTCTGGTGTTGTGAACCACCGTGAGCATAGTTCACTGTGGAAAGGCAGCATACAAATAAGTACAATACACCCAGTGTGTTGCAATGAAGGGCAGATGTCCTAGCTGGCTGGGCAGAAAGCACATTTTCACTCCCAAGCATGGGTAAGATTCCACATTGTCCCATATGTCTCTCTGTGATAGCTATCTTATGAACACTTTCAGATACTCAAGGGGAACTGGGCTATCAAAGAGGAAACAGTGATGAAACTGCTTATCTAGGATATGTGTGGAAGTGGCAACTTGTTGCATCAGAATCAGTCAGAGCCAAGACTGTGTATAGCTAGCCAAGGTCATAGCAGGTAATGTGTCCCAAGAGCCATTGGAATAGGGTGAACAAGTAGGTTAAGCTGTTGAAGTCAGAGCCAAGACCAGTTGGCCCTAGCATAAGACTAGTGAGTAGAAGATAGAATGCCAACATAAAGACAAGAACCACATTTGTAGGACTGTCCTCAGTACTGAAATGCTTGAGCATTATCTAAACAAGGAATTAAACATAAGCTTAAAAGCCAGGCTCAAGGAACTTCGTGTCCATCTGCCCTAACTGAATATATATATAATTTAGCATGAGAGTTATTTAAAAGAAAAAATTGTGTCAGTTCATGCATGCCAATTAGCCCCTAATTTTCCTCTTGAAATGGCTCAAGCATCGAATTGCTACACTTATTTGGCAATCCAAGGAAGTTTAAAGAGCAATTTAATGATCACTGCGAGGAAGAAGTCTTGAAAACATAATAAACAAATAATAATAATAAGACATGCACAAATGGGGGGGGGTGTCCTGTGGATCACAGATGGAAGTGCCAGTGAGGAGGGAAGACACTAGATAACTCAGCACAAGGCAATGATTTTATTAGGCAGATGTCCAAAGAAAAAATGTTGAGTCTCAAGGGTTGATGCTATTTTACCAGGGCTCTAGCCAGTGATACACTATCCCATCTAGAGCACTGATTTATTTATTTTAAAGAAAGCTAACTTTTTAAAAATACTTTTTAATTTATGGCATGACCGTTTCCATTTGATGAATGGCATCTTTATTTTTGTTGTTTTTAAAAGTCCGTTTTTCACTAGCAGTTGATGCTTTTCTCCCTCAAAATGGTTATGCTCTGCACTCCATGAAACCTTACCAATGCAGTTCTGCCCACACAAGATTCTCCTTGTTCAGCATGGATCTTTCATGTCTAAATGATGTTGTGGCAAAATCCCCCCCCCCTTAGATATTATGGTTGTCTGAAAGGATGCTTAAAGGGGTAAATTGTGTATTTTAAGGAAGATGATCACTACAAACAGACTAAAGCTTTTATTGTATGTTTCTTAAATAAAAAGAAAATTAATAGAAATATGTAGCTTAGTTGCAAAGCATCTGATTTGTATGCAGAAGGTCCCAGGTTCAATGGCTGGCATCTTCAAGTAGGGCTGAAAATGCCTCCCTGCCTGAAACCCTGGAGAGCCACTGCAAATCAGTGTAGACAATACTGAATGAAATGGACCAGCAGTCTTATTCCATATAAAACAGCTTCCTATTCATGTTCCTATGCACAAGATTCTTGCCTACTTTTCAGCTGCCTAAAGTGAGAAGCCTAGGAGAAGTGTGGGACACTGTCATTGCTCCATGCCATACTGCAGCTGCAGTCAGAAGCTAAATGGGAAAGTACTGTCCATGCCCAAGTGGTTTAGCTCTAGAGCTAAATGTTGCTTTGCCCAGGCACAAAACCCATATGCAGGACTGCATGGAGACTATGAAGAAGAATTGGTGTATAATTCCATCATTGCTCTTTCCCATATTTACCAGGACATTAAAGAGGCAGTCCCTAAATGTGATAATGCATTTGCAATTAGAGTGTATTAAAGTGCCTTCTTCCAATACTTTGGCCACCTCATGAGAAGAGAAGACTCTCTGGGAAAGACCCTGATGTTGGGAAAGATGGAGGGCACAAGGAGAAGGGGACAACAGAGGACGAGATGGTTGGATAGTGTTCTCGAAGCTACCAGCATGAGTTTGACCAAACTGCGGGAGGCAGTGGAAGACAGATGTGCCTGGCGTGCTCTGGTCCATGGGGTCACAAAGAGTTGGACACGACTAAATGACTAAACAACAAAAACAACAAAAAGTGCCTTCTTGCCCTACTGCACAAATCCACACCCACCCATACAAAACCAGATATTTTTTCATTTAGGAAAATGACAAGGAAGTGCACTGAACAATTTTTCAATGCTAATTCTACTCAGAGCAGAGCCACTGAAGTCAGTGGACATGACTAAGATCCCTTAATTTCAATGGGTCAACTCTAAGTAGAACTTAGCTGAATGTGCTCAATAAAAAAATGAACACAATCTAAGCAGCCTGTAAGATTTCTGTAAGCAAATAAGGATAAATGCTGAATAAACAAGTAATCTAGAGGAATTCTATAAAATGAGTGGGGACAATAACTTGTGATTTCTTTTCTACTTCTACAATCATTAGATAATTCCTTTTGACCTCCCCCTTGTGCCAAAAATAGGCATAAAGAATACAAAAATTTTTAAATGCCAGAAATTATTTTTGCATGCTGTAAATTGTCCTCTCAGCTTTATAGGAGAATGAGTTTACATCTACACTCTCAGAGGCTGTGCTTTCATGTTGTGTTTGTTAACAGGAAATTCAATAAGGAATAGCCAGTTATGAGCCAAGCCACTCAATAAAGACGGAATTGCCACTTAGCTGCCAACTGCTTTCTATCTCACAAACGGTTGTTCAAATCTGGAGAAAAAAGTTCAGGGCCATTCATACTTCAACTCTGACAAATAGGACAAGGAAATTCCAAGGTACTAAATAGCTCCAACTGCAAACTAAAGTAAAATAAAAAATAAAAAAATGAATCTTATATTAAGAGATATGGAAGATTTATTCTGCTTCCTGCTCATTTCTCTCCTTGCTCTCAGTTGATGAGAGCTGTTTTCTATGTTGCTGCTTCTGCCAGCAAAGATAATATGCTTGTCAGATTACCTGTGCCTTTGGTAGAAACACAGTTTGATTAAAAGAGGCTTATAACGTATTACCTTCAGCAAACACTTGTCTCTCCATACACACCACACTCATGGTGGATGTGATTTGTTATAAAATCATCAACTCCTTCCTGTAACCTGGAATTTTCAGGATGTACAACTGTCTGAGAGTTCTGGCACATAAGAATGGTTCAATGGCTCAGAATATACATAACTCTTTAATGCTGTGCCATGTGCCTTCTCTTCAACAATAACAGTAACAACCTTCCCCCTCTTCCTCAAAAAACTATGGGGCAAATACACACACACACACACACACACACACACACACCAGTCAAGCTTGCATTATAGCATCATGCTTATGGCTCTATGTCTTGTTTGTTCTTCTGCAAGTCAGCAACCTAGGGAACATAGTTTAGTGTGTTTTTTTACCATTAAATGATCCAGAACACTAGGCTAAGGGAAGCTGCTTTATACCACTGGTCCCTCTAGTCCATCATTGTCCTTTTACTGGTTACACCCAGGATTAACCACACATGAATTCAAGCCTAACATCCCTGAGATCCGTTGTTGGCCCAGGCTCTGAAAAGCAGCTTACTGCTAGGAGGATCTGCTTTATTGAGATGGATACTAATACTATCAGGGAGTCCAGCCACAAGAAACTCACAATGCCTGCCAGTTACAGGTCAGTGCTGCACTCTTCTCCTTTCCATATCTGAGGTGGGATGCTGCAATCCAATGGTTGTTCACTAGGCTAATTTCAAGCCTAACGAAGCTCCTGAGGTTCCTAGATCATGGCTCCAAGTCCCTGGCATTGCGAGAGGGTCTTGCTTCCCCAACAGCCATGGCCTTGGAATCCCTCAGAAATCAGGTATATAGCTTTGTCTATCAGCTGCCCAGCCTGCAGCCTTGCTTCTACCTTCGAGCTCACGTAACCCAAACTCTCTAGCCTTTGTCTTTCTAACAACCAGCGAGTTGAGGAAGGGTGACCCACCCATTTGTCACCCTGCACAGAGCCACTTCCTTTGTTACCTTACTGGCTCCTACTCAGAGGGCCATTACCTCACCAGGAAGCTAGCATGGCTATTCCAGGAATTGAATCTGTGCTGGATCTGGTCTACCACTCCCCCCCAACCCCAAGTTTGTAATCAACTCCCAGCATGAAAGCTGCCCATAGCTGTAAACGGTGGTGGTCTTTTCCTAGAAAAAAGGTGCCGGTACTCTATCATGAGCAGCACCAGCGAGGCAACCAGGGTGCACACGGCCAGCAGCAGGAAGCAGAGCCTGATAGGGGAAGCACATCAGATGCTGTGCTGCCCACTCTTGCACTCCTCAGGGAGTGGCACTCATACATTCCACCAGCCCTGGGAGGCAGCAGCAGTGGTTGGGCCCAAGCAGGGCTCTGTTCATGCCATGGCTCCCCATGAGGCTGAGTGTCTTGGGGGGAGGGGAGTTATTGGTTCTGCATACCAGTGCATACCACAAGGGGGGGAACACTAGTTGTAAAGCCGTGAGATGCAAGACCAACCTTCTCACTTTTCTGGCATGTGCCCACCAAACCAAACAAGACATTGGACCAATCCAGGGTTTTGTTTTCTGGTCTGTTGGCAAGCCCACATAGATAGCATCTCTTCAAAGCTGCTCTTTACTCAGATGATAATTCTGCCTTCTTCAATAGTTCTTTAAAAGCTGTGTTGTGGTATAAAGAAATCTATTAGCATGCGTCCTTTTCCTAACATGATTTTCACTGGGTTGCTGCCTTCATTTAATTTTATCTTTTCTGTTAAAACACTCTTAAGACTGAGATAACAAACATAATTCAGCAATTTGTACTTCAGTTCATTCTGACTGATAATTTTCTAATTAATTCCCTCACTCAAAGGGGGGGGGGGAACCTCCGCTGATTTTTATGTTTCAATTTAGCATTCAGTTTAGCGATTAGATTAGTAATAAGAGTCCATTTTAAAAGATGACACTCTTCATGGCGAAGTGGGAATGCCTCCCAAATCACATCTTGGTAGATATCTAGCTTATTATTATCTAGCCTGCACTAATCTTGAGACATTTACAGGATCGCAAGCAGAATGATGTGGGCATAAAATTACTAGTGGATCAGATGACCCCAGGGGTCCCCTCCAGCTCTGCAATTCTAGCCCTCTGCCCAACAAGGAGATATGCAATTTAATATAAGCAAGACAAGAGACATGCATTTAAGTTCAAGTGGCTCAGTGGCAGAACATCTGCCTTGCATGCAGAAGGTCCCAGGTTCAATCCCCAGCATCTTCAAGTAGGACTAGGAAAGTCCTTGCCGAAACCCTGAAGAGACAATGCCAGTCAGTGAGGCTATAGTGAGCTAGAATGGACCAATGGTTTGACTCAGTATAAGGCAGCTAAGTGAGATGAACATAGGAAAACTCCTGCTGGATCAGGCCCGTGTCCCATCTAGTCCAATGAGAAGCCTGTGGGGAAACTCACAAGCAGGATCCGATCACAACACTTTCTCCTCTGTGGTTTTCAACAGCATGACTGCCTCCAGCTGTGGAGGCAGAGCACAGCCATCAGCAGCCTTCTCCATGAATCTGTCTACTCCTCTTTTAAAGCCACCCAAGTTGGTGGCCATCACTGCCTCCTGTGGGACTGAGTTCCATAGTTTAACTACCGTATGTGCTGCATTAAGAAATGCTTTATTGTCTCTGTCCTGAATCTTTCAAAATTCAGCTTCATTGCTTTTCTCCATCTCTCACAACACTAGAACTCACGGACATACAAGTTCACAGAATCATAGAATCATAGAATCATAGAGTTGGAAGAGACCACAAGGGCCATCGAGTCCAACCCCCTGCCAAGCAGGAAACAAAGTTTCACTGTTCACTTAAATTTAAAGCACCAGATGTATTTGTGCATGCAGTTCTACTCTCAGGTGCAATCTCATGAATGTATTTATCACACGAATGCTTATTTTGCTCTATGCTGCACCTAATATTATGGAATTTGGTGAAATTACAGGAGGCAATTTGTAGCAGAGCAGTAAAAACATTGTGAGAAATCAGATTCTGCAAGAATTCTTAATTGTTGTTGATACAAATTTGCCAAAAACAAAGACTTCTTGGTCTTGAGTAAACATGCAGGACATTTTTTTAAAGCATGGTGTATATCACTGTAGCTGGATGAGAATTCAGATCAGCAATATTTGTTCTGCATTCTAGCTCTTGCTAACTTGGGTGGCACAATTTTATTCTGTGAACTGCCCTAAGACCTCCAGGTATAGGGCTGTATATAAATTCTAATAATAATAATAATAATAATAATAATAATAATAATAATAATAATTTAAAACCCAAGTAGAGTCCAACACTTACTATGGATGATAAGACATACTCAGAGTAGACCCACTGAATTTAATGGACTTAAGCAACTTAAAACCTATTGATTTAAATGGGCATGTTCTGAGTATGACCAATATTTGATATCTCCCTCTATTAATAAGAAATTTAGAGGCACTCCCAGTCTGCAATTTTTACATGATGAGCACTCTCATCACAGTTTGCAATTACACATTCACACAAAGAGGTTGGAGTAAAAGGAAATATCATCACATACAAGCAGCCAAGGTAGCTCCAAAGTTCTTCAAGAAGAAGCAGATCATTAGGCATTTTTTAATACCAGAGCAATTTCCCCACTTACATCACTCCTAGGAGCAACATCTGGAAGCTGCCTTAATCTCAAGAGATGCAGCAAAATGAAAGAAATAGATTAAATATGTTTATGTATATTTAAGGAATAATACCAATGAGCACCAACATACGTCTTTGAGACATTTCCTGACTTCAGGGAGAAATAAATTAAACATGCAATAAAAGTTTATTGCTGTTGGGAGATTTCACTTTGGAAAACCTGCTAGGGATAAATTTAATGGCATTGTAAATTTTATTTTGCGAGGAATGATTATTTGGGCCTGTAAGGACTGACAATTCTGTGTAAATCTAATCAGCTAGCTAGCAATTAATAATATTAAACTGCCTCACATCTTTTGCACGCTTGAATGACCCACGATGTGCTGAGGAGCCTACCCCTTAAAAAGCCGATTATTCACAGACCAATTAATGCTTACTTGGCATGTTCAAAAAGTAAGCATTCCCCACCGCTATTATTTTTTTTAAAAAAAGGGAAATCATCCCCTCCTGTCATAGCAAGATACTACTTTCCTTTGATGCAGCTGAAAGAGCTCCCAGAACCTTTTCCCAATTCAGCTTTCCCAGATTAATTTCTTACATTTTAGCAAGAGAGAAGAAAATCATTCATTCCTGTGATTTATCCCCTAGTAAAGCACTCTCCTAATGTTCCTCCTATTTTGACTTTTAGAGGGGCTTTAGGCTTTAAAAATTGTCAATATGCTCAGTTGGGCACTGGAGTTGCCATGCTTATGGTTTCAGCCACATGAAATCTACAGCCTACTGTGCTGCCCTCCCCCCACCCCAATTTTGGAGCAGGTTTGGAAGGTGCACAGAGGCTGCAGGAAAAAGGGGTAACCTGTTCCATCAACTATGTCTATTTCACTGATGGATAAACACCATTGAATGTCATGCTTTAAAACACAAACACTTCTTCTTGCTCTCAGGATACTATACTTAACCACCATGAGCCCAGTGCATATGCATTAAAATTAAGGCACCACACATCATACATAGCCTCACATTTCACATGCTGAATCAATTCAGGCTCATTTTGAATGACTGAGAATGGTGACATATCAAAGGACAAAATGAGCCTTTAACTGGAAGAACAAGCACGCAGGAGAGGTTGTGTGGTGCAGTGGTCAGAGTGCTGGAGTAGGACCTGGGATATCAGAGTATGAATATACAGTCAGGTCACTAAGTTGAGACCAGTCACCATCTCTCAACCTAGCCAACCTCTTAGGGATACCTAAGAGCCAGTGTGGTGTAGTGGTTAAGAGCGGTAGTCACGTAATCTGGGTAACCGGGTTCGCGTCTCCGCTCCTCCACATGCAGCTGCTGGGTGACCTTGGGCCAGTCACACTTCTGTGAAGTCTCTCAGCCCCACTCACCTCACAGAGTGTTTGTTGTGGGGGAGGAAGGGAAAGGAGATTGTTAGCCGCTTTGAGACTCCTGAAGGGGAGTGAAAGGCGGGATATCAAATCCAAACTCTTCTTCTTCTTCTTCTTCTTATAAATATTTACATTACAAGTAGAGGACTCACACACAAAAATGAAAGAACTTTTTTCCTAAGGTCACTAGGACTGCTTTCTTGACTTTGAATCAATTAATAAATGACTAATCAGTTATGTCAACCAGTCAGTCAGTCAAATTTATTTGTTAGAAACCATTGGTCATCAAAAGAAATTACATGCTACCATTATTCATACCTTAAATGTAAATGCCCACCACTTTTCATACTTAATGTCATATATTTACATATTTAGAAGGACAAATGTAAGCATTAGCCAGTCATCAAAGATATAAAATTAATGAGCTGAACTAGGGCATTAAAAGGAGAATAATAAAATTTGTGCACTCATCACAAATTTTTAAGATGGATTAGTTGCGCAATAGACATGTATGCTGACAGCACAAACTCAGATTCATGCTTGCCGCACAATAAGATTTTTTAACAAAAGTACTGTTTAAGTTGTGGTATTTTATTTTACATGTGTTTAACCTGCTTTAAGATAAAACTGCCAACCCTGCCTTTTTTGCAATTGTTTCTTACAGTTTAATGAAAATATGATTTTATATGCCCTAAGCTGCCTTAAGTGGAAGGGGATCTTGCTCTAATAATAATTTTTAAAAGAAAAAAGACACTGTTTATTGTCAACAGAGAAAATCACCTTGAGCAATTTGCACTTGGGCAATACTTTAATTAGGGTAAACCAAAATGTCACAAAATACAGAGCAAGATTTTATGTTCATCACACCTCTTAATCAGGTTGATTGCTAAGGGTTAGGAGTAAGAGGGTATGGCTAAAAGTGGGGGGATATAAAAAAAAATCACTTGAGGAGGTAGTCTCAAGACAGAATGAGGAGCAGATTGCACACTTAATTGGATTGGTCTCTGCTGGTTTTAAGCAGGTGTCAGGTTACCCTCTAGCAGTATAGGGAAAAGAAGCATTGGCTGATCTCTACATTTTAAAAATGCAACAGTTACCCAAACTTAGATTTTGGAATTAAGCTGCTAATGTTATTATTTCAACCTTACTAAATATAAACAATATATAAATAATTGTACACATACATGCATACAAATGTTTTCTGTTGAAGCACCGAAGACTAAAATCTACTGTTTAAAGTTTGCCTTTGATAACACCTTCCCTTTTTTATAACATTTTACTGGTTTTGTAATAAAATGATAAAATCTTCTGTTCCTAGGAAAGTTGGCAAGTTATTCTATCATTAAATGAAGACAAAGGGAGAATACATATATGCTTTCCATTTTTAAGACCAACTTGGTTTAGAACCAGCCAGAAAGCCAAGCTAACTTGTTGGCACCCTCGCTCCAGGTATGCTTGGAGGAAATTGTGAATCTAAATCTTTTTAAATTTAGATTTCAAGTTTGGTTTTGGGTGTGTTCCATTATAGTGCAATCTTGTGCATGTATACTCAGAAGTAAGCCCTACTGTGTTCAACAGGACAAATCCCCAGGTATCTGTGTGTAGGTTTGACCTTTAGTTTGCCTTGGGCATCATGAAGAACAATGTACACCGGGATATTGGTAAGGAGGGTAAGATCCCATTGATTCTGGATCCATCAATGGCTTTTTCAGCATGTCAGCTTTCATATCCATCTGACCCACCTTGAAATGAAGGGCAAGGGCACCATACTTCGGTGGCTCCAATCATTCCTGGAAGGCATATCCCAGGATCTCTTCTCCAGGTACCCAGAGTTTTGGAGGACTTTGTCTAGGGTGACATCCAGGGGAAACCTTAGACGATGGCCCAGGAGGTTAAAGCTTCAGCCCTTTGGCACTGGTGTCCAAATTTCTAGGCCCTTCTACCCTTATCTGCAGCCTACTGTGCTCACTCCTTGCAGCCCAGATTAATACTTTAAAAAATCATACAGGATTTTGATTTTTTAGAGAAATATTGCACATTGCTCAACTTCATACTATGTTAAGTATTAATGTCAAGAAGAAATTAATACAAGAAACATTATACTTTACAGCTGTGCTATTACATTAAATATTATAGTCTCAGCAAAACCAAACATAATATATCAAGTAAGTACCTATGATCACGTGATGAAGGTGTCCTTTTGTTCCACTAGTCAATAAATAAAACTCCAATTCTGTGCAAATCTATTACATTTCTGCTTTCTTTCTTTTACTTTTAAACCTCTTAAGCTGAGCTATTACTGATTATTGTTGGCCTTGAATTTTGTTAACCTGTTCTTATGGCTATATATTTATTCTTGTTGCTGTATGTATATATATTTGTCAGTAAAAATAAAGCATGTTCTAAATCTAGTGGTGCTTTTGTTTCTCTCTTATATTCTCAATCGGAAATCAATACTGTTTTGCCTTGTGCACAACTGCCAGCTATTGAAGTCGCTTCCAAGACTTGGCTCACATTTCCAGCATTTATAATTTCTGCTTATCTGATGTAGTCTTTCTGGAATCATGTACCATCTGGACAACTGGACCACCTTATGACAACTTTCACATACATTTCCGTAGAATGAAAAAGTTATGCACACTTTCCCATATATACTTCCTATATCATGACCCTACTGTAACATACTCATTCTTCTTCACAGAATAGGGAGAATTAAACTTTAATTTTAGGCATCAAATGCTTTCCATCTGCCACAATATATACGTATTTTGTCAGTTTTCACAAGGTGAGTGAATGGTATTCAACTAAGTTTTACTCAGAGTAAACTCGCTGAAATTAATGAACATGATTACATTAGGTCCATTGATTTCAATGGGTCTCCACTGAGTAAACATTAGTTAAATGCTACCCAGTATACTTTTGGCCTTATCTTAAACGAAGGCTGCACAATTTGTAACCCACCAAACTAAACTCAGCCATACTTTGGCACCTGCAAATAATTTGATTGCATCCCCTATAGTTGCAGGTACAGGGAGACAGAAGGGACAGGACGTTTGTTAGGCAAATTTATCACCAATGATCAAACTCTGATTGATTTTTAAAGTTGCCATACTTTGGAGGAATTCTGAGTGTGCACCCAACAAAGTATGCAGACTTTTTTTAAAAAAAAACAGGATTAAGGACTTTCTGCGAGTGTGTGTGTAGAAAGTAGCCCACTGTGCAAAGGTAAAAACTGAATTCATTGCTCCACCCACTTTTGCCTCTGTCCATCAACTGCATGTGAGTCTTTGAAGGCTGCCTAGGAGGGAATGTGAACCACAGGCAGGAAAAGAGTCCCCACCCCTGTTTTAAGCCCTCATTGCTACATATCCCAAAACTTTAATAGCCTGTCTACCAACCCTTGCCTGAGCCTTTTATCATTCTGTGTTCAGCTCTCTTCAGAATAGTATACAACATATACAGTTTTTAGTTTGCCTTGCAGAGTGCTTGATATATCTACTGCATCTAATTCCTTTGCTTTCACTTGAAAGTAAGTTTCAATTTACCCATCCTTTTGAGGCATACTGGAGCAGAGGTGTGAGGAGCAATCTCTGTTTCCAGAGCTAATCATCAGAGAGAGGTGGTAGGTTGCGCAACAGGAGAATCTCTTAGGTTGAGATCTTATGGACTGACAAGTTTCTGATTTGGTATCTCATGAATATCTTTTAGCCTAGTATTTGTTGGGGGTATTTGTAAAACTTCAAGGAACTCTGTAGTGATGTTGTTCGACTTTCTTCCAATGAATCCAGCTGAGTAACATATAGCACCCCCAACAATTTCAGCTGCCAGGTTTTAGATCTTACAGAACCAATAGTGCTCTTTCACCAAAGTCATTCTCTGCTCCAATTAGATTACAGTGTTACTCCATTATCAATCACAAGCCAAGAAAGCTATGTTCATTTCAGACACAGCTGCATATGGTATGCCATCTCTCTATCTCCCGCTCTGCAAATCAGTACTTCATGAATGTATGTGTCTTCTTTGTACATAAGAATCCCTCAGAGAATTGGTTCTGTCCCTTTGGAAATGCAATGACACTGCAGAAAACAAAGCCGTTCTGTTGATGTTACAAGCACAAAAAGCAATGTCATAAATGAAAGCGGAATGGAGATTGATGCACAAAACCCCTAATGACATCTGGTCTTGAAAGAGCCAAATATGTAAATTTTTCATGAGAACAGGCACGGCACCATCCAGTACGATGGTTCATCCTCGGACATCTTCCCAATAAACAGCAGTGTGAAGCAGGGCTGCATTCTTGCAGCAACTCTCTTGCAGCATATTCTTCTCTCTGTTGCTCTCCTATGGTTTCAGTTTGACCAAAGATGGTATGTACCTCCATTCAAGGAGAAACGGGGGTCTGATCAACCTGGCACATCTCCACACCAAGAACAAAGTGCAATGGGTTCTTATCCAAGAGATGTTGTTTGAAAATGATGCTGCCCTGACAGTGCACTCCAAGACTCATCAACCATTTTGCCCAAACCTGCAGGGAATTCAGTCTTACCACCATCCTGATGAAGATCAACATCCTGAGTCAGGATGTTGCCAGCACCCCACGCATCAGCATTGAGGTGGTAAATGGTGCTGTCTACCTGGACTCCACAATAACCAGCAATCTCTCCATCGACACTGAGCTTCACATGCGTATTGGCAAGGCAGCTATGGCAATGGCTTGCCTCTCCAAAATGCTATGGGAGAAATGTGATGCTAGTGACCAATATCAAGATGAAGGTCTGCCAGGCTTGTGTGTTGAGCACATTGCTTTATGGAAGTGACTTGTGGGCAACTTACACTCACCAGCAGTGACACCTCAATACCTTCCATATGCACTGTATCAGGGAGATTTTGGGAATTGCAGGACAGAGTCTCAAACAAAGATGTGCTCTCCCAAGCCCACATTCCCAGCATATTTTCATGTCTGTCTCAGTGATGTCTACACAGGCTTGGTCAGATCTGGCCCAGTGAGCCAAAAATTGTTCCCCACAGCAGATGTACAATAAATAGTATACAATTACAGCATAAGGTGGTAAGTCTGCTAGAAGTTCTCTGCAGCCATCTTGAAAGTCACCTAGCTTGTATCCAATGGTTATGCAAGTGGAAAACAACTCGGGCAACCCATCTTGCCCTGCAGCCCCTCTATCCTCCAAAAAGTCTCTCCCGAGGGTAACATGGGGATCTATTGAACAATGTAAACTATATCATATAAACCTACAGTCCCAGGAGCGGGAGGGAATTGGCCAATATTAGGTGCAGGAAGGAACACTGGGCAAATGGAATGGACAGGTCCATCAGTCCTACTATTATGGGCATCTTTTCAACAAGATGGAGGATGACAATGCTTTAATTAAATAAATAGTACATTTTTTGTTTCTATCTGTATAGTGAATGAAGAGGCCCAAACAGAATTATGGATCTCTTACTTTAGGACTGATCTTGTTTAGCATATTTCTGTAGTAAATTATTCTATTCGGAAACAGTTCTGGACCTGCTCAATTCATGCTACTTCATGTGAGAGATTGCAACATTTTCCAAAGAATATTCATTACATTTTGTGTTTGCTTTGTTTTCAGAAAGGTCATCAATCTCTGTTAACTCCTGTTTTGCTGCTGTTTAATAAAAGTCCTGCAGCTGCAATTCTTTGTGATGTGTGTTTGTATATGTATGAATAAAATATGTTATATAAATATCACCAGCAGGACAAACTCAACCTTTATAGCACCTCAGCTTTGGAATGTGCTATTCTAATCTTATTTATTTTTATTTATAAGATTTCTCACCCACCCTTCACTGCAACAATCCAGGGTGGTTTACAACACTATAATATGGAATCTTTTTTAAAAAAAACAAACAAGATAAAACTATTACAATTATGAAACAAGTAAAACCATTCCAGATGGAACAGAACAGTCCAAGTTCAATAAAAGAGATGGGCCCCATAAAACAAACTACCTCAGCTGACAATGGACAAGATAAAAAGGTGTGTCTTCAGCATATGGCAAAAGCTGAGGAATGATGATGCTAGGATTTAGGCTGAGTAGTGAGGGAGCCAAGTTTGCTGATGACACCAAGTTGTTCAGGGTGACAAAATCCAAAAGGAATTATGAAGAGCTCCAAAATAATTTAATATATTAGGTGTAATAATAGAGAAAACAGTGGAAAGAAATGTGATGGGGGTTTTTATATTAGCAAAGCTACGTGTCAACTTAAATGGTGTACTATGGAAAAAGTCAATAGAAGCTGAATTAGGTAGCCTTACCTGGAAGGAAGGTTCCAATCCTTTACTGCACTGGAAGTTCTGAATACATTTGCAAATGGACAAAAGGATGATTGCCAGAGGTGGAGAATGGTCAGGAAAGAGCTTTGTAAAGAAACAATTTGTGGACCTTTGATCAGAATATGTGTTCCCCTTGCTATCTTCCCTTTTCTTGTGTGTCTTTTTTCAGTATCAAGTCTCATGGCAGGGCCTGTCTCATTTCCTTTTCTTGCATGATCTGCTTTGCGAGATGATGATAGTCTGAAAAGTGGAGTAAAAATATCAAACATAAACAAACAAACAAGCACAATCTATTTCTATATTTAATCATTTTTTCTAGTTTTTCAGATGGTCCTTTCCTTGCTTTAAGCCCTGTTTCATGCTCACAGAAATAAGAATTAAAAGGAATAAAACGTTCTTTTAATGGTCTTCATTTGAACCTGACTAGAATAGGTAATTGTGCTCCTTCCCATGGTACCTTGCTCCACCATAAGGAAGGTCACGTCCTCTCTAAAAATCAGGACAGATAACTCTTGAATGGCCTCACGTGCAGTTTAATGAAGGGGACAGGTAATTATATAAAAGCCTCCCCAAAGAGAAGCAAAATATATTTTGACCTTTACATTGCCACACACTGCATTTTCTGGAAACAATGTCCTTACTTCTTAATTTAGAATTGAAAAAGATTTGCCAGGTCTGAACTAGTTATATTTCTTAACCATTCACCACTGCCAACTGCCTATAGATTTCCTATAAGTAAGACTCATTCATTGTGCAAATTAGATCAATCTCTTTGCTCCAAGGTTGTAATCTCAGCAGTGATACCTGCCTGTTGCCATGACAAGTAATTTTCCAAGTTAGGGGCTAGCTTCCAGAGAATTCTGTTACTCATTCGATTTATCAGCTCATCAGAATACTTTATTGGTTCACAGAGATTCGTTAACCTTCCGCCACTTGTTATTCTGCCCATATGACTATTACCACTACTGCTATCTCAGAAATGATGTTTTTTAAAAGGTATGAGAATAGACTGCAGTCCTGTCAAATGCAGCAAAACCAAATCACTGTCATCACTCCTATTTTCAGACCACTAGGTATTGATTACATTGCAGGTATTCCAGAATAATTACTTCTGAACAAGTCGGAAATCCATAACAAGTACCATCAGGCAAATTTACATTTTAATGCTACAAATATTTTCCATTGCATTGACATATCGGTGCAAGGGGTTAAAATAAACTGCTTTTACCTTTCCCATTAAAACTCTTGAAATAAGATATTAGACGCCGGATACATCTCAACATATGCTTTCTGGGAGTGAGGATAAAATAACATTTATACCCCTGCTGACCTTCCTATAAATATTTTAAAGTAGTTCTGTTTAAAGAAAGGTGCAGTAGTGTTCTGGGTGACAGAGCAAATGCTAAAGCTCTATAAATTAGGAATGTGCAAAAGATTTGGATGAATCCCAAATCAAGTACCAAAGCAGGGCCGTTCTGAGAAGTTTGGGCTTGTTCAAGCCAAAGTGGAATTTCTTCAAAGCACCTCAAAGTGAGGCAGGAAAGTTTGAAGAAATTATGTACAATGCATTTTTTCATCAGTGAATGAGTCTAACAGATTCAGCACATTCATTTCCCTTCCACATGCTGACAAGCAAAGGTAACAGGCAGTGCTTTTTTCTGGGGGAACGCAGGGGTACGCATACTCCTAAACATTTTGTGAATCTAAGTTTGGCCTCATTGAAGGGCAGTAATTCAATCTGAGCAGGAAAATGACAGCACCCCTAACCTTTTTTTTTTTTTTTTAGAAAAAAAGCACTGGTAACAGGTCATTTATGTGTAGGCCAATTAGCTTGCCTTGAACAAAGAAATAATTTTGGGATGGGAAGAATGAAGCTATAATTTTAAGGTTTTCTGTGTTTTGTCTTTCTCCAGTCTTAAATTTGGCTTGCCACATGTCAACATACATTTGCTTTATTTTATTTTATTTTTAAATGAAGGTCTGCGTCAAAATTGATACGTGTTTTCCTGGGCATTTCTCCTCAAGCCTGGATTACTGCAAATGAACTCCATGCTGGGGCTAATAAAGTGCATTTTTGTACATTACTTTCATGAATATACACATCTTCTATAGCACATTTCACATCGTAAGTAAGCATTTGTATAGGAATTCTTTGGACAGAGAACTACTTTGCAAAATTTAGAGAAGAGCTGTGTTTCAGTTCGTATAATGGTTTAGAAAGTACAAATTGGGCAGGGTTCTCATAAAAATGTGAAAAGAATTACAGTGGTACCTCAGGTTACAAACACCTCGGGTTACAGACGCTTCAGGTTACAGACTCCGTTAACCCAGAAGGAGTACCTTGGATTAAGAACTTTACCTCAGGATGAGAACAGAAATTGTGTACCAGCAGCGCAGCAGCAGCGGGAGGCCCCATTAACTAAAGTGGTACCTCAGGTTACGAACAGTTTCAGGTTAAGAACAGACCTCCAGAACGAATCAAGTCCATAACCAGAGGTACCACTGTATTTTTTTCTCCATCTCTAATTGGGAATTTAATACAATAATTCTTAGTGGCTGTCAGACCTTTGTAGGTGGGATGGTGTTGCTCACCTGCCTTCCCAGTGCTGTATGCCACTGCTTGTTATGGTGGCTGTGAGGAAGTGAGGAAGTGAGGAAGCGAGGAAGCAAGAAGTCTGGCACAGGGCAGGTGTAGCAGCAGAGCAATCCAATGCTGCACCAAGCTCCCCGCTGCCTTGACCTTCCCACTTGGTAACCTGCCATGAGGCATGGCTTTGCGAAGCCAGATGAACACCACCACCCCACAAACCACTACAGACCATCCTTGGCTTCCTCATTTGTCAAGAGACATAAAATAGAAATACAATCTGTACAGATTTTAAGAATGATGTACAGTGGTACCTCGGGTTACATACGCTTCAGGTTACAGATGCTTCAGGTTACATACGCTTCAGGTTACAGACTCCGCTAACCCAGAAATAGTGCTTAAGGTTAAGAACTTTGCTTCAGGATAAGAACAGAAATCATGTTCCGGCGGCACGGCAGCAGCAGGAGGCCCCATTAGCTAAAGTGGTGCTTCAGGTTAAGAAGAGTTTCAGGTTAAGAACGGACCTCTGGTACAAATTAAGTACTTAACCCAAGGTTAACACTTCCATCGGAGAAGCCACTGACCTGCACATACCGATGTGGCTCAGGTTGGCCAGAGCAATGAATCTGGCACCACAGATGCCTTGAAGGAATTGTCAATGCTTCTTAAAAAGCAGCTAATTACAAGCTGCGACTCTGTCATCCCAGTATTTTTCTTTACAAATTTGGAACAATGAGGTGAGGCAACAAGGAGGAGGCGGGGATCAAAGAATGTAAGAAGCCACCTCAGTAATTATACTGATTTGTGGGGTATTATATTTTTGCTTAAGCCATTGCTTCAAAACAATCACAGTCTTAGGCAAGAATGGATGGACATGTCAGAAGAAACAATAAAAACCAGAATGGGAAATCAAGTAGATATGGGGAGGGTGGTGAGAGAAAGATACATGGCACCCATTTTGAGCACTTGAAAAATAAAAATAAAATTGATGCTCTTTATAATATTAAACAACTCCAAAGCAAATAGGTAATGCAAAACTGTATTTTTCTAGATTAGTAAATATTTTTAAAATATTTTCAAATAAATAAATACACACACACACATGCATAACATTTTTTTAAAAAATCACATATGTAACAGAATAAACTTGTGATAATCTATTTTAAAAGCAGGACGTAATTCCAGGTCAGAGATTTATTTCATCCTCCAAGCTAGTTGCCAAATAAGGTGCTAAAAAGTAAAATATTTATTCAATTAGTTTTAGCTAATTGAAATGCAAACACGGTACACACTTAATCTATGCAGGCAGGAAAAGCAGCCTACTGTCAGATTTTATTAAGTCTTTTTGCTGTTCTGTGAATAGTCAATAACAAGTGTCTAAACCCAAGAAATGATGTAAAGGTAATGTTCAGTGGCAAGGATATGATAAGGTAGTGTTTGCATTCAGGATAATATGAAAGGGTCCAACACATTCCCTGGAAGATTTCTCTCCATGTCAACTAATTAGCATGTTTATTGGGAACATTAATTACTGTGACAGCTTCAGCAATTTTAAGCACATTAACTCTTTAAGCACTATCTACTATCTTTTTCACCAAACATTGCCAAACACATTTTTTATTACATTAAATATACAACTTCAACATCTCAGCCATCTCTTAACTGAGCTATTAAGAAACTTCAGGCGATGCTTTTTCTGGGCTCCCCTACACAGCATGTGGTGGTGTGATTCACTTACAAGAGTCACTCATCCAAAGCCAAAGGTGCTACTAATACCTGTGGAGCCTCTCTGCTCCCTGCTTGTGGCCCTAAACACTGTGGTCTGAACTGCGTAGCCAATTGGCAGATGTTTCAAAGGAAGGGTTTGTATTGAATGACTTCCAACTCTATAGTTGTATACAAACAGTTATTTGGAAATCACTCTGAAGCTTTCCATGTTAAGTGCCCAGTTAATCCTATCTTTGAGAGGTAAACCTTCTATAGATCCTCTTCTTTGTTGTTGTTGTTGTTGTTTAGTCGTTTAGTCGTGTCTGACTTCGTGACCCCATGGACCAGAGCACGCCAGGCACTCCTGTCTTCCACGGCCTCCCAGAGTTTGGTCAAACTCATGTTGGTAACTTCGAAAACACTGTCCAACCATCTTGTCCTCTGTCATCCCCTTCTCCTTGTGCCCTCAATCTTTCCCAACATCAGGGTATTTTCCACGGAGTCTTCTCTTCTCATGAGGTGGCCAAAGTATTAGAGCCTCAGCTTCAGGATCTGTCCTTCCAGTGAGTACTCAGGGCTGATTTCCTTCAGTATGGATAGGTTTGATCTTCTTGCAGTCCATGGGACTCTCAAGAGTCTCCTCCAGCACCATAATTCAAAAGCATCAATTCTTTGGCGATCAGCCTTCTTTATGGTCCAGCTCTCACTTCCATAGATCACTACTGGGAAAACCATAGCTTTAACTATACAGATCCTCTTCTTCGTCAAGCTTTTTCGGACTCACACCCAGTTTTGCAAAAGGAATCATCCCAGGAGCAACTGCATCTTTTAAAGGCTGGCTGTGCAGAGTACAAAAAAAAAAAAAGATTTAACTAGACAAAGATGATGACTTGAGAAAAGCCCAAAAGCTGTCTTTTGGGGCAAGGGGAAAAGGACATGTCATCATCAGAACCAGGTACTCAGAGTTCAGCCCATGGCAGGGAACCCCCCCCCCAACACCTAAAGGGAGATCTTCTCAACTCATTGTATTCCATGAAATATGTCACTATGTCCTAGAAGCAACAGAGGCCATCACCATGTTAGCAGAGCTAAAATTAAAAGGAAGAAACAGAACATTCTGAGAATCACGGCAGTCGTGTCCATTTCTATGACACAGGCTAATGTGGCCGCTGCAGCAATAAAAGTCACAACTTGTGCTTCAGCGACTGAAAAATGCCTACTGAATCATCTAGCTGCCCATTGGGTCAGGGGGTATGCTGTGAGAGCTGGGTGTTCAGAAAATGAGAAAATATCAGCTTTGAAAAGTGGCAAAGGCAAGAGGGGATAGCAAAAGCAAAGGCTTTGATGGAAGCAGTCCCAAATTGAGAAAGGAGTGGAGTCCATAACAGGGCAAGATCCCATTAGTAATAAAGTCCAGGGGCACGTGTTAGCTGAAAGAGATGGAACACTTTAAAAATTACGTAGGAATCAATGGGTTGGGGTGTCATTAATAATACTGTGCGTAGGACACTCAGAGGTTGCACTGCAACCCTAATGCCAATTGTACAGATTTCCAATATCCATGGATTGCAATGTATTTATGTCAAGTATTATTATTTCAAGGCAAACAGTTGAAGGTCAGCCCTGCAGTTCAATATTTCCTATCACATTTGTAACCTCAGAGTTGGCTAATGAACAAGCACAAGGGCCTGGTTATGAATCTCTGTGATTCATTACTGCGGGGAAGAGAAAGATGAACTGGGTGATCCTTGGGAGGCACATAATGGCAAACGACAGAACGTTTCCAATGTGAACATGCTGAGTATTTAAAAGCCACCACCACACGATTAGCAATTTAATTAATCTTGTTACACCAGACTTATTTTAATGTCTAAAGAGACTTGCAGCGGCACTTGCATTCTGCTGGTCTTGGAACTAGCATTATCCTTACAATCCAAACACATACAAGTAACTTAACTTCATATGAATACAACCTTTGGATTATATTATAGAAAATCGTCTCTTTAGCAATTCTGTAGAACTACAGGATGGCTTACTAGCTTGAGCTACCTATCTGCATGGTATTATTGTATTCTTCTCACTTTACAAAGGTCAGGGATAGGGAGTATGTGCCACTTCAGAAGTTGTAGTTCTACAACTCCCATAGTTCCTGCTTATTTGCCATTCTGGTTGGGCTGATTGGAGGTGGAATACGACAACATCTGGAAAGCCCGTACTATTTTTTCTAGAAAAAGAGGTGCTGGAACTCACCATGAATGCCTCCCTTGTTCTCTTATGATGGCATTGGGGCCACCTGAAAGATGCTGGAACTGAGTTTCGGTGAATTCTGGCTGGAAAAAAGCCCTATGGAGAGCTGTGGTTTCTTCATCCCTAACACTGGTACTTATCAAATATAGAACCATTTCTCAGTTTGTTTCATACTATAATCTCAAGTAAACAAATTAATCTATGAGAGATTGATATTGTTGGATTAGTGTATGCCAAGTCTTTTCTGATGTGCGATTTTTCTAAAATTAAGATAACCCCAGCATGTGATCCGAAGATATGACGAAGCAACCTTGCTGGAGCTAATTGGGCTTGGCTCTTGGGAAACCCCACATCTACTGCCTTCAATGGTAGAAGCACAAGATAGAAACCATTAATCAATCTCTACATATGTAGCATTGGTAGCTCTTCTTTCTACTAATAAATCTGAACTAGTGCTCAGATAGGGAATTTGCATCTGATCATACAAGCAAATGACCTTTATATGATCACACCTGACCTCTACAAGGACAGACAGTGTGTGAGGAAAGGTATATATTAAATAACATTGTGTTCCTCAGATTGAATCCCAATGCAATTTCTATGATTGGAGCACCTCCAGAATAAATAAATAATAGGTGGAACTTGCCCAGGGAAGATCTGAATCTTGCAGGATGGTGTGGGCGGGAAACAGTGTCGACTCGGTAGCTTGGGGCACTGCTTCTCACACTGTGTGGACACTGCAGGTAAGGGATCCACGTATGCTTTCAACTGTGTTTGTATGGTTTGCAAATTTCATACAGAAAATTACTTCCTGATACACACACACACACATCCCATCATGTTGCACCGCACCCCACCTCCTGGGGCTTGGCATTGTCAGATGCAGGGGTGAAATGATACACAGACCACATGCACAACATGAAATATACAAGACAGTTGATGCTCAAAGACCAGCTCTAATATTGTTAAATGATTACAGTAGTGCAAGACTGGAGACTCCCAGCACGTTATTGCCTTATGTATTACTACTTCTCTATTTACTCCCATGGTTATGATGGTTCGAATTTTATATATATATATATTGCTGTGCAGGGCACTCAGAAGAGCCATTCTGAGGAATGCTGCCCATTAAACTTTTCTCCCAGCAAAGGCAAAGGAGATTTGTTTTCTTCTTTTACGTTTATGTCATACATTTCAGCCTCCTTTGGCAGAGCAATAATAAATTATGAGGTTTTATACACTCCTTTATTTGCTTTCTCTTATTCACGTCCACTCTCTTCTTTTATCATCATTTTCCCCCCTGCCAGCCTTCCTTTCCTCCTCTCATATTTTTCCAATTCTGCAAACCAATTTCCACCTGGGATTGGGTCCCCATTGCAGCTTTGGTTCTGACACTACATTTATCAATTTTCTTTTTTATATATAATATAAAAAAAAACTTCAAAAAAACAGCCAGTTCAAATCTTGGCATAGCCACAGCAAAAACTTTCAAGGAGCTTTTTAAGAAAGTGTGGCGTCTTTCAGCAGAGCGTTATTTTATGCACTTTTTTACTTTTATAATGTTTATGCAGAAAAGCAACAAGAAACATATCGTGTGTGTTTATATTTCTTTTACCTTTGCTGGCTTTAAAAATGTTATCCCACTTTTATAGTTCTTATAACGGAACTTCTCGAGTTGGCTTACAAAATATAAGAACATTAGAAGAGCCCTGCTGCAATAGGCCAAAAGCTCATCTAGTCCAGAATCCTGTTCTCACAGTGGCCAACCAGATGCCCATGGGAAGCCATATCCTCCAACATCTTGAATCCCCAAACCAGGAGGTGCATCTTCCTGGCCATGCTCCCTCGCAAATCACGTGACCTGCATGCAATCATAGTGCCCAAAATGCCCGCCATGCTCTTGTGGAAAAAACTGGGATGTCCCAGTTTTGCATAAGCAGGATCTGAGTACAACAGCACTCTCCCAACTTACAATGCCAAGCAATAGTTAAATGGAAGCATGCTGCCTCCAACAGCAGAGGAATAACACAGACATATCCTCCATGAAGTCTTTAAAAAAAGACCATCCAATTTCCCCCCCTCACATTTTAAAAAGCTGCTGGTCTAGCATATACATCTAATTATAGAAAATATGGGTGCTTGAGCCTTCTGTCGCACAGAGTGCAATTCAACAGAGATGCATGCAATATCAAAACCTCAATAACTAAAAATTATGTTGAATCTTATGGTGGGCTCAAAGTCAGGTTTACTATCAAGGAAAGTTATTTAAAACAACCCTGTAGAAATGCAGATGGCCGGGGGTAAGTGGAAAGATGTTAACAAATAACAGTGTTTCTTTTGAAAATGCCAGAAGCCCATCTGGGGCAACTACACTAAATGGCATTTTGATGGCTCTTTTCCACAAATTTGTGCAAACTTTGGGTATGGCTTAATGCAATTTCTAGTTAATAATTTAGAGACATTGCTTTGAAAGCCCAGGGCTCTTTTTCTGCAGCTGAGACACTCCAAGAATCAGACAAAAACAACAGCAGTTCTCTTAGCCTTTAACCTGTGGTTATCTGTTTAGCCTACCCTTCCTGGAAAATGAATGTAAATGGCAACACAAATAAATGGCTAGCCAGCTGTGGTCCTTGGCACAATCTCCAGGGCACAGGCGATGCTGTCCCTACTAGAGAGCTTACAGTCTACATTATTGCTATCAATATTTGTAATGGCATGTCCATATGCAGTCATTCCAAGGGTCTAAACTGGGATAGAGGGGTGGGTAGGGATGGATGGGGATTGATTGATTGATTGATTGATTGATGGTTGTATTCAAGGTAGCACTAAAGAGCTCCTTGTACAAGTGGATTTCCACATGTGCAATGAGACTTTCCTCCTGCTCACCCCCTAAATCTCTTCTAGGGATGCCCGCAAACTTTCAGAGCAGATTTCGGGATAGTACAAGTGGTATAGTGGAGTGAGGGACAAGTAAGGAAAGTCCCATTACACAAGCCACAGTTGCTCTGCTCATGTAATTATTAGCTGAATTATTAGTTGAATAGCCAATATTACTACTATATAGGCTGTCTTCTAAAAACAGTTCTCAATGTTGTTTTCAGAATATAACCCACTGAGTTAGAAACAAAAGCAATTAAAAGAGAAATGCAATAAGCCTGCAATTGCAAGCACATGTACTGGGAAGTAAGATCCACTAAGTTCAATGGGACTTCCTTCTGAGTAAACAGGATTACATTATAAAATTCAATGCTGCATGAAAGGCTACATGAAGATTTAAGTTTTGTGGAAATAAAAAGACCTTTGCTTGATACCAAAAGGACATTAAAGTAAGCACCCAGCAGGGCTCCCCCAAACTGAAGTGTTGGACATTCGAAGGGAATGATGTGGGAGATTGGCAGAATAGGATCTTTGCTGCTCTACCATTGCGAGAAACCTCATTTTTTCCATCAGGAAAAGGTGGAGTCTGATTGACACCTGCCTATCTCCAAACCACTTCCATATGCAGGTTGCATATACTGCCTTCCTTCATGCCTCTAGGAACTTTCTTAGCATTCTAGAATAATTTTCATCCTGAAAATCATCTAGTTCAGCCTTTCCCAGCCTGAGTCCCTTAAGATATCATGTGCTACAGCTTCCATCATCCCTGAACATTGGCTATGCTGGCTAGAGCTGATGGGAATTGTAGTCCAAAGCAACTGAAAGGTGCCAGGTTGGGGAAGGCTGATCTAAGAAATACACTCCTACACCATCCTTAATAAGTCTCTTTCCTATCAGAACACATTGCAGAAGCTCCAGTCCTGACTCAAGCCTTCAAAGTGTTTTTGCTGGGGTTTAGAAACAGCACACCCTTTGATGGGTTGTCTATACCCAACGGTTGCTTTAAACTTGAAGCAGTTGCAGGGAGAGAAAACAACTGAGTTCCAAGACCACACATGCCCCCTTTGGTCCCATGCTTCTGAGTCCATTTCTCTGTCTTCCAAAGCAATCACTATGGGGAAGTCCTACAGCTCCATTTTGATTCATTGCCATGGGAATGGCAATATCTCCCATGACTGACTTGGGATTCCTGCTTGGCCCCAGGGAATGCATATGGGTTCTGGCATAATGTCAGTATGTTGTAACAAGTACATGTTGATTTGTTTGGAAGCCATTAACCATTGTTCCCAGTTTGCACATAGCAGGAAGTGACAACTAACAAGACTTCCTGATTTGTATCTCTGCTTGCACAAAGGGTGGCGCAATGGCACGGTGTGCAACTTCACATATCTTCATTTATTAAGTGAGGATTTGTCCTGACTAATACTTAAAAGAGGCTTATAATGATATGTACTAGGCAGAGAAAGGGTGGTGTGGGGTTGAGAAACAAAGAGAAAGGAAAATGGAAATCAGTGGTTTACAATGACTAGTGAAGACTCAAGTGGCATTGAAGATACTCCATCAGAGACCTCAGTGGTGCTGCAATAGTCTCCCTTAATGCTGCACTGATTGTTAAATTATTAATTTATTCTTTGTCTTTGAAATACTCTGTGGACATAAGCCCATAAAGATTGAAACAATCTTCTTCCCAGGCAGTGAGAGATACACCTCTGGGGATGCACAGAATTATCTTTAAATGACTAATTCACACATAAGCATGAACTCAAAGGGGACTTGTGTGAAAACAAGTCCTCTTTGATTATCAGAGTGAATATGGATTCCCCCCTGTGCAGCACACTGAAAAGCTCTAAGGCAAGGATAAAACAATATTTATAAGCAAAAATGTTCACACTTTTGAAGCAAGCCATTTACTTATTTCACATCTGCCCTATACATTTAAAGCAGTACCACACCACTTTAAATAGCCGTAACTTTCCCCTCCTCCCACACAAACAATCTGGGAACTGCATGTTCCAATACAAAACCATGTGCAAGGAGATCTGGAGTTTAGGACAACTTCTGTGTGCCTGTCCATTACATCATGATGGACTGGACTGGACTGGGTGGTGTAGTCACATCCTGGATGTCCTAGTTGCACACTGAGTGTTCTTGTTTGAGTGAGGACATTGGGGTTTAATTGGTACCTTCTTTGTGGCCAAATGCAGAGGCTGATGATGAATGGTGGCAGCAGAATGGCCTGGAATGCTATAAGGATGTCCATTTCATTGCTGTACAAGAAATTATGGTCACTTCTGCTTCTGGTTGAGATTAGGACTGTTGACTACATTTGTGCTAGCATTAGCCGTACCAGAAGAGCTGCTCAGTGTAGCAGGACTATAGGATTTCCATATTTAGAGTGGCAAACTGAACTCATTAAAGGTTTTGCAAGTGTAAGACCTTCCATACACTTATATGTGATTCCAGAATTTGCATGTACTGATTTTAAGCAGCAGCAGCAGAGCCATTACTAATCACCTGAGGCTGGCCTTGTGTGCCACTGCATTAAATAATGTAGCATTGTGCTGAGGCAAGCAGGCCTGGTGAAAGATTCCCATCTCATTTTTTGTTCCACTGCAAGACTCTCTTTTCTGCTCTCGCATCACAAAATGGACACAATTCTATTAACCTAAGGCTGTATACAGATTATTATGTCGGTAGAGCAACAAGAGCACTGCTGCACTAGCTCAGTTCCACCATTGGTAGCTTGATAACTGCACAAATGTAATGGCATGGGGAAACCTTGCTGCACTGCAGAGGAATGGCCGGTTCAGTCTGTTTTCCTCATTATAGCTACTTCGTCTTATCCCACACAAACTAATAGAGTGGTAAAACTGAATAGACTGGGTTGTAAACAGCTTTTTTTGTCCAATCAATTTCACTCCAAAGGGAATATTCTAAAAGAGGAAAAGGGAGAGGGAAAGAAAGAAAGAAAGAAAGAAAGAAAGAAAGAAAGAAAGAAAGAAAGAAAGAAAGAAAGATCTTGAGTGTTCTTCAGATGCGCTCTAAGCCTTTCTGCACAAGTGACCTGTAAGACCAGCGTATCAAAAACTGGTTCACATCAACAAGTTGTGACCCTCCTGGTAACTTGCTCCTGATGCTTTCCACTGGGTGGAAAAAGTTAACATTCTGCAACTGGTCTGATAACCGTTTGAAGGCAGAATCACAGCTTGACTGAAGAACATGCTGGGCATCTTCTTTTTTTATTATATCTGCATTCCCATTAAGAACAACTCTGAGCGGAGAATTCTAAGACAGGAATGGGGAACCTGTGGCCCTCTAGATGTTGTTGACTCTCACTCTGCCCAGGAAGGCTGTTGTGATTTGTGAGAGATGATTCAGCGTGGCTGTGTGATCTCCATCTCAGTGGAAGAGCTGCCCTTAAGGGGCAGGATGCATAAAGCTTTTCCTATTCAAATGACCGCCTCCTGGGCAGCTACTGCTTCTTCTTCTTCTTCTTCTTCTTCTTCTTCTTCTTCTTCTTCTTCTTCTTCTTCTTCTTCTTCTTCTTCTTCCATGAGCACTGCAACTGCCTTGGTCGCACTGGTTGATGATCTCCGGCGGGCTAGGGACAAAGGTGAGAGCTGTTTCCTAGTTCTGCTGGATCTCTCAGCGGCGTTTGATACCATCGACCATAACATCCTTCTGGACCGTCTTGAGGGGCTGGGAGCTGGGGGTACTGTCATACAGTGGTTCCGCTCCTTCCTCCTGGGCCGTGTTCAGAAAGTGGTGGTGGGGGATGAGTGTTCAGACCCCTGGGCTCTCACTTGTGGGGTGCCTCAGGGTTCTGTCCTCTCCCCCATGCTTTTCAACATCTACATGCAGCCGCTGGGAGAGATCATCAGGGGGGTTGGGCTGGGTGTTCATCAGTATGCGGATGATACCCAGCTCTACCTCTCTTTCAAATCAGAACCAGTGAAGGCGGTGAAGGTCCTGTGTGAGTGTCTGGAGGCGGTTGGAGGATGGATGGCGGCAAACAGATTGAGACTGAATCCTGACAAGACAGAAGTACTGTTTCTGGGGGACAGGAGGCAGGTAGGTGTGAAGGATTCCCTGGTCCTGAATGGGGTAACTGTGCCCCTGAAGGACCAGGTGCGCAGCCTGGGAGTCATTTTGGACTCACAGCTGTCCATGGAGGCACAGGTTAAATCCGTGTCCAGGGCAGCTGTGTACCAGCTCCATCCAGTACGTAGGCTGAGACCCTATCTGCCCGCGGACTGCCTCGCCAGAGTGGTGCATGCTCTGGTTATCTCCCGCTTGGACTACTGCAATGCGCTCTACGTGGGGCTGCCTTTGAAGGTGACCCGGAAACTACAACTAATCCAGAATGCAGCAGCCAGACTGGTGACTGGGAGCGGCCACCGAGACCATATAACACCGGTCTTGAAAGATCTACATTGGCTCCCAGTACGTTTCCGAGCACAATTCAAAGTGTTGGTGCTGACCTTTAAAGCCCTAAACGGCCTCGGTCCAGTATACCTGAAGGAGCGTCTCCACCTCCATCGTTCTACCCGGACACTGAGGTCCAGCACCGAGGGCCTTCTGGCGGTTCCCTCACTGCGAGAAGCCAAGTTACAGGGAACCAGGCAGAGGGCCTTCTCGGTAGTGGCGCCCTCCCTGTGGAATGCCCTCCCACCAGATGTCAAAGAGAACAACAACTACCAGACTTTTAGAAGACATCTGAAGGCAGCCCTGTTTAGGGAAGCTTTTAATGTTTGATGTATCATAGTATTTTGATATTCTTTTGGAAGCCGCCCAGAGTGGCTGGGGAAACCCAGCCAGATGGGCGGGGTATAAATAATAAATTATTATTATTATTATTATTATTATTATTATTATTATTATTATTATTATTATTATTATTTTCGATACCTTTTTCTGATAGCAACCTAAAGGAAGACCTTTAGATTGTGCATTTAAGGGACATTGCACATTTGACTTCCACTTCCCTCTCCCTTCTCCTGGCAGCTGTCTCTCTCCTTTCCCCCTTTTCTATTGTTGGTGCAGACGCACATTAGGTGTTGGAAGTAGGAAGGAAGATGAGGGCTTGCTTTCCCTCCATTGACACAAGTAAATGAAGAGGTGTGTGAAATAGGGGGATGGCGGAGGACCCACAAACTCTCTTTTTTTCCTTCTCAGAGCAAAAGATGGACAACTTTGCAAGAGGTGCAGCAGCAACAACAGCATTGTGACTAACCTCAGTCAGTTTCTATGACCTGAGTAATTCCCATAAATGTGGCAAGTTATTTTCCAGTTTTAAGAGCCTGGCAAGAGATTTCCCATCAGGGATCCTACAGGCATCTTTGAACTAGTTGAGAATTTGTTGGCACCTATTGACACGTTATAAGTAGCTATGGGTGCTGCACAGACTGTCTGTGGGAATCATCTTATAAGTGGGGCAGGAGCTGCCCTGTCATCTTGGCCTGGACATTGTCACCTGCTTTGATCCTGGATTTGAGTGGGAAAGCAATAGTGCTTCTGGGAAGGGCAAGAACACCCTTGACACTGGTGTTCTGGCCCTCGTGAACACAGCCAGAACACCATTGACACTAGTGAGAACTTGCTGTACAGGCAGAATTATATAGCTCTATTTTCCCAACATTTCCTGACCTGATAATTTTGACATTTTATGTGTTCTTTCATGAGATGTAAAAAGCTACTTCTATGTATCTAGTGGAAATTTGGCACTCATTTATGTGTAGATTCCGTGGTGCGGTGGGGATTCATTTGCAACCCATGAACTTGGAAAATCACTGGAATTTCACACTGGAATTTCCCTGTTTAGGGAAGTTTTTAATGTTTGATGTCTTATCATGTTCTTAATATTCTATTGTGAGCCACCCAGAATGGCTGGGGAAACCCAGTCAAATGGGCAGGGTACAAATAACAAATTTTATTATTATTATTATTATTATTATTATTATTATTATTATTATTATTATTACTGTCCTGCCACTGAAAATTTAGCATGACATGGCGATACAGCGATAAAAAAGCCAGTTCCATAACACAACAGGTATTGCAATGTAAAAGGTGCATTAGAAATCAGGACATCTATAAGTGCTAGCATTATAACCAGGGAAACTAATGCAAGAAACCCCACATCTGACTATTGTCTAGAAGAACTTGTGCCTGAGCTTACTTCTCCCTTTTTCCTCCCATTTCTTTTTCCTTGCGTGCCCCCTTTTCAGATTATGAGCTGAAAACCGGAACCACCTTAGTACTGAGTTTTGTAAACTGCTCTGAAAGGCTTTTTGGCTAAAAGGCAGAGTATAAATGTCTGAAATAAATAAATAAATAAATAAATAAATAGTGTTAAATAAACAAAATTTTGTCAGGCCCAGTCAGCATGGCTAATAGTTAGGGATGATGGGACCCGTTACTAACATTTGGAGACCCAGTTTTTCCATCCTTGTTCTAAGATACACCAATCAGCGTAATCAAACAGAGGGAATTGTCCCATGTACCCTCAAGTTACATTTGAGCCATGATTATATACACTGCCCTGGGAATTTCTCTTGAAGGGTGGCATAGAAATGTCTGTAATAATAAATGGCAATGGCTGTAAAAATGTGTTATCAGTTTCTTGAGTTAAGACTCCTTCTCATTTGACATTTTTAACCTGAGCATACACATACGCATCCCAAAAATATTTCTCACTAGCCATATGTTCATGGCAGCCATTTTGTGGAACTGTCTATAAAACTATTTTTCAAGATGTGCCAGTCAGCCAAAATAAGGCTCTAGTGATTAACTGTAAATTTAATTATTGGACCCAACTTATTGATAACCAGTTCTAAATTACTTACAGCTGAACTACATCTCCCATCAACCCCTGCAAGCATGGCTAATTGCTGTGGATGATGGGTGTTGCAGTTCAACAACATGTGGCAGACCAAAGATTCTCCATACCTGACTTACTGACGCTACTTAAAATTACTTCAGCATATTCATAAGTAATCTTTCCTTCTCACCGTTAACTTTTTCCTGGATTGCTTTAGAGGGGTGTGTGTCTGTAAAGTGTGTTCTGTATAATGCATTAGGTAAAATGTCAAATGAAAAGACATCATTGCTGCTATTAACATTCTGGAACAACAGGGAAGACAATTTCTTGCCCGATGAGCGAAAAGGTCATTTCATATTAATCATGTATTAAGTATAAAACAAAAGCTCATTTGTCAAGACGTTACAAGGTAATGGTCACAGAAAAAGCCTCTTTTGCAAAAGTGCCTTTTAAAAGAATTACTTTAATATCTCCATGAAGATAATGATTTAAACTGAGACAAAGAGAGAAAGCTCTTGCGTGCCTTTTTTTTTTTTAATCGCTTTACTTAAATAACTGCAGGTCTTTTTGAACAGATTCATAGCTATACAAAGACAGATTTGATTTTTCTTAAAGGAAGTGTGTGTTAATTATATGGCATTTTATTCAGGTGCCTCTTCTAAAAAATTTAGCACAAACCCGTTACTTCTCTTTTCTCTAAAGTACCTCAAGGTTGCTTTAGAAAACCCTTAAGTACCAAGGAACTAATTCTAATTATTTGTTAACTGGTTTGCCACAGTGGAGGCATCCTGAGGAGGTGCTGGTCGGCTGGTCAGGTCAAGTCTCTGAGGATCTGCTACTGTAAATTTCAAGACCTGATGCTAATGCTGATGTTTGCATTAAACAAAACAGGAAAAGTTAAAGTAAGGGCATTCCCCACCCCCCACCTCACCTGCCATAAACAAAACCAAATATGTCAACTATTCATGTACAATATGCATGTTGTCATCAGCACCTTAATGTTTGTCCATTTCCCGCATAATGCCCCCCCCCCCAGATTCATTTTGGCCTTTCAGTGCGGGGGCGGGGGTCTTGAAATGGTTCCTGATTGATTAGTGGAAGTATGTTTCTTTTGAAAAGCTAAGCATTTCCTAGTGCCTTTGATGTCCTCAGGCTAGCAACAACAACAAAAATGGAGAAAGGGGATGGCAGGTTTCCATTAGAAAGCAGAGTGCTCATTTTTAAGGATGAAAGGAGACAGATGACTCTCTTGTGTACTGAGTCATATATAGCACAGGCAGAGATGAAACAGCTGAGAGAAAATAACAGGAAGAGGAAGAAAAACAACAGTTGGGGACCCAGATATGGAGTTTCGAGTGAGTAAAAGGCTTGGTCTGAAGTAGTATGAGGAGACAAGAGTCATTACTATTGCTATTACTATTACTATTACTATTACTACTATTAATTACCCACCCTTCACTCTAAGGTCCCACAGTAGGTTACAACAATTAAAGCATTATTTAAAACACTATAAAACAATCACAGAAATAAGGTGGGTCGTAAAAATAGGCAAAAGCCAGGGTAAAGAGGTGCATTAGTAGCATTCACCAGAAGCTGCAATGAAGGTGACGGACACATGTCTGTGAGGGAAGAATTCCACAACTGCCACAGAGACTGCTTTCTCCCGTAAGGCCTACGGCACAAGGTTACAGCATATTTATTTGTTTATTTATTTATGCATGGGAGGAAACAGAAACAGAACTGAGGGGAAATTGTTGCCCAAGGCCTCAGAGCAGCTTTACTACAAGTACACATGAGCCGTCTTGAGGGGTTCAGCCTGGCACACAAAGTCAAATGTTTGTGGAGAAACTGGCCACACCTACAAGATCTGTGGTTTGCTCCGCCGCAGCTGCCACCCTCTAATATGAAGAGGTGCCAAGGCATATAAGTGCTGGCAAAACCACTTATATAGCAGGAAAAGGAATCCTGACAACATTATTTTTTTTCTGTGGATACTGAAAAAAAGCAGGGTACAATATGAAGAAAAATAAACAAGAGAGGTTTTGTCTTCCTTACCTCAAGCCTTTGACACAGCAGGGGGACATTCAACCAAGCATGCAGAGGAGGGGGGCAGGTGTGAGGGGGGCACCCAGGCTTGAGGAGGCCAGCTCTGCTGCCTGAGCTGACTGTCTCACGCCTCACAGGTGGGCTGACCCCGAGTGCAAAATCTGCCTCTTCAAAATTCAGTGAATCAGCTTGAACTGAAAGGGGTCTCACAAGGGATTTCAATTGGCTAAGGATGTACACGGCACTCTCCCTGGCAGCACACCAAGCCTCTTTCCACACCCTTCATAAACAGAATAATAACTCCTGGCAGTTAGGTAGCCCAATTCAAGTTTGACATGCTGCATCAGGACAGCATTGTATGGTAGGTCAGGGACATGCCTGTTAGGTCACTGTAGACCGAAGCCAGGCTGTATGCATGCCATTGCAAGCCTAGGCCTTAAGGCCTCCTGGAGCTCAGGGGTTTCACCTGCATAACAAAAGGCAGAGGGGATTCTAAAACCCTCCAACGATATTTGCTGGTAGCTGGCAGGCAGGCAAGCAATCCCTGCTGCCAAAGTGCCAGTGTTCTGATTCGCTAGGCACAGCATGAGGTGACCTATCACAGGTAGGGAGGTGTTACCGTATTTTTATGACGATCCCTATTTTTTTGAACTCCAAATTAATAAATCAATTATTTATTGAGTTGTCAAGCTTTTTTGTAGAGGAGTTGAGCTTTTTAGAGGGGAGTTACCCAAAGTTGTTTAGCTTTTTGTCGCCACCAATTGCTCACCCACCTGCCTGCCTGCCTGCTCGCTGCCGAATTGCAGCTTTGTCCACTCAGCTACATCTTTATTTTTGATTTGCATACATTCTTCCATCTAAGCTACCCATTTCTGTTGTGTTTTTACATCTGTTTAAACATAAACTATATACTTTTAATCAAAAATGTGTATTAAAATAATTACCTTTTTTATTACGCTCAAAACCAGCATGAAAACCATTAGATCCAAAAAGTTGAATGACTATAATGGGTTTAATAGAGCAGTGCTATTTTCCATAATGCCCTGCTAAGTCTTCAGATTTTCTATTATGATGGCGACATCATCATGAACTACATTTTCACTGCTTTGTCCTACTATGTTTGAGCTTCAAATAACTTCAGGCTTTTATTAACTCCGCTCATGAGTCCTATTCATCAGTTGGGCAGCTGTATTGCCTGATAGTGCAATAATCTCTCTCAGATGTATGAGTTGTTTTATTCCTTTTTATTCCAGTAATCAGTTCTGGGAGCATAATAAAACAAAGGTTTATTTCTTCTTTTCCTAGTAGTGCAGTTGTAAATTATCATCCATCAGCAATAAATGTGGCTATTTAATAAATAAAAAGTCCCTCTTGACTCTCATAAGGGACATAAGAGATAAAAATAAACACAATATTTATTAAAGCTAATGACAAAATGAAGGATTAGCAGAAGGCAGAGTGAGCAGGGAAGTTATTTGTATAGGTGAAAATGGGATAGCATTTTTTATTTAAAAAATATTACTTAGATGTTGTAAAATGGATATTCTATAAGCAATTTCTATGAAAAATCACACCATTTCAATAATCTTATCATTCCCTTTTATTCATCTTTCAAATGCGACAAAGTTTTTTTTTTGGGGGGGGGGGGGGAATTGAAATAAAAATGGAAAATCTCCCTGTAATCCTTTAGTGGCGTAACGTAATGGTTAAGGGTATTAACTGGATGCCGCTGATTATTGGCTCACCAACTAACTTACTGAAGGGCCTTAGTAAAATATATCCTACCTTTCAGAATAAAAATTATCTCAAAGCTGTGAAGTACAGAACAGAAAACCTCAATAAATTTAACATTAAAACTGTACACCACAGAATACTCTTCCTTCCTGGGAAGAACAAGGGATCGCAGTGTTTTCTGAAGAATGTTGCAGTTGTGTTCAATATTAAATATCTAAAAGGCATAGCTATGCAATTTTCATTCAGGTTTCACTAATAAAAGAGTTTTGTTTTAGCTTCAGTGCTGTTCCTGTTTTAATAAAATCATGAGCAGAGCCTGACAACAACTCAAAGTATTTCAACAATAAAAGATTCTGACCTTAATAACTGTGAAGCAGATACTTATTGAGACTCAACCCTATTCCTAGGTGTAGACTACTTCAGAGAAAAATAAACAATATAAATTGATATCAAAAACATATCAATATGACCAGAGACTGTATATGGGTTATTTCACACAATGGCCTGACTTTGGGAAGTACTTACTCAACAGGTTATTTGTATCTCACAAGAGCAGATGGTTAAATTAACAATATCAGGATATTTATCAACACTTCTTTGTGAATGGTGACTGTAATTATTTTATACACATTTAACACAGTGATCAAGGTCTCCTTTTCTTGCATTTTGTTTCACTCTGGCCTCACTGCTCCCCCCCCCCCCCAATTCTTCCTATATATTTATACATACCAGCCAGTTCAGAATAACATTTCATGCTTCTGGTGAAGTGAATTTGAGTCTACACAAGCTTGTTCTGTTTGAAATACAGAAATCTGTTTTTAGGATGCTACAAGACTCCTTGTTATATTTATGCCACTGTCTCAATTAAAGGTATCTTCTACTCCCTGTCTGATTTCAGTAATGTACAATACGATATACAGTACCTGTGATATTAGAGGGATATATACAATAGCAGGTGTGACTAACTTACCCCACCCCAGATATTGTTGGACCACAAACTCCATCATCCGTGACCATTGGCCGTACTTTCTGGAGCTCATGGGAGTTGGAGCCATAAAACATAAGGCCAAAACAGTAAAATTAGATTTTAATAATTTATTAAATCTTAATAACAACTGACTGGGAGATTAATACCCAAAATGGCACTGCCAGCAAACATTCTGATGACCTGTGTCTTTGACTTAAGAAGGATGGTTGTTTTCCTAAAGCAAAGGAGGGAAGCATAAATGAAGACTCAAAAAGTGGAGCAGAAGATCCCTGTTAGCAGTTTGGAAGCAAAGGTAGCCCTGGGATCATTCCTATATCAGGGCTGGCGCAACCATTAAGTGTTGTGAGGTTGCCATCTCAGCTAGTCGAAGCTCCCAAGCTCATGGCATAAGTGCTGATTTCAGGAAAGAATTTGCTGATTTCCAGCAAGATATTGCCCAAATCATGTGAGAACTTGTGGAGCATGTGAGATCTGGAAACTAAGCCTTATGAGGAGGGCTTGAAGGAGCTGGGTATGTATGTTTAGCCTGGAAAAGAGGAGACTGAGAGGAGATATGATAGCCATTTTCAAATATCTTAAGGGCTGTCACATGGAAGAAGGAGCATGCTTATTTTCTCCTGCTCTGGAGGGTAGGACTCAAACCCATGGCTTCAAGTTACAAGAGATTCTGACTAAACATTTGGAAAAACTTTCTGACAGTAAGAGCTGTTCCACAGTGGAACAGACTCCCACGAAAGATGATGGACTCTCCTTCCTTGGAGGTTTTTTAACAGAGGTTGGATGGTCTTCTGTCATGGATGCTTTAGCTGAGATTCCTGCATTGCAGGGGGTTGGACTAGATGACCCTTGAGTCCCTTCCAACCCTAAGGTTCTATGATTTTGCCCCAAATCGGCAAGCTCTCATGTAAAACTGGTGCAGTGATGGCACCACTTCTTCAGAGGTGGCAGAGCAGGACAGCACTTCTTGTTTCACCTCGGACAGCGAAATGGGTTGCACCATCCCTGTGCTATACATAATGAATCTGGGGAGAAAGCCCTGGAAAATTAAGACCTCACAGATTGCTCAAGGTCTATAGGCCTATTGTTGAATTGGCAAGAGGAAGAGGGGAAAGACACTGGCAGAAAAGGGGAAGAAAGGGATGGCCTACCCACAGCTGGCTGTTGCTGGTTCTGGCCACAATTACCCACAACAGATTATGCCAAGGGAAATGTGGCCTCAGGTTATAAAACAAAACAAAACCTCATCCCTGCTCTAGGGAATCCACAACAAGAAATATTAATCCTCCACATCTGTTTCTGGAATAATTTGCATAGCATAAACACACAACACATCATAACAACACAACAGCTCAGACTCCATCCACACTATACATTTTAAAAAGTATCATAACAATTTAAACATTTATAACAACTCCAAAAGGATCCTGGGGGCTGTAGTTTGTAAAAAGTGCTGAGAGTTGTTAGGAGACCCCGATCCAATTTTAGAACCACAAGGTTCAGAATGGATTAACATTCAATTCCAAGAAACTTTAGGAACTGCAGCGAATTCTCACAGATGCCCCAGAGCGAACCTGGATTGAACCCAGACTACAGAACTGACCACCTCTGCTCATCAGCTGAAGCAGTTTGTCGCTTGCATGAGGGTAGGGGCCCATGCAAAGTAAAAGGTAAAGGACACCTGGACGGTTAAGTCCAGTCAAAGGTGACTCTGGAGTTGCGGCGCTCATCTCTCTTTCAGGCCAAGGAAGCCGGCATTTGTCCACAGACAGCTTTCTGTGTCATGTGGCCAGCATGACTAAACTGCTTCTGGTGCAACGGAACACTGTGACAGAAACCGGAGTGCACAGAAACGCCGTTTACCTTCCCACCGCAGCAGTACCTATTTATCTACTTGCACTTTGACGTGCTTTCAAACTGCTAGGTTGGCAAGAGCTGGGACAGAGCAACGGGAGCTCACCCCGTTGTGGGGATTCGAACCACTGATCTTCTGATCGGCAAGCCCAAGAGGCTCAGTGGTTTACACCACAGCGCCACCGACATCCCTAGGGGCCCATGCATCTCTAACACACTGAGGTCAGAAGAATAGATTACAGTGGTACCTCGGGTTACATACGCTTCAGGTTACATACGCTTCAGGTTACAGACTCTGCTAACCCAGAAATAATGCTTCAGGTTAAGAACTTTGCTTCAGGATGAGAACAGAAATCGGGCTCCGGCAGCACGGCGGCAGCGGGAGGCCCCATTAGCTAAAGTGGTGCTTCAGGTTAAGAACAGTTTCAGGTTAGGAACGGGCCTCTGGAACAAATTAAGTACTTAACCTGAGGTACCACTGTATTAGCTGAAGGAAATTTTGCAAACGGTGGCAATCTACTCAGAACACGTGATTGAGCATAAAGAGTACAGAGACTCATTAACATCATTAGTTTTAGCAGAAGATGATTCTGGTAAAGGATTTTGCACTCTGAGGTACAAATCTCAGTGTTTATATTATATAACATTACAGTAAAATGGCTTCCTATAGATGGGCCACAGTGAATTCATTTAGCAGTTTCTAAAATACTATTGCATGCTTCAAAGATTAACAACATATTATGATTTTTGAAAAAAACACTCTTTCATATTAGCTGCAGCAATTCTCCTGTGTTATAAAAGACTTAATAAAAAAATACTCTGGATTTTTTTGCCTTGTAAAATGAAAGAGTATAAGGCAATTAGCTGCTATCTATGGAAGGCTTTGAAATCATTTGCTCGACATACCATTCAAGTTACAATTTAGATTAGCAGGTTGTAAGTGATCATCTTATCCTGAAACATCTAGTGAAGAATGCACACTTTAATGGCTAAGACTGAGGTTTAAAAATACAGCTATCAAAGCAGCTTCTCCCCACCCCACCCCACCCCACCCCACCCCCTGAGCACTGAAACTTTTTTTACTTACCACTGATGTGCCAATTGTTTTATGCTCAAGGAAACAAGCAATGGCGAAATGAAAGAATTATCTGCCTGCCTAGTGCATTGCAGCTGCCTTGGAAGCCAGAGGGCAAAGGCGTTTATATATGAGATAAGCTCATTCAGTAGAACAAATTAATGCTGGATTGTGAATTAAATGGCATGTCTTCGGACAGCTAATTAGCTTTGTGCTGCTCAATTAAGCTTTGAAAGGACATGTTGTGTTTCTTGATGGAAAGGGAAACATTTCAAGGCTGTTTCAAATTCTCAGTGTTTTTCCTCTTTGGAAAAAGCAGGAGGGGAATAGACCCAGAAACATCTTACAGAAAAACAGATCTTGCAGCATTAGCTCCCGTTTGCTATAATCTAAACTACAAAGGTTCTGTAAGCCAGAAAGCAAAAAAGGGAAAGTCTACTTAGTCACAAATACTTCTATAAAACTTTGATCTCGGGCCAAAGCATTTAAGACATGGAAAGTGGAGAAGCAGGAGTCCTAATTTCTTAACATTTGTGACATTATATTCTCATCATAGAAATAGCAGGCCTGATCCTACAAACCTACAGCAATCTCAGGGCACACAAGCCGGTTATAGGATGAAGATTTTCTCTCTAGCTTTTGATGTGCCACTCTAACTGGATGGAGTTACTTCCCAGCGCAGCTCAAGGGCACTACACGAAAGGGGGAAATATTTCCACATTTGGTTTTCTTGAGCAAGATTGCAAAGGGCAAGATTGAGACTTGATAACGAAATGTTGTCAACAAACTCAGTCTATCAAGAAACTCCAGAGGAACACAAAGTGATAGACAAGGGGTAGGAGGGACTTATTCACATAATGGCTCACCGAAAGCCAATGGAAGTGATTGTCCTTTTCACTGATTCATTTACCACAAGCTGCTGTTGTGCACCCCCACCAAACACGCTCCTCAGAACAGGCTGGTTGGTGTGCGCAGCCACTCATAACAAATTAGTCTGATGATCTCTTGGCTGTAACCACTGGAAGAAAATCTAAGCAGCTGACATGAGACTCATAGTCATGCATCCCCACAATCTCAACTAAACTTGGTTCAAAATATGTTACAATCTGCATTTACTAGAAGGAACAGGAGATGAGTAGCATACGCGGATCCATAACTATACAGCAGGGCTTTTTCAGGGGGAACTCGCCGGAACTCAGTTCTGGCACCTCTCAGGTGAGTTCCAGCATCTCTCAGGTGGGTGCCATTGCCATTCTAAGATAAAGAGAGAGGCATTCATGGTGAGTTCCTGCACCTATTTTTCTAGAAAAACAGCACTGCTATGCAGGTACAGTGGTACCTCGCAAGACGAATGCCTCGCAAGACAACAAACTCGCTAGACGAAAGGTTTTTCCGTTTTCGATTTGCCTCGCAAGACGAATTTCCCTATGGGCTTGCTTCGCAAGACGAAAACGTCTCGCGACTTTGTTTCCTTTGTCTAAAAACAAAGACATGTTTTGTTTATAAAGTTAATTTATTTTCCCTTCAATTTTTGAACTGCTCTTTACAGTATGTGTGACTTTAAAGAGCAGTTAATAAACTGTTGTTGTACCAAATTTGGCTTTGTTTGGACTTTTTGTGACCATAGGAACGCATTAATTGATTTTCAATGCATTCCTATGGGATTTCGTGATTCGCAAGACGAAAAATTCGCTAGACGACAAAACTTGCGGAACAAATTAATTTCGTCTTGCGGGGCACCACTGTATATAGGTGTATATATTCTGTGTATTTTAATAATTTAATGCATCAGCTATAGAAGTCTGATTACATACACACACACACACACACACACACACACACACACACAACTTTCATCGCATGGTGTGATCCATGGAAATCATGGGGAAATTATAATGCAAAATTACCACCGTTTTCTAGCAGGGTTGCAAATGTAGCTTTAATGAAAGCAATTAACACAGAAATGGACACTAAATTTCTGTTAGAATCCACTAGATTTCCAGAAGTGGCTTTTATAGTGTGTGAAAGGTCACAAAAAGCACATAAATTTATCAGGTAAGCAAATATGGGGGAAATGGTATAAAGTGCTGTCTCAATGCAGCCAAAGACATTTAATCCACATTCACTATGTCTTTGGCTGGATTGTACTCTCTTTTCACGGAGGTTTGTAAGCAAAAGTTGGATGGCCATCTGTCATGGATGCTTTTGCTAATGCATTGTACTGGGTTGGAGTATAAGACTCTTGGGGTCTCTTCCAGCTCTACAATTCTATCATTCTATGATTGATTTAAAGTATTTCTTAACTGCCGATTCACAAAAGATGCCAGGGAGGGTGTCCAAAAGTGTGAATAAACAGTAATCCATGCCCAACATGGAAATGCAGTTTGAAAACCAACAAAGAAATGTAATAAAATACAATAACAGGCAAGCAAATAAAAGCCCTGAAAAACAAAAGCAAACAAAAAAGCTGCATCGGGAAAATAAAAAATAATTGAATATCTTAAATACCTATATCTAAAATGCTTAAATGCCTTTGCAAATTGAAAAGTCTTCATCTGGTGTGGAAAAGCTTGTAATATTGGAGCCAAGCATGCCTCCTTAGGGATTTGTAAACTGTCCCTGCTGCACCAGTATTCATGGGTATCAGCTCTAGCTGGACTATATTGGTTCCACTAATTTCTTAGTTTAGTTTTATTGCTGAGTAATTTGCTGCAGCTCAGGGTGGTGGGGGACCATGAACAAAAGAGCTTAATGCCTTGAAATGAAATCAAGATAGCCATACTGAGAATATAAACAACCACTTAATCTAGGAAATCAGCAAGCGGGCAGCCTTATACTAAAGCACCGTGGTAATGATGATTCAATTCATTTGACTGCTGTTGCAAAAATGGCCACAGCCGCAAGAGGGAGGTATGAGCAAACTAGAAGGTTTGAAGACAATACAATAAATCTTCAGGGGCAGAGAAAAACCCTGGGGGTGAAACCCTCCAAAACAGCCAAATGAGGACTGTACATGCCCAGTGTCAACAGACCCCAGCCTACCCTGGCATTAAGAACTCCTGGAGAGTCCCTGCTCCAAGTACTGCTTTAGTAAAGATACACAAGGAGAGGGTGTTTCCCGTGGTGCCAACTAGACTTTGGAATGCCCTCCTTCAGCGCTGACATTACAAGCTTCTTGGCACCTGCAAAGCCCCTCCTATTTGCATTTGGATTGTAAATGCATTTCTTAAACGGTGTTTCCTTCTGTTTCTGTTTTGCCTTCTTGTATTTTGCTATGTTTACTTGCTGGTTTTAAACAGTAGCTTTAGGTTGTGTGTATTTTATTCACATTTTTGTACACCATCCTAGCATCTTTTGATGGAGGGTGGTAAATAAATGTTTAAATAAATGCTCACTTGACTATTGGGGGAAAGCCTGAAAGCTAGCTGCAGGGGGAATGGAATGGTAACCACCTCATTGTATGAATAGTTCACAACTCTGTTCATGAGAGAGAGAGAGAGAGAGAGAGAGAGAGAGAGAGAGAGAGAGAGAGATTATCCAGGGATAGAAGTGAAAGCCTCCCATGGAAATCAGCTGGAATCTGGCATCCAATTTCCCAAATTCTCCAGAAATTGCAGGGAGGGGGAACAAAACAAAACAGTGGGCTGGGGACCACCAGTGGGCCTCAGTGCACTTTCAGGTGGACCTCAGTGCCAAAACCTGCTCAGTACCCACTCACTTACCAATGCCTACTCCTGGCCATGCTATACCAATGCTATACTCCTGGCAGCATCAGAATCTGCCCTCATGCTGAGTAAGGGACACTGGGAGGAAAACAGTTGGGTGGAGGAAGGGAGGTCTTCCTCCTCTGAGGTAAAAGAGCCATGGGACCTATTAAGATTAATGGACCTGAGTAACTTAATTAAATACATTGATTTTAATTGGTTTGCCCTAAGTAGGGGTAGGACTGGATAAATCCCATGGAAAGGGACTTGGGTCCTGGAGGCTTTAGATTACTGAATACTGTCCAACAGCGGTGGGATGGAGCAGAAGGGCTTCTCTTGGCTCTTCTTTCAAGGTGAACAATCTATGAAAGTCACTCACCAAGGTTCTTCTTGTTTGAATCTTGCATACAGGGTGAATCAAAGCTACCATCTCTGCCTTGGAGATGTTCCTGCATTGTGAAGGAAATATGTGCTTGCATTATTCTGAGGCTGCAGGGGAAGGAATCTCCCAAATATGCCGTGTTTTGAATTTTACTTCGCTTTATTCAGTGGCTTTAATAAAAAAGGGTCTCAAGCTTCAGAAAATAAAGGTCTCATATCACTACTGCATTACAGCTTCCTAACATATGGCTATGATAAGCCATCAAGCTACACAGGGGCAAAAAAGAGAGAGACTTGGATTTGCAAATGAATAAAGAGCTGAGGAGAATAATATAGACTTCAATCTCCATTTGTAACAATACCGTTGAATTTTTAAAATTATGAACAGATGATTCATAATACCATGAAAGCTTAACCATTTTCAGAAGACATGGTCAGTTTATACAAAAGGATTGGTTTTACCTAATGGTAATTTCCAAGGATAAATGCCTACCAGGGAAACAACGGATGACATATTAATTATAGCCCACATACATCAAATACCTAATATGCCATTCTTTAAACTCTTTTATCTATATGGCCATCCAGAAAACTTGCAACTCACTTGTCAGCAGCAAAATTCATCCCTGCAGAAAGCTGGGGAGCAAGTTCAGTTTAGGAGACACAGAAAATAAATCCAGCCACCAGATAAGGCAATTTGGGAGAAGAAAACAATTGAGGCATTGTCTCCAAGGAAGTTTCCTAGCTGCAAAGAGCCACCCGCTCCAATTTTGCTAGGGAGCATAAATATACAGAAGCCGTTTTTCACAGTTAGGGCTTCTCCACATTTGAGCATAAATAAGTTCAGAATAACCTATGCATATGTATGGTTGCAGCCTAATTATTAAAAATAGCACGAAGACTTGCAAATGTCGCTCAGCAGTGTTCCCTGCCAATATTCATGGCTTAAATCAGGTGTGAGGAACCTTTTGACCTCCAGATATTGCTGAACTGCCACTCCCACCATCCCTGGCCATTGGCCATGCTTGCTGTGGTTGATGGTGGTTGTAGTTCAACAACAACTGGAAAGCCAAAAGTTCCCCATCCCTGGCTTAAGTGAAAACAGCATCTGCTTTACTCACAGAAACGTAGCTCGCTCTATACAGAATGAAAAACATCACCATACAGAAATAAACCAGAAACAGCAATTGCTTTGCAGAAGCTGCTATAAGTTATCACCCATAAATAGACAAGAGCGAAGCCAGCTATAAGTGTCCACGGATCTTTTCTCAATCAAGGCTTGTTTCAATGGTTGTTGTTGTTTAGTCGTTTAGTCGTGTCCGACTCTTCGTGACCCCATCGACCAGAGCACACCAGGCACTCCTGTCTTCCACTGCCTCCCGCAGTTTGGTCAAACTCCTGGATAGGTTTGATCTTCTTGCAGTCCATGGGACTCTCAAGAGTCTCCTCCAGCACCATAATTCAAATGTTTTAATGGTAGCAAGTCCCAAAATCTTTGGTAGGATTTCGGCTCCAAATGCTCACATCCACCATTATCAAGATGGCACCACCACTTAACTTCATGGGCCAAATCTGCTAGTTCTTCCCAGGTGCTAATAAAACAAAATTATGTGTCATCCTTCCTCAGGGGTTCCAGGGTTAGTCTTGTGTTGTTAACAGGCTTTTCAGGGAATCAGCACCAAGATAGCTCCACTTTCTGTTTCCTGAGTGAGCAGTCTTGGCTGCAGCAGCCATGCACATATCTTCCTGTGCTTTTGCAAGATGTTAGAAAGTAGGGAAGAGGCAGTAATGTATGATCTGCTGAAATCTGCAAACAAATTGTGGTTGCTTTCTTTTTTCTTTTAGCGGATTTGGAGGCAGCATGTTGCTGGAAATTACAAGTGGGAAGAGCATCATTGTACTCAGGTCCTGTTGTGGGCTTCCCATAGGCATCTTGTTGGCCACTGTGAGAACAGGATGCCTGGACTAGATGGGCCTTTATGATCCAGCAGGGGTTTTCTTCTGTTCTTACAAGCTAATTTTCACTAATTATCATTTCAAAATAATGTTTTAATGTTATTTAATGTTGTTTTTCATTTCCACCCACCACAGGATATTTATGACTACTGAATATTTGCCTGTCTGCTTTGGGCTGGAGTTGAATTGCAGCTGTTTCTTATTTTGTGGGTTCCACAATAATTTTACTGTAAACTTTTCCAAAGTGAGTTTGTCATGGTGAGCCTTCTTACAATCTTTTCCTGCAATGGAACCCTGCCTGCCATGAAAATGCAGCAATCCAGGGCCAGGGAAACCGACCCAGACACCAATTTGTCTTTTGCACGAATTGGCCCCATAAGATTAAAGAGGGCAAGGAAAGACACAAAACATCCTTGACTTCATCATCTCATCCAAAGCCATTGCTTCGTCATTAAGAGTAATGATACTTTCACATCCTTGAAGCGGGCTTTATAGAGCTGATATAATAAATTAGCTGCTTCGTACAGCACTCTCTCGAATGACTTGACCTAATTTAATGGCCTTTTAAACTAATCACCCAGAAGGATTATACTAGAAACACATGTAGATCTACGCAAAATGTGGACAAAAAGTGTAGACCTGTCAAGGGAGGGGAAAATCTGTTTATGTATTATACTCCTGCATGTCCCTCCACTCCTCTCTATCCCATCCCCTTCTGTTACTTCAAAGCTGGATTTTCAGATTCATAAAAAGGTAAATGTATCCCTGCCCGCACGGGCCAGTCATGTCCGACTCTAGGGTTGCGCGCTCATCTCGCTCAAGAGGCCGGGAGCCAGCACTGTCCGGAGACACCTCCGGGTCACGTGGCCAGTGTGACTAAGCGGCATCTGGCGAGCCGGCGCCGCACACGGAAACGCCGTTTACCTTCCCGCTATAAAGCGGTACCTATTTATCTACTTGCACTTAGGGGTGCTTTCGAACTGCTAGGTGGGCAGGAGCTGGGGCCGAACGACGGGAGCTCACCCCGCCGCGGGGATTCGAACCACTGACCTTGCGATCAGCAAGTCCTAGGCACTGAGGTTTTACCCACAGCGCCACCCGCGGGAAGGTAAAGCGTGATTCATATACATGCTTTATTTCCTATACATACAGTTTATACCCACAGCACCACCCGCGGGAAGGTAAAGCGTGATTCATATACATGCTTTATTTCCTATACATACAGTTTATACCCACAGCGCCACCCACGGGAAGGTAAAGCGTGATTCATATACATGCTTTATTTCCTATACATACAGTTTTATACCCACAGCGCCACCTGCGGGAAGGTAAAGCGTGATTCATATACATGCTTTATTTCGTATACATACAGTTTATTTCCTATGAGTGCTTTTTTTGTGTTGTGTTCACATACCCTCCAACATTTATCCGATGAAAATAGGGACCTAAGGAAAAGCGAGACATTCCAGGATCAAATCAGAAACCAGGAGGGCTTCTGTAAAGACTGTCCCTGGAAAATAGTGACACTTGGAGGGACTGTGTTCAGAGCCAGCCCTACCATTAGACAGAGTGAAACAGTAGGTGCTGGGGGTCAGCAGCAGCCTCCAGCTGTTCCTCCATTCCCTTCTGTTGCTGACATATGACCTAATCTGGCCTGTTGCCTCAGGTATGGTAGAGGGTGTTATGCCATCACCAATGTTGATATAACATTCAACTGCCAAGCCACTCTTATTCTGTATGTGATGAAGGGAGGACACACCATCTCGTCCTTCATTTCAGGTGGCAAAATGTATTGGGCCAGCCTTGGCTGCGTTATTAGGGATTTCACACTTAGGTTTTCAGTTCAAATACAAAAATGTCACCTTTACCTTATCACAGATAGATACAGATCACACCTAAGATGTACCGATAATAAGCAAAAGCAATTGATGTCCTGCAAGCCGCACTAGGCCTCACTACACATGATCTGGGCATTCTGGAGTATCACAGGGTCAATGACATCATTGGTACATTTATTTCTTGGGTGCTTCAAAGTACTTATGGGACAACTCTGCATGTTCTCTTCATAACCATTGAGAAAGCACTTTATCTTGCTCCATTCATTTGAACGAAGCATCACACTTTGATGCCTTTGAACAGTTATAATTTTCCAGAGGCTGCAGTAGCTGCTTAAGCATTAACAGCAAGGCGCCATCAGGTAGTAAAATCAGAACATGAGATTTTAATTGGGTGAAGTCATTTACACAGAAATAACAAGAATCAAGGCAGAGATGGCAACAACACATTTTCATAAACCTTTAAACAGCTGGTGACACAACAGGAGTGATGGACACACAGCTTTCTCAACGCTTATAGTTTTCAGAGATTTCTATTGTATTTTAACTAAACAGAGCTACTACTATATTTTTTTTCTTATTTTCTGTTGTTTCAAACCTTGCCTTGTTTATTTATTAGATTAATTTATATTTTTCCTTTTCTCTAAGGAATTCCAGGAGGTCTTTGTGAGGATTATTCAACTTTAGTCTCACAACAGCTTGTGAGGTAGATTAGGCCCAAGCTCTTAGTGCCCAAGATCATTAGGTGAGTTCCACAGCTAAATAGTTCATGTCTCTCCAGTTCAGGTGCAATACTTAATCCAGTATGGCACACTCAAATGGGTGAGAGGCAATCTTAGACTCTTAAGTCAGTGCCAGATAGCAAACCAGTTGTAATGTGAAACTCAGCCTATAATGGTTTTGCACCTCTTCTTTTGACAGCTGTCTAGAGAGTCACTGTCAATCTGTGTAGTAGACCATTCTGAGACAGGTGGGCCAATGGTCTGTCTGTTTTCAACCTTGGGTCACAAGATGTTGCAACTCCTATCATTCCTAGCCAGCCTGGCTAGTGGTCAGGGATGATAGGAGTTGTAGTTCAAGAACATCTGGGGATCCAAGGTTGAGAAAGTCTGCTCTAAAGGATAAAACAGGTTCTTCCTATCCAAGATGTAGCCACTGTGAATTGAACAAAGGTCCTTAGTCTTTAAACAGTATCCCTTTGGTCTGCATTGGGGACTTTTCCTAAGACAATTTGGAGTGAGATGGTGGACTTAATGGGAAGTCTTATCTCCCACATTTGTGCAAGAAATCAATCTCTGTAGAATTATGGATGCAGAAAGAACCCAAAATATTCATTTGTCATATCTGCACATACTCTTATACGGGGCAGATTTTCTTCAAATGTAAGTGAGTTGTTCTGTTTCTGGTCTGCCAACAATAGCTAAACAACAACAGCATACAACTAGCTTTGATACAAGCAACTCTCTTTGTCTCTTATCATCTGTTTTGATTACAGAGAACTCAGTTTGTGTAATATACACCAGCAACAGAAACTGTTGTGTGCACATGTGCCAATCAAACATGGATTTGTGTCAGGCTTGTTCCATTTCAAGATGGCACTGCATGTGGAAGCTGGGTCCATGTCACACAGGAAGACTTAAGGCACTTGCACACCTCACATTCTAGGTGTTAGCACCATTATTTCATTGTACATCAAGCATCAAAGGAGGGAAGATGTATTAGCAGATGTGTTTGACAGCCCCATCATTGCAGGCACATCTTTAGGACATACAAATAAGACAACAACCTGTCTGGGCATCCTAAAGTGTCACCTGCTCTTTATGCTGCCTCTCTTCATGCTTTCCTGATATTTCTGTATTACCAAGTGAGTAATGTGATGTCACATCAGATAAGGGATGTTACTAATGTATATAATGACTGAGAGAGGTGACAGTTAAGCACAGTTTGGAGCCAGCCTTCTTCACCCATGTATGAAAGTGGTCAGCAAATGTAAAGCACATAATTCATAGGAATACCTTCTAATTTTCCCAGCAGGCAAGTCAGAAAGAAAATGGTACTATTTAGCTGTTACTATTACAAAAAAGGGGGACCTTATCATGATTTGAATGATTTATATTGTCTATGTTGTTGTTGTTGTTTAGTCGTTTAGTCGTGTCTGACTCTTCATGACCCTATAGACCAGAGCACGCCAGGCCCTCCTGTCTTCCACTGCCTCCCACAGTTTGGTCAAACTCATGTTAGTAGCTTCAAGAACACTATAGTATATTGTAGTATATTGTCTATACTACATTGCAAAAGGAGTTATTCAGTACCACCCTTGAACAATGGCAAGGAAAAATCATGTGTCTTTGGGAACATGAATCAAATGTATTATATGTTCTCCCTCCCATTTTATTCTCCAAAAACATCTGCAAAGTGGGTTGGCCTAGGCACCCAAGTTCAGCTTCCAGGCCAAGTGATGATTATGAACCTGAGTTTGCATCTAGTTGAACCCTCTAACTACCACAGTTGCTAAAACTGGGCTCTCCAGATGTTACTGAACTTTAACTCCCATCATTCTCCATTCCCCTCATAGAGATACAATTTGCAGAGCACCACACACACACACACACAGAGAGAGAGAGAGAGAGAGAGAGAGAGAGAGAGAGAGAGAGAGAATCAGAAGGAAGGCAGGAAATCTGTCTCAGAATAAATCCCCTCAGAAACATAACATGCCACAGAGTTTTTACATCAGGGAATAAAATAAAATGTTCTGTGGTGGGGGAACACCCACAACAATCTGACAGAAATCAGATTGATTTCTGAGTAAGGTGTTGCTATAATATTTCAAATGCAATTTGGTATCAAGCAACACCCACTTAGTGTAGCATAAAAATACTCCAAATGCACTAGCAAGCTAGAAATAATCAATCTTCTTCACAACTGTTAATGGTTCAACAAACCCAAAAGAAAATGTTGGCACTATCTCCTATTTGCCAACAACCAGTTTTCCTGTTTTATAGGAAACAGGTTTTATAGGAAACTACCGTAACTACTGATAGCAAGCCTGCTGTCCATGTGCCCTTCATCAGCATGGGTTACATATGGATTTGACAACTTCATAATAAGAGAAAAGCCCATATTACAAAAAGAAATTGTCTCCCAACTTTATTCATGTGCTTAAAAAATGCTACAGCGTGGGGAAATGCAAGATTTCCAGGAATTCCCAAACTATCTTCAGGTGTTCATGTTAAGTAAACATGTGAGGACAGCAGCTGGGTGACCATGCAAATTTAGACCTCCATTTCTGATTCAGTTGTCCTCCAAAAATTGGAAGGCAAACTTCTGAAGATGAGATCCTCTAATACTCATGGAGGCTCCCAACACATTTTAGAAAACCTAGGAGGCTTCCTGCTTCAGAAGTTCACCCTCCAACTCAGAGAAGGGGATACAAATAATGATGGAAAGGAGCCAGTGTTCTCATCCCCAGTGGTCCCCACTTCACATGTTTACTTAAGATGTCTGCCCTCCAACTCTGAGAGGGTGACTGGAGACGAGCTAGTAGTAAGGAAAGGAACACATTTGCCCCCTCAAAAATATAACATCTGAAGAAAGTTCCTCATAACACAATTTCAACATCACCTGTTTTTGACAGGAAGGCACTGTATAAACAGGGTTTCAGAAGGATAAAACAATAACCCTTCACAATCCCTTTTAAACGAATGAACACCAAAGGGTCAATGGTACCTAACTGGCAAGGGAAGCCAGTGCCATACCCAGAGAACAACACTTTCAGACCCACCCACCCCACCCCCGCTAGGTCCCCACAATGGGTTTGGGAGCAAAGGATGTGATAACATTGCACCCTCTCCTTTTCAATTCTGAGGCCATTGCAGAAACTTGCCTTTGGCTCAAACGTGGCATGCCAAATCCAAAGAGCTCTGCCTCTCACAATTAGTTTGGTGTGTAAGAGAAAGCTAACTTCGCCCTGCCCACAAAAAAAGAGATCCAAAATCCATACCGTTTGGGCTTTTACCAGGTTGCTTCTTGCTTACCTTCATCTAGCAAACTTCAAGCCCTGATCAGTGTCAGAGCACCTGTGTGCACTGTTTTCTGCTGTCATTGTGCCCCCCCCTTTAGCGAGTGGGCATTACATAGTTGTTGGTTAATGAGAGTTTAGTGTCCCTTGCTGTTTGGAGGAAAAAGTAGAGAGAGACTGTACTGTTGATGAAGGCCCTCTCCTCCACCGCCGCCTCCTCCACCACCACCTCTACCACATTTTCCACCTGTGTATGCTGTGTGGAGGGGGAATTGGAAGTCTTTTGGAAATGCAGGACACTGTGCCTTTCAAACATGGAGTATATATTTCACAAAAAGCACATGCTCATTTAACCAGATAGGGTGCTTGGTATTAACACTGCTGCCTGCTTCAGAAGCTAAGATTGCACCCATGAATTATCAATAAATCAATGTAATCCATCCCATTTGCTAACTTCTATGAGATTCCTCTGTTCCTCTTCATGAGATGAATATGTAGCCCACTTGCTCATTTTGAGGACAATCTATTATTTCTGCAATTGGCAGTGACATTAATCCTGAAAAAAGTACTACCTTGAGTAAATAATGATCAAATGATAGACTAGGAAACTGTTTGCTGTGCTCAGCATTTCTGTAAAATAATGAAAATTGCTCAGCTAAACCATACAGCTATTAAAACAAATTCGCAGTTGAATATGGTCAAGAAGAATATACTTTGCAAAGCCTGAGTGCTGCAGCTTTGACAAATGTATAATACTTTGGAAGTTCAGAGTGTTGCTGCCATATTGATCCCAAAGGAGCTAATACACATAACTAGAACTGCTGATGTATTTCATTGGACGTATCTATGAATGTAGGGAGAAAATAATACATTTTCGTAGAACACAGACATCAAGCTGATGATGAAGCTGAACAGCAAATTGATGTCTTGCGTCAGGAGTAGCCATTGTGGGGCTTTAAAGATGTTGCTGAACTATACCTCCCATTGATCCCAGCCAGCACAGTCAGCCATGATGGGAGTTGCAGTCCAAACATATCTAGAGTTCCATAGGTTCCTCACTCTTGAATTAGACAGATGTGATTGGCCTGAGGTCTATCAAAACCTGAAGTGTTTCTCCCCAGAAGGTTTCACAGGACAAAAAATACAGTCATACCTCGGGGTGAATATGCTTCATGTTGAGCGTGTTCGAGTTGCGCTCCACGGCAACCTGGAAGTAACGGAGTGCATTACTTTCGGGTTTCGCCGCTCACGCATGCGCAGATGCTCAAAATGACATCACTTGCATGCACAGAAGCAGCGAAAAGCAATGCGCGCATGCACAGATGTGCTGTCACTAGTAATGTTTGCTTCTGGATGCGAACGGGGTTCCGAAACGGATCCCGTTCACATCCCGAGGTACCACTGTAATGGCGTTCCAAATTAACACACATTATTATTATTATTATTATTATTAATCCCCAAACCTGCCAGATTTCATTGTTTGAATTACAGGTGGATATTAGGCATCTGATATATTCTTTTGTGGGCTTTGTTTTATTCCCCCCACCCCTTTTATTACTTAATGAAGATGAGCAGCATTCAAGCCAAATTCTTTCTTCCTTTGTGGGAAAATGTTAATGGGAATATGTCCCTTGAATAAAATTCTAGTGATGCCCCCACACCATGTTTTACTTGCAAGCTGCAAGGAATGGATAGATTGAATTTTCCATGATGTAGAACTGGTTTCGAATATTGAATTAACCATGCTGCAAATGCTGCCCCGGGCCGTGAAGCATCTCCTCGTGATTTATGGAATTGTTCAAAGGGCCTGCAAGCGCTGGGCAAGCCTCCAGTTTTCAAACAGGAGGGAATAAGAGAAAAGGGGAAAGGGGGGAGAAGGAAGGAGGCCTTGAGCCAATAAGTTTCAGCAACATTTACAAAATGAGACACGGGTGATTGGACTACCACAAAGTGATCCCTCCCCCAGTGTGCTGTGAAGCAATGGTAGAACCAAGATGGATAGGGGCCCTGCTTATTCCTAATAGCTGGAGTCAATCGACCGCCAAAGCATCTTCTGGCTGAAATCTGAAATACTTTTACTAGGGAGTAAGTCCTAAGGAAAATAGTATGGCACATTCCTGAATAGGATTGTACTGCATATTCTTTAGATATTCTGGATCTCTTTCTGAGGCTGCATTCAGACGAGGGGTGGTGTTATTGCATTAGTTATAAATGTTAGTGCTTCTGTCCTGATGGAACTATGGCATTTTGATTGCTATAACCACTATGCCGTACTAAATTTTAAACAGTGGACAAAAACTACCCCAAATTTCATCATGTTACTGGTGGCATGATCATGAAAATTGTGGAGAAATTGCAACCCAGAACTTCCATGATTTCCACAGTTGACGCAAATGGATTCTTTTATGGAAAAACATGAGCACTAAACGTCTGCTAGATTCCATTAGATTTCCAGAATGGCTTTCATGTCATGTGAAAAGTCATATAAAATGCAAAAATTGACAGGTAAGGAAACATTGAGAAGATGGGTGGAAGGGTCATCTGAATGCAGCCTAAGTATGGAAATGTCTTACAGCTGCAACTTCTCAGAATTTTGCAGTGCAGTTCTCAAGACAAGCAATGTGTAACACAGAGAGAGACCCTGCATATTTTAGGGTGCAGATATTCATGAAAATAACATATTAAAATGCATTACATTAGGGGAAATTGCTTTGCAAAAAGTGTATTCAGTAAAAATGCATACAATGTGTATATTAGGGTAAATTCACACTAAAATACAATTGAATTTTCATAAAAGCTTTGGAAAACTGAATTTGAATAATGAGAAACTGAGAGAAACCAAAATTGTCAAGTTAGCCCATATTTAGTCAAGGCATATGAAATGCCTTTCTGAAGCTGTACCCCAGTCATGGAAGTTCCTCAAATGATCTCCCCTCTCTCTCTCTCTCTCTCTCTCTCTCTCTCTCTCTCTCCTTACCTTCACTGCCAAGTCTAGATAATTTTCTTCATGTGAGCTTTTCTTTCTTTACAGTGCTATTTTTCTAGAAAAAGAGGTGCTGGAACTCACCATGATCTGCTCCCTTGTTCTCTTATAATGCCAATGGCATTATAAGAGAGAGGTTCCATAACTGAGTTCCAGTGAGGTTGGGCAGAAAAAAATCCCTGTTGTTAGCCACTTTGAGTGCTCTTCTGGTAAGCTGGAAGTTGGGATATAAATCTTTCTAATAAATAAAACTTATTTTAAATAGCCTCTGAAATGAAGGGTAGCTCATATGGAGATCTCTATCTATTGTTGACTCCTAAATCCCATTAGCTTCAACCAGCAAGGCCATTGGTTAGGGGTGATAAGAAGTGTAAAGTAAAAAAAAAAGGTAAAGGACCCCTGGACGGTTAAGTCCAGTCAAAGGCGACTATGAGGTTGCTGCGCTCATCTCATTTTCAGGCCGAGTGAGCCAGCGTTTGTCCACAGACAGCTTTCCAGGTCATGTGGCCAGCATGACTAAACCGCTTCTGGTGCAACGGGACACCGGGACAGAAGCCAGGGTGCACAGAAACGTTGTTTACCTTCCTGCCACAGCGGTACCTAGTTATCCACTTGCACTGACGTGCTTTTGAACTGCTAGGTTGGCAGAAGCTGGGGCAGAGCAACAGGAGCTCACCCCATCACACGGATTCGAAACGCCAACCCTCTGATCAGCAAGCTTTAGAGGCTCAGTGGTTTAGACCACAGCGCCAACCTCATCTCAGTAAGAACTGTAGACCAACATTATCTAGAGGGCCAATCCTGCTCTAAACATACCAGTTTATCTTATTCTGGTTTCAATTATGATTATTATGATGGTTCTATATTATTTTATTTTAAATATCTAGAAGCTCTGCCCCAACCTCAGGACATTTTTCAAAGCTGTCCCCTCCAAATAGTAATAAGAAGATCAGGGCAGGTGGCTCTAGTTCCCTGTCTCTCTCCAGCTGGCACACACACAAAAACTGCTTCCAAGAATAGTAAGACATCAGGCTCTCAGTCTGGAGTTGGCATTGCAAGTAGGAAGATCTGTCTGCTTGGCAAATATATTTTAAGATTAAATCTTTATATTTTTATTATTTCCCCAAGCTTTCAGCAGCACAGAAATGTTATAGCTCATATCTTTTAAGAGCTGACATGCTGCAAAGCATTTATGGCTGCCTTTCTTTCTGTGACATGCCATACAACTGACCCCAGAGCTGACAAGCTGCAGGGAATTTGAACTTTGCAGATTTACTGTCTGAAGTTGCCTGAACCACACCTCTCAAATAGGGATGGATGGACCTGTTGAAATCTGGTCCATCTCAGTTCTAGACAGGGATGGGACTAAGTCTGTACCAGACTGTTCCTGTGTAGATGTTAAAGGGGAAATCCTTAACAATCCACACAGAAATGTGTAGTTTTTTAAAATAAAATATATAAATAAAAGTTGTGATAATTGAAAGGCAATCCTGTAAAAGGTGTGTGAAACCATTTCGGGAAAGGATTAATTCAAGAGCAAGGTTGGTGGTACACCTTGCCACTGCTGTGAGGACAAGCATTGCAGCTCCCACCATCCCTGACTATTGGTTCTGGGGGCTGGGACTGTTGGAAACTGGCCCATCAACATCTGGAAGACACCACCTTGGCCACTCTTGCATAATGCAATTAAAATGGGTATATACTAAATGTTGTATGGAGCCAGAGTTAAATCCTGTGTGGAACTGCAGCTCGTATGTCATAGCCATACCTCAGCAACACAAAATGGCTTTAGTGTGGAAAGAGTTTGTGTAATCTGTTATTCTGTTGCAGACCATTTAAGTATTTGCTTCAAGGTCTATTCCAATGCTTCTCTAGAACATCAAGGCAGGGGCATAGGGAAGGGCAAATCAATCAATTTCTGCTTCTCCTTTTCCCAATCTTATATTCAACACAATCTTTGGTTGATCTGATTGATGTCCTAAAACCTTTTAAAATGTGGTTCTTTTTTTGGGGGGTGTTATTGGGTAGTTGTTTTTATTTTGATTATATATATTGTGGTTTTTTATGTTGATCTTTTTTGTGAACCGCCCTGAGACCTCTGGGTATAGGGTGGTATATAAATTCAATAAATAATAGTAATAATAGTAATAAATATTTGGTTTTCCACATTTCTATATCAATTTGCATTTTTAAAAAAGTCCTCATGAAAATTCAGCAGTATATTAGTGTGAATTTATTCCAGCATGCATATTTTTGTATGCAGTTTTTCCTAATAAAGATATTTTTTGCAAAACAATTTCCCCTAATAGCCTTTACTTATGTATTCAAATATTTATAAACTACACTTTCACATAAGATATCACTAGATGATATACAGATATAATATGATACATTGTGCATTACTGTATGCGCTATTTTCACTGATATACACACTGATAGTTACAGGTGGGTAGCCGTCTTGGTCTGCCGTAGTCGAAACAAAATAAAAAAATTCCTTCCAGTAGCACCTTAGAGACCAACTAAGTTTCTTGTTACTTGGCTGGAGAAGTGCATTGCAAAATTCTGAAAACTGTGCATTTCAAAGAATGGCTGGGTTTCAGTTTGCTTACTGATTCAAAAAGTACAAATTCAGTAAGGTCATTTCTAAAAGAGAACTGACTCAAATTTCTCCCCTATCCATCGTTGGGCCAGGTAGTGTCACAATCTTGGAATAATCAGGTCACAGTTAAGTGTTCTTAGATCTCCCTGGTTGCAAAGGAAAAGTAAGGTGCACGCTTGGATTTCTCCCACTGAAGTGCTTAACCTTGGCTGAATTGCATCTCTTATTACTAAAATGAAGACAGTTAAGCAGTAAGAAGCGACATAGTAAAATATCACAGCAGCAATAAACCACAACAAGCAACATATTTCTTGCCGCCAATTAAAGCAAAAGGAATGAGACACAGTGGATTATGTGTACTAAATATTTATTGCAGGGCCTTGTCAAATTGGAGCTCTTCTTTACACAAGGTGAGTGTTTTCTTCCCAAGTCTTCTTGCCAAATTAATTCACACAGCAAAGAACTAACAGAATTACATCCCCATTAATGCCTGTTGCAGCACTCAGTAGGCCTGCTTCTCCCATGCAAGAAATTATCCTTGCCCGTGGATAATTCCATATCCACAGTGATTACTTACTTATTTTAATCGCAAATGTGCATACGCTATATAAAGTTCAGTGACCTGACATTACTGGAGTCATCTATCATATAACAGAAGATTACTAAAGTGTATGTGCCAAGCGTTGCATGGTTTCACTTAAATGCTTAATGTCCTTGAAGAGAATCTGTAACTCCTGTGAAAAGGAGATTATACAGGCATTTTTACACATAGCAGTTCAATCCCCTGGGTCTGCTGTGGCCACAGCACCAACTTAGTTAAAAGTGACACTTACATACTCAATAAACTTTCTGCATGAATACCTAGTGGCAGGAGAAAATGAAAGCTTGATGGTGAAACTGGAGGAGCAAAAGAAGCAAAAGATCCCAAGGATGTGTACCAATTGTGAGAAGCAAAGAGCACTATGGGTTAGAACCAGACTTTGCCTTCTGTGCATAGGTGAGCTGCTTCCATCTACAGAAGGTTCCTGACTGAGTAGAAGGTTCCACTAGGAGAAGCAGGGAGGACTGAGGCAGTATAAGGCAGCTCCTGCTGTTCAGGAGGAGCCCCGAAATATCCTTATTCTTGATGCAAACTCAGAAGATTTGTATCCCGACTCATTTGTGTATTTGTATGAAGATTGGTGTCTAGGTTTTCACCACTTCAACTTCTATCTTCTATGTATTAACACTACATACAAACAGAATGCCATAGAATGACAGAAATCAGATGAACTGAGAGAACAGCAAGGAAAGGTGTGTTGCTGCCGCCGCGAATGATAAGCCCTGCCCGTCAAGGAATTCTTCGAGAATTCTTCTTCCTCCTGGAGAATATTCATTGAAATGGTTCCACCCAACCATTTTGGCATCCGCTAAAAGGGTGGAGGATTTTGAGAGGCTATTTCCAATTAACATGAAACTGCATCAAAGTTGCCGTGCATGCCCTACAGATATTTTAAATATTTTACGTTGCATTGCATTTCTTTTATTTTTGTAAAGGGCTTTCTAGAATATTTCTTCTGTAATAATGTAAACGGTGTTATTTCCAAGTCAAAGCAATCTCTCTCTAGATGATTTCACACAGCTGTTGCTTGAAAATAAAATTTGTATAATTGAAGCAGTAAAAGCGTCCCCTGTTCCCTAATTCAGGCTAGAAGGAATAGGTTCAAAGCTATGACAGAAGATGAATTTCAGAAGGGAAGAAGGGGGGATTTTTTTAAAAAAGTGCTAATGTTTCATACTTAAAATATTATGACTGAACTTTTCTCACTGTTTTAATGGCACATTAAATAATCACACCAAACCATAGTTTAAAACCAAGCTAGGTTTTAATATGAACAGGCAGAGTGCTAGCAGGGGCAGAGGAAGGGGGCGGTGGGAGTGGTCCACCCTAGGTGTTACCACTGAGGTGGATGACAAAATGCTGGGCGGTACTCACTACGGGGCCTGCAGCGCGGCTGAGCCACGCATCTCTCCTGGGAGTGACGCGGTGGCTTGAGTGCTCACAGGCTCCGCGCTGCCCCAAACAGTTTGCCCGCTGCCTCCCCCTCAGCTGTAGGGCTGCTGAGTGGGAGGAGGTAGGCAGACTCTGGAGGCCCCGTGGAGCGTCCTGCCCCAGCTAGCCCTGCCCCTGGCTGGCCCTGCCCCATGGGTGGCTGGTCCCGCCCCGACAGGTGGGCAGCTGGCCCCAGGCACCCAATTGGCTTGCTCCGCTGCTGAGTGCTAGTTCATGTTTGCACATCCCTTCTCCTGCACTCCTGCTGCCACACCACATTCAAAGCAAGCCATAATTTGGTTTCTTGAATAATTTGAACCCAGGCTTTTTGTTTGCTTCTCCCAAACAAATCCTGAGCAGCAGTAACCAAGATTTGTTCCTGGCTCACCACCCATAGTTTGTATTGGGTAAACAGACCACTAGCCTAAATTCAGATGACATGATTCTGGCTAGTGTGGTGTAGTGGTTAAGAGCGGTAGTCTTGTAATCTGGGGAACCGGGTTCGCATCTCCGCTCCTCCACATGCAGCTGCTGGGTGACCTTGGGCCAGTCACACTTCTTTGAAGTCTCTCAGCCCCACTCACCTCACAGAGTGTTTGTTGTGGGGGAGGACGGGAAAGGAGAATGTTAGCCGCTTTGAGACTCCTGGAGGTGAGTGAAAGGCGCGATATCAAATCCAAACTCTTCTTCTTCTTCTTCTTCTAGTTTTGTCTGGAGTGCAGCAGGAGTCAGGAAGGGGTCTCCATGTTTTGTTTCAAACTATGGTTTACTATGATGGGCAAAGTGAGCCTTAGGCATCCATGACACCTACCTACAAAGAATAAATACTACTGTCAGGCAGAACTTAGAGATGGCTTTCTATAAAAATTACTACCTGGAACCTAATTGGGAATTAGATGGCAAAAGTGGGGTGAAGGATGACTCCCCCCATAAATACTCCCTCTCCACCTTTGGTTTCTGAGCCTTAATCAAGTATATCCACATCACGATATATTTGGTACACCAGAGGCACTATAATATCTATTCTCTTACAGGGAGAACTAATTCTTGGTGTTTGCAGGTGAAGAGTAATTTGAAGATTGGCAAGTCCTTTTGAAATCATGAAGCAACTTCTCCATAATGTCTTAAAAGCAGTTTTTCAAGTTACCTTAAAAAATGGCTTGGATTCTTTCTTTTTCTTTCTTTTCTTAAGCCCAACAAAACAGCCAATGTTCTTGAATGTATGTGTTTAAGGAGCAGCAAACTTCCTTAAAGCATGGGTTAGAAAATAAGAAAAAGAGTAAATCAGAACTGAAGCCTGCAATTATTACCTAAGATGCTTCTTCATGTGCCTCCTCCACAAGAATTCAGGAGGGTGGCAACCCAAGAAAGAGCCTTTTTTGTGGTGGCTCCCTGTATGTGGAAAGTTTGCCAGGTTCCTTCGTTACATATCTTAAGGTGCCAGGTGAAAACATTTCTCTTTTACCAGGCCCTTGGCTTGGGGTGATTAACATTCATGTCATTTTAAATGTGTTTGGGGGGGAGGGTTATTGGCTTGTTTTTGTCCTTGTTTTTATTATGTATGTATTTTCAGGTTGTGAATCGCCTTTGGATGTGCCATATTTCAAAAAGTAAAAACCAGGACACCCCAAAAGTTGTTGATTGATGTATGGCAGCCCTATCTTCGGAGGAAGGGTGATATACAAATTTAATAAATAAATATACTACAAGTGTAAGTGAAAAGGAAAAGTGGCAGCAAGTCATTTTAATGGCAAATAGCTTTTTGCAAAAACTGTAAAAGTCATGCCACCAATTGCATTGACTTCCCTCTGGCAAAGTATATAACTGGCATTCCAGATTTTGCACAAGAAAAAAAAATCAGCATTTTAAAAATATACAAGGATGTCATTCTCCAATCCTCTGTAATTTTTTTATTAGCCTTGAGTATCTTTGTAGTGACATCTAAATCAATTTGCATCCATTAGAATTTGAAATTCATCTGTTCTCTAGGCTCTTAGCCTTTTCTTGCAGGGATGTAGCATTGTACCTTGCATTTCAATAGATGAATGCATATCGGATACAATTAAACATAATGGGGTCTGAAGATATCATGTATTTGAGTTAATCTGGATAGCTGTACAGTAAAAGGCTATTAGAGAATTAGAGAGGATGGACATGTTCAGAAGCTAAGATGGATTTTGTTTGAAAAAGACACCCATATATTAAGCCTATGGCATTGGTTAACAGCATGCCTGAAGGCAGAATTCTATCACTAAGTACCATGGGTAATAAAATAGATTTGAAAATAAGATTTTATAATGCAAGAAAGTCTTGAATTTCATACACTTCTGATTTACAGCACTTTATTCCTTGGCTCTAATACTAGTAAATAATCCTCACTGCCACAACTGCTGATGCTCCGTTCTTTGGAAAAGACACCCAGGTCCTGCTTTCAAGCTTGGCCATTATGGTAACAGGAAGTTGGCCTTTGGCCTGATCCAGTTTGACTTTTGTCTTATTTTTTTTAAAAAAAAAAAAATCCTGAACAATAAATGTATCACTATTGTGCAGGAGCTTTCACAAAGCATAAAGAATACAGAAAAGTAGATGGTACAGAACCATAAACATAATTATAATGGGTTGGGAGTTACTCGTGCGTAATCCTGCTCCGTTTGAGCATTAGATTGCCTGGTTAAACCCTCCGGACTGCACAGCCCATCTCAGCATGGCTGCCCTTAGTCACTCGTAGAATCTGTCTGTGGGCGTTTCTTAAAGTGTTGCCAACATAAGAGTTGTTTGACGCCCAATCGTTTCCACCTCTCACTGCGCGGGAGTCTCCTGCGCAGGGTGGGCGTGGGCAGCGGGGTGCTTGGGCTCTCCTCGCTAACTTCCAACGAAGAGTCCTGGAGCCCCTGCACCTCCCTGTCCCATTGCTCTCCTGGATCCCTGGTGTTACACTCATTCTCTTCCCCTTCTTCCCGGCTGAGTCTCCCTCTAGCGCTTGGACCTTCCCCTGCAGAATCAGAGACCCTCTCCTTCTCCCGTGCCTCTGATGGCAGTTCCCTGACAATAATGGTTGCGTTCAGAGTTTCATAGAATAATAAAATCAGAGAGTTGGAAGGGAGTTCCCAAAATGCAGGAATATGCTATTATCCCATATGGGGATTAGAACCTGCAACCTTGGCATTATCAGCACCATACACTAACCAGCTGAGCTATCAAGTCTGATCCCCTTCCACAGATAGAAAGCCCTGCTTCCATTCTCAGAAGAGATGGGAAGACATCTAGACATCCCACTGGAGGAAAGGGGGAGGTAATATTTCCCCTGCAGCTTCCCCACGCCAACACACAAACTGTTCCAGAGCAGCTTTTTTAGGGGCTGAATGGGGGGTGGAAAGCAAGTGGAGGAAAAGATTGCCTTTTTTCCTTTCTTCCAATGGGAGAGTCCCAGGGGCACTGTTTCTGCAAGCTTGTCTGGATCCAAGGCAATAACCTTCTAACCAGGCATGTCTACCATTATAAAAGCCCCACTGGAAATGGAATACTGCCTCATGCATACAAGTTTTCACATAAAACTTTGGTCATTTGAACGTTTCTAAGCAGAACAATGAAGCTACTGCCATACATGCATTGCATTAGAATCAAAGTCAAGCCTTCATGGACTGGAAACAGCCTCTGTTCCCAAATTCCATCAAGTGCATAATTCAATCATGTAATTTCTCATTTTGTAATCAGTGTTTGGGAGCTTTATGTAGGTTGTTAAAATTGATGTTATTAGATTACTGTATTCTGTTCCTCACCTGTGGTGTTTTGGTTTTTAAACCCTCCTGCGTAGAACATTTATCTAAACTTTCTAAAAACACTTCTCTTAAAATAAAAAATGGCAACTTCACCGCAAAATGCTATTGATTGATGGCAAATACCACCTCATCTTCTCATGCTATGAGAAACATCCCAACTAATCCTTTTCAGAAGAATAATATATAGCAAAACGTGTAGAAGGGATTATCCTCTGGTCAGTCAGACTGTTCTAAACTGAATTCAATGTGTATTTTTAGTTTCATTGAGCTGAGCTGAAATAAACTGGAACAGAAAGTCCTAGCGTCATAAAACACATTGCAAACAGTGTGTTTCGGGGACTTTTCACAGTTTGGAAGGGAGGGGAGCTATCTAAAGCAGTGGTTCCCAATTACCTAAGTACTGAGGACCCCCTGTTTTTTCAAAGGCCAGACCATGGGCCCCCTACTTTTGAGAGGCTATAGCAGGGGTCAGCAAACTTTTTCAGCAGGGGGCCGGTCCACTGTCCCTCAAACCTTGTGGGGGGCAGACTATATATGGGGGGGTGAACGAATTCCTATGCCCCACAAATAACCCAGAGATGCATTTTAAATAAAAGGACACATTCTACTCATGTAAAAACACACTGATTCCTGGACCGTCCGCAAGCCAGATTTAGAAGGCGATTGGGCCAGATCCAGCCCCCAGGCCTTAGTTTGCCTACACATGGGCTATAGCATGGCTCCAAAAATGGGATGTCCCAGAGAATTGACAGATATGTGCCATGGACCCCTGGGTGGGTTACACAGACCCCCTAAGGTCCGTGGGTCACCAATTAAGAACCACTGATCTATTGCATTCGATTTACCTGTGGGTTCAGAGGGTGCATATATAGGGGGCTTCTAGACATGCATATTATGCATTAAATTAAAAATGAATTCATAGGGAGAAAAGGCTGGAAAAGAAAACAAGCACAGGTCTCAGAAGCCAGAACAGCAAGAGGGATTGCTGCCCAGTGAAAGCAGCGATCCCTCTTCCTGTTCTGGCTTCTGGGATAGCTTCGCAGCCTCCATTCACTCCATAAGACGCACACACATTTTCCCTTACTTTTTAGGAGGGAAAAAGTGAGTCTTATAGAGCAAAAAATACAGTAAGTTAAATAACCTAAACTTGGTTCCAAAACTTTATTGCCTGTTGTTTGGTAAGACGTGGACTATGGATAGCTTACAGAACAGACAGGAATGGAGCTCATATTTTATAAGCCCTTTTATAAGCCATAGGCAGAACTAACATGACAGCCATAGAAGCTTTATAGGTATTTAATGAGCCAATTCACTCAAACTGATGGTCCACTCAAGTCAGCATCATTTTTGCAATGGTGGACAGTTCCCAGTGTCTTAAGAGAAGTGTTTAAGAGCACAGGGCATCAGTGGAACACCCTAGCTCTTATCATCTCCTTCCAGTTTTGATAGGTGTAGTTTTAGGAACATCCTCACTAGATAATGTACACAGACTGCCATAATTAATAGCCACTTATTTTATCCTGAAATACACTTAGGAAAGCTCCAGTCCATAATCCTAAATCTTTATAGACAATGCACCTCTTTTTACAGCCTGTTAAGTCTTTCGGCTGTGTAATGTGGGCTTTACTACAACTTCAACACTGGATCTGTTAAGATAGCTGACACTGTGCTACCCTCATCTTTAATTGCAATCTTGCCTCTGCTAAAAAGTGGTTCCATGCAGCCACTGAGGAACAGTATGTGGGGGAGGAAAGGAAAAAGCCAGTAGATTATTCTGTACTCTTTTTTACCAACTGTTGCAAAGCTACATGGTCTTCAAGCAAGAAGAGATTGAATTTGTTTTCCCACAGTTCCTATAGCAGCTTTAGAGAACTTGTGGCCCTCCAGATGTTGCTGAACCAAAACTCTAATTATCCCTGTCTACTGGCCATGTCAGTTGGGGCTGATGGGATCTGGTCTCCAACAAAATCAAGAGAACCACAGATTTCCATACGCTCCAACTGAAGAAAATTGGGACGCGTGTCTTTCACTGCCACGCTCTCATGGGAGTCAGCTGACTCACACAAAAGCATGGTACCACAGCAAGCACCAATGCTGGTTGTAAGCTCATCCTCCTCCCCAAGCTTGATGACAGCACCAGAGGTAGAAAATGGCATATTTTGGGATCCAATCAGAAGTTATAATTCTGGGATGTCTCGGGAAAATCGGGACAGTTGTAGGATGTGGATTCCCCACTCCTGCTATAGAACATACTTCAGTGGAACTTATTCTAATACAAATAAGCTGGCAGTGCTGCAACAGCAAGGTCATGACCAGAACTGTTGGGCAAGACCAGATTATGCATACTAAAGTTGGAATAATGGCACCAGGGCCCATGACTATAAAAGAATACAACCCACTGATTCTCAAGCCCTTCTGGAAGACAAGTTAAGAATCAAAGTGTACAACTGTGAGATTATCCTGATATCGCTACCACTGTGCAGTTTGAAGGAGAGAACTCTGTGAGGTGGTGTGGAAGGGGGTTGCAGGCCATCTGATTTTTGTGGGTGGTTAGAGGGTGTGTAGGGTCAACAGATGCCAAGGGAGTGGTATGAGGGCGCATCCAGTCTGTAAATGTGGATGGAATATTTTCTGATTTGAAGAATTATGCATATAGGATGTCCATTTTTTAAAAAAAGTATAACTGTTCATATATAGAGATATATAGAGATATATAGATATAGATGTACAGTTTTACTTAACAAAATTTGACTTCACAAAACACCTTAAATTGTGGTCCCATGCCAATGTCTCCTAACATATGCATTCTTCTGTGTAGTTTTGCCTTGTATGCATTTTAAGGCAATTTCCCTCAATATGCAATTTTGTATGTTACTTTTATGAATGCATGCATTTATATGCATACTGGTGTGAGAGTTTTTGTACACATTGCTTGGTCGAAGAATTGCACTGCAAAATTTGAAGAGCAAATTTTGAAACATGTCTTAATTTCGGTTTGTATATTGGTTCAGAAAGTGTGAATTAGATATACTCGCCTTTAAATGAAAACTGAATCTGACCTCACTAGGACTCTGTCCAGCCCTTTCCCTTTATTATATACACATTATGAGTTCTAGGGCTGCTTGTGGCCTGGTAGGATGCCTGCCATATTCTCCACTATAATTTTAGTCTCCGCTGGGAATTTCCAGGTCTTCTTTATATGCACAGCCACTAGTCGTCCCCTCTAATAGTGTCCAGCCACTTGAGATGCTAGGTGCCTTTTTGTTCTGGTAGAAAGTCTCCCCTGATCCAGTAGCCTAAACAACAAGGCAAATCCTTTTGCATGTAGAAAGGTAGGCAGCAGAAAGGAAACTGCATCATGAACACAGCACATAGCACCAGCCATGCAGCCTGCAGGAACAGATTTCCTCTATCAAACGCAGGAAAAGATGGTTGCCATTTAAATAAACCTTCTGATGTTTCAGCTTTATCATTAAAATATTGCTGGCTTTTGAAGATGCACCTGTTTACACAGGCATGCCCTTGATCTCTCAACCCAAATCTCTGACTTTAATTACTGTATTGTTTCAGTGGGATTGTTTCATTGTGTTAATTATTGATGTTTCTATTTAAATACTGGTATAATTGGTTTTCATACTTGCAAGCTGCTTAGAGATGTATTTTGGCACTAAGTGGTATATAAATGAACAAATATTGATAATAACAAACCCAATAGCTCAGGAAGCTGCTGTTTGGATGGAGCCTAAGTATCTCTTCCAGCCATGGTTGGTGGCTGGTTTCATGTGTGGCAGCATTTTTCTTTAAAGGGATTGCTCCACCAGTGTAAAAGAAAATCTCACATTTTTATAAACATACCAGTCAGTGGTGCAGACTGTCTTTGAATACCAATGTGCAATCATAGTGACTCCTTATGAGATTGTGATGAACAAACAATCAGGATAGAAGCTGAATCCAACCATGCATTGGCAGAATGCCTTAACAGGAGATCAAGTCATGTCTATAAGATGGATATAAATACTGCAGCTCTCCAGAAGAAGCAACTGGTCTCCATTGCAGTGGTGTCATTAATAGAACTTTAATAAATAAATCATATTAATAAGTTTATTATTTATACCCCAGCCACTCTGGGTGGCTCCCAACAGAACACTAAAAGCAGAATAAAACTTCAAACATTTAAAACTTCCCTAAACAGGGCTGCCTTCAGATGTCTTCTAAAAGTCAGTTGTTTATTTTCTTGACATCTGATGGGAGGGCGTTCCACGGGGTAGGTGCCACTACCAAGAAGGCCCTCTGCTTGGTTCCCTGTAACCTCACTTCTTGCAGTGAGGGAACCGCCAGAAGGTCCTTGGCGCAGGACCTCAGTGTCTGGGCTGAACGATGGGGGTGGAGGTGCTCCTTCAGGTATACAGGGCTGAGGCCGTTTAGGGCTTTAAAGGTCAGCACCAACACCTTGAATTGTGCTCGGAAAGTCCATGGCCCAGATCAACAGAATGAGAAAGACGGCCCCCATGGCTGGTTTATTGCATTTTGAAATTACACTTTACTCTGTAAAGGGGTAGAAGGGAAATAAGAACATTAAACCTAGAGTCTAAAATCACCTAACTGTACCACTGCTCCATTCCTGCAATGGCTTTTTAATGTTGACATTAAAGGACTGCAATTCAGTGACAAACTGCACCTATTTATGGCAAAAAGGTAGCACGACTGATAAAGATCTCTTCCTGCAACTATGGGTGGGCAACTTCCCTTGCTCTTAAATGTCCACTATAATTTTGAATCTGATCATTGCTCATGTCTACCGCGCTTGAAACTTTAGATCCAATTTCTACATAAGGAGAAGGCCTTTAATTTTCAAACAGAGTTTTGTTGGCACCATGAAGAATCACTTTTTGCATATTTTCTTTGTTATAAATTAGATTGCTTTGAGATGAGTTAATCTAAAACTGGGGCAACCCCTGCTGTGATTTAATGTTTCAAGACTTTATTTCTTCTATAGTAATGCAAAAACACTTCAGAATTCTGGTGCGAGGAAAGAGGGAAAATGAGATTTTGCCGATTATTGCTTTTAAATTGCACACTAAATTGAAAAAAAATTGCTTTCCAGATGCATTCCTTTTGATCAGAATGGATAATTGTTCTCCATATGGTACAGAAAAAGAAGAAGAGGAGGAGGAGGAAGAAGAAGAAGATTAATATTCATAGAGTTGGATCCAGAAAGCACATTTGTGAATGGAGGGGCTCCTTTCATTTACAGAAAGAATGGATATGCAGCAGAGGTTTCCACTTGAGGAAATGGTCACCCAACTCTCTAGAGATGCTTTTCTGGAGATACAGGTCACCTGCAGGGGGAAGGAGGAATCAGCAAAAAATGCATCCTCATTTCCACTTGTGTGAGCATCCCATAAGCAGCTCCTCAGTCATTGTTAGACGGGATCTAATCCACAGTGCATTCCTTTTAATAATGTAGAATAAAAATTATATTAGGGAGAAATCTTAAGATCCAGGAAATGTGAGTGATGGGCTTTGGATCTGGTGTCTCCTTCTCTCCACCAATTAAAAAGAGAACGAGGTCTGGCATAGAGACACCCTTGTGGCGACAGCAGCAGTTTCACTGTTATTGCTCCACCACTGTAAGTGCTGACAGCAAGAAGGTATGGAAAGGTATGAAAAAGATATATTGGTAGGTGAGACAAGGAAGGCTTTGGGTGTCCAGGTTATCCTATGGGGAAAAACTATGCCAGAACCTTCCCATTGAAACCAAAAGAGAAATGAATATAGAAACTTTTTTTTAAAAGAGAGAGAGAGAAGTTGGGAGTGAGGAGGAAAAATCCACCCCCACTTGTAGGGGTTGGGAAGGAGAGGTTCCTCTGCCTTAGAGAGTCCTTCCCCTTCCTCTCTCCATATTCAGTTAGATTTCAGACCCTCCAAGTGTCCCTATTTTCCAGGGATGACCCTGATTTAGAGAAGCCGCCTGAGTTTCTGATTTGATCCTAAATAGGATGTCCCTATTTTCATTGGAGAAATGTTGAAGGGTATGGAGTTATCCGACCCACAAGCCATCTAAAGGCAATGTTGTATAGGGAAGGTTTCTTTAATGTTTAATGTTTTATTATGTTTTTATATGTGTTGGAAGCTGTACGAGTGGCTGGTACAATCCAATAAGATGCATGGGGTATAAATAGTAAAATTATCACTATGGAATTAGGACGTCCCTATTTTCATCAGACAAATGCTAGAGGGTATGAAATTTTGCTAACTAGAATTTTCATGTTATAATCACATATACAGTAGTACCTCGGGTTAAGTACTTAATTCGTTCCGGAGGTCTGTTCTTAACCTGAAACTGTTCTTAACCTGAAGCACCACTTTAGCTAATGGGGCCTCCCACTGCCACCGCGCCGCCAGAGCATGATTTCTGTTCTCATCCTGAAGCAAAGTTCTTAGCCCGAGGTACTATTTCTGGGTTAGCGGAGTCTGTAACCTGAAGTGTATGTAACCTGAAGCGTATGTAACCTGAGGTACCACTGTAATATAATAACATCATATTATTATATACTGTATAATAATAAAAGTTTGCAAAAAGGAAATATCACACGGATGTGGAATGATATTAAGAAGGAAATGATTAAAATATTAGGTGTACTCATTTTTATTCTTGTAGATTTGTTCCTTCCATTTTATGCTGTAAACTTATCATTTAGAAACCTGCTGACTTTTTCACCCCTGTCCTCTAAGCTATCTATTTACTTTTTGATTTAGTGTTTTGAAGCCTTAACAAGATTAGAGGTGCCCACTCCAATCTCTATCTTTCTCTCTTGAAAGGATTAATAGAGCAGAACAATGGCTCAGATAAGGCTGAAGTTGGCAACGATGCTAGCTAATTAACAAAAACAAGAAAGAATTATTTCTAAAGTTCAAGCAGGTTAGTATTATAACAAGGTAGAGACAGTGGATTTCAAAGCAAGGGAAGTGAAAGGTTATTCTTGTGTTATAACCTGAAACTTGAACCATCCATGGCTGCTTTGTTTAAAGTGTTGTCTAGATAAATGCCTAATGTTCTATATTTGATGATAAGAAAACTGTATAGAAGTAAGAGAGCTTCCAGGTGGCGTCTTAATACTGCAACTGGAGCATTATGATATTGCAGACAGGTTTCTAGTTTTGTTTTGTTTTGTTTTAAATCATTGGATTTCCCTTAGAAATGGTAAATTCAGCTTAAATGAAGGCAGGGAGGAATGGCATTTTTGTGCCGCAATGTCATGTGAACACTGGGGATTTGGGGGGGAGGGTCAATTCGCATTTAAAGGTGGGACTACTTAATTGTTTGAAACAATCTGAGAACTAGAACACAGCCATCCTTCAAAATTTGCAGCTCTCCGAACCTTGCAGTGCAGATCACCTGGCAAGAAATGTGTGCAAAATGCATATGCTAGAGAAAAATGTCCATGAATGCATGCATTAGTGAAAATAATGTACAAAAAAATGTTAGAGGAAACATTTTGAAATCTGAATAATTAATATACACATGCATCTTATACATATACTTCATATGCTTCATAGCACCAGGAAATGAAGTCTCTCAAACTCTCTGATTTGGATAGCAACTAAAGTACTGTCTTTTAATTCTTTGTTTCAGTTAAGTGATGATAATTTTCCCTACTTGAGTTAGGGTGAAAGAGTCCCGCTGCAATGGCTTTTAGTGCATAGGAAATACATAAAACGGCTGAGAAAGAGTGCTCCACTTGAGAAATCCTTACTGTAAAATTGCTAAATAACTTTGACAATACAGACTAGTGATATCTGGAGAGACATAGACTGCTACTCTTTTTGCTCACCCCCTTTCATTAAACGACTGGTCATTTGTATTCTATGACCACAAAACACATATTTCTGACAGTTTTAAAACTTCTGAAGGCTCTCGCCACCTTTCCCCCCTTTTTAATTTGTTTCCTGGATGAGGACACTATCTTTTTCCATGGCTCTTACTGGAATTGATTTTCAATTCAAATGTCTCCACCTCTGGGTCATCTAGTCAGCTAAAGAGGAAGCATTTCTGCCTTCTCAGTTTTTGAACAACTCCTCCCCAATTGATGTGAATAGAAATTAGCTCCTTATTGCTTCTGCAGGTTGATGAAATTAATAATAATAATAATAATAATAATAATAATAATAATAATGCATTGTAAACCAAAGCAGGGAGGAAGCAAAATTCTGCAGAGATTAACAGGCAGCTGCCAACCTAGCAGTCCGAAAGCACATCAAGTGCAAGTAAATAAATAGGTACCGCTCCGGCGGGAAGGTAAACAGTGTTTCCGTGCACAGCTCTGGTTCACCAGAAGCGGCTTAGTCATGATGGCCACATGACCCGGAAAAACTGTCTGCCGACAAATGTCAGCTCCTTCGGCCAGTAAAGCAAGATGAGCGCCGCAACCCCAGAGTCGTCCGTGACTGGACTTAATGGTCAGAGGTCCCTTTACATTTACCTAACAGCATAGAGGCACAGCAAAACCAGTGTAGAGGTACAGCTCAGGTTTCTGTTAATCAGATTTAAAGATTGTTGTTGGTTGTGCACAGGTTTCATTTCACTCTTAATCCTAGATTATTTGAAAGCCATAAAGACTTTAGACTTTACTATTTGTCATTCACATTGCCATCTAAAATGAGGGTATCCCCTTTAAGGGCCAGTGTCCAAAATTACCCTACTGAACCACTGAGCCTCTGCCTTTCTGCTCATAACCACATACGCCTTTGGAAAGATGTGAACCTAGCACAAGAAACCCCAAGCTATATCGCACCCTTCCCACATCACTTTACGAGACATTTGATTTGGCTTTTCATGACCTGTGCTAAGCTGGTACAGAAGAGATATGATCCAAAGTGCTTTGAAATTATTGCCCACCCCCAAACTCTTGGGGTTGGATAAGCAAGGAAATTCAATACAATAAATAAACGTCCTTGCTTCTGAAATTTATGTTCAATATGACATTTTCAGACACAAGCACTGGCCTTTTAACAGGGCCAGTTAAGCTTTAATAGACCTGTCACCGCAGTGGTACCTTGTGATGGAAGATTCCAACAATGGAGTTGCTGTTCTTTAAGGACACAGTTCATAAGGAATGTGTCCAGCTCAATAATTATTGAAAATGGATCGGAGCCACATGAGAGCAGAACTACACACTATTCCACCTGCTGCTTGGATAGGAGATTGTATCTCAGTACTTGGTAACTCAATACTTTACTCCACTATCTGTTGATGAAAACTTCAGTGGAAAAGGTGAATCTGTACAGTATTCAGTATATTTGTGAAATGTTGGCAACACTCGCCTCTTCCAGAGGCTTCCTATGTTCCTTTGATTGGAAGAAGCATGTACATAAAATGCAATTCAATTCTTTTTCTTTTTCTACTTTTAATTTATTTTTGAAGACCAGTTCTATTTAACAGATTTGTGCATGTATTTTCCACTTCAAGGCATTTCCATTCAATGTCTTTCATTAAAGAAAAGATGCCTCGCTGGTGCCACTTTCTGCTTCAGGTACTTACTCTGATCTTCAGATATGCTTTGATGATAGAATGGATCGTCAAACGTCTTGGACATGTTTGGATAAAGTGTAAATGCATTGCTGAACACTTTTCCTTGCAGTCTACTGTGCCTGAAATCAACTTAATTATAAGTGCCAGCATACTTAATGTTTAAATTAAAAGGACACTTGATGGTGAGCCTGATATCAAAGTACTAAAATTGCTTGAATGAATTTAGCTGCAAAAGGTGGCCATCGGGAGGTGGAAATGCAGTAATAGCTTATTCAGGTCTGGGAGAATCTTCTTTTCTGGCTGACTTTTTTCTTCCTCTTCTGAAAAGCTCAGATAACAGAAAAAGGGGATTTAATGGTAGGGCACTAATGATATTTTCCATTAAAAAGTCTTGGCAGTTGGGTCTAAATCACTGCCACATTTGTGTAGGAAAAGAATTTTCCTTCCTTGTCAGACTGACCAATTACCCAAAGGGATTTTCATCTCTTTCAGCTTGAGGCATCTGTTTACTCAATTATATTTTCTCTGTGAGGGCCTTTGACACTGGGGACCTTGTTCCTTCTTCTATCTGTTTGTGAGACACATTATCAGCATGATATGGTCTAATCTTTTAAGAAGATTTGATTGTGGAAGATCTTGCCCCAGGCCGATAGGTTAGGCTAGATGATCTAATCAAATATCATCTTTCCGCCCATTGTAATTTTTTTACTTTGCTTTGGTATTAAAGATACAAGGCAGGCAAGGCGGGCTGTGCCTCTGCATGAACTGATGCCAAAAAATACACAGTGAGATGAGGCTTTTGGAATCAAGCCCTCTGGAATCAGTATGAGAGCGGTCAAAGTAGTTAAAAGTGCTCAGCACAGTGCCAGTAGTACCAGCCTCAAACTATATCCCGCTCACTGTCTAATATCCCGTACACCATTCATTTCAAAAAGCCTGAAAGCAAAATTCCACTAAGTTAGATGAAATAGAGATAGAAGTGCCATCAGAATATCGAAAATATTTCAACGCCTGCTTATTTATTAACCTTTCCACCCAGGCACCATTGAAATGAACAGATAAGGCAGTATCAAAGATAGCAAAACAATAACTCCTAGCTAATTACTGCATCCCATTCTGTCATTCCCAGGATGCCTTATCAGGTTCCTTACTTTCAAATAAATCACTGCATAGCAGTTGATTATATTTAGAGATGAAGGTGCCACTGCTTACTGAGTTAGCATACCTCTATAAGAACAAAAAAACAAAACAAAAAGAATCATGCCCTCACTATGAGTTATATATTACGTTTGCACCAATGCAGCTATTAACTTTCGCCTTCCTCCTAGCTAGCTGTCCCTTCCCTGCTTATTATATCAGCCAAGAGGGGCAAGGGTCCAGAGGGCAAGGGGTTGCCTTGACCGATCCAGACATCTTGTCCTTGTCCTCGAGCCTTACTAACTGAAACTCATCCAACATAGCATGACTAGACAATGCTCTAGACACCTCTCGAGATTCATCTGCTGTAACAGTGGAGTCAAGGTCCCAGCAGATCTAAGCAATTTTATCCTCAAAATGCTTTGCAAACAAGTCACTGAGAGCTACCGCCAGTTCTTTCACCTCCTTTGGGCAAGACTATAAAAGGCCCCACACTTCCCAGAAAGGCTCTTCTGGATAGCACAATGAAGATGCTATGGAGATAGCAGGGCTTCTGTTCAGCCAGAACTTAATGGTACTCAATTCCGGCACCTCTCAACTGGGTGCCATTGCCATTATAAGAGAACAAGGGAGGCTTTCATGGTGAGTTAAGGCACCTCCCCCCCCCCCCAGAAAATAGCATTGGAAACATCAAAGTATTCCTTCTATGCTGCCTTCACTGCCACTAGGTAGGTTCAGTGATGAGCCCTCACCAGCATTTTACTGGAGTTTTCCTCAACTCAATGTTCAAGCTGTCTCGCAGCTTGTTTCCTCCCCCTAAGCTCTAGTCTAGAGTATACCAGGGAGCCAAGCAGGCTCCACAAAGTAGAGCAACCATGTCAATGACCTGAGCCATTCCAATATTCCAGAGGTCAGCCAGGACTTCAACAGAAGCACCAGTCCTATCAGCAGGAAAATCCTCCAGAGCCATTTGGAAACCCATTGGATCCATCAGCCTCCAAGGGCAGACCATCCTAATAGTTCCTAATAGAGGGGGAAGGTGCTGAAAGCCTAAATCTTAACAGGAACTGATCTGATCATGACAAGGGACTGATGTCAATACCACCACCACCCCACTTTTAGATTACCCTCCTGCTGCCCAGTTGAGAAAACAAGGTCCAGAGTATGGCTGCCACATGTGTTAGGCCGATGACATGTTGGAAACTGTCCTATTATGCAAATTATGGAACTATGTTATTTAACAAAATGTTACTCTTTTCTCAGATTTGTCATTAGAATAGAAACAATGGATTGTTCTTCATAACACTATCAATTAAAAGTACATCCCAACAGTAGTTTTATGGCAACATGAGAGAGTGGAACTTTCACACACAAATATATATGGGGTGGCTTACTCCTTTGGTCCTGAGATGAAAACACAACTAGTTTCCCGCCCTGAGTATAACTTTGCATAAATAACTCTCTTTCTGCATGACTCAGTTTAACTCATACTCAGCATTGAGAAAATGAAATCGTTCCTACCCCATTGGGATGTTGTGAGAAATAATTAACAAGATGTGTGTCACGCTCCCCGTACCTTTCAGATAAAATGCTCCCACGGAGCACCTTATCATTAGAACTGCACTGAGCACCACCTACAGCCGATGGACCTGTGGTGAGCAACAGCTGGGATATGCAAGCCCCCAAATAAAATTGTTTCACTTAGTAGATCCCTCCTTCTTGTGAGTTATTAATTTTTCCCCGTGCCTTAGGGAACTCACAAAAAAAGGAGCTCTCATCCAATTTGGCAACTGCATACTGCTGATAAGGGGATTTGCTGATAAAATGCATTATGGGTTGTTTTCTTATACTCTGTGGTAGCCAGATGACAAGCACCAAGCAGAACGTCTTTCCATTGCCATTTATTTTATTATTCCTTTAATCAAATGGTTGGCGGCTACAAGGAGCCTGATAAATGGAACTGATCAATGTGCTTCCTCCCCACTCCTTCCTTGCTTAACGGACACATTCCTCTCTACATCGCTCAGCCACGTCATCTGCCCCATTATATTACAGAAACAGAAGGCTATGACATCCTGTCAGATTAGAAGGAGATTTACAATAACATGCATACACTTTAAAATTTACTACTTTACCAGCACGCCGTGAGTCCTACTGGATAAATTTCCTACGGTGGCATTGGTAGCAGTAATGCTTTGTACAATATTAAAATGTAATATGCTAATTTTGTCTGCAGGTATACATACCTGATTGCAAAATATGTATGTAGCCCGTTAAGAGTGGGAAACGTCAGGACCGATAGAATTGTGCGAATTTCTCTAGAACACTAATAGTGCATGTCTCTGCGAACTGCCCTGGGCTCTCTTGATGAACAGCAGTATATAAATTTAATAAATAATACACAATAATGAGAACAGGGATGGGGAACCTGTGTTCCTCCAGGTGTTGCTAGACTACAACTCCTATCATCCTTGTCCACTGGCCCTGAGGGGTGTTGATGGGAGTTGGAGCCACAGGTTGACAATCCCTAATGTAGATTACTTTAAAAGAGAGAGAGCGCCTTGTCAATAGCACTTTGTATGATCACGGCAACATTTTAATTAATTTTAATTCATTTAATTTCACCAACTGCGAAATAGAAACCACCAATACTAAGAGTACTAGCCAGAATCTAAAGACCCCATTGTACAAAGAGAAGGCAGCTGCATTCCACCCACCCGCTGAAATTGTGTACCATTCTGAAAAAGTCATCCAGCTCTCAAAAGCATTTTTCCCATGGAATGTGAAGGCTTTCAATGGAACCCCAGTGTTCATCTGGAATTCAAGTACTTTGAGACCAACCTATCTACTAGTGAAATACTCACTATCCACCTCAGTTGTAGGCATAGCCCACAATTCAATACCCGCATTAAGAGAGTGGGCAACACAACTTATCTCTCTTTGGTAACTCATTGCCTGGAAGTGACTTAACATGCTGATAGCAGCAGGAATTTTCATTAGGAAAGAGCCTAAAGCAGTATACTCAGAACATGACAATGTACACGAAGAAGATGGGAGAGATGAATGCTTGGCTCAGACCAGAATTCAAAAGGCCATTTTTTTCTCTCTCTCTTTGACACATACTTTTGAAAAGCGCCACTGTGGCTAAGATAAATGGGACACGAAAGGAAAGTTGGCTTCCAGCGTCTAGCTATTTTTGAGCCCTTCTAATGCTGCCACACTGTTGTAGATCACAGCACAATACCCTTGTTTAGAAATGACCGGGCCCCTTTAGTAAATTTGTCAAGAAGACGTAATCAACGTATCTACAGGTACATGTGGCATCATTTCTGGTCAATGGTAAGGTGCGTAAATAATGTATCTCATGCTTAGATACATACAGAGCTGAGCGCAGCATGTGTGTTTTTAAAGTGATTTATTGGATCAAGGGGCGCAACTGGTGGTTCCCTATAACAGCTGCTGCAAAAGATGTTTTCTTCTTCAATTTCATTTAGCTTGAAGCAAACACAGTTGGATGGCAATGCAAATACTGAAACAACCGTCCTGAGAATACAACTAGAGTAGTAACCAGAAGGCCTTTTAGAAAGTATATTTCTTTTTTAATTCAGAAATACAAAAATCATCTAGTGGGGGTTTGCCCCACACACTGGGTTGAATATCAAGGAAGATTTACCATAGTCTACATTTCAATCCAATGAAGAGTTTAGCAAGCTTAAGACCATTGGTTTCAATTGGTTTAAATGCCTATCAACTCTGTTGGGCTGCAGCCAAACTATCCTGCATCTTTAATTTCGATCATATTCCTCCAAAGGCTGATCATAGGATTTACTCAATTGGATTGTTTTTAAAAGGCATTAACAAATCAAGTTTAGTATAATTTAATCATGACAGGCCTTTGCATAAAACCCTACCTAGAGTAGAGGGGAAGAGGATGTGTTTGGGTTTGTTTGGTTTTTTGGTCTGGACCTAATTTTCAGTTTGCATGTGTCCCTGACGACAATCGGAGTACATCTCTTGCCACCAGTGGAGAATATCTGCAAGACGGGGACAATGGCGAAACAGCACTGTATAATGAGATTAATTATCCAATCATTCAAAAGCATGGTCAACAGGTGAACACTTGACTTTTAATGCTTGCCATAAAATTGCAGTGCTGTAATTTAATAGGAAAGTTAAGTGATTATCAGAATCATTGTAGCCTCTGGCTTGATAATTACACAGACCACAGTCGGTTATCAACAAGGAAGCTTGCCTTTCATTTTGCGTGAATTTTCCTTGCTTACAAGTTCAGAATAATTTAAAGTTTACAGACTTTAAAAGGGCGATTTTATGTGCTTTGTTTAGTTCCAAGCTCTGCTTCTCAGGCAATTTTGAGTTTTTATTAAGATAAATAAAATGTCACTATATAAAACTTAATTCAGTTTGTTTTATGTGTTCTATATGCCACTTTGTGTGCTGCCTCTTTATCCAGAGCCTGACGTATCAAGGACCACTCCACTGATAAAATGTACTGAGGTTTATAATCTTCCTGTAGTTGAAATGACAAGTGATCTACATTCCATGGTACGAAGGACAGCTATTAAGTTCCTATCTTTCAAAGTTGTCAAAGGCCCCCAAATAAAAAAGAAAGAGATTGAAAACTGATGGCTGCCAAACAACCTTCTGAACAGAAAGTCTATGGCTTTGCAGTTGAAACTGCTGCGTTGATCCACCTGACATTCTAATATGAAAAATGCCAAAAGGGATTAGAAGGCAATACCGCAAGACTTTGATGCTTCATGCAAAATGCTAGCAAGTCCTAGTCGATGAGGGCCAGTACTGTATTGTACACAAAAGGGAACTATTTCACATTACAGTGGTACCTCAGGTTACAAACACCTCGGGTTACAAATGCTCTGCTAACCCGGAAGTAGTACCTCGGGTTACGAACTTTGCCCTAGGATGAGAATGGAAATCGCGTGCCGGCAGTGCGCCAGCAGCAGGAGGCCCCATTAGTAAAAACACACCTCAGGTTAAGAACGGTTTCGGGTTAAGAATGGACCTCCAGAACAAATTAAGTTTGTAACCTGAGGTACCACTGTAGTCATGTTCTGCCTTTCCACTGGCACCCTTCAGTTAAGGGTTGTCTGGTTATGACCTGGAAATTGCACTATCCTTTTAATCTATTATGAAAACAAAGCAATTAAATGCTCCTGCCTGTTCTATTCCCAATTCCTTCACTTATTTTCCTGTTGCACAGCACACATGCAGCCTTCCCCTCCTACAAAAGGCAGGAGGGGAAGTACCGGGGAATGTGCTTTCAATGGTACCGAAACTCAGCTGGGGACCTAGCATCAAATGAACTTGATTTTTAGTTATTCTCCATGCTGCGATGGGGGAAGGAGTTTCAATTCCAGGTACTATCCAACCCAGGAGACAGAAACAGGCCATTCTAAAGCATGACACAAACCTCACCAACTGAGGCAGCTGTTGGTACAAGGGGCACATTCCCCCAAATTCTGATGTAGTCTCCATTGCCATTGTTGGGCATGCATCCACCTTGTTTCCTACCAAGTATAGAAAGAAGATGGGAATGGGTCATCTAAGCCAGGAAGCAACCTGGGCCCTAGCCTGGCACTGCTGCCTCCCCTGTTCACATTTAAAGACAAACCAAACTCACCTGCATTTTCCAAAACAACATACAAACTGAAACACAGCCATCCTTTGAAATTTGAACTTCTCTGAATTTTGCGATGCAGCTCTCCAGCCAAGTAATGTGTACCAAGAATGAATACACTTTTTGGTAAAATGTGCATAAGAATGCATGTATTACTGAAAATAACATGCAAAAATTGATTATATTTGCAAAAACGTCCCTTAGGCAGAAATGCATACAAATGTGTAAATTTGGAGAAATTTACACTGAAATGCTGATGAGGGGAAAACTATTGAGTCCTGTCAGCAGAAACTCTGCACAAGGACCTCTGCTTTTTCCTCTTCTCCCACCTGCTTCATGTTGTTGTTGTTTAGTCATTCAGTCATGTCCGACTCTTCGTGACCCCGTGGACCAGAGCACACCAGGCACTTCTGTCTTCCACTGTCTCCCGCAGTTTGGTCAGACTCATGTTTGTAGCTTCGAGAACACCGTCCAACCATCTCGTCCTCTGTTGTCCCCTTCTCCTTGTGCCCTCCATCTTCCCCAACATCAGGGTCTTTTCCAGGAAGTCTTCTCTTCTCATGAGGTGGCCAAAGTATTGGAGCCTCAGCTTCACGATCTGTCCTTCCAGTGAGCACTCAGGGCTAATTTCCTTAAGAATGGACAGGTTTGATCTTCTTGCAGTCCATGGGACTCTCAAAAGTCTCCTCCAGCACCATAATTCAAAAGCATCAATTCTTTGGCGATCAGCCTTCTTTATGGTACCTGCTTCATACACAGCCCAATTTGGCTCTGGGGTGGTGGTGCCAGGAGATCCTTCAGAACAGTTGGTGGCCATGCCAACTCCAGCATGACAACAACCTTAACATGTCATATACAGGCAATAACTAATTTACGCACGTCCAAGTGACTGTGCACTCATGCATTGTGCCGAACCGGAAGTGACTTTGAAATTGGCAAAAAAAAAAAAAAGGCCCTAAAAGAGTGTCTAGCAATCCCACAAGCCTTTGGAAGTGCAATCCCACAAGCCCTTGCACTGAACATTGAGGCCTGTGGAGAGCAGGAGTTTGGAGGGAGCGAGTGTGTGGTGTTTGCAAGCTTTTCCAATGGTGTTCCCAATATATGTGATTTCACTTAAACACATGGTGCCTCAGAAAGTAACACCCACATAAATGGGGAGTTGCCTGTGTGTGTGTGTGTGTGTGTGTGTGTGTGTGTGTGTGTGAAGACAATTCTACTATGACGCCTAGAGCAACTGGGATATTGACATATTGTTCTACTTGTTGGTAAATTTGTATATTCAGAAACACCGTTCATAACCCTAACCATCCAGGTTTTTCACATAATTCCTAGGGCTATTTATAATATAAAATATCAGCAGTATATGAAGCCATGCTATACACAAAATAGTCAGCCTCTGTCCTTTAAATTCCTTTCACATCATCCTTGGCCAAAAACAGCACATGGGTACCCTTAAGCGTTCTAAAATCAATGAGCTTAAGTGCATAATTCTGTGCTGGACTGGAGATAGCCCATCCAAAGTAGGCATGTGATTTCAGAAGCACTGACCCTTATAGTAATATATTAAAGCAACCCTTAATAAATTGAAAGAATCTTTCAATCTTCTTTGAAATTTCTACAATTTTTGGTCACATGGAGATGTTGTCTGTTCCTCTCACCGAAGCGCTTTTGCACAGCTTACATTCTTAAAATTAAATTTCTTGTAGGAAAGTACCATCTAGTGGATATTTTGAAAAGTGCTGGTGTTTCAACTTTAGAAAGACAATTTAATATCCTCTACAGAAACACCTGGTCAGTAAATTTTCCCATTCACATGGAAAATGCCATAAGGATTCCCTTTACACCAGATTCCTAAATCCTTGTTTTTTAAAAAATTATCTTTATTTAAAAGGTAACAACACTGGGATAGCTCAGTCAGTACAGACTGAGACTCTAAATCTCAGGTGGTGGATTTGAGTCCCATGTTGGGCAAAAGATTCCTGCATTGCACGTTGTTGGGACTTAATGACCCTCGTGGTCCCTTCCAACTCTACAATTCTAGGAATCTATGACACAAGAAATGCAAATTGTAATATAACAGCTTGTGAATCAGTCTGCATGGATGGAATCAGAAGTCATTTTTATAGTTCCATTCCTATGCACACTTGCTTAGAAGTTCAATGGGACTTACTCTTAGGTAAGTGTGCTTAGGATTTCAGTCTTAATTGCTTATGTAGCATATACCGTTGCTTGAGAACAAGCAACACTATGCCTCCATTTGGTGCCTCTCCTTGTAAATGCTCTGGCGCAAACAGTTCCCTATAGCTCTGAAATAGGTGTGCTGGCAAAGGCATAAGCTGTGTACACATTCCTGTTTACTCTGCATCCAGTGCACACCCACAGCTGGTTTGGGAAGTAGCGTGCGCATGATCTCAGCTGCAAACCATATCTGCCCTGCATCTGCCCTGTCATTTCTTATGAAATTCTGTGTTTTGATGCATTTGTCCCGAAACCTGCTTTCATTCCAATTGAGAAGAATGACCTAGCTGCGTTTTATGCCAGTAATATGTACATAGGGAAAACCAAGCTGTAGTGTTCCCATATACCGGTAATTAGCCACCAGCATCCTGATATTTGCAAGGATTCATTCCAAAAAATGCATAATACCATTCAGAAATATTTAATGCTACATTGCCATTCAAAACAAAGTAAATTAGAAGAGCTGTAGGTATATTCTATACAGATTTTTTTGCCAATATTTTACTCTTGCCCCTCATCACAGGTCAGTTGATCTGTTCTTCAGAAGTTCTCCCCTGAAAGAAGTGCTGCCTTGCATTATAAGGTGTCCTTCCATTTGCAGCAGAAGTTCCCTGAGCTAACCTTTCACACTATTTCAGACGGTTCTCCACTCCTCCAGCGCAGATATTTGTGCGGCACTGGAGCCTCAAGGAGTGAAATCAGAGGAAACTCCCCCACTCCCTTTTCAGTGTTTTGTTTTTTCAAATTTGTATTTTATTTTTGCCATGGATAGTGGTTATACATGTATAAGTATTCAGCCATGGGCCAGTCCACCATTCCTCAGACTATGTGGTGGGCCAGACTATTTTTTTGGGGGGGGGGTAAACAAATTCCTATGCCCCACAAACAACCCAGAGATGCATTTTAAACAAAAGCACACATTCTACTCATGTAAGAACACCAGGAAGGCCCCACAAACAACCCAGAGATGCATTTTAAACAAAAGCACACATTCTACTCATGTAAGAACACCAGGCAGGCCCCACAAATAACTCAGAGATGCATTTTAAATAAAAGGACACATTCTACTCATGTAAAAACACGCTGATTCCCAGACCGTCCGCAGGCTGGATTGAGAAGGTGATTGGGCCGCATCCAGCCCACGGGCCTTAGGTTGCCTGCCCCTAGACTAGGACCTGGGACATCCAGGTTCAAATCCCCACTTGGCGTGAAATTTACTGGGTCAGTCACCAGCTCTCAACCTAAGCTACCTCATGGGGTTCTTGTAAGGATTAAATGTGGGTGAGAAGAACAGCCTACACCACCTTGAGCTTCTTGGAGGCAAATAAATGTGCAAAATAAAACAATTATAATTGCACCAACATTTTGTATCAAAATGGTGAATGATTCAGTTGTCCTCTTCTATAACTTTGTTTTATCAACAAAAACAGGTATGATGTTGGTTTTCCTTTTTTTAACTGGCTGTATTGAAAATGTGCACAAATGTTTTGTAGTATGGTTTTATGCATTTCATATCCATAGTGTCCCTGAGGAAGAATTCCGTTCAAAACACATGTGGCTCAATGAAAATGTACACTCATGTACACTTGAACGTCTTTGGCCTTCCATCCAACTTAATGGCAAAAAAAGCCACAATATAAGCAACACTTTTGTTGTGGACTTCAGATTCAAAACACAGGGAGAGCATGATAAAACAACTGTGCTGTGAGAATCACATGTAAGGGGGCTTAATCCCTTCCACTTCATTCAAGGGATGAAGCAGTTTATTTGCCAGAAAAAAACATTTGTCTAGTGGGTGATATTGAACAAAACATGACTTTGGGGGCCATGTGAAAATATATGGCAGTATTGAACATTGTACCAGCAGAAGACTCCCCCTTCCTCTCCTCACCCCTGCAGCCCTCTATATGCCCCCAATCTTCTCTATAGAGTCCCATAACAATCCAGAGCAAGCAAATTTTCAGGACATGCAGGGGGTACAGGGTGGAAGAGAGGAGAATGGTGTCCTGTTGCACAAACTGAAGCCCATTGCACTTGTGCATTAGCAGCATTAGTTGCCACCCATAACCCTGGTGATAGAGCAGGGAGATACAGAGGCATTCAAAACGAAACACCAAACTGATAGCTGAATTCCCAGCATACTCAAAAGCCGCTCTGAAGCAGTGCCAAACTCTTAACTGTCCTTCAGAACATGAGCTGGCTGAAGAGGAAGGGAGAGCCATCAAAAATTGGTGCATTTCAAAAAGTTTTCTCTTTTGTTTTTCCCCAAGTAACTAAAGACAGCAGGCATATTAAAAGGGATACTCTCAAGATGAAATCTGTCCTCCAACACCGGCGATCCCTTCACAGTGGAAACCATCAAATAATTCCTCTCAAACAACATCACTGCTTTTCTTCATAAATAACCAGAAGCAACAAGCACAAAGAATTCTGATACTTCATGGTGTTGGATAGGGCTCCAACCAGCTGCAATTCCAAGAATGTTACAATGCTACAATTAATGATCAAAATGTGTTGATAGGGGATACCAGAGCACACCAAAGTACGGTGGGGGTGTCATTTTCTTATGTCTATCTTTCTTGAGACAAAGATATAATGCACACTGTAATTGACTGTAAATAAAAGTATGGTGTGGTTTTTAACTTCATGGTTTATTTTGTAAAACTCTCTTAGAATGTTCTACACAAATCACTTGGCATATCCTATAATGACTTTCCTTTCTCTACCAGATGTGGCTTGAGTTTTAGTTCTTGAATACTGATTACAAGACCAGTGCAGAACAGTTCTTACCGTATTTTTTAAGGATCTCTACACCAGGGATGGCTGACCTGTGACCATCTGTTGTAGTCTGTCATCATCTGGAGAATGACAAGTTAGCCAACCCTACTACAGTGGTACCTCCGGTTGTGGACAGGATCCATTCCGGAGCTCCGGTCGAATCCTGAAGTTTCTGCAACCAGAGGTGCCTGTTCTGTGCATGCTCGCAGCACAATATAGGGCTTCTGCGCATGTGTTCGCGGAAAAACCCGGAAAAATACTTTATTTCTGGGTTTGCCGTCTTTGCAACCTGAAGTTTATGTTACCCGAGGGTAACGTAAGCCGAGGTTCTGCGGTTCTACAGAACTCTTTTTCTCCTTCACTGCAGGAAATTTGATACACTATTAATGTTTGTTTTCAAGATCTTGAGCAAGGATAATACAGAGTACTTGCCTCATAAAAAGTGTTTGCCATCCTCTAAAAGCCTTGTCTGGCACGTAAAATCAGTCATCGGTCTTGGAAACTGATATGACAGTGGTCTTATTATTAATAGGGAAGAGCCTGGCAAGAAATTATCTATTCGTACATCTCCTATTATCAGCGAAGATGACATTTCAAGGGCATAATGTGGTCTTTTGGGCCTGCATCTAATTGGGACACACACACAAAGCTCTGTTTGATCAAGCCATAAAATATGCACTATCTTTCCCGGGCTATATTAATTAGTTTTGGGATGTATTCCAATCAAAGGGTTCAGAATAACTTAAAAACATATATGATCAACCATTTTTTTATGTTAGGCAAACAACTACAATCCAGCTTCTGTGCTCTCAGAATCCACTCTGTTTGGCAGACACTGTCCTGTTTCTTTTGCTTCACAGAATGATCACACATAATCAGGTTCTATAATATAATTGGTGACATCTAGCATTATGGGTTTTACAACTGCAGAGCTCAGAAGGGGCATTGTATACAAATATCTGTATGGAGCTCCACAAATATTTATTGACTTGACAGCAAATCGTAAGAAAAAGTACCTACATTGTGGGCACAATTTAAAAAAAAAAAAAATCGAAGGTACCCATAAGGTAATAGCAGCAGTAAAACACAACCATAAAAGAAATACATGATAGAACAGTCTGTTATCCTTTGTGGCAATCTGCAACATAAGCCTTTTTTATTAAAAATACATTCAGGGAATTTTGTTTCCAAACAAGCAAAATGAAACCACTTTTATGTTATCTTACTGCTACTGGCAAAGAAGAGCTCAATTTTCTGGCCTATATGTGAACTATATACACTGCATACAAAATCTAGAAGAGTGATTTGAAGTGTAGAATACTATGCTTTGTCTCTTCAGATCTGGTGACATGCCCCAAACACTACCAGTTAAAATGTTGGTAAAATATTTTATTGTTCCTTCGCTAAAATTTGGTGCGGTGCAAATTTGCTTCAAGGGCCAAAGCTATCTTTCTTCGAAAGAAAACACAACAATCTAGGCAGTGCTTGATTATAAAGTGTGTGCAAAACCGATTCCTCCTTTGTTAAATGAAAAGGCCATTCAAGCCAAAAGAAACACAGAAAATCAGAGGCTGTTCTAATTCACTGATGCTGACAGGTAGTTTTATCTTGCCACGCAAAACAAATAAGAACAACTTGAATGAGAAGAATAGAGAAATTCCTAAGAAATATCCCAAGACAAACAAAAGAAATGCTAGAGCTTTAAACACTTTGGTTTGGATTTCGGTATCAGTTCAAGGAAGGCAAGTTTCCCATCCACTCCTTTCCATTTCTGTCACTTGTGTCCTCCCCACAAGTATCTCTGGAGACCTGGAGGGCATTCCTTAACTATGTGAAATGGGAAGTAGAGGACAGTGCAGATATATATAGTTTTAATATATTGGGTCCCTTAATGGAAGACAGGCGGGATATAGTTAAATAGCAGAACTAAATAGAACTAAACTAGGCCTGAGAACTTGGCCTAAGGCTGCAGCTTCTTGCCTATCTATCTAGGAGTAAGCTCCACTGTACACAGTAGGACTCAGCTCCAAGGGACCATGTACTCTAAGTGTCTGGTTCCATGGGTTTGTAACCTAGCTATGGATTCCTTGTGGCAAAGCGGCAAAGCATTCTGTTAATATAAATTAGATCTGACAGCTTACTGTGTTATGGTGGATAGGGGTACATAAGCACTTGAAGTAGCAGTGTCTAGTTCTCTCTAGGTCATTTGCAGCTAAGAGAGGGGAGACTCCCAACTCCTGAAGGTGGCAGTGGTGAGACCCTTTTTCACATGGTTGTCCCGGGGCCTTAAGGTACTAGGTAACTACTGTCTGGTTGTAAATGTCCCCTTCTTGGGGTGAGGTGGGTTGATTGAAGAGGGTGGTGACCAGCCAACTCTAAATACATTGAGTTGAAACTGATTATCTAAACCTGTGGTTCCCAACGTGGGACACACGCCTCATAGGGGACCAATTCGAGAATGAGTTATTAACAGTTAATGGCCTTTTAGACTTCCTCCACATGAACAGTTCTCTTTTTGAATATTAAAAATTATATGTGGGGGGTGGGATCAGATTTTAGAGATGCTTAGGTGGGGCATGGCCAAAAAATGGTTGAGAACCACTGATCTAGACCCACTTCAATCTGGCTTTGGTACTGAAATGGTCTGGGACACCCTGATGGGTGACATTTCTTGGGAGACGGAATACGACCCTGCTGGTTCTCCTTCATCTTTCTGTGGCCTTCAGTGCCATCGATCATGGTGTCAGTTCTGTGGGTTGTGGCTACTGTATTACAATGGTTCTGCCAAAGAGTGGCACTGGGAGATTTTTTGCTCTTTCCTCTGACACTTGTGCTGTGGGGTCCCACAGGGCGCCACTCTGCCCCTGTTACTCTTCAATATATATGTGAAGCCACTGAGAGCTGTCAGTTGGAGATTTAGAACATGTTGTCATCAGGAGTGCCATTGCGGATATTGTGCTAATGCCTGGAGACAGCAGTGCATCAGATGGTGACCAATCAACCAAAGCTGAAAACTGATGCGGCAGAAATGTGGGGTCAGAGTCAACTAACCCAGCATGCTAGTGGAAGCAAGGACTCCCATTAGCACAATAGGGCTTCACCCCACTCCTCCCCGCATGCACCCCACACACCTCCCCCAAATCTGCTCTGGGGAATCAGGAGAACAATACATGAGGGAGGAGAAGCAGATCATTCTGTCTGGTAAGTAGAAATGCTTGTGTTGCTTGATCAGAACAGTGGAATACTGAATTCCCCCCACTGGAGTGGGGAAAATGTCCCGTTCTGGATGGAGTTGTGTTTCCCCTAACGGAGTGTGTTTGTAACTTGGGGGTGTCCTTGGAGGCACCACTGTCGCTTAAGCCACAGGTGAGGTGACCTTAGTGGCAATAGACACCTATGCCCAGCTCTGGCTGGTTAGCCAACTAGGGCCCTCTCTGAACCAAGATCACTTTGCTATGGCGTTACATGTTCTGGTGACCTATTGATTTAACTATTGCCATTGCGCCCTTCAAGATGACCCAGAAGCTGCAGCTGGTGCAAAATGTGGCAGCTAGGTTCCTGACAGGCAGTTTGAAACAGGATCATGCAATATCTATCCCATGTCTTCTTATTTGCTCCCAGGCCCAATTCAAGGTGCTTTGTAGACTTCAGTCTACAAAGTTCAATACAGCTCCACCCGAAGGATCACCTCCCCTGTTACATGCTCTCCTATGCCTTAAATTCCATGGGAAAGTTGTTGTTCCATCAACATTCATAGCTTGTGGTGTGGCAATGCAAAACAAGACCCTCACCATTGTTGTGGCTCCCTGGACATAGAACTACCACCCTGTAGAGATCCAGATACGCCTTTTACCATCTATCTGGTTAAGATGGGTTTATTTTCAGCAGTTTATGGATTTGGGTGATGTAAGAGAGAGATGCTGCAGGATTTTTTAATGTGTGTGTTGGGGGGATTTATAGATTTGGTTTATTATTACAGCCCTAGGAACCTTTGGGCGGAATACAGGTTTAATAAACAACAGTGCAAGACTATGTCTACTCAGAAGTAAGACCTGTGAATTCTATGCGGCTTGCTGCCAGATTAGTGCAGTTAGGATTGCAGCCTATATACAGTGGTGCCCCGCAAGACGAAATTAATTCGTTCCGCAATTTTTGTTGTCTAGCGAATTTTTCGTCTTGCGAATCACGAAATCCCATAGGAATGCATTGAAAATCAATTAATGCATTCCTATGGTCAAAAAAAGTCCAAACAAAGCCAAATTTGGTACAACAACAGTTTATTAACTGCTCTTTAAAGTCACACATACTGTAAAGAGCAGTTCAAAAATTTAAGGGAAAATAAATTAACTTTATAAACAAAACATGTCTTTGTTTTTAGACAAAGAAAAAAAGTCGCGAGACGTTTTCGTCTTGCGAAGCAAGCCCATAGGGAAATTCGTCTTGCGAGGCAAATCGAAAACGGAAAAACCTTTCGTCTAGCAAGTTTTTTGTCTTGCGAGGCATTCGTCTTGCGAGGTACCACTGTAAATAAATGGCTAATAGCACTGGACCCTCCTATGTGCCTTAGAAATCCCAGTTTAAATTTCAGTTTAGGCACAGGCTTTATGTAAACCCAATATGCTCTCTCTCAATCTCACCCTTCTCTCTGAAATGTGTGTGTAGCCTTATGTGCAGGGTTATTGTAAAGATTATTGTGTGTTGGCTTCAGCTGATGGGAGCTGTCGTACAACATTTGAAGGGCCTGTGTTTCCCAAGCCTGTCCTGCAGGATTCTCTCCAAAGTTAGAAGGGTGATGAAAACTTTCCAAAGTAGCAATCCTGTGCACATGTACCAGTACTTGTGAACTGTTACTAAATGCAGAAGGCCCCAATTCTGAGTAAGCATGAAGAGCATTTCACTGCTATGCAGGAAGGCATTTTCATATATCACACAATCTTTTTAGTGAAAGAGAGCTAAACTGGGGCTTATTTCCGCCAATATTGAAAGGCAGTTTCTGTGATGTGGTTCCAAGCAGCAAGAAGAGACTAGCCATCAAGGTACAGCACTTACAATAGACAAAGGGAGAGTTTTTAAAGCTTGCCTTTTTGACAACAGATAGAATTTGAGCCCCTTGCACTGGTTTTTACTTTGGCTTTATTATGCCCGTTTTATTGTGTTTTAGATTTTGCGTTTTTAAGGTGTTTAAAAATACTTTTTGTTCTTAGTTTTTTAACTTACAAAATGGGCCAGAGAACTTTTGATATTGGATGATATGTAAATATTATAATTAAGTATCAACTTGAACTGATGGATTTATTTCAAATTTAAAATTATGCCATTTTGTCTAACTTGGTTAATTTCCATCCTTAATCATAATTTAATGTGACATCATTCCAGCCACTCTCTCTATTCTGGTGCCTATCTATCCTGGTATATTTTAATTGTGTCATCTATCTTTTTCAGTTACTGATTTGGTAAGTGCCTGGAAGAGTGTTTTCACCTTACTATAAATAGGATTGAGAATACTCAAGTATTTCAGAGTATTTCAAGTATTTCAACATGAACTTGCATTCCATCTACTGAAATTTTGCTCTTTGTAGGAAGGTTTTGCTTTCTGTAAAGCAGATAAATTTAGAACATTCCTTCACTATAGGCTTAATCTGGTTTAACTGGCATTTTCTCTTCTAAGGGAAACCTAAGGACTGTACTTCTGACAGTAGAGCCACTGACCTCTTAGGATTTTCCATAAGTTTTCAGGAGAGGTGAGAATTCAATGGGTAGCAATAACAATGAAGAGTCATGTCATGCCTTAAAGATGTAACAAATTTTATTATGGCATGTTGCTTTTATGAACTAAGAGTCCACTTCATCGGATGCACGGAGGGTCAGACATCACATATATAATTTCCTTCTTGTTCCTTCTCCCCTTGGATATTTGACTACGTTGGTTTTAAAAAGGGTATTTTTTCATTAAAACCTTCCCCACATTGGGCAACCCAAAGGTCAAGGAGAGAGAACAGAAGACCTTCAGAACTACATTCCAGCTCTATCCTTGTAGAATGGACTGTAGCCACCACAGGATCATGTTCCCTCCTAGGTAGACAACACAAGGTACTTTGCTGCTGATATTGCAGCACTGGTCTTGCTGAAATGAAAGATGAGATGGAGGGAGTCTTTTAACATCTCTGAGTGCAATTACTTTGCAAATACCATAAGAAAATTAACAGATCTGGACCAGGATGCATTTGTATTTCCAGTGATGTAATGAATAGCTGGTGAAACATTATATATATGAAAAATATCAACTTAGAAATCACTTTCCTAAACTGTTGAAATAATAATCTGAACAAGGCAAACATAATTAGGTTAATTTCTGTCCTATAACATAGGTAGGTGTCGTTATCTTAAACTGTGTGTGAAGGAAAGCTTATGCCTATATATTCATAACTCCTTCCTGTGCAGTACTAATTACTATTCCAGGACATGCTTTTGCTATTTTTAAGTGGTTTCTATTTACCATTTCCCTTGACATGATACTGGTGTTTGATTTGAGGTGTTCATTGTTATTCTTAGACTTATGAGAATAAAATTCCTAATTTCTATCTTTAGAAATATTAGCTCTTCTAGACTGACTTTGGGAGGTGGGGGAGACAAGGATATTTCAAGGTTCAGGTAGAAATTCACAGCAACATCCAAAGACTTGCTCAGTACTAAATTTACAGAACAGAGTGCCTCTCTGCCACTTTCCACAAAAGAGGACCTTAAAACTACCAAAGCCACAGACTGCTTATTAGCAGATAAAAGGTGGGCATTCTCACAAGACACAAGCCCACTTGGGAATAAGGCCATTGACTAATCTTGATCACCGTGGGTGAATACAACTGGCCATCTTATTTAGTGATAATTATGGGGAAGTTCAAGGGATGCAGGTGGTGCTGTGGGTTAAACCACAGAGCCTAGGACTTGCCGATCAGAAGGTCGGTGGTTCGAATCCCCACGATGGGGTGAGCTCCTGTTGCTCGGTCCCTGCTCCTGCCAACCTAGCAGTTCGAAAGCACATCAAAGTGCATGTAGATAAATAGGTACCGCTCCGGCGGGAGGGTAAACGCTTCTGGTTCTCCAGAAGCGGCTTACTCATGCTGGCCACATGACCCGGAAACTGTACGCTGGCTCCCTCAGCCAATAAAGTGAGATGAGCGCTGCAACCCCAGAGTCGGCCACGACTGGACCTAATGGTCAGGGGTCCCTTTACCTTTTACCTTTATGGGGAAGTTCAGCAATGCAAACAACCAAGACAAGCTTTGTGTTAGTTTTTAGTTGCCATTCCTCCTCTCCTAGTTACTGGTGCTGTAGCTATGGTGCGGAGACCTATCCCTCAATTCATACCTATACTGTTTAGTCACTTCTGCATGATGGTAATCCACATAGGGCTATAATGCTTGTAAACCTCTTACACATTTCTTGGCAGGCTCTTCAACACTTGTGTGGAGAGGCTTATGTCCATTTCATCCAAGTAAACAAAAGTCTACCTCAGAGGACCAAGGCAATGTGCAATGAAACATCTTACACAAGACAATAATTGCCGACCTTAATAAAATAAAGGCCAAAGGACATTGAAAATGTAAAAGAATAGGAAATGATGTTAACACTCACTAAATGCAATCCTGGGCATATATGCCCTGGAAGTAACTCTCTTACCATATTTGGGTAATATGGTACCCAATTGGTTGGAATTACTCATAATGACGGCAATGAGGACTGTCTGTCATGAGAAGCCCACTCTGTTCATTTAGGTTCCTCATACAACTTAGAACCCTAAATCATGTGGGGAGCTTACACGAGTAGAAAGGGCTCCCAGTTTCAGAAGTTATCCCTCCAACTTGTGAAGAATGCTGGGACAGAGCTGGCTCATCCCCATTTTCTCACTCCATGCTTGAATAGAGCCTGTGTTGAATAGGGTTTACTCCCAGGTTAAGGGTGTAACTGGAAATGGGGTATGAATAATGAATATCTGGTAGGATTGGAGTTATGTGCATAACTGAGGACAGATCAAAGCCCTCGCTGTGAAGCATGATAATGTTGAAGTGATTTTGGACGGTTAGCATTTTAACTACATCCAGGAATTTTCAGATTGTAAGTTAATATGATTGCAGAAGCAGAGGCTTAGGAAAACTGATACAAACCTGCACCCAATAGGTTTTTTTAAGTGGCCAAATCCTCACCCCAGATGTTCAGGTTTGAGACAAGTTTGGCTGCGAGTCCTGGAAGGCCTGCTCCCAACTTTGCAGGCCTTTTTCCTCCTGACTTGTGAGGGCAGGCCCCTGACTGACTCCAGCCATAAAAGTTGAGGCTGCTGAACAGACTCCTGGACTGGGGGTTTTGTTGTGGGAAGGTTTGTTATTTAATTCTTTGTATCTTTATTTCTAGATCCTATTATGGTTCAAAATGTATGTGGAAGTTTTTCAATTTTGTTGTGTACTTTCAGATGTCTTTTATTTATTTGACAACTTTTGTAAATTATTTCATGTTGTAAGCTCCCTTGAGCATGGTTTTAATTATTGGAAAGGTGGCATACAAATACGTAAGATGATGATGATGATGATGATGATGATGATGATGATGATGAATATTGTACTGTCCATGTTAAACAGTAGTGGGAACATGCAGTCCAGGGACCACTATGTGACCCTTTGAATGCTGCAGGCCCATTCTTGCTCTCCAGACCAGCCCTTTGATAACTGCTACCACTTCATTACATGCCACTGTGTAAGGAGGGGGTAAAGAAAAGAAAATGGGTCTGCCATGTGGTGAGCCCAGGAATGGGGCTGGAAGGAGAGGAGGAGGACATGTAGTAGTGGAGACCAGAAACGGACAGAGAGTTGGAAGTAGGGAGAGCTGTCTGTAGTGGTCAGTTCCAATTTGTGTCACTGGAAAGGGGGAAATGGAGAGGAGACAAAAATGGATAGAGGGAAGAGGATAATGGATAGAGTAGGGCTAGAGTATGTGCACATGGAGTGCCACGTAATACTGCAGTGATGAAAAATCCACCTAGTTTTACCTCTGCTTATTGCAAGCATGCAATTCCTGAGAAATGGCCCTCAACAAAAATGTTTTAAACCAGGATAGGAAAGGAGTGCTCTTTTAATGAACAAGGTAATCCACGATAAGCCACTTTACACATCCAAGGGTACGGATAACAAATATTTGAAACCTGTCCTGCAGAAGACGCACCAGTGACATAGCCAGATCATTATTTCCTAAGTGTTTTAGCAGACAAAACAAGGCTACACACAAACCTCAGGTCTTAATGGCTTGTCTTCCCACACCTTACATTGTACTTTTTATAGAGTCATACAGGATAGGCTTAGATATTCCTTCCAAAAATTAGACGAGAGCTTTGCACAAGACATTAAACAAGTTTGGTAGCTTTAGAGAAATGCAACTGAAAAAGAGAGAATGGAGTTGAAAGTCAAGAGAGGGTTCTCGCATTGAGCCTGCCTGTAGACCGTGCATGCAGTGCGGAGGCAAGTGTCTTAGCATCCTACTCCAACCATGCATTGCAAGGACAGAGTATCTGTGGGCCTCTAGATGTTGCTGGATGACAACTCCCATCTTCTCAGACCATTGACCATTATGGCAGCGGCTGATGGGAGTTGGTGTCCAGTATCTGGAGATTCCCCACCCCAGATGTACAGAATGAGGTGGGAGACAGGGCATGTACACCTACAACTATGAAATCCATGTTGAGAAAAACCAAACCCTTAAGCTACCACACAGTACACTGTATATACCTCTGGTAGGGGCTACATGATGTATAATAGAATGTGAATGCCAATAGTTTGTATAATATTTCAGGCTTATTATTGAAGCATCATTTCAGTATCCTTCTTTGAATGCCAAACCCTTTTAGACACAGAGGACTTATCAATTTTCTTTTTTTTGATACCAGTTAAAATGTCAGCCAAAAGTGGCATCACACAATCAGATGGTCTCACTATTGACATAAGGAGTGGTATTTAATAGATTTGAAGATATGGATGTTCAGGAGAAACATGATGAACCAATCTCGCCTACAAGCACAGACAACTTCACTGAGATTGCCAAGAGTTTTGCATTTACCGGGCCTCAAGCTAGAAGGTGGTTAAAAATTGCAGACAAGATTTTCTAGTTTCAGCTGGGATGTAAAGTCACAGCAGATATTACAAAATATGTACAGATAAGATAGCAGTGTGCAATGTTCTAGTATGAACATAACCTTTTTCTTTATAGACAATGGAAAAGTCAGTATTCCTAAAGTAGAGGAGAAGAAAATAGAGATTGTTAAAATACCACTAGGTAATTTAAACTTTCAACGAAAGCAGTAGGGACTTGAAACAATGTTTTTCTAACACCTGTGATTATCTAGTATCCTTGGAAACACTAAGGACATTCAAAGAAGTCTACTGAGCCACATCAAATTTCCAATGTACTGTTAATTAGAAGAAGAAGAAGAAGAAGAGTTTGGATTTGATATCCCGCCTTTCACTCCCCTTCAGGAGTCTCAAAGCGGCCAACAATCTCCTTTCCCTTCCTCCCCCACAACAAACACTCTGTGAGGTGAGTGGGGCTGAGAGACTTCAAAGAAGTATGACTGGCCCAAGGTCACCCAGCAGCTGCATGTGGAGGAGCGGAGACGCGAACCCGGTTACCCAGATTACGTGACTACCGCTCTTAACCACTACACCACACTGGCTCTGTATTGAATTACTGTATCATAGGTGCTTTTTACAGTGTTAGATTTAGTCACATGTGAGTTTTTGTTCACTGCTCAAACAGCCATTAAATGAATAACAAAAATGAATGTTAAGATTACCTGTAGCAGAGAGCAGCAAGATTTTATTACACAGCAGCATATTTGTACCATTGTGATATGGCAGATCTTTATGCCCACTAATTTAATTAACAGAGTTAAGGAAACAAAGAATAGTTTTGGATTAGGTATTTTCGGCATAGACTTTGATGTTTTAGCACAGAAACTTGGTTTGTAATCACCGTTCTTCACAGACCTTGCTAATAGGACATGTCAGTATTATAGAAAAACTCTATATAAGCAAAAACCAATGGAATTTTGATTTGCCTCAGGAAACAAAAGCCGATTAATAAAGTATCAGCTACCCTCTGCAACACACATCCAGTTAAGCTTTAAGTGACAGGTTTGGTCAGTAAGATCCAAATCTTGTCTGCATTTATTTGGAATACACAAGTGAAACTAAACAGAGACAGATCTTCATAAGGGTTATTCCTTTCAGCATAATAAAACCCTCTAATAACAATATATACCTTTGATTGTATGGGCAGCCTGTGCTGATCTTATCTGCCGTATTATATAACCCCACCTATTGTCATCATCATATGATGCCTTATGACAATTGTATGATGTGTTATTCACTTTCTTAAGCAGGGAAGACTGAAGTTTCACTAACAGTTTTGCTGAAGTTGCCACTGACAGCCACACACTGTTAGGACTTGTCCATAAGAATGCAAATATGTCCCAGATAACCACAAGACCTGAATGTTTGAGATTTTGTCATATATAAATATTCAGGAAGCATATAGAATGTGCGCTTTCTCTCACACACATTTTCAAGCTACTTCTTTGTATCTCAAACTGACAAGTACAAAAGCTTAAGCAATGGTGTGTATACAGAGACAACTCACACAACGCAGCCTAGGGCATTCTCTGTGGTAGCCCCTAAGTCATGCACCTGTGTTGCATCAAACACCTTCATTATACAGCTTCCAATGAAGATGCATCTCTTCACCCTGACTTTTGCCACTTTAGGTGTGTATTTTTAGGACCCACTTTATTCTTGTGATTGTAATTTGTTTTTACTATTGTGTTTGAATGTTGTAATCCCTACCCTGGGACCTTAGCACGAAGGGCAGGTAATTAAATAATAATATATTTTATAATAAAAATTAGATGCATTTTTATACATACACAAGAATCTCTTTCGAATTGTGTAAACCTACACGATTCCTTCCCTTCCTATTATAGGAAAATGATGAGTTTCCCATACAAGGATTTAGTTAAATCACTGTATCACTGTATCTTGCACCACAACAGGCATGTGGACCATCACATTTGTTCTCTTATACCAATTCCTAGCAATTGCCTAGCACCTGAAACTCTGCTTCCATATCCACTACAGTTGTGAGATAGTCAGAGCCCAAATGATCAAATGTACTAAAACAATTGAGCTTCATAATTTAGGTACACACATTTTTGATAACTGAATACTGCACAATATTGATATTTGATTAAGGCACTGGGAAATCAGTTTTTTGTTTCGTTTTCAATGGAAATATTCAAGCTTCCCATGGGCTTCTAACTAGACAATATAGCCATTGACAGTTTAGCTCCTGGTTAGGAACTTACTACTCTCAGCCTAATTTAACGTAGTGTTGAGAAAGGGGGTGACTCAGAGCATGAGCAAGAGAAGGGTTGGTACATACACTGAGATGGTGTGGGGCAAAAATAACTACTACAAGGCAACTGTGCAATGCTGCAAACTCCACATGCTTTTGAATCTGACTTCACCCAGCCAGAGACTGCAGTCCTTGACTGATGTTTTTCTTGTGGGTCAATACCCTTTCATAACAAAAAGTTTGTAGTTAATAATTCCACCTGGTTTTTTTTAAAAAAATATATATGCAGGATTAACAGAAAACTAGCATAATGTTGGGTGATAGTCAACATTAGTCATACACAAAGTATGGTAACTTAAGCCCACTGATTTCAATGAGTCTGAATATGTCTTAGATATCACCCTTAAGAAACAACTTATTAGCAGAGATTCAGTACAGTACAGCCATGCCATGGCAGAACTTTCCTTCCTAGTTGTACCTTATTAAGTTTTCAGATCATTGCCATGATTTTTTTAAAGTGTTCCTGCTCCAAGGGGCATGCAAATATGACAAATCCACATAAAATGCATTAAGGTTGAGTATTTTTTATACACAAAATGACAGAAGAGATCAAGGTGCTGGTCTACAAGCATGAAGGCCAATGGGTAACTCTTTAGATGCTGAAGTTTAGGGACTCTGCCTAAAAAATTGTTCATAGTTTCCTCTTAGCTGACAGCTTTCTTGGGGGAAGCAAGAAACAACCGTTACTGAGGAATCAATTTGATATCCTGGTTGTTTAAATAGTTTTCATTATGAATAATCTTATATTGAGCATCTGTATGCAACATTTTATTAGTTGTAAAATTATCTTACTGTTCTGCAAAGCTGATTCCACTGTCATCCTTTACTACTGGTATGCAACACATAGGAGATTCACATCATTATTCATTAAACTACATTTCAGTAGAATAAATTCACACATCTTCGTTTGTAGACTTGAAAATACAATAAAAGTGTTCAAACCAATGGAATAGCTTTCTAGAACATATGCAGAAATGCTATTCAAGTAGCTCATTGCACCTGTGTTTAGTAGAGATTATATTCGGTAGTTACCTGAGCAGAAAGCACTTCACATTTCTCCCTGGCCTTCTTTCCCTCTGCAGTCGCTGTGGCTCTTGGAAAGCCTATCCAATGAGTCTGGGGCCCTCTGAACAGTGTGGTGTATGTTGTATGAGGTGGTAGTGGGACAAATGGAAATCACCTGAGAAGGGAGCTCTGCTTGTGCAAAGTATCCTTCACCTGATTTCTGGTGATTCTCTCTCACACCACAGCCCATGTATCCTGTGGAGACTCATGCTGCAGGAAGGGCGTGTGTGATTTTCATATATTACACCTTCCTCTGCAACTCCCAGAACCACCTCCCTTGCTGTTGCAGGAGGTCTCCTATCTTGCAGAACAGCATTTCAGGGAACACAGGTGTTGCAAATGAAGTTATACTAATGAAATTTGCCTTCCCCACCTGCCATGAAGTGACTGTCTCATCAGCAGAAATCAGCCTCTGTGAAGCCTGGATCCAACACACACTTAACAGAAATTTCAAAACTCTTTAAAAATCCAATTTAATTTTTTGGGAACATTCCAATTTATCTATCTCCCTTCTCGCTCAGGACCCATGGCCTCAAGTTGATCAAAAGGTGAATGAGCGGGGCTAAAACCAAGTTGGCAATACACTGATCAGCAGCTACGTTTGCTCCACAAAGGCCAACATATTTTGCTCTAAATATTTGTATAGTCAGCCATGCCATACCAGCTCCTTGTTAGATAACAGTATATACAGAAGTCATATAATTCACCCCCTGGATCCTGCAGTAGCAAATCAACAATACCCCTAAAATGCAGCAGCATTGTTTACCAAAACATAATGAGAAAGTAAATGTTAATGAAAGCTACATTTTATAAATTGCATATGCACTTCTGTATGCTGTTGAATAGAAACTAAAATCACAGACACATGCACCACTTTCATATTTGTGTCACAATACCTGTTCCATTTTCGTCTCCTTAAAATTATTTAATAACTGCCATGGCAAACTAGAGAGAGAGAGAGACCTTCAAACGATCAAGCAATGAGACTGAAAGGCCTCAGACAAACATTAAAAAGAATTTTTGTGTCTTTATTGGAATGGTGGAGTACACCTATTTTGATAACTTGAATATTTGGTTGTAATTAGAAATGACACTACAGAACTGCAATACTGGTCCAACAGTCTTGTCTTTACTTCCCCCCACCCCCAAAGCAAGAAATAGAATGAAAATGCACCGAGTAATCAGAAAGCACTAGCAGGCATCGGTTAATCCAAGATTCTAGCTCCTTAGTTCCAAAAGCACTTGCCAAGTTGCATTGTGTGTGGAACCCAAGTTTTAGGATTGGTCATAATTTGAAGTTACTAGAGATTCACATGATTAAGCTTCATGTGGGCATTATTATTATTTTTATTCATCTCAAATTGGTCACTGGTATTTCTCTTGTCAAATATTACATTTCTTTCATTCACTGATATTTTTCTCAACGTATAAAAAAGTATGAAATATAAACAAGCTCTCTCATTGTACACGTGTAAGAGTACAATTGAAGAATTATAGAGCTGACTATCTACACACCATCAAATCCCATCAAATCTTGGATATTCCATTAATATACAAAATATCAGGGCACAGAAAGAACAAAAACCCACTTCTTTTGTTTTGTTTACGCACAGGATCAAATATTCAATCGAAAAGAAAAAAAACCACTTGGAATCATTTTGGCTTCCCACTACATCTGCATGTTGAGACACTTATTAAAATATTCCTGTTTAATTGTGTTTGGTCTTTTTTTTTCTTATTTTCAAGTCATGTTTTGTTATCTTAATACCGGCCATCCAGACAAACATGTATTGAGAAAGACCCTCCATCTCCCAGCCTCCCTAGATCCAACTCATGGCAGGTCAGATTTAAGACATAACTCCAAAAACTGGGTTGTGACGACAGATGCTAGGACCAATTTCTTCATAGTCTTTTTTGGTGTGGCATACTTGGTAGAACTCAGGCTGGGGGGGAAAGAAGATAAAAGGGAATATTTTCACTAAAAATATATTTTTGTCACTTTTAGGTTAAACTTGTGATATATTAAAACTTGTTATTAAAGCACCTGTCTCAGTTTTGTGCCTGCATTATAGCTTATGTAACACAAGACAACACTGCCTTAAAAAGATGTTTCTGAAAAAAATTAGGAACAGATAAACAATAGACAGTGCAAAAAGCTCTTCCCCCATGCATTTACATTTTTCAAGGAAGCTCCTCATAAGTTACAAACATTTTGGAAAGTCTATTTATAAAAGGTTCCAGGCAGTATCCCCCCCCCCAAAAAAATAGGAGCACTTTTTAAAGCGCCATGACTGGGCTTGTCCTATAAACATATACCATGGACAGTGAATACAGGTCAAAATATATGTGAGAAAAGTTCTCTTCAGATTTCTTTTTCCTTTTGTCAACTTACCGTGGAAGCCAACATTGATCCTCCAAACCAGACAGCATATCTTTGCATATGGTGTGTGATAACTTGTACATCAATAGGTTTGGGCTACAAGAGAAAATAAAATCAGTACAGAGTACTGTTTTAAATAAAATGCCATTACAGACACTTCTTTTTTTTCACTGGCTGTAGCAAAACCCCAGTTTTAAGAATATTTAACTGTGAGGCAAAACAGTTTTTAATCAAATTCTCTCAAATGCACTAATCTGAATAGGTTCCAAGATACGTATGTTTTCTCAGCACAATGGAAGAGCACATGACTTTGCATGCAGAAGGTCCCTGGTCCCAATATTTTTATCTAAAATGACTGGGTCATATGTGATAAGAAAAACCTCTACCTGAAATCCTGGGAAATCATTGTCAGCCATTAATGTTCTCTATATTACAAGTGTGAACTTTTTCCTTTCTCCCAAAAATGCCACAAGATACTTCTTGTGGGTTTACATGGTTGAAAACAGGCAGAATCTAGAAATCACTTATTCCCCAGGTACTAAAGTCCTAAAAAACACCTCAATATATTTCTCCCTTCTCTCACAGAAGCCACTATAACACGCCTCTTGCCATTTCCAATCTGTTGTGCCAGAGGGAAAGTACAGGACAGTAAAGTTGAAGTGGTCAGGCCAGTAAAGCACTCAGATCCTGCTTTCAGGCTGGTTGGCCACTGTGAGAACAGGATGTTGAACCAACTGGGCCACGGGCCTGATCTTGCAGGCTCTTCTTATGTAACCAAAGGTAGTTTCCAATATAAGCACTTATTCGCCAACCAAAAACAATACACAGTACTGAAAGCAGTTCTATAATTTAATAAGCCTCATGTTGCCAGCAGACTTTAAATAAATGCTTTTTATTATTTTTCTGAGGAAACTGGCAAATTCTATTTGTTATCCATCTGTTGCAATAAACACTGAAACAGGAGTATCCACTCTCCACAAAAGTGGCAACAGCTGCTTCTCCAAAACCACTACTAGTTTTCAAGATCATGGACAGGATAAGTGCCTGTAGCAATCATAATGAAACCTTCACAAATGTGGAAAGTACCGTATATACTCGAGTATAAGCCGACCCAAATACAGTGGTACCTCAGGTTAAGTACTTAATTCGTTCCAGAGGTCTGTTCTTAACCTGCAACTGTTCTTAACCTGAAGCACTACTTTAGCTAATGGGGCCTCCTGCAGCCGTCACGCCTCCGGAGCACGATTTCTGTTCTCATCTTGAAGCAAAATTCTTAACCCGAGGTACTATTTCTGGGTTAGCGGAGTCTGTAACCTGAAGCGTATGTAACCCAAGGTAACACTGTATAAGCCGAGGCACCTAATTTTAGCACAAAAAACTGGAAAAACTTATTGACTCGAGTATAAGCAGGTACACCACACCACAAACCTGGTGGTGGCGGCAGCGGCGGAAGAAGAACAAGCAGCCCAAAAGGGCTCCTTTTGGGCTGCTCGTCCCTCTGCCGCCATGGCGCGCCTCACTCAAGTATAAGCCAAGGGGCGCTTTTTCAGCATAAAAAATGTGCTGAAAGAATTGGCTTATACTCGAGTATATACAGTAATTAAAGATGAAGAGATTGATACAGTTCAAAATGAGGATGACACAATTTAATGGCTTTCTTATGGGATTCCATTTAGAGATGTGATGTAAACTAGCACAACGAACTACACATACAAGTGAAACATATTAACTAAAGAAACAAACCTTCAGTCTGCCACCACTCAGTTCCTCGCTGAGTTTCAGTCTGGCATCAACAGTTCTTTTCAAGTCTCGTTGTAAACGGCGACCAAAGTCCCTGAACATTGTGGAGCCACCAGAGAGGACAATATTCTAAATTGTACACACAAAAGTTGTATTACTTAACAACACTGGATGTTACCAATCAGTTTCTGAAAATAAGGAGTGAAGGCAGCTGTAATGACTACAAAACAGTCACAGCAAGGAACAGGGCCAATGCTTGAGCCATGCATGCTCAATTTAAGAGACTGAGACAAATTATTTCACAAATAGGAATTTTACAGATAGCCTGAGAATTTTATGGCTTTACAATCAGTGTTAAGCTGAGCACCCCATGAAAGAAAGGCTAGACTACAAATTACTACAGATGTTTAGATACTTAAAGTGCACTTTCTTCAATCTAGAAATTTATTAAATAACTTGTTTAATATGTTTGTTCTGAGTCAGCCCAATTTTAAAAGCTATGCAACACAACAAAGGTTCCTAAATGATCATGCCAAAATGCATTCCATGCAACTACTCTTCTTCCCCTCAAAACCTCCTCCAGAGGGTCTTCCAACCAGAGAGTAGGAGGGGAAGGAGAAGTTCTGTTGCACAAGCAGAAGTTTGCTTATAATAGTGGAACAGCGGCAGGGGATGCAACCTAACCCTTTCATATTTTATTTCTAGTTATAGTTTAACAATATATTTCATTCCATTAATTCCATTATGTACAATATCCACTTGAATATACATTAGTGAAGGGCTAATCAGGATAAATGTGCACATGCTTAGCACACAAAAGGGTCTAAGTTCAGTCCTTGGCACCTTCTAGTAAACCCGGAGAAGACTCTCGACCCAAACCAGGGTGGTCCAGCATGCGGCCCTCAAGGTCTTTTCTGGTGGCCCTCGGCAACATTTGATGCCCACCCAGCCCTCGCACTGCCTTCTCAAAGTTGGGTGAGGCTTTGGGCTTGGGAATGGAGCTATGAGGACTTTGACATAGTCCCAGAGTCCTCCAGCCTGCTTCCTAAAGCCTAGTTAGTGATTTCCCAGCTTTCGAGAAGGAGGTGGGAGGTCTCTAGGACCCTGGCAGAGCCTCACATCTCCCTTACCCAGCTTTGGGAAGGCAGCACGAGGACTGGAGAGGGGGCACCAACTTTTAGCCTCATTCCCCAACCCCTGTGTGACATGGCAGTGTGCAGTCTGGGGGTTCCATGTCTAAGTATTATTGTGGCCCACTTGGTAAGGTAAAAGGTAAAGGTAAGATAAAGGACCCCTGGACAGTTAAGTCTGGTCAAAGGCAACTATGGGGTTGCAGTGCTCATCTCACTTTCAGGCCGAGGGAGCTGACGTTTGTCCACAGAGAGCTTTCCAGGTCATCTGGCCAGCATGGCTAAACTCCTTCTGGTGCAGCAGAACACTTTGATGGAAACCAGAGTGCACGGAAACGCCATTTACCTTCCCGCTGAAGCAGTACCTATTTATCTACTTGCACTGACGTGCTTTCAAATTGCTAGGTTGGCAAGAGCAGGGACAGAGCAACAGGAGCTCGCCCCGTCATGGGGATTCGAACCACCGACCTTCTGATCGGCAAGCCCAAGAGGCTCAGTGGTTTAGACCACAGCACCACCCATGTCCCAAGGCCCACTCGGTATGAAAAGTTGGACCACCCTGCCACAAACCCTGGAAAGCCACTACCAGTCAGTGTAGACCCTAAGCTAGGTGGATCACTTGTCAGACTGCATAAGGCAGCTTCTTACACTTGTAACATAGCCAATTATTGTGCTTTCAACGGAAAAACAGAGATCTCTTTAGCAAGTAGGCAGAGATATATTCTGAAAAAACCTCTCTCTCTTTTTCTCACACATACACACAAACATTATTTAGCTTTACTAACCTTATATAGCGGACGTCTAACATCAATGGGACAGTTCTGAATTACCTCGTCTACTACTTCTGAGATAGGCTGTGTGAAGTCTGGATTAGCAAACTAAAAACAGAAGTATGTATCAGCAAAGAGCTGATTACTTTACAAGTAATTTTATTGCTTAATGCAGCATTTAAAAAAAACAAATACAAACAGGTTTCGTTTTCCATACATAATACTGAAACATCAGCCTTCTCTTTAACATATTAGAGGCAAGTGTAGATTATTGCAGATTTCTAAAGAAAGCATTAAGAAAGCTAGATGAGATGAATTTAGCAAGATGGAAAACACTATGGAAAAAGAAGCACTAGTTTAATTGAAGGTAAATTCTAATTCAAAAAATAGACTCAGTATTTACTCTGAAAAATAATTTTTCTTCTCGTCTCTCCCTCACCAGCCTCTACAGTCTTCCCCAATGGCTATTTTACACTGTAAGTTTGAGGCAGCATCTGCCTGCTTATGTACCTCTGTAAAGTACCACTTATTCTCAAAGGTCCTGTGTTATAATAATAAAGATCATTTGAAACTAATAAAAAAAATGAAAGGGTAAAAAACCAAGTACAACCACATACAGATACTGAAGAACAGGAATTCAGGAAAATGTAAGCCATCCAATCCCTTTACCCTTTCCATTCTCCCTGCTGTTGCATTGTACTGAACACTTTGGAGACCGCCTACACATCTCAGATGCTAAGCACTGAATCAAACAGTTTTATTCAGCATGAAAAAATGGGAATCAGCTGGAAGAAATATTTATTCCTGTTCCCTCAGCTCACCACAGAAGCCAGATTGGTGGTTTCAAATTTGAAGTGGGAAGAGAGAAACTATTATACAAAGCATGTTGTGTGGCTTTTAGTGATAACGGCTAGATCTCCCCTCCCACCTCCACCCTCAGATTCTTCTTCAGCTATCATTTAAGAAGCAGGGGGAAATGCCTTAAAGCTTCACAACCCTCAAAAGTTAAAAACAGATTCAGTTGAACATTAAAGCCAACATAATTAACTCGGCACCAAGAAATTGGGTTCTAAGGTTATTTTTAAAAGGGGGGTGGAAGTACGCTGGCTTTTAATTCCAACTTTGAAAGGCACTACCTGCCCTACATTATGAAATGAAAGCTGCAATCATAAGTCACACTTACAAGGGAACAAGACTCATTCAAGGACAACAGTATTTAAAGATTTAAAGATAAAACTGAAAGTATACTTCTGTGTGCGTTATGAAGATCTGCACCAGTTTACCTCAGGATGAAAGAAGATCTCTGGCCCCAAGAATCTCTCATAGCCAACATCAATGGTAAATTCTTTCTTTGAGATTGCGTTGATTCCAGTATATTGTTTGATCCACTTGGTACCATCTGCGTCATACTTGTTAAATTCTTTCACTAAATCAGGGCAGACATAACTAAAGCGTTCCTGGAAATCAGATGCAGACAATTACAAAAGAAATTCCCAAAAATCTACTAGGGTTTTATATTTGATCAGTTTAAATGGAACAGGAATGAAACTTCCTTTAAAAAAAACAAAAACAAATGAAAACACCAGAGAATTGTTCAGTTAGTATTAACTGCATACATTTAAGGTAATTAGCACTCAGCGCTAGACACAATTCCATGCACCACTAGGCAAAAATTCTTGAGACCTGACAGCCTAAACTATCTTAGGTGGGGGTTTTTTAGTTGGGAGATGCTAACTCCGGAAAATGCATGCTCAAATGTACTATTGCCATGGTTACATACCATACCATCATACACTTTAGAATTTAAAATCCGTCAGTAATAATAGAGCTGCTAAAAAAAAATATCATGAAAAGTCTCAAGAAAAGTAATTATGACTTTTCATTATGCAAAACTAAGTACTTTTTAGTATTAGAATACCCTCCTAGCCCAGAGAATTAACTAGATTACTGGCAATTTGTTACCACCAAGACAGCATCTTGATTTCCAATATATAAGTTACCTGATCTGAATTGTTAAAGTTAAAACCAGTAGTGGCAAAGAACATATATATGCTGTGTCAGTTTTTTGAGTCTTACTGAGCCAATCGTTAAGTATCTATTTGCTTTTTAAAATATACATTACCTTCACCGCTTTAGCAGTTTCCAATGATTGTTCAGGAGGGATTCCTACTTCTCGTTCTCTTAGCAATTGTTGAATAAAGTAAGTTATATCTCGTCCTGCAATTGGAATATGTTTGATACAGCTGCCAATCACATAACCTTCAGCCTGAAAGTAAATAATAATAATAATAAAATCCTTCAATGAACTTAATCCCAAATACAAACTTTAGAGACATATTTGTGAACACTTGAATAGGACATATCGCAAGCAAGTCCCATGTTTCCATCTGTCTATTATCATCTCAAATTGCGCACTTTCTGTTGCATGGATATTTCCCTTTACAGAACAGATAATGGTGGATTTTCTACATGCCATAACTTATACCAGCACTTAATTAAAGCATCATCTACAACAACACAAAGCAATCTCTCCACACTGATTCCTAATGAAATGAATACTGGAAGTATTAAAGCTCTTCTATTTTTGTGGGAAAAGAGGGGAAATTTGGTAGCTATTTATCACTACTGCAACTAAAGGATCCAAACTTAAAATAATTCTGAAGATATCTCTCTCTCTCTCTCTCTCTCTCTCTCTCTCACACACACACACACACACACACACACACACACGGTGTGTGTCTTTAACATAGTGTAAACAGATAATGGTAGCCAGAGATATATAAGGGGATCATCAGTCTGGTACAGTATAGCCTTCCTCTTTCATCAGCTTGTAAGAGGAGGAAGAAAATAAGGGAAGTAAATCTACACTGGATGAAGGGCCGGAAGCTTAGTTTCTGCCCGCATGATTTTTGTTTAATGTGGGGGTGGCAGCATCACTTCCAAAGAGATCGCCATGTCTTCCTTAAAAGCAATGAACCCCACAAAATTTTCAGATTTAGCTGAAGGATACCTTCATATATTATACTGGGAGCATTGCAGATTTAATTATTAAAAACTTTCAACAAGCTATAATTATAAACCTAAAGCAAAAAAACAACAACAGATTTTCTCTAACTTCTGTCTCCAAAATAAAAATAAGAAGAATACGTTCCTAAATGCTAATTTTAGCACAATCTTGTATGATATATAACACCTAGTTCACTGGGAAAATGCTGAACAGAGCTGCCAAGACTATCCTTCCCATAATAGTGATAGTTTTAGAAGCAGTGGTGTTCCACAAACCACACCCATATTTATGTGTACTTACCACAGGAATGACGTGAGTGACACCATCCCCACTGTCTATAACCGTTCCAGTCAGTGTTCGCTCTCCTACTTGTCTTGATGTCCAAGATGCAGCTAAGGCAAGGACGGCCTTATCCAAGGAAAGAATTTGAGATTTAGTACCTCATAACCAGCCTAAAGGCCTAGTCTTCAAGCAAAGATTGCCACATCAGGCAAAAACCATTTAACATAGTTACATTGCACCATGCAGCAGAAGAAAACAAGAAGTAAGAAAACAGAATAAAGGAACTGGAAATAAAAACCCTAAAAATGGTATTAAAAATTGGTAGACTTTACTTTCTATAATTGCAGCAGCACCCAAAAGTTAACCAGAAAAATGGAAATTTATTGTAATTCAAGCTTTGGGGAAATCTCAATATGCATTGATATATATATATATAGGAACTACCTAACTGGTACTATATAGCTGAAGCCACACTAGTTTTAAACAATCTAAAAACTCAGGGCCCTTTCTCACATTACCTTGTAACATAGGAATCACTGCAGCACAGCTCCTTTCTGTACCATGAAGGCAACAGCAGAAGATCTGGCTTCTGAAAGGAGCTTCCCATAGAAATTGCACCCCTTTCTCAGGAGCTGACAAGGGAGCCATTTTCCCATATACTCAATCAATTACTGTGGGCTTTATCTTTCCTGTGTTGGTACCAAGGATATTATGGGTACTAAAATATTATCGTGTTTCTGAAAAGCTTTTCTTTAAGCTAATATTATATTAAATTCAACAGTTTATTGCAAAGAAATGTCAAATTATTGCTGCAGATCTTCTGCAGAAGAATTTAGGCATCGCCAATAAAATTAAGGAGTGCAATGAAGAGCCGTGCATTCAACAGAACATAATGAGGAGGAACTAAAACACTAATGTAGACACTCAAAACAGAAAGGTTAAGGATCCACATCCTCACAAGCCTACACAAGACGACAGCTGTTTTCTGGAAGTACGGTAGGTTGAAAAGATTAGCTTTTACAGTAAACTATATATGCAGATCTGAATGGTGAAGTCTCTGAATCATTATCTGACTTTTCTCTTAAGAGGCAAAGTGCATCTTATTCCATAGATCAAACTGAGACACAGAACTATTCTTCCTGTAACAATTTTGCTGTTGTCTCCCCTTTGAAAGAAGGCAACGCTGCTCTAAATCTAAACAGCTATACATACACATATGGACTTTTGTGTTGTATTTTAAAAGAAACCTGAGGAAAGTGCTATTCAGAGATTAAATGTGAGGCAATGTATGTTTATGAAATACATAATCTGCTTTTCAAAACAAAATTTCAGAACAACTTTATGTGTTTAACATTGAATTTTCACTGGTATGAATACTTTGCTTAATGAATTTTAAATATTACCCTCTGTTTTAAGGTCTACAAAGGGACATTTCTTGCTTAGAATAGATGTTTATAAATGTATTTATATCTCTTAGCTTTAACAGAGAGCCTTATTGCAAGTTCAGGAAATCCACACAAGTGTAGTGTCCTAATTCAAAGAGCCAACAGAAACAGAGAAATGTATCTTCAAAGGATTAAGACATTCATAACCATAATCATATCTTCTAGTGCGTGAACACAGTTTTTTGTACTCCTTTTGTGGAATAATTACAGCTTGTTGTTATTTGCTCATGTATTTCTTTGCAATACAACAATTGGGAATTGGACATGATGGCAGCAGCTTACAACCTTGTGCCAGCTGACAAACAGGAAAGGCGGGGATTGATTTAAAGCATAGCACTGGCTGGTGGGGAAATCAACCTGCTCATATTTCCCCACCATATATCACTTTTTAAAAAGCAGCCACTCTCTGTGACTGGAAATAATGTCTGCCAGAACACCCATGGGAGAAAAACAGCATAAAAAGCTAGGGGGCAGAATAGTTCAGATGGTGTAAGATTCAGCTTCCACACCAATCCAACCATGCAAAAAGTAAAGAGACTTGGCAGCAGGCTTAATTCTAAACATGGTTATCGCAATGTGGCATCCAGTTTGGCCCCAAGAACAAGGTGAATTGTTCTTGTCCTTTAGCAGGATTAAACCAGAAATTAGTTTTTGATCATTTGGGTCAGAGTCCACATGATAGGTTCAAAATCCAGTGCCAATCCCAATTTCTGCACAACAGTTTGCATATTCTCCTCTTAAGGAACGTTACTTAAAACATTTATCTCAACTGTAAACTAAATGATGTTTCACCTGAACAGCAATGTAAAGTCCGGGAACATTGAAGGACTCAAACATGATTTCTGCAGTATATTCCCTGTTTTCTGGAGTATTTAGAGGGGGTTCAGTCTGTAAAGCAAAATCATCCAGTCAGCTCAATTGAAACACAGCTTTTTACAGTTGAGTTGTACTTGTAGAAAAACAACAACAGAAGAATGACAAGAAAGAATAGCAAGGTATTTCAATATCTCATGTGGCCTGAACATCATTAGAGTACGTCTTGAGCTTCACAGCACATGGTTTATGGTTTCTTCCTCCACAGAAGTAAGAGGCTGCTTGAAGACAGAGGGGATGAACTAGTGGGAAGAATGTATGTATACTCCACCATACATGTATCATGTATAGGTTGGTGAAGGCTGATAGAAATCCTCACTTGCAGTCTGAATACATACAGCCAAAACTAAGGACCAACAGATCAGTGCATTTCTAACCCATGTCAGTTTCACTTATGTTCATCCATTCCGCCCCATTTCTACATTAATATTCTATTTTATATAACATTGGCAAATATTAAATATTTAAATATTTTGCAACAAATTATCCAAAAATATATATTTCTAAACAAAATGGCTACCAAACTTACTTTGTCTTAAAATACCCATTCCTATACACATTTTGATGTGTTTGAGCATGAACTATATCACAAATTCAGAAGCATGACAAATCCAAATAATAACTGTGTTTCAATCCACATTCTGGTTCCAGAAGGACTGGTTAGTTAGACCAATTCATATCGGAATTCACAAAGAACAAATTAATCTGGCATTTCTAGTCAAAATACAGGTTTAGCATCTCATTTGCTGTTTTGGATAATAAGTCTCATGCCTAGGACTTATGCCTATACTTAGAGTTGACTATACTACATTAAACAAAGTATCTTTAATGTAACAATACTTCTGTTATAATAATGTACCTGTGTGTTCATTTTTCCATTTACCATTTTATATAAAAATAGAGAAATTTAACAAGCTAATTTGCATCCAATTCTGAAATATGACATAGGGGCCATATAGATCCTGGGCCCCTTGTTAAAATCAAAAATGTTCTCATGTGAGTTTGAGGCCACTTAAGGCCTATTTTCTAAGAATCCCAGCAGAAAAAAGTTGAAGAAACCAAATGTCACTGACTAATGCTTGTCTCTAAGCAACAGCAGCTGTTTTAGCAGTCTTAATTCTACTCAAACACCAGATATACCCCTGTTGCATCACTGGAGAAATACTTATGTAAAATGCAGTTGCCAGGACACCATTATTCAGCTCTAGAGAAAAGAAACAGAAGTTAAAAGAAACAGAAACTGAAGCAGTCATCCAAAATTCAGAAGCTCTGTGGCTTTTAACACTCCAAAAAGAAAAACTCCTTTAATCAGTAACTGCTACCGTGCATGTGTTCAAGCTGCTACTTCTGCCTCAACTCTCTTGCAAGTTAAAATTTATTCTACACTATGTGCTGAGAAGAGGTTGTGAATGCTTAAAAAATAGAAGATAGGCTGTACTCACCAATAGAAAATAATGATCTTCAGGTTCTGCCCTTAAATATTTAAAGATTACTTGTTCCATAAACCTCTCCATCAAATCCCAATCTTCAACTATTCCATGACGGATGGGCCACTGTTGAAAATGTTGCAATTAAAAGAGGTTTTTTTAAAGGCATTTTAAGTTACGTTAGAGCTACATAAATATAATTCTGCATGAAGATCAAAATAACTAGTCTGCAAGGTATTTGCTCAGCGTATAAATTGTTCAACATACTTATTCTTGTGTGTAGGATTTAAGGACTACATCTCAGTCTTTTCAAACATCCTAGATAAAAACAACAGTACTCTATATCCCAACTATGTTTTACACAGATATGCTGCTCAGCTGAATATCAACTTAACAAAGAATCATAAGACCTGCCCTGTTGGATCCAAGTAAGGGTCCATTTAATCTAACATCTCACTCACCCCCATTAGCAACCTCTGGGAAACTCACAATGAAACATAACGGCCAAATTCCACTGATAATTATTTAGTTTCTGGATGCAGTGTTGATGTAACTAAGATACAACATAACTTTTACTATACAGTTTTGAAAAAAACAAAACACTGGATTCCTTGAATGAGGAGGACAAGCACAAAACTATTTAGGTGAAGAGCCCCACCAAAAAAATTAGTGACACAACTCACCTTCTTCATGTTGATTTATGCTATTTCACTGCCTAAAAGGATCTTTCACATTAAGATCATTTGTTCCTCTTTTAATTCAAAGAGAGCTGGATGATCAAAGGTAGGCCCATATAGAGCACACTGCAGTAGTCCAAGTGGGAGATAACCATTTTGTTTGGTAATGTTTCATGCTGGTTCTGAGTTATGACATTTGGCTAAGTTTTTTTCTAGTGACTTGAACACAAATGTGGCCGTTTAGTCACAGAATGTGACCAGGGGACCATTTCTTCAGCAAGATGGCTGTGACCCAAGTGATGGCCCTTCTCTGCTGTGACTTCCAAACTTTAGAATTACAGTGGTACCTCAGGTTACATACGCTTCAGGTTACATACGCTTCAAGTTACAGACTCTGCTAACCCAGAAATAGTGCTTCAGGTTAAGAACTTTGCTTCAGGATGAGAACAGAAATTGTGCTCCGGTGGCACGACAGCAGCAGGAGGCCCCATTAGCTAAAGTGGTGCTTCAGGTTAAGAACTGTTTCAGGTTAAGTACGGACCTCCAGAACGAATTAAGTACTTAACCCGAGGTACCACTGTACATTCCTGAGGATAACACAACCTTCTTCATTTTCTAAAATATTGCTCTGAGATATTGGCTCAACTACCAGGACAGAAATGTATTAAATAAACTTGCAATCTTATAACCACAAAATATTTTATTCATTCCAACCAGAGACTTGCGAGTTGCAACATTATCACTGTTTTATGGTACTTTATGCATTATCATTCTATAAAACAACCTCTGTAATGAGCAGGCAAATCTCTAGGGCAGGGTAAATTGGTTGTGTGGTTTCTTTTTTTATTAAAAAGTAGCAAAAGTTCTAGCTGTAAATACCTTTGTTGCATATGTTGGTTTTTCTATTGCTTCATCCCCAATAAAGAAGTCTAGGTCATCCACACCTTTCATAACCCTTCTCTGTGCTTGATCGACAACCTTGGCAGATTCCTTGATAGCGATACCTTAAATGTGGGGGGGGGGGGGGGAGAGAGAGTTGCAGTCAGCCGAGACAGATTTGTATCCTAAACTTTCAAAGCGATATTCATTTTGTTGCAAGTACTGCCAAGGAGGAGGTTATTCATTTAGTGGGTACACAATCTAACTTTCTAAATAGATACATTTCAAATGACTTCAAGGAATAGACTTCAAGACACCCACAAGGAAAGTAATCTGTAGGTGCAGTGTGCTTCTGCCACATAAATCTATCAGGAACTCTCCAATTCTCTAAGTTACTGGAATTTTATTACATTTCTGCAGCTTCCCTTTTCTCATCTAGTTTCTCATCCCTTTTCTCATTTGGTTTCTCATGGCCTCCTTTTCTACCACATAGCATTAATCTCTCAGCACATTCCTCTACAAATCTCTCATTTTAGTTCTAAACGCACATTTTTACTGAATAAGCAGAAGTGTTATAATACAAAATTGAGGTACTGGGCCAATAGCCCTGGCCAGAAAGTTTTATTTGTTTGTTTGCTTTTTGCTTTTTTTTAGGTATCCTTCAGTCATTTCAATTCAGTTTTATAAGATATCACCGTCACAACTTGAAGAAGCAACAGATCTTGGGTAGGGGATGGGGTGGGAAACAATGCAAAAAGCCTTTCCAAACTCCACTTAATAATTTTGCCCTTGTCCAAATTTAAGATGTAGTGGAATTATTTTGGGCAACTTCAGAGCAAGAAGAAAAGAAGAAAAACAGCGCCCTAGAAAAGCATTGCCCTGGAAATTACGTCTGGGTAGAAGAAAAAGATGGGAGTTGTGCCGGCAAGAAAGTGGTTGTCTTGGATTTGTGTGCTGCAAGAATAAAACGCTTTAATAACAAATAAAGTTGTGTTTGTACTGCATTGGGCATTAGTGTGCACACTGATTAAGTCTCTAGTTTAAAATCTTTAAAAGAAAATTCAGTGATAACTTCTTCGGAATCGTTCATTCACAACTGCAAGTATGTTCAGTACTGTAAAGATCAATCAGTCAATGGCATTTTGAGCCATATCGCACCATCACAAATTAGGTGGGGGAAAACCTGAATATAAATATGACTAATAGTTTCCTCCAGCGTTAGCAAAGAAAGCAAGAAAAGGCATAGCTAAATTTCTCAACCTTCTTCTACCTGTTAAAAAGCCTATCTCTGCAGTAAAAAAATAATCCACAATTATGTGAGATATTTATGCAAAACTACATGTTTAATGTAGATGTTACAAGTTGCAGTGTGCACCATCATTCCTTATCAAGGATGCCAGCAATGCCACCCTTCAGGATACTGCAAGCTATAATGAACATGAAGAACTTGACTAGATGGGCAGCATATAAATATACTAAATAAAGGACTCCCTCCACCCAATCCCCAGGTTTTTATATCTAACTATCAGCAGCCATTCCAACCAGGCTATCAAAGGAGAAAAGATAATACAAGGCCTCTCCATCGGTCCTGCCGAAAGACTAGGTTCCACAAGCCTTCTCGTGCGATACAGAAAAATGATGAGAACAAGTTTATATTCTCATTTTCAAAGCAGCCCGGGATTGTTTAAATTAGTATTAAAAATCAGTACTTTTCTAATAAAGATAATCCTATTGTGGAGCATGAATTACAACAAGCAATTGCACTTAGTATAATTATTCATGAACTTGGCGTTTGGGGATGGAAGAGCAATAGATGTTTTCATTTCATCAGCTGATATTATAGCCCCTTGAGCAGCAGTTCCTTTCAGACCGAAATAATAAATTGGTGTGAGTTTTCTTTCTTGAGAGCAGCCTCTCTCAACCTCGGGTCCCCAGATGTTGTTGGACTGCAACTCCCATCATCCCAAGCAACATCTGCAGACCCAAAGTTGAAAAAGGGCATCTACTGATCATATGAGAGTTCCGTAACGGTTTTACCATGAATAGACTTGAATTTCCCAGGACACATAGAAAGAATAAGGCACACAAAGCAAGAGGAGCCAGCAGCACTTGCTAATCTAGGGCAGCCAAGAAACAGAACAGCTGGGGAAAGAGCCTCCAAAACTCAGCACTGCAGTGCTAGAGTCTAATTAGAATATCTTTAGCTATTCTGGAGTTTGTTCTTCAAGAATGATTTGAAAACTACACAGTAATTTGCATCAGACATTGTATCAGTTGTATACATAATGCTAAACCACACCATGGCTAAACATTAATACGCAAGTGTGTAGGTACTCATAGTAAACATCACAACAATTTCACTCCTTTCTTGGTTATCTTGCTGCCATTCTACCCAGAACGTTAAAAACTTACATCTCATAGTTTGTGGATGAGGCTATTCAGATATAACCATGGCTTAGCTCCACATAGCACAGTAGCAGAATGACTACGGGAGAAACAAAGTGGCTGCAATGTTTACTGTGAGGAAAAAAGCATTTAAAAATATACACCTATTCTTGAAACTAAGAACTGGATATATCTTTGAACACAAATATAAACTGATCAAAAACATAAAACTTACATGATGGAATGATGAACTGTGGCTCTGTATTACCAGCATATCCCAGTTTGGTATACCTGTAAAGGCCAAGAAACAGTAATAGGTTACGTTACCAGTCACCAAACGAAAGGCAGCACTTACAAACCAATGTCATAAAAACAAATACTGATTCACAAAAATATTCCCACTGATATCCCATCACTGATGACTCTTACTGTGAATTTTTACCACTTAAAACACCAGACCAATTTGAGGATTTGAATACCTGAAACATAACCATGATGCCAAAGCTATATTATTCAACCCTTAATCCACATGAATTATGAAGATTGACTGCTCAATGCAATATTATTGTTCTAGGCAGAAATCCTAAACAGCAAAGGTTCAAGATACATGCATACAAAACCACCATGTTTTTATGAGTTTTGCTGCAGCTAGTAAAGTAGCTGAAAAGGTTAGCAGCTTCTTCATTTAGAATTTGCTTCCCTTGCTAAATGAGGTGATCAGCTTAGCTCCAAGTTTCAAAACCCATCTAGTTCTATGCACATTTCTAGAACTGCAGCTTTACTCTGTTAATTAAGGAATGCAATTATCTTGCCTCCCATGAAGAACAAATATCACCATTCAAGTCAAGGGTTTCAGTGTTGCAGTCCATATTTATAAGACAATGTTGGCTTATAAGACAATAAGGCTTCCTTGAGGATTTTTAAATTTAATCTTAAAATACCTTTTTTAGCATTTCACAGGACTTAGGTGGTGCGTGCTGTAAAGAAGTGTATGTGGAATGAGCTATTGTAGATCATAAGCAATTAACCATATTTTACTGAATCATAGCCACTTCATGTGCTCACATCTAAGTGATCACACTGTACTTAGTACTTTAACATACAGCAAAGCAATGCCTGGCAACCATGCACAAATTTAACAACTTGTTCTCCCTCTGTCTCTCGTCTCTGCATCAAACCTCAGCTCTCTAAATTTTTCACTTTTGCTCTTTTGCAAATGGTGCACAACTAATTGCTTTTCCTTCACACATTTGCCTTTATTTCCTATCAAAGGCAAAGGCTTTTTAAAGGTCTTTAAAATGCCTCCTTGCATTGCACTTACCAGAATCCAATTTGCCTTCACCATCTGGCAATCAATGACATGTACTTTACGCCTTGCTTCTTTTCCTCTTCTCCATATCCTATACTTTCTTAGATTATAAATTGCTGTTTATTTTTAAAATATAGTACCTACTATAGCTTTTAGTCCTTCAAATAATGCAAGCGGGAGCTTTGTTACTGTTGGAACACCCAAAATATCCTTTTGGGGAACAACTGTGCTACACACAGCACCACTGACTGCTTAAAATATCAGCACAGCACCAGTCCAGAGGGGAGAGCTGGACCTTAGCAATGGAGAAAGAAGATAAATCTACAACAGGATCAAACATGTTGTCTGCTATGTAAAAAATAAAATAGAATAAAAATCACAACAGGATCCCTAGTGTTTTTAAGTATGTGCCATTTACTCCAGGCAGTGCACAGAAACTGCTTCTAAATAAAAATCCTGTTTTCAAAAATGCTATTCAATTATGTTTAACTCAGGTAACTCATACTTCTCCATCAAATTTGTTAAAATTCAATTTTAAGCATCGTAATGCAAACCTAGTGGAATATTTATAGGATTCAGTAACCTGGGAAATAACCCATAAACTCATCATAAACATTAGTAAGAAACATATAATATTAACTCAAGTAAACAATTCTTGTGATTTAGAGAATGTTTCAATACTAGATTTTTAAAAAATGAATGTAGCAATTATTAGACATTGCTATGATCATTTTAATTCAGCTAAAGCCTTGCAACCCTTTTCTTGGTCCAGTTCACAAAAGCACCATGAGAAAAGCTGCTGCTAATGTGCATTTTTATATATGGGAATGGATACTGAGCCTCTGCTATAGCATATTTGCAAAGCTGATCAGGGTCCGGTATGGTTTCAAATTAGATGTAGGACCGTGTGTTGAGATTCCACCATTGAAGGGTGTTGGACTAGATGACCCTTGAGGGTCCCTTCCCGCTGTACAATTATATGACTCTATGACTCACCTAGACTCACATTATGAATTCGTCACAGATATGGGACTTCAATACAGGTAGTCCAACTACTAGTTGGTTGTCACTTTTTGGTAAGTAAAAGCTAACAGATACCTGTAGTCCATTGCAGTGCATCCAGCACAGAAGGCATTCACAAGGAAATGGAGTGGGAGAAGAGAAGAACTATCAATTCAGCTGCTTGTACTCCCAGCAGAAGAGCCACAGGAGCTTTATTACAAACATGACTCTAAAACAACATGGAATTTGCCCCCAAAGCTGTCCAGGTCAAGGTCTCATAAAGCATTACTCCAGCTCCGTGAATTAATGTAACTGGCTTATGTTCATGTTTATGTTCTCCTTATGCTACTCTGCCTTTATCCCACAGCCCTACTTACTTACTCTTAATATTATTATCTCTATCCCCAAATAACCTGCATAAGTATCAGAAAACTACAGCAGATGTCGCCAAGCATCACATAATGGTAAGCCAGACTGAAGATCAACTGATGGTCCATGATTTAGACCAAATTTATCTTCATAACCAACATATGTGAACAACTCAATCCAGGTGAGGGTTAACAATTACCACGATTGAGGCCAAGTGCAAAGGACTTTCCAAGTACAGTCTCTATGAATACAGTACCTAAGGTGTGGGTGCCTTGCAGGTCAAAAGGTTAAACACAGCTATTAGTTGGGAAGGTGTCTTGTTCTGCCACCACGAATAGACTACACTGTGAGTGTGTCTGAACCACACCAATATTTGCCAGATTATATGTTAAAACTGACAAGATTTCACATGCTAAAATCTTGGAAATATTTTTCTTTAGATACATTCACACTAACGAAAAGGAGCTTTACTCCCTTTTCACCTTATTTACTTTTAGACAGAGGAAGAAATACAGCTTAGACCAAACAAAAGTCTGTGCTCCAGACTGGCCCAAGTCCAAATTAGAATGGGTGCTGCTTATCAGGAATGATAAATTCTGCAACAGCCAGACAAGAAAATGAACTTCATTGTACTGTAGTCACTGCAACAAGCTTATGGCTGGCATTACTCAAGTTTTAGAAAAATCATTTCTAGCGCATGGACCCTGTCATGTAGAGTTAAGGATGCAACAGGTTAAAAAGTAAAATTTTGAGATATTCTTTAAGACATCTGACCCATCTTCCTATCTAAGAAACAAGAGTGCATAGCTTTTAACACAAAAAGCTCCAACCAACGTTAAGAATAGAATAGAATGGATTAAATTTTAGTTTGTTCACAGTCATCTATATCAAAACTGTCTCCAGATACCTGCTCAAGAGTTCTACAAACTTTCTAGGATTAGTAGGTAAAATGTGAGACAGTTGGGTCTCTGCTGTAATTCAACTGAGATAAACTTTTTCAAAAATAAAACGTTATAGAAAATTGCTTATGGATTACTTCACCTAGAAGTTTAACTCAAAAGATAAGATGCATGGGGGGCAGAATGGAACACTGCAGCACCACAGGAGTCCAAAGGTATGAGGTGTTGCAAAAGTCACAACAGCAACACCAGCTGAGTATCTGATCAGAATGGACTGAAGCCAGATCAAAACTGCCATCCAAGCCCAGCCCAGCAAGACACAAAAGAATACAAGGTCTATGACAGTGGATTTCAACCTGTGTGTCATGGCACCCTGGGGCAACACTGGCCTCTGTCCCTCCTTCCCTCCCTCCTCTGATGCCCTCTTGCGTCTCTGCCTCCCAAAGGCCTGCACAGATGTTCGTTGCAGCAGCCCTGGCTATAAGCTCCCCAAGTGAATGGTGCCTCTGGGGCTGGCCAGCGGGTGCTTCCCAGGCCCCTGTGGGCAGTGTGAGGAGCCACCTCCCTTTGGGGGAGGTGGGGGGGCTGAGAGACCAGGGGCAACCAGTGTGGCTGCCCAGAGGACTCCCTAGGAGAGGAGAGAGGAGGCTGAAGGAACCATCCATAAGGCAGCATGTTTGAAAAAGAGTGAGAGATGACATAACTGGGCTCCTGAGTCCCACAGGGGTGCCTCAGAAAGAATGTAGTTGGTCAAGGGAGCCATGGACTCAGAAAGGTTGAAAACCTCTGGTCTATGGTACGGAAAGCCACCAAGAGCCCAAGAGGGTCACCCTCCACATCCCCAATACATTCTCAGCATGTCATCCGCCAGGGTGACCAAGGCTGTTTCAGTCCTGTAACCAGTCTGGAAAACTGATCAAAATGAATACAAATTAACAGTTTTCTCCAAGACAGCCAGAATTTGAAATACAGTTCGAGTACATTCTGCGTGGGAGTACAGAGGTGAAAAAATAGAACATTAGATTTCCTAGGACTGAGATGTAGGGGAAGAGAATGACAAGAATTGTCTAGGGGCCAAAAGATAAAGTACGCTGAATGACAATAGGGAACAAGGCAAATAGGGAAGGGTTATGAGGGGCATTATATGAGACTATGATATGGGCAGGTGGTTACACATAAGAGATATGGGACCCAAGAGAATTGTGATTATAAGGCCAAAAGAAGGAAGTGCTTTATGGGTCAAGATAACAGGAAGAAATAGGGCCATTCATTTGTTGGTATAGAGGGGATTTCCTAGGTCTCCCCAGCTTTCTCTTGCTCAGCAACAACATGGAAAATAACAAAATGGCTTCTCCACCCTTTATCTTAATAAATGCATAGATAAAGCTGAGCAACAGCCATTTCTTCCAATTTTCATATGCTTGTGCTGTAGTGATCTGGAACATCAGACGTTTGTGGATTAATACTGGATTTTCATAACCAGCCTCTGATAACCAAAAATGCTGCAGATGAAGCATTTTATAGCCCTTTTATGACAAAGCACATGCAAAATGATCATTCAACCAATTTCTGTCTCATTTCTTTCTCATGCAGACTTTCTGAAACATCTCCCATGAGTGATCCCTTTGAGAAGAACTAGCATTAAGGTCCTATTAAAATTGCTATTTCTTGCCGCATTTTCAGGGCACAGCATCCCAAACACATTTCCAAGTACAGAATCTCATAAGTGACAGATTGGGAGTAGAAAGACCTTAATGCCGTTCATTGTTTTAGCACTACTGTGATGTGTCATACTTTGTATTGAGCAATAATATAACTTCCAATAAAACAAATGCCTTCTGATTCCAAAGCCACTCACAAAAGAATAATCTATGTACATTCTTACTAAGAATAAGTTTTGAACATATTCTAAGACACTGTACATTTCGGATATAGTCCTCTATTTGGGAATAAGTGCCATTGAACAAAACAGAGCCTATATACAAGGAACCATGCACAGGATTAGCCTGTTAGTGCAAGAGTACAGAATTCAACAAAAGCACACAGGTAAAGCAATATCCTAGCATTTTAAAAACGTAAGCTCAGGAAAACCAAAAACAGAAGACCAAGATGTAAAAGAGTGCTTAATAGCTTATGTAGGCAATGATCCACAGCATAAAAACACATCCTGACTGGAAGGAAAATACTAAGATGTACTTCCAGTAAGTCTAAGCTCAAACAGTACAACTCAGCAAATCTAAAAATATTCATTGCTACTTTAGCAAAAATGCAGAAGAATGAGTCATGAAAATAAATAAGATAATTGGCAGGCACTCTGGCCATTCACTTCTGAGCCTACACTACTACTCTAATTCTTGTTCGAAGAGCTAAATCTCATCTTCAGCAGGGTAATTTCAATACCACAATAACAAGGTGGGTCATCAGTTCATCGTGCGAAACAAGGACAAATATAACGGGGGGGGGGATAAACAAATCTTGATACTTTAAAAGATTTCTAATTCCATGTTTAAACAGTGGGGAGAAAATCTCAAACTGTATCAAACCTACTCTAAGTATTTTTATTCAGTAACAATGTAGGCAAACCTAGTTTAGGAATGCAGTAATACAAAGAATGCAAAGCAAGATGCAACTCATTCATGACTCAGGGAATAATGAGACACACCCCAATTTCAGTTCAGTTTACAGTAGGAAACAGTAATTATTATTTAGCAGACCTTGGTGTTAGCAGTATCACCAATTCCAGATTCTCTTAGCAATGCAACTTTTAGGTGAATTCATAATTACTATAAGACATACCAAGTAAAATGATTATATTTATATTTGCATAGTCCTTTGGAAGCCTACAGAGGGATGTTTGTTGTATACTATTTAGCCCACTCTGAGACAAGAGTTATTTTCACAAATAAGGTATCTCCAGTACCCTTCTGCAATATGAGATTAGTACATACAAATCAGTATTAAACCTACTGACACAAAATGGAAGAGAAATCATTCATGAACCAGACAATGAAATTATGCTAGCTACCAATTCCTGTTTATAGTCTTGCTAACCTTTTCAAGTTCCAAAAAGAAAGAGAGTCAGGTCATTCCTGTTGGGAAAATATGTGCTTAAAATATGGCTCTTGCTCTCTATACAGTAGGGAGTTAACACATTAAACAAGCCATTAGATGGCTATACTGGAGAATAGTGACTACCGTATTTTTCGCTCTATAACACGCACCCGACCATAACACGGACGTAGTTTTTAGAGGAGGAAAATCCGTAGGCATGCCACCCGTAGGCATTCCCTCCATAACACGCACAGACATTTCCCCTTACTTTTTAGGAGGAAAAAAGTGAGTGTTATGGTGCAAAAAATACGGTAATTTAATTCTGGCTGTAAAGGTAGAACAAAATGTAATGAAGATTTGATAGCACAAATGCTATAGGATGAAGTGAGTTAAAATGAATGGGATGTATGCAATTAAGTAGACCCGTTCCAATTAATAAACTTTAATTAATACACTCCTAATACTGTTTTGTTGGATACAAGCCAATATGATTCAAAATCAAATGTTTATTATCCAAGAATCGCTAGGAGGAAAAACTGGCATGCTTCTGCATGAAGTGCATACACAGAGCAAGCTGGTATAATTCACCAGGTCAAGAAAACTGTGAACAGGATGCTAGATTAGAAGGGCTTTGGTAGAAGGCCAAAGCAGAACTCTTCTTATGATCTTAACAGAAACGGTATTGCAGCCCTTAACTTTCCCATTCATTATTTTTGGCCATGGCACATGTTGATCAATATCAACTTTCAGTTTCTGTACCTGCACTTTTCCTCTTGAAGTTGAAAGAATAGCTAAACCCTGATGCCTGAAAACAGCGAGGAACTAAAACTGTTTGAATTGCCATTTGTCAGTTGTGTTGAAGCTGGAGAAAGACACTGATACTTCAAAGTTGCAGACAAAAAATCCTTTGTTAGTCTATAAAAGGAACAGGGAATAGAGGAAACTCTAGGCAGACAGCCCACAGGCCAGTTCACTCAGCCCAGTAATTATTGTGGCAGTAGATATTTGCTTTGCTTCTTTTAAACACATATATTTTATAACTAGCTTATGACCCTCAGTATGACAGGTCTTCTGTTGGTTGAATTTGACTCCTGATTGTCATTCTGTCACCATTACTAGCACTGTGTCTCTTGCCGATAGCGTTTCTGGCTGCCATTGATCAGCTGCTCTGATTAGCAAAGGGCCTTCCAAATCATGCAGCTGACTCCCTTTGAAGAGCAACTCCTGCCTACATGGATCAGACAGTGTCAATAAGAAGCACGATAAGCAAAGGGAATAGAGGCAGAAAGGAAAAGCAATTGTTGGGGAAACAGGTGGGGAATACAAGACTCAGTACTGAAATGTTTTAACAGTATTTGCTGTTGTTTATGCTGATAGGCCCTTGGCTATCTTTATTATAAATATTTCCAATGATGTAATGAATACTTGGTGAAACATTATATATATGAAAAATATAAGCTTAGAAATCACTTTCCTAAACTATTGATGGGCATAAATAATAATCTGAACAAGGCAATCATAATTAGGTTAATTTCTGTCCTATAACATAGCTAAGTGCCATTATCTTAAACCATGGGTAGGCAAACTAAGGACCGGGGGCCGGATCCGGCCCAATCGCCTTCTAATTCCAGCCCACGGATGGCCCGGGAACCAGTGGGTTTTTACATGAGTAGAATGTGTCCTTTTATTTAAAATGCATCTCTGGGTTATTTGTGGGGCATAGGAATTCGTTCATTTTTTTCTTCAAAATAATAGTCTGCCCCCCCCCCCACAAGGTCTGAGGGACAGTGGGCCGGCCCCCTGCTGAAAAAGTTTGCTGACCCCTGTTCAAGACGGTTGTTTTTTAACTGCTCACATGTTATAAGTGCAGCAAACACTGAGCAGCTAAAGCACATATGGGATGCATTGTAGCTATTTTCTCCTCACACACTCAAGCTGACTCAGATAGAGGAAAAGCCACTGTCACAGTATCCTAACAGCCAGGAGCATGCAAAACAGGAGAAATCATATTGTGGGTGTTTTCCCTTCAATATACTTTAACAATCATCAATTTGTTAAGGTGAACACACACTCTTTTTAAGAGTGAGGAATCAAGTAACTTGCACTGGGAGAAGCAACACTTGTTTTTTCTAAAGAATTCTGAAACTAATAGAGTTCAGGGTAGTCATATTTCACAGTACAAATTTGTAGTTTAAGGAGTCATTGTTTGGCACATACTTTGTTAACTAATAGCTGTGTGAAAACATAATTGTCCTTACAGTGAGACCTGCAATGATAGTTTCCTGAAAATTCATTGAGGCTGAAATCCTATTACCATTTGCACACACTAATACTAAAATGGTAGAGTTCTCAAAATCTATTCAGTTTTTCTGTGAAAAATAAATACTGTACTACCCAAATGTGAATGTATTACTATCCTGAGTTGTACTACTGTCATAGTTCTTTAGAAGAAAACATTGGGGGCAAAAATATTTAATGACATAAATAACACTAAATGTGGGTGGCAAAGGTAAAATGAAACTATTGCTCACTCAATTTCACTGTAATCCCATCACAAGGGAAAGGTATACACATTTTAAAAACCCAACTAAAATTAAGGATTCTGGAGTACTCTGTAGTAACTCAGAAAAAAGGTTGAAAATGGATCATGAAAACAACATCTACAGAGCTTAGATAGTTCCAACCATAAAAATACAGTGGTACCTCGGGTTACATACGCTTCAGGTTACAGACTACGCTAACCCAGAAATAGTACCTCGGGTTAAGAACTTTGCTTCAGGATGAGAACAGAAATCGTGCGGCGGCGGCGGGAGGTCCCATTAGCTAAAGTGGTGCTTCAGGTTAAGAACAGTTTCAGGTTAAGAACAGACCTCTGGAACGAATTAAGTACGTAACCAGAGGTACCACTGTAATTCCATTGTATTTGTATACCACATTTTCTCCAAATAGTTCAAAGAAGGCAACATGCATACATTTCCACATACGGAAATAGGGTCCTCCATTCAGATCTGCTCAACTGAAATACATGTGGAACCATTAGACTCAAGTTTCTATATATACAGAAATAAAGGTTAGCATAACAAATTGGCAACTGTCAATACAAAAAATGCTACTGTGTGTTAGAATGCATTGGTGATTTGTTTACTTTTTAAATTTTGACACAGACAGCAATTGCATTGGGGCATATCTCTTGCAAGAATTTGTGAGGGATTGGTGCTGTAACTTTGTACTTTAATACACTGTCATCTGTTAGTTGGATAAACAAAGTATAGCAACACACAACTTACCATTTGCATTCTGCAAATAAAAATACACTCCAGGGAAGAAATTAACATTTGCATATGCTGAGTGTAAACAATTGGGGTACAAAACTACTCCAGTTTGTTTTCAATGCTTCTTGCAAACAAAGTTGTCCCTAAAAGGTGTTAAGTACCGTATTTTTTGCACCATAACACTCACTTTTTTCCTCCTAAAAAGTAAGGGGAAATGTCTGTGCGTGTTATGGAGGAAATGCCTACGGGTGGCATGCCTACGGATTTTGCTCCTCTAAAAACTATGCGTGTGTTATGGTCGGGTGTGTGTTATAGAGCGAAAAATACGGTATATAGCCAAGGTAGCCATTAACTGTAAAGGAGATGAATTCATTTGATTCTATCTATCTACTTCAGGCTATGCTCTATCTTTGTCACCAAACTCTGAGTATAAATTGCACACTGTATTAATTGACATTGTTGTTAACATTAGTGGCCATGCGATGATTTTAGCTTATGAATTTTATTGTTTAATGACTTGATTTGTACATTGGGGTACTTTTATAGCTCTGTTTAGAGTACGTAATGTTTTGATAATATACTGTATTTTTTGCACCATAACACTCACTTTTTTCCTCCTAGAAAGTAAGGGGAAATGTCTGTGCGTGTTATGGAGCGAATGCCTGCAGGTGGCGGGGGGGATCTGCTGCAGTCGTGAGCAGAGGATCCATGGTTCCCCTTCCTTCCCTCCTCCGTGGTTACAAAGCATGGATCCACATGGATCCTCAGGATTTCTGCATTGGGCTACTCCAAACTCACTGTCAGATCACATGTCTGTGGCCACAGCATGAACCACAAAAATCATATATCCACTATTTCGTTTAGAATATTTTTTTCTTGTTTTCCTCCTCTAAAAACTATGTGCGTGTTATGGTCGCGTGCGTGTTATAGAGCGAAAAATACGGTACTTCAGTTACCCTCGATATCACTTACTACAGCAGACTTTTGGAAGGGTGACTTCTTTATGAGATATGCTAGCCTTTACCAACCTTGTGGCCTCCAGATGCTTTTGGACTACAATTCCCATCAGACTCAGCCAGCATGATTAATAGAAGCTTCCACTGTTTTCTCTCCATTCCTCACTTCTGTGCTCACATCAACCCTGTGAGGTAAGTTAGGCTGAGAGAGTAACTGGGTCCAAGCTCCCCCAAGAGGTAGCCAAGCAGAAATTAGAAACCAAGTTGTTATTCAAGACGTCGCTCATTACATCACTCTTCCAGTTTCTTAAATTCATCTTATTTTCAGTGCCTTTACCACTCTTAAGTATCCTCACAATTCATAACTAAACTGAACATTTTAAGATCTCTTCTGGTTGCACCCATATAGTCCTGCCCATATGTTAAGATCTAACTCAAAGAGCCTGCTTTCAGTTTTATACGCAGGTCCTGTTTTATGGACACAACATATTCCCTGGAAATGGCAAGTGTTCCCTGGAAATGGCAAGTTAGGCAAGTGTTCACTTAATGAATCAATTATTTCCATTTATTCCTATGGGGAAATTTCAAATGCGTTCCTGAGAAAGGAATAGCAAGGTTTGGGTACTATTTCCTTGTGTTTGGATAAGTGAATTTGTGTTTGTAAAGCAGGACCTGTGTGTATTTTCAGGGACCTGAAAACACTTAGCACCTTCAGAAATCCTTCATAAAGCAAAATGAGATGAAACTTGTATTATATCTTGGAATTTCTAAGAATAGAAGGTTAGTTGCTCGGCACTTATGTCACTAATAACACCTAGTGCTATTTACTAGAGCACAACCTTCTCAAAACAACTATACAACATAACCAGACTATGTAAGTCAACTACCAGACATCAACTATGTACAGAGGCTGAGAACCCCCCCAAGGGCCACATTCCTTTCTGGGAACCCTTATGAGGGCCATATACTACTGGTAGGTAGGGGACATAGGTAAAAGTGGGTGGAGCAGTGTATGCCAATTTTATCTTTATACTATGGACTAATGCCTGCATACACCTCTTTCCTCCATTGAGGCAAGTCATTATCGAGCATCAAGAGCCAAGCAAAAATGCACATGGAGAGTGTGAAAGAAGACCAGAGAGGGGTAGGACTGGTGCTCAGCCATGGTCTGAAAAGAAAAAACTTCAGGTAACTGTGAAATAATCTTACAAAACCTACACAAACTGAATTTCACTTCTACATTTCACACCAAATGCTTCTCGTATGCAAACTTTAAATAAATGTGAATCTAGACAGTTCAGTTTTGAATTATACTTTTTAAATATTGACTTCCAAGGTTATATTATAATACTCCACAAGAACAATTTTGATAAGTCTTTGAGTAACCCTATCATCATCATCAGTATTCCACTGTTATCCCAGCTAACCCTCCAACAACCTTCATTTCCACGTTGCCTTCCTACATACTATTACATATAGGAGATATATTCAATTCTATTTTCTTATCTTTTGGAAAATTCTGTATCCTCATTAATCATGACTGTTCCTCTGGTGTTCCAAAATTCTGTATGGGTTATCAATATCTCTCTGAATTAATTTCTCTTTCCCCTTGAAGCTCCCATGCCTTGCCAGCTTCACTATAACGACAACCTCCCACACATTCCTATCTCCTACCCCTACTGAAAGGATTTCAGAACTCTTCCAATGACAAGTGATTATTATTCTTGCTGCTGTCAAGTTGTTAACTACAAACTGAAAAGGGGAAAAAACTAGACATACAGATAGATTGAAAATGTACTTGAGAATACAATTGGTTAATTTCTCTTACAATAACTTTGCCCTCATTTCTGTGAAATGTACAAGAGGAAGTGCAAGCAACTTGTATTTCCTCTCTGTGGACATGACAGTCATCAACCTCAGTCATAACCCACAGAAGCAATGCTGAGTTTTGCTTTTGATGTTACCCAAGTCATGCATAAAGAGAACATGAGAGTCATACACCAGCTGTGTAATGTGTGAAGCCCACTTTCAGTTCTTAATCAAAATCCCTTGAGATCTGTACTTGTTAAATGTTGTATAACTAATCATACCAAAATGGAAACTACTAAGCAAGAGATTAAAATAACAGTTCCAGACAGGAAATGGCAACATAAGGGACCCCTGACCATTAGGTCCAGTCATGGCCAACTCTGGGGTTGCAGCGCTCATCTCGCTTTATTGGCCGAGGGAGCCGGCGTAGAGTTTCCGGGTCATGTGGCCAGCATGACTAAGCCGCCTCTGGCGAACCAGAGCAGCGCACGTAAATGCTGTTTACCTTCCCGCCGGAGCAGTACCTATTTATCTACTTGCACTTTGACGTGCTTTCGAACTGCTAGGTTGGCAGGAGCAGGGACTGAGCAACGGGAGCTCACCCCGTCGCAGGGATTCGAACTGCCGATCTTCTGATTGGCAAGCCCTCGGCTCTGTGGTTTAACCCACAGCGCCACACACTACTAAAGGAGAACCTGCCTTGTCAGGTGAACAGCATACTGACTGTCATTTATGGGCATATCATCCAAGTAAATATACAGATATACCATAGGTATAGAATAACTATACCCACTAAATTTATTTTTCCACTTGAGCACATTGTTTTTAATGCACTTTAAAACTGGAGTCATTCCAGTAACTAAAGTGGGTGATTGATTGTTTTTTACTTCTATGGTGGTGATACATGATTACTTTTTCTTTTATACTCAAAATACCAGTTTGAAACATTTGTATTTTTAGAAGAAAACCAAGACCATTATTCTGTTACAGTAACTTGTGTCAGCTTACAACTTTATAGAAAACTATAAATATTCCTTGGCAGAGTAAGTCTAAAAAAAACCAACCCTTAGCAAGCCAAACACACTGTCCATATCAACACAAAAGCAAGAAAATTTAATTTTTACTTTATTTACAGAACTCTTGAGACATTTTTTTAAAATACTAAAGACAGCTTATAAATCAATATAATCTAACACACCTCACAAGTGTCCAAGGCCTTCTGTCAAACTATGCTACCATGAGTACTCCCAAAAACAAAAGCCTGGCATAGACTAGAATAGTTATTCATAACAAACATGAAGAAACAAAGTTCAGCATAAGGTCAGCTCTTACTACAGAGCAAAATGATATTCAGCATTGGAATAAATTTCAGCGTAGCTACAAAAGTAATGGTTAAACCCATTCAATATAAATATTCAACATGACTTGGAGAATTGTTTGTTCACCCTCGAGATGCATACAAGTGGCTTTTTTTAAAAGTTTCCAGTAAAGAATTGAGCTAAAATTATGAGTTTCAGGGAAGGGAGATAAACAGAAGTCTAATGTGTCCAACATTTTAATATTTGTTTTACATGCTGTATGCATTTTTAGTATATGAGACTACAAAAATAAAGCAGTGTCTTCTTGCCTGAGTGTCAATTAAGCTACAGAATTTCAAACACAGAAGTTTACACTTGTGCTCGTTTAGAATTGACTATGGGGAAACTTCTGTCTGAAAATCAATACCTGACCTTCTCTCTGAGCCCTGATCTAGCAATTCAATATCACCTGTTAGGAATAGACTCTATATAATTACATTGCTGCTTGAAATATAACTGCAAGGCCTAAAAATGAAAACCTTTCCTATGGTAGCTTACTGTACACTTCTTTACAAAAACCTAAAGCATTGACAAAATGTAGGATTGTTCTTTCTGAGACTTCACATACACTCGTAAAAAGTAAGATCCTCCTAGCTGCAAAGCATCATCCTGAGTTGTATGAATTCAAATTTAAAGCTGGGTGGAGCACAACACTCACTACTACTGTATATGGAAAACTGGTCTTTGGAGAGGCATAGAACAAGCAGCCCCTTTAGAGTTAAAATGTATACCCCAAACCCATTATTCTGCAGCAAAAACAGGTCTCTGTCATGTTTAATAATAAGTCATAATTCTGTTTCATTTACATGCACTTGAGTGATACTGAGATCAGTAGGACTCATGCATCAGTAGAAGGGCGCAAGACTATGCTGCAGCTTATTTAACTCAATTTATAAAATGTTTTAATAAGCAGAATAACAAGGCTTGCTGAAAAAGCTACAACTTCTGAAATCTTCTACAAAAAAACAACCACCCATAGTCCCAAACACATCAGCATAGTAACTAAGGCAGCAATCCTAAGCCCACTTACCTAAGAGTATGCCCCACTGAATTCAATGTGACTTACTTCTAAGTAGACATGGTTAGGCTTGCTATCTGAAACATTTAATAGCAATTTGATGCTAACTACATTTAACAATATAGCTGATGGGATGCTTCCATTTCCAAATACAAATACTAAAGGCAAAATCAGAATAAAAACACACAGTATAATCAATGACCTAAGCATGCTATGAGTAAGTAGCTGAACTAATGTGATGGCAAAAAACATCCTGATGGACCATACAAATGCATGTTATTGCACAAATCAAAACCGATTACCTAAGCACCTGTGTTGTATTTAGAGATGTATGGTTTTCCAAATCATGCAGGCTTCAGTGAAAAAAAATATTGGTTATGGTTTACCAAGATGTCTGAATTGAGAGGTCATGCTTTTGCAATAAGCCATAATCAGAAACCATGGTTTCTGCTAAATATAATTTGGCACGATGCAATGAAAAACAAGAGCAGACAAGAAAATTTAAACCATGGCTTGAAACCTCAAACCATAGTTAGTACAAATTATTGTTTGGTGTGATATCTGAACTGAGCCAAGTTCATTCATAACCCATCACATGCATCACGTCAGCAGGATTCTAACTTCTGTCACACAATAAGGCTTCAAGTTTTTTTAAGAACTTGCATACACACTTACTTAGCTGACTAGGACCCCAATGCCTACAACTTGGAGCACCATCTTTTGCTGCAGTAAATAGTAAAGGGAAAATGTGTGTCCCCAAACATCCAGGAGCATCAAATAAACAGAAACCAGATTTCAAGTCTGTAGTAAATGTCCAGTGCATAATTGGACTTCTGTATGTCTCCTGTGCACTTCTGAAAGTTTTTGGGGGGAATCACACTGATGCACTGTACATCTGTGATACTATGAGTCACCGTTAACTGCAGCTGTACTAGTCAGCGCACAGCACTTTACAGTTGGAACCAGGACCAGGAACCATTCATATGTTATAGGAAGTTTTCTGCAAACTTTTAGATTTCAGCCTGCATAGCTCAGTTGGATACAGCATGGTGCTGATAACGCCAAGGCTGCAGGTCCCCATATGGGACAGCTGAACATTCCTGCATTGCAGGGGGGTTAGACTAGATTATCCTAGGGTACTTTCCAACTCTACAATTCTATGACTCTATGAAAGCACTGCACATAAGCAAAATGAATGAGATCTCCACTCCTCCCACCATTCGAGCCTCCAACTGTTCACACTGGCTGGAACCCATCCATGTTTACAGTGCAGACAGATGCAGAGTGAGGTATCTCATATATAATACAGTACAGATGAGCAGAATGCATCGGGTGCACCTTGACTTTCACATCTTCACATGTGGCACGGAAGAAAAATTAATATTGTGTTGTCCATGACAAGGTTACTCTTCAATACTGTTATTAAAGCAGCATTAGTGAAAGAGTATGATACCAACTAAAGAACACTTGGAAATCCCGTTAAACTTTCAGAGCTTTCCACATTTCTTCAAGGTGGCACCTAGAAGTCTGAATTTTGCAAACCTATTGGCCACATTTGCACATCATGGTAAGCCCCCATGGCTTACTGTATAGGATTGAAATTGTACTCTTAGCTCCTCCCCACTAGTACAAGCAGAAACCAATCACAATTTCTGGCTCTGTGCTATATTTGAAGCAGGGATTGTGGTTTGTTTCTCTCTACACCTGTCACAATAATCTAAGGTTGTGTTTGATTGATCCATCGTGATGAGCAAAACAAACCACAGTCCCTGGTTCAGACACAATGCCAAACCTGGGATAATGGTTTGTTACCTCCCTGTGGGAGGGGTGAAGAGGGCAAAATTGTTTGCGCACGGTAAAACATCACAACATAAAAATGGAAGGAATAGCTAGCTACCAATTAAAAGAGAATGTGCTCTGCAATCAAAGAGGCAGTTATGTGTTCATTTTCAGGGCCCCTTGTAGAATCTGGACTTAAGTCCCCTTGTCCTCTTGCAGTTATCCTCATTTATTTCACTCACACTCAAGAATGCCTATAGTTGCCAGCAAGGCCCCAAAGAGGTCTGCTCTACAAGTACAAAATGAAAGCTTCAGAAAACAGTTTTCAGAGCAGAACCTGCAACCTACATGTCATTTTAAGTATTGCATTTTGTAGAAGCATTACAGATTTATCACACCTCCAGATATGTTCTAGGTAAGTGTGACAGCCCAAATGCAATGAGTACAAAATGCATTTCAAGACGTTTATAACATATTTAATTTAAAAACTGTCAGATATGTGTTGCTGTCAATCTTACATACTCTGCTCCATTTATATGAATGACCCATAATCAAATGTGGGTTGTTCTGCCCCCCCCCCCGGCAACCTTTTTCTTTTTTAAAATTGAAAGACAAGGTCACAATTTTAAAAGATTATGTAACTGCACTTTTGATCAAATTCTAAAATCTGTTTTTCGAAACAATGAAGGAAATTTGTAACTGGCATTTTTTTTAAACAGTTGGTGGAATGACAACTGATTCTACATAAAAACTGTACAGTAAGTCATGTTAAGTTACAGTTTCTGTGTTGGAGGCTGCATATATGATCTGCACACTAAAGTATCTCAGTTCCCCGCCCCCATTCCAGTTATTTGAAAATGGTGGTCAAAAAGAGAACTTCCGTCAAACCCAGTTCCCTAGGCACTGGCACGAAGGCTACAAAGTATCTATTTGAGGAAGCCTTTGCTTCCTACAGTTGTACCTCCAACGCTTTGTTCACCACCTCCTGGAAAGAGCAGCAGAAAGAATCTCTGCAACTATCCCATAAAGCTCTTTTCTACAGGCACACATTAAGTATTAAGCATTAATATTTTCTCTCTTATCACCAACCGGCAATTGCTAAATAAGAAAAGCGGTTTCTAAAAAAGATTTGGTTCAGGTTTGACACTGAAAACTGCCTTATAAGGTATAAAAGCCTGAAAGAAGGAAGAGCCTTTGACAAAACTAAGGAAGTTCCTCTGCGCTTGCTCACAAGAGAGGGTGGACTTTTTTTTTTTCTTCACCCACACAGAGAGAAGTAAGGCTGAATAAATGACACATATGGAAAAATCATGGCACTGCTGAACAAAACTGCCACTCTAAATAATCCACATAGTATAAATGCATATTCAGATTTGGAGACAATTACAGATCACCCAGCCTGGATTTAAAAGAAATAAGGATTAGAATCTATGCTGATCTTGACTCTGCGCCTAAGCTCTATGAAAGTGCATTTTCCTTTCAGAAAGAAATGAAGCAGCACTGCTTCCTGAAAGAGCTAACCAGGCCGTTGAAATGAACTGACGGTGGATGAGTTCTCTCTGAAGCAAAGAGGGTAAAAAATTTAAAAATCCTGATCTTAGGATATATAAGTGCCCATTTTCAGAAGCTAGCCTGTTCCCAGTCTGGAAGAAGAGAGCCAATATATTTGGTCGCCCTGCTGCAACCAACACATTGAATAATATTTTTCTTTAAAAAAAAACAACTCTGGCGAATTGCAGCCTCAACGACTTTATGATGGTAAAGACAATGCAACCCCCACTTCCACAGAAGGCCGACGCCTCTAAAGGAATGAGTAAGGGCCAATCCCACATATTTAAAAAACGGGAAGGTGAGGGAAGCTGTGCTGTTTAGGGTGTGACTCCCCTCTCCCTCCCACAAAGGCACACAGTTCTGGATGCTTAAAAAAAGCAGGAAGGAGGGCCATTGGGCAACCTGCTCAGAAAAGGCCAGTCAGAGGAAAATGAAGGGGGGGACCCCACCTCTTCCCCACTCCCATTCCTTCCTGCACATGACCCTTTCTCCCCTTAATCTTTTCACAAGTTGAAGGCTAATATAGGCATGAGTAAGAGGGGAAGGGCTGGGGGTGGGTGGGAGAGAGGAGGGGGAGACATGCGTGGGGAGGAGGACAGATAAAAGATGCCTGGCGCTGGGGTGCGGGGGGGGGGGCTGGAACCGACGTCCCTTCCGCCCCCTCCCTTTTTTAAAATGAAAAGGCAAGCTACCACTCCCACCCGCATTCACAGCCCCGAATGAAAGGGAATCGCAAGGCTAATCTCAATGGCTCCCTTCCCCGCCCTCTCCAAAACTGTCAGCAGCTGAAAAAGCAGCAGCAGAAAGAAGAAACGCAAAGAAATGCAAAGAAAATAAGAATAAGAGCAGTAGCAACGCAAGGCGCCCATTCAATCTCTCCTCGCCGCCGCTCACCCTGTGCCACAGTCCACCACGCAGGCCGGGAGCCGCCCTGCCATCCTCCTTCGGGTCGAGACGGCGCTGGGGGAAAGGTGCGGAGGACCCCGCTGGGCTCGCGCTCTCTCCTTCCTTCCACTCTGGGGGAGCGAAGCCACCCACTTCCGCAAAAGGGAGCCCGGCCAGCCAGCCCCTCCCTGCCCCAGACGCTGCCTCGCTCCCGCCCCCCCGCCCCCACCTCTCACACACACGCGCACAGCGCCGGCGAGCGAGCGAGCGAGCGGAGCCCAAGATGGCCGCCTCTTCCGTCCCTCCCTCTCGGCACCCAAAGCCGACGAGGGAAGGAAGGGACGCCCAGGAGGAAGGGGAGGGCGGGCGCGTCAAACCGAAGCTTTCGGTGACGTGCGCTGTTCAGGAAGCGAGTGGGTGCGAAGAAGTGGAGCGGGCGGGCTGCCGAAATATATATATATATTTCTCCTCGCCTGCGCTTGCTTGCTTGCTTGCGCGCGCTCTCTTTTTTATAAGAAAGGCTCCTCTCCAAGTGACTTACAGCGTCGAGAGAGCACAGGTCGCTTTCTCACACCCCCTCCCCTCGTGATCTTAATGCTCGCTCCCAAAAGAGTGGCATTGCCGATTTTATCACGCCTCCTCGCCCCCGTAGGATCCTCTTTTAGATCCCGACCCGGTTGACAGCGGCGCGGGAACGTGTCCCTCCAGATTTTGTTTTCTTTTGCTGGACTGCGCTTCCCATCGTGCCCAGCCAGCGCGGCCAGCAGCCGAGGATCATGGGAATTGCAGTCCAGGAGACCCTGTTGGAGGGCCGTAGGTTCCAGCTCCGGCGGCCCTAGCGATTTCTTTTAAGAAGTTCTGGCAGGGCTCGGGTTCTGCAAAACGCACGGCAGACAGAAATGCAACAGCTGAGCGTTTTCACAGCATAGGGGAGAAGTGACGGGAAACGCTTCGCCAGATAGATTTTTTGACTACTAGCCAAGCACAGAAGCTCTGTCAAGGAACAAGCTGCCAATCTTGTCTCTCCTGGTTACTGGGGACGGGAGAGGGGGTGTGGACCGCTTGAATGAGGGAAACAGACAAACATTACCCCAGTTCTGAGAAAAAGGCTGGGTATTCATAAATTAATAAAATAATAAATAATAATAATTACACTCCTTCCCAAATATCATGCCTGTACATATGAAAAGAATACAGGCACCACAAAACTAACTGTTATATTGAAAATATAATGTATTTTTTATCCACCTAATAAAATAATGTGATAGCTGTTAAAGGCCTCAACTCTTGGCCTGCCAATCTAAACAGCTTGGATGGTGGAGCTGCGAGCAGGACCTCTGCGGCTGATGTTAGGTCTGGGCAAGTTCAAATGAGTGCAAGCAATCCTTCAGATAATTTCATCTCAAACAATTCAGGGCTTTAGACGTAACCACTAGCACTTTAAAGTGGGCCCAGATGCATCAGCAGCCAATATAGCTAACAGGCTGTGTGTAAAATGTGTTATCTGCTTGGCCACCTCTAGCAGCCAGGAAGATACATTCTACGGTACTTCTAGCTTCCAAGCTGCCTTTAAAGGCAGTCCCACTCTAGTGATTGCAAGTAGACTAATCTAGATGTAACCAGGACATGAATTACTGAGGCAAAGTCCTCTTTGTCTAGATAGCGTCATAGCTGGCGAATCAGCCAAATCTGATAAAACTGCTACTCATATCCAGTGCCACCTGCACCTCCATCAGCAGCACTGAATGCAGGACTCCCAAGCTACTGACTTGATATTTCAGGGGAAGTATAACCACCTCAAGTACATACCACCTGGCTGTTCAGATTTTCCCACCCACAGTACTGCCATCTCTTACATGGATTAAATCTCTGTTTGTTTGTTTGCTCCCATCCACCCTAAAATTGCCCAGACATGCTCTCTAGGACTCATACATAATAAGATATGTAAGAAGAGATCTGTTGGATCAGAACAAAGGCCCATCTAGCTTCTTGTTCTCACAGTGGCCAAATAGATGCCTATGGAAAGTGTGCAAGCAGAACCAGATTCCAAAATAAAAGATGGAAACAAGAAGAGCAATGTGTCATTGAGTGTTGATATAATTCCTTTATCCAAACCTCTGGATAACTTCCCCCAGTGGCTTCTGTATATTTATAAATTTAGCTTGTGTATGCATGTTTTGAGAAGTTGTACATTGAAGAAGTGCCCTTTATTTGAGGAGACTTCCATGACTGAAAATACACAGCTCCACTGTGGCTATTGTTTGATCTGTTGTCTAACAACTATATGTGTATTATTACCAGTCAGTTCCATAAGACTGGAACCCTATAAGAATGCCGGTACTTGTTAGAAAGGAAGCTATACCTAGGGTTTACATCAAACTAAAAATGGGTATCTGGGTGTGCTAAGTAGGATTGCCATATTTCAAAAAATGAAAATCTGGACACAAAAGTTGTTCAGCTTTTTTTGGTTTGCCCAAAGTTTGCCCAAAATGAGATGCTGTTTCAGACATATGAGGCCTTACTCTGGTTTTCATCTACCCTGTAAGAGTACAGGCAGGACTTTCATAGTCCTGTTTCCCAACCCAACCACATGAAAGCTGCCTGACTTCATACAAATATTTCAAATGTTTTGGAAAAGGGTAAAAGCTTTCCTTTTCCAGGAGAATATTATGGGAAAGGTTGTTTTATGGGATAACGTTTGGTCTTAAAAAGCTGTGAGAGATGCTTCAATTAATGTAGTTCTCTGTTGTATACTTTTCTAAATCTCTCAAAAGGTACAGAAAATGGAATTAAAATTATGCTACAGTTTTGATTGCTTCTATATGAAGGTATGAAAAGGCCCAAAGATGAAATGTAATTTCTACCCTCATTTAACCATCCAACGTCTTATGGTCCTGCTATGCTGGCGGAATAGTTTTTGGACTGACCCTTTCTAACTTAGCACATGTAACTCAAGGATAGGATTGTTCTTTTCTACCCTAGAACCTGAATGTTAAGTTGTGGGTGAACATATCAGACAACACAGCGATTCTTCAAACAGCTCTTGTTTATTCACAGGCCAGAACAGAACTGAACTGAAGGGTTCAGCCAGCCTGCTTATATAGCTCCACTAGAACGCAACAGTAACCACTTTCTGTAACTATCAAATCACTGAACATCACTTTCAATCCCTTATTTGCATATGTGGACCTGAGTGAAAACTATCTACAGTATCCCCCTGCTGGCCCAGGGTGAGAACTTCAGTACATAACACTGAAACAGCTGGGCTTGTCAAAATATCTTGGGATTTTGGGGGAAAGACCAACTCTGAAGAATGACATTATTTCATTACTTTTTAAATTTCAAATAATCCTGTTTCACACTCCTAACCATTCCCAACTTATCACCAGTATCCAACCTACAAGATTGCCATGAACTTTGGGTCCAGTCATCACACATCTAATGCTGCTTGGCCTAATGTATCTCATGCTAACTATGTGGCTCTTTCTGCACCTCCCTTTGAGGATCCTTGCTTACTGCCCAGCCATTCTTCGCTTTCTTTGCAAGTATGCTTTCATTATTCTGCTGTTCTTGAATAGCAAACAAACATATGTGAACCAAGATGGCACTGAGTAAATTGTTTGCATGTCCTGCTGCAGAAAAATTGCTATACTCTACAAATGGTGATGAGCCACCAGGAGATGTCTGATAGTAAGGTAGGCTCTCAAAGTTATTTGCACATATGAATGTATGCACAGCTTCACAGTGTCTGGGTTTTTATTTTTTTAAAAACCATCTTTTAATAGGTCAATATATAATTTTATTCCCACCACACCACCTTATTATAAAATTATTTATGTTAATGAAAAATATAATTGCATAATGTAATGATAAAACACTTGTTTTCCCTTTATACAGAGCAAATGAAATTTAGTAAAATATAGAATCCACATCAGTGGATATTTTGTAATTTCATTTTTTAGATAAACTTTCCTATGCATGTTAAAATTGCTTCCTACATTCGCATGACTCTTCATAAAATGCAATCATTCTCTCTCGCCCCACCCTGTCCTGTAAATGTTTCAAAATAATTGTCCAACAAAGGAAACCTATTGGATGTTTTCCATAAACTGCATTAGTGTAAGTGCTCCTGAGGGCCAAGGTGGGGAGAGATGTTCCTCTCTAATGTTATTAAGAACTGGTTTCTCAACTGACAGCAAATGATCTATATCAAATTATATTTCTCCTTTCTCCACTTCATTTGAAGTCATAAATTCTTGATACACACTTATCAGAAATATATGAATTTTTACAAATCATTTCATCCATTATTACCTGGAGACTGAGACTAATGGCTACTTGCCATGATGGCCATGTTCTACACCCACCATCAGAGGCAATATGCCTCTGAATACCAGTTGCAGGGAATCACAAGTGGGAGAAGGGCATTTGTATTCAGGTTCCACTTCCTGAATTCCCACAGGCATCTGATCAGCCACTGGGAGAAATGAATACTGGACTTGACAGGCCTTTGGCCTGATTCAGCTGGGCTCTTATGTGTCCCTACAGCTTCACAGTATCCTCAGCTTCTAAAATGGGTACTTACTTATTTGTATGTCTGTGTTGAGCATGAGACACTTAATTTCAGGGCTGTGGTATTGAGCCTTATGTTGGGCAAAAGTTTCCTGCGCTGCAGGGGTTGGACTACTACATGACCCTTGTGGTCCCTTCCACCTTAACAATTCTATGATACTATTATCACAAATCCTTTCTTTATACTTGTCCATTTCAAGAGCACTTCCTATATGGCCCTGGTATCTTCTGTTCAAGAACAGTAAGTCTAAAGTGCACAAGGGCTTATGGAACTAGTTTCATGGTTATTTGGATTCTAGCCAGTGTACATAACAATTTATGGCATGTTGTGTACTCACCTCACGTCTTTGAGGCAAACACAATCTAGCCTCTAATTCTGTAATGTGAAACAACTCCAAGCCAAAGGAAAAGAATAGCAAGATGTGACGAGTTTAGGAGCAAAAGTGAAAATGCACAATGAAGTACAAACACTTTGGTTGTGTAATTACCGGAGTGTATTACAAACCAACCAACTTCTATAAATGCTTCAGAAGCAACAACTGCAGTCTTTTATTAAACACTGTGGAAGAAAGTAGGTGTTCCTTATGCCCTGCCTTCAATTTTCCCATAGCATGTATCTTACTTTCTTTTGACGGCTTTATTTGACCAAGGAACCACAGCAAATACTTCTACTGCGTATGATAAGAGCATTGCACAATTAGGCTGCAATGCTAAATGCACTTCCAAGGGAATAAGCCTAAGAAGGTGCACAGAGACAGTTGCAACAGTTATACATTATAGTGTGTGTTCTATATTCCCTTTATTATTTGTGTGGTGTTCTCTACTGACTACAGCTACCCACTCCCTCCAGTTGTTGGAAGTGGTGTGGGGTTCAGTGTTGGTTTCTGATGTCTCAAAGCAAGGTATTCACCAGGGTTCTAGGAGAACACATTAGCACTACTCACTAATTCCCCAATGTATTGTGAAGCCAAGCTGCTTTGTGCAAAGTCCTTCATTTGTGTGCAGAGTGTTCCTTCTCCATGTTTTCCATCTCCAAAGGTCCCCCTTGTGAGCAGCAGGTTTGTACAACCACATGGCCTATCATCTGAGTTATCTCCTCCCTGTGTGGAATTTATGTACTTGGAATGCTGAGCTATGATTGGGTGTTGTGTGACACCATATACTATGTTCTGACAAGAAGAGGCAAATGATTTGCCCCAGGTATTGGGCTGGTGTAACATTATGCCATCAAAGAGTGGTGGTGGCCATTGATGGAAGGGCTATAGGTAATCATGTAAGTGCTCTCCTCTCCTGTCTTCTGATGGCATATCTCTCATTGCAGTGGTGTTTAGCCCAAGGGTAGCTACTACAATGTCCTCAAGTAGTTATTAGACTCCAACTCCCATCAGTCCCATCCAGCATGGTCAATGCCCAGAGATGGTGGAAACTATAGACTAGCAATATCTAAAGTGCACTCCGTTGGCTAACCCTGCTCTAGCCATTCAGCCAATGGCCCAAAACTAAAAGATTCTGCCCTAAAAAGTAGAAACTATAATTAAAAGCCTTTGAAACTTCTCTGAATGCCCCTGACAAGGAAGGTGTGGTAGGTGGTTCCTAGGAAGAGGATCCTTTCAGTCATTGCACTCCAGCTGTGGAATGCTCTCCCCTACTCTGGGGTTATTTTGGCACCAGGAAAACACTCTTTTATTTCCCTAGGCAAAGAGCTCTTTAAATATTTAATTTTTAAAAAATGCTATTTAAATCTACTGTTTTATTGCTCTATGGCTGATTGTTACCATATATATTAGCATTGTATTGATTTAGAAGGTTTCAGGCCATTTGGGGCTTTAAAGGCTGAGCTCAGAACAAACTAGTATCTAGCCAGGTTCTTTTAACCCCTCTATGATATTCTTGGCCATCAGTTTCAGCTAACAATTTGGCCGCCATGTTTTGCACCAGCCATAATTCTTGAAAACTTCTCAAAGGCATCCCTACGTACAGTGCATTATAATACTCTTTACTGGCCTTGATTTATGCCATTACGCTTTGGCCTCTGTCGCCACTAGTGACACAGAAAGTTGTTGTGAGCCTGCTTGGCATTGATACAATTGACTGTTCCTTTCTTTGCTACATTTGTGTGCCAGGTTGCAGCCCGTAGTAATTAAACTTGCTTACCTCACAGGGTTGTGGCAAGGTTAAAAATTACTGTACTTTTAACCTGTCAGTTAGCAGGCTTAATGATTACAGGCTGAAATCTGACATACAGGCATGCCTAAATAAATTTGTTATTCTTGAATGGAAATTATGTACAGGCAAGTACACAGAATTGTAGTTATAGCAGGGGTAGGAATAAAAAGAAATGTATTTGTACTGATGAAAGTTTGTGGGTTTTTTGTTGTAAGAACAACTCCGACTTGTTTCCCCCCACTCTGCTAGTGGGAGTGATTTAATAGGACTACTCTGAACAATAGGACTACTCTGTAACTTGTCTCATCAGCCTAGAATAATTTTCTCCACAGAACAGTTAATGAGTGATGACAAGAGAGCCTTAAAGCACAATCCTACACATGCCTACTCAGAAGTAAGCTCCACTGCGTTCAGTTAGACTTACTCATAGGCAAGTAGTTGCAGCAGAGGTGAGCAACCTTTTTTTGACCCAAGGGTGGCATTCAGCCTTCGCCAGTCCTCCCAGGTGTGCATGCCAGTGGCCAGTGTAGCTAAAAATGGGTGTAGCTTCCCTAAAGTCCCTCATGCATATTTTTGCATGCATACAAAATGCGTGAGCAATCAGGCCCCTAAGCTGGGGGGTTAGCTGCCCCTGAGCTACAGGATTGCAGCGCCAGAAACTCACTAGCAGTGTTGATGTTCAAAGTGCTGTACATAGTTATTTTGCTTTCCTTAGGCTTAGCGTGTGTTTAAGCGCATGCAGTTGAGGCTATCTAATAAAATGTAGTAAATCATTCATGGATAGGTAAAGATAAGCTTCTGGGAAAGTATGAAATTCACCCACGTGAACAAATGCTGTAAATCATTTCATTCCAACTGGGGTGTGTTAGTAGTTATTCAAATTTGCAAATGGAGTGATTTTACTTCTGTACTGCCACCCTGCGATTGCTCAAAGCAAATGCACCTTCCTTGCTGGGTAGAAGAGTGTTTTGCTGCCTTCTCTCCCTCATAGCAGCAGGGAAGCACAGGCCTTTCATTGCCTCACATTTGTTAACACATAGTCAAGTTGGCCCCCCTTTGCCCACACTGGGAGCAGACACTGGCTAGAAACATATGTTTATGGTTTAGTTTTGGGCAGAAAATCAGCTCTTTTCGTTGTGGTAATTTCCCAGGAAAAAAACTGCTGATGGCTTGGCACTGAAAAATCATGATTTAAACTAAGGTGTCAATTCAAATTTGGGAGGAAGCAGGGGGGGGAAATAGATTTTACTGAGCGATATAAATGTTTTAAAAGGTGCTCTTGGATATATTCAGCTTAAGTTGAAAATAAGTAGTGTTATTAACAGCAGCTGTTGATTTTAAATTCTGTATATGATAACTGTAACCTTTGATAGAAATAGTCTTTTTTCCAGAGCCAATGTTGCCAGAAACTATGAATTATTATGGAGAGGAATCTCCTGAGGTCTAAAACTTAGGCAGTTTTCACTGAGGTGATATACCTATGTCCAGGCTGTACTACTGAAAACTACGTGCAGGGACTCATACGGATGAACAGTTTTCAATAGGGAAAAAATTGCCACCATGCTCAAAAAAACCAAGATGTTAGGGGAAATGGTTGTAGTCCAGCATCCTCTTCACATGCACATTTTCTAGGTGGAGGTTTTTTGTCTTTTGTTTTTGTATTGCTAAGAACAATCAACCGTGTGAACTCCCACCTGCATTCTAAAATGGTACAGTCCAGAAACAGTTTTTGTTTTTTTACCCTCCCAATTAGAACTAGGCCTAAGAGCAAGTGGACTATCCTACTCCCTTCTTCCCTTCCATTGCTGTTGGCATCGTCTGTCTCAAGAGACAATGGAGTGCACCTCCGGGGGTGAAGTCAAAACGCTGGAGAATCACAGCGTGACTGCGGAGACACGTAACTCGTAACAGTTGCCTTCCACATTGTTGTTGCTGCATTAGCAGCACCAAAGTGACCTCTCTGGGGCGCAAGCCTGTGCTACGTGTAGAGAACAAGACCCCCTTTTCAGCCTCGCTGATGTGGTTCAAAGGAAAGCAAAGAAATACATTTGGCACCAGCTTTTGCCTGGCTGAAATGTGTCCTTGAACTATGAAAATGACTTGCTTGCCTGGATGGAGGAGGGAACGATGTGTATGTGTATATAGAAAGCTCTGGGTTTTGTGTGGCTGGACTGTAGCCTCCTGTGTGACATCACGTTCATTGTTCTGACGACTTTTTCATTAGGCCTCACCCACCACTGGCATGTGGTCCCTAGATGTTTCTGGTATCTTAACATGGCAAGGATCAGGTCCAGACACAGAGTCCCATGGCAGCATACAGCCAAAGCTGGCAAATATGGTCAAGCTGAGCCTGTGCTTGCATTCTAATTTAAAGAATAGGGAAGTGGGTTAAAGATAGGTTTTATGTCTTCCACAGCCAAATGCTCTGTCACGTTGTTCCGTCCTCACTCATTGCCTCAGTGGACTGTGGATGGCTTTCCGGAGGAGACACACACACACTTTGTGATGTCTCATACAAGCAAATTGTGGTTGAGATCAGTATCCTTAGTGCATGTGTACAAGTTGCAGAATTCAAGCATGCACACTAAATAGAAACACTTTTGTTGACATTTACTCAAAGGATTTTGGCAACCTGGCCAAAACTTTAGTTCTGCGCACTGTTCAAGAGTGAGGATAGAGGGAATCACCCAAAATGTTTTTTTTGTAGACAGTAGGCAAACCAGCTGCTGTGGTATTTATAGTTTTGTTTGGATTTACTAACATCCATAGTTCAAATGTGTCTTATCCTAAAAACCAGGATGTTGCAGTAGTTAGGATGTAGCTGTAGAACCTTGGAGACCCAAGATTCAAATTCCCATGAATCAACAAAGATCACTGGGTGATCTTGGGCCAATCACAATCTCCCAAAAAATCAAGTTCAGAATGTCCTTGATACCTGTCTGCTATTAACTTTCTACATTTTAATCCCACCCTTCCTTTAAGGAGGAATACACAATAGTCCTCCCACCCATACTATCATCTCAAATCCCAGTGGAAATACAGGTAACCTCAGGTTACATACACTTCAGGTTACAGACTCCGCTAACCCAGAAATAGTACCTCGGGTTAAGAACTTTGCTTCAGGATGAGAACAGAAATTGCACAGCCGCGGCATGGCAGCAGCGGGAGGCCCCATTAGCTAAAGTGGTGTTTCAGGTTAAGAACAGTTTCAGGTTAAGAATGGACCTCCGGAACAAATTAAGTACTTAACCCGAGGTACCACTGTATGACTGGGTCACCCAATGAGCATCACGGCAGAGTGGAAATTTGGATCTTGTGGTCCCAGTCCCAATACTGTAACTGCTGCACTACACTAGTTCTGTTGTTATAAAATACTGAGCAATAACTACAGCATGGTCTTCAAAATGTAATCTGGGGATCTGCTGCTAGGGGAAAATGGATTTTGAACAAGCAATTGATAAAGGCTCAATTGTTGTTTGGAGGAAGGATGGTTATTGCTTGGTATTTCCGTTTATACTTTTACTCTTTCCATGTTAAACGATAAGGATGGCCTTCCTTTGTCAAGTGCTGGCATTTCAATTGCTGGCCTTTGATCTATAGCAGGAAAACCACATCTGCCCTTTCTGAGAGCTAGTTCTTGGTTTTGTGTTTTTTTAAAAAGATAAAAATAGCTAAACGCCAGCATCTTTAAAACTTTTGATATTTGGGACACAGTTTTTATCTAGATTAAACGCGGAAGCACACTTCACAATAATACAGTGGTACCTCGGGTTAAGAACTTAATTCGTTCTGGAGGTCCATTATTAACCTGAAACTGTTCTTAACTTGAGGTACCACTTTAGCTAATGGGGCCTACTGCTGTCGCCATGCTGCCGGTGCATGATTTTTATTCTCAATCTGAAGCAAAGTTCTTAACCCGAGGTACTATTTCTGGGTTAGCGGAGTCTGTAACCTGAAGTGTCTGTAACCCGATGTACCACTGTACATGTATATTAGTATTTTCTCAGTTTCCATGACAATGGGCTGGCATCCTTCCTGTCATTTATGGAATCTTAATTCATATTTGTTTCTCATCTTTTCATCTTTATAGGTATTGGAATACATAAACTTTTTGAAGTAATACATTTGGGGAGAGGATTCTCACTAAAAATGAATTGTAAATTCTAATAATATGTTTGAGTAATCACTTTGAAATCAATGAGTAAGCAGCACAAATAAGCAAAGATCTCAATAAGGGTTGCCCATTTCTCCTCCAGAAAACACACAATCAGGTTCCACTTACCTCGTGTTGAGTGAGCCATTATTCCAATAAAATTTCTACAGCGTTTGATTGAAAGAACCTGTAATACTCCCCTATTTGTGGAAACTATTCTCACTCCTTCTGGAGGCATTGTGATTGAGACAATTCATTCTACCTGTAGAAATGAGTGATAGTTTATCCTATGCAGCTCAAATAATAAGGAAATAACATACTTTTTAAACAGATAGATACATATATCAAGGACATCTGCATTATGTTTTACCTTTTCAGTAAATTAGAAGAAAGGAATGACTGAAAATGTATTTGGCTGCAGATTTGACATTGAAGTTATCTTGTGAGATTGCGATGTGCAAAAAAAAAAAAAAAAGGTAAATAAGGAGATTAAAATGTAGTTCGGAATCCTGTGATATCCCTTTGCTTCACAAGAGCTCTTTTAAAACTATCAGACTTATTATCACATTGACCCCATTTCCTCCAGATGCCTTAAGAACCACATCTTAAATGCTTCATTCTGGAAAGGATGAAAGTCTGGCACAATAGCTAAACTATTTCTACTGTTTGCATTCATCTAAGGCAGAAACTCTGTTCAGCCAAATCTCAGCCAGCCAGCATTCCTGCTGCTTGCAGTTGGGTGACTAAGAGAATCTCTCCAAGATCAACATCTGGAAAATCTGAGAGAAGCAAATGTTGGCTTCTTCATCTAAATTGGAAGTCTGCATGCCTCCCAGCCTCATCCCTCCCAATCTTTGTGTCTCTTTTTCCAGACCAAAAAACGATGATATGCATTTTACTGCAGCAGTCAGATCCTAAACTTGTTAAAAGCAGGGTTAGTTGCTACACAGTAATGTAGTTTCTTAAGCCAGAACTGAGGGAGAAATGAGGACAGGGTTAGTTAACAAAAGTGCCAAACTATGGGTGTTACATGACGCAGCCTTGGACTTCGAACGCCCCTTCCTCCTCTCACTCACTCTGCTAAATAGAAACTCCCTGGTTTGCAGCAAACGATTTTCCCTTTTCCATGGAAATTGCCAATTTATAGTTTAAGCTTCCTGTTCGAACTTGAATTGTGCAAACCAGCTTCAAACCTTGGTTTGCAATCCTGGTTTGGCGAGGAAGCCCAAACAATAGATTCCCTGTGTGTATGCAGAGGGGGAAAGTTGGTTTTCTGAAAGAAAAAAAAAGGAATGAATTAATTAGAACACATGAGGACAATAGGGAGGTGGAGTATGTATGTTCACTGAGATCAATGAATGTAAACAGCAAGTATATTGATTTCAATGTGTCTATTCTGAGTTATAAACTGCTTGGATACAACTCTCTAGTTTCCTCTCTTTTTGAGTATAACAGTGCAATCCTAAGCATGTTTAGTCGGATGCAAGTGTCACTGAATTCAACAGAACTTCCTCCCTATAAAATGTATTTAGGATTGTAGCCTAAGAATGACATACGTTTCCAATTTCAGAGCATCAGCTGGTAGAAGTTTGAGGAAGATGGGTAACTAGTGAAAAGGATCAGGGGACTGTGAGTCATAGACTTTATGCTCTGTGTTTAACTTTGCTCTTTACTTGTTATCCAACCTTGGTTGTTTGCATATGCAATTGTTCAATGACTCAACTTAGCCTTTTAAAAGTAAAACAAATGTAATTAAAATCTAAATTTTAATCTGTTTCTTTATGCTACCATAGCAGCTCAAATGGCAAATGAAAAGTACCAATGAAGGAGGAATGGCAGACAAAATTGATGGAATATGCAGAAATGGAAAGTTTAACCAGTAAAATAAGAGATCAGGAAGAAAGAGCATTTAAGGAAGAGTGGGATCATGTATTCCACCTTGAGCTCCTAGGAAGAAAAAGGTGGTATATAAATGTACCAAATAATTAAATAACTAAATAGAAAACATATTATTTGCAGTCTGATCCTATGATGTGTATGCACAATTCAGTACCACTCAGTCAAAAAATGAAATGTATACGAGATGAAAGAAGGGACATAACCAAGGATGAATTTAAAAGTATTCTGAACCTGTAATGACAGTGTCAAGAAGACTAAATCCCATAATGACCTATGACTTGCAAGGAAAATGAAAAACAATTTAAAAACCTTCTTTAATTATGTCCGGGACAAAATATAGGTCTACTCTTTGGGGAAGATGGGGAAGTATTAACAAGTGACGGAGAGCAGGAGGAACCACTCAACTACTATTCTGCCATAGTCTTTACTCATAAGGAGAATTGTGCAACTTTGGAAAAGTAGAACAAATGGCATACAGAGGGATTTGCAGCCCAGGTGAGGTAAGGTGTCCAGATCGCAAGCAGTGATAATTCCACTCCGTTCTGTGCTTGTCAGACTGTTTCTGTGATATTGCGTCCAGGGGATTGGACTACTGACAAGAGGTTGTCCTCCTACTCAAATTAGAGTTATTTCTAACTCAGAAATCCTACGGTTCAACTGAAATTGTTATTCAAAACATATTGTTACTGGCCACTCCAAACTCTGTTGAGCAGAGCGAGACTCCAAGTGTTTTGACACTTAACCAGGGTTTGTGTTTCCTTTGGAAAAAGGAATCTGAAGAAGTGTGCATGCACACGAAAGCTCATACCAAGAACTAACTTAGTTGGTCTTTGAGGTGCTACTGGAAGGAATTTTTTTATTTTGGAAAAAAAATGAGGCACAACAGTGACTGTAGTGTCAACCAAGATCTTAGCTGAGGGGGTGCATAGTATGACACCCCAAGAGAGTCTCTTGTTGCTTTTCCCATAGCTTCAGCAAGCTTGGGTCCAAAGAAGAGTTTGGATTTGATATCCCGCTTATCACTACCCAGAAGACTCTCAAAGGGGCTAACATTCTCTTTTCCCTTCCTCCCCCACAACAAACACTCTGTGAGGTGAGTGAGGCTGAGAGACTTCAAAGAAGTGTGACTAGCCCAAAGTCACCCAGCAGCTGCATGTGGAGGAGCGGAGACACGAACCCGGTTCCCCAGATTGCGAGTCTATCACTCTTAACCACTACACCACACCCAGTGTCTGGGTACAGACTCTCCCTACCAGCCTGCATTGAGTTCTGTCCACTCCCTACTTCTTGTTCTCAGAACCCCTTGCCAGATGCAGCTTCCCTTTCCATTTACACCATCACTCATGGTCTTCCCGGCAGCCTCCATTTTAAAAACACACACACACACACACTGCAAATGGGTACTTTTTCCTGTAGTGGTATCATGGCCCCTGTAACCATGACAACCTCACCCTCCCAATGCTTCTGTCCACGTCCACTACTGAGTGGCAGAGGAAGGGCAATATTTGCATTATTAATCTTTCTTTATGGCCCAATACTCTGCTCTCTTTGTTTCTTAATGACACCTCTATCAGCTGATCTCCCAAACAGGAAAACCAGTATAACTTGTCATTTTACACTATGTCACATCTTCCTTATTAAGCAAAATGTTGTTGTTGGCATCTGGCTGTTTCAAGAGACAGTGGAGTGCTCCTCCTGGGGTGAAGTCAAACCGCTGTGTTAGCAGCATGGAGGTTACCTCCTCAGGGCACAAGCTTAAGCAGTGGTGCTATGGATATCCTGGGCTGCCCAGATGACGACCCCACTCTCGGCCTTGCTGATGTAGTCCAAAGCAGCAATACATTTGGCATCAGCTGGGCTGCAGGAGTTGCCGGAAGGAGGCATACAAGGCACCATCCAACCATCTTAGGGACTCCACTCTGGATTTCTGTCGGGTTTACTCCTTAGCCTTTTCTTCTCCCAAAGATGTCCCACAAGGCAGCGGGTACGGATTTTTCCCTGGGGTTACTCCCAAAGCCTTTCTCATTAATGAGTACAGCCGCAAGGCAGCAGAGGTTTAGGATAAGAGTTTCCATTCTCTGACATGGGGCTCCCATCTGCCCCTCACTTCCCTCTACAACACATGCAGAAACCACTTTCTTGACCTTTGGACCCACTATTGATCTCATCCGCTCAATCTGCCAGAGCCTGTCTTTACATGCAGGGAAAGTCTCCAACTCACAGAGGGTTTGAAACCCCTCAGCTACCCTCACCTGGGTCAGAAGGCCAGGCAAAGCTGTTCATGGGATGTGGCCACTCTCACATGCTGACAACTTCTGGGAGCCGAAGTCGAAACAAAACAAAACAAAACAATTCCTTCCAGTAGCACCTTAGAGACCAACTAAGTTAGTTATTGGTATGAGCTTTTGTGTGCATGCACACTTTTTTATTTATATTATTTTGTTTCGACTACAGCAGACCAACACGGCTTCCTACCTGTAACTGGGAGCCGAGGGTGAGAGCTGAGTGCAGGGTGGGAACCAAAGATGGGCAAACTACCCCAGAAGGAGCAGGACGAGTGCCCCACCAGAGGTACCACCCTCCCCTAACACCCCATACAAATATTAGCTATATCATAGCGCCATTTACTAAATTTAGGGAGATCTGCCTCCTTAAAGCTGCAGCCTTAAACTCACCCCACCTCCCATCAAAGTCAAGCCTAACCCCTGCAGCTAAGTTTAGAATTTGCTCCAAAGGCAGAAACCACATTTCCTTTGCTACTTCCCCCCCCTCCCCCTTTTCTTCTTACTACAGCCCTCTCCCATTTCCCACCCGCCTTCCTCAAGCTCTCTTAATACTTCTGTCCTATTATTACTCTCCGCGGGCGTGATGCAGATGGGTCGGGGGAGAGGAGGGAGGAAGCGAGCGAGCGAGCGAGCGCGAGATAGAGAGAAAGAGAGAGAGGCGGCAGCAGAGGGTTTAGGCCGGCGAGCGGAACCCCGAGCGCATCGATGAAGGGGTGTCTCCTTTCGGCGGTCGACTCACTCCGGCCCAGGCGAGCGGGCTCTTGAGCCGAGTCAGCTGTGGGAGCGGAGCGGGCGGCGCTTGCCACCATCTTTGGCGGAGAGGGGCTGCGGTCGCGCGAGTGTCCGGCACACAGGTACTCCCTCCTTCCTTCTCTCCCTCTTTCCGCAAAACTCGGGCTTCTCCGGGCTGGGCATGGCAGGAGCGCGGGAGGGGAGCCCCGAAGAGGCGGGTGGGAACGGCTTAAACGGGGACGCTGGCGCCTCTCCCAGCAGCTCCCTGTCAAAGCGCCCCACCAGCCAGCGAGGACCCCGTCTCTCCCTTTTCGGTGCGGCGGCTCCCCGGCGGGCAGAAGGGAAGCAGACCTGTCCTTAGCGGTGCCCAAGTGCACTTTTATTTCTCCCTTTAAGCAGCGTTGCAAAAGGGGCTGCACACGCACACCCAGTCCGCTGCGTGTGTGGTCGGGGGCGAGGACAATCTGCTGCTGTCCCGCCGCACCCACTCACTTCCAGGGGGTCAGGGAGCAACCGGGGTTGGCGTCTGTGTGTGTGTGTGTGTGTGTGTGTGTGTGTGTGTGTGTGTGTGTTTAAAAATCTTCCTGCTGTACTTCCTTCTTGGCCGCGGAGCCTGCGTGGGCGGGAGGAGCGACGCTATTTCTCCCCCGGCTCAGCTTCCCGACCACCACCCTCCTCTCCTCTCGGTCGGTGGGTTAAATGCCCTCTCCTTTCTCTGAAGTGAAAAATCCTGCCTTCCCCTGTCCCACTTTCTCTCTCTTTTCATACAGTAAAGGAAGAGGTAGGATCCCCCACCCCACCCCCAGCTCTTTCCTCTCCTTCCCTGTAGTGAAATCTGTGGAATTCCCTGCCACTGGACTGCCTCTAGTTCTAGGTGGTTTGAAAATGGGGTTACACAGGTCGGCTAAGGACTGTTGGTCTTTATGGCTTCTACTTGGACACATTCCCAAGTTCAGAGATAATATGCTTCTGAATGACACAGCACCTGGGAAGCACCACCACCAAAGTATTGCCTTCCTGACTTGTTTGTCAGCTTTTCCCAAAGGTTGGCTGGTGCGCAGGAACAGGGTGCTGAGCTAGTCTGGCCTTCAGGCTGAACCAGCAGGGCTGTTCTTGTGTTGTGCTGTTTCCCCCCTAATTCTTGTTTGGGGAAGAGTTGTATGTAGCGCATGTGGTAAAACATCTGCTTTGTAGGTTCATTCTCCCCCAGTTCCAGGTAGGGCTGGGAAAGACCCCCCCCCCCTCTGAAATTCTGTAGAACCACTTTCAGGTGTGAGACAACTTCCAAAGTTATTTAGAGGCAGGGGTCTGGTTTTTTTTAATGCCTCTGTACCTCAGTAAATCTACTGCAAAACCTACAGTGGCACAGTACCAAAATGCCCCAAAATTATGATCATTGTTTTGTGACAATTTGCTTGATCCTAGTAAAAGTATTGCCCAACTTTGGATTCTGCAGTTGTTTTTCTTATGGGCCAGCATGGCTATATTTGTTACTCAGTAAATGCATATATCATCATATAACCTGACAGTGCTGTGTCAGCAATAAGAAGAACCTGGCTTAACTTGCACAGAATATGTTATGTATGCCAATATATAGACACCCAAATGGAATATATGAACGTAAGCAACTATCTTATAGTAGAATGGACCACAATTGGGCTTATAGCCTTTCCTCCTTCATGTGTGAAGGTCTGAAATGGCTCTGGTGCAAGCAGATGTTGAGGGTGAATCTTAATATGTATGCCTCTGTCCCTCTCCTAATTTAAGCTCACTTACTTTCTTGTGAATGTGTAAATAGGGCTATAATGGAATATGGGATGTACATGACTCCATGTTGGAAAGAAGCTGCACATTATCCTGTGTGCTGAATCAGGTGTATGGCTTCAGGAGGTGGTTTTTGTATAATTTCAGCATTCATCACTGAATGCAAACTAATATTTTTATGCATATAGGTGCTTTGTATCTTAAAAGTATAAACAGTTGTTGAATATCAACATTGACTTGCAGCTGTCTGTTTCCTTGGCAGGCATCAGCTTTTCTTTATTGGAGTAACACGTTTTATTTGTTATTGATGGATCTGAAGTACATGTGATTTAGGCAAACACAGGGGCAAAGTTTGTTTCAGTACAGCATTTGGAAGTGGCTCTTAGTGGCAGTGTCCTAGTTAGTAAACATTTCCAATCTGAAAAAAATAGCATCAAACTCTAGTAATTTTGATACTGAATTAAACAAAATTTAGAATTCCTCTCTAGTTCAAAGTGTATATGGTATTATTTCCCATTCAAAGAAAACTGGATGTTTATTTATGGATGAGCCATTTCCTAACATGCTGCCATACTCAGTATCCAGAGCTGAATATGGGGCTATGCAGATATAGGAGGCTTGATTCCTTACTGGCTAGAGTGTCCAGAAGAGCAAAACAAGTTTAGTCCCCACCACAATGGTAGCCAATTGTTTGTTTTCCTTTTTGTTATGCTCTGTCATAGCTGTGGGAAAAATATGGTGTTGCAGTAGAACAGTATGATGGTAGTTGCAGAACTTGCTCACACTTAGTATCTCAGTCACTGCCATTAGCGACACTACTGGGATCTTGAACATCTTTAACCTTCTAAAAGTAGATGCAGGGTTGCAAGAGATGAGAGCAATGGGTTTCTTAGCTCCTTCACTTAATAAACAAGCAAAGCAATAAAAGCAATACCCAAGTGCCAAGTTGATGAGGAAGAAAAGTGAACTTTCTGGTTTGACAGAGGTTCCTTTCCTTCTACTTGGGGTTTGGGGGTTATATTTGATTTGAAGAAACAGGTAGATGGGCATTGTGCCACCTGAAGCATTGGCTTGAATGCTAGATTGGAAGGTGGGCAGTGAGATTGGCAAGAACTCTCTCTTTGCAGGTCAAACTTGGCATGCCTTTTTCATAGCAGTGATTCATGATCATGTGTGTATGCAAATGTGTGGTGCTGCATCTTAATGTTTTAATGTTGTATTTTAATCTTGTTTTTTAAGTTGTATTTTAATCAACTTGTTTTTATTATTGGTTGTTAGCCGCCCTGAGCCCGGTCTTGGCTGGGGAGGGTGGGGTATAAATAATTTTATTATTATTATTATTAAGATCCATAAAGAATGGATTTTATTTAACCACAAAGTAAGTATCATAATTGTAAAAGCATGGTTGTGTAATGGTTAAAAAAGAGAGACTAAAATGTGATTGACGTTAATTTGAATGCTAAGAACTTCAGAACTAATGCCAAGTCTTCTTACTTATTTAGACATTTGACAACTAGTTATACCAGTAGTGTTACAGAGAACACTTTGATGCCACGACAGTAACATATCCAGGTAAGAATGAAACAATAGAGATTTACAAAATCAGTTCATATTGTCTGAGCATGTTACATTTTTAATATTCAACACAACACTTTCTTTAATGTAATTTGGGCAGATATAGCATGGTTTTAGCACTGAAGCTTGAGGCTTTGGGAAAGAGAACAATTCCTTTTAAATCGTTATAATAACATTCCGATGTTGCTGCTATGAAACCCTCCATCTGTATCTCTCTTAATTAGAAAGATAGTCAGTTATAGATGCAGTTTACACTGCCAGTTTACAAGTCAGACACTCAGAACTGGTGATGAAAAATATCCCTACTGGCTGAACACTTAGACTGCAATCCTCTACTTGCTTACCTGGTAGTAAGCACCACTGAACTCAGTTCCGAGTAGACATGTATAGAATTATGCTGTTAGGTTCATATAATATGAAATATTTGAAAGATATTTCAAATTCATATCTTTGCACAGAATGAATTTATTTACCTTGGTCCTTAAAAGACAAAATAGTGCCTTCTTTATTGTTGAACTTTCAGTGGACTATAGGTGGAACAAATAAATCCTTATGGACCAATATGTAGTTAACTACCTCGTCATTTTTCAGTAGCAAAGGTTTCTTTAAGTCTTGCAAGTATAGAAGGCTGCAGAATTGTTCAACCAGTTGCTATGGTGGTGCCGTGATTGTGTACATTATCCCTCTGTGAGGTCACCAAGGCATTATGAACAAGGATTACTGCCAAAAATGAGTCAGCTTTTCAAGGTTGTTGACCAACTTTATCAATATTTCATGTTTCATTAAATTAAGAATAGATGTTAAGATATGGATTCAAATTTGTTGAAAGTGAACGTACAGAATGGAGTTAAAACCTATGCAATTAGATGTGCTCGGACATGTTACCAGAATGTTTTTATGAGTGTTGATTTACAAAAATTGGCATGATTCATAACAAATAGTTACTAATTTGCTGTGTTTTATTATTTTACTTTATAAATGGTAAATATGCATTTCTTTGAACAGGGTTTTATTATAACGCAATGAATCTACTAGTGCAATAAAAGGAAAAAAGGATATGAAAATAAAGTGGCATGTCATAGGACTCTGGTTGAAGTCATTTTTTATTTCAGCGGTGAGCAAAAGACACTTGCAAGCTCAAGTGTGTCCAGTATTCTGCCATACAGAACATACTGTGTATTAATACATCCTGGATAATCTAATCCTGAAATGAAAGGGGGTGAAATACTTAACAGGTCAACATCTTATAAAGCATTACTAAGCAGCACAGTTGCTAAGGATTGGTTTTTCTTTTTTTCCCCCAGAAACATCACAAACCCATAGATAAAAAAATATGATCCTTGAGATATGTCTGTCAGTTCAAGAGGTGAGAAATATATTATCATGCCATGACTGTTTTTAAGAATGTGTTTTCACCATGCAATAGTTGTCTACATTAAAAAAAGGAAAAACGTGCATTAAAACCTGTGGCTCCCACCCCTCTAAAATGATGAGACCTGAAACTCAGTTTTATAGTTTCCTTTAGTCCTTTGATTCAGTTTTTATATAGGTACATTACTACACTACGCTATGTTTCACACAAGGTATATTTTATTCATTATCGGAAAATTATTTTGAGGTTCTCCTATGTTGTGGTTATACTTATCTCATGATTATTATTTTTAAAAAGCTGTGTCTGTCTTGGCAAACATCTGTAAAAAATTTTAAAGTATTAAAGATATAATACTTTGATAGCGCTCTGTCTTGCTGTCTCTGTCCAGCATGGTTTGTGGGCTTGACATGTTGCACTCTGGTGTCATTGTTGTTAAAAAGCTTCTGCTCTCCATTTCTGCCTGAACCAGGAATTTACACTCCATCTATGCTTCATTTCTGCTGCCCTTTACTGAGCTGCGGCTGCTGTATTATGACAGGTTATTTGTGTTGGGTATGCTTTGTTTTGTTTTGACTTTCATGCTTGTTTTACACAGAGCCAGCCTTCTACACACACTGCTGACTTTCTTAAGTGAAGGATGTGGGGAATACTTTGATTGTGGAACAGGTGTGTGCATTAGCTCAAATGGCAAACATAAAGCCTGGTGGCAAAGTTAAGAAAGCGTAGTCTCTTTATAGCCCTTGATACCCTTTATTTCTCTGTTTTTTTTCCAGGAGGCAGCCTTCACCTTAACATGATGCCATGAAACTTGTCAGAGTCCAGCTATTATTTTAACTTTAAAAGGTTACTGAGCAGGTATGGAAATTGTCCCATGTATAGCTGGTGATACTTAGCATCCTTATCCAAACACATTGTTATCAATGCAGTCAAACCTCGTTTTGCGGACAAGATCCGTTCCGGAGACCCGTCCGCAAGCTGAAAATGACGCACGTCGAAGTGCTGCATCTGCGCATGCGCAAGCGGCGAACCCGGAAGTAGCCCATTCCTTCTGGGTTTGCCACGGAAGTTCACTGAAGCAGACGCAAGTGGAGGCAGACGCAGAATGAGCTTTGACTGTATAATAAAGCAAACACGGATTAATTCCATTTCTTCTGTCAAACAAAACCCAAGATAGTTGTGACACAAACATAGGTGCTGGCTCCAATGGTGGTTGTTTTTTTGGGGGAGGGGCTAGGAATTACAACTAGCAGATTTATTATTTAAATGCTTATTTTGTCAGCTAGTTGACAAATCCCACTTTGTGACCTCATTCACATGACACAGTAAGCCAGATTATGGTTTGTAGTCATTTTGTCCCTGCCTGCTCTTTTTTATTCTCTCATTGTGCTGAGCTAGGTCAAGGTATGACTTAGCATGTCCAAACCAGTGATTGTGGTTAAGCTGTTTCCTTGCTAAACAGGAGCTGCAGCCAAGAACAAAGCCAGCCCAGTGTATTGTAACAGTTTAGTTTATAAATGTGACTTCAAAAGCCCACTTCCGTCAGTGATTCCATTGTTTTGCTATTGGCTGTAATCCTAGTATACTTACAAGGGCACAAGTAGCCCTCTCTTTTTCTGCTAAAGAAACACCTGCTCCCATGCTTACCTGCCTGTGTCTTTCTTCCAAGTGCCCCACACCATCAAAAGTGAAAACTGAAATCAGCTGATAGGGAGCGGTGCCTGAATCTTTCCTTTTTATGGTTTTTTTTAAAAAACACTCTGGGACCAGGGCCCAACTCCAGTGGCAAAACAACATTCCCATGGATTGACCCACGTTTTTAACAGAAACATTAGCTGAAAGAGTAATAGGTCAGTTGTAATAAACTGCTTCCTGTTTCGTTCCTGTGGATTGGTTATTAGTTGACATTTTAGCAGTGTCTTATTATTTGAGTTTGTGTCCCATCCAGATCTGGAGCACAAAGCCTGTTGCCCACATAGTTTTTAAAAAGTATTTATTTATTTATTTATTTATTGCTGCCATAGATTACAAATGGTGTGGATTTTTATCATGAACCGGATGAACCCACAGAGCAGTTCTCCCAGTCAGCGTAGGCGCATGGCTCTTGGAATTGTCATTCTTCTCCTTGTTGATGTGATATGGGTTGCTTCTTCTGAACTCACTTCGGTAAGTGTGTCTTGGGGCTCATCCACCCCTCTTTACCTTTGCTCTGCATTTCTAGGCACAGCTCCGGGATGTTTTACTTGAGAAAACCTGCTCTTTATTGCTGAATCAGAGCAAACAGCAATCTGTGGAAAATTCAAATTGCTGTTTGCTCCGATTCAGGGGTAAAGATCTGCTATTCCTGGGGAAAGTGGCAGGACAAAAAGATAAAACTTTCGAACACAAACCGGGAAAGCGCAGGCTTGTGGCTAGAAAGCGCGGGGCAAAAGATAAGTGTGGACCAACCCTTTGTGATGTCAGAGTGTATTCACCTTAATGTAGTAGGACAGCATGCTCAAGGGAGAGCAATTAACACTCACTCCATTAACTTTGTACAGTGATCTTAGTACTTGCTTGCTAGAAGCAGGTTGACCGGTTCTTGGTGAGCAGCTTTTCATACCTGACTAGCTACATTTCTGGTCCTGCCTGAAGCCTTTCCCAGCATTTATGCTGTCACGAATTATAATTAACTTCAATTAATCTTGCCAGTTCTGTTTCATAATTCCAAATCCCCTATAAGTATGACTTTTAAACAGCAAACTCTTCACAAAACACAGTCTTCCATAGATATGCTGGGGCCCCAATTTTTTGGGCAGGAATTCCTAAACTGGGAGAAGAATTTTAGCTTTCAGGGATTCCTATAATAATATGGAGCTGAATGAAAATGTTAGAATAGGTGACAGTGTAGAGATGAAGACATTCATAGATCCTTTTGATTGCATACAGAAATTGCTGCCTTAGGGTAGCAGTTCTCTCTATATGCTAAATCTCTGAAGGTGGGCTTAGCAAAGTTTATGGGGACATCCTTAGGATGTCTATATCCGTTACAATAAAGTGAAAATCGATACTCCTCTAGCAGGCTAGGGCAGCATACATGAGATTGTCTCATTTTTATCTTTACACCCACCTTACGATATAGTTTAGAGAGAAGTGAGAGGCTCAGGGTCCCTCACTGAGCTGTGTGTGGTAGTTTAAGCCCAGTAGTTTAAGCCCAGAATTGTCTAAGTTAGAGTCAATTCCCTAAAACCAGGGTGGGCAGCCTGTGACTCAGGGGCCATGTTTGCTTCCTGTCTTCATTTTGTGTAGCCCGCTACAGGCCAATTTTTCTTTCCCTCCGAGTTCCTTCCTTCATGCTTTGTTGGATCCTTATTTTCACTGGCTTTTAAAAATGGTTGGTCTCTGTGTCTATGTAGTTTCAGAACAGTTGGAAGGGATGTTAATCATTTGATGAAATAAAACTGGTGTGTTTTCTTTGCTTTGCTTCCCTCCCTGATTGTGTGGTTTGAAGAGCGCATCGCCAGGCTTCTCTCCCTTTTCTCTGCAGCCTGATGGAATGGCTGCCCGTAGGTGAAAACTGATTTTAGTTTCATCAGCCGCTGACAGCAGAACACATTGGTAGCGTTGTGCTGAGTCGGAAAGGATTTACTTTCAATTCCCACGTATATAGGAGGAAACCTACATATGTAGTTAAAACCCCATCAATCCTGTGAGGTTTACTTCTGAATAGACCAGTATAAATTTGTTATCTTCATCAGCTGCAGAGTGGAGGGAAAGAGGCGATTCCATCACACCTACTGAGCAAATAGCTGCCTTTTAGCCTACTTAGCTGTTCATTAGGCTACCTGAACTGTTTCCATCCTCATTTTGGTGCCTCCCATATCCCCTTTGTGTCCTGACTTTCAAATTGTAAGCCTAAGGGTAGGAGCATGTTTTACTGCTGATTTTCTTAAGTTAATTTGGGAGCATTTCGAGCTGTGATGGGGTGTGTTTGTAAATATTTTAAATAAATTTCTAGCCAGAGTAGTTGACCTCCAAGCAGCTTGTGAGTTCCTCCTGTTTTCAAAGGACTGTGGTCTTCCCTCCCTAGGTGAGGGGAACAACTACAAATGTTTTGTAGCTTTTCTGTATAAATCTGTATTTCAGATTTTGGGAGCAGGATAGTATTGCAAAGTCTGTCTCTCATTTAGCCTCTGATGCAGTCAGGTAGGTTGCAAGCTGCCATTCCTGCGCAGGACAACCCACTTCTCTTATGTCCCTCTGTACTTCCTCCCTTCCCAGGAGTTGATGCTCTTGACATCAGCTGCCCTGCAGAAGATTCCACCTCAGCTTTTTATACTATTTCTGCTTTCTATCTAACATAGGTAGCCATTGGAATGCCATCTTCTCAGGTCTGTCCTTGAATCTAACCCACAGCAGGTAAAAGTTGCAGGGGGCCAGAAGCCTCATACCAGAACACCATACTGCCATGTGCCAGAACAGCTTCCCACCCCCAGTTGTTGGCTCTCTTGGCTGGTGGTGTAGTGGGTAATCCTGAGATACACACCCAGGAACACTGCATCTCTTTTCTTCCTTTTCCAGGATATGTAGCTTTTTCTTGCTTGAACTACACCTCTGCTCTTCGTATGTCTGTCCACCGCAGGGGGCTAACTGGTGGACCTCCAGATGTTGTCGGACTCCACTTCAATCATCCACAGCCAGCATGGCTAATGTTCATAGTGGATGGGAACTAGTCCAGCAACATCCAGAGGACCATACAGTAGCCCTCCCATGGTCTGTGACGGTCAAGAAATTTGAAATAGTATCAAAGAGTTGATCAGTAAGACTATTCTGGACATATGACATGCCTTTCATTTAACCATCTTTCTTTTCCTTCCCTTTGCAGTATGTTTTCACTGTGTACAATAAGCCGTTCTTCAGTACATTTGCAAAAACATCCATGTTTGTTCTTTACCTCTTGGGATTTATTGTTTGGAAACCTTGGAGGCAGCAGTGCACACGTGGCCTTCGCGGCAAACATGCGGCTTTTGTAAGTGCCTATTTTCCATTTAATAATTTTGCCATCACTTTGGCTTCTGTAAATTACACAAAATCAAAGCTTATGTTGGAGAGGGAATCCTGCATAAACTAGCATAAGCTAAACCCCCAGATGTTCAGTGAGCAAAATAATGCTTTCATTAGTCTAACATTTCAAAGTGAATCATTGCATAAACAGAAGCAGTAATTGCATCAGTAATGCTTCTTAGTGGAATTGAAATGGAATAAATGATATAAAATTTAACATGTGCCTAGAATCAGTATTTGGACACGTGGGTTATATTTTTTGCTATGTTCTGCCAGTTTTGAAATGTTTTTATTAACCAATTTAAAAAGATGTCAGTAAATGTTTTTGGGGTTTTTTGAGATCTATGTCTCTTGAACTGGTCTACAAAGATTCAGCAGAGTTTTCTCTTTTGATAAAAGACAGTGGCAGTGGTGGTGGTGAATGAATTCTTTATCAGACCCATTTTTCATGCTTTCCAAATTGTATTTAAGAAGCTGGGAATTGGTTAGCTAATCCATGTTTCTCAACAAGACATAGCCAATTCATCACCCTTAGACTCTACTAGTGAGCTGGAAGCATTTCTACCTTGGCTGAAGAGTGCTTTCTTGATGAACAGAGAACAACACAGCACATGAATGTGGAAACCCATAGCAATAACACTGCAAATCCTTTGATCTCTGATCTCTGATGGAATAGTTGAGATCCCACACATTGACCGGGTTGGCACAACACACAGTAACCCAAACTATGGCTTGTCATGACCACACAAGCATGCCATCTTCCAGAGCAGAGATTATGCCCTCCTCCCTGTTCTCTTTTACTGCCACTCTGAGCTAATGGTTTGATATAGCATGTTGTCCAAAGCAGGACTCATTCTTAAGCTCTCTGCTAACCATAAGCTTTTGAAGATGGGAAAGGTTTTGAAGATGGGGAAATCACCTTCCTCCTCAAGTCTGTTTTTAACATTTTGGATTGGACAGGAAAGCTGGGAGCCCAGGAAAATGATAGATGCTGTGTTGTTTTCCTATTCCCCTCCACTTTGAGGGCTGATGGACAGAATAGTAAAGGGTACAGTTTGAAAGTTTTAGGTAAACAAGGACTTCAAAAGCCCTCTTCCTCAGTTCTGGCTTGTGGTTCCCAAATATTACTTATAAGGTCTGAGATTGCAGAGTGATCTTGTGAAAGTTTGACTACTTATAGTTAGCTCTTAAGTTGTTTGAAGAGGAACTGTTCAAACAAGAAACTTTAATGTTTTATAAAACTAGTTATTTTGTATAGTTGCTGGACTAAACTTAATTCAGGCTGCCAACTAATTCCTGGATAATCAAATGAATTTTTTTTATTTGTTTTTGACTAACCATAAGTTTGGCTGGTATTAAGCGTATTCCAGAAAATAGGCTATCTGGGGAAATCATACAGCTGGTGGTTGGCAGTCCGTTTAATCAAGAGAACCCTATCACACTGGTTTTGTAGAACTAACGTGTTTCTCTGGCCCTTTCTTGGAATAGGCTTCATGCCAGAATAGACTTGGCTTTGAAGCTGCAGCAGCTTGAAACTAGCCTAGCAGCAAGCCAAGGGGCAAGAATGGAGATGGATCTGTTTTTTCTTCACCAGTGGGCTAGTCTTCCTGAGTCCCATCTCACCTGAAGTTACGACAGTGTCATCAGTGTGAGCTCCCGTTGCTCTGTCCCAGCTCCTGCCAAACCTAGCAGTTCAAAAGCATGCCAGTGCAAGTAGATAAATAGGTACTGCTGCGGCGGGAAGGTAAACAACGTTTCCATGCGCTCTGGCTTCCATCACTGTGTTCCCGTTGCACCAGAAGTAGTTTAGTCATGCTGGCCACCTGACCCGGAAAGCTGTCTGTGGACAAACGCCGGCTTCCTCAGCCTGAAAGCAGGATGAGCGCCACAACCCCATAATCTCCTTTGACTGGACTTAACCGTCCAGGGGTCCTTCACCTTTCTTTTTTTTAACTTCAGTGTGGAATGTGTTGTTTTTACTCTACACATTCATTGTAATGTCTCAGCTGAATTTTAAATGTTTAGTTTGCAGATGCTGAAGGCTATTTTGCAGCCTGTACAACTGACAATACTGTAAATAGTTCTTTGGTAAGTTCTCTCTCATTTAAGTGATTGTAATGTTCTGTGCGGCAACAGTAGCAGACAGCAGGGTGGGACAGTAGGGTTCTTACCTGACTTCTCTGTAGATCCATTTGCACAGCACCAACCTCCCCACTGTCTTGTCCCTCCCACTCCTTCCCAGGAAGCAGCAGTGGCCTACCTCCCAGGAGGTCAGATAGGTCCTGCTGCCCCTCCCTACCATCTACTACTGTGTGGTAATAGCTATTCATGTCTTGTCTGTTTTTTATTAGTGCTGAAAATAAACACAGAGCTCTGAATAATGCCATTTTAAATAGGAACCGGATTAGGGAAAGTAAACGTATATGGCATGTGAGCAAAAATGAATCTTATTTACTAGGGAATGTTATGCTTGGCCCATGGAATTATTAAATACATGTGGTTCAAGCACTTCAGTCACTCAGTTATAGTTAAACATTGTTTGCCTAAAATGCCATCATGTAATGCAAGATAAAGATATACACACACAGCCTTATTTTTTCAATATGAAGAATCTGCGGCAGGTATAAAAAGCAGTGAAGTGCCCAGGTGGAAGATTTCTATGGCCATGTTGCATTATCTTAATTTGTCTGCAACTGTAGCCTGTATTGTATAGACACTCTCTCATTAAGTTGTGGCTGAATATCCAAAACAGTAGAATCTATAAGGCCATCTTCAAAACACATAGTTAAGCATATTATCTGTCCTTCCCTGGAAACTCATTAGCGACAATCAATAAGGAGCAAAAAAAAGGCAAAGTTGAAATACTTGCGCCGGGCAGACATCTTCAGGTGCCCTGAAGCAGAGCGCCCCGCGCGCTGGGCAGACATCCACAGCGTGGGGAGCCCTGCAGGAGTTCCCGCGGGGCTCCCCACGCTGCAGATAGCAGCCTGCCACCCGGCGTGCAGGGTGCCCTGAAGCAGAGCACCCCGCGCGCCGGGCAGACATCAGCCAGCCCCACAAGCTCGGGGGACAGCGGGAAGGCGCAGCGCCTTCATCCCGCTGTTCCCCGACCTGGTTTTTTTTTTTGGGGGGGAAATAAAGGGGAAAAAATCCCCCCCAAAAAAACTAGGTGCGTCCTATGGGACGGAGCATCCTATGGGACGAAAAATACGGTACCTAAAAAAACAAACCACCAATTAGAGTTAAAGCCGTTAATCCATGAATCCAAGGGAATGTGGTACTCTGCTACTGGAAATATCAGAACAAGTATTTGAATTCTCCCACATATTTCATTTAAAGAAGGAGGGATACACAATAGGATGTTTTATTTACCTTAAATGGTGAGATGCAGCTCATTTTCTTCTCATCATATGTTCCTTCTTGCTCTTTTTGGTTAACAGTTTTATCGCAAGTTAGCAACTTGTGCACATTTACCTTTCAGTTGGTCCAGCTGTTTTGTACATTGTTTTGTATTTGTATATTGTAGTATACATTAAATCAGTTTATGTCCGCATGTACTCAGTAAGCATACATAGGATTACACTGTTAGTAAATTTTATTTTTGGGGTTTTTTGTATAATTATTTGGGTGTGTGTTTTTTATAACTTATGATAACTTGGAACTCATTATGTTGCATTTCAGAGTGAACCATTATACGTTCCTGTAAAGTTTCATGACTTGCCAAGTGAAAAATGTAGCAACACTAACAGTGACACTGAAAAAAGTAAGTAAATGCTTCAAAATGTCAAAATATAGTTTTCTGTATCAACTTATAAATATTTATGTCATGTTGAAAGTATGAAAGCAATGTTTCCTGTGTTACCTAAAAACCTGTGTGCCCACATGGCCTGAAGTACAGTATTTTCTAAATATGGTAACAGGTAAAGATGCTCAGTAGTAAAATAGAGATAATCTGTTAAGATGCTTTTTTACTTTTAATTTTTTAAAATATCGGAGAATTGACAATTACATCAATTTTTGGACTTCATGCAGAAGGCAAATGCTAAAATGAACAATTGACGAACACTGCATTGGAGAAGGGAGCATATCCCAAGTTTAATTTTTTTTTGGTGTGATTTCACAAATTCAGTGGAATTTTCAAAATTCAGTGGAATTTTGAAAAAATATAGCACATTATAATTTTGGGAAACTGAAACTTAGCAAATACAGCTTGCTATTTTTGCATGTTAGCACAAATTGGCTGCATGTTATGGTAAGCCATAGTTAATAGCTTTTCATAAACCCACAGAAGGCTTCCACTTCACTTCTCCCCTCTAGCTAATGGCAGAAACATACCACAATCCCCGATTTAGCGCTATGTCTGAACTGGTGGTTGTGGTTTGTTTCACTCAAATCAAAGTTTGCTCTTGGTTAACATTCATAGCTTGCTTGAGCAAAACAAATCCCCCACTTGGACATCACACGATGATTGGCCATCATGTGCAAGGTGGGCCTCTTTCTCTTTGTTGCACAATTTGATCTTGTATTTATTACAAGGTGGCCAAACCATTGTAATGTGAACATCCTACGACATGACAGGTTTAGCCAATTGCTGCCAGAGGCATTACTGCAGCCTCAAAATACAATAGTGTGTTCTAATATAGATTCTATATGTGCCCCCTAGTGTATGTATTGCAATGTGGAATTAGTCCTGAGATTATGTTGGTTCCTTTTACATGCATTGATCTGTATGTGATGAATGAAAGTTGAACAACACAGTTCAGTTGAGGCCTGGGAAATCATCTTTGCTGTAGATCAGTGTCTCTAAGAAACAAGTACATGGGCCTAGAAATAGACTAACAGGATTTTGTAACCAATGGCTGTTCTAAGCCTTTGGTTGGTTTTACCACAAGATGGTGTACTAGCCATACTTAAACTAGCTTAAAGACAAAGTTGTAATATTAAATACTTAACTTTGCCCTTCTTCTGAGAACATGTTTATGGAAGGCATCTTCCATAAAAGAAGCAGCTGCACCCAAAGTGAGGAAGCCTGGCCCGTTCCTTAAATACAGTGAATATGTTTAATGGCGATAGAAACTCTTAAAGCCACAATTTTCAATTACATCTCTTCTTTTGCGCCAAATGGATAGTCCATGTTCCTGACACACACAAACCATTTTGCTCTCACAAAACTAACTGTGCAAGTAGTTAAACATGGGTTCATACTCTGAATTGCAATTTGGGAGTCTTGGCCTTATCTTGAGGATTATTATTTTTGTTCCAGTCTGCTACGTATAATAATGACCTGCACCACTCTTTTCCCCCCTAAAGCTCCCAAAAAGCCTCGTGTAAGGTTCAGTAATATTATGGAGATTCGACAACTCCCATCAAGCCATGCATTGGAAGCAAAGCTGTCTCGTATGTCTTATCCAACAGTTAAGGAACAGGATTCAATATTAAAAGCTGTAGGGAAGCTTACCGCATCTCAAGTAGCCAAAATCAGCTTTTTCTTTTGCTTTGTGGTATGTCACCTATTCTTTATTAAGTATTGTTTTTAAATATATATTATTGGGAAGTTGGTTATTTTGTATTCTTTTTGCCCTATTATTTATATTTTCCTTTTTGAAGGCTTGACTAAAAATAGAATGGATCATTTTGGGTGTTGAGCTAGTCATTATATTTTGTTCATGCCAGTTAGAGAAAGGGATGATCTTTGGGGGCTGTCTGCTCATTAATTAATTGCTTATAACTGATTGACTTTAATTGTGGTTGTTTACAAAAGACTTCACCACAGGTGACTTATTGCAGGTGAGAGAGTTTACAATTTAATAAGCAGAAGTTGTCATTCATCATTAAAAGTAAAGGCTATCTTAAGCGTTTTCATTCTCTGTTGCAATAATTCACCCGAATGAAAAGAGCTTCAAAAAATGTGATTTTCACTTTCAGTTCCATTTACCAACCCTGATTAAAATTGGCCGCCACCAATCTGGCAGATTAAAGTTCCAGCTATAATAATTTATCTCTAGCCACATTTTGAAATAAAATAAAAATCTACTGCATCTTACATTCTAGATGATGGTTTTGAATTTAAAGATAAAAGAGACATTGAAGTATTTTCCATTTCACCACTAGCACAGCAGTGTTAAAAATTATTAGCATTATAGATAGGTGGGACAGACTCCTGTGACCTTTTAGATCTAAAGCAGTGTTGCATTTAGTTTCGAAGTGTATTAGACATTTATATGTACATTTAGTTGATTTTAGTATTTATATATATTATTTAGAATTAGGATGTATATTTGCAGACTTGATTTGTTGTTACTTAACTTATTTCATATGACTGTATCTGGTAAAGTTGGGAAATATGTCTAGCAGTTTCCAAAGAGGAACTTGAGAGCCATGGGACAATCATTTCTTTCATTATTTTCAACAAATAGCATGTGATGTGATATGTATGCAGTGTTTCTTTTGAACTACGGAGAAATATAGTGGCCCCAATCCTGATAAAGTTAGTAGCCCTTAATTTAAACATGGCTTAATTTGTCCCATGAGACTTAAGTCCAATTGAAACGAATGAACTTTGAGCATAATTTTCTCTTTCAAGTTTGGAACTAATATGTTGGTATTTTGATAGTTCCAAGCATTTTATATGTCCATTATGTTCAAGGTGTTTTCAAAGCAACAACTAAGTGTCTGAAAGCATGTGAACAATCATTGTTACTTCTAGAATGTTTATCTACTTTTCTTAGCAGCTGCAAACCATTACGACAAAATTCGACATCGTATGAGCAGTTCTTCGCTTGTGCAACAGAGCTTCCTCTCCTCCACCCACGCCTTCCATCTGCTCCGGAGGATTGGGGATCCTCTGGAGTAGATTTAGGAGGATGGAGTGAAATGTGAATTCCCATTGCATGAGCGGAAGTCTGTCCTGCTTGTGCACACACCATTGGATTTCACACTTGGTATATAAATAACCCAAATTATTTTTTCATCTAACTGCCTAAGCCTTTCATTTCCTCTTAATATAAATTGAATCCCTCCTACCTCCCAAGCATGCTCTCACTATATATGCAAAGACCTGATTAACCTTTTGGGTTTATTTTTAATGGTTTGTGAGTTTCTTCTAACTTTTTAAAACTAACACATGTTGTTTAATCTCCTAGTGGTTCTTGGCAAACTTCTCTTATCAAGAAGCGCTTTCGGACACCCAAGTGGCCATCGTTAATATTCTGTCTTCAACATCTGGTAAGAAATGAAACTTATAGAAAAGACTGTTGATACACTTAATTTTAGCAACTACAATTCAATAAGCTTGATCCAACTCATTGCATGTTTTAAGAAGGACATTATTCTATATTTTTGGTTGCAAAACTATACCTGATAATTTTCTTTCTTTCTTTCTTTCTTTCTTTCTCCCCCCGCCCCGAACTTCAAGTGTCTTTTTCTGTTAAAAAAACAACCATGTCCCATGCTCAAATTGTATTTCTACAAGCCAAGAGCAAGTAAACAGAATTTCCTCTAGCAATTTATTTCATTGGCATTCTTTAAAAGATGCCCTGAATGTTTTCTAGAAAGTTGGGATGCACATTTTGATAACAACGAATCATTTTTAAAATGCTGAGTAGGAGGGGATTCTGGTTATGTTCTGAACAGTCCCCCACCCGCTGGTAACTCAGTATTGGCTCAGCGTGAAAAGGCAACATGAACAAAGGACTCCGATAACACATAATCTTTATTGTACATGAACCTAGTAAGAGCTAAAGGATTAAATACTTATTAGAGAAACCACTTCATGTAGTCATGCAATCTGTATGCTAAATAATTAATTGTGCTAATAGGGAAAGTCTTACTAAATAAAACTTTGAAACAAAGTGCTTTCCAACTTAAGTTGGTTTTGCGGAGTCTCCTCTGAGAATAATATTGGTTATTGCCATTGTGTTAGACCCAGGCTACTACCGCTGCGGTCTGAACCATGTCTACTCAGAAGTTAGTTCTCTTTAATTTAGTGGTGCTTACTCCTGAGTATAAGGAGCTAGGGCTGCAGTCCTAACCTCACTTACCTGGAACTAAGCCCCATTTAATTTAGTAGGACTTACTTCTGAGTACACGTGGTTAATAACATTCATTCATTCATTCATTGAATTTATATACCACCGTATACCCGGAGGTCTCAGGGCAGTTCACAATAAAAATCACAATATATAACATCAAAAATAAAAATAATCCAGTAACACCCCCCCCCAAAAGAGCCTCCTTTTAAAAAGGTATAGGATGTAAGTTAGTAACTGCTAGATTCCACCGAAACTAATGAAACTTCAGTTGGTTAACTTTTCTACATTTATTTCAGTGGGGCCTAAGTGAGACTAACTTACTTTGGATCCCAATCAATTTTCTTCAACATGTTTTTCAGCGTGTTTTCATCTGGTAAAGTGGTTACAGTATTTCTTTGTATTGTGTATTCAATGTTTCCCCCCCACAAATCTTAAATTCTTTCTTTTCACAGGATTATTTACCTTAATCCTAGCTGCAGTGTTTCCAAGTAACAGTGGTGATAGGTTTACCCTTTCAAAATTGTTAGCTGTCATTTTAAGGTAAGAATATAGACTCCTTAATCTCCAATTTTCTTCTCTCCTACAGGCTTGAATTTTCTTACATTCTTCTAGATAGCTGGATTTAGTAGTGCAGGTTTTGTCACTATTTTTAGGTGCAGCAGATCTTGAACAGCTGTAGGGGAAATACGTTTGCAGAATACCTGCTCAAATGTTGCTCCTGTTCTGAAAGTTGGTCTGCCAATAATTGCTCATAGCCCCATTTTGCAACATGTGACACAGGATTAGAATTGTCACTGAGTCCTAACCTGAGCTGCTTTGTGTTACTATGGCCAGGTGAACCTTGTTAAATCAGATGACTGTGTGAAATTATCTAATATTAACTTTTCCATAGGGCATTTGGATTGTCTAGTGTACTTAGTTATGAAAATGTTCACATATTAAAATAGCTTATACTCCATCCTAAGGGCTTCTCTACACATTCAGATATATGTGTATACTTTCTATAAACAAGAAATATAAGAAAATTATATTTGTTTTTGATTATCTGAACCATTATGATGCTTTGCTTTTCAAAGCATTGTTAATCCTGGTTTATATAATTCTGAGTGACATAGCAAAGAAGGAATACAAAATACTAATATACTTATCTCATAATTATAGATAGGCAATATTTTTAAGTGATTTTCCACACAAAATGTCTTACTAAACTCAGCTTGAACTATAATACTTTATTTCTCAAATAGCATTGGAGGCGTTGTCCTTGTGAATCTGTCTGGGTCTGAGAAATCTGCTGGAAGAGATACAATAGGTACATTTCCCAAAAAATCTCATTATTGTTTATTGAAATATCTGAGTAGACATTACTGTACATTCTTGAGTACATACAATAATTTTTTTATCGTAATATCATGTATGGATTGCAGTTGTAGAAGAAGCACTTTCTTTATAAAATAATTTAGATCAGTGGTGGCCAAACTTGGCCCTCCAGCTGTTTTGAGACTACAACGCCCATCATCCCTAGCTAACAGGACCAGTGGTCAGGGATGGTTGGAACTGTAGTTCCAAAACAGCTGGAGTGCCAAGTTTGGCCACCACTGCTTTAGATGATATCCACTGTCCTCCAAGGGAATGTCTCTGAATGGAATGGGAATTCTCCTTCTCCCATCTTTAGTCCCTTGCATCCTCTCTATTCTAGATTATTTTGGGGAGCGCTCTAGAACAGATGGTGTGGGGCCACATAGGGAACTGTAGTCAGAAGTAGAGGAAGATCCATTCTGCTCAGAATTAGATTAGGCTGTCACCCTTTTATGTTGTTTTGCAATGCTTTCCCTTTTTGCTTCATTTGGTTTGTTTGTTTGTTTGTTTGAGTATAAATGAAACATCTTAAAAGCATGTCAACTTGTAAGAAATTCAGTCCATAGTATAGCGATTAATACTTTTATTTTAACACAAGTTGTGTGGCTTTCTTCTCCCCACCCCCAATCTACAGGGTCCTTGTGGTCTCTTGTGGGAGCTATGCTTTATGCAATCTACATAGTCATGATAAAACGAAAAGTAGACAGAGAAGACAAACTTGATATACCAATGTTTTTTGGTAAGAACAGAACTTGAAACAATACTATTTTCTGTTGCCAAGTCTTGCTCACTAGGATCCAGTTTTGTAAAAATGTACAGGCAGCAACCATTTTAGGCACATCCACTTGATGCGCAATCACTGATGCGCAGGTCCTTTTGGACCTGGAAGAGGGCAGAATTGTCACTGCCTTTTCCTTTAAGAAACCTTAAGGGCAAATGTAGACAGGATATTGAATTGTGTGAATTTTCATGAAATGCTTATACAGCTCCTGTAGACCAGGTACAGTCTTAGGATGTCTTTTCTGCCCATAGTAGGATACCCTACCCATAAGTATCTCCTCTTGTTCTAGCACACACTGCTAATGATGTGCTTTAATCAAACAGTGAGGGTATACCTATTTTAATAAATAAAGTATCTAATTCCAGGTTAGAGGACTATCCTAGCAATACTGCTTATTAATTTTTTAATAAATTAATCCTGTGAATTTGATGTGACGATTATTTACCAAATGAATCCTGTAAAGAGTCTGACATACATATATACTAGAGAAGTAGTTCATTACTGTAGAGATACGTTTAATTATTTTGGCTTTGTTGCTAACACTTTATTATTCTGGGCTTTTGCAGGTTTTGTTGGTTTGTTTAATTTGCTGCTGCTTTGGCCAGGTTTCTTTTTACTCCATTATACTGGATTTGAGAACTTTGAATTTCCCAGTAAATTAGTCCTTATGTGCATTGTCATCAATGGCCTTGTTGGAACCGTCCTGTCTGAATTTCTCTGGCTGTGGTATGTGCCTAGCTCTGATTCATTTTTTTCATATTAATATCAGATAGCTATTAAGGAGTCAACAAACGTGGCTGCATTTTACTGAAAGAGCTAGGACTGTTTTTTACAGGGCACTGGTTATTGCAAAATACTGTGTTAAAAGTTATCAACGCAGATATCGTTTGTCACCACCAAGAAGCACTAAATTTCATTAAGTGGAAGAAAGACTGTGTATGTAATGCAGCACTGAAATTCCTGGCTCAATAAGCCATGATAGGCATGAGCTGCATCTACCTGCCTCCCCTCCCCCTTTCACATGAGTTGCAAAGCAAACAAGTATGTAGCTTCCCATGATGTGCAATTTGGGAACTATGGTTAAGGTCTTACAAACAAATCAAGGTTAGGCACTAGCTTTGAACCAGAGTTTAAAGGTGATGTATGAATCCCGGCTTGTTTGCAGCCACTTAGGACTCAGCTTACAAGTCATACAAGACTATGCTTAAGAGCTAAATCCTCTCTTTCTTTCTTACTCATGCAACCAGAGTAGCAAAGGCAGGTGCACTCTGCTAGTGTATATATTAGCTTATTAAGGCAGGGCTTTGCTTGTCCAGAGCTCGTGACCACTGACCCCCCAGGCTATCGCCAGAGTTCCCCAGCAGCCAGTTGGGAGGCTTCCAGCACAATGCTGTGAAATGTGCACTCTTTCTCTCTTTAAGAAGCCATCTGAGTCTGCAAAAGTACTGTGAATTAAACCGGGTACATGCCAGCGCGGCAACAGCAGCATATGCAGTTCAGTTCTCATTCTCCTGCCCAGTCTCATTGCCAATAAGTCTCAGTTCTTGGCTGGGAAAAGGTTCTAGGTAATAGTAATGGGAGAGAAGAAGAGCTTCATGGAGAAATAGTTAGAGGGGAATATGTAGGTGCTCTGTGTTCATGTGCAGCTTTGAATCTTATCTGTTGTATGTAGACATAGTTGCATAATTTTTCTGTGATCATCAACCCTGAGTAGGTATCAAGGGGCTGAATAGCGCAATGGCTTTTTGATTACCTAAAATAGTTTCCTTTGAATCAAATTGTGAATGTCCAGTTTGGAGGATCAAGGTCTTGGTATCCATGTTCACTTAGGCTGCAAACCTGTACCCATTTTCCTTGTCCTTGGTAGGGCTTACTTTCAAATAGACACACCTAGAATTACAGTGTTAGTCTCTCACTACTTAATGAATCACTTGATAATGAAAAGTCAAATGTGTGGACTGTCTATAGTGATTTGGTTTGTATTGAATACAGATGATGCAGGTAAATAGTAGTGAGTTCCATTAGTTAATTGATGATGACTCAAAATGTGTGAGTCCTCACTTGATTCTGGAATCATTGAGAGAACTGCGATGAGTAGTCCAGTGAACGACTTTCTTTCCTGTAGGACTAGTGTTGGATTGGAAATACATTATACATATTAACACTACTTGAGTTGGGCCACAGCTGGGAATTATGATATTTATTAATTTTTGAAAAAAGAGATGATTTCAAAGGTAAAAACCTGGAATTTGTTAGTTAAATTTGAAAGCCATGAGACTTGAGGTGTAGGGTATGTGTGAAACTATTGAGCTGGTCTTTCTCTATTTGTTTTCTGATCTTGGTGCAGTTTGTGTTCTCAGTTTTGTCTCCTCAGCTAAGTAAGGTTAGAAATATTTATATTTAGAGTTTCTTTGTATTCTTTGTATTCTGAAAGCTTTGGCTTTCAGAAATGTGTTTAGCAGGCCACAACAGGTCCACAAATTATGCTTATCCATGGTTTATACAACAATGAAACTTGCTTCTACACTTCCCCTGTTTAGCTTTTAAACTCAAGTGTTTTATATTTTAACATTTTCTTAGGGGCTGTTTTCTTACCTCATCACTGATAGGCACACTTGCTCTGAGCCTTACAATACCTCTGTCCATAATAGCCGATATGTGCATGCAAAAGGTAATGTATTTTATTATTTTTATTATTATTAATGACAATTGTAAGAACTGCCCTGGTTAGGACTCTTAGCAATGTCACATGAGTAGGGAGAATTAAAATAGCTGTGGTAGGGAAAAAATAAGTTGTACTTAATTGCAGGTGACTGCTTTTGCTTCTCCAAATGCATCCTTAAATGCATCCTTCTCTTTTTATAAGGTGAAATAACTGGGTGGCTTTTTTAAAAAATGGAGGGGGGGAATGTAATGGGCACGATCCTTGCAAGCTCATTGATCACATAGGGTATAATAGAGGCCTGTTCCTTCCTTCCCCACCTATCTTGACACATAGTAGTGCCACCAGGGCAATCCAGGACATGAGATGTCTGTGCATGCCTCCCATTGTCCTCCAAGCCCGTATTTCTTGACGGAGCAAGGGCTGCACAAGAATGCGGGAGGCACACATGAGCCACCCATTTTCCAGGTTTCTTGGTGCCTGCGTTTGCAGAGCAGGGAAATGGAGCTCTATTGTCCCTTTCTCAGCCTCTCTGCACAAGGGCATGGAACCTGCTTGGTTACTGAACCAGTGATTAAGCTTTTGAGTCTTTATATACCTTCTACAAATAAAAGACGTTTCCCAACTTGCTAGAATTCTGTATTATAGGAATTAGATCCTAATTAGGCGGGTAGAAGGGCTGTATAATTTTGTATGGGTTTAGAAGCCTCAAAGGCAGGCATAGGCAAACTTGGTCCTCCAGATGTTTTGGGACTACAACTCCCACCATCCCTAGCTAACAGGACCAGTGGTCAGGGATGATGGGAGTTGTAGTCCCAAAACATCTGGAGGGCCAAGTTTGCCTATGCCTGCTCAAAGGTCTTCAAAGGTTTGACTTTTCATAGAAAACCCAAGTATGTTGGTGGTTCTAGTTAAAATAACAGGAGTTAAAAGTGCATTAAGGGTTCTTTAAATGGGAGTAAATAGAGCATGACATTGGACTGTTATGTCCGCATTGCAACATGTCTCCATCATGGTCAAACTATCATGTTATTGCAGAGGATTTAGCCATGCTTGCTCTTGTAGTTGCCAATGAAAGCATTGCTGGAAACATGCTTTGACTTTATCCTTCATTGCTGAACAGAATAAGAAATGGTGCTATAGTAGTTAGGGGTATTTCTCCATGAACAATAAGTTGAGTTAAGTTACCAGCTGTCAGAAATAAGATTACTTTTAGATACAGTTCAGGTTTAATTCTACAGCAGGAAGGATTTTATTGAATTCAGGTAGTTGTTGCTGTTTTTCAAGTAGAGGTGCAGAGATCCTATAGGAACATGGGTATTTTGACAAATGAAAATGCTCTCTCAGTATGTCAGGGACGCAGCAGGAAAACTGTTTAAGTAGATGGCATGAGAAATACCTAAATTACTTGATGAATGAAGCATACGGCAGGTTGCATTTTAGCCTGTCACAGTGGAAGTGTTGTCTCGTTTTCATATTCATTTTTAATGCAGGTAGAATTTGCCCTCGTTGTGACACTTTCATTCTAAAGTGAGACATTTCCAATATAGTGTGAGATTAGCATTTGATGCAGCTACTAGTCTCAGCTGCTAACAATGGCTTTGGATTGATGTCCAAATAACTTGCACAATTCAGACCCACAAATTAAATAATTCACGCTTCTTTCTGCTGTATCCAATGCTGAAATGCTTCTGATCCCTAGTATACAATGTTTCTTCCTTTGTTTTTTACCTTTCCCCTACCCACTGGCTTTAAGGTCCATCAACTGCAAAACAGGTTTTCCCACTTATGGCTCTGTGGAGCTACCATACTTTTTGCACCAGAACACTCACTTTTTTCCTCCTAGAAAGTAAGGGGAAATGTCTGTGCATGTTATGGAGCGAATGCCTACGGATGGCGGGGGGGATCTGCTGCAGTCGTGAGCAGAGGATCCATGGTTCCCCTTCCTTCCCTCCTCCGTAGCTCGCTTTGAAACAGCAAAGCGGGAGAAGAGCCGCTGAGTGGGGAGGAGAGAGGGACAGAGAGCCTGCTTGCTTTAAAGGAGCAAAGTGGGAGAGGAGAGGAGAGGAGCCGCTTACATGAGTGTAAGCGGCTCCTGTCCAGTTGGCTCCTTTAAAGCAAGCAGGCTCTCTGTCCCTCTCTCCTCCCCACTCACTAAATAGCAGCAAAGTTTTTCGCAAGCAGGCTCTCTGTCCCTCTCTCCTCCCCACTCGCTAAATAACAGCAAAGTTTTTCACAAGCAGGCTCTCTGTCTCTCTCTTCTCCCCACTCAGCTGGCTAAATAGCAGCAAAGTTTTTCGCAAGCAGGCTCTCTGTCCCTCTCTCCTCCCCACTCCTCTTATAAGAGCCTTCTCCTCTTATACCCCTCTTCTGCATTATTAACAGCATCCTTCTCCACCCACCCCACGCGTGTTCCTTGTCCCTTGAGTGCTTTTCCTTCCCTCCCTACTTAAAACGTGGTTACAAAGCACGGATCCACATGGATCCTCGGGTTTTGTGCACTGGGTCACCCCAAATTCACTATCAGTTCACATAGCATGTCCATGGCTACAGCTTGCACAAAAAAAAAAAATCACGCACCCACTGTTGCCTGGGGCAGCAGTGGTGCAAAAACGTGGTTACAAAGCATGGATCCTCAGGATTTTTGCATTGGGCTACCCCAAATTCACCGTCAAATCACATGTCTGTGGCCACAGCATGAACCACAAAAATCATACATCCACTGTTTCGTTTAGAATATTTTTTTTTCTTGTTTTCCTCCTCTAAAAACTATGTGTGTGTTATGGTCGGGTGCGTGTTATAGAGTGAAAAATACGGGTAGGTGGCAGTAGCAAAGTCTTGGCATTGCACGATGTATCTAGCCAGAAGCAACAAAGAAAGATGGATGTCTGGGTGGAAAATTGGCACAAAACTCTTTTTTCTTCACAGTGGCTGTGTTTGGACGTATTAATGAAATGCAGTTTATTGTTCCTGGAATGAGCTGAAGCAAGCTTAATGCTTGCACACTCTTTCTTCTCTGCTCCAGCAAGGAGAGGAGATTGGAATGGGCTATGAATCTGGCTTGATTCAACAACCATAGTTGAAATTAACTGAAGTTTAACTTTGGTTAATCAAAACTGGAAGCAAAAGCTTCCAATCTTCTCGTGGCTGATTTGGGGGCAGTTCCTGGTCCAGCTGCATCTCCCCATGACACAACCCAAGCTGTTGAAACAGGACCCGTGTGCTTCAGTTGAGACATTTGGAGGGCTCTAAACCACTGAGCCTCTTGGGCTTGCCGATCAGAAGGTCAGTGGTTCGAATCGCTGCGACGGGGTGAGCTCCCATTGCTCAGTCCCAGCTCCTGCCAACCTAACAGTTCGAAAGCAGGCCAAAGTGCAAGTAGATAAATAAGTACCGCTCTGGCAGGAAGGTAATCAGCGTTTCCGTGCCCTCTGGTTTTGGTTTTCTGCTGCGCCAGAAGCAGTTAGTTATGCTGGCCACATGACCTGGAAAACTGTCTGTGGACAAACGCTGGCTCCCTCGGTCTGTAAAGCGAGATGAGCGCCGCAACCCTAGAGTCGTTTGCGACTGGGCTTAACTGTCAGGGGTCCTTTACCTTTACTTTTTAGAGGAGAAGGAAGAAAACTAATTGCCTGAAACAGCCTTTCAACCTTTTGGGATGCAACCAATATTTTTTTTAAAAAATTGATGAGTCCAACTTTTAATCAAATATGAGTAAAAATTAGTTGATTGCAACACTTGGGCTTCTGATTTTGTAAACTGGGTAACTTCATTTACTTGCACATAAATAGTTGTTCCAAATAAAGTACCAATATGCGATGGATATTCCTATTACTGTGTTTTAAAACCTTACACAGATCTACTCCATCTAGGAAAATGTTTTCCAAGATTTCTGTAATGACCAAATACCTTCTTCCTTTACTCCACTTTTATTATTGGTGGAATAGCAAATTGATATTTTAAAAGCAAAATGCTATCCTTGTTCTAATTTCAGGTCCAATTTTCTTGGTTATTTTTTGCCGGGGCAATCCCTGTATTCTTTTCATTTTTCATTGCAACTCTCTTATGTCACTACAACAACTGGGATCCAGTGATGGTGGGAATTAGAAGAGTTTTTGTATTCATTTGCAGAAAACACCGTATTCAGAGGTGGGATCATTTCTTTACAGCTTTATCTCTTGCCATTCCTACATGGACTTCTTTTGATGCATATCTTTATTATTCCTTTGTTTTGCCACTGTTGATGGGTGCGGGGCTGGTGAAAAGGCGGTTAGGGCACCTGCACTTTTAATAGTTCTACAGTACGGAGAATATAAACAGATGAATCTTGCATGAGTTGAAATTCCCCCTTCTACACAGCTATGTAAGGGGCATGAAACTTTATCTACACGACTTTGATTAGTTTGCATGATCTGGTTTCAACTGTCTGAAATATATGTTCTCATTGGACATTGTTCTAAATTCTTAAATTATGAATCTCTTATTACAGCATACTTTTCTCAACAGTATTCTAGTTTGGGAAAACATTACTCCACTGACATTCTTTGAATTGCTCATTTTACAGATAATCAAGGAACAAATAATTATTAACATAAAACTTAGCAAGGACATTGAGGAAAACTATGTATATAAAAAACAACAAATCATTTATATTTTTTACAAAGTAACGCCTGACAAATAAACAACTATCAAAATGATCTGATAATTAAGCTGTTCTTTTTTTATAAACATACTTTTCCTTAGTACACATTTTAGTTATCAGTTTAATTTTAGAGCCAACAAACGTGGAGTGAAGGATGTAAAAGGGTTCTAAACAAAATGCTATGTGTGACAATTTCTCGTCGAAGTCAAGATATTTTCCCTATCAGGACTAGCATTATAGATGTGCCTGTCTGCTTTTCATAATGCTGCGTATAAATACAAATTTCACAATCTGTATCATTTTGTAGAACATCTGACGAAAGTGAGCAATGTGAAAGTCTCATTGCCATGCACAGTGTTTCGCAAGAAGATGGAGAAAACGGCTGTTCTTAGGCAACAGGTATGCACAGTTATAAAAAAAGTTGTGGGTTCTATCTAAGTTATAAAAAAGAACGTAATACGTTATCAACATGAAACAGTTCCCATGTAATTTAAAATACATTTATTTCCCAATAATCCTTCTACTTCTTCCTTTATGTACTAAATTGCTGAACAGGCTGCTATGTAGTCAGATCCTTAGGTTTATTTAATCTATAGTAGCATGATTAGTTAATGTAGGTTATAAAGTTCAGTCAAATAAATGCAGAATGTTGTATGTAATAAACTAATAATACTTTCCCCATTTCTTCAATAGTGCAAGATGGAAAAATAACTCAGCGAAGAGACAATCTCCTGGAAAGTCCTTATGGAATCATGTTTCAGTGCCTCTTCTGAATCTTTAATTGTTTCAGTTCTTTTGAAACTTAAAAATACACTCTCACTTTCTCAGTTCCAATCTTCAATCGGTTTTATTAAAGAGCTACTTTACTACAAGAAATCCCAGTCCTTCTAAGAAACCAACCTGCCTTATAGAACTCAGTTGGTGAAATTACTTGATACAATCAATGAAGTGAATGCTGATCTAGTGTTTTTTGGTTTTTTTAAGCTTTCATATTTTCTTAAGTGCTGGATGACATTTTTACAAATACTTTTCAAATTCTGTAAAAAGTCTGTGTGAATCATAATTTTGTATAAACTTTCAAATGTAAAAGTAAAATACGGCAGTTACCTGTAATAGGTACTGATTACCCTTGTATGATGCTTAAGCTCTACTTGAATAACAACAAAAGAGCAGAAAATTATTTAATTTATTGAATAACTTCATTATTTCAGAAGCTATTATGGCTACTCAATACTATATAATATGCCATCTTATCTATATGAAAGACCTTGAAAGAGTTTGGGTGCCTTGTGTTTTAAATATCTGTGTCCTAATTCAAATTTTTGAAGAACTCTTAATGTAAAAGTATAACTTAACATCAGAATCCTTATAAATATGAACTACAAAAAATGATCTAAAGAATCTTCTAAAGAATTCAATTCCTGTTGTTTCAACGAAAGTTGTAAAATGTATCAAACCAAATATACAAGCTGAAAACAATAGAGTGCTCTGAATTCAATGATGGAGAAGGAAAAAAGTTTCTAAACTTTTGTACACAATTTCTCATTGAAGTCAATATATTTTCCTTATCAGGACTAGCGTTATGGATGTACCTGTCTGTGACCAAGAAAAAGGAGGTGCTTAATTTCCTCGCTCCCTCTTTGTTCCCAAAGCTGCTTTCCCATCTGAGGAGAAAAAAACACAGGATCTTATTTTTAAAAACCAAAAGGATGATCGTAGAATGCCTGTCACATGTAATTGTGGACTAGAGAATAACACATGTATGTAATTTGGAGCTTGCAATGCAAGGCTTTCCTCCTCAGACAAAGGTCCCCTGGCTGCATGGAAGTAATATGTTGCAGTGGTGCATGGTTTTTTTACAAGTTAAACTCATTCTACACTATGTGGAATGGGTTCTGGTTTACAGAGAATTCTAATACATGTGAAGAGTGCATATAAGTTATCAGTCTTCAGTAAGACAGAAGGCAGAGGGCTCAAATGGTGGGGAAAGACTTGGATCTAGAAATTTGCTAGCAGAAATTCTGCTATTGGTGCTGTTCCATCAACTATAGCCAGCTGAAGGCATTGTGTGAACTTCAGATGGAAGCTTATCTGGATTTCATTTCTTGCACAAGGATCTCGCACTAAGTCAGGAAAAGGCTATTCAGCTCCTCAAGGAGGACTTCCACTTGCAGAAGGGCACCTCTGGATCCCACCTTGACATTGCAGTCCTGTAGACACTTACTTGGAACTTAGCCCCGTTGACTACAAGGGGAATTGCTTCTGAATGAACACCTGGAAGACGCACTGCATATATAAACTGATAGTGCTACAACAGTACTGTGCAACCCAGTAAATATTTTCAGAATAATTAAACAATGGATTTCATTTATTAATTTAAGACTATTGGCTGTTTTAAACACACACACACACACACACACACGACAGCACATTAATTTCAATGTGTCTATTTAATGCCTTTGTTGGATACCCACTTCCTAGTTTCTAAACTTTGAAGTAGTATCTATGAGCCTACACGCTCTAAAATACAAGTTGTGGTTCAAATCCTCCCTATACCTCTACTCTCAATGGCATTGTGAACTTGTACATTCCACTCTTAGAACACAGTAGTATGTAGCTTGGATCCTGGGTTGCCCTTCCACAAAAGGAAGGGACTGCTTGCTAGTGGAAGGGGGGAGCTGGTTTTTGCAGTTCCTCCATAGGCCCCACTGGCAGGTCACATGCTGGTCTGGGTGATCTTCCCACCATCAAGTGTAAATTTGAAGGAGAAATTCATGAAAATTTGTGCTCTCCTTCAGTGGGCAGGAGCATCCCCTGAGCAGAGTTCTGCTCATCGGGAACTTAGGCCAACATTTTTAGGAGAGAAATAGTCAAGGTTAGTAGTGACCATACAAATAAGATGAGAACAAACAAAATAGTGTCAGTTAAGGAAGCACCTTGACTAAACACTTCATCCACTTAGTTAAGTAAACTATTTTTTTTCAGAGTCCGTATGTATTCCTACTTATGACTGGCAACCATAGATCATATATAACCTTCCATACCTGCACAGTATGTAGGTTGCTCTCAGTCGTTGTCAACTATTGAGAGGATTGTAAGCTGTTTTGTGTCCATTTGATTTCTTGACCACCAACTTGAATTGATTTGTGACTTGACCTTGCATAAAGTTTAGATCATTGGCAGGAGCAAGACTTATCTCCAATAAGATTACATTGCTTTAGGAAGGCGAAAGATTATGGGCTTAAGTCTGTCTGGAAATGGAAAAACAAACTATTAGTGCATCAGGCAGTAGAGAAAGTAAGCAACAGTAATGATTTGCTTCATTAATGTTCTACTCTTTGAGAGTGTCAGTCAAGCTTGGTTAGTAAAAATTGACCACTAAATTATGTTTTTATAGCTACTGGAGCAGTAATTTGGTGGCTTATACAGTAATGTGCCTCCTGTGGCCAATTCTGCTTTCAGATATGTGAACTGCAATGTTTATGGCAGGGAGGCAAGTGCCATTTCTACATTCATGGCAACCTCCCCCCCCCCCCCCAGTATTTACCTGCAACAATTAGCAGGAAGCCATCCTAACCTTTACCTTACATAATCTGTCTTTAAAATACCTTGATGGAAGAGTGTGTTTTTAAAATAATAATAAAAAATTGTGAAGATATGATAAATATATTTATAATGCACACTTTATTTCAACATTTCCTGTATATCCAGCAATACCACTAGGTGATAGTCGTGTGGTTTATCCTCTCTGGGCCTAGCATCCTCTCATTACATTGTTTGTTTGTTTAAATGTGCTCAGAAAAGCTAGTGTGCGAGCAAAACTATTAACCGTTTGGATTGTTTTTCTTACTATTCTTTTAGCAGTTGGGAGTACATTATAAAGTGAAATCTCTGAAAACTGTCAACAGCGATTTTAAGGTTTTAAAATGTATGAGTTACAGTACATACATATTATATATGGCATTGGACCTGCATTTAATAAACTATAATGATATTTTTCTACACTCAATTGCGTCTGCCTAGTCCCACCCTGAACAATAATTATGTCAACAGTCTTTCTTCTAGAACAAATTCTTAATGTCAACATTTAGCTTTATAAACTTGGCATCTATCTATTATATCTTAGGACCAGCTTATTAACTGCAGTAAGTGTGTGAAGAGGATAAATTGCCTGTATCGCCACTCTGGAAGAGCAGAAATTTATCACTTTGCGTTTTCACAGTACAGTGGTACCTCAGGTTAAGAACTTAATTCGTTCCGGAGGTCCGTTCTTAACCTGAAGCACCACTTTAGTTAATGGGGCCTCGTGCAGCCACGGCGCGATTTCTGTTCTCATCCTGAAGCAAAGTTCTCAACCTGAGGTACTATTTCTGGGTTAGCGGAGTCTGTAACCTGAAGCATCTGTAACCTGAGGTACTACTGTATCTGGAATTCTTAAATCACCTCTGGATCCAATCCAATATTCTCAAGACAAACTTAGTTCCCAGTGCCTCTGTGTGGGACATAGGGACAGAGTTGCTTCATTTTTTAATTATTTAGCTTGTACACTGAAGTAAAGTAACTTTGTGAAATGTTACATAGTCATATAGTGATTTAAAATGTTTTTATTTGCCAACTTTTTAAATTAAAGCCCATCTCAACTACATATTTAATATTGGCCTTTCCCCCAGGCTAAAACAGATCACACCAAAATGCAAAATTAAAAGTAGACAGTGTCAAATTGGAGATGCTGGGAATTAGATACGGGGCCTTGTTGTATAATGAACAAATGACCCTGCTGCTTCTGAAATCTTTGCTTATCCTATCTCTACCCCAAGAGCAGTAATTTGGTTCGGAGTATGTCTGTTTATTACAAATATTTTAATATTTCCCTTTTATCATATTCCCAGAGTGTTTACATGTTGATGTTGACTGGATATCTGATAATGAACCCCGTCCCTTGATTATTTACTCATTTCCCATGATTCCTATGAAAAACCTTCCTATTCTGCCATTTCATCTATATTGTTTCCTTGTTTCCTTTCTGCTTTGTTTTATTCATGATTTTGTTACCCCTGGAGAGGGTCCCTGGGATATGACCTTGGTAACAAACCATGCCTCTGCCTCTGGGTTTGCATTTCTGATTAAGGTGGTTGGCTTCCCCCTAGGCCAGAACTTTGGAAGGTGTTGCAAATTAACATTAGTAACAGCGCCTGAGACAAAAGCAAAAGCTTAACTGTAGGTGGATATCTGTTTGCGGAGAGATTTGGAAGATAACATAGTTAGAAGGAACATCTGTCACCTGCATTTTCTAGGGAATATGAATAGCTTATACTAGTCTTTAGCTTTGTGCATTTTTAAAAATGGCATAGAGCTAAAGAAAATAGTAAGTGCAATGAGGGAGGGGAAATTCCATTGAACACTACAACTCATTGCACTAGCGGAACAGTTTAGTTGGATACCACCTATAATCTGGGGGGAAACAGCTCTGTTCCCCTATGCTCAAGAGTTTCATGCAGAGGAAATGTGGCTGGAATAAACGTAGTGCTACCTCTTGAAATGCCCTATTTTGGAGAGTGATGTGTTTGTATGCTGTTTGGCAGTGTACATCATAATCGGATCATAACCACCTTGAATAGTGGATTTCTTTGTCTACCTAGGCACTTGAAGTCTGCATATTGGTATGTGTGAATAGACTTATTGTTGAGAAAAGATTTGGTAAATCCTTTTCAGTGGAAAGTTGCTATGAGCCACTGCTCAGGGGATATTCAAGACAGCAAACCTAAAGCTGTAACACTTTAAATTGTAGAGATAATGAGATGAGAAAGAGAGAGAGTCTAATGTTGCACAGATTAATTTTTTTGGCTTGAACAATGTACATACTTCTTTTTAAAGAATGAACAATAAGAGTAATCTCAAATCTATACAGCAGTTCTCATGCACATTTATGGACCTGAGCAATTACTTGTTTTCACTGCCTACCGTGATGGATACATAAACATTTCTAAATAGGAGCGGTGTGCCGAATGTGTATATTAGAGCTGAGAAATAAAAATTGAAAACTAGGACACACAACTTAATGGCCAGATCCTGTACTTGTTGCATTCTTTTGGAGGCAACTCATTACAAAAATAGTACAATAACATTTTTTTTTTATTGATACCCCGCCCATCTGGCTGAGTTGCCCCAGCCACTTTGGGTGGCTTCCAACACACATAAAAATAATAATAAAACATCAAACAATCCAATCCAATATGGAAGTCAAAATAACTTTAAAATAAACAACTTATATCAAAGCAATATTCAATATTCCATTAGAATCCAATAGTAAACAGTAAAATTAAACATCAGCAAATAATTGCCGAAGAATTGATGCTTTTGAATTATGGTGCTGGAGGAGACTCTTGAGAGTCCCATGGATTGCAAGAAGATCAAACCTATCCATTCTGAAGGAAATCAGCCCTGAGTGCTCACTGGAAGAACAGATCCTGAAGCTGAGGCTCTGATACTTCGGCCACCTCATGAGAAGAGAAGACTCCCTGGAAAAGACTCTGATGCTGGGAAAGATTGAGGGCACAAGGAGAAGGGGACGACAGAGGACGAGATGGTTGGACAGTGTTCTCGAAGCTACCAGCATGAGTTTGACCAAACTGCGGGAGGCAGTGGAAGACAGGAGTGCCTGGTGTGCTCTGGTCCATGGGGTCACGAAGAGTCGGACACGACTAAATGACTAAACAACAACAACAAATAATAATAATAATTAAACAGTTTACACTTATCAGTTAGAATAAAGAATTACTAATCAATAATCAATAAAAATAACAGCAAATCACAATGCATAAACTACCACAAAACATACAAAATCATGTAAAAGGGTCACATTGCGAAACAAGAACACACAACCTGTGCAATTATTTTTTTTAACTATCCCTGAACTCCTCCCTTCCAAGCTGCTTCTGCTCTTCTCAAAGTCATGGTCTGGGAAAAGCTCCTAGGGCTGGAGGGTGGGGCAAGACAGGTGGAAAAGCCATTGCCTGCAGAAAGTCTCCCTCCCCTCAGTTCTTATAAAGATGTCTGAAAATGAAACATAAAGGCTGGCAACATCAGCCCCACCAATGTGGAAATGCCTTGCAGACGACTGCAGTCATGTTGTGTATCCCCAGCAGTGACCGGAGGAGGAATAACTGCTGGGAGGAGTGCAGACAGAAGAAACACCATGGTACATCAGCAGCACAACTGGACACCTTCATCTGCTCCAACTGCAATAAATTATGTCTCTTCCACCTCAGTCTCTACAGCCACAGCAGGCGCTGTAACTGCTCAGTGGTTTCACTTCATCCCCAAAGGCGCACTTCTCCATTGTCTCCCAAGGCAGGCGGGTGCCAGCAACTTCCTGTGTTGAAATCTACCAATCACCCATGTTAAGAATTATCTACCATGAAATGTTTCTACCTACTGATGTTTCATTAATGCTGACTCTTATGTCCTGACTGTCAGGATGGATGGTCTCATATAATATGATGAGTTTATCAATTAGGTTCAGCTGTATGATTTGAAGATTAATTGCCAGCCACCTGCCATTGCACTTAAGCATTCAACACTATATGGGTTTTAATAGTCTATTTCATTCTATTAAGGGACATTTTCTCAAATCCTTTGTGATTTTGTAGATCTGAAAGCAGAATCCTGCTCACAGCTTGATACTGCCATACTCTATTAATTTTAATCTGTCATAGTTTTGCTGTATATTTTAATTGTATTAAATTAAAAGTGCTCTTACACTGCTGGTCTGGAGAGGAAAAAAACCCTTCTTCAAGGTTAAATGAAAAGACCTGTCTTTGTGTAAGCTCCACCCTTCAAGGTGATAAGCAGAGATGTACAATAATTATATTACCATGGCTAAAAATAATTTCTGAAGTAGTGATCATACCAGGCAATCATTCAAAGGCGACAGGGCTCTGTTGTATGATCTCATTTTGCAAAATTCCAGCTGCTCTTATTTATTTATAGTATTATTTGTGTACCTCCAAATAGCTTTGCTGTGAAATTTGCAAGTAAAAGTCACTTTGTGATATTGATTCAAAGCAATGCGATTTCGTGAGATTTTCCATTTAAGATTTTTAGAGAAAAATGTGGATTCACACAATCATGGCATTTTATCTCTTGCATATGTTTATTATTTCATCAATATGTAATTGGGCCCATCTTTGGGCCCATGGTTCAAAACTTCATAAACACACACAGTATAGTATCTGGGGCTGCACAACCTTTTAACCCTTCACCCTTGATAAAATACAGCACTTACATTATTATTCACCAGTGCAGAATACATTTGCATGTATATAAAGCTTGGTACTGAATTCCTGGGAAACTATTTGTACAAGGGGAGAAATTCAACATTTTCTCCTGATTTTCCCATTCTGTGATGGAGACAGACATGCAGAGAATAACATGCTAATCATGATGTCCTGTGAGTGAGGCAATTTTTTCAAAACAAGGAAACAGCAGGGCAGATTTAGTAATTTTGAAGTCGATGCACAGGTCTCCTTGGGAACAGTACGGCCTCTTCTTCACACCCTCCCACCTGCCCTCCTTTTGTGCCCGCTCTGAGTTCTATTCCTTTTAATATAAACTTGAAAGATTAGGAACTGACTCTCAAAATAGTATTAGCTTGAGCATGAGATGGTTTAATGTCATCTTTCATTAATTTTCATAGTGACTTCAGTTCAGATAAAAATATAGAAATGATTTAGTTCAGAACAAAGAGGACAAGATAATTGCTTGAGAATTTTATGCTGTGATCACACATGCAACCAGGAGATATATCCTGGCTCTAGCTGCGCATTTGGCATACACAATGCAGAAGGCATTTGTGCAAACAGGATGGTGGATGGCAGGTGGGCCTGTGGGGGAGGGAGAGGTGATTGTCCTGCTGGAGGAGGACCTGAAGTGACCTTCATCCCACCCACCCTCCTCCTGGAATATGAGAAACTTTGAATAATTCCCCCCCTCCCTAAAAACAAGTGATCTGTTTAAACTAGCACCTACAGAACTTTGAAGTCTGTTCTGTTGTATGTTTAGCTGTCCCCAAATATGGGGAATGTGGCTTAGGGATCTTGTCCTATTTAAATATGAATATCTGTTCTATTATTGTATCCGATGTTGCCTAGGAATTCTAAGAGTTTGTAAAGTTTTTAAAGGTTCAGCCTGCCATCTTGATAGTGTCCCATTGTAGCCACTCAGAGACGAAAGTCTGCTCCTAGATTTCAGGAACCATCATGTAAAATTTGGATATGATATCTGAAGATATGTCGGAATGCAGGGCAGAAAAACATTATCATCTGGAGGACCATAGGTTCCCTATCCCTGCTACCAATGGTTTAGTGCACAAGCAGGGCTAACTCAAAACATTTTGTTGCCTAAGATAAAGAGCAAGAGCATTATAGTTTATCTACAAAAATCAACAGAACTTGCAGCTGAATCCTAGGCCCTATCTATACTATACATTTAAAGCAGAGCCAAACCACAGAGCTTCAACTACAATTTATTACTATTATACTACTGTTACTACTATTATTACTATTATATGCTGCCAATCTGATTGGTTTGCCCCAGCCACTCTAAATTCCATGGGGAGAACTCTGACAATTGTAGCCTGTGAGGGCCATAGGAGTTTCCTAACAACCTTCAGCACCCTCAACAAGCTACAGTTCCCAACAGTCTTGGGGGGGGGGCCGACAGAGCCCATGGCAGCCACAGCAGGCACCAACGGGCCTTTCGGAGGGAGCACCAGGGCTCTTCTCAGTGTATGATGTCACAATGTTGGGCGGAATCCAGCACACCTGGGGGAAAGCCAAGATTGTTCAAAGTGGTGTGATACTATTTTAAATGTGTACTACAGACAGTGGCGGCCTCTGAGGAGTCTGCCTGCCTCCTCCAACTCAGCCGCCCTACAGCTGAGGGGGAGGCAGCGCGCGGACTGTTTGGGGCAGTGTGGAGCCTGCGGGCGCTCAAGCCACCGCGTCACTCCCAGGAGCGACACATGGCTCAGGTGCGCTGCAGGCCCCACGGTAAGCACCGCCCACCATTTTGTCACCCCCCTTCAGTGGGGACACCCGGGGTGGGCCGCACCTACAGCACCCCTAACAGATTGTAGTCTCCTTCGCTTCACCCAGGGACATAGGAGGCTGATGATAGATCACATGGCAATTATACCTCATCCTTCAGCACCTCACAGCTGCTGCCAGCGATCCAGCATCTGCCCCACTCTGCCTAAAGCTAAGGCTCTCCTTACACAAGTACATGGAGGAGCACCTACTCTCATTTCAATGTGCCCATCAGCTAAGATCATCTCCAAGTCTTTCCTCTAACAGAGGTGCAGCAGATGTCAACTGCTGGGTGACTCAGTTAAGGAAAGTTGTGTCCAAGGAGGCTTGCCTGACCCAAACCACGATGTCTTTTAGGCATCAGGCAGAATTTTTATTATCCCAGGAAGTTTAAGTTATGTTCTTTAGGCTTCCTAATTTTTGCTGATTATTATGATTAGTAGTAGTAGTAGCAGCAGCAGTGGCAGAAGTGTGTTGTATTTTAATGCTATGCTTGTTCTTTTATATTGTTGTAAAACTGCAAGGGAATCCATTTTGATGAAGTGGTTGGTATAGAAATATTTCAAGTGAAATTTTAAAATGTGGTTGCTATGGATTTTTTATCATGGCAATGCTCCTGTTTGTGTTTGGTTTTAGTATGTGTTAAATTTGATTGATTGTAAGCTTATATTGTTCAGTTTTATGCTTCATAAGCTGTCATGTGGGCCTTTTAACATCATGCTGGCAGGCTAGAAAACAAAACCTGACAATCTACATATGCCAAGGATTGAATCTGGAGTGTAAGTCTCACAATTAATGTATGATTGATTACTCAACGTTTCCTCTTAATTTTGGTTATAATGTTTGTTATCCGAATTGGTTTCTTTAACATATGGACTTGTGTGTGTGTGGAATTTATGTGCTTAAAACAGAGGACCAGTTCTAGATTTAATAGCTATTCCTTTTAGCATCTTTAATTTAATTTAGCATCTATAATTAATTTCCCAATTTGCTTTTATTGCTACCTGCTCCTTCTTTTGGGAAGCTATGAAAAATATTTCTAGTTGATTAGCTTGTCTTGAACTCCAGAGGCCCCCTGTCAGCAGTAGGAGCTAATGGAAAAGGTATCAACACAAGCCAGACTGAATTCGCACTAAATTCAAAGCCCAAAAGGCAGAGACTTTAAATCCCTCATGTCTTTTCCCTCCCCCCACCCCACTGCGCTTGTTTCACGGTAACTTAACTTTCTTTTGATTTGGCCAGCAGAGGGGGCTACTGTAATACATATCTGTCGCTGCAGTCCCGGTGTGGGAAAGAACATTAGCCATACAAAGACCATGAGTCATCTCTCCCCCTGACCTTGGTTCTAGAGTTAATCAGCACAGTGGGCTGACCCTTGGGTGTAAATCTGAATGTGTAGTGTGATTTCAAATTATTTGTTGAAAGTCCTTTGCAGATTGCAGACCAGTTCCAAAGGTCTCGCTGAAAGAGGCATGTGTCAAAGCACACACTTAGCCCAGGACGGATTGGAATAAAGGGCAAATAAAGCTATGTTTCTGCAGCTTATTGAGGTTGAAGTTGTTAATTTCCCCACTGATTGTGCAGCGGACTCAGCAAGGCTTTTCAAAAGGACAGGGAACAAAAATAAGCTGTGGCCCAGCTTGGGTTTCATGCAGAAATGAATGCAGTTTCCCCAGATGCCATTCTGAGAAACGTCAGCTTTTTCTTAATGGCTACTCCAATGGGGAGGTAAGGTGACCATCCATCCTCCTTTACAGAGGACAATCCTCTATTGGAAAAGCTTAAATCACAAGAAGGGAGAACAGGGAAGCCTTGCCTTGTCTCATCCAGAGTTAGCACCTGGGCAGCAGAGAGTGAGCAGGTATGCACAAGTCACCTGTTCACAGTCTTCCCTGCTGAGGTGAGATGTATTTCTATTTATTGTCCTAATTTCTAGATTTGTATCTACACATGCAAATAGGAACGCACAAATTTTATGCAGATCTCTTTTCCCACCAATAATGCGTCTCCACTTTTGGGGTGATGCCCCGCTGTATGTTTCAAGTCCAGGAAAGCTTGGGCTTTCATAAAGTAGCAAATGTCAATAAGATTATCTTTTTCTCTCCCCAGCCCCTGCCCCAGCTACCCCGCTGCAACATTCTGCCGGCCTCCGAGGTCTTTCCATTCTAAGGAACATTTTGCATCTTAAAAACATAGTTTTTTCCTACTGCTTTGAAAGCTGTTCACTCCTCTTGAAAAGCTGCAGACAGAAGCTCTGCCCTGAAGACAGAAGGCTATGCACATCTGTTATGTGAGATGTTGCTGGTACTGAATAGGGAGCGCTGTAACCAGTCATCTGCAACTGGACTTAACTGTCAGGGGTCCTTTACCTTTAATGATTGTGCAGAGACAGGAGCAGGGTGGCTAGGAAACAGTAGCTGGAAATGCCCTAAAGGGGCTGATTGGTGGTAACAGTCAGATCAATGGACTGTGTATTTGAATTTAGCATCAAGATTAGCATATGTATTAATTCCCTGTGATTCATATAAATGCAAAATAAAAGCAACCTGTTGCATAACTTTCCTGTACAATTTTGGCTCCTTTCAGCCATGAATGCTTCTTGTTTTCTGTAAACACTGACTATTTCAGACCCTCTTTATTCTTCACATCTTTGTCTTCTTCCTGTAGGAGTGCATACTGTGTGGTCGCCAGCTAGGTTCTTACTCAGGGTAGACTAACTGAAGTTACTGGGCCTAAGTGGAACTTTGTGGACTCAAGAAGCCAACACTGAATCCACACAGTGACGTGGGGGGGGGCACAACAGGGACGGTTGCCCCAGGAGCAAAATTGTTAGGGAAGCAAAATTTCAATACCCACTGCTGCCTCAATACAGCTGCAAGCTTCTGTTGCTGGGCTCTGTTGAAAATGACTTTTCCATGCAAACCAGGAAATGACCTCTCCAGATAATGGAACAACTCTTTCTTTTCTTATCTCTGTGGCTGTGAAGCAGACACCTTTAGGGAGTTCAGTGCACATGTGTACTCCATCCATTTCCCTTCACACCTCTGTACGGCCCCGGGTGCTGGCAACCCACGCTACACCACTGCATCCACAGCCCTGCAATAGTAGGGCGTGGCTTCACTCCAGTGGCTTCACTCCAGTTGAGAGCCAGTGTGGTGTAGTGGTTAAGAGCAGTAGACTCGTAATCTGGGGAACCGGGTTCGCGTCTCCGCTCCTCCACATGCAGCTGCTGGGTGACCTTGGGCCAGTCAGACTTCTTTGAAGTCTCTCAGCCCCACTCACCTCACAGAGCATTTGTTGTGGGGGAGGAAGGGAAAGGAGAATGTTAGCCGCTTTGAGACTCCTTCGGGTAGTGATAAAGCGGGATATCAAATCCAAACTCCTCCTCAAACTCCTCCAGCTCACAGGATGGCACAGCGGCAGGTACTTGGATCAGGACCACTGCCATTGCATGACAGCAGCAGAGCTAGCTCAGGATCCAGTAGAATCTGCGCTGGCCCTGCACTCTTCCCAAAACACCTTGTTTCAGGGGCTTCTGCTGGCTACAACAAGTAAGGATGCGGCACATGGTAACTTCCACCCACTGGCTGTTTAGGTGGATACGCCTCATCAGTAGAGCCATCCTGTCAACTTCAGAGCTCCCAAGCCAGCAAAGGCTGGTGGAGGGACATCTCTGCTTCATCCAAAACCCTCCAGTGTGGCAAATTACAGTCTTGTAATGCTCTGCCAGTTAAGCCAATGAATTCAAATCGGTCTTTTCTGATGAACAGTGGGTACAATTCACTGTCTGTATTGCCGTTTTCCTCACTTTCAGGTCTGGTGCCTGCTCTGCCTCTAAGAACCCAGGAAGCCCTGAGTTCTGTTTGTAACAAGTGCATATTGTGTTTGCAGAAATCTTTCTTACGGAAAGCTTTACTTCCAGATGCTTTCAAACGCATAGGGAAATTACCTAGATGCCATTCTGAACCATTTCCAGCAATACCTTAACTATAGAAGAAAGCAACATTTATATTGAGTGAAATAATTGTGACAACACTAAAAAAAAACACCACACCCTAAGCTACCGCAATCAATACAGAGTGATCTTTTCTTGTAAAAATAGCTTTTAAGTAACTTTATCAGGAAAAGGAAAGAAGAACGAGAGAAGTAACTTGAACCCCCCCCCCCTCATTGTAGCGTCAATGGATAGCAATTTTTCTATGACATGATGGCTCTTCTATAAATGCCGTTAAATTACTTAAATTGATAGGGGAGAGGTGTTCTTTCAGAGCCTACTGGTGCTGCAGCTTTTGCAATGTGTATTTGACTTAATTACTATAATCAAAGTGTTAACAGTGAAGAGTATAACCCACTATTACAATGAACAAATGTTTAAAAATTATTTACCCAGTATAAGGGAAACATTGGTGACTTGATAACATATTGAAAGCTCTCCATGAAAAGGAATACCAGGCATTCTTAAAATGAAAGTTCAGGTATGATTTTTTAAATATATATATATATATCTTGTAGTAGCAGTAGCAGCAGCAGCAATTATTATTATTATTAGTAGTAGTAGTAGTAGTAGTAGTAGTAGTAGTAGTAGTTTATACCCCACCCATCTAGCTGGGTTTCCCCAGTCACTCTGAGCTGCTTCCGTCACATATAAAAACATTAGAAAGCATCAAACATTAAAAACTTCCCAATACAGGGCTTCTAAAAGTTGTGTAGAAAAGTTGTAGAAATAGGAAGTAGAAGTTGTTTTCATCTCTCACTAACTTCCCAACCTGTGTTCCCAATACCATTCCAATCTTAAAAAACAACAACCCAATCCATATGGAATAGAGACTTTTTATTGTGTTTTTACCTCAATGGCTGCATTGTATGACCAGGCACTTTTGTATGGCACCCCCCTTGAAAATTGTTCAGAAGATTGCAAGTCTTTCTCAGATTTCAGCCCTGGGGAGGCTGCAGAACATCTGTGCTTCTATGCGCCGGGATTTTATGACAGCCCTGGCCAAGGTATGACAAGCCACACGTCAGATATGATAGGTGATGGAGAGTCAGGCTTATAAGAATGACCACTTCATAGATGGACTGAATTACATATTTGACTGTTTCAAAAAATGGGTAGCAGACTAAAAATATGTAGTAGCGCTACGTTATTTTGTGGGCTAATCAACTTTTGGTACGAAAAAGCAAACACCCACACAAGAATTTGCCTTTTTGGATACACACCAACCCCATGCAGCACACACAATACAAGCACTACTGGCAGTGGTGTAGGAAGGGGGGGGCAGGCTGCCCCAGTGCCACTCTGGGAGGGGTGACAAGATGGCCCCTGCCTCCCCCCAGCTGTAGAGCAGCAGTCCATATGGGCGCTGCTCGCCCGCCATCTGTACGTGCTGCCGCTCTCAAGCGCCGTCTTTACGGGCATCCGTATGGGCTGCCGCTCTCTCGCGCGGCAACTGTATGGGCTGCTACATGTGCTCAGTCTGTACGGTCGCTGTGCAAGCGGCATTCCGTACGGAGTGCACATGCACAGGATGCTGCACATGCACAGTCCGTACGGACTATGCCGCCCCGGATGCCGGAGAGGGTTCCTCCGCCACTGACTACTGGCACATCTTATTTTGTTTGTTATCATTAGGAAATAGAACCATGCTGCAAAAAGGCCAGCCCAATCCAGTTATTTAAGTGCATATTTCACAGCTCCAGAGATTTACGTGTTGTGAGCTCTCTCCCAACTGAGATTAGACAGGTACCTTCCCTGCTGAACTTCAGTTGCATGACAAATACTTCTAGTAGCCATTTTATGATAGTGTTGGGGTTTTTGTTCAGTTTTGTGATGACTTTTGATTGTGACAACAACAACAACAAATTTATCTATAGGTCAGTCCAATCTGTTGGTTACGATTATCGCTTTTGCTTTCACATTCACCCCAGTTGACCAGACAAGGCTACCCTCTTTGAAATGAGAGAGCTAGGAGTGAACTAAGACCAGCATCAGATTAATTCAGAGCTGAGCATCTGAGTTGCTACTACATCATGAGCCTAACTGAGGATAAGCACCTCAGTTAGAACCACTTTTCCTTTTGTGCCTCTGAAGCAGTGAAACAAGCTTCCTCCCTATTGCGTTCCTTTCTACTACACAGCCATTTTAAAGGACAGAATCCCGGTGCAAGCATAAATATTCCAACCTTGTGTCGCTGAGGATGGATTTTTTGTCTGGCTGACACACCAGAAAGCAGCCTTGTCGAGCCAATATCCACTGGGTTTCTGAATGCAAGAGGGAGGCAACTTTGACAGAGAGGAAAGGCATGGGTTTGAGATGTGAAAAGCACAGTTGGAAAGCTAACTTGGCTATTCATTATTATGCACTCAGAAGATGTTAATGAAGCTTGAAGATGGGCTTTCTGGCCAAATTGCCTTTGGCCAAGCCCATTCCCTTTCTTGCTTTGCATTCTGCGACTCGGCTCGCCTTCCTCTACCTCTACTAGTGCACAGGCAAGCTGCCTGCTTCCCTATGTTTTTAATGAGTCCCAATTGGTGAGGCCAAGAGTAATGCATCTCCACTGTTATGGCTGGGCCAAGCCCTTTAATATTAATGTCTCCCTGGTGGCAACAACAGAGATGAACAATAATGTGCAATCGCCTAAAAGGGGGAAGTCTTTTAGCTATTTAGATCAGGGCAGCTTCCTTCCAATAATTTAAGGCTGGGATATATGTGTGGTGTGGTGTTCCCCACATGGGTCCCCGCTAATACACAACCAAGAGCAGTTTATCTTCATTGCTGTCACTGCAGAGTCATGTTGGTATCAAAGGATGCAGCCTGGCAGAAGCACATATATCTCAGTGCAGGCACCTCTGGCTGGGTCTCAAAATGCACTGGAGAACTGGCTGCTTGCCTGTAAGCTGCAGGGGGAGGCGATCAAAATGAAGACTTGAAATTCATATGCAGCAGCAGGAGAGAGTGGAGGACATCGCCTGTGACTGGACAAACCACACAATGAATGCAAGAACAATGTGGTCTTCCCTCTTGAGAAGGGTGGAAGCCATATGTCCAGAGCTTAGGCTAATGTGAGTTAAATATCCTGTGTGTGTATGTCTTCATTTTTTTGAAAAACAAAAACCCTGTTCACTGTAGGCTAAAGAATAACCTTGCGGGTTGTGATTTTTAAAAACTTTTATTATTTTTAATGGCTTCATTCAGTTACTCCTGGTCCTAACTTTAGTCCCTGGTCCTACTTCCTGCCAGCTGCCTAGGGACCCGAAAGGTTGCTTCAGCAGTTGGAGATTGTCCAAGCCTAACAGCTTAAACCCCCCTTGTCCTTCCTCAGTGCTCACATCTTTGCATCAGCCTGATGTCCCTAAGTAAGACTGTGTCTACATGGGAGACCTTGGCAGCAATGGAATCGTTGCGGATGATTTTTCAAAGGGAAGAGACCTCAGTGAATACACAATGACAGGATGTGGAGCCATTATCAAAAGTAAAGCATTTTGCTTTGTTAAAAATATAGAGCGCCTCTCCTATCCTTTTAAGTTGGGTTCTATTTTCATGAGGTTGCGACACAATGTTTCCAATGGGAGGAGTAAAGGGGAGGGCTTAAATGATCTGCTGCAGAACCGAATGTTTTTGTGAAATAGAATAATGGAGAACATACTGTTACAAAACAGGGAATCTTGCTACAGTTAGCTCACCTAGAGTCTGTGTTCCTTTGAGAATCAAGGTTGTTGTAGCTTTAAGAAATATGATTTATTCACATATTTATACCTGAGTTTGGAGGAAGGGAGTCTAGATCTTATAGCATGCTCATGTCAAGTAGGGCTTACTCCCCACAGCAGTGCAGCACTGGATTCCAAAGCAACTCTCCCAATTTGCCTTCAGCCAGCCTGCCCAAGATGGATCTCCTGTCTTTTTTTCTCCTATTCCAAGTCTCGTGCCAAAGGCCCCAAACTCTTCCTGTGACATCATGCCTAGTTATCCTGGCAACCTTCTAAATCCCCCGTGTCTGTTCACACCTCAGGGCAAGGCCGGGGGCGGGGGCAGTTCTCTTGCATTGCCAATGGCCCTCAAGGGCCCTGTATTGTTTCTTAACGACCCTAGCTTGGCCAGGTCATTTTGCTAGCCCAGGAATTCCTCTGTAGCTTGTATTTTTCATTCATATCCCAAATAATCAAAATCTTACCATTTACTAATTTCTAGGGTTTAGGCCCACCCCCCTCTGAACCTATAACAAAACAATATTATGTTCCTCTGCAGGGAAATCCCAAAATCTCTTTCTCCAAGCTGGCCTGTGGCTGTATATGTTCTGAGCCCTGCCGCCCTGACTTCCACAAGGCTGTGGTGGCAGTTGCTGGAAGCAGAGGAGGAGACTATGAATGATGACATCAGCTAAGAACAGCCCGAGAGGAAGAAAGTCCCCCGCCCCATTCCTTTCCCCTTAGAGGTTAGGGAGGGTGAGGCAGTCCAGATTCCCTACAAATGGGGAGGGTATCAACTAGCCAGGGGGGAAGGCTGGAAGAGAAGGAGGAGCCAGGCTAACCTCCACCCCATCACTGTAAACAGTGGCTTTTGTTTTTGTTTTGCAGATGCCTGACATTTGATACAAAACTGTATCTTAAATACAGGAAGTTTTATTTCTCTTACATTACTCAGACATCTGCTGGTTCAGCTGTGGCAATGTAATAATTTACTGTGGCTGTTATGCTCTCTCCCCTCCCCCCTTCCATTCCTGAGAGATGAGGAGTTCCAGGTGTGGTGCTACAGGGCTTAATTTCTTTTCATCGTGAGAGTACGATCTTGTTTACAAAATATACAAGCCTATTGATACTCCTACAGCAGGTAGAAAAATCTGCTCCCCGCCCCCCGCATCAGAGTCCCTGAGAGAGCTTCTCTGCCCCAAGGATTTTCACCTGCTCCCAAACACTTCCTGATTAACTTTAAACAGAAAGTTGCTTAAAAAGTGCTACCCCACGCTTACTGAAGGATGTCACCTTTCCAAGTTTGAATGAGCCATGACATTCCAAAAGATGGAGAGAGATTCCCAGCATCAGGGGAACATATTCAGATATTAGCCTCCATTGACGAAATATCAACTAAGCATCCTGGACCTCTAGCCAGCCCAAGGCCACTGTCAGTGGTCAGTAGGGTCAGACACTGACTGAGAGCCCCAGGGCTTCAGAAGGGCTCCCCCCACCCATGGGCCTGACCTGGCTCTGCCACTACTCACTGTACTTCCTGCAAGCCACCCAGACAGTGATTTTGGCAGTGTGTGCTGCTTTTGAAAGGCAGCCAAGCTCTGCTCCCATCCACAGCCCAGAAGGATATTTGATAGATTGATATTCCAAGCACATCCTGGATGTTTTGATACAGGGTCAATCCGTTATGTTCTGTGGTCAGCTTGCCAAACCTCCGATTTTGCTCTCAAAATTGCTGAGAGGAATGTAGCAGTTCAAAGCAGCTATTGCAAAAATGTGGCATTTGTTTTGTTCATTGAGGACCAGGAGAAGATGGCCACAAAGATGTCCGAAGAGCTTTCAGATAATATGTGTGTGTGTGTGTTAAAAAAGAGGTATAAAATGTGAAATTATGTCTTATAGTGGTATTTTGTTCCATGTCAGAACATTGTCTTAAAATTTAATTAGCATCTTTTCAGAGATATAATCGCGCTGTATAATTCATTGTTTGCAACTTTCCCTGCAAACAACATGTTGCATTTTAGAGACAAAAACAAACCAATAATGCGCGACTGTATTTTCATTCATAGATCTTTGGGAAGGGTGAAGGAGCTGCATCTGCTAAAATTCATGTAGGCAATCACTGCCCCCAAGCTATTCTTCCTTTGCTATTAATTTTGATATATCCCCAAATTTAGGAATGTCAAATTCAAGTGGTTTGAAGGGCCAAACCACGCCTTTAGAATTTGCCATGGGCAATACTATAATTTTTCACCAGCAATGGCCTAAGCAGCACCAGTAATTGGCCTCCAAAAGAACTTTGCCAGTCAAACCTTGTTGAACACTGTCAGGGATACACTCTCTCCTAGACAGAATTGTACCTGTGCTATCCTTAACACCTCACAATGTAAAATCCTTTCTCGTGTGTCCTAGAGCTGAGACAAAAGGGCAGTTTTTCATGAACCTCTGTTGTATTTCTGTAGGCTTCTGTGAAAATGGATTTCCATATTTTTTGCTCTATAAGACTCACTTTTTCCCTCCTAAAAAGTAAGGGGAAATGTGTGTGCGTATTATGGAGCGAGTGCATGCTGCAAGGCTATCCCAGAAGCCAGAACAGCAAGAGGGATTGCTGCTTTCGCTGCACAGAGATCCATCTTGCTGTTCTGGCTTCTGGGATTCAGAATTTTTGTTTTGTTTTGTTTTCCTCCTCCAAAAACTAGGTACGTCTTGTGGCCTGGTGAGTCTTATAGAGCGAAAAATACGGTAAACCATCACCCATTCCCTGAAATGTAATGACATTGGCCATGTGGTTTTGGCTATTTAGAGTGGTGGTAGGTGGCAATACCTCACTCTGAACAGGCTTTCAGTCACTGCCACATAAATCTGGCTATGTGTATTTTTATTTCTTTGTAATTTTTTTAACGGCTTAATATAATACAAATGCCCAAATGAAATGCCTAAAGAAAACAATAAAGGTTAAAAACAATATCATTCAATACAATTTCTCATCCATATTGTGATATCATTACTTTCACTACATGATCTCTGGCTTGCTGAGATGATGTTCCCAGGAAAATGTTTTAAAGGAAAAAAATCACACGGAAGCAACTGATGAGCAGCCCTCAGAGAGTGAGCCACGTGGAGAGCTCAAAGAATGTTTTTGCTCTCCGACAGCACTATTTCCAAACAGAGCCAAGCATTCTACCTTACCTGCGGCTGCTTATTCATCTATTTGCTACCATTTGTACCTCATTTTTGCACCAAACAGTGTTCCAGGTGACTAAATGCTGTAAAATATAAAGAAAAATAATCATTCAACAGATAAAAGGCTGCTTGCTTTCCAAAATGCTTGTGGTGTCAGAACAATTACTCCATATCTTGCCAGGCTGGATATCTGTCTCAATCAGTTGCTATGCCACAAGCCAAAGCCAGGGGCGGAGGAAGGGGGGTGCAGTGAGTGTGGTCTGCCCCAGGTGTCACCACTGAGGGGGTGTCAAAATGTCGAGCGGCATTCACCGTGGGGCCTGCAGTGCGCCCGAGCCATGTGTCTATCCTGGGAGAGACATGGTGGCTTGGGCACGCGCAGGCTCCACGCTGCCCAAACGGTCCGCCCGCTGCCCCCCCCCAGCTTTAGGGCAGCTGAGTGGAAGGAGGCAGGCAGACTCCGGCGGCCCCACGGTGCACCCCGCCCCTATGGGGGGCTTGCCCTGCCCTCAACCCCACCCCTATGGGCAGTGCGCCCTGCCCCTGGGTGTGCCGCCCCAGGCACCCGAGCGGCTTCCTCTGCCACTGGCCAAAGTTGTAACTTCAGGCGCCATCCTACACTCCACCCCAGTGAACTAGTCTAGTCCCTTTAATCCCTGCACTCCTTTGCACCCACACTGCTAAAACGTCAAAATAAAAGGGGGTTACTCTGATGCTGAGGTAGGCCATAGCAGACACGGGTAGGGCAGCATCCCTTCTGAACCATAGAGATGGTTCAATAATTTACATAGTGTTACGAAGATCAAAAACACTGGCCTCCATGTTTATTTTGGGTTACATAACAATTGGTTTATTAGGAAAGGTAGCATGGCACATCAGAGCCTTATATGAGACAGCAAAACCAGACATATTTCAACAGCATTGTGGCACCTTATCTTATATGTCACTGCAGAACAATTTCAACAATCTCTACCACCTGCCTTGTTGGGCGTTTAGACTATGTAACAACCGCTCTGGGAACACAGGGGACATTTCTGCTTATTGACTTCAGTGACTCATTCTGTATCCATATGTGCTTATGATAAGTGTGAAAAGGTATACAATATGCTCTGCATTTCCTCCCTCGCTATATTCTGCATCTTTGTATTTTACATTTTGCTTTCGGGGTCTTTTATTTTCTCTTTTCAAATTCTTGTTGACATATCGGAACATTAACAAAGACTGCTTTAAAAAAGGTAATTTATACAGAGAGTATTAGGGGTGTGGAGACTGACTTGAGGACTACATAAGGTGCAGGGGCAGGGAACCTATAGCCCTGCAGATGTTGATGGCTGGGGGCATTGTTGGAGAAGGTCCTGGGGGCTTGGGCCCTAGAGCTCCTGCTCCTTGTCCTTCCTTTAAAAACCTGTATTACCTTGCTCACTGTGTGGCTGGGTGCACTGCAAACCACAGTGTGAATGTGAGCTGAGCCACCCATCATCTTAATTTGACCAGAGGCACCTGTATTAGTAAATGCAATTTTATGCAAGTCTTCCATGTGTGCCTGTGCCCCCAAGACTTTAAGTTCCAAGCAGTGACCCTGTTGCTGGTCTACAGCTGCCATCATCCCTGACCATTGGCTGAAGCTGATGGCCGTTGAAATCCAATGTCATCTGAAGGACTACGAGTCTCCCAGCTCTGTTATAAGGCATGGTTAAGCTCATGTGCCTTAGGTGTGATGTTCCAGTTCAGCCTAGTTTACAAAACAGAGCAGGCTGTTCACTACTGCTACGTGATTACTACGTGTCTCATGAATCTTCCATATATTTTTTCCTGGAAACCAGACTAGGACATTGCATACCCCATCAGAGCCTTTCTTAACAATAACTTGTTCTGTTGAGGTATACACTGTGACTTACTAGCTGAGATGCACCTTATTTTCTTCAGGTACCCCTTCAAGAAAGCCATACCTCTTTTGCAGAAAAAGATATTGGGTGAGTAGTCAGTCAGTCAGCTTTGAAGTTATGACTGAAGTGAATAACCTGGGATCATAAATCCAATACTTTATCTTAAACTAGGCAATATTTCTTTATGGACTCCTGTAATAGCCTGGGCTGCATTAGAAAAAAAATATATATTTCTACATGGAATCCAAGATGCAATAACACCATTCATGTTTTATTTTTTCAATATTGTTTTACCCCTTTGTGGAGGCATTGACATTTCATGCTTTTAGCAGAAGCTAAAACTATCACCTTCACAATCTGAAACCTGAATGCTTCAGAATCCTGTCACAGGGTTACTTCCCCTTCTCTTTCAAGACAAATTGAGCCATCTGGATCAGGGCAGAACAAATGTTTGTACAGGCACAATTGTGTGGGCTCAGCAATTAGGATGCCAGGAAAAGGAGTATTAGAGAGATGAGAGAGAGAGAGAGAGAGAGAGAGAGAGAGAGAGAGAGAGAGAGAGAAGTAAAATAAAAACAAAATGGTTTCCCTGAGGGAAACCAGAGCTGCTTTCTTATCTGGGCTATATAACTGTTAATAATTGGTATTTCAAATATCTCTGTGTTGAAATGGCTGCTGCGGTCAGAATGTAAAGACAGAAGCCCATTGCTATACATGCCCTGCTGCTGATTTCAATGGCGGTTTATTCCAGGTAAGTCAGTATAAGCGTGCAGCCTAAAAGACATTTGGAGGGGGCAACGACTGTATCAGAGAAATCTGGCTTCAATATGGTAAGTTGCTTTTTACATACATTTCACCCGCAATTATTTAAGTACATAAAATGTAAAAGTTGGTCATGGCAACAAACCACATCCCATTCCTATTACTGTCCTATGTATTTTTGTGGTAGTCCATTAACCCTGCAGTCCTATGGTCCATAAGAATGTAGCAGAACTTCCCCTCTAAGGGCCAATAGAGAGCTCTGGAGACTTCAGAGAGGATGATCTGCCACCTTTCCAGTTCCTCAACTCTCGGGGAATGGTGGGGAAGCTATATTAGCCCAGGAGCTGATACAGCTTATTTCTGTTTTCCCCTCTCTCATTGTTCTCAGTGGGAGATTATTATTATTTTTTCAAACCCAGAAAAGGATAGTGACGAGAAATATAAGAAACTGCCTTTGGTTCCTCTCCTCAGCTTAGGACTGAACCCTAGGTAACCTAGTTGTTGTTGTTGTTTAGTCGTTTAGTCGTGTCCGACTCTTCGTGACCCCATGGACCAGAGCACGCCAGGCACTTCTGTCCTCCACTGCCTCCCGCAGTTTGATCAAGCTCATGCTAGTAGCTTCAAGAACACCATCCAACCATCTCATTCTCTGTCGTCCCCTTCTCCTTGTGCCCTCCATCTTTCCCAACATCAGGGTCTTTTCCAGGGAGTCTTCTCTTCTCATGAGGTGGCCAAAGTATTGGAGCCTCAGCTTCACGATCTGTCCTTCTAGTGAGCACTCAGGGCTGATTTCCTTCAGAATGGAGAGGTTTGATCTTCTTGCAGTCCATGGGACTCTCAAGAGTCTCCTCCAGCACCATAATTCAAAAGCATCAATTCTTCGGCGATCAGCCTTCTTTATGGTCCAGCTCTCACTTCCATACATCACTACTGGGAAAACCATGGCTTTTACTATACGGACCTTTGTTGGCAAGGTGATGTCTCTGCTTTTTAAGATGTTGTCTAGGTTTGCCATCGCCTTTCTCCCAAGGAGCAGGCGTCTTTTAATTTCGTGACTGCTGTCACCATCTGCACTGATCATGGAGCCCAAGAAAGTAAAATCTCTCACTGCCTCCATTTCTTCCCCATCTATTTGCCAGGAGGTGATGGGCCCAGTGGCCATGATCTTCGTTTTTTTGATGTTGAGCTTCAGACCATATTTTGCGCTCTCCTCTTTCACCCTCATTAAAAGGTTCTTTAATTCCTCTTCACTTTCTGCCATCAAGGTTGTGTCATCTGCATATCTGAGGTTGTTGATATTTCTTCCGGCAATCTTAATTCCGGCTTGGGATTCATCCAGCCCAGCCTTTCGCATGATGAATTCTGCATATAAGTTAAATAAGCAGGGAGACAATATACAGCCTTGCCGTACTCCTTTCCCAATTTGGAACCAATCAGTTGTTCCATATCCAGTTCTAACTGTAGCTTCTTGTCCCACATAGAGATTTCGCAGGAGACAGATGAGGTGATCAGGCACTCCCATTTCTTTAAGAACTTGCCATAGTTTGCTGTGGTTGAAAAGTAAAATAAAATATGGCTATATTTGCCTTTGGGTAGAACTTGAAATGAAAGCAGCTCTGATTTGAAACACCTTTTAGTCTTAATTCATTCCCTACTTATATTTAAAGGCACTATTAACTATTCTTTATAGGTGCTTCTCAAAAAAGAAAAAGAAGATATGCAGGTTCTGCAGGATTTCTTTGCTCATAGTTGTCTTAGAAAAGAATCATAATTCAAATCTCCATGACTTCATTTAAAGGGCTGAACATTTTCTAGTCATATTGGATTTTCTGCTGCTAACAGCTTAGTCTGATATTTAGATTCTATCTTCATCGAGTCAGTTCATTTGCCATTTCGCTTAAATTCATGGGAAATGAAGGGATAACCTTGCAAGATAAGTGTGTGTGCTGCAAGAACAAGGATACTAAGGCACTGAGAAATGAAATTACATTTTCAGTACAGTTCTTTGAAGACCCAGAGTTGCATGTTTTAATGCTAAGTTCCATTCAGGCGTTCTGCCGTATCAAGCACACTTTCCTTTTGGCCTGATAATATTTTCAATGGAAACCTATGTTTTGCAGAGATCTTAACATGCTAATAGGCCACATGCAAAGAAGAAGAAGAAAGAAAGAAACACCAACAACCCTGAAGTTTCAGCTAGAAGCAAGTGTGTGGTCCAAAACAATGATATCACACTTCGGAAACTGAGGCCGTCTACATAATCCAAAATGAAGAGGTTGACTTCCAGGGTAGTTTAGTCCTCAACCAAGCACTGGCTTACTCGGGGCGAGGAGCAAGCTTAGAGCTTTGCAAAGATGGAGAATAGACAGAGAATGTTGTTATTTTAATAATGGAAGAAAAACTCTATTATTATCATATGCAACAGAAATATAATTAGTTGAATTAATTGTTGATAGCCATAATGTCATGACACATTCTGTGTGGATGTGCCCTTGAAAGCAGCTTGGAAACTTCAACTGGGAGTGTGAAGTTAGGTGGGTTCTTATTAAAATAAGAAGTCAATAATATCCCACTCACCCGCTTCCCAGTATTATCGAGGGCTTCTTATTCCTGCCTCTGAACAATTTGGTTGTACTTGCTACATTGTGGGGGAAGTTTTCCGTTAGGAACAAGCAGAGAGGCAGGTTATTCAAACCTATCATATAAACATCCTTACCTTAAAAAGAGACATAACCTCTGCTGCGTGGAGAAACTAGCCTCTGGTCTTGTTTCTGCTAAGCAGCAGAGAGTTTAACGTCTGCTTGAAGCTTCCTAGCCCTTGGTTACATCTCAAGCCAAGATTATCTCCAAATAACGCAGCACGCTGAGATGTTTTCACTACATGACCACAGTGCTTTTGAATTCAAGGCAATGTGGTAGATTCTGATAATTTTCTTGCTGTTGTGGAGATTTATATATACATGTATGTATACTTTTCCCCCACGGTGGCAGCTGAGCAATCTCATGCACACATACCCGAAAGTAAATCCTATTGCGCACAGCGGGATTATAACTGAGTAAATGTGTATTGGATCAGGATGCCCACTACTTTATTATTAGCTCTTGATCATCTTTAATACCCTGTTTGCATGCTGTTTTTTCCCACTGAAACAAAACAGCATGCCCCTGGAGCTGAACTGCCTATGGAAAGCCAGAAACAATTTAAGAGTGTCACCACTCAGCACCCTCCGAGGGTGCTCTCATTTGCAGAAAGGCCATCATAGCTCAGTAGTAGAGCTTGTCCTGGTAAAATCTCCTGCTTGAAATCCTGGAGAGCCTCTGTTGATCTGTGTTGACAACAATGAGCTAGAGAAGTGTTAAGTTGTGGGTGAACATATCAGACGACACAGCGATTCTTCAAACAGTTCTTGTTTATTCATAGGCCAGAACAGAACTGAACTGAAGGGTTCAGCCAGCCTGCTTATATAGAGATCCACTAGAATGCAACAGTAACCATTTTCTGTAATTGTCCAATCACTGAACCTCACTTTCAATCCCTTATTTGCATACATGGACCTGAGTGAAAACTATCTACAGTATCCCCCTGCTGGCCCAGGGTGAGAACTTCAGTACATAACAAGAACTGATGGCCTTACCTGGGATAAGGCCACTTCTGCTTTTCCTATGACTCTGTACCTAAAAACAACTGCAAATGGTTATTTGATCACTTTGATCATAGAAGGGTACCCGATGCCAAAGCAGGGCTTCATTCATAAGAAGATAGTGACATGGAACTCTGCTATACAGCAGCAAATAAAACGTTTTAAGTGTGTTTTAAGTGTAATATACAATGGCAATGGTGAGCCTTATGGAAAATTCAATGTATTTTTAAAACCCTTTTTTAAAAAAAGCATTTTCAGAATGTTTTTTAATATGTATGTAGATTCCACCATGATCTGTTACTGACCTGCCTGGAGGTGCCTAGATGGTTGCTTTCATCTTGCATCATGCCGTCAGAAATGTTAGCCTATTGAAGCAGGGATCTTCCTTGAAACAGGCAGAATTGCCATGCCAACAACATAGATTGTCAAGGCAGACCTCAGTTCAATTTTACCATGTATCTGAAAGAAAGGATGCCATTGTGAATATAGCTAGGATGCCATTGTGAATATAGCTAGATTTATCCCTTAAGGGCTTTACTCCACTTTCCAATTCAGTGTTTGTGTGTGTGTGTGTTTTGCAAATCACAATATGTAACTAAACCTGCTTTTTCAATCATTTCTGTTCCGGGGAGAAACTGCTTTTCAAATACTTCTACTTTTTTCTAGCTGCCATCACTTCATTGTTCGGCATTTCATTTAGCGTTTGCACTCCTTTTCGAAAGGGTCTCACAGTTCCCAAAGGCTTGAGGATGCTGAACCCATTCACATGTCATTACAGCAGCAGCAGTCTGCTGCCTTGGCTAAATAGTGGTGATTTATGAACCAATTCCATTTAAACACTTTAGCCAGATGTGAGGAAGTTTGACCCTCCAGATATTGCTGAACTACAACACCCACAATCCCTGACCAGTGACCATGCATGCTGGGGCTGAAGGGAGTTGTAGTTCAGCAACATTATTACAGTGGTACCTCGCAAGACGAATGCCTCGCAAGACGAAAAACGCGCAAGACGAAATAGTTTTCTGTTTTTTGAGTCGTTCCGCAAGACAAATTTCCCTATGGGCTTGCTTCGCAAGACGAAACATCTTGCGAGTTCTTGCGAGTTTGTTTCCTTTTTCTTAAAGCCGCTAAGCCGTTAATAGCCGCTAAGCTGCTAATAGCCGTGCTTCGCAAGACGAAAAAACCGCAAGACGAAGAGACTCGCGGAACGGATTAATTTCGTCTTGCGAGGCACCACTGTATTATTATTAATTATGCACTATTCACTCTCAAGTCCATGGGTACGTTACAACCATAGCTGTCAACGTTTCCCCTTTTTAAAGGGAAATTCCCTTATTCCGAATAGGATTCCTCGCAAGAAAAGGGAAAAGTTGACAGCTATGGTTACAACATTAAAAAAACAATATTAAAAACAGTTAAAAACAACAAAGGACAAGAGCCAGATATGATGATCATGGTGATGGCAGACACTTCAGGTGTCCCTATTTTCCAGGGACAGTTCTGGATTTACAGAAGCCGCCCTGGTTTCTGATTTGATCCCAGAGTGTCCTGCTTTTCCTTAGGACAGGGGTCTGCAACCCGCGGCTCCAGAGCCGCATGTGGCTCTTTTACATCTTTGCTGCGGCTCCGGGGCGGATACTAGCGAGGGGAGGAGGCGCATTGTGCGCCCCGACACTCCTCACTATGGCGGGCGCTGTACTGGCTGTGACGTCGCATGGGGGCGGTGCGTGCGTTAGTCACGCACCGTCCCGACGTCACCTTCCCGCCCACTGTCAGATCGTGGCTCCGGAGATATATTTGTTTTAAATGTCGCAATGGTTTTGCGGCTCCCAGTTGTTGTTTTTTCTTCGGAAACGGGTCCAAGTGGCTCTTTTTGTCTTAAAGGTTGCAGACCCCTGCCTTAGGACATCCCTGTTTTCATCAGAGAAATGTTGGAGGGTATGGAGTTATGTGACACCCCCCCCCAAGCCATGGAGATAAGTAACTATACAACCTTTTGAAGACATCTGAAGACAGCCCTGCATAGGGAAGTGGTTTTTTAAAAAAATCTTTAATGTTTTATTTTGTTTTTTTATATGTTGGAAGAGTGGCTGGGGCAACCCAGCCAGATGGGCAGAGTATAAATAATTTTAAAAATTACTACTACTACTACTACTACTACTACTACTACTACTACTGAATAGGAAAACCCTAGTTTCATCAGAGAAATGTTGGAGTTTATGTAATGATAATGATAAGGGCCAAAGGCAGCTCACACCTGCTTCAGCCTAGGGGTGCTGAGTAGAGGGAACAGAAAGGGCTTTAAAGAAATCTTTAATAAAAATATATTTAAAAAAATAAAATAAAATACAGTCCTTCCCACCTCTATTGGTGCACATGGGGTCTTACAAAGTTGTGGAATGCATCTACTTGGTAAGGCTATAGTGCACTTTCAAGGGGCCCCAATTAATTTGACCTTTAAAACCACCTATTAACGGGTGCAGGTTAATCCCCCACTTCTTACGCAGGTTAGTCAAGGCGCATAAGAAAAGATTTAACTGTAGTAGCACTTCACGTAGGTTTCTGATGAAGTGACATTTATTATCCTGCAGAACAAAAGCAGCGTTGGGTGTATGCAAGACCTTTGTTGAGAGCTGCAATTATTTCCTTAATTATTTTGCCCCACAGTAGGAACCACTTAGACAAAAGAACCCCATAAGGAAAGTCTTGTAAGTACATTAAAACACACACACCACCACCACCACCAAACACACACGAAAGCTACATTTCTCAAATAAATTGTAGTGTCATGCCAACTGACTGTTCTGAGATTACTGCAGTTTATGAGGTTTGTGGATTGGAGCTGAAGTTTGAAAATGCCCTCTGACCTGGGTTTCTTTCTTTGCTCTTTTCCCTTTTAAGGGACTATAGCTATGAAAGGAAAGAAACACCTGAACTGGAAAATGTAAAGGAGCCCTGCAGATGAAATTGGGAACTGGCATTTCATAATGGAAACTGATTTTGCACTGGGCCTTTCAAATCAATGGCAAAGAGTGATCTTTTGTAACAGCAAAAATTGCACTCTTGGCTTTAATTGTATGCAATTATTCTCCATGCTGCACCATTTTCTGTTTTCAGCTGTTTGTAGTTGTAGCTGAATGCTGGGATAAGAGGTGGCTGTGTGCAGAATAAATGTTTGCTTCCTTTTGCCAAAAAAGGGAGGGGGCATGCTTCCTCCTTTCTTTTGTTAAATGCTTTTGGGGGGATTCTTCACACAATAATTCTGCTAGCCCACTAATGCTAATATTTCTATTTCCAGAAGTTTTCCATGCAAATTGGAAGAGGGGAAAATGGGTCATCAGAGTGGTGATGAAAGAAAGTGTAGGAAGTACAGTGGTACCTCGGGTTAAGAACTTAATTCGTTCTGGAGGTCCATTCTTAACCTGAAACTGTTCTTAACCTGAAGTACCACTTTAGCTAATGGGGCCTCCCACTGCCGCCACACAATTTCTGTTCTCATCCTGAAGCAAAGTTCTTAACCCGAGGTACTATTTCTGGGTTAGCAGAGTCTGTAGCCTGAAGCGCCTGTAACCTGAAGCACCTGTAACCCAAGGTACCACTGGATATAGAATAGGGGTAGCCAAAGTAGTGCCCTCCAGATACTGTTAGACTCCAATTCCCATTAGCCCCAGCCAACATGTCTGGTAGTCAGGAATGGTGAGAGTTGTAGTCCAGGAACTTCTGGATGTTGACTCACCCTGTTACAAGACATAGCTAAGAGGACTGAGGATCTCTGTGGCAGAACAAGAATAAAACTTGGCGTGCTCTATTTGAAGGGTAACTAGTCTCGTATAACCAGCATGCTTGAGGCTGATTAATGCCTGAAGGGGTTAAAATCATAGAGTAAGCTGTCCTGCCAGACTTAGCCAAGTCACTTCCCCTCACCTTGGGAGGAAATAGGTAACAAAGTCTTTCAATTTTAATTACGAGTGAGATTATTCTCTCTGTGTGCTGTACAACGTGTGCCACACTCAGCTGGTTTCTTCATTTGTTATGTTACAGATTGCACACACCGCCCTAGTTTGCATGTACCGCTAAGCCAACCGTAGTTTAGTGTGAACGAGCAAATGTGTAAATATCCATAAAGGTGATCTCAGCTACTTAATCCTAATAGTATACCAGAATCCAATTTCCGTACTTACAGTTCGTTATTTGCACATACTTAATTTTTGATTTATACAAAATTATAGAGTTTAATAAATTGTCAAAAAAAAAAAATCCTTGCTGTGAATATTTGCAAATAAGAAACCATTTTAAAAGAGAGGTTTTTAAATGTGAAAATATACTCCCTTTGAAATACATGTACTCGGGGGAAATGTGTAACACACACATTGTATCTTGGATATAGAGAGAGAGAGAGAGAGAGAGAGAGAGAGAGAGAGAGAGAGAGAGAGCTTCCTGTTAGAATATTTTCATGAGAAATAACAAGTGAAACCATATATGTTAAAATGAAATAAGGATGAGGATTTTCCAATTAACTTTGACATGTGGGGATACATCTGGACATATGGCAATAATTTTCTCTGTTAAAAAATCAGAGAGAATTGTTATAAAATGATGTGCACATGGCATTCAACTCCAAAAAATGTGAATAAAAATCTGATTTATATAGTCAGATTATATGGTCAAGATTTTTTTTTTCATATGTGGCAGACACATAAATCAGCAAAGGTTTGGAAGACTGCTAACATATATATTGAAAAGACGGCAAATATTAAAGCTTGTTTGGATTCTTTTTTTTTTATTTAAAAAATAACCTTTACAGGAAACTGTACCTTTGGCATACTGACAGCTTATTTCACACATACTTGTCGCAGCATGGATATGCAAGACACTGGAAAATTCCAATAATAAATGAATTGTCTAAACAGGAAAATAAGTTACACGAACATGCCATAATGTCAAAACAAAACGGAGGCAGACTCCAAATGATTTGATTCACAATTGGAGTTACTTATCTTCTGGAAAAATAAATCACATACTTCAAATAATATAAATTATGCCTTTGAAATGTTAGAATGTATATTGTGTCTATTTTAGAAGCTTATGTTTTGTTTAATAAGCTTTTTTAAAGGAGGCTGTTTAAGCTGTCCAGAATGTAATGGTCCAATTGTGTCTGCTGTGTTTCCACACCCAACAAAACGTAACTGATCAATTCATGCAGCTGGCTTCCAACAAACTGTCTGCATTGCTTTGCGCTAAGTGTTGGCCCTACAACAGTGGTGTTTCCATGGGAGTGGGGAGATCCCTCTGTGCCAGGACTCTCCTCTTAAATCTCCCTCTTTTAACAGGTCTTTCAGATAATGGCCCTGAGGGTTTGGAATGATCTGCTAGTACAGCAGCATTGTTCCCTATTATTGCTGTGTCCAGTAAACTGAGCAAGGCATGTCTAAACATGATTTAATGTTTGCAAAGGGTGGCTTCAAAACTTACTTCTAAGGCAGGGGTTTGGCAAAGTTTTTTGTGGCTTGAGCCGGTTCACGGTCCCTCAGAAGCCACGGTGGGCCGGAGTGTGTGTGTGCGCGCACGCACACATGCATGCGCAAGCGCTATTTCCGGTGCTCCTTCCGGCGCGGAGGAGGTGTGAGCAGCTTCCCATTGGCTGCAGGAGCTTCCAGCCAGCTTTCCGGAAGGCAGCCCCCGCTCTGTTCTGCGCCGGTTTAGCATGGCACATAGGAGCCAACTGAGCAGGTGGCTGGGGTCCATGGGCCGGTTAAACGACCCCCATGGGCCTTAGGTTGCTGACCCCTGTTCTAAGGGGAGGTGTTTATGTGTGTTTTGTAGTTTCCATTGACCTACTGCTATTCTTCCATTGATTAGTAGTTAGTCATTTCGTAAGGATTTTATCAATGGGTTTGCTTGGATTTTTTAATTATATAGTGAGCTGCTTCAGTGTGTGGAGAGATGGCAGTAGTAATGTTTTAAACAAACAGATTCATGCCTTTGAATATTGGGTGGTTTATCCTGAGGCATTTCCATGAATAGAAGCCCAGGCATCTCATCTGACGCTACTCAGGCCTGAGACCCACCAAGGTCCCTGTGACAACTCCCAGGCAACTCCCCACTATCCCCAAAAAGCTGTGTCTTTGAAAACAAAATCATGCTTTTTGTTTAGCTCGTTGCTTTGTGGCACTATGGCAGTAACCCAAAGCAAGCATTTGCATGCGCAAAACCGAAGCACAAGCATATTGTTAAAGCCACCAATAGTTCCGTGGCACTGTGAACAAATGCATTGTGGCAAGAGCTGACTTCATTAAACGCATACTAGAACATGTCTGTAGGAATATCTGTTTCTGCCACAGCAATTTCCACTGTTGAAGTGACCAGCAGCTGTTCAGTTGACAAAGCAGCTTGCCTCTTTGGCAGAAGCAAGCAAGTGATGCTCTGACTGTCCCTCTCCCCCCCCCCCCCATACGCAAGCCTCACTTCTTTGATTACAGCCATCAGCTTGACTTTTCAGTTGTGCTAAGGATTGATTACCCTGCATTGTTTATATAGTGCAAAAGAACTTCAAGTTGACTGTAGTGCTTATTTATAAACATCGGAATGGCAAAATGATGCATTTCCAATATGCGCTAATCCTTTCTTACTGTGTAATGCCGCCACTATTGAAACAATAACAGGGCTAATAAAACAGATGTAGAAACCTTGCTCAATGCTTCACTTAAGAATGAGTTGCTAGATTATGATAAATCTGCCTCTGTAATTTACACTGGAAATTACAAATATGAAGACAAAGCAATTGGATGCCAGATATTTAAAGCTGGCATCCACTGCAGCAGCTGCTAGAGCTTCAAATCTGCACAACCATATATTATGACTATCTTACCTTGCCTTGCCTGTTTATTGTTTTGGTTTTTAATGTTTTTACTTTGAGCCCATTCTCCCTTGCCCCTTTCAAATTGATAGCAAAAAGGCAAGGCAGCACCTAGATATTTTGGACTATTCTAATCCAAAGAATTGTATAAAGGTTTAACACCTAGCTGATTTTTATTCTTCTTCTTTATTTGCCACATGGCCAGTTTTTAAACTCAATCTCAGCATTGGGCTGTAGGCAGTTTTTAAATATGTATTTAAATGCATTGACTTTGTACCATTTTTCTTGAGGGATTAATGGTATGTCTGACCATAAAATACGGCATTAAAAAACCAAGTATGTACTTGGTAAGGGCTTGGGGATGTCTTGACACAAGAGCCTCCGTGGTTGCTAATGTGTATTTAATTGCATCACCAGAAGCAGGTTCAAAGTTCCACCTTGCTGATTTCCCCCTGTATTCACAATATGTGCAGCCTCCCACTCCTGCTGACCATTCCTAACCACACATTCACATTTTCTCAGCAAAATGATGTGTCTTTGTAGCAAATATATTTTTCAAATCAACTTTTGCTGAGATTATGGGAATGGGCAGCCATTCCCATAGATTTCCTTCTTAAAAGGTTGCCACCGCCTCCATTTAATCAGGACAACACGAGTGGCACTGTGGGTTAAATCACAGAGCCTAGGACTTGCCGATCAGAAGTTTGGCGGTTCGAATCCCCACGACAGGGTGAGCTCCCATTGCTCGGTCCCTGCTCCTGCCAACCTAGCAGTTCGAAAGCCCGTCTAAGTGCAAGTAGATAAATAGGTACCACTCTGGCAGGAAGGTAAATGGTGTTTCCATGCGCTGCTCTGGTTCGCCAGAAGCGGCTTAGTCATGCTGGCCACATGACCCGGAAGCTGTACGCTGGCTCCCTCAGCCAATAAAGCGAGATGAGCGCTGCAACCCCAGAGTCGGCCATGACTGGACCTAATGGTCAGGGGTCCCTTTACCTTTATGTCTTGGTTTAGAGCCCAGTTTGGAAGAGGAAGTCATGGGAACCTTGCAGCCACAGCTCCAAGGATCCATTAGTGCAGTGCCGATCTGCCTAGAAGGACACACCTTTCACTGAAGTTGTGTTTATTCATTTTGCAGAGAGCAAGGCAACTCATGATTGCAGAGGAAGGCTCAATAGGTTGGCACAATGTCATTTCAGGACATTTCCCTAATCATGGACAGCTGTCTTGCAGGTTTCTTATTGGGGTTAGAAGAACACCCCACAAATAAGTTTTTTTCTGCCCCTGGGTATTTGGGAATTGTCAAGCACAGTTCTTCTGACACCACAAACACAAATATTTTATGGGGTTAAAACTCTACCCCACCATACATTGGAAATCTCACTGGGGGTAGAAAATATACCCTCAAAACCATTAGTGTTATTTTTTTTTTTTAATCCCTGACATTGGATAGAAAACTCTGCACTTTCTATACAATAAATGAAGAGATGCTGGTTGAGGAACACTTCAAGGTACCACAGAGAAAACCCTCTAGACTGGTTTGGTACTGCTTAAAAATTATCCCCATTATATAATGATGTCATGCTAGTTCCACATTTCAGGAGTGAGTGAGTAAACAGCAGTTACCAGAACCTGCCTCCCCAACTGCAGTAAAGCATGAACGAACATTCATCGCTATTGCCCAGTAAATCTACTTTCCTCAGAGCTGTCAGCTGGGCATCTTGGCTTATTTTAATAAGCAGTAAAATTCCTTTTAGAGATAAAGTATCATTGCTCCATTTCAAAAGAAAGCAGTGAATCTCCCTAGCAATTAGAAAGGATTGAAAGATTTGTATAAGACCGTTAGAATGGTTTTTAAAAAAACATTTAGAATTATTTTGGGGTTTTTAAAAAACTTGGAATATTCTCATAGGATAAGGTGGAAGGAAAACCAATTTCTATTCCACATATTATTTGAGAAATAGCTTAATTTACAATGAAGAGGTAACCATGCACACTGTGTTCAATAGGCCCCGTCCTTTTGAATTCCTTTCCTGAAAAAGTTCATTCAGAGGTTGCCAGGAAACCAGGAAGACTATAAATAATTACCTGATATGAACACAAAAAGCAAGGATCTTTTTTAAATCCCCCTGGGGACAAAAAGAGCTATCTGAGAAGATGAAGTGTTTTGCCAAATGCTGAAGGAGTAGACCATCAGTATAGAACGTTTCTAAAGCGAAAGAAAATATGATGAGTTCTTCAGTAGCCCCATGAATCCAATTTCATATTCCTACAGCAAGGTATTTCCCCCTCTACTTTAATCTGCATATTCAAGGTCACATTATAGCTCACCTTTAGCTGCTCTTCCATGAAAAAGGCGTGGAAAAGGCAGTTCACTGTTTTCATTTGTATGGGTGAAGTGGGCTTTTATTGGCCTATGAACACAGTGTATCACCTCTAGTGTGACTTGCACTACAGAGGCACCCAACTGCATAGGGCATGGGTAGGCAAACTAAGGCCTGGGGGCTGGATCCGGCCCAATCGCCTTCTAAATTCAGCCTGCGGATGGTCCGGGAATCAGCGTGTTTTTATATGAGTAAAATGTGTCCTTTTATTTAAAATGCATCTCTGGGTTATTTGTGCAGCATAGGAATTCGTTCATTCCCCCCCTTTCAAAATATAGTCCGGTCCCCCACAAGGCCTGAGGGACAGTGGACCGGCCTCCTGCTGAAAAGGTTTGCTGACCCCTGGCATAGGGGATGGAAATCCCCATAAAACAGCAAGAGGTGGTGTGCCTCTCTAGGTGTTGTTGAGCTAATGCTCCCATCACCCCTGACCATTAGCTATGCTGGCTGGGGCTGGTGGAAGTTAAAGTTCTGAAATGTCTAGCGGGCCAGGGTTCCCCATCCTCCCATAAAGCAATATGGACCCTTTTCACACCCTCCTACCATCCTCAGCTGTGGGAACTGCACTAAACCTGTCTATTCCCTTCAGCTGCATGTTTGTCTGTGCCTTGTGCAGAGAGATCCGACTGAGCAGCACCCTGCTTCTTTCTAGAGCTACAGAGGCATACAACTACTCAGGTGTCACACATAACTCTGTGGAAGCGGTTATGGATTATGCTGAAAACTTTTCTGGTTGTAGTTTCATTTCCACACACACACACACACACACACACACACACACACACTGGATTTATAACTACAGAGCAGAATAGGTTGCTCTGTCTCTCTATATAAAAAACAGGAACATAGCCTTGGAAGCCATCTATGTCCAACCAGGGATTCCTTTCATGAAGTGTGGTAATAAAGACGATATTGACTTCCCTTTACTTTTTCCAGTGACAACTTATCTCCTAATTTTCCAACTGAAATTGAGTTTTCCCCTGTGTGTAGTCAAGAGAAGTAAACATATATGGACAGAAGTCAGTGGCCAATTTTAACGGGGATGTCACCAGCTAGTAATCTGGACTTGCTGTTTTACGGCATGACAGTCCTTTTATCTGACAAAATGATATGTTTTACTGACTTATAAGAAATAAGGATGGAAAACATGAATGCTTGAATACTTCTCTTGATCCAGAGGAGTATGAAGGGACTTATATTCATGCCATTGGGCTTTCTCACTTAACCCTTTTTTCGTCCTGCATGTCTGCTTCTGAGAGTGAAGAGACTCACCAGAATGGCATGAGGCAGGGAGTTTCATCTGGAGTGGATTGCACTTCTGTTCATACAAGGCAGGACTTAAATTTTCACCAGTTCTTTCAACTCTCAACCCTCACACTAATCTAGAAGGTCTCCCCGAGAAGTGCCTGTTGGGGGGTGGGGCATGCCACTTAAGGGGCTACAATGATGGAGATGAATTAGAACAGCCATCCGGTTAACAGCTGGGGAGGGACAGTAAAGAGAAAAGGCCTCCAGCAACCATTATGGAAGACAACAATGGCCTGGTCTTCCTTGTTACTATGTGAAAAATAACCCCATCATACTGTGGACGATCCATCATACTGATGCTGAACTGTGACGATCAGTCCTAGTGATACCACCAAATTGTTTCCCCAGCCACTCTGGGCGGCTTCCAGCACATATCATTGCACCTTGTATGGTTCCAGCTTTAGGACTCCAAACATCCAATCACCTGATGTCACTGTGATGTCAGAGAAATGACAGGTAGGCAGCCCTGCTTGCCCACCTGTCAAGTTTGGTCTGTGAGGCTCGATCCTGCCCCAGCCCTAAAGATACCATCACTTTAAGCATAGGTGCCAACTATAGGGGGCCATGGGGGCCCAGGCACCCACAAATCTTTCAATGTAACTTCCAGTTTCTACCAAAAGTAGTGTCGGAGGCCAGACATGACCTCTGAGGTGATATTGGAGGCCCTGCCAGGCCTCCAACACGACTTCTGGTACAAAGTGCCGCTGTAGCACGTTGATGTAATGTGATGTCAGGACGTCATGTTATGTTGTGGGTGCCATTGGGCACCCAAAACCTAGCGCCCAAACTGGCGCCCCTGACTTTAAGACAGTGTCTATAACCTTGAACTAGAACACTTTTCCAAGTCAATGCTATTTGCTAATGCTTCTCTTATTCCAACTCCTGCCCAGTCAGCACACATGTGAGTTCAAAATTTTAAGCCTGATTCTGGTTTTGATTCTGGTCTGGGTGTAAGCAGTGATGCTTCCACCCAAAAGAGTTATTTCCATTGTAGGTCCCTCTAGACCCAGCAGCTTCCTGAGCTCAGCTGCTTATACCTCGCAGATGTCTCCACCCCCATCATTCTACCCGGACACTGAGGTCCAGCACCGAGAGCCTTCTGGCGGTTCCCTCACTGCGAGAAGCCAAGTTACAGGGAACCAGGCAGAGGGCCTTCTCGGTAGTGGCACCCTCCCTGTGGAACGCCCTCCCACCAGATGTCAAAGAAAACAACAACTACCAGACTTTTAGAAGACATCTGAAGGCAGCCCTGTTTAGGGAAGCTTTTAATGTTTGATGTATCACAGTATTTTAATACTCTTTCGGAAGCCGCCCAGAGTGGCTGGGGAAACCCAGCCAGATTGGCAGGGGTATAAATATTAAATTATTAATATTATTATTATTATTATTATTATTATTATTAGGCTTCAGCTCTCTTGGAGGACTGCTACAGAGAATTTCCTCTCCCTGCAGATCAGCTCGGCTGTGTGATTTCTGCTCTCTGTGTTGCCCCTCTTCTGCCTTCTTCTCTTCCTCTGGACAGCCACTGCCTGCTTGCTTCTCAGTTGTCCCTCCACCGGTCAGAACCCTTCACAGAATCATAAATTACACTCTACAGGCTCATAGTCCATTAGCCTATAATTAAGGACCGAGGAGAGGAGATAAGTCCAGGAGGGAACATTCAATCAGTGTTTTGACCTTTGACTGCATGTTTTAATTATTATTCTTGTGTGCAGCATAAAAGCAGAGGACTTCGATTGTCACAATGACATAACTGTAAACCCCTCAGGTGATAGGTACTTCAATTTACACAGCAACCTTATCAGTTGTGCTGTTTTTTTGGCAAGCTGCCAGCTGAAGGCCATAGATGCATTGTATCTGTGACCCTCAGGCAGTAAACAAACTGCCATCTTTCTTTACCCCTAGACATTAACCATTCTGTGCCACGAAAGACATTTTTATTTATAAATCTACATGACATTCTGACAAACTTTTAAACTCAGGATTTGCTTATTCCCCACATGCTGTCAAAGATATACACAAGGCCAGCCTTGGTTACATGCCAGGCTCCAACAGTAGAAATAGCCTAAATATTCCAAGGGAAATATAAACATTGGACAATGTTTGTTCTGAGTTTGGACAAATAAGTTCTTGAAACAGAGAAATTGAATCATCCAGTCTTTGAATGCCATGGCTGCCTTCACCACTAGGTAATTATCCTTCAAATGGATGGCCATTATTCAGACCTGAAGCCTGGTCTTGTAGAACCAAGGTAGTTTCTGCTGGGTTATCCAGACGATCTAGTACAGTACATTTAAAGGTAGTTTGGGTGGATTCCAGCATATCACCATTCTGTCAGTGTCAAGATTTCTGGTTGTGCATTCTCCCCCTCTCCTCTCTCTGTGTCCTCCCTAAATCTGTTCTAGGGGTGCTCTTACCCTCTTGAGCATACTTAAGGCAGGTGTGTGTTGTGAGGAGGAGAGAGAGGAAGGTTCATTGCACAGGTGTAAATCCTTACACCAGTGGCATAGCGTGGGGGGTGCCAGGGGTGCCGGCCGCACCGGGCGCAACATCTGGGGGGGGGCGCGCTCGCTGCCTCCGGAGTCACCGAAGAGCCTCGGGCGCAGGCTGTAGCGGAGCCGCATGTCTCGCAGAACCGACGAGCTGTGCGCGCGTCCGGGCTGAAGGCGCCCGGCAGGCAGCGGCTCTCAGCGCTCGCCGCGGAGGACGCGCCAGGCAGCCCCTCCTCACAGCCCCGCCTCCGCCGGTGCTGCTGCAGCTGCTGGGCCGTTGCATTTTCCTCGCCTCTCTGCCCCCCTCCTCCTCCGGGCAAGCGGCGTCGTTTGGGCGGCAGCGCCAGCGGCAACTCGCAGGTTAGGGGTTAGGGGGGGCGCAAATTACTTGCCTTGCCCCCGGTTAGGGGGCGCAAATTACTTGTGTTGCCCCGGGTGCTGACAACTCACGCTACGCCGCTGCCTTACACTGATAGGTCTTATTTGTAGAATATGGCCCTTAGTCACCTCAGACCAGCTGTGAGGGTAACAAAACTGTGAGTTACATTTGGAGCAATTGTTTCTAATCTGATCACACACACACACACACCCTTCACCACACACACTCATTGTACCTGCTCACACCCTCATACCCTCACAAAATAAACTGTGACTGGATTTTCAATGCATTTTGGGGGCGGCAGTATTGTTATATTGGGCTTGAAGCAACTAAGGAAATTAGTACTTTGAAATCAGTCCTTGTGGAGTGTGAGTACATCCTCAGGTAAAAAGTTGTCCAGAGTGTTATAAAAGTATGTAAACAAGTCAACTGGTGTGAAATAGAGAGTCATTTGCTGTGTGAATAGTTCAAAGGTGATGTTAAAAGGCTGATAGCTTGCCTCCAAGCCTAGGTTATGAGCAAGGCCCTCAAAATGGAGTCCAAAGGACCTACACGTTTAGTTCCAGGAGCATATATTCTACTTCCATTCACCGGTCATTAATGATGAGCCAGGGAACTATCTGTCAACCATAGTAACATTGGATTGGGAAGAGTCTTCTGGAATAAAGGCCAAGGCACAGCCATATCCAGCTCCAAGCTAGTTGTTTGTTAGGACAAGACTCAGTAAGAGAGCTGGAGAGAGAAAAAACAGAGGGAAGAATGAAGAGGCCAGCTCACAAGAGTGGAGGTGAAGGCAGAAAGAGGACCCTAGGGAATGGACATCATGAAGGGAGAAGCTGAGAGGAGCTACTGGAAGTGGTTGGGCTTTTGAAATAGTCCTTCATATAGCCAGGTTGTTCATCTGCACTGTCTACAGGCAAGCTAAATGCAACTTATACACATTATTTCGTACTGTACATTCACCAGCATATTCCTAACCAGAAGGAAATCTCGAGTCTTAAACCGATTTGTGATAAGAGGGTGATCTGTCACAGTCCCATTTTATAATGCCGCAACAGAAAATAGAATTTGAACGTAAGCGCTCTTCTCACACAAGTTTCTGCCAGTGAAGACGTCTGTGGGTCAAATATTCAATAAGAGTCTCATATGGCCCCACTTTTAGGTTCCTGACAGGAACCTATATTTTTCATCAACTTATGCACAGAGGCTGCATTTCACAAGTAGGTATGCACAGAAGGTGTATGATGTTGCCCCCCGTCATTCATTCAAACACAAGAGCCACATATAAATCTCGATTGTGTCACAGATCACTGTTCAATTAAACATAGGTCCTTTCTGATAGTTTATGAATTATACCTTAACATGCCATAGATATATAATTGAGAGCGTATGCTTTCTTATAAGAAGGTCAGTGTGAAAAAGATCAGCGTTACTCAGCTCCTGCTCTTTTAGATCAGTGCTGACTACTTAGCTGCTTTAAAAGTAAGCGTCCTCTCTCTGTCTCTATTTTTTCTTGAACCAATTCACCACTATATAATGAAGGGAACCCATCAGAGCTGCAGTAGAGCTGTGTACTGTACCACAAAAAGCGCTTCCAGACTGTCACTATTGTCAAGTGGAATTCAATCATATCCTAGCAAGTTCAGTCTGCACAAATCAAGCTGATTTGGAGCTCCTGTGGTACAAAACCACAGGAAAGTCATAGGAAAATGCACTGGGAAATGTAGTAAGCAAAGGGAAAGAGCTATTGGAAGACTTTTGAAACAGTCCTTCAAGAGAGCTATAGTTTGCTTGTCATCAAAACCCTCTGCAAACAAATCAGGCTGCATCATCATCATCATCATCATCATTTGTGGCTGCTCATTAACTATCAAAATGCAAATACTTTCCTCCAAATGATATCTACTCATGTAGTGGGGTATACTGCAGGAGAGTTTTGCCAACGTGGATACTGCACCAAGGCAGAATTAAATTCTCAGTCTGGCACAGAAAATTTAAACACCACCAATGCCAAGAACTGTTTCAGTTTGCTGTTCAAAATCAGGATGCGAGATTAGAGATGGGCAAATCTGTCAATTTTGGTTTCTCTCAAATTCTCAGTCTTGAGTTTAGCTCTCTGCATTCCCACATTAATTTGTAATACAGGTACATGTTATGAAAATTCACCAGCATTTAATTGTGAATTTATCCTAATTTACATATCTTTGCAAAGCAATATACAAATACAATGCATTTCTGTATGCTGTTTTAATTAATATATGCACTTTTATGCACACTTTATTCTAGCATATCTATTTGTGTACAAGTTACTTGACTGGAGAGTATGCAAGGCACTCTTCATTCTCTCGTGAGCTAAATATCCCAGTGCACATGTACAGGTTATGTTTCAAGCTTTTGCATTAGATAAAAACTTTCACTACTGATTTTTACTGAAAAGCTTTGGCAACCAACCTAAAATACTGGCTCTTGCACAAAAGCATCTGGCAACAGGCTCCAGCAGACCTAAAGCCAGCCGGATTATTATTTCCCCCCCTTCTGACAGTTGGCAACAATACATGTAGGAAGCATATCTGAGGCCAAGGCCTCCTAAGCTTAGCTCTGTCTAATAAGCATTGTACAACTTGGTCTCTCTGAGCACAGCTAGCAAAAGTATGACAGAGTTCAAAATGTCCAAGTGCAGTCAAGTCTCAGTACATATCTGTTCCCTTCTCTTAAACCAGGAGCACACAAACCAGTTCTAGCTAAGCAGCTACAGGTAAACAATGAGCATTAATCAGAGAGAGCTCACCCTCCAACAAACTCTGATTATAACAGCTGGGACTGTAAGGACCCAGAAACGAAACTCAGAATGACATACTGTTACTAGAATCACTGCTCAGTGCGCTATGAGAAACATTTTTAATGGAATAAAATTATAGTGAGGCTGTGCATGTTTTTTTTTAGCAACGGCACATTGAGACCAAAATTAATCACAATACAGAGAATGACGCAAAAAGTCAAATTCAGTGAGTTGGACGCACACAGTTTTCTAGCTGCTTGTGTGCCTATATCATGTGCCCAACTTACTGCAATCGGGAATTGAGTTGGAGCCCCAGCAATCCATGGGGAGCTGATCACACGACCGTTGCCAGCATTCTGTGTTCAGTACAGATGTGGTGATATTCTAAAACCAAACACATCGTCATCAGTTCACAGAAAGTCATAAATATGAAGCTGCACAACCTGTGACTCACCAGTGCAGCCCATCAGCCATGCTTCGTGACTAAAAGCCAATTCACACAGGCTTGTGCTTCCTTGGTGCATTTCGCTGGAGCTAAAACACAGCACAGGCTGTCTTTGGTGCAAAACAGTCACTGAAAGGGAATGGAATAAAGGAAATTGCCTTCAACCCCAATTCTAGCACGCAGAGAGGGTGAGAGTTTGATGTTGGCATCTGTCCGTCTCGAGACAATGGAGTGTGGCTCTAGGGGTGAAGTCAAACCACTGGGTTAGCAGCATCAAAGTGACATTCCAGGGGCACAAGCATGGGCAGTGTAGATGGAGGTCCTGGGCTGCCCAGACAACAAGACTTTGCTCTCTGCCTTTCTGATGTAGTCCAAATGAAAGCAGAGTAATACATTCAGCACTAGCTGGGCTGCAGGAGTTGTAAGAAGGCGGCTTACAAGGCACCATCCAACCGCCTTAGGGACTCCACTCCAGATTTGTGTGGGGTTTACTCCTTAGCCTTTTCTTCTCCCAAAGATAACCTGCAAGGCGGTGGATCTTTAGGATCAGAGTTTTCCTTCTCTTGGATGAGCTACCTTCCCAGGTTTACAAGCCTCATTTGCCCACTTCCCTCTACAGCATGTGCAGAAACCACCTTCTTAACCATTGGACCCACTATTGGTCTCATCTGCTCAATCCGCTGCAGCCTGTCTTCACATGCAGGGGAAGTCCCTGATTCACTGAGGGTTTGAGACCCACTGGCTACCCACACCTGATTTAGCCAGCCAGTCAAAGCCATTCCCGTGGTGTGGCTGCTGTCACATGCCAACAGCTTCTAGGAACCACAGGTAAGAGCCGAGTGCAGGTGGGGTCCAAAGGTGGACAAACTACCCCAGAAGGAGCATGACATGTTGCCCACCAGAGGTACGTTTAATAAATGTATTTGTTTTATACAACTCCTATCTGAGTCTTTAGTAGTTTATCTCTTCTTCCATTGCCCCACTGCTTTAAGTTTTCCTATCCATTTTTACCCTTTCTACCCTCTTGAACTCCTTTTGAGATTCTCCTCCACTCCTATTAAATTAGTCCAAGAGCATCATGAAATTTGCTCTTGGGCAGCAAATTGCTCACCCCTACCACAGATGGGATTTTTTTGTAGTGCTTTCCAGAAATAGGACCTCCCCCCCCCCCCTGCAACCCCAGCAGCACACCTAGGTTCCATGCACATTATGGGCATAAAATGCAGCTAGGCTGCTCTTTCCCCCTATTCGGATAGAAGCTAGTTTGAAGAAAATGCATCAAAATGCAGTTTTTCACAAGACTAGTATTTCACAGGCTAGATATGGATTGTGACTAATGCCATGTGTACACCACTTCCCAACCAGCAGTTGGAGTGCACTGGATGGAGAGTAAGTGGAAGTGTGTCCACAACCTCACATTCATTGCAAGCAATGAAATATTACCTGTACTAGAACACAGATGCTCATTTCTCTATACACAGGATGCTGCTCCTTCTTTCCATTCACAGCCAGCTTTGTATGATGCAAATTTGCAATGGGAATTAGGATGGAGAAATACAAAAGTCTCAGCACTCAACCACCCAACTTAACATGTTCTAGGAGGCACATGTTAAATAGCTCTTGGATAAATGCAGAGCTTTTTTATCCCTAGCAGCTTATGTGGAATCCAACACCCAATTGACGGTCTGAAGAGCAGAGAGCTGTGTTAACCTCCTTGAGAAGTAGAATTTAAATCACTGTGACTTTATTTCAGTTTTAAAGCCTTACTCGGCTTTGCCTGCAACCCACCGTACTCCAATGGCTTCCCAAGAGAATATAACATTTCCATAATATGCTGCAGATGAATTTACTTTACATGGTAAAATCCTTTGCCCACTACATCCTGAAGAGCTAATGAAAACAAATGTTCTTCGAGAAGCGGTGAGCTATCTGAACTCAGCCATGTGCAAGTGCTACTTAAGAACTTCCAAATGGGAATGTGGTTCATCATGCAAAATGGCATGGAAAGGAAGGACCCAGATTGGGGGTGGAGATTTGGGGAGGGACTGCTGGAGATGCTATTTAGGAAGCTTGATTGCAACAGGGAGAAGCGAAGGAGACTCAGAATCTTGAATGGGTAGGAAATACTCCATGCAGCAAAGTAAGATGGCGATGGCACGCCAGTAATCAGCATGATTCTTGTGTGTCGGTCATTTTAACCAGAGACCTTTTATAATCCCTGTACATAAGTATTTGTATACTAAAATTGAAAGTGGTGTTAGATCCTTTAAAAAGAGAGACTGAATAATGAAAAAGAGATAGGAAATCCTTTTGTCTCCTGGATTAGTCAAAATTTCATTTATCTTCTGTTGCCATTAAGAACTGGATAGACCAGGATCCTTGGGTTGCAACATTCTTGCTGCATAGTAACAGCGTAATGATGGTGTACTGTATCTCATTCTCCTTGGCATACCAGAGTATGGGGCTGCTTTGCTTCTTTACTTGGTTTGAATGAAACCCTGATTACCTTTTCGCTTCTATTTGTTTTGCCAGAGAAAGAAAATCTATGCTGCTCAATTGGTTTGCATCCTCCTTTCCCAATAGAAGTGCATTCAATAATAAATGTCACCCGCGTGACAGGTCTATAAATGAAGGAGATTTTATTTTTGTTTTTTAAAAGGCCAACTTCAGCAAGACACAACACCAAAACAGGATTTTTCATATGCTCAAATACACTTAACCAACATACAATCATTCAGCATAAAAAGCACAAAGGTGCACTACTGTGTGTGAGGTGCCTTTGTTAGGCAAACCAGAGGAAACTGAGAAAAAAACATCACCTCTGATTTAGTACTCACAAACAGCAAGAAACTCTCCATATGGCAACGCCCCAGGATGTTGCCAGGTGCCACTACAAAGGTCACGTGATCCATTACCCAATTCTAATGTTCAGATTTCACAGTATAAGATTTTGCAGAGGCATTTTAAAGGTGAAAGTGTTATTTTGGAAGTCTGGTATATTTCCCACAAACTAATACTTTAGAATTTGCATTAGAAGTTTCATTAGTGTGATTATTATGAAAGTCTACTGTCTGCTATGAATGTTGCAGTGCTTGGAGAACAAACAGGAGGGGAATACACAATGTCTAGCATTAGCTCTAAAAATAAAATTAGCATTGTAATGCAATCTTTAAACAAAAGTGGCTCCTTTCTACCAGCATGCAGCTTTTAATAACAGAATTCTAATGATGCAAACAGCGTGTATTTTAGGCTTTTATACCTTCGAACATTAAAATAAAAGAATTTGTGTTCACTGCCCCCCTTTCCAGACCCAACACTTCCACTGCTGGAATTCACCACCTACCAGGTAAGGTGGCTGCCCACCCTCTAATCTTGATCCCATTGTCCTGACCCTTTTTATAGAAAGATTACATGTATATTCAGTTTTTAAAAAGCTACTAAATAGCCAAGCTAGCACCCATAGTTAAGACGGTTGCTTACTTGCGGCAGTCGTTTTTAAAAAGCATGGGTATGTGGGGGAACACTGTAAGCTAGTAGCCATGAGTAGAAAGAGAACAAGGAAACTGAACAGTACCTGTTCTTTCTACAGAAGCATTACTAGAAATGGACCATTCTACAAATCTTGATGACATTTCAATCTGCGCTGATGTTTCTAATTCCCCTCTCGCTCCTTAATCCCAGTTTGACTTTAATTTTATCCCCAGTTCCATAAACACACTTTTTAATAAACAATTGCAATTGTGTGTGTGCATATTATATAGAGTGGTACCTCGGGTTACATACGCTTCAGGTTACATACACTTCAGGTTACAGACTACACTAACCCAGAAATAGTACCTTGGGTTAAGAACTTTGCTTCAGGATGAGAACAGAAATCGTGCTCCGGTGGTACGGCGGCAGCAGGAGGTCCCATTAGCTAAAGTGGTGTTTCAGGTTAAGAACAGTTTCAGGTTAAGAACGGACCTCCGGAACGAATTAAGTACTTAACCCGAGGTACCACTGTACATGCAATGTGCGCATAGTGTGATGTACAAATTTTATACACCATGCACCTTGAGCCTCTGCAAGTAATACACTTCATGGTCTGTCAATGTGGCATAGTGGAAAGAACTGGAAACGGACAGAGCCAAAGGCAGAAATGTGGTTGGTGGCTGAGTGAATGGTCTAGCATACGAAGGAGCAATGCCACCATAGTTCAATGAGAATCAGCAAAGGTCAACTAATTGGGGTACCAACTACCCCTTGCATACTCCTTGCTTACCATGGAGGTTAATGGTGGATAATAAGTGGTTGGCCCAGTACAATTTCAAGATGCAGAATTCAAAGTGAGGAGATGAAGAGAGGGTCATATGTCACTCATACCAATGGTCTAATTAGCCAAGCTAAGTCCAATGCAATCAGCAGGTTAGAGAACTGTTTTTCTTTTATTTCTACTGTTGTTACAGCAGGTACCCTGAGCATAATTTGGTGGGAAGGTGGGATACAAATCTGACAAGCAAACAACTAAATTATTAGTCTACTGAATAGAGAAGCAGAGCATTTCATGCACTCAGTCCAGCATACTTTGTAGATAGCAGGTATGCATAAGGTACATATGTATGTGTTCTTGTAGAAGTGACACAGCTGGAACATTTTACTTTGAAGCAGGACAACGTACACTGTCTTTTTCCGCCCCTAGCAAATGTTATTAGCTGATTTTTGAAGTGAAGGCTGAATGGCTCTATAATTATTGAGATGGACATGCAAGTTTCAAGTACAGAAAGTAACAAGAGGTGAAATACAAGATTCCCATTAGCAATGATTTCCTTCCTTCAGCAGATGTGCAGTGTATCACTGAAACAAATAACGTTGCACAAAATAGAGAATTCAAAGTCTTGCCTAGGACTTCCACAGAATTAATTTACCCCCTGCTCCCAAATTCAAACGCCCACTACCTTTCAACAACAATAGCTGTTATGAATTGCAATACTCTTCCACCACTGATGAGAAACCTCTGCATACCCATATTCCGTTGAATTGAATGCTTAATCCTATAGGTTCATAATCAGAATCTGCAGAGATCAAAGCACTTAAGATGATGGGTTTTTAAGAGTGACTCTATTATGTCCTGTGGATGTGATAAGCTGAAGTTGTTGAACTTACATTTAAAGGAATTAAAGGCAAGATTCTATAGCCATTTATGGAACAGCTGAAACTCTGTTAATATTAACTGAGAAGGCCACATCCCCTGTTATTAACACAGCTATTCTGTACTGAGGAAGGATGTATTGCAGACATTGTGGATAAATGTTTTTGAGATCCAGCAAAGGAGGAAAAAACATCATCTCAAGCAGGTGGACAGACACTGTTTTAATGCCAATAAACATCCATCAGGGCAAGCAGACAAATTCGCCATCCGGAACAAAACTAAGTGTGATTTTGGATCATAGGTCATAGGATTATAGAATAGGAAGGGACCACAAGTGTCTACCCCCTGCAGTGCAATAATCTTTTGCTCAACATGAGTATCAAACCCATGACCCTGAGATTAAGAGTCTCATGCTGACCGACTGAGCTACCCCAGCTTAATGCTCTTCCTACTACAGTGGTGCCTCGCAAGACGAAAATAATCCGTTCCGCGAGTCTCTTCATCTAGCGGTTTTTTCGTCTTGCGAAGCAACCCTATTAGCGGCTTAACGGATTAGCGCTATTAGCGGTTTAGCGGATTAGCGGCTATTAAAGGCTTAGCGGCTTAGCGGCTAAAAGGCTATTAGCGGCTTAGAAAAGGGGGGGCGGGGGAAAATCGGAACACTCGCAAGACGCTTTCGTCTTGCGAAGCAAGCCCATAGGGAAATTCGTCTTGCGAAGCAGCTCAAAAACGGAAAACCCTTTCGTCTAGCGGGTTTTCCGTCTTGCGAGGCATTTGTCTTGCGGGGCACCACTGTACAATGAAACCAAAGAGTAGACACAAACATGGTTATCTGATGTCATTTCCCCATCAGTGAGGGGAACTCTGCTGCTGGTGTAAGAAGACTGACCACACAGCCAACTAAGAGGGGCAACACATTTAAGAAGTATAATTCTTAAAACTTACACAGCCTTGTCTACTTCCCTGGATCTCTGATCTGGCTTCAGTCCAGGCTGGTACACATAGGGATGGATGATAAATCCCATATAGTTCAATAGAAACATGTATGAACATTACTGGCAGGTTCCCCTTGTGACAATTTTGTCACAAGTTGCTTGAGCCAGAGGCGGATTTAGGGCGTGGAGCCTTGAGGCCACCACAACTAGGATTTAGAATTTAGAACTATTTAGAATGGATCACAAGAGGCGCCGGGGTGTGTGTGTGCCAAATTTTGGCATCGCACAGAATGCTGCTGAAATTTGAAACCCCAAAGTCCATCACTGCTTGAGTAAAGTGTCAGAGTAGTTGTTGCCATCCTGGTTACGTCAGATATAACCCTTGAAACACTTCTTCGTATGTGGCACCAAGCATAGCAGGTTTTTTGTGCAATCATCCAAGTGACTCTTAGTTCTTCATTTCCAAAGGTGTTTTGCAGAATGAATGTTATGCTCTTGGCCAGTTTAAACCGCAAGTTAGGACATATATTCTTGCTTCATCCTCTTCCCTTCAGTCTAGCACAACCATATACCCTGTGAGAAATTGTCTGTTCCCATTGTTCCTCTGATGTGGCCTTTTGCCTTAGCTCAGAACTTAGGTCTCATTCCAGTCCTGGGGTTTTGAGATTCCTCCAATACTGCAGTGGTGCATTTTTTGCTGTGCACACAAATAACAGTGGGATTTCTAAAGCTGAAAGCCTTAGAATACCAACCAAGTATAACTGCAACCTCTCCAGGTTTTCAGGCAGGCTTACATTACATTGTTGGTTGGCTATAGCTCATAAGGTAGAATGAGCAATATGTGGTCAGACCATCTTACCTTACTATGACCTGACCACCACCCACCTCCATATTTCCCTCTGCCCCTTCTCCACTCGAGCAATGGATATGTCCAAATCCACACACTGCCCTGGGGGACTTCCAGACTGTTGCTATTCTCTGACGGGATTCAATTACATACAGTAAGCCCACAACTTATGCATATTTAACTTGTGAGTATTCAGCTTTATACACTTGGCAAAAAAAAAAAAAAGAGGGTGGAAAGGGGGCTGGCATGTGGGGAAAAGTCTTTGGCAATCCCGCCTGCCATTGCACTCAGTGTGTTTTGAATATACATTAAATATACATGATTTTGGCATTAGTTGAGATTCTTGTATTGCAGGGGGTTGCACTAGATGACCCTCAGAATCCCTTCCAACTCTACAATTCTATGCATCTATGAATGCTAATTGCTGGACGATGTATGATAAATAATTGGAGAAGGATGTTGCAATACACCAGGGGCAGGAAATATTTCACAGCCAGAGTGCCACATCCCCTTCCCAGAACCACATGGCAGTGGTAGGTAGAACAACAAAATGAGACTCTTATTATTGTATTCGAACCATGCAAAAATAAGTATTTACACATACACACCCCTTTCCATCCAAGCAAACAAGTTCATATATTCCCATTTTGTCATTCCAGACAAAATGAGTTGAGTGCCGGTGGGGGCACAGCAGGGCTGGTGAGAGGAGTGTGACCTGTGGAGAGACCAGAGGGCCAGGCAGAGAGGCCAGGAGGACTGGATCCAGCCTGCAGGCCAGAGGTTCCTAACCCTGCCAGGGCACTCTGCTTTTAGGCTTCCGAGAGGCATCAACTTGGCCATGTGGAAATGAGATGGGCTTCAGTCTGATCCAGCGAGACGGTTTCAACTTTCTTAATCCATTACCTTAAAAGATACAGAGAAGGATAAATCACACTGTCCCAAATGAACCACTGATGATTTAAGCAGTTCCACAGCCTTATTTTTGTCTGTGCTTCTGAGATTTTTCACTTGTGTCCTCTAAGGCTCCACCCAGAAAAAGAGAAAGATGAAGGTGGACTTATTGTCACTGTCAATTTAGGAGGATGGTAGACAAAAAAAGCCAATCAGGGCAGGGAGATTAGCAGAGCCAATTAGGGTACATTTGCATATGCACAGCACAGCTATTGAGAAACAAATATGAAGACAATGGAAAATTAATAATCTCTGGGAGCCATTCTGAGGCAAGGGATTCCCAAGCTGAATGGTAATTGAGAAATAAACATACTGTGCTTATGCAGATTTGGATACCAAGAACCCATAAACAAGGATACAATAACACAACTGGGGGAGAAATCTACATATAGGAGTTAGTCATGTAATTATATTCCAGTATGGCAAGAGAATGAAATCTGTAAAAAGGCACCTAAAATGGGACGGCATCTGTCAAATTATGTTGATGTCCTCCATCCAGTTCCTAATGGAAACTTTTTAAGGCTCAAATGTAGGCTATGTAAAGTTAGGTCATGATGAGCCAGTTGATTGATCAGGGAGTTAAGAGCGAGGAATCAGGGGGCAAAAGACAAAGTATATTTTGCTGTGAGTTGGGGGTGCAGTAGTCTGAATGCCAAGACCCTTCTAATTCCTCGATCCAGCAAGTGTCAAAATCTAAGCAAGGATGCAAATTCCTGGAATAGCCAGGCTAGCTTTCTGATGGAAAGCTCTTCAATCTGAGCAGGCTGAAAGCAAAGAGCATGTGGTATGGCACAGGCTCCCTACTCATTTAAAATGAACTACATTAAATGCATTTGTGTATAATGTGTGGTTTCACACATGCATATTCAAAACTTGATAGCTGCAATGTCAGCATGAGCCACTAAAGATCAACGACAGATCTGCTAAGTATTATTAATTAAATTTGTGTCCTGCTTTTAGACCAACCTTCATAGCATTCATATAATACATCACTTCCAATAAAACTCTTTAAAAATTTAAAAATCAATTAATGGATCCACGAGAGATGACACCTGAGAATGTAGAAAAGAGAAGAACTGGGTGAAAAACAGAATTTTGAAGCAATGGATTCAAAAACAAACCAATTTCCCCCTCTCCACACATGGATAATGTCAAGTTCCTCTGAACATTGGGTACAATGATAACATGTGGAGGGACCCAAAAACATCACTCTGGCAACAGGAGGTGCAAATATGAGTCAAGCAGGTGTGTGTAATAATGTGTTTGCCTGCTTCTTTCCTTCTTCCAGTTCACTCAGATTAGGCAAGTGTTGTGAAGTGTTCGCTTTGTATGCATAATCTTTACACCAGCCCTGAAGAGTCACATACTGAAGGCGCAAGGCCAAGAGAGACTGTCTCACATAATGACAGAGGTGAGAACTGAACCAGGAAATAATTGATGTGTAGCTCACACATTCAGCCAATATGCTACACTGGCTTTTCACTTTGACTGCATCATGCCCTAAGTTGCCAGTTCTCATGGCTATCAGTTATCCCTAAAACAATATGTATGGCATCCCTCGTGCCACAGCAGTCCATCTTTATAATGTTCCATAGACCAGAGAATGAACATTCCTATTATTCTTCATTTCCAGATTTTATTTGATCTAGCACACTTGTTCAACCCAGTCCACACTGATACTAAAAAAGAAGTTTATACATAATTCAAAAAGAATCTGCGCACATGTGACCACAGGCACACGAAACTATTTTATCTCTTTAGAAAATGGATGTGTGCTTTACAGCCCCTTGTCTACTTTATAAGGCAAATGTATCATTAGAGGAGTTAATGTTGACTGGCCTGTAGGCTATGGGCAGAATGAGATGCCACTGCTAAATCTGCATTGTGTGCAAATAATCTCCATTTTTATGGGCTTTCTGCATTATCTTAATTTCCTAGTTTATATATCACTTTCCTTTCTGATTGATGGCAGCCTGCCTCTGTAGTTGGATGCTAATGAAACAAAATCAATGTTTTATATTCAGTCCCTTCTAGATAACCAGTGCAGGCGCATACTTACCTTAAGGACTGCAAAGCACTTCTGTAAACATTTCCACATCCCTGCCATTTGCTGAGAGTGCAAACTATTATGCACCCAAACATCTTCCTATCTTTCTCCAAATAGCAAGGGGAAAGAAAAGAAAACACCGCTCTGATTTTTTTTTAAAAAAATAATAATTCAAGGTCTTCTTAGTCCCCCCCTCCCAAAAAAAACCCACCTCGGAAGCTAATGGCCTATGTCGCAAAACATTAAAATCATCTAGGTGTTTCTAAGTGCCATTTACTACTATATAGGAATGCAATTCCTTATTACAACAGGCACAGATTTTGCCATTGCAATTGTATACATGAAATGCTTAGCTCGCACAACAGAACTTATGGACTCGGTTTCTTTTTTAAAAAGCTCAGCAACATTAGTCATATTAAAAACACACAGAGACATTAAAATGCAAACCACCATTAAATCCACTAGGCTTTAAAATATAAGTATATCCCCCGCCATCTTTTTCTCTTCAATTATCCCTGAAGGTACAGATTACCACTTTCTTTTCTGACAGAGGCTCCTGTGCCTGCCTATAAGAACCAGAAGAGTGTGAGATATTTAGCAGGAGCTGCGTTTCTCATCACAGAGTTATATGCAGCAAGAAGAGAAGTCATATCTCTTGATTTTCTCCAAGTTAGACAATGTTATTCATGTCCAGAAAAGAGAAGGGAATAGTGGTCAGGGAAGGTAACTGCACTTTGAAACATTATATATATGTAAATTACAATTAAGGAGTTCAAATAAGGTTGACACTGCAGAAAATGCTCAGGTTTTGTCAGCTTCCAGAAAAAATGGAATTCTTTAACTGTGGAGCAGAAACGCCATGTGTCCATATATGTTGAATTTGGTGTTTTTACAATATTCATAAGGTCAGTTCTCCCCCCCCCCCAAATGTTTAGGGGTAATCTCATTTTGACTCAAGAAAATCACCATTTTATAATTCAAACTGGGGCAAATAAATACAGTAAATGGACAAAAGTATAAAGATTCACAAAATGTTTAGGGGTATGTGTACTCCTGTGTACCCCCAGAAAAAAAGCACTGCATAAGGTGGCTCTGAAGCAGCAACTATGCTTATTAACTGAACTTAATGAGGGAGAAACACTTCTTCACCAAGAAACAGAAATGTTATTACAAAATTATCGGCACCTAAAGTTCATATACCATAGGTAAACAATGGCAGAGAAGACCATTGTTGATTAGCCTCACAGCAATTTACATATCTTGAGACAGAATAGTCATAATTTGCATTACTGTTGATATGGTGGTGTTTGCTTTTGCTTTGTATCAGTTCCACAACACATATTTGAAGGTGGTTATTGCTCAAGATTACAGGATATATACCCTACACAAAATTATGCATGCTTAGGTTGCAATCTTTAGCCACTTACCTGGGAGTAAAATCTATTGAACTCAAAGGGAATTGTTTTGAGTAGAATTGTGATGATGAAATGACTTAAATCATTGGGCTTAAGCACATCTAAGTTGCATCTTACCCACATTTAGATTCTAGACTGCTGTCAGTCAACATAGTCTGTGGTCTGGGATGATGGGAGTTAGAATAAAAAAAACCTGATCTTGAAGTTGCAGCATATTGTCTTCTTGGAATTATATTACAAGAAATATATTATTACCTCCTCTCAAGTCAACTACCGGTATATCACTCCTTCTAATAGCAAACACTTATGGTGGGTATCAACAGGACTGTAGGTAAGTCAGTTTGGATGGAATATCTGTCTGGAGCCCTGAAAATGAGAGAATATGTTGCAACAATTTGTTGCTTGTTCCACTTGTCAGCCACTATGTTTGACTATGTGCCCTGGTGTTGATAACTACCAATATTCAAAGCCCCGAGCTACTCTCCTTCCCTTCTAGAGCCACACACTTTTCTTCCAAACCTTTTGAATGCCTTCCTCTACAATATTTGGTGGTAGGGTAGACTAATGAAAATGCCTATACAGAAACAAATTTAGGATTTAACTAGCTGTCATGCAGTAGAGAAATGCTCTGTTTCTTGAATATGGAACGTCTTGCTAACTGAAGATGGCAATGGAAGCTGATTAATGGGGAATTAGCAATAACAGGAAACAAGATATACACAAGCAGGACTTAAAACAGGCCCAGTGCATCCAAGTACAGTGGTACCTCGGTTTGCGAACTTAATCCATTCTGGAAGTCCGTTCTTAAACCAAAACCATTCTTAAACTGAGGTGCGCTTTCCCTAATGAGGCCTCCCACCACCAGTGCCCTTCCACAGTTTGGATTCCGTTCTTAGACCAAGGTAAAGTTCTCAAATAAAGACACTATTTCCGGTTTTGCGGAGTTCGTATACCGAATCATTCTTAAACTGGACTGTTCTTAAACCAAGGTACCACTGTATTGTAAACTCATGTTTATAGCTATTCCTAATGTCAGTGCTTTTTTATTATTAAAATGTTTAGGAGTACTCTCATTTTCCTACTCATATTGAAATACTGCCCCTCAATGAGGTCAAATTTAATTCACAAAATGTTTAGGGGAATGCGTACACCTGCGTCCCTCCAGAAAAGCACTGCCTAAAGTCAATAAAGGTGGTTTTCCTTCTTGTAACCGGTCTCTTAAGAAGACAACACACCTTTCCCAATTGCTGTGGGGAAGAAGCTTTAGAGGAAGTGATAAATTCACCCCATACCTCTCTCTTACTAGAAGACATGTTAATAATACAATCTGATTACATGTTATCATACTGAGATTACAAAACTGGTGCTTTTTTATATAATTGGATAGGAAAGTATGTCTGTGGGGGAACCAACAATTTTCCCTGGGCCCTTATTTCTTCTCTTTCCTCAGCCCCTGGTAATGGGCAAATTTTAATTTGTTTCATATCCACAATTCAGCCATGCATATGTAATCTTTGTTCACACTTTTATAAAGTAAAATTAAGTGAAAGAAATTGGGCAATAATAGAAAGCTTGTCTGAGCAGAACAAATTTGAATTATCAAGCACAAGGAAGGAGGATTGGGGCAAGAGGGCTTGAAGCGGCACAGAGATTGGAGGAAAGAGGTTTTCCTCTGAAATAGGACTGCATGAATAATCAACTGGAACAGGTGCTGATTTTTTGGCATCTTTTGTTCATTAAGTTTTTGGTTGGGAAGATAACTACCTTGAATATGATGAGAACTGTTTAATAGCTATCTGTTGTTCCACTCTTGTGAATAGCTAAAAAGCAAGCCCACCTTTTCTAATTATAACCATTTTTAGTCTGGAACTTGTTGCTTTGAGATTTTGTAGTAGATTGAGCCTAGTAGTCTGGATAAAGTCCTCTGGAAGTGATTCTATTTAGCTGTGAAGTAGCCTGCACTGAAATGTGAAGGTATGCTAATCTATAAATATAAAACTCTGGAGGTTACCATGAGAGGTTCTTCGAAACAAAAAATATAGTGTGCATTAAATTCACTTCCCCTCTAGGGCTCAGAGGAATAAGCGTGGTTAGGACTGCTATCTATATGTATTTCTGTTATCTGGCAGGAAAAGAAGGAAATCTTAAAATAATGCTATTAAGGGTTTGTATGAAGAGTTCATCCCACATTACACTATGGGTAGACCCACACCCTACATTTGAATCACATTCAGCACACATTTAAAGCATGACCCACTCCAAAGAATCATGAGAACTGTAGCTTCCCCCTCATAGAGTTACACTTCCCAGAATCCTTATCAAACTACAGTTCCCAGGATTATTGGGCTTCAAACGTGCACTGAAAGTGCTTTAAATTTAACTTACCTGGGGGTAGGTCCCATTGAACTAAGTGGCACGTAGTTCTGAGCAGACATGTCTAGAATTGCACTGAGAGTATAAAATAATGGATTTTGGAAATTATTAGCCCAATTTATTAAATATGACTTCTGTTTAGAGAAGGCTCTTGACTTGCCTTGTAATTTGGGTTTAAAAGTTCTTGGGAGTAGGTGTGAGTTTCATAAGCTAGACCCCTATACGTCTTTTTTTTGGGGGGGGGGGTTGCATGCTGTCTGTTGCAGGAAGCTTTTTGTACTTTTAGGCACATATGTATTCTAGAGCCCTGTGTTCTAAAGCAGCAATGGGATCAACCATCACAGCCTGGCAGAGTTCCTATTTTTCATCTAGTCCCATGTTTATATGGCATTTGAAGCAATAATCGTTTCTTTTTCCTCTGCTCCTTGGTGACGTGAAAACCTGTACAGTAATCTCCCATGTAGAAAAGACGAGGAAACGGAAAGCTGCAAAAACTTCCACCCACGTGAAGTACTGTAAACAGAGGACATTGAGAAAGAGGGCAAAATCAAACACCCTAGCAGCCACGCCCTGCCTTTATTTAATTTATTTATTTTCCTTGTCTGGTTTCACTTCACAGTTGTTAAGAAGGAGTAGAGATCAGATTTCAGGGAGGGCAGAGGAAGCTAACTGGCTGGAACCAGGCTTGCCTTGTCCCTTTTGTGGCCACCTTATCTTTTCAGTCACTAACCACATCCTACCCGGCTGTTCAGCTAGAAGTTAATGTTTGACGGAAGTGGTTGCCTGTCGGCCAGAGGGAACTCTCGTCACTCAGAAGCTGGCGGGGCAAGGAACAGGGAGTGCCTGGAGAAAATCCGAAGGGCTTAGCCTTCCTTCCATCAAGGAGAATTGGGTGCACCCTGAAGCGTGTGAGGAGGAATTAGGTACAGGACAGAAACAATACTTAGAAGAAAGAAGCATTTCCTTCGTGGTTCTTCTTCTTTTTAAAGCGAATAATGGTTTGTCTCATCTCTTTCCTGGATTGACTAATCCACTAATGTGACTGGTGTGAGGTGCTGATTCAGAAAAAAAAGTTGTGTTGCCTGTTTGCGTGTAGGTGAGTCATTGCTATTACTTCACAGCTTCTTACCTGTGTGAAATAAGCTTCCTAGAATGCAGTAGGCCTTGGCCTGTGAGTAAACTTGTAAGCTTTGTTAGGAAGGATGTTTGGATTAGTGACATGTTTTGACCCACCTTTTGTCTCTCTTTCCTCCATTGTGTGTGTGTGTCTGTGATTAGCTCTGCTCATGGAGACAGGAAACAGCCAGCAGGATTGTTGGGATATAATTGATGAAACCCACGTTAAAGAATTTGAAGTGGACCAATGGATCAAAATCACCCTAGCCCTTATCTACATCGTCATCTTTGTGGCAGGCATTGTGGGCAACAGTGTCACCATCCGGACAACCAAACTGCTGCAGAAGAAGGGCTACTTGCAGAAAGAGGTCACAGACCACATGGTGAGCCTCGCATGCTCAGACCTGTTGGTCCTCTTGCTGGGGATGCCTGTGGAGTTCTTCAGTATGATCTGGACCCCTTTCTCCACCCCTCAAGGCAACCTCGCCTGCAAGCTCTACTGCTTCCTTTTTGAGGCCTGCAGCTATGCTACGGTGCTGCATGTGGCCACTCTCAGCTTTGAAAGGTACATTGCCATCTGCCACCCTTTCAAGTTTAAAGCTGCTTCTGGGCCCTGCAAAGTGAGGATCCTCATTGCCTTTGTCTGGATTACATCTGTCCTTGTGGCCTTACCTCTTCTCTTTGCGATGGGCACAGAGTACCCATTGGAAGCCATCCAGGGCCACCGAGGATTGGTTCCCTGCAGCAAACCCAAACCCCGGCACCACATGCCTGACTTGATGCTAAATGTCACCATATGCACCAGCTTGTCATCTCGATGGAAGGCCTTCCAGTCTGGTATCTTCACTGCTTTTATTGTATATGTTGTAGTGTTGGTATCTGTGGCTTTTATGTGCCGGAATATGATGAAAGCCCTGATGATCCACAAACAAGGGACCTTAGCCGTGAGAGGGGAGAGAGAAAGCCAAAACCAGTACCTAAGGAAAAACGAGAATCCCGATGGCAGGAGTTCCAGGAAACAGACTATCCTCTTCCTAGGTAAGACCCTGTGCATGTACATGTGTGTGTGTGTGTTGGTAATGACTCTGCAGCTACAAAAGGAAAGACAAATGGCAGGGTGGGATTGATTCAGGATGAAATGATGGGAAAATGAGGCGGGTTTCATCTCCCTTTTAGTGTTTCACCATTCCCTATTCATTATGGAAATAATTCTGCTCAGCACAAAGCAAATGGCATAAATTGCATGGAACCTGTGCGGTGGTGATATTAAAGTAAGCATTAGTGCCTTCAGAATGTGCATTTGAGAGGAATGGTTTTCATTTCAGCTGCATTTCCCTTTTCTTTATGCACAGAACCAAGTAACTCAGCTTTTCAAAAGGCTTCTCTACCCATCCTGTCCCACTTTCCCATCATCACTTAAAGAAAGCACTTTTGATTTAAATATTTCAATTTTAAAGCTAAATGCTTATCTTGTGTAGTGTTATAATTTTTGTCTCGTTTGAATTAAGCAAGGGATCCTAAAATTCAATTTGCTTTTACTAGTCATGCTGCTTGATAACATCTTATCCCTTTCCCATTTTTAGATAAATGAAACTAGTTTTTTATATTTTTTATAGGCAAAGTGGGGGAGATGTATGGAATGGGGTTCAAGGAAAGGAAGCTTTTTACATGTTGATCTTGCTGGAAACAATGAGGAGCCCTTTGCAAATCACAACCTTAAGCTGCAATCATCAGTGGTGTAGCGTGGGGGGTGCAGGGGGGGCGGCCGCACCGGGCGCAACATCTGGGGGTTAGGGTTAGGGGGCGCAAATCCACGGGTTAGGGGGCGCAAATTACTTGCCTTGCCCCGGGTGCTGACAACCCACGCTACGCCACTGGCAATCATAAATCCTTTACCTGGCGAAAGTCCCACTAACATCACTAAGAATTATTTCTGAACAAATAGGTTCAGGACTGGAGTGCTGATTAAAAGACTTTGTTTTTAAACTGTTCCAAAAAAACCCCAAACAAACAAACAAGCAGAAACAAATAATGAGCCTTGCAAGCTCCAAATGCTACTCCAAATGTGTGCATTCAGAAAGCTTAAACCTGAGATTTGGGTTGTTGCCAGGGCCACTATCATTTACTATAGCCCTGCTCATGTGCCTTTAACAGAATCCCTGGTAGCTGAAACTGTCCTGGCAAAGATTAGAGTCTGGCTCATGATGACACCCAGCCCACCTGATCCCACTCCACCCTCTGGGCTGGCATGGAGGTGGCAGTTGTGGAGAATTAGTAGCCTTTCCTTGGGAACTATGATTCTTGCCTATTTTGTCTTTTTACAAGACTGTTAGCCTGAGTCAGTCACGTGCCTGGCAGCAGCCATGCATATTCTCAAGGAGGTTGTCACTAAATGTGAAAACAGTGGCATGCCATAAGAAACCTTCAGATGCCGAAGTTGCCATTAAAGGTATGAGAGCAGGGGCTCTTAAAAAGTTGGAAGCCTTTCTTTCAACTTATTTGTTTTTGCTAGGCCTTGATCACTTTAAGCCAGCCAGATAGTTGCCTTTCTTGGAATTTCCCCTCCCTGCACCTAGAGCTTATTAAAAGACCAATAACTTGGGAATTATGTTTGATTCTGATCTCTCTTGCCACATTTTTCAGACTAAATCTAATCAAGTTGTCATCGCACCATCTTGAGAATCTTTCCAGGCTGTGATCCATGTAGCCTCAGCATCTTGTTGAGAGCTCTTAGATGTGATTTTCATCATGTTCTGCTTGAATTGCTGCAGTTCCTCGTTTTCACTGGACTGCTTTGTACGGTGCTAGCGCTACAATAAACGAATCAGCTAACATACCAAACCAGAGTGCACAACCAAACCAGAGGAGATTTTAAAATTGTTTTTCTAGAGGTCCACTACATTTGGGGGGAGGGGTAAAGGGTGTGATAAAAGGGGGCACAAATTACATAGATTACATAGATTAATAACTGCATCCTCTGCTTTTTTTAGCTCCTTGCGCTTTTGCTATGATCTGTGAAAGCCCCTGCTCGTTTCTTGTCTATAGAATGAATTTTCCAACCAAAAATCCCAGATGCAGTAAATGTCAGTGCTGGCTCTATTTAAAAAATAGATTGTATTGGAGAGGCCCTGATAAGTTTTGAACTGTAGCAAGGGCTAGTAATCTACCATCAGTTTGGGAGAAGTGTGCAGTCAACAGTGGTATGCTCAGACGAAAAAGAAGCCAGGTGTGTGTGAGAGAGAAAAAAATATGGGATGAGAGAGTGGCGAATATATAATCAAGGTTGCTTTATTGTGGCCTTTTGTTTTATTTAGTAAGTATATTTCTAGTCCATATTCATGGTTGTGCAAAGACGATAGGATTTATGATGGAAATATGTGCTACACCAAACAGGCTGGCTCAGGTCCAGTGACTGATGAAAAATGCCATACTACTTGTTGCCGTTTTCATTATTAAAGCTAAGAAGAAGAATGCACTCCACATATATTATATTAGTAAGCCTTGTGAGGAAGGTCAGTATTGTTGTCTTCATAGGTAAGATCTGCATTGGGAGAGAAACAACTAAGAAATAAAGGCTTGCCTAAAGTGCATCTAAGGGACACAGGTGGCGCTCTGGGTTAAACCACAGAGCCTAGGGCTTGCTGATCAGAAGGTCGGCGGTTCGAATCCCCGCAACGGGGTGAGCTCCTGTTGCTCAGTCCCAGCTCCTGCCAACCTAGCAGTTCAAAAGCACGTGCAAGTAGATAAATAGGTACCGCTCCGGCTGGAAGGTAAACGGCGTTTCCGTGCGCTCCTCTGCTTCCCCAGAAGCGGTTTAGTCATGCTGGCCACATGACCCGGAAGCTGTACGCCGGCTGCCTCGGCCAGTAAAGCGAGATGAGCGCCGCAACCCCAGAGTTGGTCACGACTGGACCTAATGGTCAGGGGTCCCTTTACCTTTAAAGTGCATCTGGTCAGTTCCTGGTGGCTGGCATGATGTGAACAACAGAAGACTTGATGGCTGAGTTTCTAAGCCATAATGCTATACTCACACTGGCTTAGTTTTTCTTACTTGCAGCACCTTTACACATGATTCCAGTTTAGTACTACAAAGTTAAACCAGGCCTGGGAAGAAGGGCCATTTCAAAAACCCAAGTGTGATTTCATTGTGGTTTTTGGTTCAACACTTAGCTCTTTTTATGTGCTATCTGGTTGTTGTTGTTTTTCACATTAACCTTTTCTAGTGTTTCCATATACTATCAGGATGCTGTGTACTTGGATGAGTCATACGATTTGCTTTCGCACCTGGGTTGGTTTGTCTGTTCTTTTGGTGAGCAACATCACTGTGACTAGATGTGCTACAGCCTTTGAACATTATTTTGTCGCCTTCCCAGGTGATGGTACCACAATGCACTTCATGGGACTTGAACAACTGGAAGTTAATCTGTGGGTTGCTACAATGGGCCATATTCTAGGAACTGTTACCTTCCTGTCTGTCAGGCCGTGCTCTTTTCCCTGCCTGCATTTTCACAGACATTCAGAAATATCCACATACTTTAACAGGACAGAGCATAGGGACTTCAGTTTTGTCTCTCTTATCTTCCATAGTATAAAGGAGGGGTGGGGAGACAGCAAATCTCTGGGTGATTTGTGATTGATTGCAAAAGATTTTTGACTCTCAATTGTTTACCAATAGCAGCAATGAAATAATGGCCCTCTCCCACAGATTATATACTTTTGAAGTAGAAAAAAGAAGCTTAGGATAACCTAAGTGGATTTTTGTGTGAAGGAACTCTGCGCTACATTCAGTTCTGATGCTGAAAACAGTTCTGGGCTTAGAATTCTTTAATTCTAAGCACACGTATTTTGCATCTGGTTGATCTCAGGGTTCTAGTAAACCCTGGCCAGGGTAAGGTTGCATTACCACGCCTACCATGTGGTTGTGATGAAGAAGCATACTTCTCTGCCATTGATGCATCTACAAGTGGTGAATGGGCTTTGTCATCTGTGCAAGAGAGCATTGCTTTGCCACCCTTGGCTGTAACAAATTTGCAAAGCACTTAGAGGGGGGGAAATGGTCTTGGATCCAAACAGAGTTGGATGCCACATTTAGAGCAAGTCTACTGGCAGCGCACAGAGCATTGTCTGTTCCATCTGTATTGGATTAATTTTGATTATTGTGACCAAAGGATGTGGACACGCTGCTTAAAGGAGTGCATCTGGCCACCTGATCCCTCGATCGCCACCCATCTTGACTTGAACAGGATGTACCTGAACTAGAACTAGTTCCTTTTTAAGGTGAACTTTCCAAGGACTTAGTCTACCCACCACTGGCATACAGAACATAAGATTTTTTTGAAAGATTCTAATATCTGAAAATACAATAATGTAATTTTGTCAAAAGTTAGGAATGACCCCCTTTTCTGTAAGATAAAGACAGGGCTTCAAATTTCTTCAATATGAAGACCCTGTTATCTGTTGCTATCCTCATATGCTACTGCACTATTAGCATGTGTGATCTTTCCTTGGACCTATCAATACACCGAGTTCTCAAGGTATATTTGTTTTTCTTTGTTTGAAAAACTTTTGTTCAAAGAAGAAAAAGAAAGCCATTCTGTAACTTCTAGTGATAATTTTGTCTGCAAGCAGATTTGCATTAATGCCTACAAGTGTCTATTGAGGAAGGGGGGGGGAGGAGAAGGGTGTTTAGTGTCCTCCTCCCTGACTTCTGTGCTGTATTTCAAATTACTCTCTTAATATGAGTCTCACTAATTAACTTTGGTTAGAAAATAAATTAATGAACAGAAGACAGAAACCATGGCCTGCATCCATGAGAATAATACATTTTGAAGTGGTGGCTTTCATAAGAATTATGCTTAAGGGTGCTTTTAACCCAGGCAGAATGAACAGATATATTGTTTACAAATTGCTGAATTTAAACATTGTGATGTAGCAGGCCTGTTTGAATTTCATTTAACAGATGGGTCAAATTAAAACAAATATTTGCTCATTCCAAATGTATTTCACATTTAATGTGAAATGTAAATGACAACACGGAGCAAGATGTGTTGAAGAGTCTAGCAGCAATAAAAGCAATTTAGAGTCTCTCTCCTCTAGTTGTTAAAAGTGATAACTTCTATAAAGCAGAAATTAAATTCATAAATCTAGTACTCAAGAAGGAAGAGTGTAAGTTGAAAAACAAGTGGTTTTAGTGCTATGCTTTGGTGCAATGTTTGAAAAATAATGAAAACAAATTGAAAACATTTTAGTATGTGTGTGCGTGCGCTGATGCATGCATATGTGAGGAAATGTTTTCTATATGATATTTAGAATCTGCCCAAGAACAAGAACATAAAAATGGCAGGCAAGGGTATAAATAAGCTTGGTGAAAAAATTCTAAAGTGGATATTGTAATGTATGGGAGAAACTTGTAAGGCTAAAATTTGGTGTAGTCTCTCCTACAACATTTCCCCCATAATTTCTACAGTTTTGCAGTACCCTTTTCTCATTAAATTAGTGGTCTCAAACTGAGACAGGCTTACTGTGGGAGGAGAGAGTCTTACAGCAAAGCCATAGGCACACTTCATTTAAAAGCAGTTAAAACCTAGTATTCTGGCCGAACAAAATGGCTGTTAGGCATGGAAGGGACACAGTAGCCTGGTTTACACATAACACTAAATCATTGTTATACTAGCCATGATTTACACATTATTTGCCCCATAGATAATCAAATAAAACAAATCATAGTTTGTTTCTCTGAAGTTTGGTATGTATTACAGCTCCTTTTATCTTGTGCATTGGTAGTTTCGTTAGCATGGTTAAACAAACTATGGTTAAGGAAAGGTGCTGAGTTCACACACAACACCAAGCCATAGTTAAATCAAAGCAAGGTTTGTAAGCCAAGCAACAAACCATGGCTTCAGATCATGTTTTTTGGGAGGGCAGTAAACAAACTATAGCTGCCCATCAGGATTCACATATAACACTAGGACATGGTTTAGAAAACCATAATGTATTAAACCATGATTTAATGTTCTTTGAGAACCTGCCAGTGAACATATGGGAGATTCTGGCCACAAGAGGTCTTCCTGTTCATTGTATTGCTGGTTTTAGGCAGAGTTTGAGGACCACTTTACATGTTTCATTAAAACCTGGAGTGTATCTGTAGTGCTGGGGAGGAGAGAGTGCTAATGCTTTTGTTTCCTTCACTCCATTTTCCCATCTTAAATCTGAAGAAAGAGCTGTTATCGGGGTATGGGGGTGGGCTCAGGAAGGCAGAGTAAATATAGAGGGATTTTAAAAGGTTGAGAAACAATTGAAGCTAATAAGTGATTATGAGAGAAATAAGCCTTTTTACTGCACAAAGAAGTGAACTGAATAATTCTCCCCTTGACATCTAGCTATGTATGACATCCCTGGAGTAAGTGACTGACATATGCCCTTGCCTTGGGCATGCTAGTGTTATGTGCACATAATCTTAGGATATATCAGCACCATCATATTTTACATGATTTGTGCTGGTAAATATTGTATAAGGTTTGCACAGTCCTGTCCATATATGTCACTGAGGCCTCTCAGCTCTGGACCTTTGACACAGATAGTGGTATTTCATGAAGTCAGTGCAAATCTTACTATGATGGACATTAGCACAAGCAGTGTTTTATTCCGATGCTTGCTCAGGAAATGTGTCTTTAAATATGACAGTGAACCTAACCATTTGCAAGGAATTTCCAAACCTGAGTGCTGAAATGGGTAGCTAGGGGAACTTCTTCTGAGGATTATTCTGTGCAGTGGACAGGCTGCTGTCAATGACAGGGGCATGGTGCAACTTTTGGCTTTTGGTGGAAAGAAGGGGAAAAATTGCAGTGGGACTTGAAAGAAGGCAAGCAAAGACATTGAAAGAGGAGGAGAGAAGCCGATTATTACCTTCTGTTTGAACATTGGAGGAGTGATGGTCTAATGTTCAAACAAGTCAAGCACAAGCTCAGGGAAGAAGAGAAAAAGAGAGAGTGAGACTCAGAAGGGGATGGAAGCATCCAGGACCTCAAGCGTGAGAAGGGAAAGATTCAGGGGAGAAGGGAATCCTGGGGAGGGAAACCATGAACTTTCCTTCCATGCTGACTTGGAGGATAACAAGAAATAGGGATGGTATGTCATCAGCATATTGTTAGCACCTTACTCCAGATCCTCTGCTGATGTCTTCCAGTGGGTTCATAGGAATATTAAACACCACAGGGATGTTTAACAGAAACTTGTAGTAGTTGCACTGCCCATACTCTGTTGGTCATCTGGCCTCAGAAGTGGCTGACAGGGAGGGTGGGTGCTTACTTGGTGCTTACACTGGTATTGAGTAAGTCAGCGAAGCGATGCTGCTGCTCCTCACCAGCCATTCCTGTCTGACCTACCTAATTGTCCAAAGGTCCCAAGAAAACCAGGGAGCATCATGGGGTCATGAATGCTATCTGTCTCTCTTCATCTCACCATTCCATAGTGAAACCAGGGCCCCAACAGAATCCCCAGCCTTCTCACCCAGGACATGGGCCATTATAACTTAATTCAGCAAAGGTTCAGCAAGGGTTGGTTTGATTGGAACTAGATGGAAGTGGTGGCAGCAGTCACGAAATTAAAAGACGCCTGCTTCTTGGGAGAAAAGCAATGACAAACCTAGACAGCATCTTAAAAAGCAGAGACATCACCTTGCCAACAAAGGTCCGTATAGTTAAAGCTATGGTTCTCCCAGTAGTGATGTATGGAAGTGAGAGCTGGACCATAAAGAAGGCTGATCGCTGAAGAATTGATGCTTTTGAAATATGGTGCTGGAGGAGACTCTTGAGAGTCCCATGGACTGCAAGAAGACCAAACCTATCCATTCTGAAGGAAATCAGCCCTGAGTGCTCACTGGAAGGACAGATCGTGAAGATGAGGCTCTAATACTTCGGCCACCTCATGAGAAGAGAAGACTCCCTGGAAAAGACTCTGATGCTGGGAAAGATTGAGGGCACAAGGAGAAGGGGACGACAGAGGACGAGATGGTTGGACAGTGTTCTCGAAGCTACCAGCATGGCTTTGACCAAACTGCGGGAGGCAGTGGAAGACAGAAGTGCCTGGCGTGCTCTGGTCCAGGGGGTCAAGAAGAGTCAGACACGACTAAACGACTAAACAACAACAAGATGGAAGTGGAGTGTTTATATGCTAGCTGACTAGTGGAAAGGGATTACCTCCTTGTCCATGTCAATAGAGTAGGAGACTATTAAATTTGCCCTGTGCAAACTAAATCCTTACTTGCTTGCCTATCCAGACCAAAATGGACTCTTTTGGAGCCAGGGTGCTAGGAAACGCATCAAATGGCAGTGGAATTTTGCTCTCCCAACCACTGCTCAAATGTCTGGCTAACTCCTTTCATTTCTGTCTTTGTCTGGTCTTCTCTCTCTTTTTGAGAATGTATTGATTAATTTCTTCTTAACTTACAACCCCCCAAAACCTTTCAGCATTTCATGTAGCTGCTGCCTCACAGAAACAGTTTTCAAGAACCCAGATTTCTTAAGAGCACCGACACCTGTGTGAAGTCAGAAGTTTTCCGCAGAAAGACATCTTTCCGCAGAAAGACATTGTATATAAACATTTAGTGTGGTTATAAACCAAACTCTTGACCCCATCCACAATAAGAGAAAGTGCTGTAAATTTTGCAATGTGGAAAGCACACTGTACATGCTATGACCAAAGAAGTGCATTGGGAAACCAAAAGTTAAAATTGCTACAGAGGTGGATGCTGCTTAGATCTAAATTTTCTTTAGTAAGGCTGCTTTTAAGTACACCAACAAAAGAAGGTTTGGCATTGTTGATTGCTTTAACAAAATACTGAAATATGTAACTTATTTGTGAAGGAGCAATAAGGTGTTTCACATGTGGGCCTGAAGCTAGCAAGAGGGATAAAAAACATCAGGTTAAGTATCACAGATGACAGGTTTTGGTTCTTCATACTGGTGCATGTACTACTTTTTGGCAGTAAACCACATACTGTACAGTGATTGCCACAGTGTGGTTGTATGGGAGAAGGGAAGGAATGCCAGATGGGGAACTGAAAAGAGTCTTCGTTGAACAAAGTGCATGCTGAAAGAGAGTGCTGTGGTATATTTTAGTCTATGGTAAATTCAGTTTTGTACTTGTGGCTTTCCTCTGTGTTTCTGAGGCCAGCAGAGTGTAAAGAGAAACTGTGTGTGCACTAAAGATATTTACCTGGAAGGAAGACTCACAGCTTTTGGTAAAACCAGTTTCCATTTTTTAATCATTATTATAGTGCAGGCTTGCAAACCATTATTCCAGTTGCCTGCTCCATTTGTTTGCCTCTTTCCCTCTGATTCCATGACAACTACTACTGCTCTATTGGACCAAATGGGACCTCCCCTGCAATACAGATGTGCTCCCCCAATCCCCAGACCACAGCAGTGGGAAAAGGTTCAAAGTCTTCCCCAAGTCACAGTTACAGTCCAAATTGTAGGCTTGCCCTGAGTTGTCCATTCCTTTGCTCAGACTTCCACTGTGTGGTTGAGAAGGAGGAGAAAGTAGGGAAATGACCTTTTCCACCAGTAGGAGACACAGGATTTGGCAGCAGAAATGACCATGAAATCTCTGTTCTTCCATCCTGGCTTCATTCTTTGCTTTTGAGGCAGGAAGGTAGTAGCTAGTGTCCATCTGCTCTCTTTCTCATTCTCTCTTGCTACTCAGGTGTTTGAGTGGCAAAAGGCAAGGCTTTTCATAGTATAATTGCATAGCAAGGATTAAACACACATACAAAGCAGACAGTCATTCATTCATTTGCACAGACTTTAACAGGACTTTAGTAACATTTTCCTCTCCAAGGCTGAGAGCTGTTGTTTGTCGTTGCCATGAAACTCCCTCAGTAGTGCATACGTCTGCATTTGAAAATACAAGACATTCACTCCAAACATAATAATTCCCCAGCTCCACAAGTAGTCATGGAACACAGTCTGATTCTATTCTAGTTCTTCAAAAAGAAGCCTGCAGAAAAATATTATTCAGGAAGTGTGTGCTAATTGTTTTGGAGCTGAGACTTTAACTTCACAGAATGGGCTACTTTTACATCTCAGTTGGGCTGAGACATTTGGTTTGGGCGTCAGATCATATCCCTCCTAGTGGTGCTGCAGTAAAACTGCTAGCACATTTGCAAAGCTAAGTAGGGTCTGGTATGGTTTCAAATTGGACAGGGGACTGTGTGTTGAGACTAGATGATCCTGGGGGGTCCCTTCCAACTCTACAGTTCTGTGAGGCATAGAGAAGGGAATATATGTTGGTACTTGGCACAGAAGCTTATTTGTTGTGCCTGTGACTAAAGTTCTGTTCCATCTCGCCAAGTGAGCTTGGTGGCCTTCCATGAGCATGGTCATTACGGTTGTGGCCATTCAGTTCTGGAACATCCTTCCTTTATCCAAACATCACAGTCCATCTCTTTGACCTTCTGAAATTGAAGATGTCTCTTGGGTTAGCTTCTAATATGGGTTGATGCTGATGGCATTTAGTGATATTGTTCTGCTCCTTAACTCTGTATAAATTCTAGTAATAACTTTAGATTTTTACATTTGTAAACCATTTTAAGAGACCAGGCTATAAATATTTCAAGTGAAATAAAAATAAGCAGATTTCTTTTTTAAGAAAAATAGTCTTTAAAAAGGTTTCTTCAATAAACAAGTTGTCTCTAGAGAACAAGGATGATAGAATTTGATTGTGAGTGCTTTAAAAATGGTTTATAGTGTTCTACAAAAATAATTTGACAGAATAGCGCTGAAAATGAAAACAACATTTTCCTGCCGTGGCAGCTGTTAAAATAGCAGTTGTGGTTGCGAATGTCTCAAGTGCTCTTTGTGAAAAATATGTTGGACTTCAACACAATGAACTATCCAGTTTTCAAAATTAAGCAGCCTTTAGTGGATTCTGCCCATACAGACACAAGGTGTGGTGAATAGGGGAAGTGTCTCCTCCCTATGAACAGGCAGCATGTTACCACATTAAGGGAGTTTAACTAATGTTACGATGCACTTTTTAGAATTAGGCTATGTGTGCATTACTGCAGCTAGGTTGCTCTTTTTCTCAGTTCGGATCAAAGCTGGTTTGCGGGGAAGTGCATCAAACTGCAGTATTTCATAAGAAGCGACTGGATAGATGCAGATTCTGGCTAATGTCGTGTGCATACTGCTTCCCAAAGCAGAGGTGGGGGTGCACCAGATGGGAATGTGTACACAGCCACTGTGAAAGCTACCACCATGTTATTTAAGCATTCCTCACGAGGTGGGTGGGTGGGGGTGTTAGTTGTATAAGCACAAGGGCCAGTAGATGGCACTGAGCAAGGAGGTCAGAGGTCGCAAATATGAAAATAGAGTTAGCTATGTTTTACCTGTCAACGAAGTGTCCTGGCTTTCTGCTAATCCTACGCTTATGTGCATGCAAACTGTACATGTGTAGACTCTTGTAAGGAAGTCTTGCACACAGCTGCCTTGTGAGGCAAGCCAGTAGTGCACACATCTCTCTTTTTACTAGGTTTCTGCCACAACTTCTCTTTTCCCTTGCAAGGAGGAGGGAAGGACAGATCTGCGAGCAAGCATCTGTCTGGGTGAGGTAGCTACCATATTTATTACGTTCTGGCTTGGGTGGTCTTGATAGACAGCCTGTCATTTGCCAATCAACTGAGTTTCATGTAGCCAGGAAGGCACTCATAACACCTTTTTGAGCCAGGAGATGAGACTGGAAAGGTGTTAATTAAAAAGGATATTGCTTGGGCTGTCCTTAGTAGACTTGACATATCAAAGGAGTTTTTAGATTGTGTACTGGAAAATAATGTAAAAAATGGGTAAAAGGATTAAAACTAAAATCGCCTGTATCATAAATTCTGTTATACAAGTCGATGGTGTGTCCACACCTGAAATACTGTTGCTTTATCTCAAAAAGGATATTGTAGAGCTGGAAAAGGACAACCAACATTATCAAAGGGTTGTTGCAATTCCTCTATGAGGAAATATTACAATATTTGGGGCTTTTTAATTTTAGAAAATAGGCAATTAAGGGAGGGTCATGGTATATAGGTGTATAAAAATATTTGTGTACCCAGGTACTCTGAGCTCACCACCTATTGAGGCTGTGTTTGTGGAAGCTGAAAAGACCACAGTACAGTGTTTTCAGTTCAAATCAGGTCACAACTTTATTGTTTACAGATGAAAGTGAGTTTGGCTTAGGCATTGGGTATCACCTGTATCAACCAGCCCACCTGCTAGAAAATTTTGCTGGGGGTCAGTCCTGCTTTGGGGCTGACGAAGACATACATCAAATGGGTGCAACCTCAACAGGATTGCCACCTTAGGAGATACTATGGCCCTCAGTCCCTGCCTGGACATATGGACTGAACCACTTCCCTTAGGGTCCCTTTAATGGGATCCCCCGATTCATTGCAGGTGAAGACAAAGGCTTACAACCTTCCATCCTTGATTAAGGATTTTACCCAATGCCTTACCCACCAAAGTTGTGACATTTGCTATAAGGTAGGCAAAACCCCCAGACAGAGCCAATTAGTCCAAAGGAGAAATTCCTCTCTGGCCCTGAATATGGCAGTCGAAAGTTCCACAGCAAGTTTGTATGGAAGGCACCATCCCCTCTGGTGGGTGGGTTTAGCCATGCAATAAGGGTGAGAGATCCATAGGCTGATTGAGGTGCTGAGGCAAGGAGATGAGCCTTATTTAAGCCTATGGAGCAGATCTGAGTGAAGACTCAGGAAGGAGTCCCAGGCAGCTCCACCCCCACTAGGTACCGCCTCCAGGCCCGCCTACAATTGGCCAGTTTACAGGAGGGCCTGAATTCAAATCCCCACATGCAGGTGGTAAAGGATGTGATGTCTCCTGCCAGCTATTGAGAACAGAAATTAGGCACCTAGTAATGGCGGTGGGGCAGCGTTGTGCTGCAGTGGCCATGTCACAAAATAGGTGAACAGACATAAGGTGTGGAGAAAAGAAAAACAGGCAGTTTATTGCCAGAAGTGATACTCCCTCGCTGGAATAGCCCAAGCCAAAGTAGAAATGATCTGGATGAAATAAGTGAAAGGGGGGATGTTCCTAAATAATCCTTGCGCATCCACACTCTTTTCTCACCAGGGCTACAGGTGCTGGCTACTTGCTTAAAATGGTATTAAGTTGGAGGAGTCGCCATATTTATGCATTCCCATGCCTGTGCCATTATGGGGTCTGTTGTATGAAAAGCTGGAATGATTTAGGGACTAGGAAGGGTTTCGATGTTTAGCCCATTCATTAGCAAGGAACACAAGCTAGGATACAGGAGCAAATATGGAGGAATTCTGGCGAACGCTGGGCCATTTCCGCGTGTAAAGAGGTGTTTATGACAAATTCCTAACTGAATAGCTCAGCACAGTATGCATTATGCCATGTATACTACATCTATGCTTTGGCAGTTAAGTTTGTGTTAACACTGACACATGAACTCAATCAATGGTTTGGTATTTGCAGTCACAGCAAAAAAAGAAAAAAAGAAGGCACCTTAATTTGTTGCTTAAATAAAACTTTGCATTTCCTAAATATCTATTAATATTGCAGCAAGCTGCTTTGAAGGCATTTTGCAGGCCTGACCTATAAAATATATTGCTGTAAAGCATAATTAGCGACCCGTGTTGGATCTTTTTTGCCTTCCTATATCTAAGACCAAAAAAAAGACCAAAGCCCAACACTCTAAAGCTGAACATCTAATTTTTGTACAATCAATCTACTGTTGGCAGATTAATGTGTAGCTCAAAATAAGGGTGTCGTGCGTAGAAAGAAATAGCCTTTCAAAAGATCACTGAGGAAATATATTTTCTGAGGCACCTGGCAAATGGATTTGCAGTAGGACAGATTACTTCAAGCACTCTGCTAAAAATATGTGCTTGACATCTATAGATGACTCGAGCACTGTAAAACTTGACAATGGTAGGACTTCTGTTACAGGAAAATTAGATGTTTCTTCGTAGGCTGAAAATTGTCTGTGTTTGGGTTGTTGTTGTTTTTCCCTCTTTTACAGAAAAAGATACAGCTTGAGGACAGAATGAAATTGAAAGAACAGCTTGATTGATTGGTTTTCAGAAAAAAATATAGCTTTAGTTCATGTACTTTAGTTGACTTCCTTGGAGTTCCTTGTTACACTCTATTGCGTTTCTTCTTAGGCTTCACTGGAGTTATCAGAGATGTAGATACTTGTGTCTTGGAATTATTTTCATCTGGATGTCCCATGCAATAGTAATCATGTGAGAGATTAATGGATAGGATGCTTGATAATGGACAATATTTCATCATGCGTATGAATCTCATGCCAGTCTAGGCAAATATTTATAATTGATTGGTAGGCGCATATGGGATGTGTTGCCATTTACATGAAAACTATTTGGCTGCCCTGAAGAATGCCTTGAAAAATGGGTCACAGTTAAAACGGTGCTTTATTTTTTAAAGTGAGAGGTGCCAGGATTTAAACTAGTGTAGAGGTCATACCTTCTGATTGGGCAGCCCTGATCCCATGTGGCTTAGGATTCAAAAACCTTGCCAATGATGATGGGAGGCCCTTCTCAGTATCCCATCTGGCTGAGCTGCTGATGTCCTTTTCAGTAATGGCTTCCCATTTGTGGAATGCTTAAGGTCATTAAGGTCTGACTGTCATTTTTTGGTACCAGGCAAAGACTTACCATCTCTCTAGGGATTGTTAATTTTGCTGGTAGTGATATGTGCTGGCTAGTTACTTTAATGACTATGCTGTAATAGTAATAATTTATTATTACGGTCAAAGACCAGTTCAGGAAGCACAACTGAGACTGCTTTCACAAGAGTGAAAATAACATTTAAAACAATATACAATAACAGCTTATAGATTAAAATTAAAATAGCCGCATGAGCACAAAATGACCTAAGGTTAAACTAACATGCATATTGCCCTGGGACACCCAGGAGGACGGCTACTATGCTGTTTATGTAGTGTGGTGATTTTTTTTTTTAATGCACCACTGGTTTTTGTTTTTTAAAAAAATTAGTTCTCTCTTAATTTTGTTCTCCAGATTTACGGTAAGTTGCTATGAGACTACAACCCCCCCCCCCACCATCTTGAGCTGCACAATCAGCGGAGACGACCCTGTAGCTAGTGCTGCCTCTGGTTGCTGTTAGGTTGATGTTTATCCTTGACAGGGCCTTCTTGGTGAAGGTTCCCTGTTTGTAGAATGTCCTCCCTTGTGAGGTGACTTTCAGGATAAATTTCAAAGTATTCCTGTTTTCATCCAGGCATTTTATGACTGAAATGTACCAGTCACACCAACTGTGAAATTCAGAACTGTGAGGCGATGTGATCGCTTTTAAATATTTTTAGATGCTCTAAATATTTTAAAATGTTTCTAAACAGAGTTTAAATGGGCCACTATCTTAAATTGTATTATTTAGATGTTTGCTGTCTTCTGCTCCTTTGGGAGGAAAGTTGGGATAGGAATTTAACCACAACCACCTGAGAAGAATCGGGGGGTGGGTAGACATGACAGTGATAGACATTACAGTGGCAATATTATTTATTTTATTTCATAACCTTTATATACCACTTGACTGGGAAAAACCTCAAAGCAGATTACAAAAGGATAAAACGAAAACAAAAAAATGGAAAGATTCACAACCATACCCTTAAACACACAAAAGTAAAAATACCAAAACAGATTAAGATTACCTCAACTTTCTAAGCATCTGGGTAGGCTTGTCTAAACAAGAATGGTCTAGCATCCGCTGAAAAGAGTAAAGTGATATCAATGGGCAGGGAGTTCCTAAGTAGCCAAAATATCTAATGCAATTCTAGAGTTTGAGTGTGTTGTGTGTGATCAAGATTTCTGATTAGAGGTTAAAGCATCATAATTCTGCATGGAAGCCTTGCCCATAAATAGCAGTGGCATAATAAACTGGGCTAAGTAAGGATATGTGTACATCTATTTAGCCTGCATAATTTGTACAGCTCATGGAATCCGTTTTTGCTGGGTGCAGAATTTTAAACTTTTAGCATAAGCCTTCTGTTTAGAGCTGAAGGAGACCTGTTCCATAATCTTCTGACTGATTCATATTCTCATTAATGAGTAATTAATATTCTTAAGTGCAAGGGAACATCCTCAAGCTTATCTGACCTTGGGGATATGCTAATTTTATATTGCATATAAAGGGATTGCAGATAAAAATGCTACCTTTTCTGTAGTATTCGGCTATATAGATCAAATCTGGATCTTGTAAATACTTTTTAGGTTACCTCTGGGAAGATCTAGAAGGACATGCTGCAGCTATTGCAGAGTTTTACCCAGAACAACCTAGTTATGGCTTGAATATAAAGTGCAGTGTCGGAACAATCCTAGTAGAATACAGTATAATATTGTGGGGTTTCTTTTTAACTGCTGTAGCTACTGATTTAGACCTTTGGCAGAATACTGCTGTAGTGAAAAGACAGTTGTTCTGACTTCCTCTTATGAACTTTGCCTCTAGGTAACAAGTGCATTAGAGAGTGAGCAGAGTTGCAGCGCCAAATTGCTAGGAACTCATAAGACACCGTATCTTTGTTCTATTAAATTTTGAAGAGCAACAATTATTGTTTTCTTGCAGACATCAGAGGCATTATCTTGACACAAAAGGTTTAATTTTGTGAGAAGTGGTATAATTGGAACTGGAAACAATGGAAGAATAGATAATGGATTTAATATTCATAGGTGAAAGCTTTAATAAATCAGCTGTGAAGGTACCGTAAATGAGTCCTATCTTTTCTGAGTTAGGATGAGATAAGCAAGAAATCATGATTTGAAGAACAATAATGGTAAAGTACTTCAGTTGTGGTCCTTTCAGTTTTACGTGTTGGAAGAGAATAGTAAGTACCATTCCAGGGTCCTATCTAGAATCCAGAGTGAGACGTTGTTAGGCCCATGTAGTGAACCTCACTCACAAGCAGGCACATAGGCAACCGTACAGCAAGTGGAGGCTATGAATGTCAAATCTAGTCCCCAAAGGTCTTCCTCGTTCCCCAACAAAAGCTTGGGAAGAATTATTCCTTTAGACAGATTGTATGTTCACTGCTATTTGCCTGCATCATGGCTTGATCATAGGAGTGAACAGTAGAGGTAAATAAAGAGAACACATAGAGACTTTTTTGCCGTTTGCTGTGAAGGAGATGGAGGTAAAGAGCTTATGACACTACTTAGGAGCAAGTGGTTGAAATGCATGCTTTTGTTGGGATGAGGGTTCATGGAATAAAGGTCAGCTAGGTGTCCTATTCCTGCATTAGCCACTGACTTAATTTAGGCCCATTTCAGACATAATGTGAAACCATGGTTTCCCACTATTCAGGGATGGGAACCTATGGCTTTTTCAGCAGTGTTAGAAACTGAGCTAAATGGCACCCTAAACTTAGGTTATGAGTGCTGCAATGCAGTGTCTAGGCACGCTTTTTTAATAACAAGAATACAAAACAGTGGCAGTTTTAATCTGAAATCATAGGCGCAGTACTGCGCCCAGAGCTCAGAAACTGCTCGCATTAATGAAATTCCCTGTTGCAAAAAGTGCCTAGAACAATGGGAGTTTCAAACGCTGCTCTTCAGGTGTTGTTGGTTTGTGATTACTATATTTGATCATTGACTCTGCTGGCTGGGGCTGATAGGAGCTGTCCAACAACCTTTGAAGGACCACAGGTTCCCCATCCCAGCACTATGTGAATGAATTTAAGAGCAGATGGTTTTGTTTTTAAACAAACCACATTTCCCCATGGTGCCCGAACTCCAGGAAATGTGGCTTGCTTAAACTGTAGTTGGTGAAAACAATCCAGGATCTGAAACAATGGTTTGAAGCTGTCTTCCTACTTAACCAGAGTTTAACCAAGCAACAATTTCCTGAGTTCAGACATCATGAAGAATTATTGTATATTTAAAGGAAACTTGAAATTTTGCTTAGAAAACAGAACAATTTTGTTTCCACATTTGAAAAATTCAGCATGAAATCAATATTTAAACTATGAGAAAGTTGACAAATTCTATTAGCTATCTTAGTGGGAAATATTATTCATATTCCACATATTTTAGTTTTTATTCCAGTCTATATTTTATCCCGACCAAGCCTGAATGAGTTTCCTGCATTTGGAAACAAAAACAAACTGTAAAACAAATGCACAAAACAATCTCTGCTACAATTAAGTTCCGGGTCATCACTGTTTTCTTCTATGAGCAAGAGACCGCTCTCTTATACAGTGGTGGTTCTGTCCATACATAGTAATTCCTCTTTGTTTGAAGAAAACAGGAAAGCCTTTTGCACAGTGTGGCTTTATAATATTGTAGCCCACAAAGAGCATCTGCAAAACTCCCAACAGTACAAAAATCCAGCAAGAATTACTCCATACCATTTTCAGTCACTTATCTGAAAGCCATCTCATGCAATAAGGATCCTGAAAAAGGAGATGTCTGGTTGAGAGAGTATCTCTATATAGGTGCAACTTAGGAAAGAATTCTCTCTTTATTTTAGAAACTGCAATAGGGCATTTGGAAGACGCAGCAAATAGTTTTTTGTTATTGTTGTTGCTGCTATTTCTTAAAGGATGGATACAGTGAGCATTCAGTACCACTGAATGCAGTCAGCCAGTAACAGTGTAACATGGGCAGATATCCAGTGTTGCTTCTTACCTGTGCAATTTCTGCCAAATGAAAAATGGATCGTGTGGAGGGACGCAGTGTACACTGCTATTGGCCCTCTACTGGTGTATATAGGGTTTTCATATATGCATTGCCGAAAGAAAGAAATGAATCATCCCCCACACACAAAAAAGCAGATTTGCATAACATTTGCATGTCTATAATTGCTTTAATTTAAATAGAAATACACCAAGTTTCATTACATTGGTGGGGAAAACGGCAACCTGTGTGCCACTCACTCTGCTGTCCAGATGTTGATTGGCAACATCAAGGCTTCTGCTCTCCCTTATTATGGTCCTTTACCTTTAAACCATACTTGGTCTTTCAGATAGACGACTGTCCCCTGACCCAAAAACTACAACTAATTTAGAATGCGGCAGCTAGACTGGTGACTGGGAGCGGCCACCGAGACCATATAACACCGGTCCTGAAAGACCTACATTGGCTCCCAGTACGTTTCCGAGCACAATTCAAAGTGTTGGTGCTGACCTTTAAAGCCCTAAATGGCCTCGGCCCAGCATACCTGAAGGAGCGTCTCTACCCCCATCATTCTGCCTGGACACTGAGGCTAGCTCTGAGGGCCTTCTGGCGGTTCCCTCAGTGCTTGAAATGAAGTTACAGGGAACCAGGCAGAGGGCCTTTTCAGTGGTGGCGCCTGACTTGTGGAACGCTCTTCCATCAGATGTCAAGGAAATAAACAACTATCTGACTTTTAGAAGACATCTGAAGAAAGCCCTGTTTAGGGAAGCTTTTAACGTTTTATCATGTTTTTAATATTCTGTTGGGAGCCTCCCAGAGTGGCTGTGAAAACCCAGTCAGATGGGTGGGGTATAAATAAATAAATAATAATAATAACAACATCTTTCTCTGTGCAGCTGCCCAAGGAAACAGGACAGTTGAAGGGGAGACACAGAGAAAAAGGCATGAGGAGGGGCAGGCAAGACCCCAGGGATAGGTGGGTGCCTACAGTTTGAGAAATGCCCGTGTGCAAAGTCACGTTTGGAAAAGCAACCACAAAACCTGGATGGTACCACTGACTGGCAGAGAGAGAGAGAGAGAGAAAGGGTCATAGAGTCTGACCAAAAGAAGACATCTGAAAGCAGCCCTGTTTAGAGAAGTTTCTAATGTGTGACATTTTAATGTATTTTTAATCTTTGTTGGAAGCCGCCCAGAGTGGCTGGGGAAACACAGCCAGATGGGCGGGGTACAAATAATAATAATAATAATAAGAAGAAGACGAAGAAGAAATAGGATGCACAGACATCCTAGGTAGGTGTACACATAGAATGAATAGTTGGATCTGTGTTTCCCTAAGACTGGAAGATGGGGGGAAAGCAGAATCAATGCTGTCTGGTGCTACACTCTGTTGTTGCAGGAAATAGTGAAGACATATCGCTTTAGTTGAATGGTGTAAATAAGCCTTGAGTTGAATTCCCTGTCTACCTCACTTGCCTCTAATAGCTATGCTTTTGCTTGAAACCTTTCACAAGCTCCTTGTGATTTGTAATTATTTTCTGCATGTTTTAATGAAAAAGTAATAACCTTTGAAATGCTTAAGTGGCCTTTGGCCTCTTACAGCTTAACCTGCTATTTGTCTGCTCTGGGTACCACTTTACTATCCCCAATTGAGGGAGAAGAACCTAATTATAATGTGAAGAAAAGCTCTCCTCCATGCTCTAAGAGGCCAATTAAAAGTGACAGTATCTGCAACAGTTTATAAACAGCTGGTTATGCAGTAGGGAGGAAAAACCCCACACTGGATTCCACTCCTTTTCAGCTTCAGACGATTCTGTGAGAATCTGAAGGGTGAAATTGTTTGTAAAGCCCATTCAAAATGAGATCCTGGGTTTTGTATGTAGTTCTTGCCATCCTCAAGCATTCAAAACAACATAGGATGACATGAACTACAGGTGGGTAACCTGTGGCAACCCAACTTTTTACGTAGTTTCTCAACAACTAGAATGGGCAGTATATATTTATTTAAATGAAAATAGATATTTAAAAAACTTATCCCACACCTTTTTCAATGGTTTGTGTAAATAATGCCTCACACCTCACCACTGGCTGCCTCATAACAAATTAGCAGCCTTATATAGATTACAGTAAAGTCAGAAAGGAATTGTTTTCCTTTGTTTTCCAGAGAAGTAGCCCTATTGATTTGGTGCACTGGAGCAGGGGGATTCCTTGGTATATTAACATGAAAGTAATGGAAGGAAGTTCATGGGAGGAAAGTTTTCCATCCCTTTCCCTTTCTCTTTCCCTTTCCCTCTTCCCCTCTTCCCCTTTTCCCTGCAAAGCCAGACTATACTCCTGAGCGGTGTGGATGAGTTGCTGAAGGAGAACACAATTGCCCCTAGTTGGGTGAATCTCTTCCTGATTTTGGGCAATTCCTCACTCTCCTGGGTCCTGTCCTATAATGTCCAAGTGGGGTCCCAAGCCTCCAGAGAGTCTTTGTGGTGGGGTTGTAGCTGGGGGAGGGCAGGGAGAGAAAAGATGTAAAATACTTCTACAGTGGTACCTCGGGTTACATATGCTTCAGGTTACAATATGCTTCAGGTTACAGACTCCGCTAATCCAGAAATATTACCTCGAGTTAAGAACTTTGCTTCAGGATGAGAACAGAAATCGCACAGCAGTAGCACGGCAGCAGCAGCGGGAGGCCCCATTAGCTAAAGTGGTGCTTCAGGTTAAGAACAATTTCAGGTTAAGAACGGACCTCTGGAACGAATTAAGTACGTAACCAGGGGTACCACTGTAGTGTGAACTAATTTATATTGGGATCCAAGCCATTATATTGTTAGTTGCCTTGAGCGTAATTTTATGGGCAGGGATTTAGAGAGGTCAATATCAATAAATAAAGTATCCAAAGTATTGGAAGTTGGTTTCCTGGGACCTGTTCCCGTTCATACTCAAAGGTGAAAGTGTAAAGATAAACAGCACCAAGACACGCAACTGTAGGCTGCTCTTTGCTTCAGGTGTTACACTTCATGACCTGAGTGTTTGCAAGTCTCCTTGTGCACAATTTAAAGTCCTGCGTTGTGCATTCTCTTTGCTGTGGTAGGGCAGATTAGTTTAACCTTATCAAACTGCTGTGAAGTTTAAAAGGTCTGGATATTTGTTTACTGACAGGGAAATGATGATGCCTTCCAGACAGGCTGTCAAGAGTGTGAGCAAAGTACTGTAAAAACCAAATCATAACTTCTTGTTAGCCTTCAATCAGGCTGCATTATGGGTTGGAAAGAGAGATGCTTCTTCGACCAGCTTGGTTCATGCATAGGATTCCCATTTTGAAGCGTGATGCCATGATGAAGGGCGCATTAGGTATCTGCATAATTCAGACGGATGGAGTCCTCTAACAACCTCACAAGTTTCAATTTCATTAGCTTCTGAGAACGGCTGACTGTTTCCAGCCTTTCATTGCAGAGGGCAAATTCTTTTTCACTGCAAGTGTTCTTACAGATTAATTTCTTTCTTTAATCAAGCAGAGAAATTCTACTCAAGGGAACCCAAAATTGATTTCCCTTACTGATAAAATGAGTAACGTTTTATCATGGGCAAAAGCCTCCCCCACAGTCACAAAATGCATGGTCCAAACCCCTTTGCTTTCTGCAAATCAACTGCAGTGAGCTCCTTTGTGCTGCAGTAATATAGATGGTCTGCATGTGATAAAAGCACCAATGTTAAAAGGCTGTAAATGGGCGGAAATACATAATTTGAACTCTATGGAATTGCAAGTGGGTGGACATCCTAGATGCTAGGGGTGTCATTATGGATTTTCTTCCATAATAGCCTATCTTACTCATTAAGTGCAAGCATGGTGCTAAGCTGGCTGTTGAACCAGGCACGCAACCAGACCCTGGTTTCAAGAGACTGTCTAAATAGATGTGTGTTTTACTACTGTGCAGTCTGACATAAGGTGAGCTGGATGTAGGGATTTTCTAGAAAACTGGAGAGCAAACAGTCTCTTAGAAAATCATTTGAATAACTGAATAAAGTCTTGCTTTATGTGATCAGTTTCTTAAACACCTTTCCATTCACCCACTAAACGCCTTCCATAAAATGAGCTATACTGGTGGCAGAGTAGAACAACTTTGGGAGGCTCTTTGGAAGATAGAGAAAGGTTGCCACTTGGCCTAGAAAAGGTTGGGAGAAAACCACTGATTGATGGGTATATGTTAAGACACTTAAATGAATGTACTCCAAAATGAAACTCTCACTGATCCCAGGATAGAAAAAGTTCAACTCTACTCCTCTTAATTAATTCCAGTAGCAAGCTCCAAGTGAGGTTAGGTTTGTTTATTATCAGGGCTATAGCTGGAAACTTTTGTATTCCCCCTGCCACCACCACCGCCTGGAGCAAGTTTTAATCCAGCTTTCCAGTAGTGCCTTTCTACAATTCCTTCATAGAATCATAGAGTTGGAATCATCCAAATGGATCATCCAGTCCAACCCCCTGCAATGCAGGAATATGTACCCATAAGGGGGTCAAACCCATGACTTTGGCATCATCAGCACCACAATCTACCCTACTGAGCTCAAATGAAGATTTTAGGGTTTCCTCTTTAGGTCGTAAATCTGTGCACAGAGTAAGCTTTGCTCTCAAAGCTTTACAGCCATGTAATTAGCACACGCCTTCTTTAAGATTGTTTTTTGCATCTTGTCAAGTGTAATTTTATTAGACCAGAGTAGCCCTCCAGGTGTTACTTGACTACAACTCCCATCATCCCTGACTATTTGCCCTGCTGGCTGAGGCTAATGGGAGCTGGAATCCCACAACAACTAGAGGGCACTACATTGGCTACACTTGCCCTAGATCTTACTTCCTGTATATATGAGTGAAAGGGACTGAGGTTGCTGATCGTATTTCCGATGTTCTGAATGTTTGATTCTCTTCATTTAAATTTAATGGCCATGTATATATACTGAATGTCACAGTTATTTCTTATTAGCTTTCCTTTGTTTATTCTACTGACTCTCTGAAACAGCACATCAGCTCAAATTCTGGGGCAACATGAACATTCTCGGTAATACGTAATATTGTTGTAGGCACCTCTTGAGGCAACTACGAGCAAACAAATGATGAGAACAAATATTATGTATATGACTATTGTTATTTGTGCTGGTCAAAAAAATGACACCATCAATTTGATTTTGACTTCAAAGCAGTCTGGGGGATTTCTGTGTTTAAAGGTGGCTTACTTCAGGAAGTGTGTATAAACTTCTCTTAATATCCCCACGTTCTGCGTATGCATTGATGAGAGACCATATGCTGTTTAAACACAGACTAGGGGAAAATAAAAAAGAGAAGCATCTCTTTGAAATGTTTCTTCTGAGGCAAATTTACCTTAAACTTAAGGGTACTTTTCCCGGGAAAAGTTCTGCATCCTGCAAACTTTATGATAGAATTTTTTACCTCAGAGCAGTTGTAAAGATTCTTATGTTCTTCTTTTTAAAAAACAAAACAAAAAGCCTTTATTTTCTCCAAACCCTGAAGTGCCTGTGAAGCTATCCCTACTACTTTCAGCCTGAAACAAGAACAAACTTCTCTCAGTATCCTGGTTCATCAGTTGTAAATTTTATAATTTAGTGCCATTGAGTACTTGGGTTTCTTTAGTTTGCATAACTTCTTTTTAAGGTATAAGTCGTCTACTGTTTTGCAGGAAAGCCACCTTGAGAGGCAAGCCAACTTTCCTCTTCTGGACCCAAGGATCTTTTCATCAAGCCCCATTACTGTAGCTGTTCCAGGCTTCTCTCTCAACTCTGAGTTGGCAACCTGGAAGGGACCAAGCAGAACTCCCTCAGTGACTAGTAGTGGTTCTGAAGATGCCATTACCGACCCCCGACTTTAAGAAATCTTTGAGATGAAAATAATTCCCTCCCTGGTATGGAGGTGAATTGACTTAGCTATTGCAGGGAAGTCAAGATTTTGTGCAAATATTCCCATAACAGGAAAGATAGAGTGCAGATCCACATTTTGTCTTTTCAGCTTCCTTAGTTGCCATTTGCAGTAGAGTGAATAACGTTAAGTGGACGGCACTCTCTTACAATGTGATTTCTCTTCTATAAAAGGCAGCAGGAAACCATGCTGCCATGATGAAACAGCAGCAGCATCAGTAAAACAGGTTATTATGCTCTAAGAGTTGTCCACACATACACATACACACACAAACAAACAAACAAACAAACACATACACACATAAAGGTAGTGTTTTTAATATTCTATTTATTGCAGAATCCCTCTCTCCCCTTTTGGAAGCAGCATAGAAAAGAAGAACTTTATTTCACCTCCATAGATCCCCCCCCCCCCAGTTTTCTGTGAAAAACAGCCACCGTTTCTTAATTTCATGCTAGTTTAGGATATGGAGGGATTGGTACTGATTGATGGAAAGAAACTTAGCTATACATCTCTCTTTTTTTCTGGTGACCAATGTTTACCATACCAAGGTGACATATTCTCTGTTCCATGTGGTGGCTTGTATTGACTTAGTGTCTGCTTTGTTTTGATGCCAGCACAAGAATTATTGCTGGCGCAGCAGGATTTTTCCTGTCCTTCTCCTGTGGGTGCCTCGTGCCATCCCCGAATCTATTTCTGAGGGTTGGTGGAAGCCCCAGAACCCCAGGAGTTGGGGAGAACATTCCGTTACCCAAGGAAAAATCCTTGGGCTGATAGAATGTTTTGCTTAGCACTCCATTGAATACAACCCCAGGACTCCATTTAAAAGTTTCTGTTCCATTGAAGTGATAGAATATACTCTCCAAAAAGGCAAATGGAAAGGACCCAAATTTGTTTTGAGTCATTTCAACTCCGTAATGATGGGCCGCCTTGTCCAAGAGCCTATAGTGAAGTAAAGCATGTGCGAAAAAATAGTTCCTTTTTTGTTAGTTTCATTGGCTATCTGTAAGGAATTACCGTATTTTTCGCTCTATTGGACGCACCGGACCACAGGACGCACCTAGTTTTTAGAGGGGGAAATCAAGGAAAAAAATATTATCCCTCCCCCCAGCCCCAAAGAGCAACGGACAGGCTGCGCGCAGCCTGTCTGCTTCTCCCAGAGCTTCTTGGGGCTGCGGGGGAAGCCCGGGTTCCCCCACCAGCCCCAAAGAGCAAAGAAGCCAAGACAGCTCAGGGGATCCATAGCCGCGCAACCTCTCCAGCCAGGAGCTAAACCTCTCCAGCGCGGCTAAAGAAGAAGACAAGGCAGTCCAGGGCAGGCACTCACTGCCCTGGCTTCCTCTTTAGCCTTGCACAGCATCTTTAGTCTTGCACAACGGGATGGATTGCGCCCGCTGTCCACCGGGGCTGGACTAGATGACTCCTGGGGTTCCCTTCCAACCTTGCAATTCTATGACCTCGGAAGGTGTTTGGGGTCTCCACCACTGGAGGCTTTTAAGCAGCAGTTGGGGGACCATCTCTCTGGCGTTCTTTAGCTGTGATTCCTACATTGTGAGGGGGCTGGGCTAGATGATCCTCAGGTGGCCCTCCCAACTCTATACAGTCCTACAGTTCTGCAGCAGGAGATCCACAGCCACTTAGAATCATAGAATCATAGAATTGGAATAGACCACAAGGGCCATAGAGTCCAACCCCCTGCCAAGCAGGAAACACCATCAGGGCACTTCACACAATGCCCACACCATCAGAGCACTTCACACAATGCCCACACCATCAGGGCACTTCACACAATGCCCACTCCCAATTTTCATCTGAGAGACATGTGGCTTCAGTGTCTAGGCAGGTACCCCCCTACTTGCCACACTTCCCCCACCTCACTTAAGCTGAGGGAATTCCTGCCCAGAGAAGCTCCCAGGTGAGGCAAGGGTTAAGATCTACCTCTGGTAGATCTCTTGTGGCTGGAGAGGCACGCAAGGCTAAAGAGGAAGCCAGGGCAGTGGGATGGATTTGCGAAGGAGGCTTTGCGAAGCCTCCTCCCCCCCCCCCCCTGGAGAGGCGCGCAAGTCTAAAGAGGAAGCCAAGGCAGCGAACGGGATGCATCGCGTTCCCTGCTCTGGCTTCCTCTTTAGCCTTGCGAAGTCTTCCCCCCCCCCCCAGGCGCGCAAGTCTAAAGAGGAAGCCAAGGCAGCGAACGGGATGGATCGCGTTCCCTGCTCTGGCTTCCTCTTTAGCCTTGCGAAGTCTCCTCCCCCCCCCCCGGCGCGCAAGTCTAAAGGGGAAGCCAGGCAGCGAGCGCGATCCATCCCGTTTGCTGCCTGGCTTCCCCTTTAGACTTGCGAAGCCCACCCCCCACCCCCCCACCCCCGGAGAGGCGCGCAAGTCTAAAGGGGAAGCCAGGCAGCGAGCGCGATCCATCCCGTTTGCTGCCTGGCTTCCCCTTTAGACTTGTGAAGCCCCCCACCCCCCCACCCCCGGAGAGGCGCGCAAGTCTAAAGGGGAAGCCAGGCAGCGAGCGCGATCCATCCCGTTCGCTGCCTGGCTTCCCCTTTAGACTTGCGAAGCCCCCCACCCCCCCCACCCCCGGAGAGGCGCGCAAGTCTGAAGGGGAAGCCAGGCAGCAAACGGGATGGATCGCGCTTGCTGCCTGGCTTCCCCTTTAGACTTGCGAAGCCTCCCACCCCACCCCCACCCCCGGAGAGGCGCGCAAGTCTAAAGGGGAAGCCAGGCAGCGAGCGCGATCCATCCCGTTCGCTGCCTGGCTTCCCCTTTAGACTTGCGAAGCCCCCCACCCCACCCCCCACCCCCGGAGAGGCGCGCAAGTCTAAAGGGGAAGCCAGGCAGCGAACGGGATGGATCGCGCTTGCTGCCTGGCTTCCCCTTTAGACTTGCGAAGCCCCCCCACCCCCGGAGAGGCGCGCAAGTCTAAAGGGGAAGCCAGGCAGTGAACGGGATGGATCGCGCTTGCTGCCTGGCTTCCCCTTTAGACTTGCGAAGCCCCCCCACCCCCGGAGAGGCGCGCAAGGCTAAAGAGGAAGCCCGGGCAGCGAATGGGATGGATCGCGCTCGCTGCCCTGGCTTCCTCTTTAGCCTTGCGAAGCCTCCCCCCGGCTGGAGAGGTTGTGCAAGGTTTTTCTAGAGGAGGGAGAAGGGACTGACTGGCGGCGTCAGTCCCTTCTCCCTCTTGGGGAAAAGCCCGCAAGAGCCGCGCGAAGCTTGTGTGGGGCTCTTGAGGGCTTTTCCTGCCTGCCTCCTCCCTGCATTCGCTCCATAGGACGCACAGACTTTTCCCCTTAGTTTTTAAGACGGGAAAAGTGCGTCCTATGGTGCGAAAAATACGGTACCTCAGTTTATACTGAAATAGTTTAATTCAAATACTGTCACATCTAGCATGTTCATATATATATATATATATATATATATATATATATATATATGAACATCTGTTCCTCTCAACATACAACTTATTTTCATTTAAAATTGGTTGTGGCCTTCTGCTTAGAAAGGCAGCTTATTTTTGTGTAAAATCAGCTGTGGCCTTCTGATTAGGAAGATTTCCAAACAGGCCTCTGAAGCAAGAAAATGGAAAAGGAGTGGTGTGTGAGAAAACTGGAGAAAGAGTGGAACAATCTCAAATACTTCTGTATATCAGTCCTTGCTCTTTGTGCATGCCTGGGTAACCAGTTTCCAACAATGTGATGGCTGTGGGTTTAATTTCTTATAAATCTTGTGATTTCATGGGCAACGTTATAAGAAGCGCCAATACAAAGCAGTGAAATTGTACAGCTTGATTCTGATCCAACTCTCTCCACGTAAGTAGTAATCTACCTACCTGAATGGTGTGACTTGTCAGTTTTCATTGCCACACCAAAAACAGACCAGTGAACGTTTAGAACTGTTTCAAAATTGATGCTGATATCAGGATTCCATTTTGTAGCCATCATTTCTCAGTCTCTGATATCAAGATGGAGCTTTCATCGCTTGTGCTAGGGAGCAGATTGCATGACAGAGAGTTTTAATGATGTGTCATTTTTAAAAACAAATGGCCTAAATCTTTCTATCTGGCTGGGTAGACCAATGTCCTTGGTCTCTGCTTCAGGAAGCATTTTGTAAATGTGAAATAAATCCGGGTTTCTGCAGCAAGGAACTAGTCAGGGAACAAATGTGGTTGAAAGTTGGAAATGTTTGGGCTTTAGATATTACAAATTAAAAAGTGATATGGTTTCCACTATTGTAACCTATATAATACACCACCGCACTATGGCGCTGTTACCTTCTAGGTTTGATTTTGTATATGGGTGAAACCATTTCAAAAAGTTGTGCAGCAGAAAACTCACTAAGTAATGTCTTCTAAGGGCTTATCTACACTTACTTTTTCTCTGCTCTTTTAGGCATGGTCTGCGCTTTAAAGCTCTGTGTCTGAGCTCGTCTCCCTTTGACCAACCAGATTAGAAAAAGAGTTCATTTTTGTGGTAAACTTACAATGTACAAATAAACCACAAGAATGGTGTCTTGGTGTTGGAGAAGAATCCTCTCTATGAATTTTTTTGAAACACAGGTGTATGCATTTCATTGCTATACCTAAGGGCGGTATGTATAGTAAACATACTGTTTTGTTCATGGGTTTTTCTTCATATTTATACTTGCTTAGGTTGACTTACAAGCTGCATAACTACGGTCAAAGTTGCTTAGTTTCAAAACTCAGCTGAAGAGGGATTCTCAAAGGGTAGGGAAAGACTTTTACTTCCGCATCCTCCATTAAACAGCTGCCACAATGTGCAACTTAGAAAAATATTTCATTTCTCGTAGTTGTTTTGCCACTCATGTGACATTTCCTAGAGTCTGTAAGATCAGTCTGGAGTGCGGGAGTGGGGGTGGGGAACCCAGAAAGTAAACTTCTCCCGAGGATGCATAGCATTGTGGATTTCATATTAATATAATCCAATTATACTAGACTAGGGCTGTGCCGTCTTATTTTGTCCAAGGAATACATCAATCCAGGGTAAGTAGAAAGCGTCTCCAGCTATTCTTTAGCGGCGTAGCACAATGCAGTTGCCAAGGGAAGACTCTACTTCTGTTCTGTAGTAGGGTTTGAAGTGAGTAATTTGCAAGGAGTGGGGGATAAGCGACTTTGGGGAGGCAGGGTCATGGAAGTATTCTCTTAAGGGAACAGGGAGTTTTTTATAACAAAAATACCATCTGGTGCATTCAGAGTATAAAAAGGTTTTCTCTTCAGAAGTTTGAGCCAAGGATGATAATCCTTCCTTTGCCAGGGGTGGCTTAGTGGTATCCAGAGAGCAGGGATGAGTTTCAGAGGCAGAAAAAAAATTCCCTCCCATAACCTCCAATTCAGACATCAAATACGGATCTAACTGCATTTGGTAGCTGCTTATTTATACATGTATCTGGAGATGTCAGCAGTCTACTAAGAAATCTTTCATCTTTTTTTCTTTTTTTGCTTTCCTTCTGGAAAAGTCTTTCTAAAGCAGCCAAGTACGGATAAGGTTGTGTATGTGTGTGTCTGCAGGAGGCCAGCTGTATCCATTATTTTTATTTCCCACAAGGTCTCCGAACATACATTTTTTAGGAACAGGAAAGAGTAAAAAGAGGACAAACAATATTAATGCAAATAGACAAACCTCAGTTCTTTTATAAATGAGAGTTCATAAAGAAGTAGACTATTCTAGAAGGCTAGAAGAAAGCTGCTATTCTATTTTTTTGTATAGGCTACGGCTTGACTCAGAGTTGTGTGTGCTCTCAGCCTTAGGTCTATTCATTTTGTTCAATAGAGCTGACGGTTTTACTGAAACTAGGACAAACCACTTGCAGATAATCTAAATTTCTACAGGCATTCAGGTACAATGAGGACTTACTGAAGAACGGAATACAGTGGAGGTGACCTTCCTTAGTAACAACTTGCCTAGAATAGGAGAACATGATGTCATCCAGTAGCCCACGTGATTGGCCTTTTCTGACATCCCATTGTAGGATGATTATGGACTCCAATGCAGAAACCATCTTATAATTGCCTGCTTTGATCAGCAATACTGTGGGAGCAGAGACCTAATGTCTAGTAGTCCACAGGGCTCATGGTTCAAGTCGAACAACACCTGGCAGAAAGCTCATGTGTGCTATAGAAGCCTTCAGGACCTGTCTCCCTTCATCTTGCTGTAATTACAGGTTCCAAGCACTGCATGTGGGTGGGCCAACAAAGCATAGAATCATTGGAAGGGACCCTGAGGGTCTTCCCGTCCAACCCCTTGCAATGCAGGAATCTCAGCTAAAGCATCCATGACAGATGGCCATCCAACCTCTGCTTACAAACCTCCAAGGAAGGAGAACCCGCAACCTCCCGAGGGAGATCTTGTTGCTCACCCCATCACAAATATTCCTTTTAATTATTATTAATATATAATTTTTATTTTTCACTTACAAAATTGTACACCCAGAAATAATAAAACATGACATAACTGACAAAAAATAAATAAATCGGTCACCAGGGGGATAAAATGCTAAACATGATTTTACAGTACAAGAGAAAGGGGTGATTAGAGTAAACCAGTTGAGTGAATTCTTGAGTAAATCGGAAAATACAGAAATAGGAGTAAGCTAATGAGTAGTGCCTGCTTATCTCCGCCATATTGCAATATATGTTGTAGGTATTTCTTGTCTCTGTGTTGTTTCATTTGTATATTTAATAAAATTGTACCATACAGCGTAAACATTATCTTGCTTTTTCTGTCCCTTTGCCAGCTTCAATTTTAGCGACAGCTTTCCCATTACAGGTGTTTGCCATACTATATTATACCAGTGATCAATATTAATTAATTGCAAGGCTTTCCAGGTTCTGGTTATTACCGTTCTAGCTGCTGTTAATAAATGTGTTATTAATTCCTTACTTATTAATTGTTCCATAACTGAAGTATATAAATTAAATAAGGCTAAAGGAGGCTTAAACTTACATTCTGTTCTACCCTGTTGGTCCATCTGCACAGGATATAGCTGTTTGCCACATAGAATATATTTCTTTTATAGTTCATACTGGCAGTTCCGAAATATGAAAACTTTTCAGTAGTTCCTTCCCAATTGCTTGTAAAGCTTTTCTGTTGAAATGTTCTTTCAAAGTGCAGTCCCCCTTTACTTACCGTTCTAATATACAAGGAAGATCCAGCTTATCATCAACTCTCTTCTTAGTGATTCATGTTGCATATTAGCTCTTTATCATCTTTTTTGCATTTTTTTATGACTGACGTCTAATAAAACCATCTCCCCCTTAGTCTTTTGTTAGACAGATTTTTCTGTATTCCTTGTTTTTCAGTGAATCAACCTTCAGATGTTTTTTTAATTAGTCATTTTATCTTCATTTTTTTCAATTTACACCTCTGCTTGATAGATACCGCGTGTAATGCTGATGGAGATATCCAAAGATAGCATAGATCTTTTAAAAAGAACTCTTGTTATTGTGCTGAAGAATATCTCATTGTATTTAGGATAAAAGATGGATCGTGCAGTTCTTTGCTTGATGCCATGTGTCTTACAAATCCATATAAATGATTTTTGTTTTCATGTTTTGAAATTTAACCATTTCCTCCTGGTGGAAATACATTTTATGGATGTAAGCTGGGGTGTTCATAGGAAGCAAATAGGACAGGGAATATAATGGCAAGGAATGTCTGCTGTATTATAAATGCTAATTGTGAAGTGGTGTTATGGCATGGCTCAGGAATCTGTGGGCCTCCAGATGTTTTAAGAAATATTGCTGAAAATCACTAGTAGTCTTTACGTCTTTCAAATGTTCTACAAATGAAATTGAACAGTATACCATCTAGAACAATAAAGTGCCAATAATAAGTGCAGTATGTAGCTGTGTCTGTACCACACATTTAAGTTAAATCACTGACCAGCTTTTAGTGTCTCTCTTCCAGTTCTTAGAACCTAAAGCCAGCAATGGGTTTGGTTTTTTGGTCACTTCATGATATTCCATGATCTAACTCTATCTGGCCATGATTATATTCACTTATGTGTTCCCTTTTTTATAGCTAATCCAAAAAGTAAAAGGTAAGGGATCCCTGGCCGGTTAAGTCCAGTCAAAGGCAACTATGGAGTGCGGTGCTCTTCTTGCTTCAGGCCGAGGGAGCCTGCGTTTTTCCATAGACCGCTTTCCAGGTTATGTGGCCATCATGACTAAACAGCTTCTGGTGCAACGAGACACTGTGACAAAGTGCTAGAGTGCACAGAAATGCCGTTTACCTTCTCTTGTGGGAATGGATGGCGCTGTGGTCTAAACCACTCAGCCTCTTGGGCTTGCTGATCAGAAGGTTGGCTGTTCAAATCCGCACGACGGGGTGAGCTCCCATTGCTTTGTCCCAGCTTCTGCCAACCTAGCAGTTCGAAAGCACACCAGTGCAAGTAGATAAATATGTACCGCTGTGGCAGGATAGCTAATCCACATGGTATCATAGTAAAATCATTGCATTCCAGTGTTTTCTTAGTTATTTTTTGTCTCTCTCTTTCTCTCTTTTTTTCTAGATCTGACTAGTGGTAATTCCCTACACCCACACCTATAAAATTCAATTGCTGCAACAGTTTGTCATGTGTGGACAGCAAAGGACTATTGGTGGTTTAAGGGAAACAGTCCTTAAAATCCAAAGCTTCCTATTTGCAGGTTTTGCCCATGTTCCTTCATCAGAGTGGTTGTCAGAATAGTGCTGAACTGTCCTTTAATCAATCTGCTTTTGTTCCTGTGTGTGAAGGAGGTTATGTATGTATGTATGTATGTATGTATGTAGGTAGGTATAAGACACCTCCTATTTTTGGAGACTCAGATTTAAGAAAATTGGGGGAGATGACCCAGAGTATAAGACGCCTCCTAACACACACACACACACACACACACACACACACACACACACATTTCGGTCAATGACCAGTAGATGTGTGAAGGAGCTTAAATTACAAGTTCTCCCACATTCATATCTCATTTCTTTCCATTATATCAAAATAGTGTAATAAATGCATAATATAACACACAAACCATTTCAGGAACAAAATCACAATGTAAGTGTGGCAAATGTGTATATTCCCTCCACAGCTGTGATATTTCTTCCATGATTGTTCTCTTATATCCCTGCCTCCAACATCTTTGTGAAAATGCTTTCATGAGTACCAGAGGATTATTGTGTAGATCTTTAAAATTGTGGCCTTCAGTAGGGGTTGTATTGTTGGTCCGCATGTGACTTGGATATTCTGGAGCACGGACTGGACACAGGGAGGCAAGTGCCAATTCAGGTTTCAAGCAGAGTTTATTTGCTTCACATATGCAAAGCAAATGGTACAGCGCAATACATTCGCAATCTGCACACCCCAGTCAGGGTGCGCCCACTTTTTATAGACTATCCAGTGTTTCCCAACCTTTTTTGGGCAAAGGCACACTTGTTTCATGAAAAAAATCTCGAGGCACACCACCATTACAACCCCGTGACGTCAGCGCGCAGCGTCATGCCGGGAGGGACATGAATTGCTAGCAAATTACATAATCACCTCCTTGAGGGCTGGCTCATCTTCTCCGAAGGCAGAACCCCATTAATTAACAGCACAGACTCACACCATAGCCAAGACGAGGGGGGAAAACCTCAGTCATGCACAGTCATGCACATGTGGGGGCTAAATGAGGACGAAGACCAGGCAGAGAGCAGGGTTCAAATCACCCCACCTGGCCAGGACAATCCCTGGGTGCTCCCTTGGGCCACTCGCCTGACCCACCTCGCAGGGCTGTTGTTGCGAGGATAACACGGAGAGAACCACGCGCGCCCCCGGGAGCTCCTTGGAGGAGAAAGCGGGCGATGAATGCAATGCACAAAATATATGAGAGGCGACCAGGTTTTGCATGTGAGGGCCCCCCGCCAGCCTCCGCTTCCAACACCCGGCGCAACGACGCCGAAGTTTCCCCCCGGGCTCGGGGAGCAGCGCTGCTCCCCCCGGCTCCCCTTCGCCCTCCCGGCTCTCTCTGCCGCCCACTGGGGACCCCCCTCACCTGCCAAGTCCGGAGCGCCGGTGGAAGTTGCATGCATGCATGCAGGGCGCCGCGTTGCCATTGCATTGCACTGCACTCCATGCAACGCCTGCACGCATGCATTGCCTTGCACGCCCGCCAAGGGGTCTCCCCGCGGTCCGATGCGTCCCCTCCGGCGCGGATGCAGCATTGCAAAAATAAAACCCCCCGACGCAGCCCTACCTGGGGGGCAGCCTCCGCCTCCGCCGCTCCGCCTCCGCGGGGATCCCCAGGCTCCATCCTGCCGCCCGATCTCCGCGGGGGCGCAGGCAGGCTGCGCGGGGTCTGCGCGGAAGAGCCCCTGCCTGCCCGGCCGCCACCGCTGCGCTCATTCCATGGCCGGGAGAAGAGCGCTTCAAACAAAACGCCCGGCCCGCCAGGCCACGCTGGGAAACGTAGTTTGCGCACCCCGCGCGGGCGCGGAGCCCAAGGGCGAGGGGACTACGGATCCCAGCAGCCCCCACGCCGGGGACGGAGGGGGAGAGGCCGGGTGCAGGGATGGAGGGACGGGTGGGCGAGCGAGTGAGTGAGTGGCAGCCGCCAAGCCTTGGCCGAGAGCCAGGAAGTGCCTCCCCGGAGGAGGAGGAGGAGGGAGGCGCAGAGCGGTAGGGAGGGAGGGAACCCCAGGGGTCATCTAGTGACGGCGCCCCAATCGAAAATTTGACTTTAAAAAAAAAAAAACTTTCGAATTTTTCAATTTTTCCCGCGGCACACCAGGCAACATCTCGCGGCACACTAGTGTGCCGCGGAACAGTGGTTGGGAAACACTGGTCACTATACAAATAAACAGAGAGGGAAAATTTACATTCTTATCCAATCTGGCTCTAACATTCCATTTTGAAGGTTAAATTCTTAATTTACTCATTTTTGTTTGTCTGCCTGCTATGGCCTTGCTCGTCTTGTAACAGTTGCTTTGTTTGTCTGCCTGCTATGGCCTTGCTCGTCTTGTAACAGTTGCATGATAACTGCATGCTGGAAGTTTCTATTTCTGAGGCCCTTCAGTATCAACCTGTTTATTAAAGTTGTGTGTTGCTGAAGTCCATGCCATAGACTCTCCTGGCCTTTTGGTGGAGGGTTCTTCTAAAACCCCGATCTAAGCCTATTAATGCCAGAAAAATTAAGTGTTTTTGCTGCTGACGAACCCGTGTTCATGAAATCTTTTTTATTTAGGTAAAACTATTCTCCTCTGTGCCAATAATAACCCATTACTCTTGTGATATCCAGCTGCTTATAGCAATGATTCTGTGTTAGCCCCTGTATTCTCCCTCTTCCTTCCCATACTTAATCAAAGTATAATCTGCCACGTCTAGTGTATATGAATATGTGCGTGGTATTTTAGTCCTACAGCTGGCTGTGTGAATGTGGCTTTTCCTTCTGGGTAGGATGACAGACTGAAAAATGACATTGAAAGTTGCAACACTCCTAGAAATAGCTTGATGTCATGTAGAAGCAATACTAAAGTAACTAATGTGTTGTGATTTTTCTTTTCAGCTGAAATAAGGTGTGCAGACGGATATTTTTCTAAATGAAAATGTCAAAGTATCACTAAGTAATGTATTTTGTTAGGATTTACAAATATTAATATTTAAGGTCTTTGACTATAATTTGCTACAGCAGCAGTGGAATACGATTTTTGTTTTTGGAGTAGGGTTTTGAATGTTTGTCACTTGTGTTGGAAAATTTGCAGTCTTTATAGCTGTGTTGATAAATGAAACCATTATGAAGTTTAACTATGGAAGGCTGGCACCTTTCAGCCTCTCTTCACTGAGCTTCTAGAAGGAATCTTGCATGGCTAAAATTGTCTCCATCTATCAGCTTAATACAATGCCAGATAATGGACAGCAGCGGGCTGTGGCTCCACAAACATTTGTAACAGATGCTCAAGCCTCATTGCCATCTTGCCATGTGTTGACTCTGTGATTACTGAATACACAAGGCATAAAGCTATCCCCAGGGCAGCTCAGTGTCGGACTGATCCGGAACAGATTTTGATGGCGTAAAAGTGCCTATGCCGTACCTGTTTAGCCAGGGCTGTGAAGATTTGTTTCCTAGAGTAGCTTGGAGCCACGCTAACTAAATTTACTGGCATACTGCACAGAGTATTGGGCTGTGAGCTGTTAGTATTATAAGGGTCATTTCCCCCTTCTAGGCACCAGTAAGCGCCCTGTTAAAAGCCATTGACCTGTTGGCAATGAGAGGGAAGTGAGTGACATGCACTGTGTTAGTTGTGAATTCCAAGGCTCGGAGCATGCTGAGTTTTTCTTTCTGTCTTGTAATGTCTGAAGACAGCTTGGATGCTTCAAGCATGCTGTAATTTGAAGGCATTAAGCTTTTACTTGGCTCTGTTTTTAAAAGTCTGCAGTCCAAGCACGATAGTTTGGCTGCAATTATATATTGCTCAGTTTTATGGCTCTGCACACGTAAACTCTGGAGCTTATTCAGCCATGAGTAAATCCTAAAATGTACAGATCATTAGAGGAAGTATTGAACCATTTACTTGTAGAATGGGCATAGATTAACTGGGAATGGATCAGTGCTTTTTTACCACATAACATCAATTGAAATGCTTAATGGTTTCTCTCTTTTGGGTGGGAGAAAGGCCTAGTCTTGGATCCTGAAGACTCTTTCTAAGTTCTCAGACATACAAGCAGAGCTTAACTACTTCGGGAAATGAACGATAATGACACTTAGCATTTATATAGGGTTTTTAAAGAGTTCCTCACAGACAGTTATCTCAGCAGTCTTTACAACAAACCTGTAATGTAGATTGGCATTTTCATTCCCATATTGCAGATGGGAGATAGTGAGAGAGCAGTGGCTTAACTAAGGACAGGCCAGCTACTCAGTGCATGACTGGAAGAAGATTGGAAGTGGCCCACAGCAA